>NC_141672.1:138166655-139475405 GCF_028749965.1 Puma concolor
AAGTGCCCTGTTAACCAGAACCTGGAACTTGAGGGATGTTTCCCATTTGTGTTATGTGTGCCCTACAGTTAGGACTGAGCCGTGTTTGCCGGTAAGTCACCTGCAATGGCCCGCTTTGGCTGTTGTGGGCAGGATTTTGTCCCTGAGCTGGTAAGGGTTCAGTCTGGGGCTTCCTTGGGCTTGTAGTTGGGTCAGACCAGGTGCCTGCCCTCAGCCCATTTTCTGAGGTTGGGGTCACATGGAACTGCAGGGTGCTCTCCTTGCATTGTCTCCTGAGAGGCTTTTATTTGTGGGTGAGGCTTGCAGTCAGACCAGATGTCTGCCCCCAGTCCATCTGTTGGGGTTGCAGAGACTACAAACTATGGGGCTCTCTCCTTGTGCTGCCCCCAGTGAGGTTTTTGTTGGTGGGTGGAGCTGGCAGTCAGGTGGGTTGTCTGTCTCCAGCCCCCTGCCGGGTCTGCAGTGTGTGTAGTTCTCTTCCCTTCTCCCCAGGGCAGGGAGTGGCTTTGAGGTGATGCTGGTCACTCTCTGGCTGCTTGAAGAACAACATGCATCACTATCCACTTTGGAGGAACTCCTGAGTAGGATGGGGTGGATCCTCTTTGATAAGGCCTTCTCTTTGATTAACTGTGGAGAGGGGAGTCTCTTCTGCCTGTATTCAGGGGGTTTTCTGAGTTAGTTGCATTGATGTGGTTATTATTTAGGTGTATCCTTGGAATGCAGTGAGCTTAGGCTTCTCCTACTCTGCCATCTTCCCAGGCTCCCCCCTTAGGTTGCTTTTAAGATATTTTTGTCTTCAGTATTTTGTCCTCTCACTATAATGTTGCTGGAATTTCTTTATATTCTGCTGATGATGATTCAGTATGCTGTTCCAAGGGAGAACCCATGTTGTCTTAAGCTTGAAAAGTTAATATTTTTGTTGAATAATGCTTCGTCCCTTTTTTTTACTTTGATATGTTTGTTTTAATATCCTTGCCAATGTATCAATATTGATCATGCTAGATAACTATAATACAATGTCGTCTATTACGTTGTACATTAGGTCTCTATGGCTTATTTACTACTCACTACAAGTTTGTGCTCTTAAACACCATCAATCTTACCCCCTCATCCCCTTGTAACCTCCGTTTTACTATTTTTTTTTACAAGTTTGACTTTTTTCGATTCTACGTAGAAGTGATATCCTACAGTAGTTTCTCTGACTTATCCTGTTAAGTATAATGGGCTCAAGATCCATCCATGACACAAATGAAAATATATCTTTTCTTCTCGTAACTGAATAATACTCTATTGTATATATGCACCGCATCTTTTTTATCCATCCATTGATGGGTATTTGGGTTGTTTGCATATTTTGGCTATCATGAATAATGTTAGCAATAAACATGGGGTGCATATATCTTCTCTAAATCCTGTTTTTGTTTTCATGTCCTTGGTTCTATATCCAGAAGTGGATTTTCTGGTGTGTATGGTAGTTCTATTTTTAGTGTTTTGAAGAACCTCTGTACTATCTTCTACAGCTGTTGGACTGATCTATATAGTCCCCAACAATGCATAAGGGTTCTCTTTCCCCATATCTTACACCTCTTTGGTCTCTTTTTGGACATAGCCATTCTAACAGTTGTGAGGCACTATCTTATTTTAGCTTTTATTTGTGTTTCCCTGATAATTAGTGATGTTGAGCATCTTTTTACATGCCTGTTGGAGATTTTGATGTCCTTTTTGGAGAAAAGTCTATTTAGTTCTTCCCATTTTTTAATCATTTTTATTGAGTTGACTGTTCTCTGTATTTTGGGTATTGACGCCTTAGCTAATATACGGTTTCCAAAAATACTGTTCCATTCTGTAGGCTGTCTTTTCATTTCTTGTTTCTTTGTGCAGAAGCTTTGGAATTTGATGTAGTCCCAGTTTTTCTTTGTGCTCTTGACGTCATGCCCCTTTCCCCAAATTATTGCCAAGACCAATATCAAAGCTTCCTCTGTACAGCTTTTTCTAGGAGTTTTATGGCACTGGGTCTTATAGTTAAGTCTTTGATTTTTTTTTTTTTAATTATTGTGAGTGGTGTGACATAGAGGTCCAATTTTATTGTTCTGCTTGTGTCTTTCCCATTTCCCTACCATCATTTGTTGAAGAGACCATCCTTCCCCCATTAGATATTCTTGGCTCCTCTACTGAATATTAGTTTACCATATTTGTCAGGGTTAATTCTGGTCTATGTGTCTCTTTGTGCCAGTGCCATATTTTTATTACTATAGAATTATGGTATAGTTTAACATCCATAAGCCTGATGCCTCCAGCTTTATCTTTCTCAGGATTGCTTAAGCTATCTGGGGTCTCTTGTGGTTGTGTACAAACTTAGGCATCTTTACAGAATTAGAAGAATTCTTTGGTATTTTGATAGAGGTTGCATTGACTCTACAGATGGCTTTCAGTAGTCCAGCCATTTTAACAATACAAATTCCTCCAATCCCTGAGCAGAAAATGTCTTTACATTCATGTCTTTGATTTCTTAAAGCAAAGTTTTATAGTTTTCATTGGACAGATCTTTCTTGTATACTTTATTAATTAAATTTATTTTTCAGATGCCCCATTAGTGTAAGGAAATGTAATTGATTTCTATGTTATTGTATTCTTATATTCCAATAACTTTTTGACTGATTCTTTCGGATTTTCTAAATTTTGGTCTTATCAGCAAATAACAACTTCACTTCTTCCTTCAGGGTTTTGGATCCTTTTTCTTTGTCTTGCCTCATTTCTCTTAGTAGGACTTCCAGTAGTATATTGAGTAGGAGTAGTAAGAGTCTTGACTTCTTGGCCTTACTCCCTATATTAGGAGAAATGCTTTCCATTTCTTTCCATTAAGTATAAAGTTGACTGCGAGTTGGTCATATATGGCCTTTATTATGTTGAGGTATGTTCCTTCTATACCCAGTTAAGGGATTTTATTATAAAAAATGATATTTGTCAAATGTTTTTGTGTTTGAGATGATCATGTGGTTTTTATCTTCCATTTTATTGATATGATTTATTAATTTATTTTTTTGTATGTTGAACCACCCTTGTATCTTAGGGATCAATTCTAGTTGGTCATGGTGGATAATCCTTTTAATATGTGGTTTAGTTGGTTGCTAATATTAAAATTTTTTGCCATCTATATTCATCAGGGATATTGGTCTATAGTTTTCATGTGGTATCCTTACCTGGTTTTGGTATTGAAATAATGATGGAATGTTCTGTGTAGGTCTGTTAAGTTCATTTGCTGTGCATGTGATTCAATTCCATTGTTTCCTTATTTTCTGTTTGGATGATCTATCCATTGCTGACAATGGCATTTTGAAATCTCCCATAATTGTATTGTTGTCCATTTCTTCCTTAAGGTCTGTTAATAATTGGTTAATATGTGTTGGTATTTGGGTTTTGGGAGCATATATATTTTACAACATTTTTCTTCTTTTTAAAGGAATGATCTTCTATTGAAGTATAATCAACATACAATGTTTCAGGTGTACAACAATTGGACAATTCTTGGCATAATAACACGATAAGTGTAGTTACCCTCTGTAGCCATACAATGTTATTACAATATTATTGACTATATTCCCTAGAAATGTACTTTTTATCTCCATGACTTATTTTATGACTGGAAGTTTGAGGCTGTCAATCCCCTTCACCAATTTTGCCCATCACCATTCCCCTACCCCTCTGACAACCACCAGCTTGTCTCTGTATATAAGACTGTTTTGTTTTTAGAAGTCCACATATAAGTAAAATCCTATGGTATTTCTTTTTCTATAGGAGTTAGTTCACTTAGCATAATATCCTCTGGGTCCATCCGTGTTTTTGCAAATGACAAGATCTCATTAATTGACTAAGTAACATTTCATTATACTGTATATATGATCCATCTATATTTCCATATTTCACTTTTATTCATCTATTGATGGGCACATGGGTGGCTTCCACGTCTTGGCTATGGTAGATAATGCTGCAATAAATATGAGTAAATATATCCTTTCAAATTAGTGTTGTTGTTTTTTTTAATTGGGAGATTCAATTTTAAGGACACTCCAGGGGAAACATTAATAGGCATACACACATTATAATCATTAGCTCACAGTATTTTACAACTACAATTTTAATATAAATATTATAAAGAACAGCAGTATTACTTAAATTCTATGATTCTACTCCCCCCCCCCCAACCTGTTTTTCAATGTTTAGGTTGTCATAGAATGGGAATTAGGCACTTTAAGAGTTGATGTAGAACTATGTTATCACTTTTTTTTTTTTTTGCAGTTACAAGTGTTTATTTCTATCATGCATTATTTAAAATTTTTAATTCCAGTGTAATTAACATACAAGGTTATATTAGTTTCAGGTGTACAACATAGTGATTGAAAAATTTCATACATCACCTGGTGCTTATCATGACAAATTAATCCCCATTACCCTCCTTAATCCCGATCACCTATTTGACCCATTTCCCCCCCACACCTGCTCTGGTAATCATCAGTTTGTTCTCTACAGTTAAGAGTCTATAATGGGGTGCCTGGGTGGCTCAGTCGGTTGGGCGGCCGACTTCAGCTCAGGTCATAATCTCGCGGTCCGTGAGTTTGAGCCCCGCGTCAGGCTCTGTGCTGACAGCTCAGAGCCTGGAGCCTGTTTCAGATTCTGTGTCTCCCTCTCTCTGACCCTCCCTCATTCATGCTCTGTCTCTCTCTGTCTCAAAAAAATAAAAAAAAAAGAGTCTATTTCTTGGTTTGTCTCTCACTCCTCTGCCTTTGCTCATTTTTTAAAAACGTTTATTTTAGAGTGATCATAAGCAGGGAGGGACAGAGAGAGAGGGAGACACAGAATATGAAGCAGGTTCCAGGCTCTGAGCTTGTCAGCACAGAGCCTGACATGGGCTCAAGCTCAAGAGCCATGAGATCATGACCTGAGTTGAAGTTGGATGCATAACTGAATGAGCCACCCAGGTGCCCCACATCTGTTTTACATTTCACGGATTAAGTGGCATCATATGGTATTTGTCTTTCTCTGACTCATTTTGCTTAGCATTATACTAACTCCATCCATATTGTTGCAAATGGCCAGATTTCATGTTTTATAGCTGAATATTCTATTACGTGTGTGTATGTATATATATACACATGTGTGTGTATATATATACATGTGTGTATGTATATGTATATATGTGTGTGTGGGGGGGTATATACACACTACATCTTTATCCATTCATCTATTTGGACGTTTGAGCTGCTTCCATAATTTGGCTGTTGTAAATAAAGCTGTTATAAACATAGACGTGCACATATCCCTTATGAGTGTTTTTGTATTTTGGGGGTAAGTACCCAGTACTGTAATTAGTGGATCGTAGGGTAGATTTATTTTTAACCTTTTGAGGAAACTCCAAACTGTTTTGTGCAGCAGCTGCACCAGTTTGCATTCCCACCAACAGCTCAAGAGGATTTCTTTTTCTCTGCATCATCACCAACACTTGTTTCTTGTGTTTTTGACTTTGACCATTCTGACAGTTGTGAGGTGATATCTTATAGTTTTGATTCGTATTTCCCTAATGAGTGATGTACACCTCTTCATGTATCTGTTGTCTATATGGATGTCTTCTTTGGGTACATCTCATATAATTTCATTTTTTTTTTTTAATTTTTTTTTCAACTTTTTTTTTTTTATTTATTTTTGGGACAGAGAGAGACAGAGCATGAATGGGGGAGGGGCAGAGAGAGAGGGAGACACAGAATCGGAAACAGGCTCCAGGCTCTGAGCCATCAGCCCAGGGCCTGACGCGGGGCTCGAACTCACGGACCGCGAGATCGTGACCTGGCTGAAGTCGGTCGCTTAACCGACTGCGCCACCCAGGCGCCCCTATAATTTCATTTTTTAAATTGGATTGTTTTTTGGGTGTTGAGTTGTTGTATAAGTTGTCTATATATTTTGAATACTAACCCTTTATTGGAAAAGTCATTCAGAAATACCAATTCAGTAGGTTGCCTTTTAGTTTTATTGTTTCCTTTTGCTGTGCAGAAGCTTTTCATTTTGATGTAGCCCCAAGGGTTTATTTTTGCTCTCATTTCCTTGCCTCAGGAGGCCTATAGAAAATTGTTCCTGTGGATGATGTCAGAGACATTACTGCCTGTGTTCCTTTCCAGGGCTTTTATGTTTTCAGGTCTCACATGGAGGTCTTTAATCCATTTGGAGTTTATTTTTGTGTATGGTTTAAGAAAGTAGTCCAGTTTCATTATTTTCATGTGGGTGTCCGGTTTTCCTAACATTTGTTGAAGAGACCACCTTTTTACTATTCCATGTTTTTGCCTCCTTTGTCGATGATTGGCCATATAATTGTGGGTTTATTTCTGGGATCTTGACTATGTTCTATTGATCTATGTGTATTTTTGTGCCAGTGCCATATGGTTTTGATTACTACAGATTTGTAGTAGATCTTGAAACTTGGGATTGTGGTACTTCCAGTTTTGTTCTTTTCAAGGTTGCTTTGGCTGTTTGGGGTCTTCTGTGGTTCTATACAAATTTTTGGATTTTAGTTCTGTGGAATATGCTATTGCTATTTTGATAGGGATTGCATTAAATCTGTGGATTGCATTGAGTAGTATGGACATTTTAACAATATTCTTCTAATCCATGAGCATGAAATGTTTTTACATTTGTGTCCTCTTTAGTTTCTTTCGTTGAGGTTTTCTAGTTTTCAGAGCATAGGTCTTTCACCTCCTTGGTAAGCTTATTCCTGGGTATTATTTTTGGTGCAAGTATAAATGGAATTGTTAATTTATTTTTATGCTACTTTATTAGCGTATTGAAATACAACAGATTTCTTTGTACTAATTTTGTTTTAATATCCTGTGACCTCCCTGAACTCGTTTATCAGTTCTAATAGTGTTTGGTTGTTGTTGTTTTTAATTAGAGTCTTTAGGGTTTTCTATGTATAGTATCAAGTCATTGGCAAATAGTGGAAGTTTTACTTTATCAATTTGGATGCCTCTTATTTCTTGTCAGCTTGCTACGGCTAGGACTTTCAGTACTATGTTGAATAAAAGTGTCAAGAGTGTGGACATCCTTGTCTTTTACCTGACTTTAGGGGGAAAGCTCTCAATTTTTCACCTTTTAGCATGATGTCCATTGTGGGTTTTTTCATATATGGCCTTTAGTATGTTGAGGTATGTTCGCTCTAACCCTACTTTGTTGAAGGTTTTTAATCATGAATGGATGTTGTACTTTGGTAAATGCTTTTTCTGCATCTATTGAAGTGATCATATGGTTTTTATCCTTTATCTTGATATGGTGTATCATGTTGATTTGTGAATATTGAACCACCCTTGCATCCTGAAAATAAATTACATTTAATTGTGGTGTAGGATTTTTTAAAAACGAGTTGTTGTATTTGGTTTGCTAGTATTTTTTTTTTTTTTCAGGATTTTTGCTTCCATGTTCATCAGAAATACTGTCCTGCAGTTCTTTTTTTTTTTTTTTTTTTTTTTTTTTTTTTTGGTGATGTCTTTATCTGGTTTTGGTATCAGGGTGATAATGGCCTTATACGATGAATTTGGAATTTTTCCTTCATCTTCTAGGTTGGGGAATATTTTAATAACAGATATTTAATATTTACTTCTCTCCAAATGTTTGGTAGAACTTACCTGTGAAGACTTCTGGTCCTGGACTTTGGTTTGCTCAAGTTTTTCATTACTGATTCAATTTCATTGCTGGTAATTGGTCTGTTCAAATTTTCTATTTCTTGCTGTTCTGTTTCGGGAAGTTAGGTTTCTAGGAATGTATCCATTTCTTCTAGGTGGGTTCAATTTGTTGGAATATAATCTCTAACATTACAATCTTTTGTATTTACATAATATCAGTGTTCCTCCTCTTTCACTTCTGATTTTGAGTTCTCTCCCTCCCTTTAGGATGTAGATAAAAGTTTAGCAATTTTGTTGATCTTCTCTAAGAACCAGCTCTTGGTTTCGTTGTTCTATTTTTTAGTTTCTATTTCACTTTTGCTTTAATCTTCATCATTTCTTTCTTTCTTTTTTTTATTTTTTATTTTTTTTTTACTGGTTTTTGGGGTTTTTGTTCCTTTTTGTAGATCCTTTAGGTATAAGGTTAGATTATTTGGGATTTTTCCACTGAGGTAGGCCTGTATCACTTTAAACTTCCCTCTTAGAACAGCTTTTGCGGACTCCCAAGTTTTTTGGACTGTTGTATTTTCATTTTCACTTAATCTACTTTTTTTATTTCCTCTGATTTCTTGGTTGATTCATTGTTTAGCAGCATGTTTGACTTTCATGTGTTTTGGTTCTTTCCTGATTTTTTTTTTTCTTGTGGCTGATTGCTAGTTTCATAGTGTTGTAGTGAGAAAAGATGCATAGTATGACTTAAGTTGAATTTGTTGAGACTTATTTTGTGGCCTAATATGTGACCTATTCTGGAGAATGTTCCATGTGCTCTTGAAATTGTGTATTCTGCTGTTCTAGGATAGAAAGTTATGAATGTATCTGCTAGATCCATTTGGTCCAATGCGTTATTCAAAGCCACTGTTTTCTTGTTGATTTTCTGTTAAGATGATCTATATATTAGTGTACTGTGGGTGTTAAAGACCCTTACTATTATTGCATTACTATTGATTATTTCATTTATGTTTATTAGTGGATTTATATATTTTAGTGCATGATGCATAAATGTTTACAATTATTATATATTGGATTTTTCCCTTTATGATCATACAAGTGTCCTTCTTTGTCTCTTATTAGTCTTTGTTTTAAAGTCTATTTTGTTGGATACAAGTATTGCTACACTGGCTTCCTGTTTGCTTTTAATTGCATGATAGATACATTCAGATTGAAAATGAAGGGATGGAAGAATATCTTTTGGTCTGAAATGTGTCTTGTAGGCAGTAATAGATGGATCTTGGTTTTTTGTTTTTGTTTTCTTCCATTCTGTCACCCTATATCTTTTTTTTTTTTTTTTAATTTTTTTTTTTCAACGTTTATTTATTTTTGGGACAGAGAGAGACAGAGCATGAACGGGGGAGGGGCAGAGAGAGAGAGGGAGACACAGACTCGGAAACAGGCTCCAGGCTCCGAGCCATCAGCCCAGAGCCTGACGCGGGGCTCGAACTCACGGACCGCGAGATCGTGACCTGGCTGAAGTCGGACGCTTAACCGACTGCGCCACCCAGGCGCCCCTATCACCCTATATCTTTTGATGGAAGCATCTAGTCCATTTAAATTCAAAGTGATTATTGATAAGTTTTTTTTTTTTTTTTTTGCCATTTTTGTACTTACTTTAGGTTTGTTTTGGTAGTTCTTCTTTGGTCCTTCTTTTTATCATGGTTTGGTGGCTTTCTTTAGTGAGGTACTTGGATTATTTTCTATTTTTGCATATCTATTACTGGGTTTTGATGTATGTTTGCCATTAGGTTTGTAGATCACATTTCCTGCATCTAGCAGTCTATATTAAACTGATGTTTGCTCATTTCAGCCCATTCTTTTACTCCTTTCCCCCCACATTTTAGGTATATGGTGTCATACTTTACATCCTTTTATCTTGTGAGTCCATTGACTGAATTTCATAGATATACTTTAATACTTTTGTGCTTCTTACTTTATTCCTTTCCATTAAAATTGTCTCCTTTAACATTTCTTGTGGGGGCTTGTTTAGTGGTCATGAGTTCCTTTAAATTGGGGAAACTCTTTTTTTAACTTTTAAAAATTTATCTATTGTGAGATAGAGAACACAAGTGGGGGAGGGGCAGACAGAGGGAAGAGAAATCCCAATCAGGCTTGACACTGTCAGCACAGAGTCTGATGTGGGCCTTGAACTGCCAAACCATGAGATCATGACCTGAGCTGAAATTGAGTCAGATTGTTAACTGACTGAGCCATTCAAATGACCACTCTCTTCTTTTCTGAGTGATAGGCTTGGTGAATAGAATATTCTTGGCTGCGGTTTTGTTTTTTGTTTTTTCCCCTTTCAGCACTTTGTATATATCCTGCCCCTCCCTTCTGGCCTGCAAAGTTTCTGCTGAAAAATCTGCTGATAGCTTCATGGGTTTCCCCTGTATGTAACTATTTCCTTTTCTCTTGCTGCTTTTAAAATTCTCCTTATCACTACTTTTGCCACTTTAATTATTTGTCTTGGTGTGGACCTCCTTGGGTTGATTTCCCCCCCCCCCCCTTGGGGCGGGGGGATGGTTCTCAGTGTCTCCTAGATCTGGATTTCTGTTTCCTTCCCCAGATTTAGAAACTTTTCACCTATTTTTTTAAAATAAATGTTTTTCCCCCTGTTTTCTCCTCTGGGATCCCTATACTATGAATGTTATTCTCAATGATGTTACTGACTTCCTTTAACATATTCTCATTTTTTAAAATTGCTGCCTAGCTTGGTTACTTTCTATTACTGACTTCCAGCTCATTGATCTGTTCCACTTCCTCTATAGTCTACTGTTGATTCTCTCTAGTGTACTTTTAATTTCAGCTATTGAGTTCTTAATCTGATTGGTTCTTTTTATATATTTTTCATCTCTTTGTGGACGGTCTCATGGAAATTTTCTCTTTTCTCAAGCCCAATAAGTACATTTTAAACTATTCCTTTGAATTCTGTATCAGGCATATTGTTAATCTGTTTTATTTGGCTATCTTGTTATGCTTCTGGCCTGTTATCTGGGACATGATCCTCTGTCTCTGGATTTTTATCTAAGTCTCTGTTTCTATGTATCAGGAAAGTCAGATAGTCTCCCATGTGTGTTGTGTGGATGAGTCTTGTGGATGAGTAACTTTTTGCCTTCAGTCTAATCATCTGCAATGGTTCTCTTTGTCTTTTGTGGTTCTGGTTTGATCCCTGTGTTAGTGGGCCAGTCTAGGGCCACCTTGGGCTTGAGTCGGGCCAGGTGTTTTCCAGAGACATGATAGCAGTAAATTATAGGGATCTTTCCTTGTATTACCTCCTAAGAATCTTTCATTGGTGGGTAGGGCCTGCTCCCAACCTATTGCTGTGGCCGAAGTCTGCCTGGTGTATGTGGTTATCCTCCGTTCTCCCTGGGGGAGGAGTCACTTTGGAGTGGTGCTGAATTTGGTCAGGGCTGCTTGCACATTGCCAGGCTTGTGGCACTTCTTTGGATGAGATCTGGCCAATGGTGTATTGAAGGGAGCAGATCCACTGGAAAAAGTGTAGGTGGTGTGCATGATGCCAGCAAAGTCCATACTGGCTGACTGTAGGAAGGGAACTTCAGGTGCCTGAGGAAAACTCCTGAGGTGGGGAGGATCTGCAGAAGTGGGTGGAGATGAGGTGCACTGCTAGAAATCTTAGTGGAATGTGTTGGCACTGTGCTGGTTCCTGCAGGTGTCTGTGTGTCTAGGCTGTGGGCAGTGGAGGAAATGGCACCTGCCAACTCTTTAGTTCTTGGAGAAGTCTCTTAATGTTCCCTGCCCTTCTAACATTTGCTTTGTGGTTAGTAAACATACCTCCCTCCCATATACTCCACATGTTTTTAAAACTATTGCTTCTCTGCTGTATGTTGGTGGGACTCTTTCTCTGTGTGTGCGCTCTTTAAGGGTGGGGATTCAGTTTCCTATTACCTCCTGGCTCTCCCAGAGCTGTATCTGCTCATTTTTAGAGTTCCAGATGTTAAGCCTCACTGACTATAAGAACTCCTGAAATTTGGCCCCTTTGATTTTCAAAGCCAACTGTCATGGGGATTTGTCTTCCCTATGTGGGCTCCCTATGTCTTGGGATGTTTGTTGTAAAGGTCTGTTTTTTTCTCTCTTCTCCATGCCAGCTGCTTACTTCCCTCCCTCTTGACAGTGTTACAGGTCCATTTAGCTCCTGACTGCATATCTGTCCTTGCTAGATGTAGCCTCTTCTATACATTTAGCTGCAGAGAGTCTGCTCTGCCAGTTTTGGGGTCATTTTCTGGGTTATTTGCACTGATATTGGTGTTATCTAGTTGTATCTGTGGGGCGAGATGAGCTTAGGGTCCTTCTATTCCACCATCTTGGAAGTCTCCCTCTTTTTTTTTTTTTTTTTTTTAAAGCATTTAGTTATTCTATATCTTTTCATTGGAGCATCTAGTTGATTTACATTTAAAGTAATTGTGTTCTTACTTTATTCATTGTTTTCTGATTCTATAGTTCTTTGTTTCTCTCTTGCTGCCTTCCCTTGTGGCTAGGATTTCTTTAAAGCTATGCTTAGATTCCTTTTTATTTTTGGTGTATTTATTATAGGTTTTTGATTTGTGGTTAACATTGAGTTCATATATAACTTGTAAAGTCTATATTAAGTTGATGGCACTTAAGTTAGAGCACCTTCTAAAAGCATTAAATTTTTACTCCCACCTTCACATTTTATGTATATGATGTCCTATTTTACATCTTATTTTGTGTGTCCTTGAACTAATTTTCATAGGTAAAATTGATCTTACTACCTTGTTTTGACTTCCATACTGGCTTTGTTAAGTGACTAACCCACTAATTTTACTATATGTCTACTCTTTCATAATTTTCTTTTAGCTATGGCTTTTTCTTTCTACTTAAAGAATTCCTCTTAACACTTCTTGCAAGTCTGGCTTAATGTTGATAAGCTCCTTCTAGCTTTTGGGGAAACTATTTCTCTTTCTATTCTGAATGATAACCTTTCTGGGTAGAGAGTACTCTAGTTTCTAAGTTTTTCAACGCTTTGAATATATCATGCCATTCCCTTGTGGTCTGCAGAATTTCTGACAAATCAACTGATAGCCTTATGGGGTTTCCTTTGTATTTAACTGTCTTCTTTTGCTGCTCTTAACATTGTCTTTATCATTACTTAATTATTATGTATATTGGTGTAAACCTCCTTGGGTTCATCTTATTATTGGTTTGCTGTCCTTCCTGGACCTTATTGTCTGTTTCCTTCCTCAAATTAGGGAAGTTTTCAGCTATTTCTTCAACTTTTCTGCTCACTATTCCTTCCTCCTTCTAGGATCCTTATAATGAAAATGTTACTATGTTTGTCATGGAGTTCTCTGAAACTATTCTTAAGTCTTTTTTCTCTGCTATTCAACTTGGTTACTTTCCATACTCTGTATTCTAGATCACTGATCTGTTTTTCTGCATCCTCTAATCTGTTGATTCCCTCTACTGTATTTCAGTTATTGAATTCTTCAGCTCCAACAGATATTTTATATCTCTGTTGAAGGTATGAGTTCATCCATTCACTTTTCAAGTCCAGTGAGTATCTTTATGACTATTACTGAGTTCTTTCAGGCATATTACTTACCTGTTGTCCCTTTCGTTCTTTCATTTGGGACATATTTCTCTACCTCCTCATTTGTTTCTATGTGTTAAGGAGTCCAGCTATATCACCTGATTTGAAAGTAGAGGCATTGTGTAGAAGAGGTCCTATACTACCCTTTAGCACAATCCCTCCTGGCCACCAGAACCAGGCACTCCAGAGATGTCCCCTGTGCTGGCTTCATGCATCCCACTGTTGTGACTGAGCCACTTCTGCCTTAACCCAGCTGGCTGCAGAGACCCACTTTATCTGATGTGGGCACATTGCACAAGGCCTGGTCCCTATGTTGTTAAGAGGTTTGTCTGTGGTTGTTGTAGGCTTATTGTCAAGTGGGGTTGGCAGGCAGGCTAGCTGTCTACAGTTAGCTTCTCTGTCACAGTTATGAGCCTACCAAACAACAGGGCTTGTTCCCTGTGAAGCCAGCTAAGAGTCAGGGTTGCTTGTAGTGGGTCACTGGTGTGTGGAGTTATCTCCCCCTCTCCCTAAGGCAGGAGGTACTTGGAGGGGTACTAGTCCTGGGTATGGTAGGGTAAGGCCACTTTGGAGGGGTGTCTGCTAAGGCAAGTTGGTTGGATAGGGCAGGTCTGCAGGGGAACACTGGGCATGGCATGCAGTTCAAACAATGTAGATAGACAGGGCTAGCACTGGCTCCTACAAACATCTGGCTATCTAGCTTGGGGAAGAGAAGAGAAATGGTGTTGGCTGATACTCTTGTTCCCAGAGAAATCTTTTGAAGATCCTTGTCTCTCTAGCATATGTTCTAAGATAAGTCAATATTTTTTTCACCTAAATCCCAGACACTTCTCACATTGCTTCTTCTGTGCAGTGTCTGGGGCCAAGTTACATTTTCTATCTCTTTAAGGGCAGGGACTCCATTTCCTGTTGCCCTGACTTTCCCAGTGTTAGGCCCACTGATTTTCAAAGTACCAGAGTAAGCCTCTACTGATTTTCAAATCTCCCAAAGTTAAGCCTTACTGATTTTTTTTTAAAGACAGATATTCTAGGGATTAATCTTCCCAGTGTAGGTCCTCAGTGCTAGGGGTGCCTGATATAGGGTGTGACCCTCTCACTTCTCTATGCTTGTGATGTCCTTCCCATTTATGCTTGGTCTCCCCAGGGGTTTGGTGTCTCTGCCCCTCCTACCCATTTGATGTGGCCTCTTGTCTACTATTAACTTTGAAAGGTCCATTCTGCCAGTCTTTGGGTCATTTTCAGAGTTATTTGGCTAGATGTATCGGTTAACTCAGTGTGTCTGTGGGAAGAGGTGAGCCCAGGATCCTCCTGTGCCATCTTGAGGCTCCCTTTTATATCTTCTTGATGTATTGGCCCCTCTATCATTATATAATGACCTTTTTTGTCTTGTTATCCTTTTTGGCTTGGTCTGTTTTGTCTGACATAAGTATTGCTATATGTGCCTTCTTTTCATTTCCACTTACTTGGAATCTTTTTTTCATTCTGAGCCTATTTTATCTTTAGAGATAAAATGAATCTCTTGTAGGAGGTGTGTTGTTGGGTCTTGTTGTTGTTGTGGTTGTTCTTAATGTCTTTAATCCATCCTGTTACTCTGTGCCCTTTTCTAAATTATTTTGAGGGGGGATGGTGGGGAGAGAGAATGAGCAGGAGAGGTACAGAGAATCTCAAGCAGGATCTGCACTGTCAGCACAGAGCCCCACATGGGATTGAACTCCCAAACCATGAGATCATGACCTGAGCTGAAATCCGGAGTTGGATGTTTAACCAACTGAGCCACCCACCCAGGAGCCCCACCCTGTGCCTCTTGATTGGCGAGTTCATTCCATTTACATTTAGGGTGATTATTCATAAGTAAGGATTTGCTACTACCATGTCATGTCTGTTTCCTGGTTATTTTGTCGTCATTTTTTTCTTGTCTACCTTTGTAAGTTAGTAGTTTTACATGGTGATTTGCTCACTCACCTTTTAAAATCTTTCAGGTCTCTGTTCTAAAAGAGCTTTGTGGTTACCATGAGGTTTATGCAAAACATCTCCCAGATAAATTACTATAAGTAGGAAAACTATTTTATTTTGATTCACATAAAGGTTCCATCCTTCTAATATTCCCCTTTCATATATTTGTCACAAATTTACATTGCAACATTATTACCAACTTGTAGTGGCTTTGGTTATTTTCAATAATCTCTTGATCATTGTATTAAAGAGTTTAATATGCTATTTAAAAATATTACAGTATTAGATACATTATTTTTTTTAAATTTTTTAAACGTTTATTTACTTTTGAGACAGAGAGAGACCGAGCATGAATGGGGGAAGGTCAGAGAGAGAGGGAGACACAGAATCTGAAACAGGCTCCAGGCTCTGAGCTGTCAGCACAAAGCCTGACGCGGGGCTCGAACTCACGGACTGTGAGATCATGACCAGAGCCGAAGTCGAACGCTCAATCTACTGAGCCACCCAGGTGCCCCTAGATACATTATTTTTTATTTATTTATTTATTTTTTTTTCAACGTTTATTTTTGGGACAGAGAGAGACAGAGCATGAACGGGGGAGGGGCAGAGAGAGAGGGAGACACAGAATCGGAAACAGGCTCCAGGCTCTGAGCCATCAGCCCAGAGCCTGACGCCGGGCTCGAACTCACGGACCGCGAGATCGTGACCTGGCTGAAGTCGGACGTTTAACCGACTGCGCCACCCAGGCGCCCCAGATACGTTATTTTTTAAGTGCAGATGGAAAATTTTCCAGGGAAGATTACATGTTAGGCCATGAAAACAGCTTCAATAAGTTTAAGATTGAAATAATGTTAACCACAATAATGTTTTTTATGATTACAATAGTATGAACCTAGAAATCAGTTAAAGGGAAAAGATCTGGGAAAGAAAACCAAACACGTGGAGACTAAATAATTTAGCAAACAGTCCAGGGAGTCAATGAAGAAATAAAAGAGGACATCAAAAATACCTAGAGAGAAATGAAAATGGAAACGCAGTGGTTCAAAAATCTATGGGACACAGCAAAAAGCAGTTCTAAGAGAAGTTTATAACAATACAGGTCTACCTCAAGAAACCAGAAAAATCTCAAATAACCTTCTACATGAAAAACAGAAAAAGAGCCCAAAAATCCCAAAGGTAGAAGAAAAGAAATAGTAAATACCAGAGTGGAAACAAATGAAATGGACTCAAGCAGTAGAAAAGATCAGTGGAAGCAGGAGCTAGTTCCTTGAAAAGATAAATTGATAAGCCTCTACTTAGGTTCATTAAGAGAAAAAGAGGACTCAAAAAATCAGAAATGAAAGACAATAAGTTACAGCCAACACCTATGAAACACAAAGGATAAGCGTTTACTATGAACAACCATACATCCACAAATTTTCCATACTACAATCTAGAAGAAATGGATAAATTCCTGGAAACATTATAATCTTCCAAGACTGAATCAGCAAGAAATGGAAAATCTAAACATATCAATTACTAGTAATGAAATTGAATCAGGAAAAAACAAAACAAGCCTCCCAAGTCCAAAACTAGATATATTCACAGGTGAAATTTAGCAAATATTTAAAGAAAAATTAGTACCTATTCCTCTCAAGCTATTCTGGAACACAGAAGAGGAAGGAGTACTTCAAAATTCATTGCAGCATTGGCCTGATCCCCAAACCAGACAAAAACCTCATGAAAAAAGAAAAGTAGCAATATGCTTGATGAACATAGATGCAAAACTTCTGAAAAAAATTAGCAAATCAAATTCAGCAATACACAAAGTACCATATACCACAATCAAGTGGGGTTTATTCCAGTGATCCAAGAATAGTTCAATACCCATAAACACAATATACCACGTTAACAAAATGAAGGATACAAATCCTGTCACTTTAATAGGTTTGGATAAAATCTCAAATTCAAATGCTTTATCAGAAGTGGATTATGACAAAGTAGATATACAGGAACCTACTTCAACACAATAAAGGCCATATATGACAAACCCACAGATTCCCTCCAAATGGTAAAACGCTGAAAGCTTTTTCTCAAAGATCAGGAACAAGACAAAGATGCCCCCTCTTGCTACTTGTATTAAACATAGTATACTGCAAGTCTTAGCTGCAACAGAGAAGGGGAAAAAGGGCATTTAAATCGGTAAGGGGGAAATAAATCTGTCACTATTTGAAGATGATGTGATACTATATATAGAAAACTCCAACTCCACCAAAAAACTTAGTACTGATAAATGAACTTAGCAAAGTTGTAGGATAAAAAATCAATATACTGAAATCTGTTGCATACGCTAATAATGAAGTAGCAGAAAGAAAGAAAACCATCCCATTTACAATTGCACAAAAAAAGCATAAAATACCTACAGATTAAGGAGGTAAAACAAGTACTCCAAAAACTACAAGACATTGAGAGAAATTAAAGACTACGTAAATGGAAAGATGTACCATGCTTGTGAACTGGAAACATTAATATTTCAAAGTGTCCATACTACCCAAAGCAATCTACAGATTCAATGAGATCCATATCAACATATCAATATTCACAGAACTAGAACAAATAATCTTAATTTGTGTAGAACCACAGAAGACCTGGAATAGCCAACCTTGAGAAAGAAAAAAAAACTTGAGGTATCATACTTCCAGATTTTAAGATCTACAAAGCTGTAGTAATCAAAACAGTATGGTACTGGCACAAAAACGAATGCCTTCAATGGTTCAGAATAGAAAAAAATCATGGTCAATTGCCAATAAACAAGGCAAGGATATTAGTAGGGAGAAGACCATCTTCTCAATAAATAGTGTGAGGGAAAACTGGATGGCCATTTGCAGAAGAATGAAACTGGGCCTCTTTCTTACACTATACACAAAAATAAAGCAAAAATGGATTAAAGAACTAAATGTGAGACCTGAAACCATAAAACTAAAAGAAAACATAAGCTGTAATCTGCACATCACCCTTAGCAACATATGTATGGATATGTCTTCTCGGGCAAGTGGAACAAAAGCAAAAAAAGAAACTACTGGGACTGTAGCAAAATAAAAAGCTTTTGCATTGCAAAGGAAAGCACATAAACAAAAAGGCAATCCGATGTCTGGGAGAAGATACTTGATATATCCAATAAAGCGTTAATATCCAAATTAAATAGAACTCCTTTAACTCAACACTGAAAAACTGAATAAAAATGGGCAATCTGAATAGACCTTTTTTTTTCCAAAGAAGACTTACAAAAGGCCAACATACCTGTAAAAATATGCTCAATATCACTAATCATTGGGAAAATGCAAATCAAAGCCACAATGAGATATCCCCTCCTACCAGTCAGAATTGCTAGGATCAAAAAGGCAAGAAATAACAAGTGTTGCTGAGAATATAGAGAAAAACCCTCATGCACTGTTAGTGGGAATGTAAATTGGTACAGCCACTACAGAAAACTGTATGAAGGTGTCTCAAAAAAATTAAAATAGGAGTAACATATGACTCATAATTCCATTTCTGGGTATTTACCCAAAGAAAGCAAAGCCCCTAATTCTAAAAGATCTATGCCCTCCTGTTTTTATTGCATAGTTTACAATTGCCGAGATATGAAAGTAACCTGAACATCCACTGATGGATGAATGGCTGAAGATAATGGTTATATATACACAATGGAATATTACTCATCCATACAAAAGAATGAAATCTTGCCATTTGTGACAACATGGGTGGAGCTATAGGATATTATGTCACATTAAATAAATCAGAGAAGGACAAATACCATATATTGTCACCTACATGTGGAATCTACAAAAAATCCCTAAACTCCCAGAATTCTAAATACAGAGAATGAAATGGTGATTGAGGGGGGCTGGTGGGGAAGGGGATAGGCAAAATAGATGAAATACATGAAGTGGTATACATTTATGATTACTAAATAAGTCAGAGGACTTAGTTTACAGAGAGTATAGTCAATATTGTAATAACATGTGACTACACTTATGGTGAGCATTTCAAAATGTATAGAACTAGTCCCTATGTTGTACACCTGAAACTAATATGTTAACTATATTTTAATTAATAACAAAAGTAAAAAATTGCAGTATTTTATCTTAATAAGATTTTTGTGTTCTTTCACCTTTTCATTTCTGTTTGAAGGGCTCCTCTTAAATTTTTTTTTAAATGGCTAATGTAGTGGTGGTGAACTTCCTCAGATTTTGTTTGGAAATGCCTTCACTTCTCCTTCATATCTGAAGGATAACCTTATTAAATAGAGTATTCTTGGCTAGCAGTTTTTATCTTTTAACATTTTGAATATGTCCTTCCACCCTCCCTGGTCTATAGAGTTTCTGTTGAGAAATCTGTTGATAGACTCATCAGAGGTAGCTTTGTAAGTTTGTATTATCTGGTCTTCCCTCTGGCTGCCTTTGAAATTCTATCATAGCCTTTTGACAATTTTAATATGTCTTGGAGAAGGTCTTTTTTGCATTGAGATAATTAGGTGTTCTATTAGCTTCTTGGACTTGTACACCCGTCCAGTTCCTTCTCCAAACTGGGAAGTCCTCAACTATTAATTTTTAAATAACTTTTTCTCTGCTCCTTTCTCCCTTTCTTATCTTTCTGGAATACTCATTATTCTTATACTGGCTTTTCTAATGGATTCAGGAGTTCTTGGAGGATTTCATCACTTTTTAAAAATCTCCGTTCTCTCTCCTCTTCCACCTAAATCATTTACATGTTTGTACCCACAAACTTGCTAATTCTCTCTTCAATAGGATCCGCTGTATTCCCGATACATTCTAATACATTGTTCATCTCATTTGAATTCTTCATCTCCAGAATTATTTATTTTTAGAATTTCAATCTCTTGGGTAAACTACTCCTTCTGTTTGTTAATTTTATTCCTGAGGTCATTGCATTACCTTCTGAGTTTTCTGACTTGTTGAATTTCTTCATAATGGTTATTTCACATTCTTTATTGGTTATATCACATTATTCCAGGTCTTTGGGTGCAGTTGCTAGAAAATTGTCATTTTCTTTTTGAGCTACCATATTACTGTTTTTTTTTTTAATGCTGTTTAATGAGACACGCTTCTGACACTGCAAAAATGTCAGAAGTAGCAAAAATTTTGAAGTAGCAAAAATATTTCCTATTTAGACAAGGTTTTGTTTACTTCCATTATAACCATTCAACAGGTTGGTAGTGGAGGCCTTTCTCTTGTTTTCCAGAAAGTGTCAGAAAGAAGCCTAAGCAGGCTGATGCAGGGTTTGAACTCATGACCCATGAGATCACAACCTGAGCTGAAAAAGAGGTTACTTAACTGACTGCGCCAGCCAGGTGTCCCCTAAGTTTTTAATTCCTAAAAGCCACACTCAATTCCTTTAAAAATAGGTCTTTAAAAAATTCTGACTTTGTTTTTTCATTAGTGTTCCTATTACTTCTTCTATCTCCTTAATTCTGTGGCTTACTTCATATTCCTTTCAAACCATCATATCAGCTCCAATTCTCCATTGACATATTTGCAGACCTACCCTCATCGTGTTTCATTTTCTCATGGGATTTATAAATTGATTGTAAATTCTCCCCACTGGAGATTGCCTCATCTATAGTGAGCCATGGATGTGTCCCCATAGTGGGATTTTTGTGTTTGCTTTAGCAAGGGTTGTAGGAGTTTTGCTGGTTCAGGACTAGTCATGTATTGATTTCTTGTCCTGTGGTTTCTTCCAGTGGGTGGTATAATTTTTGGCCACATGTTCCTAGTTTCTCTATTTCTGTTTGAGTTTATTCATTTTTGTTTCCTTATTCCTGTCCCCAGGAGAACAAGTTTCCTTTTTTCCCCATCCCCATGGGCAAAGTTTTGTCTTCATTTTGAAGATGCTGTAGATCTTTGTGGTTACAGGCTTTCTATGGGGCTTCTATCCATTTCCCCAACTTCTAGGTGTGATGCCTCATGTGAGGCAACTCTAACCTCTAGAACTTAGGTTTGGGTCCAACCCATGGAAGCCTTAGGTGATAAACTCCCCCTTACTGTGGTTTCTTACCTGGGAGTTGCCTTTTTATTTCTGGAGTTCTCAGGTCTTCCCTTCATATTTTTTTTCAAGTTGAATTTTATAATTTTTCTGATAATCCTTTTCCACCATTTGTCATGGAAAGGAGAGCCCCTATGCCTTTTCAATCTACCACTTTCCCGGAAGCCTCTGTGCATTGCTTTTGTAACTTAAATAAAATGTAAGGAAGTCTTCCAATTTTTCCACATACAACATATTCCCTGTGGTAGTTTACACAGTCATTTCAATAAGTGATGTTGAGACAAAAAGTTTTTAAAACCATGTTATGTTATGATGGGTCTGAAAAGAAAAACATTTGTAGGTCTTCTTTGCTAGGGTAGAGGGTAAAAAGTGGCTGTTATAGAGGTTTGGAATCAGTCTGAGTCTCAATTGTGGGTACTGTGTAGCTATAGGACCATGGGCTTTGGAATACAAGCTTTATGAGAATAGGTCCTTGCTGTATTTCTCTCCACTAAGACGCTCTTCCCAGAACAAAGTAATCCAACAATAATACTCATTGTTTGGATGAATAAGCAAATAGCTTCAATTTTCTGAGCCTTTGTACCCTCATCTGTAAAATAAGAATACTGCTAACATTGTTAGGTTCTTGTAACACTTCAAGGTAGTGTATCAAGTGCCAGGCACACTGTGTCCTAAAAATAATGTATATGGTTCTAAAACTGGAAGGACTATGGTTTGATTCAGAGTGATCAAGGTAGATCATGAGAGATTTTATAAATACTCTTCTGTGACTCCTTATATGCTTTGTGAATTTCCTGATCATTCAGATGGTTTTGTTCACCTCCACCTATCTTCTACTTTACCTACATCTTTTGTCTCAGAAAGCTGTCAGGATGGAATATAGTTCTCATGGCCCTGTGCCCAGGGCTCTTATCTCTCTGTCCTTAATGTTATGCCCCTTCATATACTCTTTCTCTCAAAATTAGTGCTTACTGTTCTTGTCATCCTTTTAGTTTATAAGGCAGCACCTAGCTTGCTGTCTGCTGTCATCCTTAGCTTTCTCTCGGCATCCTTTGAATGCTTTCTAAAGGTCAATTTGGAATAAAATCTTGCCCTACTTCCTGCCCCTCCTTCCTTTTCCTGTAACTACATTGTCTCTGCAACTTGAGGCCATTGCTGGTATAATTTTTATCCTTCACTGGCTTCCTAATGACTGGATAGCTCTGTTACTTACCTTGCCTTTTTTAAAAAATAATTTTAGATCTACATGTGATTTAAAAGTCTTGGTTTGAGGGGAGGTTGTTTGATTTAACCCTTTTAAATCTACATGCTGACTTTAAACTTAGGAACAATTGAAGTACTCTTCCACTGACTTTTCTACCATGAGTTCACACCTGTGTCAGGTTTGGTGTGGGCACAAATAAACGTTTTGGTATTTGAAAAGAATATAGTTTTGTTAGGGAACACATCAGAGGTGGCATAATAGGATAGTATCAAATGTATAATCAAATGGGAAATTATGACTCAGACCACAAATGCCCCCATGAACTCAGAGGTGAGACGAAGTTTTATGGGGTAGAAGCTTCTTCAACTGGGCCTTAGAGGGAAGATTTGATCAGGCAGGAGGGAACTACAGATGTGGAGCACAGGTAATGTTGAAGCATGGTGTTCATATGGGACAGAGAGGACACTCCTATTACAAATCAGTTTATGCTGAATGGTTGAAGTGGACAGATTGTAAGAGGCCTTAATAAGATGAGAAGCACTCACAGAAGAAAAAACATATAAAGAGCTTACAGAAGAAATATTTATATGTCAGTTTAGATCACCTTTGGTCTTCATGGTCTCACACTATCCATTCCATGTGAACTTCACACCTACACCAGCTGTTCTGGTCTGGCCAGTGTCCATTGTAGAGTATTCTCTCTCTCCATCCAAGCTTGCTCAGCATCCACACCTTAAGTGGAAGCCTTGAGCAACAAAATCTCTGAAGGGTTTTTATACCTCTCCTTTAGCTTGTTTTATCTACATTTTCTTATTCCACAGAAAGTATGACTGTGTCTGATAGTGCGTCCTAGTGTCTGGTGCGTCCCTTGAACCATTGTGATGCTGTGATGGGGGCGATTTCATTTGGACTGGAGAACAACCTTTGCTGTTGTGCAGAAACTGTGGGCTCTATGGTGTTCCCCCTGCCAATTAAGCTCAGACATGCCCTGGCACTGCAGCAGCTCAAAGGTTTGCTGACCACTGTCACATGAGCCGTACTTGAGCCCTAGCAGTGACCAAGCACAAGCCAGCCATTGATTAGGAGTGGAACAGTGAAGAAAGCTGAGCTTCTAGTTGGGTACCAGCTGATTATAAGAAATGTACTTATCAGTTCCTTAGATTATTTCTTTTACCCTCCTTCCTTACTCTCTTCCTTGATCCTTCACTGCCTCCCCCCACCCAATTCCTTCTCATTCTCAGATGGGTTAAATTCTATTACCTGCTGTTAAGAACAGGTAAGGAGTGGGGAGGGGCACCTGGGATGGCTCAGTCAGTTGAGTGTCTCTTGATTTTTGGCTCAGGTTATGATCCCAGGATGGTGAGATTGAGCCCTGCCATGAGGCTCCATGCAGAGTGGAGCCTGCTTGGGACTCTGACTCCCTCTCTGTTTCTCCCCCCACCCCCTGTGGTCTCTTCCCCTCCCCCCCCATCATCTGTCCCCTCCTCTCTCTCTCTCTCTGTCCCCTCCTCTCTCTCTCTCTGTCCCCTCCTCTCTCTCTCTCTGTCCCCTTCTCTCTCTCTCTCTGTCCCCTTCTCTCTCTCTCTCTGTCCCCTCCTCTCTCTCTCTCTGTCCCCTCCTCTCTCTCTCTCTGTCCCCTCCTCTCTCTCTCTCTGTCCCCTCCTCTCTCTCTCTCTGTCCCCTCCTCTCTCTCTCTCTGTCCCCTTCTCTCTCTCTCTCTCTCTCTCTCTGTCCCCTCCTCTCTCTCTCTCTCTCTCTGTCCCCTCCTCTCTCTCTCTCTCTCTGTCCCCTTCTCTCTCTCTCTCTCTCTCTCTCTGTCCCCTCCTCTCTCTCTCTCTCTCTCTGTCCCCTCCTCTCTCTCTCTCTCTCTCTGTCCCCTCCTCTCTCTCTCTCTGTCCCCTCCTCTCTCTCTCTCTCTGTCCCCTCCTCTCTCTCTCTCTGTCCCCTCCTCTCTCTCTCTCTCTGTCCCCTCCTCTCTCTCTCTCTCTGTCCCCTCCTCTCTCTCTCTCTCTGTCCCCTTCTCTCTCTCTCTCTCTCTCTCTGTCCCCTCCTCTCTCTCTCTCTCTCTCTCTCTCTCTCTGTCCCCTTCTCTTTCTCTATCCTTCCTCTCCCCACCCCTGAGCTGGATCGCTCAGTTGGTTAAGCTTCAGACTCTTGGTTTCAGCTCAGGTCATGATCTCACGTTTTGTGAGTCCAGTTCCCACGTTGGCCTCTGTGCTCACAGCGCTGAGCCTGCTTAGGATTCTCTATCTCCCTGCCCCTCCCCCGCTTGTGGGTTTGCTCGCTTGCTCTTTCTCTCAAAATGATTTTTTTTTTGTAATGTTTCTTTAAGTGCGGTTCATGGGCAAATGTCAATTTGGGTAAGAACAGGATAAGATGAATCAGTAATATTGGACCTTTGGAATGAATCTGACTTATTGGATTTTGCTGAACTGCTATGATACCTGCAGTAGGAAAGCCATGCTTCCCCCACACCAAGACTCCATGGGGTGTGAAGTAGTTCAGAGAGCTTTTCATAAAGTCCTTTGGTTTTCTTTCATTATGTCCTAGGAGAACTGATGTTGGCAGCAGGGGATGGTACTCTAGGAGAGAGTTACTCTCTCTTGTTTGAGCTGGAGGAGCTAGGAAACAGCCTGCCTTATGTTTAATTTGAGTGGTCTTCATGGTATAACACAAATGGTACACTCACATACACACACACCCTCATCTTGCCCTGCTAACCAGGAAAATTGCCTGATACTCTGTCTAAAGGGATACTGGAAAGGTGACTCAGTAAAAAATAATTCAATTAATGAATTACCAACAATAGCAGCACTAACAATAAATGGATATGTGGCTTCACCAGACCTTTCTGACTTTTATATTATATTTGCCATCATAACTCCTTTGTTTTTCTCTGCCTACCGTGACACCATAATTGATATAGTTAATGGCTGGCATTAGACTTGTACTGTGGTCTAAATCTAGACCCCGGCTTATTTCTTTACCCCTTCCTTAACTGCTAGTGATTACAAGTAGAACAACAGTTCATCTCCTGCAAAAGCTGACCAATGAATACGTGCTGGGGGCAAGGTTGGAGACTCCCCACACCTCCAAGTTACGCAGAAGTTGTGAACGGGCTCCACACGATGACGATGCCTAGATTGCAGGCAACTCCCCATTGGAGAACCACCTGAGTTTTTGGTCATGGATACACTCTGGGGCTAGATGCCTGCCCACAGACAGTGCAGTGGTAGTACAGAAATGGGGGTGGCTGGCTGGCCTGGAAATGCTACCCATGTTAGTGCACCTTGGATCTTAGCTGCTTGGAACATGTGCCAAAATTGTCGTTATCCTTTTATCCTTCTGGTGCAACAGATGGTTGTTATTGTTAGCTTTAGGCAAATGCTTAAGAGGAGGATAAGCCCACAAGGTCTGGAGAGAAGGGAAAAAGTAGAATACTAAGATCTGAACTTAATTTCTTAGAAACTGAGCAGGGTTAGGAATGATGGCTTATTCTTTTCATTGCTGTTTTTGTTTCATGTTGTTTCCATTCTAAATAGAGACAATTCTAGGGATGATTAATGGGTTATTTGAGCAACACCCTTTTCTGTTTTTGGCTTCCTGAGTATAGAGCCTCCCTGATCACAAACCTTTGATGTAGGAATGGATTTACAGTGTTTCTTTTTCAAATAAGTCTAAGCCTGGTAGGAGAAATAAAAGATCTTTGTTGGGTAGTGTAGTGTTGATCTGAGGAAAAATCTGTTTTTGTTAGAGGAAAGAAATGTATCAGGTTAAAGGAGAATGTAAGATTAGCTAGTTAGAGGATCTGCGGAGGTTTGGCCATGCAGTTCTGTGCGCTTTATTTACTTAGAGTGTGCATTGGTCTCAGTACTAACGCTGTTCCAGGTGCTTGGGGTCCATCTCAGCAAAAACTTAAAGGAGGAGAGGGTGTTATCCAGGGAGAAATCTGGAAAAGGCTATTCCAGGCAGAAGGAATTGCCAGTGACAGGCATCAAGGCTAGAGTGTGCCTCCCATGTACCAGAGACCCCTAGGAGGCCAGTGTGGCTGGAGTTGGTACACAAGGAGTGAGTGGGGTACAGAGGCAATAAAGGGTTCCAAGCCTCACAAAGCCTTATAGGTCAATGAATGTCTTCAGCTTTTACCCTGGGAGAAGTGGGGAGCCATGCAGGGTTCTGGGCAGAGGAGTGATGTCATCTGACTTATATTTTAAAGGGATTAGTTTGCCTGCTCTGTTACACAAATAGACTGTTGTGGGACAAAGACAGAAGGAGGGAACCAGTTAGAAAGCTGTTGTAGTAATTGGAGCCAGCATGGCAGCAAGGAGACAGCAGAAAGAGACCAGATCAGAGGCATCTCCTGAAGGTAGAACTAGCTTGATTTCTTGATGGATTGGGTATGAGGAAAAGAGGGAATTGGATGACTGTATTCTCTTTGGCCCAAGCATCTGGAATATGGAGCTGGCATCACCAAGATAGGGGAAACTGAGGTAAAACTTAGCTTACCCACAACATGTCCAAAACAAAGGCTTTCTGGGGAAGACCAAGTATATCTATTACATATGCAAGTGATGGTCAGATAGGAGTAGGATATACAAGTCTGGAGTTTGGGAGAGCAGCTCCACTGCAGATGTAAGTTTGAGAGCCATAAACAAATGGATAGTATTATATCCTTGGAAACCAGATTGGCTGGAGGAGATAGAAGGTCCAAGGACTGAGCTTTGGGGCAGCCTAACATTGAGACACTGGAAGAAGAAGATGAGAAAGTGCTGCTAGGGAAATAAGAAGGAAGAAAACCATGAGCGTGGTGTCCTGGAAACCATATGAAGGGAAGGAGTCACTGGCTGTCCTGAATGCTGCTGATGCAAGCTGAGGACTGTGAAATCCGAGACAGCAAACATAAACACCTTTGTTGGTTGAAGAGTTTTGTGTAAAGGAGAGCAAGGAAATGGGCTGGAAGCTTATAACAGAGGAAGAAGTTAGGTCAAGGAAAGGATATTTTTCAGAAGAGGGGGAAAAAATGCAGGGTTGAATCTTCAATAAAGAAGAAGATAGTTGGCGCACAAGAGACCAGAAAGAATTGCTGGAATGCTAGGAGTGTCCTACTGGGTGGAATACAGATGAAATGCTGAGTGATTTAGCAGCCATCATGGGCCATGAGGTGGCATGCAAGGAAAGCAGAACAACAAAATGGAAACAGCCTGGATTCCTAATCATTATGGAGCTGCCAAGCAAGCTCTGCATTGCCAAATTCTGGACCAACCTTTCTATAGCCAAGAGCAATAGACCTATTTTCTTCTAAAATAGGTCTTTCTTCATGTTTATTTTATTTTTACATTTTGAGAGAGAGTGAGCAGGGGAGGGGTAGAGAGAGGGAGACAGAGAATCCCAAGCAGGCTCTGCACTGTCAGTTCCAAGACCAATGTGAGACTCAAACTCATGAACCATGAGATCATGACCTGAGCTGAAATCAAGAATTGGACACTTAAGGGGCACTTGGGTGGCTCAGTCAGTTTTCTAAAATCTTCTTAAGAAAAACCTCAAACATAAACCTAAAAATCTCACAGTAAATACCCACCATCTAATTTCTATAATTTTTTTCTATACTTGTTCTATATATCGATCTCTCTGCCCATCCATTGATCCATCTTTTTTTTGGGGGGGGGGTGGGGCATTCAAGAGCGAATTTAGTCTTCTGTACATTCCACCTTCAGTCACTTAAGTATGTACACCCACTACCTAGAGTTTAATACCTGCTTACATTTCTGACATTTTTGTTTAATGGTAAAATTTACATTAAATGTTTAAATCTTCCTGTAACATTTAAAAATTTTTAATTCCAGTATAGTAAACATAGTGTTATATTAGTTTCAGTTGTACAAAATAGTGATTCAACAATTTAATATATCACATGCTTCTCATCACAGCAAATGTACTTCTTAATCCCCATCATGTATTTTACCCATCCCCTCACCTCCTCCCCTCCAGTAACTATCCACTTTTTCTTAGTAGTTAAGAGTCTGTTTCTTGGCTTCTTTTTCATTGCTTCTTTTTTTGTTTGTTTGTTTCTTAAATTTCTAACTTAGCATAATCTCTACCTCCATCCATGTTGTTGAAATGGCAAGATTTCATTCTTCTTAATGGCTGAATATTTCATTGTGTGTATATATATACACACACATACATATTTGTGTATATATATATATATACACAGTGTATACATTATATATATACACACACACTTTGTGTGTATATATATACATTGTGTATATGTGTGTGTGTGTGTATAATCCATCTTACTGTAACATTTGATGACTGTTTTGTTTTTTTTTGAGGTATAATTAACACGTTATAGATTAGTTTCAGTATATATTAGTTTCAGGTATTCCAAAACAGGTCCTTTATATACAATCATGAAATTATCACAATAAGTCTAGTTATACCCACTACCACACATAGTTACAAAAATTGTTTGCTTGCAATAACTAAGATATACTCTTAGTAACTTTCAGATATGAAATAGTTACATTGTCATCATATTGTACATTATATTCACAGACTTAATTCATAACTGGAGGTTTTTAACCTTTTGACTTATTTGGCCTAACTCCTACCCACCCCCATACCTCACCCCTGGCAACCACTAATATGTTCTCTATATCTAGGGTGAGATCATAAGGTATTTGTCTTTCTCTTTCTAACTTCACAAAGCATAATGCCCTCTAGGTCCATCTATGTTGTTGAAGATGGCAGGATTTCCTTTTTATGGCTCAATAATATTCCACTGTATATGTTCATCACATTTTCATGATTTGTTGATCCATCATTGGACCTTTGGTTTGTTTCTGTATTTTGGCTATTTTAAATAATGCCGTTCATGGAGGTACATATATCTTGTGGAGTTACTGTTCAGTTTCTTTAGATAAATACACAGAAATGGGATTGCTAGATCATATGATAGTTCTATTTTTAATTTTTTGAGAACATCTTTACTGTTTTCCATAGTGGCTACATAGTTTGCATTCCCACCAACAGTGCACAAGATTTCTCTTTCTCCACACCCTCACCAACACTTGTTTTTTCTTTTCTTGATAATAGCCATTCTGACAGCTGTGGAGTGATATCTGATGATTTTTGACTTTCATTTCCCTGAGGAGTGATGTTAAGCAGCTTGTCATGTACTTATTGTCTATTGGTAGGTCTTCTTCAGAAAAACATCTATTCAGATTCTCTTCCCAGTTTTAATTAAGTTATTTATTAATGTTTGTTTTTGAGAGAGTGAGCCAGGGAGGGGGAGATAGAGACAGACAGAGGATCCAAAGCAGGCTTCATGCTGACAGCAGAGAGCCTGATGCAGGGTTCGAACTCATGAATGTGAGATCATGTCCTGAGCCAAAGTCTGCTGCTTAATCGACTGAGCTACCCAGGTGCCTCCACATCCTCTGCCCATTAAAAAAAAAATTTTTTTAATGTCTGTTTATTTTTGAGGGGGGAGGGGCAGAGAGAGAGGAGGAGATACAGAATCAGAAGCAGGCTCCAGGCTCTGAGCTGTCAGCACAAAGCCCAACTTGGGGCTTAAACCCACGAACCATGAGATCATGACCTGAACCAAAATCAGATGCCCAACTGACTGAGCCACCCAGGTGCCCCTACTCTGCCTTTTAAAATTTAAAAAAAAAAAATCTTTTACTGTTGAGTTGCAGGAGTTCCTTATATATTTTGGATATTACTTTTATCAGAGATATGATTTGGAAAATTTTCTTTCCTTAAGTAGTTTGCCTTTTCATTTTGTTAACGGTTTTCTTTGCTGTTCAAAAGCTTCTTAGTTTGTAATCCCACTTTTCTTTTTCTTTTTCTTTTTTTTTTTTTGCCTTGTTGCCTTTATTTTTGGTGTCAGATTCAGAAACTCCTCACGAAGACCAGTGTCAAGCTTATTGCCTATGTTTTCTTAATTTTATGGTTTCAGGTCTCACGTTTAGGTCTTTCATCTATTTTAAGTTAACTTTTGAGTATGATGTTAAGGCGGTGGCCAGTTTCATTCTTTTGCATGTGGGTCCAGTTTTACCAACACCATTTATTGAAGAGACTGTCATTTCCTAATTGCACATCCTCACCTCCTTTGTAATACAGTTTGAAATCAGGATATGGGTACATTCAGCATTGTTTTTCTTAAGATTGCTTTGGCTGTTTAGGGTATTTTGTGGCTTCATACAAATTTAGGTGTACTTTTAGTTCTGTGAAAAAAAAAATGCCATTAGAATTCTGAGGATTGCATGGAATCTGCAGATTGTGTTAATAGTATGGACATTGTAACTGTATTCTTCCAGTCCATAAGAATGGCGTGTCTTGGGGCGCCTGGGTGGCGCAGTCGGTTAAGCGGCCGACTTCAGCCAGGTCACGATCTCGCGGTCCGTGAGTTCGAGCCCCGCGTCGGGCTCTGGGCTGATGGCTCGGAGCCTGGAGCCTGTTTCCGATTCTGTGTCTCCCTCTCTCTCTGCCCCTCCCCCGTTCATGCTCTGTCTCTCTCTGTCCCCAAAATAAATAAAAACGTTGAAAAAAAATTTAAAAAAGAATGGCGTGTCTTTTCATTTATTTGTGTCAACTTCCTTTTTTTTTTTTTTTTCATTGACGATTTATAGTTTTCAGTGTAGAGGTCTTTCATGCTCTGGTTAAATTCATTCCTAGATACTTAATTCTTTATGATGTAGTTGGAAGTATTTCTTATTTTCTTATTTTCTCTTTCTCCTAATTTGTTGTTGGTGTATAGAAATGTAACAATTTCTTGCATACCTGTGTGTGTGTGTCTGTTATGCAATTTAATTCATTTTTTAGTTCTAACAGGGTGTGCGTGCGCATGCGCGTGTGTAGTTTTGAGACCACATCTGTGAATAGTGAGTTTTACTTTTCCAACTTGGAACATCTTTTTTTCTTGCCCAATTGCTCTGACTAGGACTTGTTTTTATAAAAAAAAATTTTTTTTAATGTTTATTTTTGAGACAGAGAGAGACAGAGCATGAATGAGGGAGGGTCAGAGAGAGAGAGAGAGAGAGAGGGAGACACAGAATCTGAAACAGGCTCCAGGCTCTGAGCTGTCAGCACAGAGCCCGACTCCGGGCTCGAGCTCACGGACCACGAGATCATGACCTGAGCCGAAGTGGAACCTTTAACCGACTGAGCCACCCAGGCGCCCCTTCTCTGACTAGGACTTGTAATATTACATGTTGAATAAAAGTAACGAATGTGCACAACCTTGTCCTATTCCTGATCTTAAGAGGAAAAGATTTCCGCTCTTCACCGAGTATGATGTTAGCTGTGGGCTTGTTATATAAGTCCTTTATAATGTTGAGTTATATTTCTTCTATACCCACTTTTTTGAGAGAACAAAAAACCATATTGGACAATATCATTACCCCAGAAATCTTCTTCATGCCCATTCCCAATAAACCCTTGCCTACACTTCCTTCCACAGAGGCAACTATTGTTTTGATCGTATATTTTCCCTATTCTAAAACTTCAGATAAATGAAATCACGTGTATATACCCTTTTGTGTACGGTTATTTTTCAGGCAGAAAAGTGTTTTTGCACTTAGCCATGCTGTTGATTTTTCAACAGTTAATTCCTTTTATTCGCAAGCAATATTCTATTATATGAATATACTGAAGATTATTCTCCTGTTGGACACCTCGTCTATCTGCATTTTTTACCTATTATAAACAAAAACGTGATTCTTATACAATTTATAGGCATGTATTTTCTTGTATGGAATTGCTGGGTCATAGAATAAGTATATTCTGGGAGATATTTTCCAGACGGGTGGCACTATTTTACATTTGTACCAAAAACGTATGCAGGTTCCAGTTGCTCCACATCTTTATCCATTGGTGCTGCTGTTTTACTTTATATTTACTAATTTTTTAAATGTAGCCACACCAGGTTGTGTATAGTGGTATTTCGTTGTGGCTCTAATTTGCATTTCCCTCATAACTAATAATATTGATCTTTTTAAGTGCCTTTTGGCTATACATGTATCTTCCTTTGTAAACTATCTGTTTATACCTTTTCTCCACTTATTTACTTAGCATTTTGGTTTTTGAGTTTTTATTGAGTTGCATTCATGAGATAGTCATTTTGCAAACATCGTTTCCCTATCTATAATTTGCCCATAATTAATGATGTCTTATAATCAAAAGTTTTTTTATTTATGAAATTTTTCTCATTTGTGATCACTTCTGTCTTAAAACTTTTGCTGACCCATAGGTTGCAAAGATGGTATGCAGGTTTTTTTTTTTTCCAGGAAGTTTTATAATTTTGCAATTAGGATTATAATCCATCTTGAATTAGTGTTTGTGTATGATATGAGGTAAGAAGCCAAGATTCATTGTTTTGCATATGTATATTCTTCCAGTCCCATTAGTTGAAAATTGTATATTTCTTCATTCTTAAAATTCTTATCAATGTTTCATAATTTTCAATATAGAGGTCTTGTATGTCTTTTATTTATAAACTAAATATTAAGGGTTTTGTCTTCTGATGCTATTATAAATTGTTTTTATTCTATTCAATTGTTTGCACATTAGTGTATAAAATTTTATTTTTGCCTACTTTATATGATCCGGACTTGGTAAACTCGCTTATTCTAGTTGTTTATAGATTTTTAAAGGACTTTTCTATGCAAATAATGTCATCTCCATATAAAAACTTTAAATTTTTTAAACTTCTGTTATTGCTGCAAGTAACAGAAAGCAACATTGTATTGAACCCTATTTAATCACAGAAGTAGCACTAGTGGAATTTGATAAAGAGCTAATGCCAAACACAGCGAAGCTCATAACAATATTTATAGTTTCCAAAAAAGCTTCAATAGGGGATTAGTTCAATAAATACATGGTACATAAATTTCTAATAAAATATGGAGCCATTAAACTTGTTTTTGGATAATATTTAAAGGTATGGAGAAATAATGGTATATTATGCAGGGGATAAACCAGGATACAAAATAATCAGACTAATGTATTCAAAAATGATTTCAAATTATTGGTGTCATAACACACAGTTTGACTCATGTGGATTAATAGTCAGGTAGGAATCCAAGACTGATCACGCCCCACCATATTTCTAAAACTTGAAGTAGAGTTAGCATACATTATTTTATTAGTTTCAGGTATACAACATAATGATTGGACACTTACGTATGTTATGAAATGATCACAGGAAGTCTAGTTATGCCTGTCATCCTAGTTATCACAATATTGACTCTATTTCCTATGCTATATTTTCCATCCCTGTGACTTAGTTATTATGTAAGTAGAAGTTTGTACCACGTAATTCCCTTCACCTATTTTGCTCAACCCAACCTCCCTTGCCCCAACAATGGCCAGTTTACTTTCTGTATTGGAGTCCATTTCTGGTTTGTTTCTTTGTTTTTTAGATTCCACATATAAGTAAAATTATATGGTATTTACCTTTCTCTGACTTAATTAGCATAATATTCTCTGGGTCCATCCATGTTGTCACAAATGGCAAGATCTCATTATTTTATGTCTAATACTCCACTGTGTATATGTGTGTACCATATCTTCCTTATCCATTTATATATTGATAGACATTTGAGTTGCTCCATATCTTGACTGTTGTAAATAATGCTGCAATGAACATAGGTGTACATATGTCTTTTCAGATTACTATTTTTGTTCAGATAAATACCCAGAAGTGGAATTTCTGGACTACATGGTAGTTATATCCTTAATGTTTTGGGAGACCTCCATACTGTTTTCCATATTGGCTGCACAAACTTACATACTCACAGAGCCTGAGGGTTCCCTTTTCTCCATATCCTCACCAACACTTGTTATTTATTTCTTTTCTTTTTAACTTCAAATTAGTTAACGTACAGTGTAGTCTTGGCTTCAGGAGTAGAACTCAGTGATTCATCTTACATATGACACCCATTGCTCATCCTAACAAGTGCCCTCCTTAATGTTCATCACCATTTAACCCATCACCCCACCTACCGGCCCTCCAGCACCCTTCAGTTCTTCTCTGTATTTAAAAGTCTTCTATCATTTGCCTCCCTCTCTGTTTTTCTTATTCTAGTTATTGTCTTTTTGACATGAGCCATTTTGACAGGTGTCAGGTGATGTCTTACTGTGGTTTTGATTTGCATCTCCTTGATCATTATGATTAGAGATATTAAACATTCACGTTCATCAAGGAAATTGGTCTATAGCTCTCCTTTTTAGTGGCGTCTTTGGTTTTGGAATCAAGGTAATGCTGGCTTCATAGAGTTTGGAAGTTTTCCTTCCATTCCTATTTTTTGGAACAGCTTCAAAACAAAAGGAGTTAATTCTTTAAATGTTTGGCATAATTCCCCTGGAAAGCCATCCGGTGCTGGACTCTTGTTTTTTGGGAGGTTTTTCGTAAGTAAATCAATTTCTTTATTGGTTATAGGTCAGTTCAAATTTTCCATTTAGTCCTGTTTGTTTTGGGAGTTTATACGTTTCTAGGAATCTGTTGATTTCTTCCAGGTTGCCCAATTTATTGGTATATAATTGCTCATAATATTCTCTTATTGTTTTTCTGCAGTCTTGGTTGTGATCTCTCCTCTTCCATTCTTGATTTTATTTATTGGGTCCTTTTTCTTTTTGATCAAACTGGCTAGGGGTTTATCAATTTTGCTAATTCTTTCAAAGAACCAGCTCCTGCTTTCATTGATCTGTTCTACCATTTCTTTTTCTTCTTTCTTTTCCTTGTTTTTTTTTTTTTTTATTTTGATAGCATTGATTTCTGCTCTAATCTTTATTATTTCCCATCTTCTGCTGTTTTTAGGCTTTATTTACTGTTCTTGTCCAGCTTTTAAAGTGTAAAGTTAGGTTGTGTATCTGAGACCTTTCTTCCTTTTTTTTTTTTTTTTTAAATGTTGATTTATTTTTGACAAAGAGAGAGACAGAGCATGAGTGGTGGAGGGGCAGAGAGAGAGGGAGACACAGAATCCGAAACAGTTTCCAGACTCTGAGCTGTTAGCACAGAGCCCAATGCGGGGCTTGAACGCAGGGACAGAGAGATCATTACTTGAGCTGAAGTCGGACGCTCAACCGACTGAGCCACCCAGGTGCCCCCTTTCTTCTTTAGAAAGGCCTGGATTGCTATATACTTCCTTCTTATGACTGGTTTTGTTGCATCCCAGAGGTTTTGGACTGTGGTGTTATTTTCATTGGCTTCCATGTACTTAATTTCCTCTTTAATTTCTTGGTTAACTCATTCATTCTTTAGCAGGATGTTCTTTAATCCCCAAGTATTTGTTGTCGTTCCAATTTTTTTCTTGTGATCTAGTTTCATAGCACTGTAGTCTGAAAATATGTACAGTATGATCTCGATCTTCTTGAACTTGTTGAGGGTTGATTTGTGTCCCAAGTATGTGATCTATTCTGGAGAATGTTCTCTATGCACTTGAGAAGAATAATGTATTCTGTTTTAGGATGAAATAGTCTAAATATATGTTAAGTCCACCCAGTCCAGTGTGTCATTCAAAGCCATTGCTTTTTTGTTGATTTTTCTGTTTAGATGATTTGTCCACAGCTGTAAGTGGGTGCTAAAGTCCCCTACTATTGTATTATCAATGAGTTTCTTTATGTTTGATTTATAGATTTGGGTTGCCTCATGTTGGGGGCATAAATGTTTACAATTGTTGGATCTTCTTTGTGGATAGACCCCTTAATTATGATATAATGCCCTTCTTCATCTATTGTTACAGTATTTAAAGTCTAGATTTTCTGATGGAAGTATGGCTATTCTGGCTTTCTTTTGATGACCGTTAGCATGATAGATGGTTCTCCATCCCCTTACTTTCAAGCTGAAGGTGTCTTTAGGTCTAAAGTGGGTCTCTGGTAAATAGCATACAGATGGATCTTGTTTTCTTATCCATTCTGTTACCCTATGTCTTTTTTTTTTTTAACGTTTATTTATTTTTGAGTCAGAGAGAGACAAAGCATGAATGGGGGAGGGTCAGAGAAAGGGAGACACAGAATCCGAAACAGGCTCCAGGCTCTGAGCTGTCAGCACAGAGCCTGACACGGGGCCCGAATCCACGGACCACAAGATCATGACCTGAGCCGAAGTTGGCTGCTTAACCGACTGAGCCACCCAGGTGCCCCGTGATTGGAGCATTTAGTCCATTGACGTTTAGAGTGAAATATATGGATTTATTTCCATTATGATGCTTGTAGAGTTGGAGTTTCTGGTGGTGTTCTCTGGTCCTTTCTAGTCTTTGTTGTTTTTGGTCTCTCTTGTTTCATCTTTTCTCCTCTAAGAAAGTCCCCCTTAAAATTTCTTGCAGGGATGTCTTAGTGGTCACAAACTCCTTTAATTTTTGTTTGGGGAAACTCTTTATCGTCTATTTTGAATGACAGCCTTGCTGGATAAAGAAATCTTGACTACATATTTTTCTGATTGAGCATGTTGAATATATCCTGCTACTCCTTTCTGGCCTGCCAAGTTTCTGTGGATAGGTTTGCTGTGAACCTGATCTGTCTTTCCATATAGGTTAAAGACTTTTTTCCCTTGCTGTTTTCAAAATTCTTTGTGTATTTTGTGAATTTGACTATTATATGCCTTGTTGATGGTTGGCTTTCATGGAATCTAATGGGAGTTCTCTGTGCTTTTTGGATCTTGATGTCTGTGTGTTTCCCCAGGTTAGGAAAGTTTTACTCTATGATTTGCTCACATAAACCTTTCTTATGGGACTCCTATGGTTCAGATGTTGTTCCTTTTTATTGAGTCACTGAGTTTTCTAATTCTTATATTGTGCTCTTTTGCCTTAGTTTCCCTCTTTTTCTGCTTCATTATTCTCCACAATTTTGTCTTCTGTATCTCCAATTCACTGTTGTGTTTCATCCATCCTTGCCACTGTGGCATTGATTTGAGATTGCATCTCAGTTGTAGCATTTTTAATTTCATCCTGACTAGATTTTACTACTTTCATCTCCGTAGAAAGGGACTCTATGCTTTTTTTTGACCCCAGCTAGTATTCTTATTATCCTGATCCTAAATTCTAGTTCAGACATCTTCATTATATCTGTATTAAGTCCCTGGCTGTCATTTCTTCCTGTTCTTTTGGGGTGAATTCCTTCATTTTGTTATTTTGGAGGAAGAAAAACAATAAAACAAAAAATTAAAATTAAAATGATTAAAAACAACACAAAAAATCAAAGGAAGCTAGATCTGAGGTATTGGTTAGTCTGGTTGTTGAAAGAAGCTTGATTGAATAGAGAAAAATGGAAAGATAAAAGAAAGTAAGAAAATGCTTAAAAATTCAAAATTGTATACAATAAAATAGAACAAAATTAATTGAAGGTAAAATAGTCAATTTAGAAAAAATAAAAAGAGTAAAATAAATTATACAAACAGAAATTTTTTTCTCATTTATATATAAGAAAAATAAAAAAATTTGACCAGTGAACAGAATGAAATCTGAATGAAATTACATCCAATTTCCCCCAGAAGTCAAACTATAAAGCACTTTGTAGTCTGTACACTAAGTGGAGAGACTGGTGGGGTCCTCTGGGGCTTGGATGGCACAGTTGGATGGTGCTGGTGTAACAGCTCTATTCTCTACTAGGTGGAGCATGTGCTTGTGGGTGAGAGGTGAAAATGACCTCACCCAGTTTCCCAGTCTCTGGCTCTGGAACTCTGTGCTCTACCCTACTGGCAATCAAGCACCCCTCCTTTGTCTCTGTTTTCCCTCCACTCCCGGCTTCTACACTGTCTGCATTCAAGCCATCAGCCTGCCAGGTGGTATCTTCTTCCCAAATTTTATCTCAGATGGGGCTGTGTTTTCAAACCCTCCACTTATGAGGGCCCTGCGGCTTGGACCTGCTCTGACCCTCTGGAGGAGGGTCTCACTGAGCAATGGCTGGGTGCTGGCTTGCCCCCGGGAATGTTCCTATGACAGCACTGCTGCAGAGGCTCAGAGGTTGTGTCTGGATGCTGGCTTTCCTCAGAATAAGTTCCTGTGATCCTGTAGCAGCAGCAGTTCAGGGATTATGGTAAATCACAGCACCCAACCAGTGCCAGGTTTCATGACACTGTGGTGTTTTTGTTCTGATAAAAGCAATTGTGTTCTCTGGGGTCTGCTGGGAACTTTGCCTATGGGGAGGCCATAAGGCCTCTACCAGATGACCTCCTAGTGAAGTAGCATGGGAACTGTTTCTCCCTGTTTGGCCCATGATCCCCTTGGACCTCGCTGCAAGCTCCTGAGGATTTGCTCATCCCACCAGAGCGCTACCAAGTATTGGGCTGTGGAATTTCCGATGCTGCTCTGACCTGTTTATAGAGTCCTAATAGTACTGAAAACCTCTCTCCTTTCTCCCTTCTTCATTCAGTCACTTGTGGGTGTTTCCATTCTTTCTTTCAAGCTACTTTGTTGGGGGTGGCGAGTGCTTTTCCTGTACTCTCCTTCCTTTCTCTGTCCTCTCAGCAAATACTGCTCCCTACCCTCCACGGCTTCTCTCTCCCCCAGTTCATCTCTTCATGCTGCAACATGCTGAGTTGTGTGGCTCAAGTTACGCAGATTATGGTGTTAATCCTCGGATCAATTTTCTAGCGATGAGAGAAGCAGAGAATTTCCACGCTGCTCCACCATCTTGGCCCCTTCTCCTCAAGTGATTCTAATATGAACCCAAACCACCTATCTCAATTTTCTTTGTAAAGTGAACAAACAAAAACCAGCAGTTTGAAGAGGTGAATCAAGCTTGAGTGGCCAGAAAATGAGAAAGAATGCAAAAGCATTAAATTTATATTTGCCATGAGATTGGAGAGGATATCACCTAAGAGGACTGCTATGGGGAAGGATAATCCTAAAAATGAAAGAGATCTTGGAAATCATAATTTCTGCAAGACAAAATAGAATAAACATCACAATGGATACTTAAGAAAACCATATTATAAATCAGACCAACAAACATCATTCTCGCAGAACACAAAACCAAAAGTCAGAGGTGGGAATTAAAAGTGAAAATAGGAAGAAACCTCAAAAATAGAGCCAGGGAATCAATATCTGTAGAACAGAAGTATTAGGAGAAGAAACTAAAGAAGATTAAGAGGCATTAAAAGAAATGATCTCAACTGAATAGGACTGGGATTGTATTACTACATGAAACCTCAGGTGTTCTAAATTGAGATTACAAGGGGTGAAACATGGGAGACCAAGGACAGTACATAACATATAGCAGCTATTCCAGCTCCTGCTTCTGTAACTGGCCAAGAGTCCTAAGTTAATAACCATAACTTTCTTTTTCACCACCCCTTCCATGTTCCCCTTACCTCTCGCTAGGGTGGGTGGGATTTCATTGTATCGAAATTATGCCCACTGTCATTTTCACAAGATCAAGTTCTTTGTGTATTGCTGCAACTTCGCACCAATACAGTGAATCCCTGCCTCCCAGAGATAGTCCCACTCACTCCTATTGCATAGAAGCAACCCAATTTCCCCTGGGTAATTTGATCAATCACTCCAGTCAGTAGAATGACTCCTTCTCTACTTATTAGTTTGGTGGTATGAGGAATTAAAAATGGCCAGAGTTAGTTTAGTGTCAGGTGTTATTTCATTGAAATAGGTTGGTGATCCCTGGTGGAAGCTTTTTTATTTGGGGCACTAGCAATGCCAATTCACTCAAACCCAAGGTCCTAGCAGAGGAAAGCAGTTTCTTCATTGAACCGTTAGATAAAACAGGGAGAGCAACAAGTTCACTTTCACATTTTACTTCCCAGACCCATGCATTCTGGCAATTAGAGTGGCCCCACATATTGACTGCTGATTTAAGGAATATACTACACATCTTATAAGGCAGCTCCCAACATTGCTGAATGTGGTTTCCCCACTGGCTCTGCAACTAAAGCCTTTACCATTTTATCAAGCCTGCTGCCTCTGGGTAATGGTACACATTTGTAATTTCCTGGGTTTGAAGCCACTGATGTATTCTTTTACCATAAAATAATTGCTTTTTTGGAGAGGTTATTTGGGATACTGTGGTAGTTGATAAGGTATCAATCATGGTCCTAGCCAAAGTACTACAGACGAGAAAGCAAATCCATTGATAGAATGTACAGAACCTTTATCCTGGTGAGGTCAAATTGCTTCCCTTTTCATAATGTAAGGACCAATGTAATCAACTCATCCCAGGTGGCTCTCTGTTATACCCAGGGCTTAGGGCCATATTGAGCACAGCTTGCTAGTGGCAGGTAGGGCACTCAATAGTAGCAGGAACTAAATGAGTATCATGAGGGGAAGTCCTTGATTTTTGAGTCCATCCTCCAACCCTGCCTCCATGGCTACTTTGAACAGGAGCCCATTGAGCAAGCACTGGGGTTGCTGGGGAAAGAGGATGACTGATATCCATATTTTAAGTGATTATTAAGAGTCTGCTCTGTACTGGGTGCCTTCTGGCGGGCATTTTTGTAAGAGATTGTATCTTCTCTGTGCCCATTCTGAGAAATCTGTCCACACATCTCTAGTCTACAGTTCCTTATCACCAGTTTTCCAATCTTGATATTCCCATGTTCCCAGTGAGCCACCCAGGTTTAACTACCACTAAGGACTTCATCTGGAGCCTCACTTTTGTCTTTTCTACACAAGTTAGGCAGTCATATATACTATCCAAAGTCTGTCCTTCATGACTCTTTCAAAGCCACCCCCCAGTTGAGCTGTATATCCTGCAGACCCATCCTTAAACTTTGCTCCTATCTTTTCTCTTCTGCTAATTAGTGATCAGGAATTCCCAATAAGGCAATCAGCATGGGTAAAAGAAAAAGGGAAGTATTAGGAAGAGGTGCCTTGGGACTAGTGAGCTACATACTCACGACATTTTCTTGGGCCTTCTGTACCTACTTGAACCCAGGCTCATATTAGATCATTTACATTTAATAATGGATGCTGTGGGGTGCCTGGGTGGTGCAGTCGGTTGAGCGTCCGACTTCGACCAGGTCATGATCTCGCGGTCCCTGAGTTCGAGCCCCGCGTCAGGCTCTGGGCTGATGGCTCGGAGCCTGGAGCCTGTTTCCGATTCTGTGTCTCCCTCTCTCTCTGCCCCTCCCCCGTTCATGCTCTGTCTCTCTCTGTCCCAAAAATAAATAAACGTTGAAAAAAAAATAATGGATGCTGTGTCTAACTCTATCATTTGGTGAATCATGCACCATCCAGTTCACGATGGGCAGTTTTCCTTGTGTACAATTACTATGCGATCACCAAGGCAATGGCCTACCATGATGTTATGTAGAATATCAAAGTCCTGAAGGTCCCTGAAGATTAGAGTATTACATAAAGAATTAACATGATCTTGAGATAAGACATGTGAAGGCAAACCATTCTAATTATCAATGGAAATTGGAGAAATGGCATTTTCCAGGCTGCTGCAAACCCATGGCCAGAGACTGTGGTATTTCTCAGTAATTTACCACATTTGGAACCAAAGGTAAAATTTGTTGGTGATCAGTTTTTAAAACATTTTTTTAATGTTTATTTTTGAGAGGGAGACTGAGTATGAGTGGGGAGGGGCAGAGAGAGAGGGAGACACAGAATCTGAAGCAGGCTCCAGGCTTTGAGCTGTCAGCACAGAGCCCATTGTGGGGCTCAAACCCATGAACCATGAGATTATGACCTGATCTGAAGTTGGACCCTTAATGAACTGAGACACTAAGGTGCCCCAGTTTGTGATCGTTTTTTAAAATGTTTGTTTATTTTTGAGAGAGAGAACATGAGCAGGGGAGAGTGGGGAGAGAGCAGGAGACAGAAAATCTGAAGGAGCCTCAGGCTCAGAGCTTGATGTGGGGCTTGAACTCAGTGAGATCATTACCTTAGCTGAAGTCAGACACTTAACTGAGCTACCGCGGCACCCCAATGTGATCATTTTTAAGTTTGTGATAAGGTACAACAACTATTCTCCACATCTATTTGGGTTCTGTACAGCCTAGTTACATAGGGCTGTAGTAAGAACTACCACCCCTGTGTCATAAGTCTTTGGTGGTGGCCTTCTACATGCTGAAACTGGACAAGTAAATCATGATGGGTTCCTCTAGACTGAGAGGTGAATCAATCCCCAAATCCCTCTATCTTCCATAAGTTACCACTCAAACTGTAGAGCATGGTGGCAATTCACTCTCCAGGGCTTGATATCCAGAGGTAGAATTTTATAATTTTTGAAATACCTGAATATTCTTTCCCTAAGGTACATCTATCCTCTAAATACATGTAGGCCCCTCTAGGGAAGGTTTGGAGGTATATTTGCAGTATATACCTGTGGCTGCATTGCAGAGTCCTTCCTCAAAGCATGCAGCCTACTGTGTCTGTGAACCAGCTTATGACTTACAAATGGACAAAAGGCCATAGAAAGTCATGATAGTGACTTACATTAGGATTTTGCCCACGAAAGCCAGAATATAAAGTACACCTGAGCTCAGCCCATCTATTTTATTTCTAGGGGCCCCATAATCAAATCAGTTAATGTCACAGGTTTCATGGGTCAAAATACTTCCATTTTCATAAAAGACATCTCCGCTAATTTTAGGAATTGTGTCCACAATGTCTCTGATGGTTAAGTGTTGCCACCCAGACCCTGGTACCAATTACCATGTCAGTCCAAGCCTATCAAGCAACAGGTGGAACACTCAGAAGGGTGAGCAGAGGTGTTTGAGGTTGGAACTCTGCAGAGGTGTGGGTTGGGTTAAGGGATTCCAACAAGGCACAGAAACCCCTCCCCCCCCAGGAACTTGCAAGAATGGGGAGCTGCTATTTGCATATTCCTTGCCCCTCAAAGTCTGAAGGGCGAGGGTCTTTGGTAGACAAATGCAGCTACTGACAAGGTACTAGGGAGGATGCCAGGGGAGTATATGTGCTGAGCTGCTTCCTTCTCCCTCTACCAGCACCTCTTGGGGTTTTCTAAAGGTCTCTCTCATTGGCTGAACCCAACCAATAGCCAGAGGGCAAGGGAGACCCCTTCCACACTGAGCAGGCTGGAAAAGGTGAAGAGAGGATTCAAGGGTCCAGTGGAGGAGAGGCTGAGCCTGCAGGCAGAAAATGAATTGGATGAAACCAATCAAACTTTCAATAACAAAACTAACTGTAAATAGAAACTTGAGCATACTCACTTGAGTTGCATATAGCTAATAGGTAGAATTTTTGCTTTTGTTTTCTATTTTGAGAAACATTAGAATTCTCACACGGAAGTATCAATTTGTTTAAATTCTTAAAAACACATATGCCCATTTGTGGGTCAAGTTGTCTTCAATAGTTTATTCTAAAGTAATAATCCCATAAAATTGATAGTACATTTACATTGTCAATTAAAAAGTGCAGGAAGGCGGGGGTGCTTGGCTGGCTGAGTGGGTTAAGTGTCTGACTTCAGCTTATGTCATAATCTTGTGGTCTGTGAGTTCAAGCCCTGTGTCAGGCTCTGTGCTGTCAGCTCAGAGCCAGGAGCCTGCTTCAGATTCTGTGTCATCTCCTCTCTCTGTTCCTCTCCTGCTCTCACTCCGTCTCTCTGATCCTCAAAAATAAACATTAAAAAAAATGCTAGAAAGCATTCAGTAATTAGAGGCTGATTAAAGTATGGCCTAGCCATACAATGGAATACTATAGAAAAGAAAAATATCTTTTTTCAGGTTTAAATTCCATTAGCCCTTTCCTGCAGCCAATTATGGGTCAGGTACTCAATCACTTTCTCAAAGTTCCATTTATTATTTATTTTGTTTGGTTTAACATCAGTCATTTGCTTTTCAATTAAAACACTTTAATGAAAGGACTTCTCTTTGGAAAACAGAATGTACAGAATGGGAACTAGAATTAATATTGTATTATAAGTTTGAAAGTTGCTAAGAGTAGATCTTAAAAGTTCCTATCACAAGACAAGTTGTGACTGATGACGGATGCTAACTAGACTTACTATGATCATTTTGTAATACATACAATTATTGCATCATTATTTTGTACTCCTGAAACCATATCTCAAAAAAGTTCCAGGAGCATAAGAGGAGAGAGTTTTCTTTTGTCTGAGGTTGTAAGGAAGGCTTCATGCAGGAAGGAGGTACCTGTTCTGAGTCTCGATAATGAAGTAGGATTTGATAGGTAGACACATGTGGAGGGCATCCAGAAAACAGAAGTAGGGAAGAGAACCGTGTTGTAGAACAGAGAGTGCTATGGTTTGGTAATAGTGTTCTTCAGTTTAATTACCTATGTATAACACTTTATTGACTCACCTGAGACCTTAACTATCATTGTTTCTATCAAAAGGAAGTATTCTTTTTTATATAATTCACTTTCAAGTTAACACCTCTTCAGAAATCAGGGCTTAAGAAAAACATCTGAGTCGTTTGTGAGCACAGCTTAAATCTGCCAATATTGATTTTCTTCAGCATCCTACTTCTTGTTAGGTTTCATTGGCTGATTTTTAAAAGTGGGTGCCTCCTTATTGCTTATGTTGGAGATTTGGTCACGGAGTTTCTCCCTGGAATCATCCCTGTGGGGCCAATGGTTCCTTAGCAGCAGTGTGTCATTTTATATGGTGTTGATCACATGTGTTTAACAAGGCATTCAGTTGGAAATCTATCTCATAATTTTAATTGTCAATCACCACTCCTGGTGGAGGGCCTTCCTTTTACCATATGGAATACAGGCATGAAAAGGAATGACGGGGGAAGATATGACAGTCAAGACTGTTTGGGTCTGTGGGAGGGGGAGATACTCGAATGTTACTTAAATGTGTGAATATGACTGCTATTGGCCACAGGCTAGTTAAGATGAAAAGGAGTGAACACGGAGACATGTAAACATGGTGGAATGAAAAGTTCTTTGAGAAAAACAATATTTGGAACAGGACTTGTTCATGGAGGCATGCATGGGGTACTTTGCTCCCTTCTCAGCAGCAGGGGGTGTGGAGAGCATGCAGAAGATGCAGAAAAGAAGCAGATGCTGCTTTTCCACAGCTGTTACCCTGATTCTGCCAAGCAGAGGCCAGGAGTGTGGCTGCCTTTTGTAATTAGTCATCCCCAGGCCTGCTCTGTTGCAGGTGTGCTGCAGTTCTGAGTCCTGGATCTTAATTGTGTCTTTGGCCACATTGCCTGGGATGGGTCAGTGGCATGGGTCCTCATGCCTGGGGAGTGTGGCAGCAGTTTTCTGGAATGCAATGAGGAGAGAGGGGGCCAGGTGTGTAGCAACCAAGGATGGAAATAGGACAATGACTCTATGAATGTACTTGGTGGGAGGTCTGGCCTGGAACTTCATCACAGGGCACCAAAAATGCAAATTTATACAATGGCCATAAGTATTTATTTGAGACCACATTCACCCACCACACCCAGTCCTGCTACAGTGTCCTCAGATGCCCCCACCGGAGCAGGATGGAGAGGCATGAAAGGCTGGCCCTGTAGTCCTGCCGTCACTTGATCCCAATGGACCTTTCCAACTGACCTTCTTTGGTTCTAACATTTGATGTATCTCTTGAGCAATCCAACACAACTGCTTTCTCTTTTCCATTTCCTTCCTCCCTATATTGGCTCACTCTGTTCCCTTTACCCTGAAATCCAAACCCTATCCCTCCCTCAAAAGCCCCTTCCTCCATGAAGCCTTCTATAACTTTCCCACCTGGGAGGGAGGGGGGATCTTCAAGTTGTTACATTTCTTGGCTCTTTATGTACATGTATTTCAAGTCACCAGTCACGTCATTTGTGTGGATTTCTCTCACCATCAGACTGACAGCTTCCCAAAGGAAGAGTATTTGCATGGTTTGCAAGCCTTTGCACAAGGCCTAACAAAAAAAAATGGGTCTTCATTGTTAAGGTACAATTATCTGTTTCCCCCCTAAAATATTCACATCTGTTATTCTCTTTAGGGCTCCTCTTGTGGATTGGAGCTAATTTCCAAAGCAGACATTAATTGTCCATGTTTTTGTGAATTTTAGAGCTCAGTGGTGAAGGGGGTTGAGAAGAAGAATGCATTTACTAAGCATCTAATCTGAGGCAGAGTCTAGTATTATCTCATTGTCACAATCCCTCTCCAAGAAAGGACTAAGCAATCCTTCCACTTGGGTATATTCAAATCACACACAGTTGCTACACTAACTCTCTTAGCTGCCTTCTACGCATCCAGTTTTTGTGTTACCTGGTGAGCGAACATTTGTAGCTCTCATGTGAGGGCAGGCAACCAGCCAAAGCTCCCTGACCAGATAGTAGACAGGTATAAGGGTCTGGGGGTTGCCTCCTTTCCCTTGGGTTCCACCCTACTTCACACTTGGTCTCTGCAGGGTACAGACCTTCTAGAATAGGAGACAGTTCCAGGCACCCCTTAGATACCAGTTGCTCTAAGAAAAAAGGAACCCAAGAGAAAAGGGAAGATTCCAAAAAAGATTCCAAGGAGCAGAATGGCAAGCAGTCAAGCCCAAGACAACGAGCCAACAGGCGGGACCATTTCAAGCTCCTTGTATTTACAAAGAAGGCTCCACACCAGTTATATTGACCCAGATGTGTCCTGGGATCTGACCAACATCCTCTCCCTTCCTCCCCCACTCCTAGAAGTAGCAGGTGGAGGAGGCAGGCAGCTTTGAAACATGCTACCATGACAACATGGCTTAGAAAGCTTTTATGACCCCTGCCCCTCTCTGTTTACTTCCTGAGCTGTCTTTTATCACTTTGCTCTTGAACTCGGCTTTGCTGTCATGCTGTTCTACTTAAAAGTCTCATGAACAGATCACATTCTTGTCCTTCTAGGCCTTTGACCCTGCTGTTCTTTCTAGAAAGTTCTTCCCCCTACCACTCCCCAACTTGCCCTCCCTTTGCCAGGTTAACTGCTACCCATGCTTCCCTTCTCAGCTTAGACATCATTTCCTCCAGGAAGTCTTCTGTCCCCCAGCCCTCTGTTCTTATTCCTTATGTTGACCTCATAGAGGTCTTTGTCACCTGTCGAACCTCCCTCTTTCCTGTTGTCTCTAATCTAGACTTTGGCCTCTTTGAGGATGGCTACTGTGTCTTATACAGCACTTTATCTACAGCATCTCGCATGCTGTTTGCACACAGAAGTCACTTAAGGAGGATTTGAGAGCATAAAAGAAAGAATTAATGAATTCCTTGTCCTCATGCATACTTTCAATAAATTATTTGCCATGTGGCATTGTGAGCCATTAGAGAAAGTAATCTAAAGACTGGCCAGAAGACACCTTAACATCTCTGTGGAGCTCATAACATGAGAAAGAATTCAATTTTCCCAAGATTACTGGCAAAATTCCTAGACCTTTAGGACTTATGGTGAAAGAACCTTTTGTATTTGAGAAAAGCCCTACAAAGAGTCATCAGATGGGGTCTTGACTGCTAAATACAGGAGGGCCTACTTTGGCATGGTTGATTAAAAGTAGTCTTTTTGGGGGCTCCTGTGTGGTTCAGTCAGTTAAGCATCTGACTTCGGCTCAGGTCATGATCTCATGGCTTGTGGGTTCGAGCCCTGTGTCGGGCTCTGTGCTGACAGCTTAGAGACTGGAGCCTGTTTCAGATTCTGTGTCTCCTCTCTCTGCCCCTGCCCTTCTCATGCTCTGTCTTTCTCTCTGTGTCTCAAACATTAAAAAAATTAAAATAAGTAAATAAAAGCAATCTTTTCTATTTTCTGCACTTTTCCTGAGCCCCAGATATGTAGTCACTTATCACATGAAGTTGGTATGTTGCATAGCTGATGGGCACAAAGCCATGTTGGCTAATGGCCATGGGAGTGGGGCTGCTAGGGACCTAGGCTGGCCTCTGAGTCAGGTGACAGGATTCTGGCTGACAGGCTTGTGACCACTCCTGAAGCTCTTAAAAGTAAGGCATGCTCCTCCACTGGGCTTCCATCCAAGTGCGAAGAACAATGAGCTTCCTGTTCATGCTGACCCCATGTGGGAGCACAGGCTCAGGCATGGGGATGACCGAGAGAGGCCAGGATGTGGTCTCCAAGCTCTTCAGTGAGAGATGCCAAGGAGCAAGCTGTTGTTGACATTTTATTTTAAATAAACTGCAAATCTGCTCCCAGGAACATTTACGTCCCCATTACATTTTACATTTGTTTCATTCTAAATCACACTGAAAAAATTAGACAACCAGATAAACACCACCCCCCTTCTCAACTGCCCTAAGTCTCAATAAAAGCAATCACTATTAATGCACTGAATTCTTTTTTTTTTTTTAACACGTAGGTGTTTTAGCATGACTGTAATTAGAGTAAAATATCTTTTCTTTTTTTTACTCTTGCCAACATTATGCCTTTTAAATTGTTAATTTTAATTTTTAAAAGGTTCATTTTTCATTATGAATTTTGTGCATACTTATGAAACAACAAATTTTGAAGTGTGCTATACTGCAAATACAGCCAATGCCTACGTTTTGCAGTGTTTTCTTTCAGGTGCTTCTTGGGCACAGAATTTTAAAAAATATATATCTATAGTTAAGCCCTAGATACAATGTAGTATTTAATTTAAAAATTTTGCCATAATACCATAATTATAATTTGGTTTCATGGACCTAATTATTAGTGGCTGTATAGTATTCTATTGACTAAATGCTGAGCATTTATAACTATGTGCATCGCCCTTATTTTCTCAGGATGGATTCTATAAGATTTTAAAATGATCATTTGCACTTACTTGATCCCCCAATTCGGAGACATCAGCTCACTTTTTAGGAGATGGGGTAGCTTCCCTTTGAAGTATAAAAACCTTTATTGAGCATCCACTGTCTTGCTTCAATCAAAGTGGTGTTAGGGCTTTCTTATACCTGCAGGGAAGTTTGCATTGAAGTGCTAGGGGCCTTGGGCCTGGACATGCCGGGGCCTTGGGCCTGGACATGCCAGGCCCTGAGCAATCTGTGCTCAAAGGAGACAGCTGCCTCTCTGCAAAGTCTAGCACCTAGCTCACAGCTCCCCTGCCAATGAAGGGCCATGATGGTGAATCTTGGTATTGTTTCCGGCACCACGAAAACTTACTATTCCAAAATTTGCTACCTTAAGGTTGATGAAGCTGAGATGCATTTTCAAAATATTTTTTAAAACCTTTTAGGAACATAGGTGGGACATAACAAAACAAATGTGAGTACTATGGCCACAACCACCTTGCTAAATCTGTGAGGACACCCAAACTTCAGCATGCTCACGCATTTACTCATTTATGCCTACTGTTTTAATCACTGCCTCCCCTGTTCTTATTAGTCTCCTCTCTTTTTCACTCCAAATCAGCCTGTCTATCTCTAAAGGCCAGTAGCCTCTTGTGTAACTGGGAAAGGTTGGGAGCTCTAAGGAGCTGCTGCTTCTGGGACTCTGCAACCTAGGAAGGAAGAAGTGGTTTGATAGGGGACAATCTTTCACTGTCAGTTACACTTGGCAAACAGAAAATACTCCAAATTCCATAAAAGAATGTCTACTGTGTATTTCCTTCTAGATTTTGTAACCCCTAGATTATAACTAAAAATCATATAGTGTTTGTCTTGTTTTTCCTTATTCTGTCATAGTTAATCCTTTGTTTTCCACACAAGTCTGTAGACCAATGATGCTCAAAATGTGATCCCTGGACCAGCAGCATCAGTATCATCTGGGAACTTGTTAGAAATGCAAAGTATGGGACTTACCAGACCTACTGAATCAGAAGCTCTGGGGGTGAGGCTGATCCATCCATGGTTGAACAAGCCCTCCAGGTGATCTTGATGCACCAAGTTTGAAAACCAACGCTGTAGGCTATTAAGCACCTCAAGTGTGCCAGCCATTCTTTCAATCTTGCTACCCAGCATGTGGTCCCTGGATGAAGAGCTGGGGAGCTTGTTAGGAATGCAGAACCTCAGCCCACATCCAGACCTGAATCATAATCTGCATTTTAAGACTGATTCAAATTACCTGAGTCTGGTTAAAATGCAGAATCCGATTAGGTTTGGAGTGAGGTCTGAGAGTACATTTCTAATGAGCTTTTGGTGATTGTAGATGCTGCTGGTTTATGGACCACACCTTGAATGACAAGGATCCGTTGGGCATTTCAAAATACTTATTAAAAATGTGAGCTTTAACAAAACACCAGTTGACTTACCTAAGTATCTTATAGATTATGCACTAACAACTCCCTTTTGTAGATGAGAAAAAATGAGGCCAAGAGAGGTAAACAACTTACTTGAGGTTGCACAACTTATTCCTGCAAAAGCCAGGAAAACAGACATGAATCTCTTTGTCTTTTACTATATGGTTTTGACTGTTGAATAAATCTAAAACACATTCAAGATAATGAAGCAAGCCAACATCCAATCTTCTGGGGGCCATTATCTTCTATTCTGTTAACATAGTATTTGTATCTCTAGATGATTATTTGACTGTATTTATCTTCACATTGACCATATATTTAAATTATAGCAGTACAGGAGGTCATCAATGTTTACAGATAGGTTTATAACAAATCACACATTTCATGTATTGTTTGTACCAGAGACTGAGATGATCTAGCTCTATCTTTTGAGCTGTGTTAATATTTTACCACACAATTACCACTTTCTTCTCAAATATGTGAATTTAAAACTATTAGCTGTCCTAAAAAGTATAACTATTAGCTGTCCTACAAAGTATAACTTATCTTGACTGTGAAAATTTCCAGAAGATGACATTTCCAGCCTTGCCCAGTGCTGCCAATTCCTGTTGTTCTATCCCTCAAGGGGTAACAAACACTGTTCATGTACCTGGCATCTTTGGATCAGAATCAGCTGCTCTATTTCAGAGTCCTGGAAGAAAGTCATACTATTTTCTAAAGTGGGTGAGGGGAGGAAAAGGGAAAGGAATGTGGTTTGAGCTGCCTCTTGGTGTCTCATTTTGGAGTTATCTTAATATGCATGTATTTTAAAACTCCTCTTTTATTGTGAACCTGGTTTTGTGTGGAGCCCAGAGTAATGTATCCTGAATCTTTTGGGAGATGAGCTCAAGGCATAGGCACTGTCTTCAAAGACTCACGCCATTCCTGCTTTCTGTCCAACTCTCTCAGAGGACACTCATTTTCTGAAAGGAATAGGTCTCATTTTGTACCTGTTACTGATGTGTCAGTCAGCTGCATGCGGAGTCTGAAGCTATTACCAACTGAGGAGAAAAGAAAAAAAAAAAAGCCCCATTGCACTTTTAAATTACATTTCATGTTAAACGATCTCATTACTTCCAAAGTAAGATGAAATACAATATAATTTTAGCACATGTCTTGGCAACCTCTTTTCAATAGGGTGTGTTTGTGCTTGGGAGATGATGGATAAGTGGGGAGGAAGAAAGACCCAGCTTGCTCCATGCCATCAGGATCTCAATCAATATTCAGTGATAAACATAAATAGATCACCTTGCCACCCCTGAGGTAGGTTGGTGCATTTATCCAGACTGATACATGAGGGGTTTCACAATATGAGCAATTTGAAGATCAAGCTGAAGAGATGCATAAGAGGATTCTGTCTGGCATTCTCAGCATCAATAACCTGCTGCTTGTCTGGTAGAAAATCTGGCACATTCCTTCTTTGGAGCTCATTGCTCAGCAAAGGCAAATCCATCCTCTACTGGACATCACACTCTTGAGTTACACACCACATGGCTGTGTAAATTTCTGTAGTCTGTACTTTGAAAACAGGGTCCTTCAGACTTGTGGCCACAGCTCCAGTGGTTATTCCTGTAAAAGGGAATGTGTATTTCCCCATAGCTGGTAATGACTTCTCTCCTAGCATTATACCACCCAATTATCAATTCAACTTCTAGTATGCTGAGCAAGGCATAAATTTATGATCTGACTTTGTACTTTGGGCACTTGGCTGGTTATTCACACCGATTCTAACCAAATAAGGAAACCACACTCTAGAGACCTGTTTCAGGGAGGCTGGAAAAGTGTCCTGTTGCTTTAGCCTTTTCCCTTGATTATGTTCTTTGACTCCAACTGGATTATGAGTCCCTAGGGCAAGATCATATCTTCAGTCTTTTTGGTTTTTTGCACCCCCACCTCATAGACGCACATGCAGTGCCTTTTTCATAGTAAATGCTCAAGAGTAATTATTTAAATCTTCATAGAGAGCTCTGGTCATGTCAATCTTTACTCATCAACCCTCAGTGGTATCTCCTATTCTAGAGAATAAAGAGAATTCTTTCACATGCCATCCTAACCTCATGCTATTTTCTCAATCCAATTTTTCTCACCTGCCTTTTTTCTTCTGTGAATGAGTCAACCCCAAAGACTCAGTGTTCCAGAAGCCATCTAGTGTTCTCTCATGATGCTATTTCCTTCTGCAGGGAATGTTCATTGTCTTATCCATCAAAATTCCACCCACTTTTTGAAGTCCTGTTCTATTGCTGCCTTTTGCTCAAAGCCTTACCTTAACCTCTAGCCGGATTCCCATTCCCCTTATTTGTTTCCCCTGGTGGACCCTGTTTGTTTTGTGATTGCTAACACATATGGTTACAGGGATCTTTCCAACACAGCATTCAGTCTGTGCTGGTGGAAAGCTGCCAGAGAACCATTTGATCCACTCTGAGGATGCCAGGGGCAAATTTGTAAAAGGAAGGCAGGCAAACTGAAGAGGGTCTACTTTCTGCAGTGGCAGTAGTGGAGTGGGGGAATTTGGTGAGTGTTGAGAGTTTATGCAAGAAAAATAAGGCAGTGGAAGCAATCTGGAGCATCATGGAAAGATGGGCTTTATCTGAAGTGAGAGGACTCCTTCACACCAGCTGTGTGAGAGGCTCCTAGAAGTTGCAGGGCAAAGATAAGTAACAATAGGTGTTTTTTTTTTTTTTTTTTCATTTTTATGAAGTTCATCATGCAAAATTTAAACTGTAATATATTTAGAACTTTGAAGCATAAGCATGAAATACTCAAGTTCACTTCCCAAATTAAGATAGCAAGCATTACAAAAACCATTCAAACCGTCTAATGTTCTTCTCCAGTCCCATCTCCCCATCTGCCCCACTAACAGGAGTAACCACTCTTCTGAAATCTTTATCATTCCATTGCTTTCATTATAGTTGTTTCACATATGCATGCATGTTTAAAAGTATCTTTATTTCATTTTTCCTTGTTTTTTACTTTGTATAAAATTGTGATACTGTTTGTATTCCTTGATTTTTTACTTAAAATTTATTTCAAAGATTCATCCGTGCTCACGATTATAATTATAATTCATTTATTTGTATCTCTGCATGGATTTCTTTTCTGTAACTGACTATACTACACTTAATTGCCTATTTTATTGAAGCTACTTGGATTGTTACTACCTTTTTACCATGAACAATATGCCTCCTAATATTCTTGCACATATCTATCTGAGCATAAGCGTAAGTTTCCTTACAATGCCTGAATTTGATTTTGGTATATGATGTGAAGTAAGTTGAATTTCTTTTTTCCCAATTGGTAGTAAATCCTAGCGCTATTTATTAAATAATTCATCCATTCCCCAGATATGTCAAATTTTATATACATTTGGTCCATTTAAAAATTTTTTTAAAATTTATTTTCCCATTTATCACAACTAGACTGTCTTAATCACTTTTACTTATGACAAGCCCTGACATATAGTAGGAAAGTCTTACCTATTTGATGATTCTTCAAGAGTATTCTTGTTACTCCTGGTCTTTTTCTTTTCCACATTTATTTAAAATTTTGTGTGTGAGAAGAATGATGGAAGAAAGAGGACTAGACTTATTCTCCTACCTAATACTAGAAAATGTATCATACTAAAAATGTAATGATGGTTTTCATTACAGTGGACAGAAGAGAACATGTTACAGTGATCCCTGAGAGCAAGGGGGGAAAAAGACAAGGCGAACCCTTTAAGTGCCATACTTGACTGCCTAAAGTTTTCAGATGACAGTGCAAGGAGGGGAAAGACAAATGGAGTCTAGCATTTTGGCTAAGTTCCTAGTTTAGAAAAGTCAAGGAAGCTAGAATTTATGGAGCAAAATCCTGGAGAGCAGGCAACTGAAAAGAGAAGAGTCCTAAAGCTCTTCTGATAGGTCCTCTTAAGCCATTTCCTAAATATGGATCTGCAAATCCACACAAACTACTGAGGCTGGGGAAACAACCACTAAAAGGAATAGGAAGGTCAATTTCCATAGTTTACACAGGACCAAAAATAGTTTTCGTTTCTATCAGCTAAATTGTAAAGACTTCTTAACAGACATGGCAAATACTAGCATCATACAAAGGATAGTGCCTCAGTAGTGAAGTCAAATTAACTCTATACTAAAGGCTGTTCTGGATCTTCTATAACAAAGCTTAAAAACCAAAATAGATAACATTAATTACAAATAACTTTACTGCATCCCAAATAAAGCCCAACAATATTTAGCAGCAAAAAACCTAATATACCTAGGAATAAACCTAACCAAACAGGTAAAAGATCTGTATGCTAAAAACTATAGAAAGCTTATGAAAGAAATTGAAGACACAAAGAATTGGGAAAACATTGCATGCTCATGGATTGGAAGAACAAATATTGTTAAAATGTTGATACTACCCAAAGAAATCTACATACAAATGCAATTCCTATCAGAATAACACCAGCATTCTTCACAGAGCTAGAAAAAAACAATCCTAAAATTTGTATGGACCCAGAAAAGACCCCAAATAGCCAAAGTAATGTTGAAAGAGAAAACCAAAGCTGGAGGCATCACAATCCTGGACTTTAACCTATATTACAAAGCTATAATCATCAAGGTAGTATGGTATTGGCACAAAAACAGACACAAGATCAATGGAGTAGAGAACCCAGAAAGGGACCCACAAATATATGGCCAACTAATCTTCAACAAGCAGGAAAGAATAGCCAATGGAAAAAATACAGTCTCTTCAGCAAATGGTGCTGGGAGTACTAGACAGCAACATGCAGAAAAATGAAACTGGACCACTTTGTTAATATCATACACAAAAATAAATTCAAAACAGATGAAAGGCCTTTTGTGAGACAGAAAACCATCAAAATCCTACAAGAGAAAACAGGCAGCAACCTCTTTGACTTCTGCTGCAGCAACTTCTTGACATGTCTCTGAAGACAAGGGAAATAAAAGCAAAAATGAACTATTGGGACCTCAAGATAAAAATCTCCTGCAAAGCAAAGGAAACAACAAACAAAAGTAAAATAAAACTGAAGGAATGGGAGAAGATATTTGCAAATGACCTATCAGACAAAAGGTTAGTATCCAAAGTCTATAAAGAATTTATCAAACTCAACACCTAAAGAACAAATAATCCAGTGAAAAAATGGGCAAAATACATAAATAGACACTTTTCTGAAGAAGGCCTCCAGATGGCTAACAGACACATGAAAAGATGCTCAACATCACTCATCAGGGAAATACAAATCAAAACTACAATGAGATACCACCTCCCACCTGTCAGAATGGCTATAATTAACTCAGGAAACCACAGATGTTGGCAAGGATGTGGAGAAAGGGGAACCCTTTTGCACTGTTGGTGAGAATGCAAACTGGTGCAGTCACTCTGGAAAACAGTATGGTGATTCCTCAAATTACAAATGGAACTACCATATGACCCAGCAATTGTACTACTAGGTATTTATTCAAAGGAGACAAAAATGTTGATTTGACGGGGCACATGCACCCCAATGTTTATATAAGTACTATCAACAATAGCCAAATTATGTAAAGAGCCCAAATGTCCATTGACTGATGAATGGATAAAGAAGATGTGGTACATATATACAATGGAATACTACTTGGCCATCGAAAAGAAGGAAATCTTGCCTTTTGCAACAACATGGTTGGAACTGGAGGATATTATGCTAAGCAAAATAAGTCAGAGAAAGATAACATGATTACACTCATATGTGGAGTTTGAGAAACTCAACAGATGAACATAGGGTAAGGAAAGGAAAAATAAGATAAAAACAGAGTGAGACAAACCATAAGAGATTCTACAATACAGTGAACAAACTGGGGTGGTGGTGAAGGGGGAGTGGGTTAAGTGGGTGATGGGGATTGAGAAAGGCACTTTTAAGGATGAGTACTGGGTGTCATATGTAAGAGATGAATCATTGGGTTCTACTCCTGAAGCCATGACTACCCTGTATGTTAACTAACTTAAATACAAATTAAAAGAAAAAAAAAGTGGAAAGAATCCACATATTAACAAGAGATATAAAAAAGACCCAAATTGAATTTCTAAATATTAAGAAATGCAATAACTGAAATAAAAAATTTCCTGGATGGGATTAACAGCACCTTAGATAATGGACAACAAAATATTAGTGAACTTAAAAACCTAGCAATAGAAACTACCCAAAATGAAAGAGAAAAAAGACAAAAGAATAATGAAGCATTAGTGAGCTGTGGGACAATATCAAATGACCTAAATGTGTATAATTTGAATGTCATAAAAATGAGTAAGAAAAGTACTTGAAACAATGTCAGATTTTTCCCCCAAAATTGGTGAAAACTAAAAACAGACCAAAGAAACTAGAAAAAAAGACTATCCAGAGTAAATATGAAGAAAACACCATAGAACATCATAATCAAATGACTGTTGTAAAGTAAAAATATTAAAAGCAGTCAAGGAAGAAAGACATATTACACATAGATGACCACAAATAAGAATAAGGACAAACTTATCATTGGAAACAATGAAAGCTAGAATACAGAGGAGTGACATTTTAAAATATTGAAAGAAAAACTCAACCTAGAATTCTGTAGCTTGAAAAAGTCATTCAAAATGAAGGAAAAGTAAAGACCTTTTCAGACCTAAAAAGCTACACTACAAGAATTCATTACCAATAGACTGGAGCTACAAAAAAAAGTCAAATGAAACCCTCCAGGCTTAGGAAAATGATACCATATGGATATTTGAGTTTATTCAAATGAAGAAAACTAGAGATGGTAAATATGTAGAAAAATAAACTTTTTTCCCAATTTTTAAAATTTAAAAAAATGACTCTTTAAAGCAAGAATTATATTCACATATATGAATATAATTATATGTAAAAATATATATATATATTACAGGGTCCAAAACATTTATAAAATTAAAATGTATGACCGTAATAGCACAAAGACCAAGAGGGAAAGTGGAAGAATATTTTTATAATGTTTCATACTACACATGAAGGGATATAATATTTGTAAGATAACTCATAAATTAAAGAATGTATATTATAAGCTCTATATAACCACTAAAATTGTAACTAATGAGTTGATTATGGAAATAAAAAGTAATATAAAATGCTCACTTAAAAGGAGAGAAGAAGAAAGAACATATGGGGCAAATAAAAAACAACTATGAAGATGGTGGATTTAAACCAAAAAATACTGATAATCTTATTAAATATAAATGATCTAAACACCCAAATTAAAGGTAGAGAATGTCTAATTGAATGTAAAAACACAACTGTGTACTATTTGCAACACACCTATTTAGTTAGACAGGAAAATTAAAAATAGACCTACCCTATGACCCAGCAATAGCACTGCTAGGAATTTACCCAAGGGATACAGGAGTGCTGATGCATAGGGGTACTTGTACCCCAATGTTTATAGCAGCACTTTCAACAATAGCGAAATTATGGAAAGAGCCTAAATGTACATCAACTGATGAATGGATAAAGAAATTGTGGTTTATATACACAATGGAATACTACATGGCAATGAGAAAGAATGAAATCTGGCCTTTTGTAGCAATGTGGATGGAACTGGAGAGTGTTATGCTAAGTGAAATAAGTCATACATAGAAAGACAGATACCATATGTTTTCACTCTTATGTGGATCCTGAGAAACTTAACAGGACAATGGGGGAGGGGAAGGAAAAAAAAAAGTTAGAGAGGGAGAGAGCCAAACCATAAGAGACTCTTGAAAACTGAGAATAAACTGAGGGTTGATGGGGGGTGGGAGGGAGGGAAGGGTGGGTAATAGGCATTGAGGAGGGCACCTGTTGGGATGAGCACTGGGTGTTGTATGGAAACCAATTTGACAATAAACTTCATATTAAAAAAAAATAGACAGGAGATGTTAAAACAAAGCATCAGGAAATAAATACTATGCTAACACTAATCCAAAGAAATCTATAGAGGCTATATTAATATCAAAGTAGATTTCAAAGCAAGAAATATTATCAGGTATCACTTCATAATGATAAAGAGATAAATTCATGAAGACAACATAACGATCCTAAATGTGTATGTATCTAATATCAGATTCAAATTGCATAATGCAAACAATGAAGAACTGAAAGGAAAAATAGAAATGCATAATTGTAGGGGCACCTGGGTGGTTCAGTTAGTTAACATCTGACTCTTGATTTTGGCTCTGGTCATGATCTCAGTGTAATGGGATCGAGCCCTGAGTCAGGCTCTGAGTTGAGCATGGAGTCTGCTTAAGATTCTCACTCTCCCTCTGCCCTTTCCCCAGCTTGAATGCATGCTCTCTCTCTAAACTAAAAAATAATAAAAACAAAAAAAATTAAATGTGTAATTTTAAATGGAAATTTAAGTACTCTTCTTTCAATAGTTTAATGGAACTAGTAGACAGAGAATCAGTTCTTAACAAAATCCTGAAAGATGTAGCTAATCAAATTCAAGAAGAAACAAATAACATGACTTCTCTTAAATTTATTAAAGATGTTGAATTTATATTTAGAATCTTCTCACAAATAAGTCACTGAGTCCATAGGGATTTAGTAATTTCTATTGAACATTTAGAAAATAGTAATACCAAACTTCTCAATGGGGCACCTGGATTGGTTAACTGTCCAACTTTTTATTTTGGCTCAGGTCACGATCTCACAGTTTGTGAGATTGAGCCCCACGTAGGGCTCTGCACTGATAGTGTGGAGCCTACTTGGGATTCTGGCTCACTTGCTTGCTCTCTGCCCCTCCCCCATTTGCACACTCACTCTCCTCTCAAAAAACATTTAAAAAAATGCTTTAAAACTTCTCCAGAAAATGGAAAATTTCTTTTTTTTTTTTAACTTTGGAAAATCTAAACCATTATACCTTCAAATATTGCCTTTTCTTCATTCTTTACTTTGAATTCTAGCTAGATGTTTGTTGGATTTTTCTGTATTTCAGGCCCTGTAATCTATTTTCCAACACTTAATCTAAGTGCTGACATGTTTAAGGGTGAAATTTCATATTTGCAGTTTACTATCAGATGGTTCAGGAGTAATATATGTGTATAAATTTACATATACACATACCATTTTTAAATATGTGTATAAATTTACATCTATACATACATTTTTTTAGTTTGTGTTATTCTTTAATATAAAAAAGTCTAGGGGCACCTAGGTGGCTCAGTCAGTTAAGCATCCAACTCTTGATCTTGGCGCAAGTCATGATCTCACAGTTGTGAGACCGAGCTCTGGGTCAAGCTCCGTGCTGGGTGTGGATCCTGCTTGAGATTCTCTCCCTCCCTCTCTGCCCCTACCTTCAACTCTCTCTCTCTCTCTCTCAAAAAAAAATCTATATATTTTATTTTTATTCTTTTCACTGTCGTATTTTAAACATCTTTTTATTTTTAATTTTATTTTTTTTAAGTTTAGTTGTGAGAGAGTGTGCAAGCGAGCACATGTTGGGGAGGGGCAGAGAGAGGGGTGGGATTCTCAGCTCTAACAGTGTGGAGCCTGATGTGGAGCTCAAACTTATGAGCTGGGAGATCATGACCTGAGCCAAAATCAAGAGGTGTGTGCTTAACTGACTGAGCCATGCTGGCACCCCAAAGATTTTATTTTTAAGTAATCTCTATACCCAGCATGGGACTTGAACTCACACCCCCAAGACTGAGTCACATGCTTTACTGACTGAGCCAGCTAGGCACCCCAAACATTTTAATAATAAAAAGTTAGAAATAAAAAGAATGAGGCTAAAATAAGAACGTTTTTTAGATTAAAAAAAGAGCTTGTTGGCTAGAATTCTTTTGTACAGAATACTTATTTTAAAGAAGATGGGAGAATAAATGGAGACAAAAGAAAATAGTTAACATGTGGATATTTAAACACTGAATGGAGTTAAAATGCTACCAAAAATGAAGACAATTTCTTGATTCTCTTTTAATCCTTCAACACATTTAACATACCAACTTATATCTGATAATTCTGATGTGTAGTCTTTATATATACAGCCTGTGGTTGTGGCTTTTTCTTTGCACTTCCTCTTACTTATGATGGCTTTTTTTTTTTTTTATGGTTTGTGATATGTTTGTTTGGGATCTTCTACTTCTCAGATCACTTCCTACACTTTCTCTCCTAGGTCTCATTTCTCTAGAGAGGATTTGTTTGTTTCCACCAGAGACCTGGGGTCAGTAAGACGCAGGTCCCTGTTAAGTAGATTTCTCCTTGAGACGTTTTGGGCCACGAGTGTGTGTTGTATGACTTCTGTGTGTGGGCTAGTTTATGACTGTAGAAGATCAGAAGAGACTATTTTTTAAACCCATTACTTTATTTTTATTTATTTTTTAAACATTTTTTAATGTTTATTCATTTTTGAGAGAGAGGGACAGAACGTGAGTGGGGGAGGGGCAGAGAGAGAGGGAGATACAGACTCGGAAGCAGGCTCCAGGCTCTGAACTGTCAGACCAGAGCCCAACGTGGGGCTTGAACTCACAAGCGGTGAGATCACAACCTGAGCCGAAGTTGGATGCTTAACCCACTGAGCCACCCAGGCGTCCCTTTTTATTTATTTTTTTAAGTTTATTTATTTTGAGAGAGAAAGAGAGAGAGAGCACACAAGCACTAGCTCAAGAGGGAGTGCATAGAGCAGGGGAGGGAGAGAGAACCCTAAGCAGGCTCTGCATTGTCAATACAGAGCCCAACCTGGAGCTCAAACTCATGAACTATGAGACTACCTGAGCTGAAATCAAGAGTTGGATGTTCAACCTACTAAGCCACCCAAGCACCCCCCACCCATTATTTTATTTTTAAGCATAAACTGAGAACCTAGACTTAGTAAGGTAGTTATTCATAGAGGCCTCTGTGGCAATGATTGTGACTCGCTTCTCTCCTTAGCCTCTGACTATCTCAAGGGATTTCTTTTTCTTAATGTATTGTCCATTCACATAAAATGTGTGTGTGTGTGTGTGTGTGTGTGTGTGTGTGTGTTTGTGTGATGTAGAACTATTACCTATTACCTAATTTGCAATCAGAATTTCAGAATGTCTAGTCTGTCAGTGTCAGAGATAATAGTATTCTAAGAGTCTGAGTTGTTTTATGCTACATCCTTGGATGTGTATAATGTTCTTATAGGGCAGACGATAGGGATTCTTTTGTGAGTCTATTTCTTTTAATGCAGTGCAGCTCTAGGTGGAGACTTGTGTATCATTACATATAGCTTCTAGCCCTTACATGGTGTCTTGTGTTCTGACCATTGTTGTACCTGTCTTATCCCCCAACTAGGAAGGCAGCTCCTAGGGACTCAGAATGCATCTTACTCATGATTATACTTCTAGTGGCATGCTAGTACACCGGCTTCCTGAAACTAAAAAACCCTCTTTTGTAGTGTTTGCCAATTTCTGCACTGTAAATACCCCAACTTTGGCCAGTTCCCAGTTATCAATGGCCTAACAACCGGGTCAAAAATTTTCTGAAATTTTAAGTATCCTCTTTTGCCAGGTGACAGGGCTGGATCCAGCTTACCACTGCCACAGCTCCTCACATGACAAGTAACAGAGAGGATGTTCAATAAATACTTGAATTAAAGTACAAAATGATCTTTCATACCTTGTGCAGTATTAAGAATAGTCAGCAATTCCCCCCACTTTTCAGATTTTTTCAAAGTGGCTACTCAAGTAAAATCGCCTCAAAATTGCCTCACCATATGTCCTGTCCTTCCATTATCCTTCCAGTTAAAGGCAATGAAATAACTAAGTGCCTTTGTTCTTTAATGTCATCTTTCAATTTCCTATAAGACTACAAAAAAAAAAAAAAAAAAAAAAAGATGACAATGGGTGATAGCTCCAAAACTATATAGAAACCAAAGTTTTTCATAAGTTTCAATGTCTTGGGTGCCTCTTTAGATAATACAAAAAATGAAGAGTTGGCTCTAATGTCCAACACAAATTCTGTTTTTCAAAACTGAGAGAAAAGAAAAAAGCCTAGATCAGAGAAAGTTCTTCATGGAGTGAGTTAATTGGTTTTATGCATATGTACAGTATTCCTAGTTGATTTAATTGGCCCAGATAAATCGACTACTGGGTAAAGATATCCAATAAAGTCTTAAAAGTATATAAGTTTGGAGAAGTTAGAGCTGCTTCCAGCTTTAGTGATAAAAATGGGCTTCATAAAACATAATCTTCAAGTTGGGTCTCAAAATACGTGCAAGATTAGGCCATGTCAGGTTGGGGAATGTTTCAGGAATAGAGGAAACGTCTAAACCCATACCAATTCTTTGTCATTTCCCTGAGTTTATGTGCATCCCCAAAGGACTGTAAATGCTATGAGAATGTGTAGATTTATATCCATGAAAATGTCTTAGCTGTTGAAGGATAGATAGCTTCCTTTGAAGAATATTGTCTGTATTAAACTACTAAAGTCTCCATTTTTATCTTTTGCTCAACTAATTTAGGTTTTACCTTAAAGGGGACAAGGAAGGGGTGCCTGGCTGGCTCAGTAGAGCATGTGACTCGATCTTGGGGCCATGAGTTCAAGCCCCACATTGGGCACAGAACTTACTTAAAAAAAATTTTTTTTTAAAGGGATAGAGAACTATGGAAAGAAATTCCACCATAGAATTTTCATAGCACATTTAACTTTTGAGGAAAAAATCTAAAATAACTTTTCCTTGAAGTTAAAGACTTTTAAGTCTCAGAGAGTCTTGGGATGTGATTTTTAAAAAAAAAAATGTTTGAGACAGAGAAAGTGGGCACACACACATGCAGAGAAAGGGCAGAAAGAGGGAGAGAGAGAAAAGGGGATATAATTTGATAAGATTGATTCAAAAGTTTTCTTAGAACCTTATGGAGTTTATTACATGTTTTGTTGGGAGAGGGCATGGTTGAAAGTTGAACATACATCTGGGTTTTTGAGTTTTTCAAGTTGGCTAAGTGTCAGCATCAAACATTTTGGAAGTTTGTTATAAACAGGTAATGGTTGAGCAATCTCATTTTCTTTTTTTTTTTTTTTATGAAATTTATTCTCAAATTGGTTTCCATACAACACCCAGTGCTCACCCCGACAGGTGTCCTCCTCAATGCCCATCATCCACTTTCCCCTCCCTCCCACCTCCCATCAACTCTCAGTTTATTCTCAGTTTTTAAGAGTCTCTTATGATTGCATTTTCTAAAGCCAGAAACTTGGGGTGCCATTCCCCCTCACCACCTGCCACAAATCACCAGTATTATTCATCATACCTCAAATTACCCTAATCCATCCACTCCAGAGTCCATCCCTTTTACTACTGCATGGAGACCGCTACCTAGTTTCATGCAGAAAACTGCCAGTGCATCTGTTCTAGCTTTGTTTTCCCTCTCTTACCACTTATGATTACTTTCTGCTGCCTCTAATAGAAAATGCATATCACAACAACTTAAAATAAATCTGTGATTTTTTTCCCTCAAATAAAAGAGGTCTGGAGTTAAGCAGACTTTTAGGGCTGGTATGGCAGCTCCATGAACAACAGGACAGATTCAGTTTCTGTTTTGAGATTCTCAGCATGTGGCTTCCATCCTCAGGACGGCCTCGTGATAGCTAGATGAACGCTGGTGCTACACCCATTGCATCCACAGTGCGGGTAGCAGCAAGAAGGAAGATAGCAAGGGCAAAATAATTTGTCATCTAATCAGTCTCCTTTCAAAGAGCTTTTCCAGGAACCATAACTTTTATTTATAGCTCATGGAGCGCCCCTATTTGCAAAGGCCAGGATATGTCATTTTTAAGTAGAAATATTGCTTTTACCTATAAAGATTATGTTATGAGAGAAGAGGAAAATAGAGACTGGGGAGGCAACAGCCATCCTTGCTACATGTGTCAGTCTTTGCCACCCTAACTAAAATGCAAATTGGTCATATCAGTCATCCAAACAAAATCCTTCTATTATTCCCTTCTATTTCTGTACAAGGCCCTACATGATCGGCCTCTTCCGTTTTATCTCTTGCCATTCCCCAGCTCATACTTTGTGGATCCATGGACTCAAACCCCTTCCCCTGCCAAAATTCTAGGATTTGGCCCAATTTCCTCCTTACTTTCCCCAAGCCCCTTTGCCCGTTGACTTCCTACTTCTCTTTCAGATTGTCTCGGCTTTGTCAGAAGTCTTCTGTAACCATTTGCTGGTGGGTTAAGTGTTCCATTTCTGTGTTCAAATGGCATCTTTTCCATACCCCCATTCATGCATTTGGCATATTGTATTTTGCATATCTTTTACTTGTCTCTCTCCCCAAATAGATGGTAGGTCCATGGAGTAAAATTGTTTCAGTGATCTTTGCATTTCATACAACTAGCACAGTGATAGCATATCAAAGCACTTAATTCATCTTGATTGAACAAACAAATAAATCAATTGGGAGTAATGGGATCTTTGTCTTAATGACTTCAGTGATTACCAGTTACCGGTCCAGGAGTGGCAGCTGAGGGGAATGTAAGGGGGAGGTATGGCAGAAAAATAAAAGGAATCAAGGGGACAGTGAAATGACCCATCAGAATTGACTGATTTAAGCTTCAGATTGCATAGTTTACACATGAAGTTGTTAAAAACAAAAACAAAAAACTTTGAAGTGGAGTTTTTGTTTTTGTTTTTTGTAAGGCGATCAAAAGATAAAATGTATTATCAGGGGTTAATCAAGTAGATTTTGACATCAGTGGAGATTGCTGAAGGCTGTCTGGGAGTCCTTGACCTGAACCAGATGTGTGAGCTAGTCTCTTGATCTGAATGTATATGTAATATATATATATTATAATTTTATTAATGATATTAAACCATTGAGGTTTCTTCTGGAGCATCTCATAGAAGCAATGTCATTTTTTCTATCCATTATGACAAATTATGCTATCATAGAACATGGTTTTTGCTCAGGATTAAGGAGTTGGTGGAAAGTGGGGTTTTTTCTGTTACCCTCTGTGATCAGAGGGTGTGTCTGCACCAAGGATAAGAACAATGAATGTGGGGCATCCCCCTGTGGACTGTAGAGGCATCACACCCTGTAGGACCTCTTGTTAATAAGGGAAGTATTATAGAATTTTCCCCTAGAACCATTTAATATTTAAGTTTTAGGCATGTCTCCTGAAGAAGGGAAAAGAAACAGCTCCAACCACTGAAAGGATAGAAGTAGAGCCATGTGGAATTTATAAAACCTAATATGACAGAAAGGCAGTGGAGCAGCTGGACACCCCTTGCTTGAGAGCTAAGCACTGTGTCTGGCATAAAGTAAAGATGATTCAAGAAATACTTATTGAATGGAGGAATGAGTGGTTTCATAGTACTGATTAGGTGTTTTAATGACTGAATCATATTATCTTTCCCCTGCTGAAGAGGTCCCCAAACTATGAAATTTGGGTGTTCTATGCCTCCTAACAAGACCGAAATGTGCCTGATTTTACCCCGTGTCTTTAGCCTCTTAGAAAGATATGGTTGAATACTAATTTTATTAGAGGCCTTAATTTTAGGCTTAGTTTTTCATTCCTCTGTGTCATGTTGGTGTATGAAAGGTTAAATTGGGCATAACATGCCTTAATCGTACTTCTACATTTCCAGTGGAGAAATACATCATTTTATCATAAGTGGGAGGTTCATGGCCAAAGAAGAGTAAGAACCAGAAGATAGACCAGAGTCTAATGAATATATTCACCATTTTGTTTAGAAATGTGTACATTTAACTTCCAGTTGCCTGCATTAATAAAGGGAGGGGCTCTCTACAATATAGCCAATTTATAGTATAAGGGAAGATTTTCAAATAAAAACCCAGGAAGTCTGTCATTCACAATTTGGAATTTCTGATCATCCAACTAGAGTCTAAAACTTCAGTGGCTATGAAAAATTTAAATATGCTATTTCAGAAAATCTTCCATGTTTATTAGAACTGCTCTCATTGAATATCCCCTGTGAACCCCTTTGTAGTTGTTGGTAGAATTTATTAAACTCAGGGGCACCTGGGTGGCTCAGTCGGTTAAGCGTCCGACTTCGCTCAGGTCATGATCTCACGGTCCGTGAGTTCGAGCCCCGCGTTGGGCTCTGTGCTGACAGCTCAGAGCCTGGAGCCTGTTTCGGATTCTGTGTCTCCCTCTCTCTCTGCCCCTCCCCTGTTCATGCTCTGTCTCTCTCTGTCTCAAAAATAAATAAACGTTAAAAAAAATAATAAAAAAAGAAGTTATTAAACTCAGGAAGCATAAAGCTACATTTCTTGAAACATGGTCGATAATTCGGAGGAAACTTCTTTATAGTTACTATGAATTCCTAAAGCCTTCTTTAGTCTTAGAAAGCATGATAAGATTATTAGAGGCCCATATTTATCATCCTGAATTTTCTTGGGCCTAAGCTAAATATTAAAATTATTTTACCTTCTTGGAGTGTCCTAGGTGACCTGGACAAGGGGCCCATATAACCTCTTCACTGGTAATTGTGCCAGTCCTATTTTTCATTGTTCATGGGGTCTGTGTAAATATGAAGGGTAATGCCAAGTCACAGCATTACTCACAGGAAAATCTATCATTTTAGCTGGCCAGTCTGCCTAATTAAGGAAAGAAGACTTGGTCCTTATGAGAAAGTGAAATCATATTAAGAGCCCTTCAAGAGTTCAGAGGATCCCTGTTTGATGTAGCTGAAGTAGGGTGAGTTCAAAGCAGCTTTGTTCTCCTCAGCGTGGTTTAGCTGTAGACCGCCCAGAGCATCAACCTAAATAGCTTCCTGTTCCCTAAATCCAACTGCCCACATAACTCACTGCTTGAAAAGGCCTCAGAGGCAGGATGTGGCACTGTTAGCCAAGGTTAAAAAGCTGTTAGTGGTGGTACAAAGTGAAGACCAGGACTCCAGAATTCTAGAATGCTTCTTTCCATAAATTTGCTACCAGTTCTTTACTCCACAGAAGTATTTGGAGTCACACAGGTCCGGCTTTGAACTGGGTAAGTTGCTTTATCACTCGAAGCCAAAGGTTCAAACTGGGGTCAGTTTTCCTCCCCAGGGGACATTTGGCAATGTCTAAAGACCCTACCAGCATCTAGTGCTCTGGATGCAGCTAAATCTCCTACAATGCGTAGAACAGTCCTCCTAAAAAAGAATTATCTAGCCTCACATGTCAATAGTGCTGAGTTTCAGACTGCTCTAAGCTTTAGCTTCTTCCTCAGCAATAGGGAAACAACAATATTCCCTTCATAGGGTTGTTGAAATAATTAAGAGATCATGAAAAACAATTTAATACCTGGGACACAATGAATGCTCAATGGGAAGGTGCCATGAAATGTAAATTTGGTGGGGTATAAACAACGCACTGTCATTAACATCTTTTTGGACCACTGCTTGGCTTCCTGTAGCCTGGTCATGTCTGGTTCACATCCAATCCATAAAGCTTTATGCCTATTGTTTTTTGTTTGTTCTGAGTGAGAGAGGGGGAGCAGGGCAGAGGGGCAGAGGGGGAGAGAGAGAGACTGAGAATCTTAGGCAGGTTCCATGCTCAACGTGGAGCCTAACATGGGGCTCAGTCCCACAACCCTGGGATCATGACCTGAGCTGAAGTCAAGAGTTGGATGCTCAACCAACTGAGCCACCTAGGTGGCCCTATGCCTGTTCTTATATGTGATATCTCCCTGTGCTTTAGGATATTAATTTTAAAGTCAATTCTTTGGTAGGTAGACGAATTTATCAGGTAACTGCTTTCAACACGAGTGTGTGTATAAATGTGTTAGGTCTCTGCTTCTGTAGGAGTCATTTTCTACTCTTCCTGTGTGTGCACATCAACCCCCAAACCTAGAAACAAAGCTTTTATGTCATTTTCTTGTGTTTAGAATTAAGAGAAATCTGATGCCAATATCATTCTTTTCCTTTTTAAGTAATCTAGATTTTTCTACCTGGATTTGTAAGACATTTATTTACTTTGTGCTTGAAATAAAATGATTATTATAATTCCCAGAGCGTGTTTACCTGTTTTTCATTAATATTTTGGGAAACTTGATCATACCTTAAAAGTTAAGATGTTATTTGGACATATAATTTTTTTAGATAATAGTTTTGAGGAGATATAAACCACATTACATATAATTGACTTATTAAAATGCTTCATTCAATTTTTTATAGTATATTTTCTGAGTAGTGCAACCATCTTCACAATCCATTTAAAAATAATTGCATCTCCTCTCTGTAAAACCCCAATGCTAATTGGCAGTCACCCTTCATTTCCCGTCTTCCCCACTCCAGCCCTAGACAACCACTAATGTACTTTCTCACTCTAGATTTGTCTATTCTCAATATTTCATATAAATGGAATCCTATAATATGTGGTCTTTTGTTACTGGCTTTTTTTTTTTTTTTTTTGCTTAGCATAATGGTCCATCCATGTTATAGCATGTATCAACACTTTCTTTTTACAGCCAAATATTCCATTGCATAGATATACCAGCTTTGGTTTATTCATTAATCAGTTGATGGGCATTGGATTTTTTTCACTTTTTGGCTATTATAAATAACATTTGCTATAATGATTCATGTACAAGTTTTTATATAAACCTGTTTTCACTTCTCTTGGATATATAGGAATGAGTCTGAGGAATAGAACTCTAAGTCATAACTCTGTGTTTATTTAAACATTTAAGGCACTATCAGTTTTCCAAACTGGCTACACCATTTTACATTCAAATCAGTAGTCTATGTGGGCTCATTTCCTGATATCTTCATAACCTGTTATCTTCATCAACTGTTTCTTTTGTTATTTTGGCCTTCAAAGTGGGAATAAAGAGGCAAGGGATTTTTTTTTTTAAGATTTTTTTTTCTGGCTTTATTGAGATATAATTGAAATATAACATTGTGTAAACTTAAGGTGCTCAACATGATGATTTGATATATGTTGTGAAATGATAACCACAATAAGGTTAGTTAACACTTTCCTCACTTCACAGTTACTGTTTGGGTGTGGTGGGAACTTTTAAGATCTACTTTCTCAGCATCGTATATACAATACAGTATTGTTAACTATAGTCATCATTCTGTACATTAGATTCCTAGAACTATTAATCTTATGACTGGAAGTTTGAGCTCTTTGACCATTTCCTCCACCCCCTGGAAACCACCACTGTACCTTCCAGTTTTAAAAGTTTGGACTTCATATATCTCACAGATAAGTAAGATCATACAGTATTTATCTTTGATTTTACTTGAAAGAATACCCTCAAGGTCTATCCATGTTGGTGCAAATGGCAGGATTTCCTTCTTTTTATGGATGAATAATATTCTAGTGTGTGTGTGTGTGTGTGTGTGTGTGTGTGTGTGTGTATAAATAATTGTGATATGTGTGTATATCTATATCATTATTTCCATGTCTTGGCTATTATAAGTAATGCTACAATAGGCATGGAAGTGTAGATATCACTTCAATATCCTCTTTTCATTTCCTTCGGATATATACACTCAGAAGTAGGATTACTGGCTCATAAGGTAGTTCTTTCTAATTTTTTGAGGACCCTCCATAATGTTTTCCATAGTGGCTGTTCCAATTTACATTCCCACCAACAGTGCATGCGGGTTCCATTTTCTACACGTCTTCACCAAAAGACCATCTGGTCTTTTTAATAACATTCATTCTAACAGGTGTGAGATATCTCATTGGGATTTTGATTTGCATTTCCCTGATGATGAGTGATGTTGAGCACTTTTTCATGTGCATGTTGGTCATTTGTACATGTTCTTTGGAAAAATATCTATTCCTATCTTTGGCTCGTTTTTTTTAATTGGATTATTTTTTCCCTATTGAGTTGTATGAATTTCTTATATATTTTAGAGACTAATTTTTTTATCAAATACATGATTCACAAATATTTTCTCCCATTCTATAGGTTGCCTTTTAAATTTGTTGATTGTTTCCTTTGGTGTGCAGAAGCTTTTTAGTTAAATGTAATTCTACTTGTTTGTTTTTGCTTTGTTGCTTGTGCTTTTGGTACAACATCCAGAAAATCAGTGCCAAGACTAATGGAGATTTTTCAACCACGTTTTGATCTGGATTTTTATGGTTCATGTTTCTCATTTAAGTCTTTAATCCATTTTGAGTTAATTTTTGTGAGTAGTATAAGATAGAGTTTCATTCTTTTTGTATGTGGATATCCAGATTTGCCATCACCATTTATTGAAGACACTGTCTTTCCCCGTTGAGTAGTCTTGGCTCCCTTGTTCAGTATTACTTGACCATCTATGTGTCAGTTTATTTCTGGGCTCTTGATTGGTTTTTATGTCTATGTTTATGCCAGTAGCATACTGTTTTGATTGCCTCAGATTTGTAGTGTAGTTTTCAAATCAGGAAACATGATGCCTCCAACTTTGTTTTTCTTTCTGAAGATTGCTTTGGCTATTTGGGGTCTTATGTGGTTCCATACAAATTTTAGGAATTTTGTTTCTATATTTGTAAAATTGTCATTAGAATCGTGATAGGGATTGCATTGAATCTAAAGATGGCATTGGGTGGTATGGGCATTTTAACAATATTAACTATTGCAATCCATGAACATGAGCTATCTTTACATTTATTTACATCTTTAATTAGGGGGGGGGGAATTCAAGCAGGCTCCATGCTGTCAGTGCAGAGGCCCATTCAGGGCTCAAACTCAGGAGCTATAAGATCATGACCTGAGCCAAAGTCAGACACTGAACTGAGCCACCCAGGTGCTCCTGTTTATTTCTTTTTCAAATATTTCATTATCCATACAAATGAGAGTGACTTTTGTGTGTTGATTTTATATCCCGCAACCTTACTGAATTTGATTCTTAATTCTAATCGTGGAGCCTTTAGGGTTTTCTCTATAGAAAATCATGTAATCTGCAAACAGGGACAGTTTTAATTCTTTCCCTTTGATCTGAATGCCTTTTCTTTTTCTTGCCTGATTGCTCTGGCTATAACTTCCAGTATTATGTTGAATAGGAGTGGTGAAAGTGGGCATCCTTGTCATGTTCCTGATCTTAGAGGAAAAGCTTTCAAACTTTTACCATGGAGTATGGTGTTAGGTGTGGGCTTGTCATATATGGCCTTTATTATGTTGAAGTACATTTCTTCTATGCCCAATTTGTTGAGAGTTTTTATCATTAAAAGATGTTGAATTTTGTCAATTTTTTTCTGTGCTGAGATGATCATGTGATTTTTATCTTTTATTCCATTAATGTGGTGTATCACATTTATTGATTTGTATATGTTTAACCATCCTTGTATACTAAGGATGAATCCCACTTGACCATGGAGTATGATCTTTTTAATGTACTATTGAATTCAGTTTATTCAGAATTTTTGCATCTATTTCATCAGGGATATTGGCCTATAGTTTTCTCGTAGTGTCCTTATCTGACTTTGGTCTCAGGGTAATGCTGGCCTGGTAAAATTAGTTTGACACTGTTCCCTCCTCTTCTATCTTTTTTGGGAAAGTTTGAGAAGGAATGGTATTCATTATTCTTTAAATGTTTGGTAGATTTTACCAGTGAAAACATCTAGTCTTGGGACTTTCTTTGTTAGGAAGTTTATGTTACTCAATCTCCTTGCTGGTCTTTTCAGATTTATATTTCTTCATGATTCAGTCTTTGTAAGTGGTATGTTTTAAGAATTTGTCAATTTCTTCTAGATTGTCTAATTTATTAGTATATAAATGCTTGTAGTTGTCTCTTATGATCCTTTGTATTTCTGTGATATCAGTTGTAATATCTACTTTCATTCATTTTTAGTTTTCTCTTATTTCCTTGGTTAGTCTAGTTAAGGTTCATCAATTTGGTTCATTTTTTTGAAGAACCAACTCTTAATTATGTGAATCTTTTCTGTTATTTCCTTATTCTCTATTTCATTTATTTATATTCTAATTTTGTTATTTCATTTTTTCTTCAAACTTTGGGCTTCATTTGTTCTTTTTCTAGTTCCTTGGTGTGTAACGTTAGGTGGTTTGTGTAATACTATGATTTTATAATAAATACATATTTGGTCTTTATTTCCATTTCTGGCACAAAACTCCTAAAACTTTCAGTATTCCCTGTGATGAGAAAGACAGAGGTCTTTTGCTATGTTAATGAAGTGACTTTTGGAAAGCACCTAAGAATGGGGGCTGGTTGTAAGTGGAGCTAACCATGTGACTAACGGTTTGGAATTTTCAGTCCTATCCTCCAAAATCTGGGTAAGGCAGAGTGGAGATTGAATTCAATTGCCAATAATTTAATTAATCATGCCCATGTAATGAAACCTCCATAAAACCCCTAAAGGGTGGGGTTCAGATGTCTTCTGGGTTGATGAACATGTAGACATTTGAGGAGAGTGGCACAATCAGAGAACATGGAATCGTCCTACATACATTGCCATATGCATTTCTTCCATCTGGCTGTTCCTAAATTATATCCTTTTATAATTAACTTGTATTCTAATAAGTAAAATGTTTCTCTGAATTCTGTGAGCTACTCTGGAAAATTAATTGAAACCCAAGGGGCAGATCATTGGAACCTTTGATCTGTAGCTGGTCTGAACTTGCAACTGGTATCTGAAGTAGAAGGGGACTGTCTTATTGGATTGAGCCCTTAACTTGTGAGATCGATGCTATCTATACGTAAATAATTTCAGAATTGAATTAAATTGTAGAACACCCAGTTGCTGTTAGAGGATTGCTTAGTGTGGGGGAAAAACCCACACATAAGAATTGAGTGCAGAATCATAATTTGAGATTTTTTTTCTTAATACATGTATTTACAGATAGAAACTTTCCTCATAGAACTGCTTTTGCTGCATCCCATAAGTTTTGGTATTTTGTGTTTTCATTTTCTTTTGTCTTAAGATATGTTTTTATTTCCTTTTTCTTTGATCCATGATGTTGTTCAATTTTCATCCATTAGTAAATTTTCCAGCTTTCCTCCTGTTACTGATTTCTAGTTTCCAGATTTCTGATTTCTAGTTACTGATTTCTAGGTGGTTGGAAAGATATTTGATATTAGGTATTTTTTGTTTTATTTTGTGGAGGCTTGTTCTGTGGCCTAACATATAATCTGTCCTAGAAAATGTTCCCTGTGCACTTGAGAAGAATGTGTATTCTGCCATTGGAAGAAATGTTCTGTATATGTTTGTTGTTTGTTAGTTCCATTTGGTTCTTTGTTCAAAATCCACCTTTTAAAAAAAAATTTTTTTTTTTAAATTTTCTTAAAAGCTGATTCTCTTTTGGATGGAGCGGGTATTAAAGAATCCAACCACTATTGCGTTGTTTATTTCTTTTTAATTTAGTATTTGTTTTATGTATTTAGGTTATCCAATGTTGAGTGCATAAATATTTACCATGGTTATATCATCTTGATTAGTTGACCCTTTTATAATCTTCTTTGTGTCTTATAACCATTTTTAGCTTAAACATAAAACTTTTGCTTGATATAAATATAGCTACCCCTGATCGCTTTTGTTCACCATTTGCTTGGATATCTTTTTCCATCTTTTTACTCTCAGCCTATGTATGTTTCCTTAAAGCTACAGTGAGTCTCTGGTAGGCAGCATATCATTGGATACTGGGTTTTTTAAAAATCCATTCAGACATTCTGTCTTTTCATTGAAGAATTTAATCCATTTGCTTGCTTGCTTTCACTTTTCCTTCCTTCCTTCCTTCTTTCCTTCCTTCTTTCCTTCCTTCTTTCCTTCCTTCTTTCCTTCCTTCCTTCCTCCCTCTTTTTCTGTCTTTCTGTCTTTCTTTCTTCTTTTTCTTCCTCTTCTTTCCTTCTTTCTTCACATGAGAGGAGGGGAAGAACCATAGAGGTGGGGGGAGAGAGAGAATCTGAAGCAGACTCCACCCTCAGCACAGAGCTGGATGCAGGGCTTAATCCCACGACCCCAGCTGGGATCATGACCTGAGCCAAAGACAAAAGTCAGACGCTAAACCTACTGAGCCAACAAGGCACCACTCCATTTGCATTTAAAGTAATTATTAAAAAAACAATAATAAAGTAATTATTGATAGGCCAGGGCTTACTATTGACATTTTGTTAACTATTTCTGACTGTTTTGTAGATCCTTTGTTCCTTGCTTCCTTTCTTGCTGTCTTTGTGATTTGATGACTTCCCATGGCAGTATGCTTGACTCTTATCATAATCTTATTTTGTACCTACTGCAGGTTTTTGCTTTGTTGTTACCATGTGGCTTACCTAAAATATCTTAGTTATAACATCCTATTTGAAACTTCTATTAACTTAACTTTGATATCATACAGGAACTTTATACTTCTCTCTCCCTTGCCCTTTGGTCATTGACATTACAATTTACATATTTTTTAATATTGTGTATCAAGTAATAAATTAATACAGCTATAGTTATTTTTATGTTTTCTAGCTTTAAAACTACAGTTGTTATTATATTGTACACCTGAAACTAATATTACTCTGTATGTTAACTAGAATTTAAATAAAAACTTGAAAAGTCAACTACTGAGGGTTTCATACTACATCTAAAAATTTTCTTCACTTTTGCTATATTCTGTGTGCTGGAATTGGGTCAAAGTTTCTTCTAGCAATTTAGGTAAGGTGCTAGGAACAGGGAATTACACATAGGACTCTCAGGGTGGGGATCATGGAGTCTATCTTAGAATCTTGTATACCATCCATGGACTAACTCAGCAACAGCCTTTTACCCCAAATAGTATTTGTCATTTCTGGTTCTTTGTTTCATTTCTTGATTTGCATGTGACAATGTAAAAGAAAAGGAAAAGCAAATTGTAAACTTGTGCATGTATGAAAACTTTCACGTATACGAAAGGAAGACTCAGAATCAAAAAATTGAGAAAATAAGTTTACTTGGAGAGAAGTTATAACAAAATTTGATTTCAGAAGAACTGGCCCATCAAATAAAACCCAATGTGAATTTAAAGGAAACAATGTAAAATTATTAAGGTCACCAAATTAGCATTAGTCTACAAGCTTTTTGTGTGGGTTTTTATGTTTGTTTGTTTTTTTTTTTAATTTTTATCAATGTGTAAGAAATTTAAGACAGCACAAATGTATTCTATATGACTTGCATGAAATCACCATTAATGATACCTGTTGATTCATTAGAGATCTAATCAGGGAAAATAGAAATTCTTAGTTTATCCGTGTCTTAGGAAGATTACTTGTGCCATTAAATCCCTTTACTAAGCCTCTTTTTAAAAAACTAGAATTGTAAGGGATTTGTATGCCATCATCACAAAGTTAGAAAATCTGATTTTCACTAGATCTTTACCTTTATTGGTGAGATTCACACATTCATATATGTTAATTAACATGTTTTCATTTCAGCATGTGGAATGCCCTGTAGCATTTCTTGTAAGACAAGTCAATTGGTGATGAACTCCCTCTGTTTTTGTTTCAGGAAGTCTTTTATTTCTCCTTTATTTCTGAAGGACAGTTTTGCTGGGTAGAGTATTCTTGGTTGACAGGATTTCTTTCCAAATGTTTAAATATATCCTCCTCCTGACCTACAAAGTTTCTATTGAGAAGCTACTAATAGTCTTATGGGGACTCCCTTATATGTGATGAATGGCTTTTCTTCTGCTGCTTTCAAAATTTTTTGTCTATGAGTTTTGAAAATGTAATTGTAATGAGTCTCAGAGTAGCCATTTTTAGGTTGAATCTATTTGGGTTCATTTGAACTTTATGAATCTTGATGTTCATTTCTGTCAAGTTAGGGAAGTTTTATTTATGGTTTTTAAGTAGTCTTTCTGCCCCTTTTTCTCCTTCTAGATTTCCATTATGCCTATATTGTTATCTCGATGCTGTTCTATAAGTCCCTTAGGCTTTATTCACTCTTTTAAATTCTTTTTTCTTTATGCTTGTCTGACTGGACAATTTTAAATGACCTGTCGTCAAGTTCTCTAAATCTTTATTCTGCTTGGTCCAGTCTTCAGTGAAGCTTTCTACTGAATTCGTCAGTCATTTTGTTCTTCAGTGCTAGGATTTCTGTTTGACAGTTCCTATTTGTTGAACTTCTCATTTTGTTCATGCATTGTTTTACTAATTTCATTTAGATTTCTGCATGCTCTTGTAGTTCACTGAACTTTAAGACGGTTATTCTGAATTCTTTGTTATCTTGTAGATCTCCATTTTTTTTAAAGAGTTGGTTATTATAGCTTTATTAGTTTTCTTTGGGGTATTATGTCTTCCTGGTTCTTCATGATCCTTTGCAATGCTTTGCATTGGTATCTGCACATTTGAGCAAGCAGTTTTCTCTGGCATATTTATAGGTTTGTTTCAGCACAGAAAGAATTACATTAGTCAGCTCAGCTTGGGATACCAGATAGGTCAGCTGGTAGCATCCATGGGCAAGGAGGGCTTGATATTGGGGTGTTTTCTGGGCAAATTAACCGCTCATACTCTGAGGTCAGGGTGCTGCTGGCTGGGTTCCATGATTGGGTAGTACTGCTAACTGGGCTCCATGTTCAAGGGGAACTGCTAGAGGGGGGCTTCTTCGTTTGGCAGTACTGATGGATGTGTTCTGTGGTTGGGTGAGGTCACTAACTGGGCTCTGCAATACCCTCTGATCAGTTTTGGTCTCAGGGTGTGTTCTATGGCAAGGTAATGCTTACTGATTGCATCCCACGGTTTGGCAGGGCTGCAGATGACTACTCATTGAGTGGGCCTTCAGGCCATGCTTCCTAACTAGATGGTGCCATTCTGCTTTGTAATCAGGTAGGCCATTGACTGTGCTCTACTTTTGGATGAGGTTGCTGGTTGGGCTTTGTCACGTAGCTGGTAACCATACTTGAGTGGGACTGGGGAGTCTGCTCAATGGTCATATGGAGTAGCTGTCTAGGCTCTCTGATCAGGTGGGGCCTCAGGCTATACTTTAAAGTTGTATGAGGTCACTGGCTGGGCTTTCTGAGTAAGCAAGGCCATGACTATGTTCAGTAGTTAAGCAGGGATGTGTATACTGTGCTCTGTGGCTGGGCAGTACCATAGGCTTTGCTCTGAGATGCTCAGGGCCACTGTTCAGTTTCCCTGGTTATTTGGCTATGCTCAATATTATTTAGCAGGGATGCTGGTTTTGCTCTATGTCTGAGCTGGCCATAGGATGTGCTCCATGGCCACTGTGCATCTGTGGCTGCCATGCATCTATGGCCATGACTCCTGGGGCAGAGGTGGTGATGGTACTGGAGGCTACTGAAGTTTGGTGTGACAGCGAATAAAATGGACTCTCTAGTTAGTACATTTCATTGGCTTGCAATCTAAATCAGGCAGAACTTCCAGTTGAGCTCAACCTGGCCACCAGTCTGGTTCTACAGATGGCCAGAGCTGCCACCTGGGATTTCTTCTTATGTAGCACCACTAGCAAGATTGTGGCCTTCCAACATCTGAGCACTGGCTGCTATAAGCCTGACTCCCCTTTTATGTCTGATTTCTAGTGGCTGAGCTCCACAGTTTTCCCTACTAAGCTTTGTGAGATGAGACCTGAGTGAGCCTCCCAGGAAGCACTCCCTAATTCCGGGGAAGCTGGATGTCACCTTGGGTTGTTTTTTTCACACTTGATAAACTTTAGGCCCAGGGAAGCTCTTTATGCACAACACTATGCTTGCTTGGGGCAGTGGCAATGTGGTCAAAGTTACATTGCCCCCTTTACCCTTCTAATGCAGTCCTTCTCAGTCTCTTTTGTCCAGAGGAGTGCTTCACCCTTACCTCTAGGTTCTGAGATTTTCATGATGGTGCCCTGTCTATGGATAGCTGTTGTTAGGCTTTCTTGTGTGTGGGGGCTGAAATTGGGTGGATATGTGTTGCCATTTTGATGTCACCCCTGGGAATTTTTAAAATTAAATCTCTTATTATAATTTCTCTCTCTGCTCTAAAAGATGTGGTATATATAAACAATGGAATATTAGTCATAAAAAGAATGAAATCTTGCCATTGCCAGTGACATGGAAGGAACTAGAGAGTATTTTTTTTAATTTCGAATCATAGTCTTTTATCTGTTTACTACTCATCTTAATTTTTCAATCCTTTACCTCTAAATCTTGTTATAAATTATCAACTGACCAATATCACTTGACTTTTTTGTAATATCTATTCTTTTAACAAAAATACTTATTTTGAGAGAGAGAGAGTAGGGGAGGGGAAGAGAGAAAGGAAGACAGGGAATCCCAAGCAGGCTCCATCCTGTCAGCACTGAACCCGATATGGGGGCTCAAACTCACAAACTGAGATCATGACTGAGCCAAAACCAAGAGTCAGAGGTTTGATCGACTGAGCCACCCAGGTGCCCTGTATTTAATTCTTATTTCTTACTATATCCATTAATCTATTTCCGTTCATACCCCAAGGCACTTGATTCTTCAGTTTTTCATTGGAAAGCAATCTATTAGGTATAACCCTATAAAACTGCCAGTTTTGTTGCTCAAAGGTGACCTAGTATAAGCAATTTTATACAGTTCAACCTTGCGTCTTGATTTCAAATTTCTCTTTCCAGAGATGTAATGTTCTCTTGAACTATTTTTAAAGAATTGTATAGAGATTTTTATAATTTTTTTTATACGTTTCCTAGAGGAAACTTTTCATAGTGTAATGTTTATCTAATTCCTCAGGAAATCCTTCTGAAATACTGGGTCTATTGGGATCTTTTGATTTTTTTTTTTCTTTGCTCATTCTTTAAAATGTAGGTCTTTTTAGTGTTAAAATTTATAATGGCTTTTCCTCAGATTTTAAGGACTCCTGTTCAAATTTCTAAGTCTCTGGAAAAGAAAAACGGGCAAACCTTCAATTTCTTCTGTTTCTTTGCTTTGTTTTTAGTATATCATAGGTTTTAGAGGGGAAGGATGAAATGACAAGGTATGTTTATAGCATTGCTGAGAACATCCCCTCCCCCCATAATCTTGTGTCTTAGTGGATATTAGACCCTAGAAGGCTCATAAGTTCTTTATAAGGTTAAGTTTAACTCTTGATGTCTGATCCCTATACCTCCCTCTCCTTTGCAGCCTTGGGAATGGAGAGGTGGCTACATCTGGCCAGAGCTGTACTTTCAAAGGGAGTTATGAAGGAATACTGAAGAAACGCCCATTAAACCTAGGGGACATGGCTATCTCCTCTTTGTGTTTATTTTGGCCCTTTCCTGGTAGGACATGTGGACTCTCAAAATCTTCTGGGGAGAGTCTCAGGCCTTTCAAAATTTTGTAGTAGAGAGTCAATGAGACAGCGGGATTTCTTCGGTTAATTTTCATTCACCCACTGCATATTTTTAGATACATTATTATGCTGAGGCCTTTCCAAATAAGAATTTGAAGGGAAGGAAAAAGGTATAATGGGGACCAAGATGCCCATACTACCCCCATCAAGTTAGTTTGAGCACCAAGTTGCATTTCTGTCTGTCCATTGTCAGCCCTCCCTTACACTGATCCCTGAGCAGAGGGAGTGAGGTGGAGAGAGTGGGAACTAAGGCAAGTGTCTACTTTATGTTCAAATTCTCAGTTCTTCCAAGATATCCCAGTTTGCCCCGATCATCCAGGCTTTGCTGATAAGATTTAGGCATATCCACATCTGGCCAGAACTTTAGTAGGAAGATAAGTAATGGATATGATAGGAGAATGTTCACTTAGTTGGTGCCCCCCTATTTTCTTTAACTGTCTATGTCAAGCAAATCTTGAGTGCAGATGCTGTGGCCAGAGCCACGTGAAATCCTTTGTGAATTCTCCCAACTGCCCATAGCCTGGCCTGCTATTGCCTCCAGCGCTAAAGCTATAGATATATTTTTTTTTTCCCCCAGGAGCTCTGGTGGAAACACTTCTTTGAAGGCAGAGACAACCCCTCCCAACTGAGTTTGGTTGTGGAATCATGGTATGAACACTATAATCTGCCTTTCTTTTCCTAAAATCTCATTTGTTTTGTCTCTGGATAAATTTAAGTGGCAACTTGACGTGTCACAGTGTGCCCAGATATTTGCTCAAATATTCTGGATGTTTCTGGGAGGGTGTTCTGGATGAGGTTACTACAAATTGGTAGACTGAGTAAAGGGGATTGCTCTTGTTAACGTGGGTGGGCATTATTCAATCTGCTGAATAGAACAAAAAAGCCTGACCCTCCCCAGAGTAAGAGAGAATCTCTCCTTTTTGATGCCTTCAGACTTGAACATTATCATTCTTCTGCCTTAAGACTCAAGCTGTGACTTTGGCTCTTCCTGAGTCTCAACCTGCCAGACCCCACGCTGGAACTATACCATTGGCTCCCCTGAATCTCCAGCTTGCTGACTTACCATACTGTTCTGGACCTTGTCAGTCTCCATAATCCAGTCAATTCCTTATAATAAATCTATCTATCAAGAGTGCTATGTATATCCCATTGGTTTTGTTTCTCTGTAGAACCCTGCTACAAGCTTCATATCATTCAGAAGTCCCTCAAGATTTTGTGCCGTCTGTTTTCCCTTCTTTTTCCATGCTGCTATAGATGTTTTATGATTTTTTTTTCTTTTTGGTCATTCTAATGAGTTTCTAGGAAGGAGGGGAGATATATATGTGAGTCAAATCTCCATTTTGAAACCCAAAGTCTACCAAAGCAGTGAAGACATCCTCTTTTCTCTTTCTATTTCTTTTTTTCCATGCCACCACACCTCTCCCAACCCCCTCATCTTTTTCTCCTATATCATGACACATTTTCTCTCCCTTCTCTCTCCTCACAGTCTGGGCCTCTTAAAAAATGCCTCCATTTCTGTGCTTTTGGGTAGTTAAATGCCAGCCATGTGTCTCCTCAAAGCCTATCATTTTCCTTTTTATTCCACTCACTGACCCTGTAAATGACATTTGAGGCACAAAAGCTGGAACAGTCATTAGCTTAAAATGATTTTTTTAGGAGAAAATCTTTCACAGCTCTGAATCATGTCTAAAAAAATTTTTTTAAAGGCACCCTGCAGTAAACCCTCTTAATGTCCATTCCTGGCCCTGTTGGGGTCTGATTGCATAGGAAGAGACAGAAACATTAGATAAAATGACCGTGTGCATGGTTAGGTGAATGACCAAAAGTACCTGCAACCCTAAGGGAAGGCTCCTAGGAATGACTATTTCTTTTTCATTCCTGTAAAAATAATCTTAATCCTCCCTCTGAAATTTAAAATCCAAACTATTATATCTTTCCTCTTTGTTCAGTTTAAGTAGAATCCCTGGAGGAATCCAACATAAGGGAACGTCTGTTTGAAATCACATGTCTTTTGAAGTGAGCTGGATTATATCTTACAGTTATTGCTAAATGAATACAGTAGGAAAGATCCCTCCCAGGCTGGAGCAAACAGGTAATATCAATATGATGTGATGACAGTATTCTATGTTAGTTCCTATCTAGGTTACTTCAACTTGCACATTCTGCCAGGACATAATAGCATCTGCAAGTTAAATTACAGACTCCCCCATGGAACAGGGACATCCATTCCTCTCTATCCATATTCAGGCTGTACCAGCAGGCCCCATTCCATTTCCAAGTTAGTCCTTGCACCTGTCTCCCACTCTGTTAGAACCTCAGAGGACCCTCAGAGCTCATGAAGTCCTGGAGTATTGCTTGGGAGAGGGCTTACCTGACACTAAACTCTTGTCAAGTTACATGTTAACCCATACACCAGTGACCCAAGGTGTACATAATGAAAAGCTTTATTGATAAGAACTTAAAAGCAGGATGGTACAGGGCACACAGTATCCCCTCAGTGCCAATATTACTCTTTAGGAAGATGTGCTGAGGCAGAAGAACTGGATATGCACTCCAACTGAAGAAATTCCTCCCTGCCACCACTTTATGTATCTACAGGCTAGATTGAAATAGAGTAGGGAATATTTAGTTTTCTATGAAAGTAAATGTATTCCTGGCCCCCATGCTGCCTTATTGATTAGATGCTCAGTGAGGGAGTTTGAATACTAAGGTTGCTAATAGAACTTGTTGTCCTTTCATGGTCTGATTGAGACCAGATGAACCAATTCAACCATTGGAACCATGCAACTCCCTATCCACTGGAAGGGGCTATCCCATCCCACGGCCATTGGAGACCAAAAGTTTGTCTTTCTTCAGTCTGTCTTCTGACCTTTGGTACTCATTAACTACACCCTTCTCCTTCAGGAAAATAATAAGACCTTAAATGGAGACTTTAAAGCTTACTGACAACATTAGCAGAGTCACTGTATGATGAGAGAGGTCTCAAAACATTCTATGAAGCACATCAAAGGTATCTGAAGAGCTCGTCTAGGCCAACCCAGGCTAAGCCAAGAGGAAGAAAACCTGAAGGTACAGACTGAGAAATATCCAGCTACACAGTCTGATCCTGAAATGGTGCTTGGATTACTCACTGAGCCTGAGTTTGAGGGTCAGAGGTTTTCTACCACTTATACTTCTATTAGGGCTATCTGGTTAACTTACATGATCTGGGAAAGGAATCCAAGGATGCCTGTTCAGGATTGATGTTCTAATTGCTCTGGGAAAGATGCTTGAGAGTACATTGTAGGTTGTAGATTATGTCTTGGTCTTAGAATTGCTAATCCAAGTCTGGAAGACTTAACCTAAAATGGTAAAAAATATTCCTAGATGCCAGGAGGGGATGCCCCAATGCTGGTCCCAAAGACGATAATGACAGGTATTCTGGAGAGTTCTAAGTCACTGTGAAGAACATAAAGATATTTCTGGAGTGAGAGAGTTACTAAATCTAGAGGAAAGTAGAGGACAGCTGGATATCTACATAGAAAAAAGATGTCCTAAGATGGAGCACACCAAGGGAACCACCTACAGATTCAAGGTAACATTCTGTAACCACTTGAAAATGGTAGTTGTCCATGGTGGGGGGGGGGGGAATGACTTCTTTGCTTTTAGAGAACAGTTATGGGGTGGATTAGGCCTGGTTGTGGTGCTGGGGTGGAGAACCACAGCACCAGGTCCCTTAGGGATAGTTTCCAAGACTGCTGAGCAGTGAGTTGGTGGGATGAGAGCATCACTGCACACTGAAAGATGAAGATTGTTGAACTTTATGAGCATGGCTAACTGGAAGAACACCAAAGAGGGCAGAGCAAACAGGGACTCTGGAATCTGCCAGCCATTAGTGATTTCCTCAGCATTTTCTGTGCACAAGATGCCAATAAAGTCACCAGAACTCAGAGTGAGAATGACAAATTCAGCACCATAGTAAGTTTTCACTGTGAACTACTTTTTACAGTTAATATAAGACTATTCAGGGATCTCTGTCTTTATAGGCAGTATACCATTTGTCTTTTCCCTTTCTGCCTCTGTATACCTTTTTGACTTTCTGCCAGTCTCCTTACATATCTTCCATTATTTGCAGGTGGGAACTTGTTCAATTTGTGTTTTGTTAAGTCTCTTTTCATGATCCATCGTCGTATATCTTTGTGTATGGCCTTGAATACCTTTTGATATATACACCCTTGTGTAGTCCCCTCCTACATGGAGTCTGCTTCTTTAACAACACAAAAAAAAAATACAGTAGAAGTGATAGTATGTAATTCGGGGCTAGGTTATAAAGTCATTGTGGCCTCCACCTTATTCTTTATTAGATCGCTTGCTCTGGGGGAAACCAGAACGTTAAAGAATTCCTGTGGAGAAATTCCCAAAAAGAAGGACTGGGGATTCTAAACATTATCCAATACCAACTTGGTAGCCATATGAGTAAGCTACCTGGGAAGAGAATTCTCCAGCCTAGTTAAAGCCTTCAGATGACTACATCGCTGGCCAATATCTGACAGCAAGCCTACAAGAGGTCTTGAACCTGAGTCATCCAGCTGCCCCTGAATTCCTGACCTCCTAAAAAATGAGAAATAATAGTAATTATTGTTTTAAGCCACTAAGTTTTGGAATTATTATACAACAGTTAACAAGAGCATTGGGGGAAGGTCAAAGAGCCAAAATGAATCACTCTGAGGTGGCAGGACTGAAACCTAATTGAGGAGCTGTTAATATGTGCTTGGCTAGATTTTAGAATTGCTATAGAACAGTGGTTCCTGTGCACCTCCAATTTTACCCCGTTGGTAGAAAAATAGCTATCCTATGCCTCTACTACCATCAAATATTGGGTCAATTGAGGTAAAAAACTGATCTCTTTAATTCATAAGTGTTCAACTCAAGACAAGTTTCATTTGACCAGCTATTCTCAAGGAGCCATACCTGAAGTATTTCATCCACACCTAGAGCCAATTAGAACAAATGATAATGCTGAGCCTGGTTCTATAATAAATTAAAGTTGTGGGGGATCTTGGGTGGGTCTGAGTGTATTTTGTAGGTGGGAATAATGTAAATTGTGCCAGTGGACAGATGGTAGTGGTTTTAAAACATATCCATAAATTGACTCTTACAAAAAGTGGAGTCTAATTCCCAACCCTTTGAATATAAATTAGCTTTAGGTTCTTTCTTTTAATTAATAAAATGCAGGGGAAAAGATGTTATATGACTTAGAAAGCTAGGTTAGAAAAGATGAGAGTTCCCATCTGGCTCTCAGTCTATACTGTTGCCCTTGGAGCCCTCGAAATCCAGTCACCATATTGTGAGGAAGCCCAGACCACATAGAAAAACCACATATGGGTTTTCAATCTAATAGCCCTAGCTGAGTTTTGAACAACATCTTCCCAACATATGAGTGAGGGAGCTTTCAGAAGGTTCCAGATCTTGGGGCGCCTGGGTGGCGCAGTCGGTTAAGCGTCCGACTTCAGCCAGGTCACGATCTCGAGGTCCGGGAGTTCGAGCCCCGCGTCAGGCTCTGGGTTGATGGCTCAGAGCCTGGAGCCTGTTTCCGATTCTGTGTCTCCCTCTCTCTCTGCCCCTCCCCCGTTCATGCTCTGTCTCTCTCTGTCCCAAAAATAAATAAACGTTGAAAAAAAAAAATTTAGAAGGTTCCAGATCTAGCCTTTAGCTCTTCAGTTCATGCCAGGTGGGGAAGACTGAACTATCCCCAGCAAACCCTGCTCAAATAGATTTATGAACAAAATATATCTTGTCATTATTTTCTGTACTGGAGTATAATTAACTAACATTACATTGGTTTCAGGTGTACAACGTAGTGATTCAACAACTCTAGGCATTGTGCTGTGCTCACCATATGTGTACATAACCTGTCACCATACAATGTTATCACAATACCATTGACTATATTTCCTTTGTGGTACCTTTCATCCCCATGACTGACTTACTTCGTAACTAGAAGCCTGAACCCTCTCATACCTCTTCACCCATTTTGCCCATCTCCCACACACACCCACACTCTGGCAACCACCAGTTTGTTCTCTGTATTTTATGGGTCTGTTTCTGTTTTTTCTTTATTTCTTTGCATTGGTTTTTATTTTTTTAATTTTTTAGTGTTTATTTGTGAGAGAGAGAGACAGACAGACAGACAGACAGACAGAGTGCGCAAGTGAGCGGGGGAGGGACAGAGAGAGACATAGAATCTGAAGCAGACTCAGCTCCGAGCTGTCAGCACAGAGCCCGATGCTGGACTCAAACTCACAAACTGAGATCATGACCTGAGCCAAAGTTGGAGGCTCAACCGAATGAGCTACCCAGGCGCCCCTGTATTGGTTTTTAAATTCTACACATAAGTGAAATCATATGGTATTTGTCTTCTCTGACTTATGTCACTTAGCATAATACTCTCTAGGTCCATCCATATTGTCACAAATGGCAAGATCGTAGGCTGAGTAATATTCAATTGTATGTATGTATGTATGTGTCTGTGTATTACATTTTCTTTATCCACTCATCTACTGACAAACACTGAAGTTGCTTCCATATTTTGGCTATTGTAAATAATGCTGCAGTAAACATAGGGGTACATATCTCTTATTGAATTAGTTTTTGTTTTGTTTTGTTTTCTTTAAATAAATATCCAGTAGTGGAATTACTGGATCATAAGGTGTTTCTATTTTTGACTTTTTTGAGGAACTTCCATACTGTTTTCTACAGTAGTTGTACCAATTTACATTCCCACCAACAGTGAATTGAGGGCTTTTCTCCATGTCCTCATGAACACTTGCTATTTCTTGTCTTTTTGACTCTAGCCATTCTTGTATGTGTAAGATGATATCTTATTGTGGTTTTGATTTGCATTTCCCTGATGATTAGTGATGTTGAGCATCTTTTCATGTGTCTGTTAACCAACTGAATCTCTTTGGAAAAATGTCTATTCAGGTCTCTTGCCCATTTTTAAATTGATTATTTGTGGGTTTGTTTGGATGTGTGGGGTTTTTTGTTTTTTGTTTTTGTTTTGTTTTGTTTTGGTGTTCTACCTGTTTCTTATAGATTTTGGATATTAACTCTTTATTGGATATATCATTTACAAACCTATTGTCTTATTCAGTAGCTCATGTTTTCATATTGTTTATGGCTTTGCTTGCTGTGCATATGCTTTGTTGTTTTGGTGTAGTTTTGGTAGGATTTTTGTTTTGTTTTGTTTTCCTTTTGTTTCCCTTCCCTGGAGAGACATATCTAGAAAAAAAAATGTTGTTAGGGCTGATGTCAAAGAGATTCCTGCTTATATTTTCTACTGGTTTTATGGTTTTAGGTCTCACATTTAGGTCTTTAATCCATTTTGAGTTTGTGTATAATGTAAGAAAGTTGTCTAAGTTTCATCGTTTTGCATGGAGATGTCTAGTTTTCCCAGCACCACTTATTGAAGAGACTGTATTTTCCCCCATTGCATATTTTTTTGTTGTAGGTTAATTGACCATATAAGCATGGGTGTGTTTCTGTGCTGTCTATTCTATTGATGTATGTGTCTATTTTTTTGTGCAAACACTGTATGTTTTGATTTTACTATAGCTTTGTGGCATAGTGTGAAATTAGGGGGCGTGATATCTCCAGCTTTGTCTTTTTTCTCAAGATTGCTTTGGCTATTTGTTTTTTGTTTTTCCATAAAAATTTTAGAATTATTCTAGTTCTATGAAAAGTGCTATTGGAACTTTCATAGTGATTGCACTGAATCTGTAGATTGCTTTGGGTAGTATGGACATTTTCACACTATTAATTCTCCTAATCCATGAGCATGGTATGTCTTTCCATTTGTTTGGTCATCTTTAGTTTCTTTCATCAATGTTTTATAGTTTTCAGAGTATAGGTCTTCACCTCCTTGGTTAACGTTATAGCTAGGTATTTTATTATTTTTTGGTGCAATTGTAAATAGAATTGATTTCTTAATTACTCTTACTGCTACTTTTTTAGCATATAGAAATGCAACAGATTAACTTATATTAAACTTATATCCTGTAACTTTACTGAATTCATTTATTATTTCTAATAGGTTTTTGTTTTTGGTTTTTTTTTTTTTGTTTTTTTTTTTCTTTGTTTTTTTTTTTCTTTGTTTTTTTTTTTTTTTTTTTTGGTGGCATCTTTAGGGTTTTCTGTCTATAGTATCCTATCATCTGCATGTAGTGAGAGTTTTACTTCTTCCTTACCAATTTGGATGCCTTTTATTTCTTGTCTGATTACTATGGCTAGGACTTCCAGATACAGGGAGTATGAGTGAACATCCTTGTCTTGTTCCTGATCTTAGAAGAAAAGTTCTTTGATTTTCAATATTGAGTATGATAGCTGTGGGTTCCTCATATGACTTTTATAATGTTAAGGTACGTTCTCTCTAAACCCACTTTGTTGAGAGTTTTTTTCATGAACCAATGTTGAATTTATTCAACTGCTTTTTCTGCATCTGGTGGTGATATCATTTTTCTCATTTATTCTGTTAATGTGACATATCACATGGGTTGATTTGGAAATATTGAACTCCCTTTATATCCCCCAAATAAATCTCACTTGATCATGGTGAATTTATTTATTTATTTATTTATTTATTTATTTATTTATTTATTTATATTTATTTATTTTTTTATGGTGAATTTTTTTAAATGTATTGTTGGATGTGGTTTGCTGATACTTTGTTGAGGATTTTGCATCTATGTTCATCAAGGATATTGGAAAGTAGCTTTCTTTTTTTGTGAGTCTTTGTCTGGTTTGGGTACTGCGGTAATGCTGGCCTAATAAGATGTGTTTGGAGACTATGTTTTGGAATAGTCTGAGGATAGGTTTTAACCCTTACTTAAATATTGGGTAGCATTCACCTATGAATTCATCTGGTTCTGGACTTTTGTTGTAAGTTTTTTGATTACTGATTCAGTCTTATTACTAGTAATCAATCTGTTCTGACTTTCTATTTTTTTAGCTTTTTTTAAACACTTGTTATTTATTTTAATTTTTTTAAATGTTTGTTAATTTTTGAGAGAGAGAGAGAGAGAGAGAGACAGAGCACGAGCAGGGGAGGGGCAGAGACAGAAGGATACACAGAATCTGAATCAGGCTCCAGGCTCTGAGCTGTCAGCACAGACCCTGATGTGGGGCTTGAACTCATTCATATACTATGAGATCATGACCTGAGCCAAAGTCGGACACTTAACCGACTGAGCCACCGAAGCGCCCCTTAACATTTATTTCTTTTTGAGAGATGGAACATGAGTGGGAGAGGGACAGAGATAGAGGAAAACCCAGAATCCAAAGCAGGCTCTAGGCTCTGAGCTGTCAGCACAGCTCACGAACCATGAGATCATGACCTGTGCAGAAGTCAGAAGCTTACCTGACTGAGCCACTCAGGTGCCCCTTCTATTTCTTCTTGTTTCAGTTTAGAAGATGGTATGTTTCTAGGAATTTATTTATTTGTTTATTATTTTTCATAGTAGCCTTTTATAATCCTTGTGTTTTTGTGGTGTCAATGGTTACTTCTCTTTCATTTCTGATGTACTTTTGGGATCATCTCTCTTTTTTGCTTGATGAGTCTGGCCAAAGGTTTATCATTTTTGCTTATCTTTTCAAAGAACCAGCTCTTTTCTGTTCTCTCTTTTTTTTTTTAGTATCTATTTTATTTATTTCTACTCTGATCTTTATTATTTTCTTACTCTGACTTTGGGCTTTGTTCTTTTCTAGTTACTTTAGGTTTGAGGTTAGATTGTTTAAGATTTTTCTTGTTTCTAGTGGTAGACCTGTATCAGTATAAATTTTCCTCTGATAACTGCTTTTGCTGCATCCCAAAGATTTTAAACCATTACGTTTTCATTTTTGTCTCCATGAATTTTTTATTACATCTTTGATTGCTTCATTGACCCATTGGTTATTTAGTAGAATGTTGTTTAGCTTTTAGGTTGTTTGTGTTTTTCCCAGTTTTTTTTCCCTTATAATTGATTTCTTGTTTCATATCACTGTGGTCACAAAAGATTCTTGTTATTATTTCAATATTATTAAACTTGACACGTGTTGTGGCCTACATGTGATCTATACTGAAGAACATTACATACGTATTTGAAAAAAATGCATATTCTATTGTTTTTAGATGGGATGCTTTGTATATACCTGTAAGGTCCATTTGGTCTAATGTGTCCTTCAAAAACACTATTTTCTTGCTGATTTTCCGCCTATATGATCTATCCATTGATGTCAGTGGGGTGTTAGAGTCCCCTACTATTATTGTATTACTATCAATTTTCCCCTTTATGTCTGTTAATATTTTCCTTAGGTATTTAGGTGTTCCCTTGTTGAGTGTATAGATATTTACAATGGTTATATCGTCCTTGTTGGGTTGATCCCTTTATCATTATGTAATGCTCTTCTTTGTCTGTTGTTGCAGTCTCTGTTTTAAAGTCTATTTCTGTGTCTTAAGTATTGCTGGCCCTTCTTTTCTTCCCCCCACTTCCACTTGCATGGTATATCTTTTTCCATTTTTTCACTTTCAATCTGTATGAGTCTTTAGGTCTGAAATGAGTCATATGCATGGGCCTAGAGTTTGTTTTGCTTTGTTTTACCATTCATTCCTGTTGTGTCTTCTAATTGGAGCATTTAGTTGATTGATATTAATCATTGATAGATATATACTTACTGACATTTTGTTAATTGTTTTCTGGTTGTTTTTGTAGTTTTCTGTTCCTATCTTCTCTTGTTTTCCTTCCTTGTGATTGATGACATTCTTTAGTGTTATGCTTGGCTTTTAAAATTTTTTTTTTCTGTATTATATGTTTTTGGTTTGTAGATACCATGAGGTTCATATATACTATTCTAAGTATATAGCAATTTGTGTTAAGTTGATGGTAACTTAAGTTTGTACACATTTATTTTTACTCTCCCCTTCATGTTTTACATATGTTGTCATATTTTACTTGTTTTTATTTTGTGACTTCCCTTAATTTTTTTATATATAATTGATTTTACTACTTTTGTCTTTTAATCTTCATACTCACTTTATAAGTGATTGCTGTATTACATTTTTTTACTACATATTATTCTTACAATGACATTTTTCCTTTCATAATTTTCTTCTAGTTATGGACTTTTCCACTTAAACCTCTTTAACATTTATTGTGAGACTAGTTTAATTATGATGAACTCTCAACTTTGTTTGGGAAACTCTATCTTTTCTTCAATTCTGAATGATCTTTCCAGATAGAGTATACTTGGTTATAGATTGTTTCCTTTCAGAATTTTGAATATATCATGCTACTCCCTTCTTGCCTGCAAAGTTTCTACTGAAAAAAAAAAATCACCTAATAGCCTTATAGGGTTTCCTTTGTATATAACTATTTGCTTCTTTGCTGCTGTTTTTAAGATTCTCTCTTTAAAATTTTTTTTTTCAATGTTTTTTTTTTTTTTTTATTTATTTTTGGGACAGAGAGAGACAGAGCATGAACGGGGGAGGGGCAGAGAGAGAGGGAGACACAGAATCGGAAACAGGCTCCAGGCTCTGAGCCATCAGCCCAGAGCCCGACGCGGGGCTCGAACTCACGGACCGCGAGATCGTGACCTGGCTGAAGTCGGACGCTTAACCGACTGCGCCACCCAGGCGCCCCTAAGATTCTCTCTTTAATCTTTGACATTGTAACTATTGTGTGTTGTGGTGTGAACTTCCTTGGGTTTGTCTTGTTTGGAACTCTGTGCTTTCTGAACCTAGAAGTCTATTTGATTTTCTAGGTTAAGGAAGGTTTCGGCTATTATTTCTTCAAATAACTTTTATGCCCCTTTTTTTACTCTCTTTTCTCCTTATGAGACCCCTATAATATGAATGTTTTACACGATATTGTCCAAGAGATCCCATAACCTAGTCTCATTTTGTAAATTCTTTTTTCTTTTTGCTCTTCAGTTTGTGTGCTATTACCCTGTCTTCTGGATCACTGGTCTATTCTACATTTTCTAATCTGATAACTTCTAGTTTTTCAGTTATTATAATCTTCAACTCTGTTTAGTTCTTTGTTATATTTTCTACCTCTTTGTTGGAAGTTCTCATTGAGTTCATTCATTCTTCTCTCCAGTTTAGTGACTAACTTTGTGATCATTACTTTGAACTCTTTGTCAGGTAGATTGCCTATCTCCCTTTAATTTTATTCTTTTTCTGAGGTCTTACCTTGTTCTTTCATTTGGAGCATATTCCTATGTCTCACTTTGTTTGACTTTCTGTGTTTGTTTTTGTGAATCAGGAGGTAGAGCTATTTCTCCTAAACTGGAAGGAGTGGTGTTGTGTATGGTTATCCCATGTGTAGACTCTGTGAGTCTGGGGACTTTGGCTGTAGCTGTGACTGGCACGGACTGGAGGTCCTGGGGCACTCTGTAGTGGGTCTGCCCTCCTGGGATGGTTGGAACTGAAATGGGCATGGGCCACGGTGATCCCAGGGCTTTCCACACACAGGGGGCTCCCTGGCAGCACAGCTGAAGCTGAAGTGGGTCCAAGCTGGGGGGTCCTGGGGTGCTCCATGAAGGGGCTGCCTGGCAAGTAAACTAGAGCCAAAGTGGTGTGGAACTAAAGGTTTCTGGGCTGCTTCATACCCGTCTCATTTTGGCAAAGTGTCTGGAGCTATAGTGAATGCTGCTGACAGGAGGTGTCCTCCAGTGTGCAATGCTGGGCCACCTTGGTGGGATGGCTTGAGCTGGAGTGGTTAGGTCCTGGGGCTCACTGAGATAGTAGGCTAATAAGGACACATGAACTCTGCTTCAGTCTATGCTATCAAGGAGAGAATGCAAATGGTGGTGCTTGCCAACCCCACTTACTAAGAGTTCCACCGTTCTGCCATTTGATTGAGTTCTAGGGGGTAGATCTAGTTGCTCTTTTAAACTGTGGCTTTTTTTTCTGTGCCCCTGGGCATCCAGGGCTACCTTGGGTATAGGGGCCCAGGGATCACTGAGGAGGCAGGTTGACTGTGATACCCAGGACCTGCTCCCATCTGTACTATCAAGGTGAAGAGGTAATGTAAACTGTGGTAATCACCACCCCCTCCAACCAAGAGAGAGTTCAAGCAGCTCCTCCCCCATTTGTCAGAGTTCTAGAACTGGATCCTTGCAATTCTAGTTGCGTTTTTAAACCATGGCTTCCCCATCAGTCCCCATGTCCCAGGGCAGACAAATCTGCTCATGGTCCCTCAGTACTATTGCTTCCTACTTCAGTTCACGGTGTTGGGTGTAGGGGCTCCCTTTATTACCATTTCTCTGTCTCTCTTACCATTCGCTATGTGGTCTATTTTTATGCAGAAGGTGTTCAGCCATCCCGCAGTTCTTCTTCAGGAGGAATTGCTTTATAAATAGGTGTAAAGTTGGTGTGTCCATGGAAGACAGTTCAGGGTCTTCCTACATCACCATCTCGGACCCTCTCCCTTGTTTTCCTTGTTTTTAAAACAGTTAAGTTTAGTAGTCATTTGTTACAGCCTGTAACTGGGAAATGTCTTCTCTTTTATTTCTTGTTTCTCCCATTTTTTCCATCCTGGGTAGAAACCTAAGACACATTCTGGGGCCCTTTTCATTACTTTCTCCTTATTGCTTCATTATTTCTTAAGGTAGAGTAATATAAGTTTCTGCCAGTGAAAAGAGCAAATGCAAGGACATTGTCCATTTGAAAAGGACATGCTCATATTAAATCATCTTACATTTTCTGTATCAAGGATATATTGTGAAGAATTCTCACTTGATGCCCCAGTTCTCATATAACTATTTTAACACAACAATTTTAAAATGGCAACTACCTCAGTGAGATAATCCATTTTATATTTATAATATCAGGAATATCTCCCAATGGGGTTATGTATTCCCAAATCCAACAAATTCTTGATTAAGAATTGGACAGCAGTAGCCTTCCTTAGCATTATTGATAAACCCAAACAATTCTGTATCCAGGGTCATATGTTATTTTTCCTGTGGCTTACCATGCAGCTTCATGAAATAAAACTAATGTAGTAATCCATTCTTCATGCAAATGGACATCCTAAGCCTTTAAGGTCCCCTCTTCATGCTGATGATAGCACTCCTGGAGGGAGCTAGCTCTCATATTAATTTGGTGCCTCCTTCAGTCTCCTGAAGTAGTATAGTAATGTGGTATATGATAATTAGTTTCTAACTGCCTCCATGGCTACAATAACAGCCATTCTATTTTCCCTTAGTGAGTAACTCTTCCTGTTTCTGAAGTAGCTAAGTGACTCTCCTGTTGGAAACGCTGGAGGTGGTAGATGGGATTTGTGCTCATGACCTCTCTAGGGTGAATAACTAGTTCCAGTAGCTTCCCTGGATGCAGTGGCAGGCCCTTCCTGTTTTTCTTTACTTGAGGGTTCAAAAATACCTCCAAGTGCAGAGGAGGCAAGACATCAATTTATGAACCACAGTACCTCCCTTCATAGCCCTCTCAAAACACTTCCATCCTTTGCCACAACCCTTGGAAAACATCCAGTCACCAACCACCCAACCTCAGCCAAGTGACCTTGACACTGCTCCAGTGGGGGCTGTCTCTCCTCCCACTTTACATGTAACACTTTTCTTGGTTAAAACACACACACATTACCAGGTCAACTGGCACTGTCAGGGATCCACAGTGGATGCCAAATATTAGGACACACAGTGACCCACAGCATAATGCATTTGTGGTGTAAACTGTGATAGTATTTTTTGTGAACAAATTTGTAAATATATGGAAGAAGCAGAGTACACAGTAGAGAAAGTTTGCCTGCATTTCTGCATTGCCTTATTTATTGACTTGGCTGAAAGAGGTAAGGGAGATCCAGTTTTCTACATAATAAAGGGGTTTACCGTTAGGAGCCTGGAACTTAGCTATGGTGTGTCCATACCAATGCTACTAATTGCACCTGGAGGCCTTGCTGAAGAAAGGGAAAAAAGAGGGAGATCTGCTTGGATATTGGGGACAAGGCTATTTTCTACTATTTAGGTGATGGGACTCTTGAAGTTCTGGTACTGCCTTTGTTGGGACTGAAAGAACAGGGGGAAAACACTTGCTGGAAGCACATGCACAGTGAGGATTTTGTTTATATGGTGTAGGTTGCCCTATCAAGCCAATACAGGACATCTTCTAGCATCTAAGAGCTTCTAGGAATCATTTTACCCCTGTCCTGTCCAAATTAACCATCTGATCATGCATGTTGTCTATCTTTTCCACTTGGCTATTAAAGTATTAATTATGGGGTGCCTGGGTGGCTCAGTCAGTTAAGCATCCAACTATGGTTCAGGTCATGATCTCACAATTTGTTGGTTTAAGCCCCATGTCAGACTCTGTGCTGACAGCTCAGAGCCTGGAGCCTGCTTCAGATTCTGTGTCTCCCTTTCTCTCTCTGCCCCTTCCCTGCTCACGCTCTCTCTCTCTCTTTGAAAAATAAACATTAAAACATTTTTTAAAAACATTAATTATAGTTAAGTTCTCTGCTTAATATTTCCAGAAGTTGTGTAATATCTGAGTCTACTGTTGATTGACTTGTCTTCTGATAATGTGTTTTTCTTTTTAAATGCCATGTAATTTTTTGTTGAAAATCAGATATCTTGGGGCGCCTGGGTGGCGCAGTCGGTTAAGCGTCCCACATCAGCCAGGTCACGATCTCGCGGTCGGTGAGTTCGAGCCCCGCATCAGGCTCTGGGCTGATGGCTCAGAGCCTGGAGCCTGTTTCCGATTTTGTGTCTCCCTCTCTCTCTGCCCCTCCCCCGTTCATGCTCTGTCTCTCTCTGTCCCAAAAATAAATAAACGTTGAAAAAAAAAATTAAAAAAAAAAAAAGAAAATCAGATATCTTGTATACGAAAGTAGAGACTGAGGTAAACAGTTCTTATGCCTGGAGCACACCTTTGTTTCTACTGGTCATTTAGTTCTGCACTGAGCCAATCAAATCAGGAACTAAACTAACCAGACTCCACCTGTAGGTCTGTCTCCAGTACATATTCCCACCTTTCCCATTGGTGGAGGTTTTGTTATGTTTTCTTTACTGCAGTGTAAAAACCAGTGCCCTAAGAACAACGGAGTTTGTTGTTCTTCTCCAGTGGTTTAAGCCTTTTGTTTGACAAGGAAAATAGAAGAGAAGGATCCAAATGGAAGTTTCATATTCTTTTCCTCAGTAAATACTGTTCCCATAAGGGATGCTTTATTAAAATTCTTTCCCTGCCTCCCATCTTTTTTTGTGAGTACCAAGTGAGGTATGTGGTAATAGGCTGCTAGTGGGTGCAAATTCCCTTTATGTCCATGCTCCATGGGGTTTTGTCTTTACCCACATTTGGTCTTTAGTAATTGACTTAAAAAATATATCCTCTGAGGAAGAGAGAGGGAAGATGGCGGCGTAGGAGGACGCTGGGCTCACCGCGCGTCCTGCTGATCACTTAGATTCCACCTACACCTGCCTAAATAACCCAGAAAACCGCCAGAGGATTAGCAGAACGGAGTCGCTGGAGCCAAGCGCAGACGAGAGGCCCACGGAAGAGGGTAGGAAGGGCGGCGAGGCGGTGCGCGCTCCACGGACTGGCGGGAGGGAGCCGGGGCGGAGGGGCGGCACGCCGGCCAAGCAGAGCCCCCGAGTCTGGCTTGCAAAAAGCGGAGGGGCCTGACGGACTGTGTTCCGACAGCAAGCGCGACTTAGCGTCTGGGAAGTCATAAGTTAACAGCTCTGCTCAGAAAGCGGGAAGGCTGGAGGACAAAGGGAAGGAGAGCTGCTGAGCCCCCGGACAACAGAGATCAGTTTGGTGGGGAACAAAGGCGCTCGCCAGCGCCATCTCCCCCGCCCATCCCCCAGCCAAAATCCCAAAGAGAACCAGTTCCTGCCAGGGAACTTGCTCGCTCCGCGCGCAAACACCCAACTCTGCGCTTCTGCGGAGCCAAACCTCCGGCAGCGGATCTGACTCCCTCCTGCTGCCACAGGGCCCCTCCTGAAGAGGATCACCTAAGGAGAAGCAAGCTAAGCCTGCCCCTCCTGCCCCTGTGCACCTTGCCTACCCACCCCAGCTAAGACGCCAGATCCCCAGCATCACAAGCCTGGCAGTCTGCAAGTAGCCCAGACAGGCCACCCCACCCCACAGTGAATCCCGCCCCTAGGAGAGGGGAAGAGAAGGCACGCACCAGTCTGACTGTGGACACAGCGGTGGGCTGGGGGCAGACATCAGGTATGACTGCGGCTCCACCCACGAACTCCAGTTATACACCACAGCACAGGGGAAGTGCCCTGCAGGTCCTCACCACACCAGGGACTATCCAAAATGACCAAGCGGAAGACTTCCCCTCAGAAGAATCTCCAGGAAATAACAACAGCTAATGAGCTGATCAAAAAGGATTTAAATAATATAACAGAAAGTGAATTTAGAATAATAGTCATAAAATTAATCGCTGGGCTTGAAAACAGTATAGCTGACAGCAGAGAATCTCTTGCTACAGAGATCAAGGGACTAAGGAACAGTCACGAGGAGCTGAAAAACGCTTTAAACGAAATGCATAACAAAATGGAAACCACCACAGCTCGGATTGAAGAGGCAGAGGAGAGAATAGGTGAACTAGAAGATAAAGTTATGGAAAAAGAGGAAGCTGAGAAAAAGAGAGATAAAAAAATCCAGGAGTACGAGGGGAAAATTAGAGAACTAAGTGATACACTAAAAAGAAATAATCTACGCATTATTGGTATCCCAGAGGAGGAAGAGAGAGGGAAAGGTGCTGAAGGGGTACTTGAAGAAATAATAGCTGAGAACTTCCCTGAACTGGGGAAGGAAAAAGGCATTGAAATCCAAGAGGCACAGAGAACTCCCTTCAGACGTAACTTGAATCGATCTGCACGACATATCATAGTGAAACTGGCAAAATACAAGGATAAAGAGAAAATTCTGAAAGCAGCAAGGGGTAAACGTGCCCTCACATATAAAGGGAGACCTATAAGACTCGTGACTGATCTCTCTTTTGAAACTTGGCAGGCCAGAAAGAATTGGCACGAGATTTTCAGTGTGCTAGACAGAAAAAATATGCAGCCGAGAATCCTTTATCCAGCAAGTCTGTCATTTAGAATCGAAGGAGAGATAAAGGTCTTCCCAAACAAACAAAAACTGAAGGAATTTGTCACCACTAAACCAGCCCTACAAGAGATCCTAAGGGGGACCCTGTGAGACAAAGTACCAGAGACATCACTACAAGCATAAAACATACAGACATCACAATGACTCTAAACCCATACCTTTCTATAATAACACTGAATGTAAATGGATTAAATGCGCCAACCAAAAGACTTAGGGTATCAGAATGGATAAAAAAACAAGACCCATATATTTGCTGTCTACAAGAGACTCATTTTAGACCTGAGGACACCTTTAGATTGAGAGTGAGGGGATGGAGATCTATTTATCATGCTACTGGAAGCCAAAAGAAAGCTGGAGTAGCCATCCTTATATCAGACAAACTAGACTTTAAATTAAAGGCTGTAACAAGAGATGAAGAAGGACATTATATAATAGTGACAGGGTCTATCCATCAGGAAGAGCTAACAATTATAAATGTCTATGCGCCGAATACCGGAGCGCCCAAATATATAAAACAATTACTCATAAACATAAGCAACCTTATTGATAAGAATGTGGTAATTGCAGGGGACTTTAACACCCCACTTACAGAAATGGATAGATCAACTAGACACACGGTCAATAAAGAAACAAGGGCCCTGAATGAGACATTGGATCAGATGGACTTGACAGATATATTTAGAACTCTGCATCCCAAAGCAACAGAATATACTTTCTTCTCGAGTGCACATGGAACATTCTCCAAGATAGATCATATACTGGGTCACAAAACAGCCCTTCATAAGTTTACAAGAATTGAAATCATACCATGCATACTTTCAGACCACAATGCTATGAAGCTTGAAATCAACCACAGAAAAAAGTCTGGAAAACCTCCAAAAGCATGGAGGTTAAAGAACACCCTACTAACGAATGAGTGGGTCAACCAGGCAATTAGAGAAGAAATTAAAAAATATATGGAAACAAACGAAAATGAAAATACAACAATCCAAACGCTTTGGGACGCAGCGAAGGCAGTCCTGAGAGGAAAATACATTGCAATCCAGGCCTATCTCAAGAAACAAGAAAAATCCCAAATACAAAATCTAACAGCACACCTAAAGGAACTAGAAGCAGAACAGCAAAGGCAGCCTAAACCCAGCAGAAGAAGAGAAATAATAAAGATCAGAGCAGAAATAAACAATATAGAATCTAAAAAAACTGTAGAGCAGATCAACGAAACCAAGAGTTGGTTTTTTGAAAAAATAAACAAAATTGACAAACCTCTAGCCAGGCTTCTCAAAAAGAAAAGGGAGATGACCCAAATAAATAAAATCATGAATGAAAATGGAATTATTACAACCAATCCCTCAGAGATACAAACAATTATCAGGGAATACTATGAAAAATTATATGCCAACAAATTGGACAACCTGGAAGAAATGGACAAATTCCTGAACACCCACACTCTTCCAAAACTCAATCAGGAGGAAATAGAAAGCTTGAACAGACCCATCACCAGCGAAGAAATTGAATCGGTTATCAAAAATCTCCCAACAAATAAGAGTCCAGGACCAGATGGCTTCCCAGGGGAGTTCTACCAGACGTTTAAAGCAGAGATAATACCTATCCTTCTCAAGCTATTCCAAGAAATAGAAAGGGAAGGAAAACTTCCAGACTCATTCTATGAAGCCAGTATTACTTTGATTCCTAAACCAGACAGAGACCCAGTAAAAAAAGAGAACTACAGGCCAATATCCCTGATGAACATGGATGCAAAAATTCTCAATAAGATACTAGCAAATCGAATTCAACGGCATATAAAAAGAATTATTCACCATGATCAAGTGGGATTCATTCCTGGGATGCAGGGCTGGTTCAACATTCGCAAATCAATCAACGTGATACATCACATTAACAAAAAAAAGGAGAAAAACCATATGATCCTGTCAATCGATGCAGAAAAGGCCTTCGACAAAATCCAGCACCCTTTCTTAATAAAAACTCTTGAGAAAGTCGGGATAGAAGGAACATACTTAAAGATCATAAAAGCCATTTATGAAAAGCCCACAGCTAACATCATCCTCAACGGGGAAAAACTGAGAGCTTTTTCCCTGAGATCAGGAACACGACAGGGATGCCCACTCTCACCGCTGTTATTTAACATAGTGCTGGAAGTTCTAGCAACAGCAATCAGACAACAAAAGGAAATCAAAGGCGTCAAAATTGGCAAAGATGAAGTCAAGCTTTCGCTCTTTGCAGATGACATGATATTATACATGGAAAATCCGATAGACTCCACCAAAAGTCTGCTAGAACTGATACATGAATTCAGCAAAGTTGCAGGATACAAAATCAATGTACAGAAATCAGTTGCATTCTTATACACTAACAATGAAGCAACAGAAAGACAAATAAAGAAACTGATCCCATTCACAATTGCACCAAGAAGCATAAAATACCTAGGAATAAATCTAACCAAAGATGTAAAGGATCTGTATGCTGAAAACTATAGAAAGCTTATGAAGGTAATTGAAGAAGATTTAAAGAAATGGAAAGACATTCCCTGCTCATGGATTGGAAGAATAAATATTGTCAAAATGTCAATACTACCCAAAGCTATCTACACATTCAATGCAATCCCAATCAAAATTGCACCAGCATTCTTCTCGAAACTAGAACAAGCAATCCTAAAATTCATATGGAACCACAAAAGGCCCCGAATAGCCAAAGTAATTTTGAAGAAGAAGACCAAAGCAGGAGGCATCACAATCCCAGACTTTAGCCTCTACTACAAAGCTGTCATCATCAAGACAGCATGGTATTGGCAGAAAAACAGACACATAGACCAATGGAATAGAATAGAAACCCCAGAACTAGACCCACAAACGTATGGCCAACTCATCTTTGACAAAGCAGGAAAGAACATCCAATGGAAAAAAGACAGTCTCTTTAACAAATGGTGCTGGGAGAACTGGACAGCAACATGCAGAAGGTTGAAACTAGACCACTTTCTCACACCATTCACAAAAATAAACTCAAAATGGATAAAGGACCTGAATGTGAGACAGGAAACCATCAAAACCTTAGAGGAGAAAGCAGGAAAAGACCTCTCTGACCTCAGCCGTAGCAATCTCTTACTCGACACATCCCCAAAGGCAAGGGAATTAAAAGCAAAAGTGAATTGCTGGGACCTTATGAAGATAAAAAGCTTCTGCACAGCAAAGGAAACAACCAACAAAACTAAAAGGCAACCAACGGAATGGGAAAAGATATTTGCAAATGACATATCGGACAAAGGGCTAGTATCCAAAATCTATAAAGAGCTCACCAAACTCCACACTCGAAAAGCAAATAACCCAGTGAAGAAATGGGCAGAAAACATGAATAGACACTTCTCTAAAGAAGACATCCGGATGGCCAACAGGCACATGAAAAGATGTTCAGCGTCGCTCCTTATCAGGGAAATACAAATCAAAACCACACTCAGATATCACCTCACGCCAGTCAGAGTGGCCAAAATGAACAAATCAGGAGACTATAGATGCTGGAGAGGATGTGGAGAAACGGGAACCCTCTTGCACTGTTGGTGGGAATGCAAATTGGTGCAGCCGCTCTGGAAAGCAGTGTGGAGGTTCCTCAGAAAATTAAAAATAGACCTACCCTATGACCCAGCAATAGCACTGCTAGGAATTTATCCAAGGGACACAGGAGTACTGATGCATAGGGGCACTTGTACCCCAATGTTCATAGCAGCACTCTCAACAATAGCCAAATTATGGAAAGAGCCTAAATGTCCATCAACTGATGAATGGATAAAGAAATTGTGGTTTATATACACAATGGAGTACTACGTGGCAATGAGAAAAAATGAAATATGGCCTTTTGTAGCAACGTGGATGGAACTGGAGAGTGTGATGCTAAGTGAAATAAGCCATACAGAGAAAGACAGATACCATATGGTTTCACTCTTATGTGGATCCTGAGAAACTTAAGAGAAACCCATGGGGGAGGGGAACAAAAAAAAAAAAAAAGAGGTTAGAGTGGGAGAGAGCCAAAGCATAAGAGGCTGTTGAGAACCCAGAACAAACTAAGGGTTGATGGGGGTGGGAGGGAGGAGAGGGTGGGTGATGGGTACTGAGGGGGGCACCTTTTGGGATGAGCACTGGGTGTTGTATGGAAACCAATTTGACAATAAATTTCATATAAAAAAAAAATATATCCTCTGAATTCTTCTTACTGGCATCTGGCAAGGTCTATCCCAGTTAGAATGTTCTCATGCCACATATCCTTTTGAAGATACTTATTTCTTAGATTTTGTTGCCCTGAAACTTCAGCTTTTGATGGGTTCAGGTTGAGTTGTAAATTTGGCTGTCATCTTGCATTTTGTTGTTCTTGTTTTGAGGGTTAAAATGATGTTCTCTCTCCATTTTTCTACATTCTAAGAGGAAACCAGAAGTTTTCCCCACTCATTTTAAATCAATAGAACTACAGACCTCCTCCTCAGTAAGACCCTGAAGAGTCACTTCATGAATTAAACCTTTAATGTTATACCCTGCCTCATATTATTAATTACATACAGACACAATATTTTCAGTTAAGGTCAAAATTATTTCAGTTAAGGTCAAAAGTATTTAAAATCTATCCTTGATTTTATCGATAGACTTATTTAAAATCTATCTTGATCCTGTGTAAATAGTTGAATCACTTATCTGTCATTATTTCTTTAAGGTGAATTTACTTAAAATGTATCCAATATAACACTATTTTTAGCTTGTATTTTTCCTGTCCAGTTAATTGTTTATTCTTCTTTTTTTCCCCAGTTAATTGCTTAAAAAAACTGTCCTAAATCTCCCATTTTCCTAATCTATATTTTATGGCGTTCCTATATAACAGTATGATTGGTAAAATTAGGTAACTTTTTTTTTTTAAATGTTTATTTATTTTGAGAGAGAGAGTGAGTAAGCAGGAAAGGGGCAGAGAGAGAGACAGAGACAGAGACAGAGAATCTGAAGCAGGCTCCAGGCTCTCAGCTGTCAGCACAGAGCTCGACGTGGGCTCAAACCCATGAACCATGAGACCATGACCTGAGCCAAAGTCAGAGACTTAACTGACTGAGCCACCCAGGTGCCCCAAATTTAGGTAACTTGACATGTATAAAAGCTTAGTATCTGAGGCACCAAGGAGTCTAGAATGATTGAAAACTTTGACTTAATTACCTCATTTTGGCAATAAAATGAGATGATACCTTTTCTGCCCATTCTATTCATTTTGGAGTGTGAGTTATATGGTGATAGAGATATTTAGAAGAAGATTTCAGATAAGATATTTTAATATCATGTTATGTAATAATTTGTGAAATTTTCTGAGTCTGGTTTGGATGGAACACATTTTTTTGTGTGTGATGTTATTGGCCATTATGTGATCAATAAAAATCTAAGATTCTACAACAGAAATTATCTTTGTCACTAAGAGATCGTGGCTACCTAGGGAGTGAAGATTCTTGTATCCTAAATCCTGAGGAAAACTACATCCTTGACGTTTCCCCTTTAGACAGTTATGTCTGAAACGGTGTGGGTCTGCAGCTGAATTAGACATGAAAAACAGATCTTATAATTCACTATAAAGGAAAACATTTTAAAATGATGTAATTTTATAAAGTTTATATATAAATTCCAGTTAACTTACAGGGTAATACTAGTTTCAAATGTACAATTCAGTGATTAAACACTTACATATAGCACCTGATGCTCATCATGGCAAAACAATGTAATTTTTTCTGATTATAAAAGTAGTATAATTATTTTTCAAATGTGAAAAAGCTAGAAGATTTAAGAAACAGTTTAATATTTTAAAAATGAAATGACAGTCTAGTCTGGTAGTCTTAATGGTTGTGTAAGTATGTGTGTGTGGAGATATATATATATCTCCATTGATATATAAATAATCCTAAAACTTCTAAAATCATATATACATGCTTATGTATATATTACCAGTATATATATCTATATAGATATATATCTATATATCTATATATATATAGATAGTATTATAGTAGTGTGTGTGTATATATATATACATAAAATTTTCTATCCTGATTTTTTCACTTCATCAAAAGTATTCTCCCATGTCATCAAAAACACTTCATAAATATTTTTAATACTGAAAAATATTCTGTTTTATAGTTGTACCATAATTGAATATAAGCCTTTTGTGTATTAAAGTTGTTTCTAGTGTTTCTGTATTGAAGATACTGCCATGCTGAATTTCTTTATATATAAATCTTTGTCTTCACTTTTGATTACTTCCTTAGGATCCATTCATAGAGGTAAAATTACTGATTCAAAGAGGATGAAATTTTTTATAGCTTATGACAGATATTTACAAATCATGTTCTGGAGAGCTTTAACAAATTACATTGCCACCAGTAGTTTATGAGAATATATGTCTTAGTGAATCCTCACAAATATTGAGTACTGTTGTTTTAAAAATCTGTGTCAGTGGTGAATCATGAATACTAGGATCTTCCTGATATTTTACTTCTCATTTCTTACTACTGGAACTGAAAATTTCCTCACTTGTTTATGTGCCATTTGCATTTCACTTTTTATGAAGTGACTGACAATATATTTTCTTTTTTCCACTTTTTTCATAATTTTTGTTTTTTCAGTGTGACTATACCATTTTGCATTTCCAACAGCAATGTATGAGAGCTCCAAATGTCTTACACTTTTTCACCACCACACTTATATTTTTTAGTTAAAAAAATATTTTAGATATTCTAGGGGTGCCTGGCATGCTTAGTTGGTGGAGCATGAGTCTCTGGATCTCAGGGTTGTAAGTTCAAGCCCCATGTTGGGTATAAAGACTACTTAAAAAAGTAAAATCTTAAAAAAATTCTAAAAAATTATTTTAGGTAATCTAAAAGATGTATAGTGGTATCTTGTTTTAATTTGCATTTTCCTAATGACTAAGTATTCTGAATATTTTTTATTAGGTTGGTTGGTTGCTTGTTATTAGGTTTTGAGAGTTTGATACTTATTCTAGATAAAATTCCTTCTTTAATACATGACATGCAAATATTTTCTCCCAGTTTGTCGCTTGTGTTTTCATTCTCTCAAAACAGTATGTTTTGCAGAGCAGAGGTTTTTAGTGTTGGAGTAATGTTACTTATTGTATTTTTAATGAAATATAAGAACTCTTTGATATAACATCTCATTTGTCTAAAAGTTTTTTAGTTGTATATTTAAGTCTCTAATCCATTTTGAGTCCAATTTTTATATGTTGTGAAACGTAGTTTGAAATAGTTTTTCCCCCCACATATGGACATACACTTGTTCCAGAAACATTGAAAAACATATCCTTTCTCCATTGATCTGCTATGTGTTTGTCAAAAAACAATTGACCATTTTTGTGTGGGTTTATGTCTGGATTTTAAAATTCTGGGTGTTTTTGTTTTTGTTTTGATCTATGCATCTACCTTTTAACTGGTACTACACTGTCTTGATTGTTGTAGCTTTAAAGTAGACTTAAAACTAGGGGACATGAGCATTCTTTGTTTTTCATTTTCAAAATTATTTTGGCTATTCTAGTTCTTTTGCTTTTCATATAAGTAATATCCTTATTTGGAAATGTATAAAAAAGAAATTATTCTTGGATTTTGAAAGGGGTACTTTTTAAAAAAGTTTTTTAAAATTTATTTTGAGAGAGAGAGACAGAGAGACAGACAGCAGGGGAGGGGCAGAGAGAGAGGGAGAGAGAGAGAGAGAGAATCCCAACCCGGCTTCATGCTGTCAGCACAGAGCACAATGTGGGGCTCAAACCCACAAATGATGAGATCATGACCTGAAACAAAACCAAGAGTTTGATGCTTAAATGACTGAGCCACCCAGGTGCCCCTGTAAGTAGTATATTTTAAAATTTCCTGTTGTTCATTGCTAATATTTAGAAATAAGATTGATTTCTGTTTGTTGATTTTGTATTCTGAGACCCTGCTAAACTTGTTAGTTCTATGTTTGTTTCTAGAGTCTTTAAAAATTTCTGTGTTATCTGTGAATAGAAAGTTTTATTTCTTCCTTTCCAATATACCTTCAATTTCTTTTTCTTGCTTTATTACACTGACAGTAAACTTCAGTATGTTTCATAGGAATGCTAAGAGTGAAACTAATTCTTTGTTCCAGATCTTAAGGGGAACACATTAATCATCCCATAGTAAGTATATTTTATCCAGCTAAAGAAATTCCTTCTGTGACCATATTGTTAGGAAATCTTGCCCAGCGCTATGATTTCAAATCAATATAACTGGAGATGACACCTTTGTGTCACTATGAAAAGACAGACTCCTCTTGAATAACTATTGAAAAGGTAACAAGAATTTCTATACAAGATCATTACATTTTTATGCATGAAGGTTTGAAATGAAACATAAATTGTAAAAGAAATTCCTTATTTTTGGTACCTCAAGAATAAATTGCATTTTCATGTCTACACAACAAAGATGTCACCTTTAAAAGATAATAAAACTCAATGTCAAGTAGTATATTCCATTGTATATATAAACCACATCTTCTTTGTCCATTCATCAGTTGATCCATTTGTAGCAATGTAGGTGGAGCTGAAGAGTGTTATGCTAAGTGAAATAAATCAGGCAAAGAAAAACAGATGCCATATGTTTTCACTCGTGTGGATCCTGAGAAACTTAACAGAAGACCATGGGGGAGGGGAAGGGGGTAAAAATATTACAGAGAGGGAAAGAGGCAAACCATAAGAGACTCTTAAATACTGAGAACAAACTGAGGGTTGATGGGGGGTGGGGAGAGAGGGGAAAGTGGGTAACGGGCATTGAGGAGGGCACCTGTTGGGATGAGCACTGGGTGTTGTATGGAAACCAATTTGACAATCATGAAAGATAATAAAACTAGTACTTCAATCAGTTCAAAGCTTCTAGACTTCACATATAGAACAAAAAGATGTATTTTTTTTTTTTTTTTTAGTTTATTCACTTATTTTGAGAGAGATCTGGGGAGGGGCAGAGAGAGAGGGATAAAGAGAATTCCAAGCAGGCTCTGTGCTCTGAGTGCAGAGCCTGATGCAGGCCTCTATCCCACAAACCATGAGACCATGACCTGAGACAAAATCAAGAGCCAGAAGCTCAACCAACTGAGCCACCTGGGCATCCCATAGAACACCAAGATGTATTAAAAGAATTGCATAGCTCTCTACAGTGTTAGCTACTCTAAATTTTCTTTAAAATTCAGTCTCTTTGTTCATTAAAAATAAATCTTTTACTTACAAAATAATTTCCCTTCTATTCCCAGTTTCCAGTGAGGTTTTAAAATTTTAATTCCAGTATAATTAACATACAGTGTTATATTAGTTTCAGGTATATAATACAATGATTCAGCAGTTCCACATATTACTCTAATGCTCATTAAGATAAGTGTACTCTTAACCCCTTTCACCATTTCACCCATCCCTCCACCCATCTCCCTTCTGGTAACCATCTGTTCTCTATAGTTCAGAGGTTCAGAGGTTTTGTTTTGTTTGATTTGGTTTGGTTTGTCTCTTTTCCCTTCTGTTCATTTGTTCATTAAATTCCACGTATGAATGAGATTGTATAATATTTGTCTTTCTCTGAGTGGCTTATTTTGCTTATCATTATACTCTCTAGATCCATCCATGTCGTTGCAAATTTCATTCTTTTTTATGGCTAAATAATATTCCATTGTGTGTATATACCACATCTTCTTTTCCATTCACTTATCAATGGTACTTGGGCTGCTTCCATTGTAAATAATTGCTGCAGTAAACGTAAGGGGGCATATATTATTGCCAATTAGTGTTTTAGTATTCATTGAATAAATAGTCATGTCATTACTGGATTGTAAGGTAGTGCTATTTTTAACTTTATGAGGAAAGTCCATGCTGTTTTCTACAGTGGCTGTACCAATTTGCATTTCCCCCAACAGTGCAGAATGTTTCCTTGTTCTCTACATCCTTGCCAACATTTGTTGTTTCTTCTGTTTTTTTGTTTTTTTGTTTTTTTGTTTTTAGCTATCCTGACAAGTGTGAGGTGATCTCATTGTAGTTTTGTTTGCATTTCCCTGATGATGAGTGATACACATTCTTTTATGTGTCTGGTGGCCATCTGTATGTCTTATTTGGAGAAATGTCTATTTGTCTTCTGCCCATATTTAATGGGATTATTGTCTTTTCGAGTGTTAAGTTATGTAACTTCTTTATATATTTTAGATACTAACCCTTTATTGGGTATGTCATTTGCAAATATCTTCTCCCATTCAGCAGGCTCTCTTTTAGTTTTGTTGGTTGTTTCTTTTACTATTCAGAAGCCTTTTATTTTGATGTAGTCCCAATAGTTTTTGCTTTTGTTTCTCTTGCCTTAGGAGACATATCTAGAAAGTTGTTGCTATAGTGTATGTCAGAGAAAATATTGCCTGTTCTCTCTTCTACAGTTCTTAGGGTTTGAGGTCTTACATTTAGCTCCTTAATCCATTTTGAGTTTATCTTTGTGTATTATGTAAGAAATACATTTTTCATGTAGCTGTCTAGTTTTTTCAACACGATTTGTTGAAGAGACATTTTGCCTTTGAATATTTTTGCCTCTTTTGTCAAAGATTAATTGACCATATCAGTGTGGGTTTATTTCTGGGTTTTCTATTCTGTTGTATTGATCTATGTGTCTGTTTTTGTGCCAGTATCATACTGTTTTTATTAGTATAGTTTCATAATATAAATTGAAGTCTAGAATTGTGACATCTCCAGTTTTGTTTTTCTTTTTCAAGCTTTCTTTGGCTATTTGTGGTCTTGTATGGTTCCACACAAATTTTAGGATTGTTTGTTCTAGTTCTGTGAAAAATGCTGTTGGTATTTTGAGAGGGATTGCATTAAATCTGAGCATTGCTTTGGGTAGTATGGACATTAGAAGAATGTATATTCTTCTAATCCATGAGCAGGGGGTGTCTTTCCATTTCTTTGTGTCATCTTCAATCCCTTTCATCAGTGTTTTATAGTTTTCAGACTACAGGCCTTTGACTTCTTTGGTTAATTTATTCTTAGTTATTTTACTATTTTGGGGTATAATTGTAAGTGGGATTGTTTTTAAAATTTCTTTTCCTACTGCTTTATTATTGTATAGAAATACAATGGATTTTGGTACATTGATTTTGTATCCTATGATCTTACTGAATTCATTTAATAGTTCTAGTAGTTTTGGGGGGGTGTCTTTAGGGTTTTCTATATATAATATATCATCTGCAAACAGGGAAAGTTTTACTTCTTCCTTACCAATTTGGATGCCTTTTATTTCTTTCTCTTGTCTGATTACTGTGGCTAGGACTTCCAGTACTATGTTGAATAAAAGTGGTGAAAGTAGACATCCTTATCTTGTTCCTGACCTCAGGGGAAAATCTCTATTGTTCACCATTGAGTATGATGTTAACTGTGAGTTTTCCTTATAAAACTTGTATTATGTTGATGTATATTTCCTCTAAACCTACATTGTTGAGAGATTTTATCATGAACAGATGTTGTACTTTGTCAATACCTTTTCTGCATCTATTGAAATGATCATATGGCATTTATCCTTTCTCTTATTGATATATCATATTGATTTGCAAATATTGAACCACACGGTATCCTGGGATGGGAATATTAAATCCCACTTGATTGTGCTAAATGATTTTTTTAATGTACTGTTAAAGTTAAAAAGTTAAAGACTCAGATTGCTAATATTTTGTTGAATTTTTGCATCTATTTTCATCAGAGATATTGGCTTATAGTTCTTTACTTTTGTGGTGACTTTATCTGGTGTTGGTATCAGGATAATGCTGGTCTCATAGAATGAATTTGGAAGATATTTATTTATTTATTTATTTATTTATTTATTTATTTATGGAAAAGTTGAGAATTGGTATTAACTCTTTTTTTAAAAAAATTGGGGGGAATTCACCTGTGAAGCCATCTGATCCTGGACTATTTTTTGTTGGAAGTTTGATTACTGATTGCATTTCATTGCTGGTGATCAATCTGTTCAAACTTTCTATTTCTTCCTGCTTCAAGTTTTGGGAGGTTATATGCTTCTAGAAATTTATCTGTTACTTCTCAGTTGTCCAATTTGTTGGCACATAATTTTTCATAATATTCTCTTATAATCCTTTTTATTTCTGTGCTGTTTGTTTAGCTCTCTTTCATTTGTGATTTTGAGTCTTCTTTTTGTTTCTTGATGAATCTGACTAGAGGTTTGTCAATTTTGTTGATCTTTTCAAAAACCAGCTCCTGGTGTCATTGATCTGTTCTTTTTTTTTTTTTTTTTTAATTTCTATATCACTTATTTCTGCTCTAATCTTTAGTATTTCCTTCCTTCTGTTGGATTTTGGTTTTATTCATTTCTTTTCTAGCTCCTTTAGGTGTAAAGTTAGGTTGTTTGTTTCATATTTTTCTTGCTTCTTGAGGTACACTTGTATTGCTAGAAACTTCCCTCTCACAAAAGCTGTGCTGCATCCCAAAGATTTTGGACCATTGCATTTTCATTTTCATCTGTCTCTCTATGTAAATGTTTATTTCTTCTTTGGTTTCTTGGGTGACCCATTCATTGTGTAGTAGCATGTTATTTAACCTCCATGTATTTGTGCTCTTTCCAGATTTTTTCTTGTTTGATTTTTAGTGTCATAGTATTATGGCCAGAAAATATGCATAGTATGGCTTCCATCTTCTTTAATTTGTTGAGGCTTGCTTTTTGGCCTCATATGTGATCTATTCTGGAGAATGTTCCCTGTGCACTTGAAAAGTATGTGCTTTCTTCTGTTTTTGGATGGAATGTTCTGAATATATCTGTTAAATCCATCTGGTCTGTCAAAGCCATGTTTTCTTGTTTATTTTCTGTTTGGATGATCTGTCCATTGATGTAAGTGGGGTGTTAAAGCACCCTACTATTACTGTATTATTATTGATTAGTTCCTTTATGTTTGTTACTGCTTTACGTATCTGAGTGCTTTCATGTTGGATGCAAAAATATTTATAGTTGTTATATTTTCTTCTTGGATTTCCCCTTTATTATTATATAGTGTCCTTCTCTGTCTCTTGTTACAATCTTTGTTTTAAAGTCTTTTTTGTCCAACTTTAGAATTGCTACCCTGCAGGGCGCCTAGGTGGCTCAGTTGGTTGGACATCTGACTTCAGCTCAGGTCATGATCTTGAGTCGTGAGGTCGAGCCCTGAATCGGGTTCTGTGCTGACAGCTCAGAGCCTGGAGCCTGCTTTAGATGCTGTGTCTCCCACTCTCTCTGCACTTGCCCCACTCATACTCAGTCTCTCTCTGTCTCTCAAAAATGAATAAACATTAAAAAAAATTGCTATCCTGACTTTCTTTGGACATATATTTGCATGATAAATATTTCTCCATCCCCTCACTTTCAATCTACAGGTGTCTTTAGATCTGAAATGAGTGCCGGGTAGGCAGCATATAGATGGGTCTAATTTTTTTTAATCCATTATGCCACCCTGTGTCTTTAGATTGGCGCTTTTAGTCCATTTACATTGTACATAATTATTGATAGGTATGTACTTACTGCAATTTTGTTACTTCGTGGTTGTTTTTGTTTTTCTCTGTTCCTTTCTTCTCTTGCTGTCTTCTATCATGGTTTGCTGGCTTTCTCTAGTTATATACTTGGACTTCATTCTTATTTTTTGCATATTGATGAATGGTTTTTGATTTGTGGTTACCATCACATTTGTAGATAACATATTTTGCATAGAGTAGTTTATCTTAAGTTGATGGTCACTTAAGTTTGAACCAATTCTTTACTCCTCTACATTCCCCTTTTTAGGTATGTGGTGTCATATTTTCTTCTATTTTGTGAGTACCTTGACTGATTTTTACAGATATACTTATTTTTACTGCTTTTGTGCTTCCTACTTTTGTTATTCTTACCTATGGTCCTTTATTTCCACTCAGAGTCCCCTTTAACATTTCTTATAGGGCTGGTCATGAACTCCTTTGAATTGTGTCTGTCTACAAAATGCTTTATTTCTCCTTCTATTCTGAATGATAACCTTGGTGAAAAGAGTGTTCTTGGCTGCCTATTTTTTTTTTATCGGCATTTTGAATATATCATGCCACTCTCTTTTAGCCTGCAAAGTTTCTGTTAACAAATCCATTCATAGCCTTATGTATGCAGTTTCCCTTACATGTAACTGTCTTCTTTTCTCTTGCTGCTTTTAAAATTCTTTATCATGGCTTTTTGCCATCTTAATTACTATGTGTCTCGGTGTGGACTTCCTTGGGTTAATTTTGTTGAGGGATTTCTGTGCCTCCTAGATCTCCATATCTGTTTCTTACCCAGATTAGGAACTTTTTATCTATTATTTCTTCAAATAAATCTTCTGCCCCTTTCCTCTCTCTTCTCTTCTGGGATCCCTGTAACGCAAATGTTCTTACACTTGATGGAGTCATTAAGTTCTCTAAGTCTATTCTTATTTTGCAGATTTTTGTTTTCCTCTCATGTGCTCGTTGATTACTTTACATTGGACCTCCAGGTCACTAATTCATTTTTCTGCTTCATGTGGTATGCTATTAATTCCATCTAGTGCACTTTTAATTGCATTTACTGTGTGCTTCATCCCTGATTGGTTCTTTTTTTTATCCTTTTGTTAAGAGTCTCACTGATGTCCTCTGCTCTTTTTCTCAAGTCCAGTAAGTATCTTTATGATCATTACTTTAAATTCTCTATCAGGCATATTACTTCTATCAATTTCACTTAGGTCTCTTGCTGTAGTTTTATCGTGTTGCTTCATTTGGGATATATTGCTCTGTCTCCTCATTTTGTATAACTGTGTCTGTTTCTGCGTGTCTGAAATATCAGCACCTCCTGCCTTGAAAGTAATGGCCTTAATAAGAAGAGATCCTGGGTTGCCTGACTGGCTCAGTCAGTACAGCATGCAACTCTTGATCTTAGGGTTGTGAGTTTGAGCCCCACGTTGGGTGTAGAGATTACTTAATAAAATCCTTGAGATGCCTGGGTAGTTCAGTCAGTTAAGCTTCCTACTCTTGATTTTGGCTCAGGTCATGATCTCATGGTCATGAGATCCAGCCCAGCCTCAGGATCCATGCTTTAACCCCCACGAGAGCACCCCTCTCTCTCTCAAAAGAAACTCTTTAAAAAAATAAAATCTTTAAAAAGAAGATGAAGAAGAAGAGAAGGAGGTCCTGTATTGCAATACAGTGTCCCCTGTTCACCAAAACCTGGCACTTCAGAGATGTCTCCTATATATGTTGCATGTGCCCTGCTGGTGTGTCCTGACCATATTTTCCTTCAGTCAAGTTGTCTGCAGTCATCTCGCTTTGACTGTTGTGGACCGTATTTGATCCCCAGCCTTGTGGGGCATGCACTTTTAACAAGGTGGGCACTGGTGTTCTTGGGAAATGAGGCCTGCCCCTGCCACTTGGACAAGACTGGGGTGGATCTGCAAATTGTACATGGGTGGGGCATGCAATTTTAACAAAATGTGCATCAGTTTCCTGTGGGGCCCAATGCTGCTGCTGCCACTGTTGCTGGCACCACCAGTGCCAGACAGGGGCCCTGCAAAGTGCACAGGTTCAGAGACACACTGCTGGTAAGTTTTGTGCCTGATCTTCTGAGGGAGTGACCTTTACTTAGCCTTGGGACTGAGGCAAGTGTAATTGGAAAGGTCCGATCCACCAAAGAGTTGGGGGTGGGGGTCTGTGTAAGCAAGTTAGATAGTGAGTGCCAGTGTTGTGCTGGTTCTTACAGGTTGCTGTGTGTTTATCCTGGCAAATGGGGGAGGGAAATGGTACCTGCCAGCTCATTTGTTCCTGGAAAAGCCCTTCTCCACACTCTGAGAATAGTAAATAACTCCCCTCCTGTATGCCCCAGGCATTTTTCAAACTGCTGTTTCTATGCTTTATCTCCTTGGGGCTGTTTGTTGTCTCTGTAAGGTTAGGGGCTCAGTTTCCTGTTGCCCTCCAGGCTCTTCTGGAGGTGAACCCTTGGATTTTTAAAGTTCCAGGCTTTAAGTCCTGCTGGTTGTAAAACACATGAAATGTAGTCCCTATCTCTTTCAAAGCCAAATGTTATGGGGATTTGTCTCCCTTGTGTAGGCTCCTCAGTGTGATAGTCTGTTTCTCTCCCCTCTCCATGCCCAGGGCTCCCTCTGCCCCATGGATTGCCCCAGTCAGTTTTTTGCTCCCCACCACATCTCTGCCCTTCCTACCTCTTTGATGTGTTGCTTCTCTACGATTAATTGCAAAGTTTGTTCTGCCAGTCTTTGGGTCATTTTCTGGGTTATTTACACTGATGTGAGTGTTATCTAGTTGTATCTGTGGGATGAGGTGAGCTTAGGGTCCTTGTATAATACCATCTCCCCAGCTTCTCTCAAGTTTTTTCCTTTGTAATCAAGAATAGGTTTGGGGGTGCCTGGTTGGGCGTCTGACTTCAGCTCAGGTCATGATCTCGAAGTCCCTGAGTTCAGGCCCTGCCTCATGCTCTGTGCTGACAGCTCAGAGCCTAGAGCCTGTTTTCGATTCTGTGTCTCCCTCTCTCTCTGCCCCTCCCCTGCTCACGCTGTCTCTCTGTCTCTGAAAAATGAATAAGCCTTAAATTTTTTTTAAAAGAATAGGTTTTGAATTTTGTCTAATTTGTTTACTTCATCTATTTTTTATGATCATATGGTTTCTTCTTTAACCTCTTAATATTATGGTGTGTATTGATTGATTTTAAAATGTTGAATCAATCTCATTCCCAAAATAAGCTACACTTGACCACCAAATATTATCCTTTTTATGTATTGCTGGATTTGATTTACTAATATTTCATTGAGGATTCTTGTGCTTATGTTCTTGAGAGATAATGATATGATGTTGTTGTTTTTTTCCTTGCACTTTCTCAATCTATTTTCATATTGGGGTAATGTTTCTTTCATAAAACACATTGAGAAGTAGTCTCTAATTTTCTGTTTTCTGTTGAGACTATGTAGTATTGATGTTTTTTCCTTAAGTGTTTGACAAAAATAGTAAAATAATCTGAGACTGAGTGTACTTTATTGGAAAAATTTTAATTAAAAATTTATTGTTTATAGTAGGTATAGTACTTTTATTTCTTCTGGAATGTTTTTGTAGTTTTTGTCTTTAAATAGATTGGTCATTTTCATCTAAATTTCATACTGATGAGTGTAGGGTTGTTCACAGTATTCCTTTATTATCTCTTTAACATCTGTAGTAATGTCCTCTCTCTCATTCCTGATATTGGAAATTTGTTTTTTTTTTCTTGTTCAGTGCAGTTAGAGGTTAATTTTATTGATCAACTAATCACCTTTTGTTGTATTTATTTTATATATTTTCTATTAACAATTTTATTGATTTATGGTCTTTATTGTAGACCTTTATATAACATAAGCATTTTTATTGGTATATAGAAATGCAATCCATTTCTGTATGTTGATTTTATTTTATTTTATTTATTTTTTAATTTTTTTAATGTTTATTCATTTTAGAGACAGAGAGAGACAGAGCATGAATGGGGGAAGGTCAGAGAGAGAGGGAGACACAGAATCTGAAACAGGCTCCAGGCTCTGAGCTGTCAGCACAGAGCCCTGCGGGGCTGGAACTCACGGACCGCGAGATCATGACCTGAGCCGAATTCGGTCGCCCAACCGACTGAGCCACCCAGGCGCCCCTGTATGTTGATTTTAAATCCTGCAACTTTGCTGAATTCATGTAACAGTTCTAATCGTTTTTTGGTGGAGTATTTCTATTTCTGTATACCAATAAAGAAACAGCAGAAAGAGAAATTAAGGAATCGATTCCATTTACAATTGCACCAAAAACTATAAGATACCTAGGAATAAACCTTACCAGAGAGGTAAAAGATCACACACTGAAAACTATAGAAAGCTTATGAAAGATGGGGTGTCCGGATGGCTCAGTTGGTTAAGCATCAATTTTAGCTCAGATCATGATCTCACAGCTTGTGAGTTCAAGCCCCACATTGGGTTCTGTGCTGACAGCTCAGAGCCTGGAGCCTGCTTCAGATTCTGCCTCCCTCTTTCCCTGCCTCTCTCCCACTCATGCTCTCTCTCTCTGTTTCTCTCTCAAATAAAAATAAACACTAAACAAATAAAAAGTTTAGAAAGCTTATGAAAGAAATTGAAGAAGACACCAAAAATGGAAAAACATTCCATACTCAATAACAAATATTGTTAAAATGTCAATACTACCCAAAGCAATCTACACATTCAATGAAATCCCTATCAAAAAAACACTAGCTTTCTTCACAGAGTTAGAACAAACCATTCTAAAATTTGTGTAGAACCAGAAAAGTCCCCAAATAGCCAAATTAATGTTGAAAAAGAAAAACCAAAACCGGAGGCATCACAATTCTGGGATTCAAGCTGTATTACAAAGCTGTAATCAGCAAGGCAGTATGGTACTGGCACAAAAACAGATACATAGATCAATGGAACAGAGTAGGGAACCCAGAAATGGACTCACAAATGTATGGGCAACTAACCTTCAACAAAGCAGAAAAGAACATCCAATTGGAAAAAGACAGTCTCTTCAGAAAATGGTGTTGGGACACCTGGACAGCGACATGCAGAAGAATGAAGCTGAACTACTTTCTTAAACTATACACAAAGATAGATTCAAAACGGATGAAAGACCTAAGTGTGAGACAGGAAACCATAAAAGTCCTACAGAATAAAACAGGCAGCAACCTCTTTGACGTCGGCCACAGCAACTTCTTACTAGACATGTCTCTGGAGGCAAGGGAAACAAAAGCAAAAATGAACTATTAGGACCTCGTCAAGATAAAAAGCTTCTGCACAGTGAGGGAAACAAAAAAGGCAACTGAAGGAACAGGAGAAGATATTTGCAAATGACCTATCAGATAAAGGGTTAATATCCAAAATCTATAAAAGACTTATCAAACTCAACACCCAAAAAGTAACCCAGTGAAGAAATAGGCAGAAGACCTGAATAGACACTTTTCCAAAGAAGACATCCAGATGGCTAACAGACCCATGAAAAGTTGCTCACATCACGCATCATCAGAGACATACAAATCAAAACCACCTCACACCTGTCAGAATGGCTAAAATGAACAACTCAAAACAACAGATGTTGGCGAAGATGTGGAGAAGGGGAGCCCTTTTTGCACTGTTGGGAATGCAAACTGGTGCAGCCACTTTGTAAAACAGTATGGAGTTTACTTAAAAATGAAACTACCCTACAACCCAGCAATTGAACTACTAGGTATTTATCCAAAGGATGCGAAAATGCTCTTTTGAAGGGTCATATGCATCCCAATGTTTATAGCAGTACTATCAACAATAGCCAAATTATGGAAAAAGCCCACATGTCCATTGACTGATGAATGGATAAAGAGGATTTGGTGTGTGTATACACACACATAATGGATTACTCAGTGATCAAAAAGAATGAAATCATGCCTTTGGCAACACATGGATGGAACCAGAGTGTATTATGCTAAGTGAAATAAGTCAGAGAAAGACAAATATATGATTTCATTCATGTGGAATTTAAGAAACAAAACAGATGAATATAGAAGAAGGAAAGGAAAAATAAGATAAAAACAGAGAGGGAGGGACGCCTGGGTGGCTCAGTTGGCTAAGTGTCCTACCTTGGCTCAGGTCATGATCCTGACCTTGCGGTTCATGGGTTCAAGCTCTGTGTCGTACTCTGTGCTGATAGCTCAGAGCCTGGAGCCTGCTTTGGATTCTGTCTCCCTCTCTCTCTCCTTCTTCACCTTCTCTCTCTCTCCCTCAAAAATATATAAACATCAAAAAATTTAAAAAGGGAGGCAAACCATAAAAGACTCTTAAATACATAGAACAATCTGAAAGTTGCTGGAGGGAAGGTAGGTGAACTGATGGGCTAAATGGGTGATGGCCATTAAGGAGGAGGGCACTTGTTGGTATGAGCACTGGGTGTTATATAAGTCACGAGTCACTGGGTTCTTCTCCTGAAACCAATACTACATTGTATGTTAACTAACTTGAATTTAAATAAATTAATTTTAAAAAAACAGATATTTTACTATAATTTTTTGTAAGCATTGATTTAGCTGCATTCTACAAATTTTGATGTTGTACTTTTCATTTTCCTTAAGCCCAAAATATTTTATAATTTTTTGAGACTCCCTCTTTTATCCATGGACTAGTTAGAAACATGTATTATCTCTAAGTATTTATAAATTTTCCATATATATTTCTGCTATCAAATTCTAACTTAATTTTGTTTTGATCAGAGAATATGCTTTGTATGATTTCAGTTCCTTGAAATGTTTTAAGGATATGGTCGATCTTAATAAAAGTTCCACGTGCACATAAAACATATGTATATTACTGTAGTTGTCTGGGTTGTTCTATCCGTATCTGTCAGGTCAAGATATTTTATAGTGTTGTTTATGTCTTCTATATCACTGTTAATTTTCTATCTACTTGTTCAATTGATTACTGAGTTGCCGTTGAAGTTTTCAGGTATACTTGTGGATTTTAAAAATTTCTCCTTTCATTTCTATCAATTTTTGCTTTATAAATCCTGAAGCTTCATTGTTAGGTACATACACATTTAGAGTTAACTCTTCCTGATGGAATTACCCATGTATCACCCTGCTACAACTGCCATAACAAAATACCACAGACTGGATGGCTTATACAATAGATCTTTATTTTCTCATAGTTCTGGAGGCTAGAAGTCCGAGATCATTGTGCTATCAAGGTTGATTTCTGTGGAGGCCTTTTTTCCCCTGGCTTATAATTTCAAGTAAGCCATGAAAAAAAGCAATATGATTATTTACAGCATAACATTTCCAGGGGAAAAAATTATATTTGTGTCCACCAGTATGTTTTCTCCTTCCTAAGAGAATTGTAGGTGGGCACATGACTAGAATACATTTCCCCACAAGTTCTTCCCAGTGTAATTGCCTTTAAGAAGTAGTTGAGCTCCGTCCATATTTCTTCTCTGCTTTTAATAGGTGTATGCCAATATTTATGAGGTCCTAGCTGGGGTAAAGCTACATGTGAAAGGTGCTTGAATCCCTGAATCATCACAAGTAGACCACTGCTAACTAGAAATATTTGCCTTGGACTTCTATGTGCATGAAAAATAGACTTCATTGTGTTTATAGTGTCCGTTTTTGCAATGATTTACCATACCCTAACTAATGCAGTTGTGTGTTGAATAATACAGTGGTTGAAAGCAGGAAATTTCAGAACTCACAGAACTCAACTCACACAGAAACTTTTAAACCAGTTCCAATTTTGTATCTGACTCCCCTCCCTGATTGGGATATTAAACAAACAAGGGGTGCCTGGGGGGCTCAGTTGGTTCAGCGTCTGATTCTTGATTTCTGCGCAGGTCATGAACTCATGGTTCATAAGTTCGAGCGCCCTATCAGGCTTCATGCCAATAGAGTGGGGCCTGCTTGGATTTTTCTCTCTCCCTCTCTCTCTCTGCTCCTCCCCTGCTTGTGTGCTTGCTTTCTCTCTCTCTCTCTCTCTCTCAAACATAACTATAACTATAACTATAACTATATATATATATATGTGTGTGTGCATGTGTGTAAATTTTTATGCTCATATTTATACGCATATAAATTTTTATAAGTATGTATGTATTTATACGTATATTTATACGCATATTTATACGTATATATATATTTATACATATGTATATATACACACACACACTAAGTGACACAGAAATCCCAGAAATAATATGCTGAACTTAAAAAAGATGCCTAAGCCATGTACATAAATAAGAGTAAAAAAAAAAAAAAAGAATTATAAGTGGTTTCAAAAGACACCATCATGGTGATAGACAAAGTGCAATTTATATTAGCTAGGAACAAAGAGGAGCACCAGGAATGGCCCTAAGCTAACCTCATTCCCATTACTCACTGAAGAGTGTGTCCTGGAATGGTTTTTCTTAGTTAATCTGAAGTTTTTCTCTGTTCATGGTGATTAAGACACAGATAATCAGAAGTAGAATAGACATTGAAACATAGGCTGAATTATAGTAGAAAAGTAGCGTTCAACAGTCTGAGGGATAAGAAAACGGGGGTTTAAGAAAAGTAACTTGCTCCAAATAACACAGTAGTGAGTGGCTGAATAAGGTTTTAAATCCATTTAGACCTGACTTCTTTTTTTAAATTTTAATTTAATTTTTTTAAATGTACATCCAAATTAGTTAGCATATAGTGTGACAATGATTTCAGGCATAGATTCCTTAGTGCCCCTTACCCATTTAGCCCATCCCCCCTCCCACACCCCCTCCAGTAACCCTCTGTTTGTTCACCTGACTTCTAAAGAATAAACATAAATGCTTGCGAAAGGTAGGAAAAGGAATCCCCATGGCATAGTCGTCTTGGATCCTTCATGTTGGGGTAAACAAGCCTATTAAATTGTTCATTAGATCCTGTGGGTAGTAAAACAGACCTAATAATGGATAGTTCCCATAACGAACAATAGTCTTCCAATATATGTGGAGACCACCTCTGTTTAAGAAGGCAGGGACTTGTGCTTTCAGAAAGTAAATAGACTTTTCTCTATTCCTTCCTCTAACTACAAACAAGAACTCTGGACATTATATACTAAACAAACCTAATAAAACTGGAAAGTGGGGAGAAATAGGCCCATGAGGAACTTCGGGACTCAAAGAACAAAAGGGCAATAAGTATCATCGATTTTCATTTTGCATGATATATTTCAGACTTGGCATGGAAGACGCCAGCAACCTAGAAAGGCCAACCAGTAAAGAAAACACTAAAGCCCAAATAAAATCCTGGGGTCTCTAGTCCAAAGACCAAAGAAAAATATTTGAACATTAACAACTTTAGTACAGCCAAACACCACAGTTCTCCTCCCATCTCTGCCAGCCAGCACTGAATGGGGAGCCTAGACCTCTACCCTCACCAGGCTGTAATGAGGCAGCACCACATCTGAATGGTATCAGAGGAAGCCAAGCAGGGAGTCAGGGTTTTTATCCCTGTCAGTGCTAAGATGGCTCCCCCACATTGTGACAGTGGAGCCAATATCCACTCCCATCTGGCCGTAATGAAGTGCCCCTGAATCTTTCTGTTGAGATACTATCAGAGAAGGCCTAGTAGAGAGTAAGAACTTTCACTAGCATCCAGTGATAATGAGGCCACCCACACAGGCATGGGGCTAGTGGAGGCCATGTAGGGACCAATGATGAGATACTCCTATCCCTTCCAGCAAGAATGGAGGCCTAGTGAGGAAATAAAATTCCCACATACACTCAGAAATAATGAGGACCTCACCATTGGTGTCAATGGAAACCAACTATGAGACCTGGACTTCTACCTCTGCCTCTTCCTTCTCCTCCTTTTCCCTGTGAGATTGACGTCAGACGAATTCAGCTAAAATTGAATATTTAAACAAGATTCAGCGGCTCATAAGGTAACACACAAAAAGCACCAGTTTAAATTGAAAATCACTTTTTGTGTCAAGAACTAGGAAGATCTTAAGCTGAGTTTAAACAGTCTATCAATAGATGTCAACATCAAGATAACAGCAATATTAGAATTATTGGATAAAAATTTTAAGTGGCCATTATAAAAATGCTTCAAACAATTAAAGACACATGAAACAGCAACAACAAAAGTTTCCACAAAGAAATAGAAGACATAAAGGAAAAAAACAAAATTTTAGAACTGAAAAATACAATAACCAAAATAAAAAGCCCAGTGGATCAACTTAACAGCATAATGGAGGGAACGGAAAAGCAATCCATGAACTGAGAGATAGAACAATAAAATTTACCCAATCTGAACAACACAGAGAAAACAGCTGAATAAAACGAACAGTTTCAGGGACTTGTGGGACTATAGCAAAAGATCTAATATTCTATTATCAGAATCTTTGAAGAAGAGAAGGTGTGTCTTAAAAAGTAGTCAAAGGAATATGGCTGAAAATTTACCAAATTTGATAAAAGATGTAAACCTACATATTTAAGAAGCTGAGAGAACCCCAAACAGGAAAAGCTTAAAGAAAAACCCAACAAGCACATCATAGTCACTCTTCTGAAACCTAAAGACAGTCTTGAAATCAGCTTGAAAGAAAAACACCTTACAATTATGACAACACATTTCTCATCAGAAAGCATGGAAGCTAAAAGGAAGTGGCATAAAACTTTTCAAATACTGAGAGAAAAAAAATACTGTCAATCCAGAATTTTATATATAGTGAAAATACCCTTTAAGAATGAAGGGGAAATCAGGGGTGCCTGGGTGGCTCAGTCAGTTAAGTGTCTGACTTTGGCTCAGGTCATGATCTCACGGCTTATGAGTTCGAGCCCCACATCAGGTTCTGTGCTAAACAGCTCAGAGTCTGGAGACTGCTTCAGATTCTCTGTCTCTCTCTGCCCACCCGCCACTCATGCACTGTGTGTGTGTGTGTGTGTGTGTGTGTGTGTGTCTCAAATATAAATAAACATTAAAAAATAATGAAGAATGAAGGGGAAATCAAGACATTATCAGATAAAGATAAACTAAGAATTTGTCACCAGCACACCTACCCTAAAAAAATAGGTAAATTTCTTAAAAATAATAAGAAAGAACTGGGAATGTCAGAATGTCAGAAAGAATATGGTCAGCAAAATTAAGAATAATACAATAGTCTTTATTTCTCCTTTCAAGTTTTCTAAATTATATTGATGTTGAAGCAAAAATTATAACACTGGCAGATGTGTTCTAAATGTAGAGAAAATAATTATAAATGTAGGAGAGTAAAGAGATGTAAAGGGAAGTAAGATTTTTTTGTACTTCATTGGTATTATAGAATGATGTTACTAGCAAACTGATCACTTATGTGTATATAATGTAATCCCTAGAACAGAGAATAAAACATTTAAAAAGAGATATGTACAAAAACACTAGAGATAAAGTAGAATTCTAGAAAATATTCAAGTAACCCACAAGAATACAGGATTAAGAAACAGAAACAGGGGCGCCTGGGTGGCGCAGTCGGTTAAGCGTCCGACTTCAGCCAGGTCACGATCTCACGGTCTGTGAGTTTGAGTCCCGCATCGGGCTCTGGGCTGATGGCTCAGAGCCTGGAGCCTGTTTCCGATTCTGTGTCTCCCTCTCTCTCTGCCCCTGCCCCGTTCATGCTCTGTCTCTCTCTGTCCCAAAAATAAATAAACATTGAAAAAAAAAAAAAAGAAACAGAAACAAAAGAAGATACAGAAAGCAATAAATGAAATGGGTTTCCACATAGTACTGGAATGTTTAGTACTGGAATGTTTAGCACTTTTGTTCAACATAGTACTGGAAATCCTAGCCACAGCTATCCGACAAGAAAAAGGAATGGAATAAACTGTTGGTACTTTCAGATGACATGATACTATGTATAGAAAGCTCTAAAGACTTGACAAAAAAAAACTGTTAGAACTAATAAACAAATTTAGTAAGGTTGCAGGAGACAAAATCAATATATAGAAATCTTTTGCATTTCCATACACTAGTAACAAAACACTAGAAAGGAAAAGAAAAATTCCATTTACAATTCAAAGAGAAAAAAAATACCTAGAAATTAATTTAACTGAAGAAGTGAAAGACCTGTACTGTGCAAATAAGACACTGATAAAAGAAATAAAAGGTGACGTAAATAATAGAAATACACACAATGCTCAGGAATTGGAATAATATTGTTAAAATGACCATACTACAGAAAACAATCTATAGATTCTATGCAACTCTTATGGAAATACTGATAGTATTTTCAGAGAACTAGAACAAGAAATTCTTAAATGGGTGGCCCGGGTGGCTCAGTCGGTTGAGCGTCCGACTTTGGCTCAGGTCATGATCTCACAGTTCGTGAGTTCAGGCCCCGCATAGGGCTCTGTGCTGACAGCTCAGAGCCTGGAGTCTGCTTCAGATTCTTTGTCTCCCTCTCTCTCTCTCTGTCCCTCCCCCACACGTGATCTGTCTCTCTCTGCCTCTCAAAAATAAAGAAAACTAATTAAAAATTTTTTTTAAAAATCCAAAATTTGTATGGAACCACAAAAGATCCTGAATAGCCAAAGCAATCTTGAGAAAGAACAACAAAGTCAGAGGTATCACAATTCCAGATTTCAAAGTATACTACAAAGCTATAATAATCAAGATGGTAATGACAAAAAAAAAAAAAAAAGACACAAAGATCAATGGAAGAGAATTAAGTACCAAGAAATAAATCCACATATATATGGCCAATTAATTTACAACAAAGAAATCAAGAATATATAATGGGGAAAAGACAGTTTCTTCAATAAATGGTGCTGGGAAAAATGGACAGCTACATTAAAACGAATGAAACTGGACACCTTCCTTATACTATAGACAAAAATAAACTCAAAATGGATTAAACTCTTAAATTTGAGACTTGAAACCACATAAGTCCAAAAAGAAACCATATGCAGTAACCTCTTGAACATCACCCTTAGCAATATTTTTATGGATCTGTCTCCTCAGGCAATGGAAACAAGTAAAATAACTAGGACTACATCAAAATAAAATGCTTTTGGGGCGCCTGGGTGGCACAGTCGGTTAAGCGTCCGACTTCAGCCAGGTCACGATCTCGCGGTCCGTGAGTTCGAGCCCCGCGTCAGGCTCTGGCCTGATGGCTCAGAGCCTGGAGCCTGTTTCCGATTCTGTGTCTCCCTCTCTCTCTGCCCTTCCCCCGTTCATGCTCTGTCTCTCTCTGTCCCAAAGATAAGTAAACTTTGAAAAAAAAAAAAAATTAAAAAAAAATAATAAAATAAAATGCTTTTTATAGTGAAGGAAACCATCAAGGAGATGAACATATACCAAAATAGAACATATCCTGGTCGTAAAACAAATTTCAACAATTTTTAAAACAAAATCACACAGAGAATGTTCTTTGACCACAATAGAATCAAACTAGAAATTAATTGCAAAAAGCAGAATTATCCTAAACATTTGGAAACTAAACATCACACTTTTACGTAATCCATAGGTCAAAAAGGAAATCTCCAGGAAAATTTAAAAAATTGAAAGAAAATGAAAATACAACATACCAAAATTTGTGCGACCCAGTAAAGCCATGCTGGAAGTGTTATTTATAGCACTAAATACATACATTAGTGACAAGAAAAAGTCTCAAATCAATAATCTATGCTCCTAACTTGAGTACCTAGAAAAGACCAAAATAAATCAAAAGCAAGCAAAAGTAAGGAAATAATGAAAGTAAAAGGAGAAATCCATGAAAATGAACATAGGAAAATAATAAAGAAAATCAATGAAATAAAGAGCTGTTTCTTTGAAAACAGCAATAAACTTGACAATCTACTATCAAGATTGACAACAAAAAGAGAAGAAATGAATTACCTCTATCAGGGATGAAATAGGAATGTTACTGAAGACTCTACAAACATCAAAAGGATTGTAATGGAATGCCACAAACAACTCTACACACATAAATTCAACAGTTTAGATTAAAAAAATTAAAATTTCCCAATATGAACTAAATTAAATTGTTGTATAACTATCAAAGAAATTTAATTTATAATTTAAATCCTCACAAAAAAAGAAATCTTCATGCCCAGTTGCTTTCACTGGATAATTATATAAAATATTTAAAGAATGAGCACCAATTACACAATATCTCTTCTACAACCAATAAAACCTGCCGTATTAATAGGCTAAAGAAGGGAAGCCTATAATAACATTAATCTTGATAAAAACAAAGCTAGGAACAGAGGTGTAACTTTTTCACCTTGAAAAAACAAAGCTAGGAACAGAGATGTAACTTTTTCACCTTGATGAAACACATCTATAAAAAACCCTACAGCTAACATTATTCTCAACGGTGGAAAAACTCATTCAAGTCTCTAAGTCAGGCAAGGAGGTCTTCCTTTGTTCCTGTCTCACCACTCTATTCAAAATAGTTATGGAAGTTCTACCCATGCAATAAAGTAAAAAAAAAAATAAATAAATAAAAATAAAGTATTTCAAAAATGAAAAAAAAATTTCCTCTAATTGCAGAAAACATGATTATCTACATAGAAAGTAACAAGAAATCTATTTTTAAAAAATTTTTTAACATTTATTTTTTGAGAGAGCACCAGTGGGAGAGGAGCAGAGGGAGACACAGAATCCAAAGCAGGCTCCAGGCTCTGAGCTGTCACCACAGAGCCCAGTGCAGGGCTCAAACCCAGGAACCATGAGATCATGACCTGAGCCAAAGTTGAATGCTTAACCAACTGAGCCACCCAGGCACCCCACAGGAAATCTAATTTTTAAAAACCTTCTAGAGGTGCCTGGGTGGCTCAGTTGGTTAAGTGTCTAACTCTTGATCTCAGCCCAGGTTCCGTCAGCCCAGAGCCTGCTTGGTACTCTCTCTCTCTCCCTCTCTCTCCCTGCCCCTCCCTTGCTTGCTCTTTATTTCAAAACAAATATTAAACTTAAAAAATAATAAAAAACCTTCTAGAACTAAAAATCATATCAGGAAGTTTGTAAGATATAAAATATTGGATAAACACACAAAAATCAATTGTATTTCTACATCCTAGTGATGAATACATGAATACCAAAATTTAAAATGTGTGACAATTAATAATCACTCAAAAGATGAAATACTTAAGTATAAATCTAACAAAATATGTGCAGGACTTGCATGCTAAAAGCTATAGTACTCTGGTGAAAGAAATAAAAGATCTGAATAAATGGTGAATATACTGTTGCTACATGACATAGTAAGGTTGCAATTCTCTCCAAATTGATATACAAGTTTAACACCATTCCTATCAAGTATCAGAAAGATTCTTGTCAATATAGACTATTTTAATCCAACATTTATATGGAAAAGGAATGCATTAGCCAAAAAATATTTTTGAAAAACATGGGAAGAATCAGTCTACCTAATTTCAAGACTTACTATATAGCCACAATAATCAAAACTGTGACATTCACAAATGGATAGACAACATAGATCAATAGAAGAAAATAAAGAACACAATAATGGACCCATATGGAGACCAAAATGAGTTTTGATAAAATTTCAAAGAATTTCAGTGAAAAAAGGATAGACTTTTCAACAAGGAGCACAGAACAACTGAAACTCTCTATCCAAAGAAAATTAAAAATTAAACCACTTTCTAAGTTTCACAACTTATACAAAAATTAACTAAAAATAAACCATGGAATTAGCTATAAAATGTAAAAGTCTAAAACTTCCAGGAAAAAAATAAATAATTCTTTGGGATTTACAGTTAGGCTAATAGTTCTTAGATTTGACACCAAAAACATGAGCTATAAAACAGAAGTTGACAAATTAGACTTTATCAAAATTAAAAAACTTTGCTCCATAAAAGACCCTATAAGAGAATAAAAAGTCAGGGAGAAAATAATTACAAATCATATTTTTTACAAAGGACTGGTATCTAGAATATATCAAAGAATCTTTAAAAGGCAACAGTAAAAAGAAAAATCTGATTAGAAAATGAGAGAGAGGCTCCTGGGTGGCTCAGTTGGTTAAGCATCTGATTTTGGCTCAGGTCATAATCTCATGGTTTGTGGGTTTGAGCCCTGCCTTGGGCTTTGTGCTGACAGCTCAGAGACAGGAGCCTGCTTTGGGTTCTATGTCTCCCTCTCTCTCTGCCCCTCCCCTGTTCATGCTTTGTCTCTGTCTCTCAAAAATAAATAAAAACATTAAAAAAAAAGAAAATGAGAGAAAACACGAATGGACATTTCATCAAAGATGATATACAGATGGCAAACACATGAAAAGTTATTTGATATCATTAGCCATTTGCCTTTAGGGAAATGCAAATCAAAACCACAATTGGATATCGCTCTATACATCTTAAAATGGTTCCAATAAAAAATGAAAACATCAAATCTGGTGAAAAAATTCAGGAAAAGTAGATCACTTAAATATTTCTGGTGCAGAAAATAGTATAGCCAGTCTGGGGGAAAAAAAACTGTCAGTTTTTCAAAACCTAAAAGTGCCACTCCCATATGAATTGGAAATTGCACTCCGGGGCATTTATCAGAGGGAAGTAAAAACTCATTATCATAAAAACCTGTACATTATATTTTTATTGTAGTAAAATATACGTAACATAAAATTTACCATCTTAAACATTTTTAAATGTGCACCTCAGTAGTAGTAAGCACATTCACATTGTTGTGCAGTTATCACCACTGTCCCTTTCCAGAACTTTTTTCATATTCTCAAACTGAAACTTCTTTCCCGTTAAACAATAATTCCCCATTTCTCTCTGCCCCCAGCCTCTGGCAGCACCATCCTTCTTTCTGTTTCTATGGGTTTGACTACCCTAGGCACCTCATACAAATGGAGTCATACATTATTTGTCTTTTTATTTAAACTTTCAAAAAAACCCACCCAAGTATAATTAACTTAGAGTGTTATATTAGTTTCAGGTGTACAATATAATGATTCAACAACTCTGTACTTAGTGTTTATTGTGGTAAGTGTACTCTTAACCCCTCCACCTATTTCACCCATCCTTCCATCGACCTCCCCTCTGAGAACCATCTGTTCTCTACAGTTGGTTTTTTGATTTGTCTCTCTTTCTTTTTCTTTTTTCATTTGTTTCTTAAATTCCACATGAGTGAAGTCATATGGTATTTTTCTTTCTTGGACTGGCTTATATCACTTAGCATTATACTCTCTAGATCCGTCCACGTTGTTGCAAGTGGCAAGCTTTCATCCTTTTTTATGGATGAATAAGGTTCTATTGTATATATATGCCATATCTTCTTCATCCATTCATCTATCGATGGACACTTAGGTTGCTTCCATAATTTGGCTTTTAAAAATAATACTGCAATAATCATAGGGGTGCATGTACCACTTTGAATTAGTGTTTTCATATTTTTAGGGTGAATACCCAGTAGTGTGATTACAGGATCGTAGGTAGGTCTATTTTTAATGTTTTGAGGAACCTTCATACTGTCTTTCACAGTGGCTTCCGCAATATGCATTCCCACCAACAGTGTATGAGGGTTCCTATTTCTTCACATCCTCACCAACACTTGGTGTTTCTTGTATTGTTGATTTTAGCCATTCTGACATGCGTGAGGTGATACCTCGTTGTAGTTTTGCTTTGCATTTCTCTGATGAGTGATGTTGATATATATTGATGTGTCTCTAGGCAATCTATGTCTTCTTTGGAGAAATGCCTATTCGTGTCTTCTGCCCATTTTTTAATTGGATTATTTGGTGTTTTTGTTTGCATGGGGTTGTATAAGTTCTATATAGATTTTGCATACTAACTCTTTTTTTTTTAAATTGTTTTTTCAACGTTTTTATTTATTTTTGGGACAGAGAGAGACAGAGCATGAATGGGGGAGGGGCAGAGAGAGAGGGAGACACAGAATCGGAAACAGGCTCCAGGCTCTGAGCCATCAGCCCAGGGCCTGACGCGGGGCTCGAACTCCCAGACCGCGAGATCGTGACCTGGCTGAAGTCGGATGCTTAACTGACTGTGCCACCCAGGCGCCCCTGCATACTAACTCTTTATCAGATACGTCATTTGCAAATATCTTCTCCCGTTCTGCAGGTTACCTTTTAGTTTTGTTGGTTCCTTTGCTGTGAGGACATTTTTGTTTTGATCTAGTCCCAATAGCTTATTTTCACTTTTGCTTCCCTTGCACTAGGAGACATATCTAGAAAGATGTGATTATGGCCAATGTCAGAGAAATTATTGCCTATGCTCTCCTCTAGCAGTTTTATGGTTTTGGGTCTCACATTTAAGTCCTTAATCCATTTTGGATTTATTTATTTGTATGGTGTAGTAAAGTGGTCCAGTTTATTTCTTTTGATATAGCTGTCCAGTTTTCCCAACACCACTTGTTGAAGTGACTGTCATTTTCCAATTACATGCTCTTGCCTCCTTTGTCAAAGTTGAATTGACTATATAATTGTGGATTTATTTCTGGGTTTTCTATTTTGTTCAATTGATCTATGTGTATATTTTTCTGCCAGTACCATACTGTTTTGATTACTACTGCTTTGTAATGTAGCTTGAAATCTGGAATTGTGATGCCTCCAGTTTTTCAAGATTGCTTTGGCTATTTGGGGTCTTTTGTGGTTCCACACAAATTTTAGCATTATCTGTTCTTGTTCTGTGAAAAATGCTGTTGGTATTTTGATAGGGATTACACTGAATCTGTAGGTTGGTTGGGTAGTATGGACATTTTAACGTTTTTTTTTTTTTTTTTTTATTTTATTTTTGGGACAGAGAGAGACAGAGCATGAACGGGCGAGGGGCAGAGAGAGAGGGAGACACAGAATCGGAAACAGGCTCCAGGCTCTGAGCCATCAGCCCAGAGCCCGACGCGGGGCTCGAACTCACGGACCGCGAGATCGTGACCTGGCTGAAGTCGGGCGCTTAACCGACTGCGCCACCCAGGCGCCCCAAGGACATTTTAAAAATAGGTGTTCTTCCAATCCCTGAGCAGGGGATGTCTTTCCATTTTTTGTGTTATCTTCAATTTCTTTCATCAGTGCTTTATGGTTTTCAGAGTACAGGCCTTTTACCTCTTTGGTTAAATTTATTCTGGGATGCCTGGGTGGCTCAGTTGGTTGAGTGTCTGGCTGCAGCTCAAGTCATGATCTCGTGGTTTGTGGGTTCGAGCCCCATGTCAGGGGGTACAGCTCAGAGCCTGGAGCCTACTTTGGATTCTGTCTCCCTTTCTCTGTCCCTCCCCCATTTGCACTCTGTCTTTCTCTCTCTCAAAAATAAATAACATTAAAAAAATTTTAAAAATTATCCTTAGGTATTTTATTATTTTTGGTGCAATTGTAAACAGGAATATTTTCTTAATTTCTCTCTGCTGCTTCATTCATTCATGTATACAAATACAACAGATTTCTGTTAAGTGATTTTGTATCCTGCCATCTTACTGAATTCTTTTATCAGTTGTAGTAGTTTATTAGTGGAGTCTTTAAGATTTTTCTATATATAATATCACTTCATCTGCAAAGAGTTAAAATTTTATTTTTTTCCTTACCAATTTGGATGTCTTATTTCTTTTTGTTGTCTGATTGCTGTGACTAGGACTTGCGGTACTATTTTGAATAAAAGTGGTGAGTGTGTACATCCTTTTCTCATTCCTGATGGTAGGGGAAAATCTCTTAGTTGTTCACCATTGAGTATGATGTTAGCTGTGGGTTTTTCACATAAGGTCTTTATTATGTTGAAGTATGTTCCCTCTAACCCTACTTTGTTGAAGGTTTTTAATCATAAATGGATGTTGTACTTTTCAAATGCTTTTTCTGCATCTATTGAAATGATCATATAGTGTTTATCATTTGTCTTATTGATGTATCATGTTTGATTTCCAAATATTGAACCATATTTGCATCCTGGGAATACATCCCATTTTATCATGGTAAATGAGTTTTTTAAATGTATTGCTAGATGTGAATTGCTAATATTTTGTTGAGGATTTTCATCTATGTTTATCAAAGATATTCACTTATAGTTTTCTGTTTTTGTGGTACTTTTATCTGGTTTTGGAATGAGGGTAATGGTGGCCTCATAGAATGAATTTGGAAGTTTTTCTTGCTTTTCTACTTTTGTAAAAATTTAAGAAGACTAAGCATTAACTGTTCTTTAAATCATTTGTTAGAATTCGCCTATGAACCCATCTTGTCCTGGGCTTTTGTTTGTTAAGGGTTTTTTGATTACTGATTCAATTTCATACCTGGTAATTTGTTCAAATTTTCTATTTCTTCCTGTTTTATGTTGGGTAGGTTATGTTTCTAGGAATTTATCCATTTATTCTAGGTTGTCCAGTTTGGTCGCATAAAACTTTCCATAACATTCTTTTGTAATCCTTTGTTTGTATTTATGTGCTATTATTTGTTATCTCTCCTCTTTCATTTCTGGTTTTGTTTGAGTCCTCTTTGTATTTCTTTCTTTTTGTCTGTCTGTCTGGCTAGAGGTTTATCAATTTTGTTGATCTTTTTAAAGACCAGCTCCTGGTTTAATTGATTGATTCTATTGATTTTTAGTTTCTATATCATTTATTTATGCTCCAGTCTTTATTATTTCCTTCCTTGTGCTGGATTTGGGTTTTGTCTGTTTTTCCTTTTTTACATCCTTTAAGGTTAGATTGTTTGATATTTTTCTTCTTAAGGTAGGCTTGTATTGCCTTCCCTCTTAGAATTTTTTTGCACACTAAAGATTTTGGATTGTTGTTTTTATTTTCATTTGTATCCATGTACTTTTTGATTTCCTCTTTGATTTCTTGTTTGACCCATGCACTGTTTAGTAGCATGTTATTTAACCTCCATGTATTTGTGCTCTTCCCAGATTTTTTCTTGTGGTTGATTTCTAATTTTATAGCATTGTGATCAGAAAAGATGCAGGGTATAACTTTGATCTTTTTGAAATTGTTGAGACTTGTTTTGTAACCTAATATGTGATCTATTCTGGACAAGGTTCCATGTGCACTTGAATTTGTAATCTGCTCTTTTATGGTGGAATGTTCTGAAAATACTCATTAAAACTCTCTGGTCCAGTGTGTCATTCAAAGCCACTGTTTCCTTATTGATTCTCTGTTTGCATGATCTGTTCATTGATGTAGGTGGGGTGCTGAAGTCCCCTACTAGTCTTGTATTACTATCAATCAGTTCCTTTAACTTTTTTATTAACTGTTTTATGCACTTCGGTGCTCTCATATTGGGTGAATAAATATGTACAATTGTTATGTATTCTTTTCCTCTTAATGATTTTATAGTGTCCTTCTTTGCCTCTTAGTACAGTCTTTGGTTTAATGTCTATTTTGTCTGATATAAATATTGCTACCCTGTTTTTCTTTTCATGTCCATTTGCATGATAAATGTTTCTCCATCCTCTCACATTCAATCTGCATGTGTCTTTAGGTCAGAAGTGAGTCTCTTGTAGGCAGCATATAGATGGGTCTTGTTTTTTTTTATCCATTGTGTCACTGTGTTTTGATTGGAGTATTTAGTCCATTTACAATCAGAGTAATTATTGATAGGCATATATGTATTGCCATTGTATTATTTGTTTTGTGGTTATTTTTGTGGATCTTCTCTGATCCTTATTTCCCTTACTCTCTTCTCTTATCATAAGTTGGCTTACTTTAGTGATATACTTGGATTCATTCTCTTTATTTTTTGCATATCAATTACTGGTTTTTGATCTGTGGTTACCGTTAAATTCATATATAACATTTGCATATAGCAGCCTATCTTTAGTTGTTGGTCGGTTGAGTTTGAACCCATTCTTTACTCCTCTCCTCCTCAGGTTTTAGGTATATGGTGTCATTCTTTACTTCCTTTTACTTTGTGAGTCCCTTGACTGATTTTTACAGATACTCTAATTTTTTGCCTTTTTTGTGCTCCCTACTTTTGTTACTTTTAATTATGGTCTTTCCTCAAAAAGTCCCATTTAACACTTTTTGCAGGGCTGGTATAGTAGTCATGAACTTCTTTTAGCTTTTATCTGGGAAACTCTATCTCTCCTTCTATTCTGAATGATAGCCTTGCTGGGTAGAGCAAGATTTTGCCTACGGATTTTTTCCTTTCAGCACTTTGAATATATCATGCCTCTCTTGACTTGCCAAGTTTCTACTGAAAAATCTGCTGATAGCCTTATGGGGGGGGGTTCCCTTGTATGTAGCTGTATTATTTTCCCTTACTGCTTTTAAAAATCTTTATCTTTGCTTTTTGCCATTTTAATTACTATGTGTTTTGGTATGGACGTCCATTGGTTCATTTTGTTGTGGAATCTCTGAGCCTCCTGGATTTGAATTTCTGTTACCTGCCCCAAATTCAGTAATTTTTACTAATATTTCTTCAAATAAATTTTCTGTTCCTTTTTTTCTCTCTTCTTCTTGGGTCTCTATAATGTGAACATCATTAAATTTGAAGTGGTTGATTTCTCTGTCTATTCTCATTTTGCATAATTTTTTTTCTCTTACCTGTTCAGCTCGAGTATTTTCCATTACTGTGTCCTCCAGATCATTGATTTATTCTTCTACTTCATCTAGCCTTATATTTATTCCATCTAGTGCATTTTAAATTTCAATTATTGTGTTCTTCATCTGTGACTGGTTCTTTTTTATCTCTTTGTTAAGGGTCGGTCTTACTGATATTTTCCATTCTTTTCTCAAGTCCAGTGAGTATCTTTATATTCATTACATTAAATTCTCTAGCAAGTACATTACTTATCTTCCTTTCATTTAGGTCCCTTGCTGTGATTTTGTTTTGTTCTTTCATTTGGGATATATTCCTCTGTCTCCTCATCTTGTCTAACTTTCTATTTGTCTGTGTTAGGAAAGTCAGCTAAGTCTCTTGCTCTTGAAAGTAGTGGGTGGGGCACGCACTTTTAACAAGGTAGTACTGGTCTTTTTCCACAAAAGATGTGAAGCTATGGATACCAGGCAGGGTGTGCCACAACATGCACACAGGTGTGCCATGACCAGAAGTTGTACATTGTGGTCCTCTTCCACAGGGCATGCACACCTGCTGCTGAGACCAGAGCCAGCTGGGACTGCTCCACAAAGTGTGAACAGACTAGGGGAGGGTGTGCAGTTTTAACAAGGCATGTGTCTGCTCTGTAGGAGGTGACAAGCTGCTGACACCAGGACCAAGGGCCATCCAAGAGCATAGTTGGGAGATGCAGTGTTGGCAAGGTTTGTGCAGGTCTCTCACAAGAACTAAGGCAGCCCCCACTGGAGGCGTTGGAGTTTGGGGTGAGCAAGTTAAGTAGTGAATACCAGTGCTGTGCTGGTTCCTTCAGGTTACTGTGTGTTTATGCTGGGGTGTGGAGGAGGGAAATGGTGTCTGCCATCTCCTTTGACCTTTCCTGGAAAGGTCCCTCAGCAAACTCTGAGGTTAGTATAACTACCCCTCTGGTATGCCCCAGGTGTTTTTCAAACTACTGCTTCTATGCTGTATCTCTATGAGGCTATTTGTTGTGTTGGCTCTTTAAGGTCAGGAACTCAGTTTCTTATTGCCCCTCCAGGCTCTCCTGGAGATGAGCCCACTAATTTTTAAGCTCCAGGCTTTAAGTCTCACTGGTTGTCAGAAGTCACAAAATTTGGCCCATCTGATTTTCAAAGCCAAATGCCATGGGGATTCATTTTCCCCATGTGGTCTCCCCAGTGTGATAGTCTTTTCCTAACCCCTCTGCATGCCCATGACTTCCTCCCTTTGGTGGCCACCAATTAATTAATTCCTTTTATATTACTTTTTTAATGTTTATTTTTGAGAGAGAGAGAGCAAGCAAGTGAGTGCGCAAGTGGGGGAGGGGCAGAGAGAGGGAGACACAGAATCTGAAGCAAGCTCCAGGATCTGAGGTATCAGCACAAAATCCGATGTGGGCCTGGAACTCACGATCGGAGAGATCATGACCTGAGCGGAGGTTGGAAGCTTCACCAACTGAGCCACATGCCCCTAATTAATTAATTCTTTAATTAATTAATTCCTTTCTCCTTCTAACTTTGTTCTTCTTTGTTCTTCTTTGACGAGTTCCTTGAGGTAGATGGTGAGATTGAGATCTATCTCGTTCTTTTTTTAAAAAAATTTTTTAAATGTTTTTATTTATTTTTGAGATAGAGAGAGACAGAGCATGAGCAGGGAGGGGCAGAGAGAGGGGGAGACACAGAATCTGAAGCAGGCTCTAGGCTCCGAGCTGTCAGCATGGAGCCCAACTCGGGGCTCAAACCCACGGAGTGTGAGATCATGACCTGAGCTGAAGTCGGACGCTCAACCGACTTCAGGCACCCCAAGATCTATCTTGTTCTTAAAGTAGGTATTTATTACTGTGAACTTCTCTCTTAGAATTGCTTTTGCTCCATTCCTTGGATTTTAGTATATTGTAGTTTCATTTTCCTTTCCTTAGGAACATCCATTCCTGAGATGTTTTATTTCCCCTTTAATTTCTTCTTGGCTGTATTAGTTGTTCAGAAGTGTTGTTTAGGGATGCCTAAGTGGCTCAGTCAGTTGAGCTTTGGACTTTGACTCAGGTCATGATCTCATGGTCATGGGTTCAAGACCCGCGTGGGGCTCTGTGCTGATAGCTCAGAGCCTAAAGCCTTCTTTGGACTCTGTGTCTCCCTCTCTTTCTGCCCCTCCCCTGCTCGAACTTTGTGTCTCTCTGTCTCTCTCAAAAATAAAGTTTTTAAAAGTAAAAAAAAAGTGTTTAATTTCCTTATATTCATGAAATTTCCAGTTTTCTTCCTGTTATTAATTTCTAGTTTCATACCATTGTGGTTAATGGAAATACTTGTTGTTTCAATTTTCTTAAACTGGCTAAGACTTGTTTTGTGACCTAACATATAGTCTATCCTAGGAAATTTTCCACGTGTGCCTGAGGAGAATGTGTACTCTGTAGTTGTTGGATGAAATGTCTATAAATGTCAGTCCCATTTGGTCTATAGGGTTGTTCAAATCTACTTATGTTTCTTTTTGTTTTGTTTTAAATTTTATTTTGAATTCTAGTATACTTACCATACAGTGTTATATTGGTTTCAGATGTACAAATAGTGACTAATAATTCCACACATCACATGGTGCTCATCACAGGTGGATTGCCTCTTACCCATCCTCTGACTTACCTCCCCTCTGGTAACTATCAGTTTGTTGTCTATAGTTAAGAGTCTGTCTTGGTTTCTCTTTTTTCATTTGTGTTGTTGTTGTTGTTGTTCCTTAAATTCCACATAAGAGTGAAATCATGGTATTTGTCTTTCTCTGACTGATTTAAATTAGCATTATACTCTCTAGAATCATCCATATGTGCATGTATTCCTTTGAATTAGTGTTTTCATATTTTTTGGGTAAATACCCAGTAACATGATTATAGGATATTAGAGTAATTCTATTTTTAATGGCTTGAGGAAACTTCATACTGTTTTCCACAGTGGCTGCTTAATATTTCATTCCCACCAACAGTGCATGAGGGTTTCTTTTCCTCTACATCTTTGCCAATATTTGTTGTTTCTTATGTTCTGATTTTAACCATGCTGACAGGTGTGAGGTGATATCTCGTAGTTTTTATTTGCATTTCCCTGATGATGAATGATGTTGAGTATCTTTTCATGTGTATGTTGGCCATCTGTATGTCTTCTTTGGGGAAATGTCTGTTCTTCTGCCCATTTTTAAATTGGATTATTAGTTTTGGGGGTGTTGAGTTGTATAAGTTATTTAATAGATTTTCGATACTAACACTTCATCAGATATGTCATTTGCAAATATCTTCTCCCATTCTGCAGGTTACCTTTCAGTTTTGTTGGCTATTTCCTCTGCTGTGCAGAAGCTTTATATTTACATATAGTCCCAATAGTTTACTTTTGCTTTTATTTCCCTTGCCTCAGGAGAACTATCTAGAAAAATGTTTCTAAGTCCTATGTCAGAGAAATATAGAAATATATATGCCTATGCTCTCTTCTAGAATGTTTATGGTTTCAAGTCTCACATTTAGTTCTGTAATTCATTTTGAATTTATTTTGGTGCATGGTGTAAGAAAGCAGTTCAGTTTCATTCTTTTGCATGAAGCTGTCTAGTTTTGCCAGCATCACTTATTTAAGAGGCTGTCTTTTCCTGATTGTATATTCTTGCCTACTTTGTCATAAATTAACTGACCAGGTAAGTCTTGGTTTATTTCTGCATTCTCTATTCTGTTCCATTCATCTGTGTCTATTTTTGTGCCAGTACCATACTGTTTTGATTACTAGAGCTTTGTAGTATATCTTGAAATCTGGGAATGGGATGCCTCCAGCTCTGCTGTTTTTCAAGATTAATTTGGTATTCAAGGTCTTTTGTGGTTCCACACAAATTTTAGCATTATTTGTTCTTGTTCTGTGAAAATGCTGTCAGTATTTTACAGGGATTGCATTGAATTGGTAGATTGCTTTGGGTAAAAAAGACATGTTAACAATAAATTTTCTTCCAGTTCTTGAGGATGGACATTCTTTTTGTTGTCTTAAATTTCTTTCATCAGTATTTTATGGTTTTTAGAGTAAAGCACTTTCATCTCTTTGGCTAAATTTATGTCTATGTATGTTACTATTTTTGGTGCAACTGTAAAAGGGATTGTTGTCTTAATTTCTCTTTCTTCTGTTTATTATTAGTGTATAGAAATGCAACAGATTTCTGTACATTGATTTTGTATCCTGCAACATTATGGAATTAATTTATCAGTTCATTTATCAGTAGCTTTTTGGTGGAGTCTTTATAGAGTTTTCTATATGTAGTTTCATGTCATCTGCAAAAAGTTAAAGTTTTACTTCTTTCTTACCAATTTGGATGCCTTTATTTTTGTTGTTGCTGTTGTTGTTGTCTAATTGCTGTGGCTAGGACTTCCAGAACTATGTTGTCTAAAAGTGGTGAAAATGGACATCTTTGTCTTGTTCCTGACCTTAGTGGGGATAGCTCTTCATTTTTCCCTATTTTGTAGGTTAACTGCAGGTTTTTCATAGATGGCCTTTATTTTGTTGAGGTGTGTTCCCTTTAAACCCACTTCGTTGAAAGTTTTTATCATGAGTGGATGTTGTATATTGTCAAATACTTTTTCTGCATCTATTAAGATGATCGTATGGTATTTATCCTTTCTCTTGTTAATGTGATGTAGCACATTGATTGATTCACAAATATTGAACCACCCTTACATCTAAGGCATAAATCTTACCCTATCTTGGTGGGTAATTTCTTTTTAAAGTTTATTTATTTAAGAGAGAGAGTGAGGAGGCACATCTGAGTCGGGGAGGGGCAGAGGGAGAAAGAGACTCTTAAGCAGGCTCCACACTCAGTGCAGCCAACATGGGGCTCAGAATGAGCCAACATGGGGCTCGTTCTCATGACTCTGAGATCATGACCCAAGCCAAGGTGAAGAGTCCAATCCTTAACTGACTGAGCCACTCAGGTGCCCCAGTGGACGATTTTTTATATGTATTAAATTCACTGGGGTGCCTAGGTGGCTCAATCAGTTAAGCAATGGACTCTTGATTTGGGCTCAGGTCATATTCTCACAGTTTGTGAGTTCAAGTCCTTCATGGGGCTCTGTGCTGTCAGACTGGAGCTTGCTTGGGATTCTCTGTCTCCTCTCTCTGCCTCTACCCCACTCATGCTGTCTTTCTCTCTCAAAAATAAATAAACTTTAAAAAATAAATGCATTAAATTCAGTTTGCTAATATTTTGTTGAGGATTTCTCTATGTTCTTTAGAGATATTGGCATGGAGTCTTTCTTTTCTTTCTCTCTGTCTTTCTGTCTTTCTCTCTTTGTGTGGTTTTGGTATCAAGGTGATGCTGGCCTCATAGAATAAATTTGGATGTTTTCCTTTCTCCTTTATTTTTCAGAATAGTTTGAGTAAGGTAGATATTAAGTGTTGGTATAATTCAGCTGTGAAGCCATCTAGTCCTGTACATTTGTTTGTTGAAGTTTTTTGATTACTGATTTAACTGCATTAGTAGTAATCAATCTGTTCAAATTTTCTATATCTCCTTGATTCAGTTTAGATTATATCTTTCTAGGAATTTATCCACTTCTTCCAGGTTGTCCAATTTATTGGCATACAATTTTTCTTAGTAGTCTTTCATAATCCTTTGCCTTTTTCTGATGTTAGCTGTCATTCCTCCTTCACTTCTGTATTAATTTGAGTCCTGACTCTCTTTCTTTTGATGAGTCTTATTAAAGGTTTATCATTTTTTCCTCCTTTCAAAGAACCATCTCATAATTATTGATTTTTTAGCCTCTGTTTCATTTATTTCTGTTCTAATCTTCATTATTTCCTTCCTTCTGATAGTTTTAGACTTTTTCTTTTCTAGATTTTTTTAGCTGTAATGTTAGATTATTTATGTGAAATTTTTTGTTTATTTCTTGTAGTAGGACTGTATTACCACAAACTTTCCTCTTAGAGCTGTTCTTTCTGTGTTCCATAGATTTTGGACCTTTGTGCTTTCATTTTCATTTCTATGTATGTTTTTATTTCCTCTTTGATACCTTGGTTGACTCATTCATTGTTTAGTAGAATGTTGTTTAACTGATTTCTAGTTTCATACCATCATGGTTGGAAAAGATGCTTGAGAAGATTTCAATCTTAAATTTATTAAGACTTATTTTGTGGCTTAACATGTGATTGATTAATCTTGGAGAATATTCCATGTGTACTTGAAAAGAATATGTTTCTGTGTAGAGGTGGGTTTTTCTGTATGTATCTATTAGTTCCTTCTGGCCTAAAGTGTCATTCAAAGTCACTGTTTCCTTGATTTTCTCTCTGGACGGTCTATCCATTGATGAAATGAGTTGTTAAAGTCCTCTGCTATTGTTGTATTACTGTCACTTTCTCCCTTTATGTTAATAATTGCTTTATGTATTTAGGTGCTCCTCAGTTGCGTGCATAGATGTTTAGAGTTGTTATATCCTCTTCTTGGATTGTTCCCTTTATCATTATGTAATGCCCTTCTTGGTCTATTACTATAGTTTTTGTTTTAAAGTCTGTTTTGTTTGACATATGTATCGCTATACCAGTTCTTTTTTTTCTTTTTCTTTTTAACTTCCATTTGAGTGGTACGTATTTTTTCTAGTCCCTTACTTTCAGTTTATACTTCTCTTTAAGTCTGAAGGGGGTCTCTTGTAGGCAGTCTATAGAAGGGTCTTGTTTTTTGTTTTATTTTCATTCACTCACCCTATGTCTTTTGTTTGTAGCATTTAGTGCATTTATATTTAATTATTTAGGTGTGTACTTACTGCCATTGTAATTGTTTTCTTGTTTTTGTAGTTCTTTGTTTCTTTCTTCTTTTGTTCTCTTCATGGTTTTATACCTTGTCTAGCATTGTGCTTGGATTTTTTTCTCTTTAGTTTTGTGTGTGTGTGTGTGTGTGTGTGTGTGTGTGTGTATTTGTTATGGGTTTTTGATTCTTAGTTACCATTAGATTTATATGTAACATCTTGTGTGTACACCAGTCTATATTCAGTTGATGGTTGCTTAATTTTGAATACATTCTAAAAGCACTAACTTTTTATTTCTATGTTTTATGTATATGTCGTTATAATTTATATATTTTTATTTTGTGTATCTCCTGACTGACTTTTATAGATAAAATTGATTTTACTACTTTTGTGGGTTTTTAAAAAAAATTTTTTACATTTATTTATTTATTTATTTATTTATTTATTTATTTTTTTTAATTTTTTTTTTCAACGTTTATTTATTTTGGGGACAGAGAGAGACAGAGCATGAACGGGGGAGGGGCAGAGAGAGAGGGAGACAGAATCGGAAACAGGCTCCAGGCTCCGAGCCATCAGCCCAGAGCCTGACGCGGGGCTCGAACTCACGGACCGCGAGATCGTGACCTGGCTGAAGTCGGACGCTTAACCGACTGCGCCACCCAGGCGCCCTACATTTATTTATTTTTTGAGAGACACAGAGAGACAGAGCACAAGTGGGGGAGGGGCAGAGAGAGAAGGAGACACAGAATCCGAAGCAGCTCCAGGCTCCAAGCTGGTCAGCACAGAGCCTGACGTGGGGCTCAAACCCACGAACTGTGAGATCATGACCTGAGCCGAGGTCGGCCGCTTAACCAACTGAGCCACCCAGGTGTCCCACTACTTTTGTGTTTTAATCTCCAAACTGGCTATGTAAGTGATTAATCTGCTATCTTTATTATACATTCACTTTTACCTGTGAGTTTTTTCCTTTTATAAATTTCTAATGGTTATAGCCATTGTTGCTTTAAATATTCCTTTTGTCCTTTTTCTCTTTGTCTTCTCCTGGAATTTCCATAATGAAGATATTGTTTCTTTTGATTATGTCTCATAAGTCCCTGTAGACTTTCTTCACTCTTTGTCATTTTTTTGTTTTTATTTTTGCTACTCTGACTTGATAATTTCAAATGTTATGCATTCTAGGTCACTGTTTCTTCTGCCTGGTCAAGTCTGCTTTTGAAGCTCTCTATTGAATTCTTCAGCTAAGTTTTATTTTTTAGCTCTATGATATCTGTCTCTCTCTCTTTTTTTTGATAGTTTCTCTTTCTTTGTTAAACTTCTCATTTTGTTCAGATTTTTAAAATTTTCTTGTCAGTGTGTTCTTATAGTTCACTTAACTTCTTTAAGAGGATTATTCTGAATTCTTTGCCAGACAGTTCATAGATCTCCATTTTTTTTAGGGTCACTTATTGGAGCTTTATTAGTTTCCTTTGGTGTTGTCATGTTTACCTGACTTTTTAATTTTTTATCTTGGTATCTGAGCATTGGAATGCAATCTCTTCTTCTGAGATTTTATTGGCTCACTTTGGCAGAGACCATTCTTCACCAGGCAGCTCAATTTGGACTTTTTTTTTAATGTGTCTGCTGGTAATATTCTTGGAGGAGGGGGAGCTTGCTATCATTTTTGGGTGAGGCCACTGCCAAAGCACTGAGGTCAGGGGTTGGTGCTTCTGACTGAAAAGAGTTGGATAGGGCTTCTGCTTGGTTCCCTGCATAGACTAAGGGTGTAGAATAGGCTCCATGGTTACTTGGGTTCTCTAGTCAGGCTTCCTAAGCAGTTGGTACTGGGTACTATACTCAGCTGGGGTTATGAATTATCTTTCATACCCCGGGACAGTCCCCAGCACCTGCATGGCTCATTATTTGGGGACCAGAATCAGACAAAATTATCCAGTAAATTCTTTTGCTGGACAAGGCCACGGATTTTGCTCTGCAGAGGGAGATAGGTATACGCTGTACACTTTGTTTAAGTGCCACTGTAAGCAGGGTCGTTGGATGAGCTTCATAGCTTCCTGAGTGTTCTGGTTAGGTTCCCTGATCAGACAGGTTGACAGCTGTATTTAGCTATGGTCAGGGCTGCAAATTAGTTTTCTTGCCCAGGGAGAGTGGGAGAACTAGTTTTAAGGTTAGCAAGATTTTTTGTTTGTGGTCTTCACCCCAGGTAACCCACACTCCAAGTTCCCTGGCTGAATGGGGTTACTGGTTTTGTTCTGTGGACACTCAGCTCTTCCTGCTGTATTCTGCTTGAGCATTAGTGGGCAATGCAGCTTTTCAGTGGTCCAGCCAGTCTTTCTGGTCAGATGGGGCTGGCAGCTACTCAGCAGTTGGTATGAATTAGCTCCTCTGCCTGGGCATGGGCAGACGAGACTCTAGGGACCACAAAAAGCTCTTCATCTGAGGACTAAAATCAAGGAGATAGGAGTTCCTTAGTCAGGTTGCACCACTGACTTGATTCTGCAGGTTAGCAAAACCAATGACTTAGACTACTATTTGGTTGCTGCTGGTAGGAACTCAGTCTGCCAAGATCTGAGTGCTGGTTGTTGGAAGCTCCTCTTCCCTTCTCCACTACAATCAGATTTCCAGTAGTCAAGCACCACAGATTCTCCTATAGTTCCCATGGAGTGAAATTGGAGTTGGGACTCCCAGGAAGTGGTCCACACTCTGGGGGAGCTAGATGTGCACCCCCGGCTTTCTTTTCCTACTGGAGGAACTATAGTCTTAGAGGAAACCTCTCATTGTGATGCTGCACTGGCCTGGGGGAAGAGCATTTTAGTCAGCATGTAACTGATCCTGTTACCCCTCTAATGTGGTCTGTCTTGGTCTTTGTGGTGCAGAGGGGTGCTTCAGCACATCATATTCTAGGATTTTCTCAGTGGCGTCTTGTGCAAGAACTGTGCATGAATATTTGTTAGCTGTTTTTCTTGTAAAAGGGATCTAAGTCAGGAATGACCTATGGTGTCATTTTGGTGATGTCACTCCTACCATACTGTTTAATCAATTCATCCATCAGTGGACATTTGGGTTACTTCCACCTTTTGACTATTGTGAATAATGCTGCTATGAACAAATATCAGTTTGAGTCCTGCTGCCAATTCTTTTGAGTATTTACCCAAAGTGAAATTGCAGGCTGTATGGGAATTCTATTTTTTAATTTTTTGAGGATCCATCAAGCTGTTTCTCATAGCAGTTGCCTATTTCACATTTCCACTAGCAGTGCACAAAGGTTCCAGTTTTTCTACATCATTGTCAACACTTGTTATTTTTCTTTCTTTCTTTTTTTAATAATTACCATCTTAATGGGTGTGAAGTTGTATCTTGTGGTTTTTAATTTGCATTTCCCTAATGATTAGTAGTTTTGAGTTCTTTTTTATGTGCTTATTAGCCATTTGTATACCTTTGTTTGGAGAAATGTCTTTTCAAGTCCCCTGCCCATTTTTTATTTATTTTTTTTAAATTTTTTTTTTTTTAACGTTTATTTATTTTTTTGGGACAGAGAGAGACAGAGCATGAACGGGGGAGGGGCAGAGAGAGAGGGAGACACAGAATCGGAAACAGGCTCCAGGCTCTGAGCCATCAGCCCAGAGCCCGACGCGGGGCTCGAACTCATGGACCGCGAGATCGTGACCTGGCTGAAGTCGGACGCTTAACCGACTGCGCCACCCAGGCGCCCCTCCTGCCCATTTTTTAATTGGTTGCTTATTTTCCTGTTGTTGAATTGTAGGTGTTCCTTTTATATTCTGCATATTAATCATCTTTTAAGATATATGATTTGCAAGTATTTTCTTCCATTCCATAGGTTACCTCTTCACTTTGTTGATTATGTCCTTTGATGCATATAGTTTTAAATTTCAATATAGTCCAATTTGTCTGTATTTTCTTTTGTTTCCTGTGCTTTTGGTGTCCTAGTCATTGCAAAGTCCAATGTTAAGAAGTTGTTTCCTGTCTTCATTTAAGAATTTCAGCCCCGCGTCAGGCTCTGGGCTGATGGCTCAGAGCCTGGAGCCTGTTTCCGATTCTGTGTCTTCCTCTCTCTCTGCCCCTCCCCCGTTCATGCTCTGTCTCTCTCTGTCCCAAAAATAAATAAACGTTGGAAAAAAAAAAAGAATTTCATCATTATAGCTCTAATATTTAGGTCTTTGATCCATTTTGAGTTATATTTTCATATGGAGTAAGATAAAAGTCCAACTTCATTTTCATGCATATGGGTATTCAGTTTTCCCAACATTCATTTTTTGAAGATTGTCCTCTTCCTGTTAAATTGTCTTGGTGCTGTTGTCCAGAAGCATTTGACCATATATGCAAAGATTTATTTCTGTTTTCTACTCTGTTCTTTTGTTCTTTGGTGTTTTTGGTCTCTACGTTTGTTTTTATGCTGGTTTTGATTACTATAGCTTTGTCACAGCTATTGAAGTCGGGAAGTAGGACACATTTAAGCTTGTTCTTTTTCAAGACTGTTTGGCTATTCATAGTCCCTTGAGATTTTATATAACTTTTAGGATAAATTTTTTTCTTTTTTCAAAATACTTTTGGGGTTTTGACAGGAATTGCACTGAATCTGAAGGTCACATTGGATAGTATTGATATCTTAACATTAAGTCTTGCCATTCATGAACACAGGATATCTTCCATTTGTTGATGTGTTTTAAGTTTCTTTCATAAATGTACATGAGCTGTTACAGTATTTTTATTCATAATATTAAAAAACTGGAAATCACACAGACATTCTTCAAAAAGTTAATGGTTGAACAAACTGTAGTACATCCACACCATGAAATATTATTCAGAAATAAAAAGTAATAAACTATTGACATACTCAACAACCCAAATGAATCTCCAGAGAACTGTGCTGGGGAATGACAATCTGAAAATATTATGTAGTATATGATTCCATTTATATAACCTTTTTGAAATGATACAGTTATAGAAATTAATAACAGATTAATGATTTCCAAGGATTAATGAGTGGATGAGAGTTAGAGGGAAGTGGATGTGTTTACCAAAGGTTGACATAAGAGGTCATTGTGGTGATGGAAATGTACTGTATCTTGACCATATCATTGTCAATATCCTGATTGTGATATTGTACTAAAGTTTTGCATAGTATCTCTGCATTATTTCTTACAACTGCATGCAAACCTCAAATTATTTAAAAATGAAGAGTACAATTTAGAAGAAAGAAAAAGGCAAGGAAATACGTGATATCTTTGAGAAAGATTTCCATAAAGTATTGTTGACAATAAAAGGAAATTTAATGCTGTTTGGGAAATGGCTGGCTATAATGATTCGCTTCTCAAGCTCTCTTGAGAATCAAGTTTTTTTTTCTTTTTGCCTTGTTTTAATGATGCTTAGAATACAAGTATCTTGCATCAGTCACAGCTCTGGATGGCTTAGGAACACTGTTGCTATTAGAAACTAAATGTCACCAAAGATACTATGGAGAATCTCTCTAGTAGAGACTGTGACATCCTTAACTAAGTCAGATGACTATCTCTTCTAGCCTGGCTGGGTTACCTAAATGGCCCCAACCAGGTGAGCAGGTTGGCACCTTGCTTGTACTCACAGGAAAGTTTTCACTTGCATCACCCTGAGAGTCAGTTCCTCCTTAAATATTGAGCCCTAGGCACCTCACCTATACTATCTATCCTAGACCTGGCCCTGTTCCCAGCCTTAAAAGTAAATACATACATAAATAAATTAATTAATTAAAATAAAATAAAATAAAGCTAGATGATCCAAACAAACTAGTTTCTTAGCTGTAAATTGGATAAATGATTCAAGATTATCTCTAGAGTTTTAATTCCAAGATTGATAATAAGAGCTACTGGGCATGCACTTCTGCTTTAGGCTTAGGCATTGTATGAGCTAATTTATATCATCTTCACCACAACCTTTTGAGGAGGAGCTTCTTTCCATTTTCACTTTACAAATGAGAAAAACTGTGTCAGAAAGATGAAGGAAATTTCCTGAGAACACACAGTGAAAGGGTAAGGAGTCTGGGAAGAGGGGGACCAATCATCCCCATTTTCCCAAGACTGAAGGGTTTCCCCAGATGTGGGACTTTCAGTACTAAAACTGGGGAAGTCCCAAGTAAAATCAGATGAGTTGATCAAACTTTCTGGGAGGCCAGTCCTAAACTCCTGTGATTAATTCCAGAGTGTATATTCTCTCGGCCATACCACACCACCTCTCAGTTTCTTAAGAGACTGCCGGAGAGTTGTCACTATTAAAACAAGCAAGACAAATTGTGTTTCTTTGGGGGGAAGTGGGAATAAAAATGCTACCGGGAGGAACAGGAGAAAGTGGTAGGCAAGGAAACCTATATTTATATTTTATATTGTTCATTTTCAAGAACAATTTGTATAGAAAGACTGGCAGACAAGCAATTAAACTTGAAATATATTAAAATGAGAAAACAAGGGAGATGAGCATGGAATTTATATATTTTTAAATGTCTTATGGAAGTTTTAATAAATAATGTATGCTTCTTAGAAACAAATGCTAATAAAATAAATCTAGGAGGATGGCTTGCAGTAGGATTTGAGATCAGCAGCAGGTGCAGCACATTAATCCAAAGATTGGCAGAGTTAATGGCCCCACACACAAGAGTGCTTGCTTTCTCAGAATTGCAGTTTGCACAGATTTAACCTCCCTTCTCTCCCTAACCCTGCCTTTTGAATAAGTGTTCCTTTGCTGAAAAAGTGTGATGCAATCCTTGGGGAGCAGAGTAGCAAATCAGGCAAAACACAGAACTGGCAACAGCTTGGAGGATGCCAAACCCAGTGACCGCTGGAGCAGAGTTGGGTAGCAGATGTTGTGTTACCATGGCAACCAGTGGGCGGCTCCAAATAAAGAAGGGACTCAATTTCCAAGGACTGAGACCGGAGGGAGTCTTTGACCCAGCCTTTTTCTGGAGCTCTGTGGCTTTGGAAATGTTGGGGGCAAAGGGAGACATAAAGGAGGGGCTGTTACACTTTCCTTTCCTCACTGTTCTTGTACTATTGGTAAAAGAAAATGTATCCTTTTTTTTTTTTTTTTTAAAGTATCACCCTTCGACAGGAAACCTCCTGCCAGCTGTGTATTAATGAGTTGCCTTGCCTCCAGGAGACTTGATAATCCCTCTCCCAGTTGAACTGGTGGCCCCTCCTACAGCGGTTCCTCCACTTCCCTTTGCTTCCTAATTACTGTTGTTGGCGAAGGATACATAGTCCTGCAGAATGACGGCTTGTAGGCACAAAGGAGGTTCCACAGACCACTTCCCTCCCCACTTTCTGGTTCTCGTGTCAGCCCCAAAGCACAAGCCATCGCTGCAGGAGCCCAGGGTCCAGTTAGTGTGGTTCACATACACATGAGAGCCTCGGTCACCATTGCCAAGTGAGGTTGTGCACACACTCGCCCAGAGACTGAGATGAACGGAGACATGAACGCACAACCTCCAGTTCTCCAGTATTGTTCCACTGCCTCTGTGTGCTCAGAATTAATTTTTTCTAAAAAGATCTAATTATCTTGTGAATAGCACGGTTGTATTACATTCTGGTTTTTTTTTTTATGTCAGAAAGGCTTCATTTTTCAAGTGTAAACAATTAAAATATTTCTTGGTATTTTAACATCGTTTTGACATTTCTTTGTTTTTGAATGCATTGTGAGCCTCAAAAAAACCCCAAAAAGAAACCAAAAAAAAAAAAAACAACCCAAAAAACAAAAACCAAACCAAACAAAAAACAATAGCTGCTCCTAATCTTCCTCAGCCTCTGGGAAACCCTGGAATCTGCCTGCTGTGCTAGGAAGAAGAAAGACCCTGCAAACTTGGGGAGCCTCAGCTTTTTCTTCTAGAGCAGGGGTTTCCAAAAGCCATATACTGGGTCACAGATAAAAAATATTAAAATTTATATTTATTTTTATTCCAGTATAGTTGGTGTAGTGTTTCATTAGCTTCAGGTGCACAATAAGGCAATTCAGCAGTTTCATACACCAGCCAGGGCTCATCACGACAAGTGCCCTCCTTAATCCCCATCCCCTATTTCTCCCATCTGCCCACCCCCCTCCTCTCTGGTAACCAGCAGTTTGTTCTCTACAGTCGAGTCTGTTTCTTGGCTTCTCTCTCTCTCTTTCCTTTGCTTATCTGTTTTGTTTCTTAAATTACACACATATAAAAACACTAATTCAAAAGGATACACGCACCCCTGTTTATAGCAGCATTATTTACAATGGCCAAATTATGAAAGCAGGCCACATGGCCATCTATAAATGGATAAAAAAAAGGATATATATATACGAAATTTCTATTTTTCATCTCAGCCTATAAAAGTCTAGTTTCTGTATTTGTGTTATAGCATACATAATAATGCAATGGTGTATATGTGTGCATGTATGTATAATTTTAAATTTAGTAAAGATTTATGGAGGTTGTATCCTATAGCTTTTAAAACTGTTTTAATTCACATATCCTACAATTCATCCACTTAGAATACACAATTCAGTGACTTTTAGTATATTCAGAGTTTTACACTGATTACCAAAATCAACTTTTGAACATTTTCATTACCCCAAAAAGAAACCCCATTCCTCCCAGCCCCTAGCAGCCTCCTACTTTTTTGTCTCTATAGATTTTACTATTCTTGGTATTTCATGTAAATGGAATTCTAATGTACCTTTTGTGTCTAGCTTTTTTCACTTGGCATAATGTTCTCAAGGTTCATCTGTGTTGTAGCATGTAACAGCACTTCATTCCTTTTTTTGACTGAGTAGGATGGATATATACCATATTTTATTTATCTATTTATCATTGCTCTTAGGGGTTAGCACCCAAATTTTGTGGTAGACCCCTGATCTATTAATCTATGCATTACATGCACTATGCATCAAAGACAATATTCAAAATATTCAGCAACAGCCAGATACTAACAACAACGCATGTTTTAAGCTCTGGAATCTGGAATCTCTGATTAATGCCAAGTTACAGTTTTTATTTGCTGGGACCCAGGAAGCTGGGGGCAAAGTGCTCAGGGGGCCAAAGGGAGAGGCTCTTTACTACAACTGTCATAGAAGTATTTCAATATTTTACACCTGCTGGTGCCACAGGTGTGTGCATGTAAGCTGACATCTCCCTGGTAGATCTGCTGTGAGGGTTAAGTGAGGCCAGGCACACAGAGAATCCAGGGGATCTTGTTTGGAAATATGTGGTAGCTTGTGACCTGTAGCAAGCACAACTGTCAGCCAAAAGTCACTGCTCCTCATTCCCTTCAATGTAGGACTGCTCCCCGCAGCTGAGTGAGTCCCTCTCCTAGAAGCCTATTTTATTATGCATCTAAAGGGAGTCCTAAGGTCTATTGCATGTGCAAGTACATCCCGCTGAGATAGCAAAGGGAAAATCTCTTGCATGGTCCCCACGGTTCCTTCTCTGGAAAAGGAGGAGGATAAACCTGGCTGGAGTCTGAGGGAACAGCCTGAAGGTGAGGTCACTGGGATGCAGGAAGGAATAAACTTCAAATGAAATCCTACTCTTGAAATTCCCTGCTTGCCTTCCCTTGGTCTGTGTCCCCAGAATGATCCCTGATTCAGTCTAGGACCTGATGATCACTTTCCACTTTTGCCACGAAATCACAAAGTTTAGGAGGAAACTAAGACCTGTGTAGGGAACGTTACTTGCTCAAGATCACTCATGGCTAGCTAGCTGGTGGAAGAGCTGAATTGAGAGCAGAGGTTTCCTGACTATAGGCTAGACCCAGCCTTACAAGAACAGCCAACGTGACAGAAAATGGTGAGCTTCACTGAGCTCCTTCTCTGTTGGGTAACAGTGTCCTGTGGGCCCTCAGTGTTTGCTTATCAGGGGATTTCAAATGCCCAGGCTCTTTCGGGACTCTCTGTCACCACGTTCAATGGAAAGAGTTTTAACTGCAGAGGACTGCTTGAGGAACTGGACTGGAATCAAATAATGGTTAAAAAGTTAGAAAACGATATTTAAGAGAAAAGACAGAGAGGATTTAGTCTGAAGGATGAGGGGCAGATTGATGGCACTTCTAGATGCTTTAGACAACAAAGATTGACTGCAAAGGGAAGGGGAAGCTACTCAATGCTGCAAGATGGTGGAGGAAGAGAACTCTGTGAGGTCCAGGCAGAATTTAAAGGCAAATGTGAGCCTTGTAAATGAAGAAGTTCCATGAAAGTCTGTGGTGGTACTGGTGGATTAGGACCTATCTTCCCAGGCAGGTCTGTCCCCATCCCTTTGGGTTACTTGAATGCCCCAACCTCTTTGGCAGTGTTCTTCCAAAAGGAGAGGTAAGATTTGGAAGCAGAATGGCAGAAATTGCTGCAGAATGGTGTGAAGAAAGTCACAGATCGCCATCTGCTCTTTTTCTCCCACCTCTGGATCATTAACTGGCATCATGTAGGGTATCCAGCTCCTCTGGGACTCCTCGGAGTGTTTGGAATCAGTAGGGACTTTGATCTGCAGGCAAGAGAAACCCCAGCTCCAGCTGGCTTGATCAGTAAGGAAAGGCATCATCTCCCGTAACAAGTTGTGGAGAACTGGGTCAGGATCCAGGCATGGAATGATGAAATGCTCATTGACGCTATCAAGGCCCTGGGCTCTTCATCTTTCCGTGCTGGTGTCCTCCGTTTTGCCTTCCCCCGAAAACTCTTTCACGATTGTAAGGTGGCAACCAGGAGGATTTGGGCCATGTGTGTTCTTACTCCTGGGAGAGAGAAAGAAAATGGCCGCTAGCTTTGTTTTTGACATAGCAGTCTTTCATTTTCACATGATTGGGCTAAATTAGGTCACACATACCCACTCTTGGGTCAAAATCCATCATCAGGGGAATGCCACAAGCCAACTGGTTCTCTCCTCTAGATCACAACCGTGTTCATGGAAGTTTAGGCTTTAACTGTGATGCCCACGACACTTCATCCCATCAGGACAAACCCACTGCACACAGCGCCTGCGTAGATGAGGCAGAAAACTGGGCTCCTGGCTCTTGCAGTAACCAGCAGAGGATGAGGGCATTTCTGAATCCAAATTCTATCTTTCTAGTATGATTTGTGTCACATCCTCAAACTGCTATCACTCAACACCTTCACATTCTTTTTTTTTTTTTGCAATATTTTTTGCAATATTTTTTTTTTTTTGCAATCCATCTGTGGTATTCCTTACTAGTTTTCTTTAAACAACTCCTTTTTATAAGTTTTTTTTTAAAGTGAAACCCTATCATCATTAGAAATAGGAAACCTGTATCTCTTGCTAAAGTTCTAAGGTTGCTGTAAAAATAAACATATGACAAACAGTGTTAATTTTATCTAGACACTGTTGCCTGAAAAAGCACTGATTCTAAGACAGCTGCTTTAGATGAGAGATTGGCAGGTGTTTGAAAGTGTTGTAGACACACCAGAACCGCATAAAGACTTTGTCTTTAACCTAAGCAGGTGAATTGAAAGAAATTTGAAAGAGGATTTGATTTCCCAATGTATGATTTCACATTCTTTTTTTAAATATTTTGAGAGAAAGAGCGTAGGACTGAGTGGGGGAGGGGAAGAGGGGTAGAGAATCCCAATTAGACTTCATGCTCAGTGAGGAGCCTATCGAGGGGTTTGATCTCACAACCACGAGATCACGACCTGAGCTGATATCAAGAGTCAGGCGCTTAACTGACTGAGCCACTCAGGACCCCCTGATTTAATGTTCTTTAATGACATGTCTGTGTACCACATGTTCAATAACAAATGTGATTAACCAATAACCAGGGTAAATAACCAATTTTATTTCCTCCTCCTATCTGGGCAATGCTATGCCACATCACATCTCATGTGCCGTTAGTGAACTATGTCTTACTTTTGGGGAAGCTGTCTGTTGCATTCTGCCTGCCTTCAATTTTCATGCTCCTCTGTAGTACTAAGGTAGTGAGAACAATTAGAATATTGACACTTCTTACTAGACATGGGGATCAAACTATATACATATTAATAGGGCACTTACTGGGATTCTAGAGAGTAGAAGGCAGAGCCCCTCCCTTCAATGTACTTACAATCTAGGTGAAGAAAGAACACCCAATGATTATAATGCAGAAGGGAAAATGGGAGTGGAAATGTCCTCTGCCTTTCCCTCCTGTAGCTCAGAGGCAGTCTGAGGTGCCAAAAACACTTCAGTCTCTGGCTGGGGTCCAGGGGATGAGGGTCAGGGACCTGCGTCATTGTTTGGTTCCCCCAATCTGGAATGGATTTTATGCTCCCGTGAAGGCAGAGCCGAGACCCCACGCCACTCCTCCTCCTAGCCTTACCTGGATACCAGCTTGGCACCCAGGAGATGAGGAGAGAGTTACTGTTTTGCCTTCTAAAAATAACCCTCATGGGTCGCCTGGGTGGCTCAGTTGGTTGGGCGTCGGACTTCGGCTCAGGTCACTATCTCACGGTCCGTGAGTTCAAGCCCCGTGTCGGGCTCTGTGCTGACTGCTCAGAGCCTGGAGCCTGTTTCAGATTCTGTGTCTCCCTCTCTCTCTGACCCTCCCCCGTTCATGCTCTGTCTCTCTCTGTCTCAAAAATAAATAAACATTTAAAAAAATTTAAAAATAACCCTCATGCCTTCAGAGACATGTGGAGGAAGAAGTTGCTGCGGCTGAGGTCAAAGAAATTGTTGCTTATTTTCTCCTCTAGGGTTTTGATGGTTTCCTGCCTCATATTTAGGTCTTTCATCTATTTTAGTTTATTTTTTGTATGGTGTAAGAGAGTGGTTCAGTTTCATTCTTCTGCATGTTGCTGGCCATTTGTCCCAGCATCATTTGCCAAAAAGACTGTCTTTTTTTTTTCATTGGATACTCTTTCCTGCTTTGTCAAAGGTTAGTTGGCCATACACTTGTGAGTGCTGATTCATAGGGGCACATGTACCCCAATATTTATAGCAATGCTATCAATAATACTCAAATTATGGAAAGAACCCAAATGTCCATCAACTCATGAATGGATAAAGAAGATGTGGTTTATATATACAATGGAATACTACTTAGCAATGAGAGAGAGTGAAATCTTGCCATTTGCAACAACGTAGATGGAACTGGAGGGTATTATGCTAAGTGAAATAAGTCAGTCAGAGAAAGACAGATATCATACGTTTTCACTCAAATGTGGAATTTGAGACACTTAATAGGAAACCATGGAGGAAAGGAAGGGGAAAAAATAGTTTCAAACAGAGAGGGAGGCAAACCATAAGAGACTGTTAAATGCAGAGAACAAACTGAGGGTTGATGGGGGGCAGGGGAGAGGGGGGAAATGGGTGATGGACATTGAGGAAGGCACTTGTTGGGATGAGCACTGGGTGTTGTATGTAAGCGATGAATCACGAAGTCTACTCCTGAAGCTAAGACTACACTGTATCCACTGGATGTTAGCTAACTTGACAATAAATTATATTTAAAAATAAATAAAAGCCAGGAAACTGAAAAAAATAAATAAAAATAACCTTAATGACCAGCATAACTGGGGCACTTTAGTTAGAGGAACTGTATGCTGAAGTGTCCCTCCAAAGAGCACTGAGGCAAGGCTTTCAGGGGAGACTTAGCCAGACCCTGGCATCAGGAGGTAAAAGGCCAGGGTATGGTCCTCTCCCTAGGTGAGCTGAGGCCCAGGGTGCTGCCCCATGTGTGGAAGGATGCAGTTGCTAAAAAGAAGCTTCCCTGGAAAGGCTCTTCCATTTACTTAGTTTTAGAAGATTCCAGGGCCTGGTCCCTGAACTCTGCTTGACTCCCTTGTCCTGATGTTGGTCAGAGCACTATGCTCATTTCAGTGGAGGGCATGTGTTTTGAAGCAGGCAGGGCGGGGTGGATGAGTGAGTGCACACCTTGCCCTGAAAGATGACACACTGTTTCAGACTCTATCAGTGCATTCTTCCTCTGGGCCATCAAGTAGGGGTATGGTTGCCCTTTCATAGTAACCTCATTCATCCATTGTCCTCAAAGGCTTATTGAAAGCTGACCCCAGTTATGCTCAGGCCCCACACACAGGACTCTGTAGCCCACTGCTTGGTTCCCACTGAATGTACCTCTTCCTCCCCCATGGGGCCATGGCTACATTCCCCCTCCTTGGTCTCTGTGACCTCCTGCCTTTTCATTCCCTTTGTCATCAGCTGGATTAATAATCTCCCCTCCCACCCCTCCCTTAAACCCGGCTCCTAAATTAGTTAGCAAAACCTGACTAGCTCAAAGGGAGCCTTTTCATCTCCCTGTTTAATGTGTTTTTATTCTTCTACTAGACAAGAAGTGTGGGAGCTTATTCTTGATTTTGGTTGGGACTTAGGAAGGATTTTACTTTTTTTGTGGCTTGTGCCAATTTTAGGCTTTGCTCCCCAAATCAGCTCTGGGTGGTATTTCCCTCACCCCCAGTTCTGCTGGCCCTACCTTTGGTTCCCCCAATGTAGTAACAACAGCAGAGATCAGGGAGCTAGATAGACACTGAGATTCTGGGGTGAGACAACCTCTCCAACCTTCACATTTCTTATCTGTCAAATAGATGTAGCAGATACCAATTTCACAAACTCAGGTGTGTGATTTATGTAATTTTATTTTTCTGTAAGTTTCATTTATACTTTGAATTCCTATTCTACATAATGTAAGACATGTACTGTCAAATCATTTGGGATTTCTTGTGGATTTTTCCCCCTAGGTTTGTATATATGTTGTGGGTGACTTATTTGAAAACAGTATCACTCCAAGTCTCAACTGTTTCTTGATGTCTTTTGGGCATCTACTGAACTGACTTCCCACTGTGCAAGTCTCTGTGGTTTATCCAAGCAGCTGCCAGAGACAGTTTCCTACCTGGAGACTCCATCTGGAACTCTCTCCTCTCCTCCTTAGCAGTTTTTGGGAGGACAGGACAGGTAGCCATTCTCTGACCCTAAGTCGGTTTCTACCTCCAGCTGTGTGCTGGTAAATATTTAGCAACTAGCTCTGAGGGATGGGGGATGGAAAGAAGCAACTCCTGATCTGTGGCGTTTGACAACTTCTGGGGTGTAAATACTCCTCCCATCATGCTGATTTCTAGCTACTAATGATTTAACCATCAGCTCACAAAAGTCCTGATAATTTATCAACCAGCTCTTGCTAGCTGGTTCCAACACACCACTGCATGACACATCTTGTAACCCATTCTGGATCTGAATGGCCTCCCTGCCACAATATCCAGCAAATCAGACAGAAGTCATCTTACTCTCCCATCCCAGAAATGAATTTGGGGCTTTTTATATCTACTGTGAGTCATTGCAGGGATAAGGGCATAAGGCCACTTTCACAGGGTCCCCCAACACCCGTGCTGCCTCCTTTTACTTCTTTTCTGACTCCTTTTCCCAGCCTGGGGAACATTTTTCTAGTTGGCGGGATGGTTTTGAGTTGGAGGTAGTGGCTTCTATTACTCAGCCCAACTATCAGGCGTGAGTGATCCCTACTTCCAAAGGGCCTTGGCTTTTAAAATGGCTCTGTTCTCTGCTACCTGTTACCACATTCCTCCCTTAAAGCAACGAACACAAAATGGCCTACCTCACCGAAAGGAGGAAAGGGCCAAGAGAGAAAAGCAAACACAAAAAGGAAGAGCTCATCAATATTTCAAATGCATTATTCTACCACATAGATATAGTAATACTTCCCAGGACGTTGGGAGAAATAAATGAGAAGTTATGGGAATAGCTTCAGGCAGAGTGTGACATACAGAAGGCACTCCATGACATGGGTTATCCTTCTTTTTCTTCTCTGGCTGAAGGAATCACAATTGCCACTGGTTCGTGTTGCATGGAGTCATGCATGGTTCTGCTGGGTATTGACTGCCCTGTCTCCTTCCCCTTCCTTCCTCTTGAGAATGTGGCACTCTCTGGGATCAGAATGGTCATTCCTTGTACCTTTCCATGTAGAAGTCGAGAAATAAGCACCCAAATTTACAAAGAGTTTATAGATTTTGTGCACAGTAAATTTTAGCTAAAGAAGTTAAGGGGTAAATGACAACCCCAAGGAGGAGTTAGACATATTTAAGTTGTTTTAGATCCCACTGAATTTTCTGGGTGAAAGGTATACTGATGATTATACTCTTCTATATGCTCAGTTTAAAGAGCTTTCCATTGTTTTGCTTTGTGCTCTAGTTAACTGTTTTTGACCTCAGGCTCCCTGCTAGATGCACATCCCTGAGGACAAGCCTAGCACAGAACTTCTTGGTGGTCAAAAAATGGCTGCTGAACTATTTTCTTGATTCTCTGGGTTAATTATGGTTTTCCCTCTATAAGAAGCTACCCACTCAAGAAAGAAATGGAAAATGTGCATTTCCTCAATGTTGTAGCACTTCACTCTTGGCTTCTGGCCTCTTCTGGATCTATCCTTTCTACTGGTTCTAGTCTAAATGGCCTTCTATCCAAGGAATGCTAATTGTTCCTTCTCTCATGGAGAGATTAGAACGTGATACTCCATTCAGGTTTCACGTAGCGTCTTGGATCACAGCGATGCCTTTCAACTTCCATAGGACATGGCTATCTTTAGAAACAGAAATGGTCCTTGGAAACCAGTAGGGGCATGGGAGGGAAGGGGGGGTGATTTAAGTTTGTCTCATTCCCAGAAGCACAGACACTCAGCATGGCTCCTTATGATCTTGGAGAAATGGAAGTGAGGAGCAGAACTGTACAGGAGGAGTTGGAGATCAGTGGTTGGCAATGAACTCCACCACATCAATATTCACATTGGCTTGGGAGAGCATGAGCTGACTGCGATCCCGGATGAGTCCTGAGGAAAATAACATGGTTAGGCTCCAGCCTGCAAATCAAATCAAATGCGAGGCCAGACTCTTGACATGGAAAGATAACGAAAGGAGCTCTCAGTTCTAATGTATTTTTTCTTTCAAGAAAAGTTGAAAGCCCATATTTTCAGAGATGGGCTATATGGAGGTTGAGATGGGAGATAAAGAATCTTTAAATCTTGCTGCAGATTCCCTATAAGCTTTGAGGCTCAATCTCTGTGCCTGAATATTTTTGCAGGATTAACAATACAATATGTTTCTAGTTACCCACATACACTCCACTTTTTAAACCTTTTAGTCCTTTCCTTGCAAAGTATCTGCTGCCTCAATGTAGTTTTGGTAGATGAGAAAAGCAGAGAGAACAGTTTAAAAGCTTGGACATTTGAATATCAAACTCCAAGGCCTTGAAGGATGGTGATTGGTCAGAAGTAATTTCTCCCCTTTACTACCCACTAAATAAAAATCTTCTCAGGTGGGAGAAGAGAGAATCAGGGGATGGGTGAGACACAGAAGTAAGTCCTGGTGTGTGTTCAAAGGAGGTAACTTGAGTTCCTGCCAATCATTCCAGGGTGGGGTCACTTAATGATGGAATCCCCAGGGAGGTCAGAGGATGCTTCAAGAGTAGTTGTCTTACTGATAGAGTGAAGGCTATCTTCACTCACTTACTGATAGAGTGAAGGGGAGTTGGCAAGCCTTGCAGAATCCCCTTGAGACCAGAAAGGCATGGGGAGGAATAGATTAGATATGGCCACTTGGCTTTTCTTTAGGCATAAATACCCTGAAACAGTCTGGCAAGTTCCTTAGGGCCTCTAGTAATGGTAGAGAGCAGCTGGAATTCCTCAGAAGAATAGTGTGGAGGTGGTTGAGATTAGAGCCAGCTCTGGAGAGCTCAGTGATGAGGACAAGGGGGATGTAACACTGACCTTACTGTAACATCTGTAACTCGCATAAGAGTTGTTGTTGTTGTTGTTGTTGTTGTAGAAGAAGAAGAAGGGTGGTGGCTGCGGTTTCTTGAGCAATCAGTAATGGTTGCCAATGGACACTTTCTAGACCTTCGACTTGTAAACTCTGCAGAAAGAGAAGGCCATGCCTCCTAGCCTCTTCATTTTTAAGTGGGGGTATAGTGTGATGTTCTGGGCCTGCAGTTCTAGTCCCCAATATAGTAGCAGTAGTTGCAAGTAATTATTTAAGTTAATTAAAATCAGATTAAATCAAAAGTCACCTCCTCAGTTGCACTAGCCATATTTTGAATACTCAAAAGCCATGTGTGGCTAGTGGCTCCCATACTGAACAGTGCAATATAGAGCATTTCCATCATAGCTGGAAGCTCTATTGATCAGAGCTATGGATGTTGCCACTATTCCTGCTAAGCCAATTACCACTGACCACTTCCTCCTTCCCACCCCCCTGACAGACAGACATATACACACACACATGCAGACAGAGTCCAGAGAATTCTGTCACTTATCTCTGAGCTGGTATTTCCCTGGATGTGGCCATGTTCAATCAGTGGTGGGTTTTTGTGTTTGTTTGTTTGCTAATACTTCCTACTGCCCAGGGTGTTTTACCACTATCACCATTTCTGACACTTTGCTACTCAGCCTGAGAAAGCCAGTGTCATGAAGCCTCAGAGTGGGCAGTCAACCAAGGGGTTTGCTTGCTCTTCCTGAAGCTGTCTCCGATGTCATAATCTCTGTGAAATCTGAATCACTTTATTACGTGGACATCTCAAGACTAACAAGGCATCTATGCCTAACAGAGCCCACAGAGAGTGCAACATGGTGGCTTGTGTGGATATTGTTACTGAACCCTCCCAAGGGCTGGTTGTCCCAAATTGGGATAGAAGGCTTTCCACGCAGAGCCTAAAGAGTTTCTTGATCCCCAGAATCCACCATTCCCATCAAAACCATCAACTGATGGCATTCTTCCAAGACTAGAAAAACAGAGGCCAGCACCCTCTAGTGGAGACAGAAGTCACTGAGGTTGGGACTTGGATTCCAGCTCCCCCTATTATTAACAGGAACTTTGAGGATCTCTTACCTTTTGTGAAAAATGAGATAATTGTACCTACCTTATAAAATTGATTGTGTGGATAAATTTAAAACACCTTAGGGCAGTGGCTGCCACATAATTGGGCCTCAATAAATAATAGCTGCTATTTTTATTTCTCAGCTGCTCTCTGGGATAATCTGCATTTTTAGGGTAGAACAGTAAGGAGGAAAAACAGCAGTGGCTTCCTGCACTGCAGGTCATTTGATCTTGCCATCTGGTATAATGAGAAATGTCCTGCTTAATTTGTGAAAACTGCCTCATATCTCAGGCTGCACCTGGGTTACCCTGGTGGTTGCTGGGATATCTCAAGTGAGGCTGTGGTTTCACATGCCTGGAGCGAGTGCATTCAGAAGAAATCCCTGGGGTCTGCCTTGAGGGTCTTTTGGAGAAGTAATCCCAAACTTTTTCCCATGAGAGTTGAACATTCATTGGGCTTAGGGTATAGTATCCCCAGTCTGCCTAACCTAAGGTGACATGACCTCACCACTTTCATGCTGGCCAACATCCAGTGGGACTTCTGGAGGAGACGGGGGTAGTTTCTCAGGCTCTAAGTGCTCAAGGTGAGTTGACCTCATTTCCTTAAATGGGCCTTAGCAGAGAGAAAAGGGAGAAAAGACTGCTGATTTCACTCTTCTAGAAGAGTGGCCCATTCTGCAGAGTTTGCACTAGATAGATTCAGAGGGAACTCATAAATAATCCAGGCTATACTCAGTGTCTTGGAAGAATGTAGACATTGGGAAAAGGGCTTGCATTCTAGAACTCAGAGAAGACTGATAACCTCAAACATATCCCAGATCCTGCCTGCCCCCTGACATAAGTGCTCCACTCTAGCCGAATGGACAAATCAGTTGTCTCTTAGAAGGATGGACTGAGAAATGATACACTGTCCACCATTACTACAAGGTCTATGAAATTGCATATGACTCCCTGGATCCATGTAATCCAACCTTCCTGAAGATGAAATCTTGGTATCCCCAGGCTGTGGTTGGGTACTGATCCTGTCCCATATTCACTTGTACCTCAGATCAGGAATAGACTCTCATTTTCCCTGCAAAGACAGAAGTAGTATGGTGGAAGGAAAAACACTCAAGTCCTGGAGGAAGGGATATTAGGCTCTTAATTCCAGCTCTGTCACTTACTAGCCAGGTAGCCTTGGGTAAACCACTTAACCCCTGAAGTTCCAGTTATTTCTTTGTGTTGTTGGAGAATCAAGAAAGATCACATTGACTATAGAAAACCTGTGGGAACTCTAAAGTCCTGTCCAGACACAAAGAATTATCAGTCCAGAGTGATTGATTGAATTTAGGCTAAAGGGAGATGGGAAATGACCAGATATTTTCAGTTCTGATTTTCTTCATGTAATCTTAAGAGACATTTGGTCACTCATGTAAGATGTATGTGGTTAGAATGGCTCTGGGCATCAGACCTTCCCCCTGGCAATGTTTTCTACCTTTTTAGGCTACTGGACAGGAAATACACTGAGTGCATTAAAAATATTTAGCATGCCTGAGTAGCTCAGTTGGTTAAGCGTCTGACTTTGGCTGAGGTCATGATTTTGCAGTTCATGGTTTCAAGCCCTGGGTCGGGCTCTGTGCTGACAGTTAAGAGCCTGGAACCTGCTTTGGATTCTCTCTCTCTCTCTCTCTCTCTCTCTCTCTCTCTCTCTCTCTCTTCTCAAAAATAAACAAACATTTAAAAAATCTTTAAAAAATACTTAATGCACTTTTGTATGTGTAGGTGTTATCTTAAGCACTGTTAGAACTAAACAAGACACAGATATTGCCTGTACAGAATATATCTCAATACAAGAAACATAACATGAACTAAACATGATTAATACAGTGAGTGTAAGTGCTGGGAAAGCAAAAGATTGTGGGATCTAGTGGGACACTATCATCTTTGGTGAAAGAGTAGCAGGGGGGGATATGGATCAGTGACATCTCCACTGACTCACCATTGAGCTTGTTGGTACATTAAGATTCCTCTAGCCCAGCTCCTGCCTGTGAGACTCCAGTAGAGGGGCAAGCCTGAGTTTGAAGGATGCTTTACCACGATCATTCTGGGAATATCTGGGATGGGTAAGACATCACATGGGAATTATTATGTGAAAAAGGTATTGAGTATTTGGCAAAAAGCCAAGTTTAATGAGCTAAACCTAGAGAGTACTCTGGCTCTATACAATATTTGTGCTTGATGTTGAAGGATGGATAGAATTTAAACCAACGGAGGCAGTGGGATTTTAATGGGGATGTCAGGAAAAGGGAATGAAGCTGTACACCCAACCATGTTCTACATTCATGTCATGATGGAGAAGGATTAGGGGGTGGCTAAGAACTCCATTACTAATCACCCAGGATCCTGAAGACCCACATCCTATCATGCCATGGTATCTCCTTCCTCTGACTCCACCCCTTTATTTAGGGTAGGTGTAGAGAAATGTAACTTCTGGATCATACTTTTTTGGTGTGTTGAGTTGTATAAGTTCTTTACATATTTCGGATATGATATTAACTCTTTATTAGATATATCATTTGCAAATATCTTCTCCCGTTCAGTAGGTTGCCTTTTTGTTTGTTGATGGTTTCCTTCACTGTGCAAAAGCCTTTTATTTTGGTGTGGTCCCAATAGTTTATTTTTGCTTTTGTTTCCCTTGCCTGAGGAAACAGATCTACAAAAATGTTGCCAAGGCCAATGTCAAAGAGATTACTGCCTATGTTCTCTTCTAGGATTTTTATCCTAGGTCTTAAACCCATTTTGAGTTTATTTTTATGTGTGGTGTAAGAAAGTGGTCCAGTCCATTCTTTTGCATGGAGCTGTCCAGTTTCCCAGCATCGTGTATTGAAGAGACTATTTTTTCCCCATTGTATATTCTTTTTCTTTCTTTCTTTCTTTCTTTCTTTCTTTCTTTCTTTCTTTCTTTCTTTCTTTGTCATAGATTAATTGAACATATAAATATGAGTTTATTTCTGGGTTTCTATTCTATTGATCTATATGTCTATTTTTATGCCAGGGCCATACTGTTTTGATTACTACAGCTTTGTAGTAGATCTTGAAATCTGGGATTGTGAAACCTCCAGCTTTGTTCTTCCACAAGATTGCTTTGTTATTTGGGGTTTTTGTGGTTCTATACAAATTTTAGAGTTATTTGTTGTAGCTCTGTAAAAAAATGCTATTGGTATTTTGATAAGGATTACATTGAATCTGTAAATTACTTTGGATAGTATGGACATATTAACAATATTGATTCTTCCAAGATATTTTAATTCTGAAATAGATCTATCCTTTTATTGATTTTTAAATTTTGGATCTTTTTAGAAAATCCCCAAACCATAAATGTGTTATCCTGTTTCCCCTAAATCCTTTACAGTTTTGAAAGATTTTTAGCTCTGTAAGCTATGTTGGATTTTATTTTTCATTGGTGAGAGGCAATGAGTTAAATTTGTTTCCAAATTCTCTCCCCAAATCATTATTTGAATAGTCCCATGTTTTCCCAATAACTTGAAATGCTTTCTTTTAATATATTCTACATCTCTCTCATGTCTGTTTATGAATGCTATCCTGAGCCTTTGATCTATTTATCTGGTCTGTGCAAATGCCACACCTTTTTAAATACTAGAGCTTTTTTTTTAACATGTTGGTTTTTGAGAAGGCTACTGTTCATGTATTGTTCTTTTTATTTTCAGAATTGTGATGGCTGTTCTTGAGCACTTCCATTTGAATTTTGCAATCAATTTGACAATTTCCATAGAAACTCCTGTTCATATTTTCTTGGGGATTGCATTGAAATTATTTAGGGAGAAGTTACATTTTCCAAGTATTGATCCATCCAGTCTTGGCATATGGCAATGCTTTTTATTTTTTGAGTTACTACTTTTGTCTTTGAAAATGGTTTCACAGGTTCTTTTTTTTATGATAGTGCACCTTTCTGTTAAGCATTTTTGTAGGTTATTAATGCTGATCTCATAAAGAAGTCAGTATAATTATTGTGGTTATTATTAAGTATGAAGTAATGAAACCTCTGTAAATGAACTGGGTTGAGTAAAGCCTTTTCTTTAGCTATCATTTTGCATTTTTCTCTTTTAGAAATTTGAAAGCTAAGAGGTATGCATCAGCACTCAAGGAACAGAACTATGTCTCTATACCCACTATACGCCAGATAGAATGTGCCGATTTTTATCAATAAAGGATGACCATAAATCTGAGCCTACACAGGTAGAGAAGTGGTGATATCAACACCCTCCATTACTAACTTATACAACATGTAACTACTGATGATTTAATCATCAAGATGAGCCATCCATTCGCATTAGTCTCTAGAAAAGATGACCTTATGTTGGGAAAAAAAAAAAAAGAGAAATAAAAATGGCAATACAAGAATCTTTATAATTCCAAAAGCTTCAGTTTCTGGTAAATATTTAGAAAGATCATTACATGGTTTTCAAAAGAGTTGAGGATAGTATCAATGTGGTTGCACCTCACCTTTAGTCTTATCAGGTTAGATAATTAATGAATTTGGTTTGGTCTGATGGTACATTCAGTGGTACATTGGTCTGATGGTTTTGTCTGATGGTACATTTCACTTCTCAAAGTTAACTATAGTGTAGACTCAGGACGTTTTCAGGTGTGCAGTAAGATATTAGATGTGCCCATTTTTACTTCGGCAATAGTTTTGTATGAAAATTTCTTTTTCGTGTGTGGAAATGTAAAAGCGATTGAATTGCTCTTCCAGACCAGTAAAACCTTGTGACCTTCTCTGACAACCATCTCATAACTCAATAACCAGATGGTTTTATTTTCCTCTGTGATTACTGGGAAAGACACTTTTCCTCTTCTGGATTTTTTCCAGTGGTAAAATCAAGTTTTATGCCTTTCTTATCTCTACTTTACAGACATATTTCAAGTACCTAAGAGGAACACCAATGTGGATTGCCACCCAAATTCATAAATGATGAGCTGTATGTAAATTCATTTAACAGATACCAATGGAGACTTTTGGAGTGATAAACATTAGGCAAAGATTTAGAAATGAAAATGTACACCTGTGTTCATAACTATAGGAACAATCCGAGTATTGGACATGTACACAAGGAAAAGGAAAATTCCTTTGTCATGATCCATGAATTTGGGCCCAACTATCATTACTAGTGGAATTCATAAGAATGAAAGCACTTGTAAACTCAATTTTTAAAGTTATTTTGATCCAGATCTGCATACGGCCATTAGATACTTGGAGAGTTAAGGACAAAAAATCATTTAAATTTGTGAAGTGACCACATTATATTCTATCCTTTGCACTTTTTTTTTTTTTTTGAGAGAGAGCATGAGCAGAGGAGAGGGGCAGAGAGAGATAATCTTAATTAGGTTCCATACTCAGTGCAGAGCCTGATGCGGGGCTCAATTCCACGACCCTGGGATCATGACCTGGGCCAAAATCAGGAGTCGGATGCTCAACTGACTGAGCCACCCAGGAGCACCTACCCATTATTTAAAATTCTCAACCCAAGAAACACGTCATCCAGTTGAAATTTCTGCTGAATTGACTTTATCACAAAATGCTGTCATTCATAGATCTATTTTACAGAAAGATCGGGACGATTGGTATCAGTGTGTGTGGTTTATAAAACCATCAGAGTCCTAGCTTCTCAGAGGTACCTGGTGTTTATAAGGGTTGAATGTATGCTGATTTGGGAAAGAAATTAATACATAATTTGAATTCAGAGTACAAGCTTTTAAAAAAAAAAATATGATCAAGCCTGGAGAAACATTTCTGAAATACCTCTGGGGAATAAATTTCTTTTATTAATCCAATCAGGCATTGATGTCATTCTTCCAATTTAATTACGTTTATCTGCCAATGGGAGGCTCTGCTTCTAATGCGTGTAATTTCAGTGGGTACAAATGGTGATGGCAAATAATGGTCCTCAGGGAGATAATTGCTGTTATAATTATTTACCCATGCAAGTTAGTCCTGTTAGAAATTTCAACCTCGGTTGGATACCTGGCAATACAAGGGAACAGATTTCCTATGTACTAAAAATGGAGGAAGAACCCTTAATTTTCTTAGACATTTTCTGGGTACTAGGCATAGTACTAAGTGCCTTATATTCATTATTCCACAGAATTCTCATGGTATTCCTACAAAGTGGACATGATTACCTTCACCTTATTAACAAGAAAACCATAGCTGCATAGATGGCAAGTAGAGAAACCAAGATTCAAACTGAGATCAACAGGACAGAAATGAAAGGTTTATTTCACAGAGCGTTTACAAGGCTGAGATAAGGAGGCGGCATTTGTAAAGAATTTAGCCTAGTGCTTGGTGTGTTGTTAGGGTTATCCTCGTGTCTGTTCGTAGAGATTTTACCTCTGCAACTACTTCCTGCCTCTTTCCAGAAACCCATTCTAATGGACAGAGTAAAGCATCACACCTGAAGCCTAAGTGAGAACATTTTCCTTTGAGGCCTTGGCACACCCCACCTCCTTGAGAATGCTTCATCTGGCTGCTCTGATCCTTAGGGATTCTGTCCTCTCTGAATTCCCATCATGGCGTCTCTTTCTCAACAACAGTGCCTCGATGTATACTTGTGTCATAAAGGTCCTCCTACTATACGGAGGCTTGTTTTTCCCCCATCTAAATTGCGAATTTATTGAGTACAGTGCTTCCTTGGACCTCGCCACAGGGCCTCCTAGGGCACAGGGCTCCACACTGGGCCCTGGATCAATACTCTTTCATTAAGTGTGAAATCTACAAATAATTAACTACCTGAAGGGTAGAAAGTGCTGAGCGCTTAGGGAAAGATGGATGTTCATTATGAAAAATTGGAGGCCTCTCTGGAAGGAGTGTTATCTATCATCAGGGCCACCTGGTAGCTGGCCTTCCTCTTTTGATAATGGTAGCATAAGGTGGTGGTGGGGGGCAGGTCAGGGGAAACGTTGGGGGTTTTTCCCTCTTAAGAAAAGCTGTCCCTGCTATCTCCTCTCCTTCCCCATATCTTGTCTGTGCCCCTGCCATCACACACACAGGCCTGAACAGGGGGTGAGGGGACACCTTTTAGGGGGACAAGTGATGTTTATGAAGAAAGGCATTGACTGGTTTTCTGCCTCAAAATTGAGGGAATGGGATCACCAAAGTCCAGGATTGTATTAAGCGGGGGAGGCTAACATCTTGTACACTGGGTGCACTATCAGAGACAGCTGGGGAGATGGAGATAATGGCTTGGCTCCTACCTAACACCCAGAACCCAGGCTAGGAGGAAAGGTGAGGCTGGAGGTATAGCAGGTTTCCCAGGGACTAACCCAGTGTAGGGCAAACAGGTGCTTTCTGCAAGGGAACGAAGCCCATGGGTGGCAACTGAAAGTCTGCCTGAAATTAGAGCTGCTTCTCCAAATGGAGCTCCAGAGCCCAGGGGAGCTTCTTGGAAGCAATCCTTCTTTAGCTTGGCTTACTCTGGGGCATGCTGCTTCTACACCAGCACTTCATAGAAGGGGCTCAGTCAGCAAGGTTAGCCATGGGCTGGAGTCCATAGTCCAGGAAGCAAACTGGGCTTCTCTCTTTACTTCCACACCTTGGTCTGGAGGTGGATTTGGGCAGGGAAGAGGAAGGTGGAGCGAGACATCACACCAAACTCCCTTCCCTCCATGCCCCCAGAGCTACAGGTCCCTAGGCCTGTTCTTATTGGGGAAGGCTTGAACAGCATGTGTGCCTGGAGTTCTCAAGTATAGCAAAGCTGCTTTAAAAACAAAACAAAACAAAAACCTGAAGTACAGTTCACACCCAATGTTACATTAGTTTCAGGTGTACAACATGGTGATTCCATAAAGATGTCTTGTGCTGTGCTCACCACAAGTGTAGCTACCCTCTGTCACCATAGAACACTATTACAGTATCATTGACTATACTCCATACCTTGTAACTCTCATCTCGGTGACCTATTCTTTCCATAACTGGAAGCTTGGCCTTCCCACTTCATCTTTTTTGCCCATCCCCTCTGGCAATCTCCAGTTGTCTGTATTTATGGGTCTGTTTCTGCTTTGTTTTGGTCTATTTGTTTTATTTTTTTAGATTCTGCATATAAGTGAAATTGTATGGTATTTGTCTTTCTCTGACTTATTTCACTTAGAATAATACCTTCTAGTTTCATCCATGTTGTTGCAAATGACAAGATCTCATTCTTTTTATGGTCAAGTAATATTCCACCACACACATGCGCGCGCACACATACACACACACACACACACACACACACACACACACACACACACACCATATCTATATCTATTCTTCTATCAATGGACACTTAGATTACTTTCATGTTTTGGCTATCGTGATTGCTGCAATACACACAGGGGTACATATATCTTTTCAAATTTGTGTTTTTGGGGTTTTGGGGGGGGGGAGTAAGTACCCAGTAGTCAGTGGAATTACTGGATAGTACGGTATTTCTATTTTCAATTTTTTGAGGAAGCCCCATACTGTTTTTCACAGTGGTTGTAACAATTTACATTCCCCAAAATAGTGTGTGGGTGTTCCTTTTTCTCCACGTCCTCACTTGATGCCAATACTTGCTATTTCTTATCTTTTTAATACTAACCATTATGACAGGTGTGAGGTGATATCACATTGTGGTTTTGATTTGCATTTCCTTGATGATTGATGTTGAGCATTTTTTTTCATGTGTCTGCTGGCCATCAGTATGTCCTATTCAAGTATGTATGTATGTATTCAAGTCCTCTGCCCTTTTTTAATTGGATTATTATTATTATTTATTATTTTGGTGTGAAATTTTATGAGATTTTTATAATTTTGGATGTTAACCTTTCATTGGATACATCCTTTGCAAATATTTTCTCCCGTTCAGTTGCCTTTTCATTTTGTTGATGGTTTCCTTTGCTATGCAGAAGCTTTTTATTTTGGTGTAGACCCAATAGTTTATTTTTCTTTTGTTTCCCTTGTCTGAGGAGACAGATCTAGAAGTGTTGCTGTTTTAATAACTAAAAATGACTCAAAAATTAAGGAATTGACTGAGAGGTCATTAAGGGACCAGCTACCCAGTGGAGAGGAGGGTTTCCAAAAAACAAAGTAGTAGAAAATATTGGTAAATAGAAGCTGGTTTGTATTTATGTGGCCAAGGATGAGGCCTCTCAATGAAACTCAATACTGATTGAATCCCATGGGGACTGATTGTAGGCTGTACATACATGGAATTCTGATGACTCTGCCAAGCAGGCTGAAACCTTCCCATCTTTGAGCTACATAAAGACAGGGTCAGAGTGGCGACATGACTTGGAGCCTGGCAAGGCTAGTGAACAGTGGAGCTGACATGTAAACTTGCTAGCTGCTCTTACATAAAGCCATCCTGTCCCCCTACTGCTCTCAGCTATGCGGAGCCTACTATTTCAGTTTGAAATATAGAAAGCATGGAGGCACCACTCACCATCTTCCCCAGTGCTCAGGTTCCCAGCGAGCATAGGATGCCATAAAGTAGAGGGTGGGACCTAGTCAGAGTGAGGACCACCAAGTATTTGTTACTCCTGTTGTCACCCCAGCATGGGTCTGAGTCCTGTAGCTCAGCTCCTCAGTAGCTGCCTCTGATATTTGGGGGGATTGATCTGCTGATACCACCTGAAGAAATGGTTGACAATACTGTGCTTCTTTAAGTGTCACATTCACAGGGAGAGTTGACATTTAAATAAGGTCTTATCTCCAATGTCCTGTTTAAGATAGATATGTCTCCTTTACTCACATGGCATTGTAATGTCTACTCATTTGCAAAAACTTAAAGATATAGACCATGATTATTTTAGCAACAACTGAAGTAATGGCCATTTTCTTTGGGTGCCTTTTTTTTTCTAACTTTATATTAAGCACTAATTTTACCATGAAAATATAGTTGGCTCAATATATAATTCCTTGAAGAAATGCAAGGCTAGGCCTGGGGGTGAGTTGAGAATCTGGAGAAGAAAGGATCCCATTGCTACATTGGGCATAAAGCCTGAGGACAGAGGCTTTCCACTTTCATTGCATTGGGAAGACATTTCAAATGCCCCTGTGGGTTGTGGCAAAGTTCTCAGTGACAGGTGATGGAGAGGAACATCATAGACAAATGTCTCCTTTGCAAAGGAGGCCACTGACTTCTGTCATGGCAAGTTTGAGTCCCATGGGCTGTTTCCTATTTTGCAGGTGAAACAACTCATGCATTTGTCACTCTGCCTTTGTGCTCTTTCTTTATCCACCTCCCCCACCCCCCCGCCCCCCAGCTTAATACCCTTATGAGGAACAGAGAGGTAGGATTGCCCATTGAAACACTCTTGAAGATCTGAAAAGCCTTCCTTTGGGGATCCAATAAAGGCAAGTTTATGCATTTCATACCTGGGAACACTGAAACTCAGGAAACTTAGACTTTTTTTTTTTAAATTGTTTTTATTTTTTAATAAAGTTTATTTTGAGAGAGTGCAAGCGAGCAGGGGTTGGGGCAGAGAGAGAGGGAGAGAGAGAATCCCAAGTAGGCTCCATGGTGTCAGTGCAGAGCCTGATGCGGGGCTCCAAGCTTATACTTTTAAAAGTATGTTCTTGAAAGCAAAAGTTAAGTTTCTGCCCTATGTGTTAACTATAGACATTTCTCTGCAGAGTTATGGAAATAGTTCTATAGCAGTAGTTCCTGAAGTAGGAAAGCCTAAAAAGAAAACAAAGAAGAAAAGATGACAGGTTCTTTGCAAAGTGGATGTACTAGTAGTTTTGAATCCATATTTGAGGGCATAGAAACATCTTGTTTTTATTTTGATTGAGCCAGATACTTGGATGCCTAACCAGCCCTTTCACAAAGACTGAGAAAAGGGTAAAGTTGGATTTTCAAATGTGGATCAAGATGGATGACAGGTATATGTGGTTCAAAGCCCCTTTTGGCCATGGTGGCTGAGAGGACATTGCTGACAGCTGGATGTGAGTTGAAGCTGCCCATTCTCCCTGAGTTGGCTGAGCAACCTGTATGACCAGATGTCTTATGGACCTGTTCAAGTATTGAAGGATGAGTCTCTTGACTCCAAATCAGAGATAATAGATCTTTGTGAAGTTAAGATAAAATGGATGGAGAGTAGGCTTTCCATAAATTGACCACATTTATAGGAAGAAAGGCATCAAGAGAAAAGAAATTGGGGCATAGATGAAACACAAATGTGAAATTTTGGACTGAGAGCAGGAATACCATAAGCAATAGACCTTCCTTTCTTCCTTCTGCCTCCTGCTGAATTTCCAGTGTAAATGAAGCCCCGTTCCCGGGAGGAACCACTGATGCATTTTTGAGCTGCTTCAGCATCTTTCCTCATCAGGAAGGAGAATGTTAAAATTGCATTTTCTTGGGATCTTTATGCTGGAGAGAATAAATCATGTTGCTTTGCAAACCATAAACAATCACATAAATAGCAGGGCTACGCTAGAAAAAGAGTCCTCAAGGTACCAGTGTGCTGGGTAATCAGGCCTTAGATAAGGTAACTCGCTCAAGCATACTCTCTTGTGATGCCACTGACTCCTGAGTGAAAAGACAGCATAGGGCTGAGGTGAGTGCAATCTTCCAGTAACATTAGCTTGACAAGCTTTGATTTCAAGTGAGCTCAACTTCAAAGAATGAGGCTGTCACAGGCAAGATCCAGGCTGGAAGGGGATATGAAAAAAGTTACCAGGGCTGGCCCAATAGGAATGGGGCCAGCCTACATCTTTCACCCAGAAGACAAAATGCAAGCACCAGCTTCTGGAGCTCCAGTCTGGCTGGCAATGTAACGAATGTAAAAGGCACATCAGTGGCTGGCATCACCTGACCAACCTGTCCACATGTGGCAGGAGTCCAGCCAGTGGACTAAGGATGTGGAGGAGAAAGTAGCCAATTACAAAGAGTCCTGGCAAGGACTGGGAAGACAACTGGGGCCCCATCCACGGGGTGAGGCTGATAGGAGGGTGTGTGGCCCTGGAGGAGGGAAGGCAAATACTGCTGTTGTCTCTGAGGAGAGGGACTGAAGTCAAAGCCTCACAGGCTGATGCGTCTGAGGCTGTTCATTCTCTCGCTCGTACATTGAGCCTCCACCAAATACCAGTGGGTTTATCCTGAGAGGAAGCCATTCCCTCCCAGTTGTCCCAGTAGGAGAATCAGAAAGGAAAGCCAGACAGCCACAGCACAGGCCCATAAAACGTAGGAGTAGGAGCTATATCAGTGCCATGAAGCATCTTGTTCCAAACAGAGGTTGGGGTGGCCATGAATAATGACCATTTATCAAGTGACCATTCTGTGCTAGAGCTTTGTGCCTTCGCACGTGACCTCATTTAAATCTTCTCTCAACCGTATAAAGCAGATGTCAACATTCCAATGTAAAAGTGATAAAACAGGCTCAGAGGAGTCAGCTCACTTGGTCAACGCCACGCCAGTACCACGTGCTGGGGTAAGGATTCAAAGCCAGGACTGTTTTGGCTCCAAAGCTCATGCTCTTTTGAACTCAAAGCCCACAAATATAGAACATACACAGCCAGAAACACTCTCCAAAAGAACCGCTGCAAGACCATTCTACCCCAAAAACACAAGAGAAAAAAAAGAGACTAGAGATTACAGCATGAGACAGAGAAAGAATTAAAATAGTGCTTTTAATATAATTTTCAGCAAATGTACAGTGTGTACTTTACATCACGTATTCTAAACTGCTCATCTGGAAAATATAAGCTGCAAAAATACAGAATACCACACTCAAAATCTATTGAGTATGTGCTTTTTTTCCCCTCCCTTCTGTGAAACAGGGTCATTTTTGCCACCCCCTCATTGCAATCCAGCCTTGGCTGGTTTTTCGGAAAAGCTGCTGGAGCCCTCCATCAGAGAAGCATCCTGAAGAAGGGGGGGAGGGGGTTCTAAAGCGTGTCAGCAGGACGTCCCCACAGGAGCCAAGGGAGGGATGGGCCAAAGGGAATTTGCACACTTAGTCAACATTACTCTTTGGCGACCTGGGAAAAATGCCCTACTCCAAGGGTTTAGAGGACTCCTGACCACAGCCACCTCCTTAGTCCTCATCACAGGCCTATGCTTGGGGCCTTAAAGGACCACATACTGGCCAGATAATCCACACAGGGACCCTTGGGTTCTCGGGCAGGGCAGAGCACGCTAAGTCAGGCCTGCGAGGTCTGTGGATAATGGCGGGCTGTTCTCTGGAGGAGGAGGAGGAGGGCCAGGCCCTCAGCTTCTCACAAAGGAGTCTTCTGAAGGTGAATGTGACTCAGGGCAGGTTTTCTCAGTCTCAATGTCTTGGTACTCTGTGCCTAAAAGGGGAGGAGGGAAGAAGAGCCAAGAGGAAAAAGAGATCGGTCTTTTCTGGTTTTCCTATATATATATATATTTTAAAGGCTTATATAATAGCATCAGGGCTTTCCAGTGGAATGGACAAGAGAAGTCATGCAATGAAATACTGGGTTTTACTCCATGTAACCCAAACAGCCGGATTCCAAGCCCAGAGACCTTTGTGAAGGCCAAATCTTTCTAAGAGGCGTATTTATCTATTATCTATCCCAACACTCAACTGGCTGTTTCTTCTATGGGAACGAATAAGATGTATCCCAGTCATTAACTTGTCCTCATCTCCTATAAATCACCAGTGACAAGCCTTGTGTTCTGGGACTCCAAATGTCGCCGCAATCTTCTGCTGAAGATGTGGCTGAGCGCCAGAGAATACCTCTAGCGTCATAATGTCATGCTTTGTCCTCCAGCATCCCGGACGTTCTGTTTTCTTTTCAGCCACAGGATTCACCGCACGCTGAGTCACACAGTCTCCTCACTGGAGCAAAGTTTTTAAGCCTATGCCACACTTCCAAAATAGATGCTGTGGCTTCACTTAAAAGGCATTAAAAACCCAGCTAGTCCCTGCGATGATTTATAAGCTGGGTAGGTCCCATTGAGCAGAGCACACACCTTTGCTGTTCAATGATAAGCACAGTGGGACCATACAAATCCCTGCTCATTTACTTGTCCTCTTTAAGACTCCGACCCGGTGTTACAAAAAGGTGACAGCGTGGAAATGTCACTCTTGTCCTCAGGGTTTTGCAGCTGAGAGCTGGCTTATGGAAGGCAGCTCATGTGTTCGGGGGCGGTTGGGAGCATGATTCCTCAGTGTTCGAGAGGGTCAAGTGGCCTTGGAGTTTTGCTGGAAGCCTGGGGGCCAGGAAGTTGGGGAGGGTGGTATAAAAGCGAGAGAGCTGGGTTCTTGTGCCCAGAACAAATAAGGTAGAGGATGGTGAGTGGCAGGGACACTTCCCCCGATGTGGCTAAGGTAGAAGAAGGAAGGAGGGGTGTGTTTAAAGATCTCTAATGTTTAATTACTAAAGCAAAATAGGTGTTTTTTTTTTCCTTTTCATTTTAGATCCCCGTGCCCATCGGCAAAATTTTGCAGAGGTTCTCACCTCCAGCTCTTGGCTCATTTTCTCTATGAAGTCTAGATTTCTGTGGGATTTCCTCCCCCAGAGATGTCCTGCTGGCCTTGTTGAAGCTTTCTAAGAAGCAGGTCTGTATATTCACTTTGGTGGCTACATGGTGGTATAGTGGAAAGAGCACAGGTTCTGGAGTCAGACAGACCTGGCATTGGCTCCTGGTGGCTTTTCTAACTCCCTGTGTGACTTTAAGAGGCTTGGGTTTACAGAACCTTAGTTTCCTGACCTGTAAAAGTGGAAAAAATGATACTTACCTTTACCCGGTGTAAAGCTGCTGGGTGCATTACCTGGGACCATGCCTTCTGGCATGTGGCATGTGGGTAGCAGGCTCTTAAATGTGAGCTCTCCAGCCCCTTCTTCCTTTAAGGTGCTGGGCCAATCTATATGTTAGCTGGGTTCCTTTTGTAGTGCAACTTCCTACATTGCACATTTCTGATTCATCTTATGGCCTTAGATTATAAAGCCAAAGTTTCACAAACGTATCACCACGAGAGCTCTCTTCTATTAAGTTAGCATGAATTTAAGAAAAAAACATTATTTTGGGGGACTTAATGGGATGGCAAGATCTCAACCTACAGGAATGTTAAACCTCCAGAAAATTTACTATTCCATTTGCTCATAGCAGAAGGAGACAATCTCTTTGCCTTATGGAAAAATATTCAGAATTTATGCTAATCACCAACCACTGATTGCTGGCCTGAGTCATTAATGCAAAAATAGAAATGTCTAGAAACTCTCTTCCTAAAAGCTTAATATCTGATAACAGAAGAAGACCTATTCAACCAGTGACCAGTGTTGGTGTGTCTGACGGCCCTGGGGCAGAGCCAAACTCCCGAGGTAGATGTTACGCACTATGGCGGAGGGGTGTCTGGAGTCTCCCCATTGCAGCCGATGACCAGCACTGAGGAATGCCTCCCTGGCATCTCAGAATGCATTAGAGCAAAGGAATCTCCTGTTTCCTCTTACCTGTCTGCTTCTCGTATACCACCCCATAGAAATTGATCACTGGGCTCTGTGGTCAAGACCAGGAACAACACAGGAAGGACAGAAGTCCTTGGAAGACACCTGTCGTGGTATGCTGGTTGTTATGTGAGGGGGCACGTGAGAGTGTGTAGAACCCACAGTCTTCCTGAGCCAGAGTCTTCCTGCTGAGGCAGTCCCTATGGGAGCGGGGTGTGGGGTGGGGGCTCACATCTTGCCCAGTATATGCAGGGGATGCTCGTAAAGCCAAAGATCACAGGCTTTGGACTCACAGACCTGGGTTCGAATCTTAGCTCTGCTTTGTGGCCTTGAGCCAATCCTGGAAGCCTTCCCTACCTCGTTTCCTGCTCCTATAAACTGATGTTAGAAACAGTTCCTGCCTCACAGGGCTCTTGCTGAGATTAAGTGAGCTATTACGTGTAATAAGCTGGTTCACGGTAAGTGCTTGGTAAATGTTAGCTATTATTAGTTATTATTAGTGCTTACCAATTATTCCACCTGGCGTATCTATTAGCTCCATGGTGCCAGTGTTTTGTGTTGGTGGACAGGGATTCGAAATACTATTTGGATTTACTTTTTTCACCCATTCCTACATTTCTTCCTCCCATCCCTATTTTATCGCTTAAGAAAAAAAGGACAATTATTGTGGTCGAACTATGTAGATCAGATCCTGTAGCTCCAATTCCAGTCCACAGAGAGCAAGATGATGTTGCCTTCATTTGCAAATCCTGACAGTGATGGGGTACTCACCTCATTCCTGGAAGATGGGCTACCTGCGTGAATTCCTGTGGTAACATCAGGGCTGATGGGCACCTGGCTACAGGACCCTTCCAACACATAACTTGGCATATGCCACGGCAGCCTTGGCTGTTAGAGTCCCCTACCCCCCAACCCTGCTGTGTGACTTCAGACCTCTGCATATGACTGCCCTTGGCCACTGCCTGTCTTTGTAAATAAAGCTTTATTGGAACACAGCCTACACAGTTGTTTACACTTGAGTGGCTGTCATGCTGTAACAGAGTTCAGTGGTCTGAACCATATGGCCTCAAAACCTAAAATGCTTGTCACCTGGCCCTTTACAGAAAGTTTGTCAACTTGTTCTGGTGGCCCTCTCTGTAGAGGCGACCTTCTCCCCCAGCTCTCTGGCAGCCACCCACTGCTCTTTAGTTCTTGGTTCTGGACCATGCCTCTGTCTCTCAAACCTTCCTGATTCTTGATGCCAGGAAGCCAAACTTACCACCACCATTTCTCAGCCCTCCTTGGGCCCAGTCAGAGCTGGGCTCTTCACATAATCATTCTATTGCTTTTGTTTATGTTCAGGTCTGTCTGGCTCACTGAACCGTGAGCTCTTGGAGGATGGAACCATGTCTTTTCGTCTTCATACCTGGCCCATGGCCTGGCATATTGTCAAAATCTTAATGAAGGAATGAGTGAATAAATACATCTTTAGAAGATATCAAGTTCATGCAATACGTCCCCTAATGGCGACAACCGTGCAAAGGAAAACTGAGCTACCATGTGGATGGTCTCTGAGAGGTAGTTCTGTCTCTGTCTCCAGAGCAGTCGCGGCTGGCTGAGGTACAGGACAATCTTTGCTTTTCTGAATTTGCCGTTTTAGTCTTTGTAACCCCTTCCTGCCACGATGACCGAGCACTCTGAGGTCACCTACAAACGTGAGAAACAGGAGGTGTGGGTGGGTGGCTGTGTGTGCAGATAGTGTAGATTCCACGTGTAACCCGGGACAACAGGTCCCCTGAGACACATCTGAACAAGAATATCTTGTTGCACTTTCTACCAGTTAGAGATCCTTCTGTCTTGCCGAATTATTCATGAGCAACCATAATCCCCCACGGGGGCTGGCTCTGAAGGCTATCATCAGGGACAGCTGTTCAAAGAGGTTAGGTCCTTGTACCTTTAGAACTCAAGAACTTGGACTGAGTTAGCAGTGATGGGACAATGAACAAGAGAAAGCTCGGAGGGTAAGGACTATGTTTATGTTCCAAACTAACTTTCCAGGCTGGACTTCATTTCACCAGCACCTTCTCTTGGACAACATGGCACCTCTTAAGTATTCGCCCTGGATTCTAACCTACAGGGAAACAACACATCATGGTTGAGAGCAGGCTGAGGAGAGGGCTCAGCAATCAAGCCCCTACTGCATGTCTGGAATTTTCTCCTGAGTGATCACAATGGTCAGATAAGAACACCACAAGACAGCACATATTCTCTGCTGGTCTGAAAAACAGCTTGTGTGGCTTTCTCCCTTCATTCAAAACAAACCCAACCGAATACACAAACAACACTCGAGCGGAATGTCACCAAATGGTACAAGTTTATCCTGTCCTTCTCCCTCTGATCAGCCTGCTGATTTCTACACATTGACCTGTATTGCTGAACGCTGCTGAGGAGTGCTTATGGTTCAGGTCCGGTAGGCCTGACTGGGTGGAGAAGACACCACACTTAGAAGGACCTGAACAGCATACAGCAAGGAAACCAGCTTGCAGGTTCATCGAAGCCAACAATGACTTTTCCTCAGAGGGTTTCTCAGTGAGTGTGCATGTGTATTTTACTTTTCCCCCCATTTTATATGCTCCTCAATGAATGGCCTGCTCCAGAAGGCTGGTCATGGTGGTGGTGGTTGTGGTGGGGGTGATGATGGTTAGCAACCATGGCTGAATCCTTTTACTGAGAAGGTTCCTCGGGAGTGGACTGGGGATCATCCTGGGGACTGGCTGGTTGCCCCTGTATGCAACGTTTCTGCGGGTCACCTCAGAGGGCCTCTCGGGCTCCTTCATTAGCTGTGGGGACAGCCTGCGGGCCGTGGCCTTCTGGAGTGGCAGCTTTCCAAGGGGAAGGGATGGGAAAATCTTGCCATGCCTGAGGGGAAGTTCTAGGTCACGACTGGAGACAGGGAAGTGGAATCAGGGATTTAAATGTATAGACACCACTTTAAAATGTACAGGCCTAACTTTAAAAATCATCACTAGAGGAAGCTATTCTACTGTAAAGTGGTGAGAAAAGAGTGATTTTTATGGAGCAGCACACTCCTTCCTACTTGGAAGACATTAACAAGTCTGTCAAAGGATTCCTTAGAAGCTCTTGGCTTCCCCTTATTATTTTGCCTGCTAAGCGCTACTAGCAAACTCCTTAGGGGGGGACCGTGAGTGGAAGCCTCTCTTGCTCCTTCATTAGCTGTGAGGAAAGCCCACATGCTGTGGCCTTCTGGAGTGGCAGCATCCCCAGGGTGCCTTGGCGCTTCACAGCCTTCCTCGGCGGAGGCGTGGAGGGGGCCAGGCCGCTGGTCTTCCTGTCAGCACACACCGAAACCCCATCCCCCAGAGGGAAACCCACTTTTACAAAGGGTGTTCGCTTCACACGCAGGCATAATATTGGTCAAAAAACTTAGCCTATATACGTAGGAGTTACACAAATCTGTCAAAAGTCACAGCAAAGAGAGGCTTTTCATCCATCTCTGGGCACGTTCGACCAAGATGGCGGAGGAGTTTGTAGCAGGAGAGAGAGAGAGAAGATTAGCATTAACCTTCTAGGTTTATTCTTTCCCTTAAGTTTTAGTTTTCTGTTAGTCCAGTGGAGCTCTTAGCAGGGAATCTTTTCATTCACTCAAAACCAAACAAATAACCGAGGAGCTCGATCTAACACTGTATGTACAATGATTCTTTGCAGCACAAAAGGAAACACTAAAACCAGACTACGTTTTCTGTTCTGTAGTAGGAGAGAAATTAAAACCCTAAAAGGTAACACAACGCACTTTAGAGCCATCTCGCAATAGACGGCTTTCGGTTCATACCTACTTGTTGACAAAATTGAGCCCTGGCGGTGTTTTCCTTTTTCATCCTAACATCTCATTCATCCTAAAATCTTAGGGGAAAAAAAATCCAAAAATGCAAAGCGTTTTCAAAAAGCTTTTTTTCTTTAAGCAAATGGCCCTGTGAAAACACCAGGTCATCGGGCCTCGCTGTGTGCGTACTGAGTTTTGGAGAGCTATGCAGACGGCAGTGCCCTGTTAGCAATACATTTCAGAGCAACACTACCCCCAAACCTGTACAGGAAGGTTTCAAAACCTTTGGAGTGACACAGCATACATATTTTATGAATCGCTTGGAGAACAATCCCTCCTTTTACTAGTTAACACATTGATGACTGTCCCTGTGCTCACCGACAAGGACAGACTAAAAGTAAACGCGTGGGAGTGTTTTGGAAGCATCCTGTCCCAGGCAGCTGATCACGGTGGCCCTGCACCGGGACACCAGCTTCTCTCTGGGTCCTCCTTGCTGGATGGTGCTTTCTCTGCTTTCGGGCTGTCACTCAAACTGCCCCATTAACAGTGTATGTTAGAAATGTGGCACAACAGCCCTCTCTTCAGAGCCTCCACTCTTTTCTTTCCTGATTCTTTTGTTATCCTCTGGGTGAACTGCAAATATGTGTCTGAGGTGAAAAGGCAAACAGCCAACCAAACCACCCCTGAGAGCTTCCCCAGGGCCACAAGTGGCCCGGACAAAGGTCACTGAAGAAACACGAAAGGTATGTTAAACGGGCCGTGTGTGGGTGTGCGTGCACACACTCTCGCATAAGCTCTGTCCCCTTACGGACGTGGCCTTATGAGGCTGAGGCTGCTTGACTGCGAGAGGTTTTCCCAAGATTCTCATCCCAAACAATGAGGTCTGCTTGCTAGCTGTTTGAGGTTTGGCCACTTTCGAAACAGACAAAGGCCTCTTTGTTCAAGACTGTCCCTGAAAACAGAGACATGTTAATGCATCGGACAAGCGGTAGCTTCCGCGACCTTGCGGGTCTGTTCGCCGCCACAGACCGCCCCACAGCTGGGGCCAGGGAACTGCTCTTCCTCTTGCCTAGCCCCAGAAGCACCGCACCCCTGCACACAACCAACATCTAAGTGTGTCTCCTCCACGGGTTGAAAAGAAGGCCTCTCGAAATGTGAAGCATGAATATAAAAGGGCTTCCCATGACAGCGATCACTGAATCATGGGGAATAAAGCCAGAAGGCGAATTTGCAATTCATCACATTATCCCCTGTTGTCTCAAATGTGATTCTTTTAAAGGCAAGCTGCCTATACACTCTTTCTCCAAGCATTTTTTCTTCTTCTTCTTCTTCTAACACACTGTATATCCTTGTTTTTGCAGAATATCCGAATGAGGACCAAATGATAAAACAAAAACTACAATAGATTAATTGCATCCCTTGAATCACATTATATTTTTGGTGCATTAAAAAAAGGAGAAAAGTAAAAGCAACCAGCATAATAAACTCAGCCTAGAGAACTGTGTCAGTGACTTGAAGAGTTAACACAGATTTTAGAAGTGGTTAAAAATAGTATTAGAGGATTATACATACAACAGTTTGAAATTCATATGCATTGCATTTTTTTTTTTTTTTTAAATGGCAAAATGTTTGGCAAATGTAAGCAAATGACTTGGACTGTGCTGGGTTTCACCGGCTCTGAGCAAAGTCAGTCATAGCCAGGTGAGGCCCGCTGCTTCCTGAGGTCACTCTGTGGGGCTGGGGGGGGGTGCTGTGGGGGGAGGTGGGGTGCTGGCCCCCCCACGCCCGGCTCCCCCTTGGGCCCTCAGTCTTGAACATGGAGCTGGTGAGAGGTGCCAATTACAGACTCCAGCACGGATCACCCATTAGCATCGCTGAGAGAACTCTGGGGCCTTGAACCACATGCAGACTGGGTGAGTCGTCTACACAGTGACCCATATTGCAAAAGTTGGGGGGGGGGGCTCCCGCTCCGACTTGCACACCCCCCCCACCCTTGCATGGAGGGGGCGGGTGGCACGGGGTATGTCACTAGTGTTTATCCTGGCAATGTTGTCAACTTGGGCTTTTTAGTAGACTTTTAAAAAAATGGTTTGTGTGTGTATGTATATCCAGAAATGTCCATCCTCCAAGCTGGGCCACCACTGTTCCCTGAACTTGGCCGTGCCTGTTGCTTGCGGCGATCGGCATCCCGAAGAACCTTCAAAGAGAAGACTCTGGGCCCCAGCAGGTCGTACGTCAGACACACGATCCCGTGCTCTCCTTATTCTGAATCCTGTCTGGCTCTGATTTTGAGAAAAAGGACAAAGGTGGTGGTGTGTGTACGTGTGGTGTGTGTGTCTCTGTACTGAGTTTTGTGTTTTTTTTTTTGAAAAATTTTTTTTTTTTAGGAAAAAATGACCCTTTGATTACTAATACAGAGTTCAGCCTCCTTAGTCACTATAAAACAGATTCCATGTTTTCACACCACTCATGGTCTTCAAGGTTATAGATAAATTTTGTCCTATGGGTCTGGCTGGCGGGCACAGGGTCCCTCCCCAGATTGTCTAGGGTCAGAGTAGAGGCAAAGAACTCACTGGTGCTCAGCCCGCCCTCGTGGTTTTTGATGTAGCGTTTATAGTTTTTCCTCAGGCACTGCCACGTGGTTGTGTAGAGGACGAAGGCAGAGGACTTGAGCACGATGGCGATGCTGACGTACAGGTATCTGTAGGCCACGTTGTCATACAGGACGCAGGCGCCTTGCTCCCCGCAGAACGTGCTCCAGAACAGGCAGGTGGAGTCGATGCCGGCCCCAAAGATGAGGGGAGGGGGGATGAAGCCTGCGAGAGGGGGAAAGAACACGGCACGCTTACCCTCGGGCTCTGCAGACTGGCCTCTCCAGCCCACACGCGTGCACCGCCCTCCCCCCACAGGACCACGGGGCTGGCGTGTCCCACTGGGTGGCTCCACGGCACGGGCCGGGACAGCCCGGAGTCCGAACCCCAGCTCCGCCCAAACCTGCACGAGGTCTCTAAGCCCCCTGTGCCTTAGTTTCCTCATCTGCAAAATGGGGATAATATCACTTCTGCTCAGACTGCTGTGAAAACGGACTAAATGGACCCAGGAAAAGCATTTAGGACGGTGCCCGGCACACAGTAAACACAAAATAAATGACGTCTGCTACTACTGTCATCCGCTGAGAGTCTGAGAAGAGACAGAGAAGCTTCCCTGAAGGGACCGTTCTGCGTGTCAGAGAAGTACAACCACACAGAGGAAATGCAAGGAGGTATCGTGCTCTCTGTACGGGGCTTCTAAGGCTGTGTCCGAGTGGAGGGAGTTGGGAACAGAAGGGAACAGAAGTTGAAACGAGCGCATTTAACCTTTGTGTGTGTGTCTGTACCCACACATGCATACATGCAGCCTCATACGTGTGCACGTGTTACGTACACAAGTATGTATAACACGCACACATGCATGTGTATGTGTGTATTGTTTAAGATGGAAACCATTTGCATACATGCTGACAACTTCCCTTCCCCTGGATGTTACCACTGGATTGAATCCTTTTCATTCTGAGCCGGGAACCCGTTTTCAAACCCTCACCCTAGAGTATTTCGGGCACTTTCAACCAGCGATCAAAAATGGCGGAGATGAAAACTCTCCTCAGTTCAATTCTGTGTTTCTGTCCCTTGTCCAAGCTCAAAAGTTATCAGTCCTGGCTGCACATTAAAATCATCCAAGGTGTTCCCTCCTAGAACAACTAGGTTAGAATGTCTGGTGTGTGGCCCGCTCATCAGCATTGTGAAGTCATCCCCTGGGGATTCTGGCCTGTTGGGGGGGGGCGGGGGGGGGAAACTGTTTCATCTGTGCAATGGGAAATCAGTGAATGGCTCATTAATACAGATTAATTACCTCAGAACAAAAAAGTACCCTTAAGGCCAGAATGTGGTGCCAATCATATCCAGGGAGAGACCTTAGAGGCAGAGAGTGATCACTGGAAGCAGGTGGCAACAGTTCTGAGATCCCATTTCTGGGGTATCCTGCTATCTGGAATGTTCCTTCCAGGGCCAGCCCTGGAGCGTTTCACTTTTTATTAAGGAAGGTCCCTCTGAGAATTCGATGAGAGTTAGATCCTAAGTCCAGAAAATTACATCTACCCACAAGAATCATACCCATATTTCAGGTGGTTCATGAACCCCTGATGTCCATTCACGATCCCCAGAATTAAAACACGTGTGTCAAACATGCTGCAAACCCTCCTTTCGGAGGGGCCCCCTGAAGGCAGCCTGGGAGGGAAAAGGCTCACTGAGGGAGACCATGCTTCCTTCGTTTTAATGTCAGGCCTGGGATGGGCGTGTGGGAGGGGGAGGGGTGCTGCACTGTCCCATCAGTGCCAACAAGGTTGGGCCCAGGTGCCTTAGCACTTCCCAGCTCGGTCCCGGGTTAGCCCAGAAAGAAATTCCAGAGTAGGAATTTTAGTTGAAACCTCATTAAACTTCCCAAGCAGCTTGACTCTGTAAATCAACAACCTGCTCCCTCTTTGCAGCTTCCAGGTCTGCTTGGTCTGGCCGAATGGAAACTCCTAGAATCCCAGCATTGTCTGCCCTAAAGTCTGTCCATGAGTCTGAGGCCTTCCTCCCCAACCAGTGAGTGCTCTCCCAGCCCCTGCCCCCCACCCTGCAACAAATGCCCTGGTTCATGTAACAGAAAACGAGCCCACTGGACTAACCCAATGGAGCCAACCACGTAAGAGAAACTAAGTCACCCTCCACATTATTTAGGTAAAGAAATGGAGATTGGGAGCCACTTTAAATTGATAGACTCGGGGAAAATGGGACAAATCTGGCTGTTTCTATGGTCTCATGGGATCACTTGCTTCCATTCACCTATTTCTCTGGGTTTTATGAGGTTGCGATAGCCCCCAAATGTTCCTCCCTCTTCTTCCTTCTGCCTTTCTTGAGGTCACTTTGTCCTAGCTCACCTGTCACGGCACAGTGGGGAGTGGCCTGTGAGGACACTGTCAACAGCTCTACCGTGGGAAGGGACTGACAGCACACGGGCTCTTTGCTCCCAGTGCAGAGGGACTGGAAGAGTTGCAGACAAATCCACATTGGGCAAATGTGGTCATATTTTAAGCACATCAGAGGAAATTTACAATATAAAGGAGCCATTCCTTAATACTTGCTTGAACCAAAATATCCCTCTAAAATGCCAAGACGTAACTCCTTCATGAATCTGTATCTGTGTGAGGGTTTCCAAAATACTGTGTTATCTTTAAAGTAGGGCATACTTCTTTGTGCTAACGGTGTCGGTTTTATCCTGCCTACTGTCAGGCTCCATTACCAGATGACACAGCCTGGAAGGAGTCAGAAAAAGCCTTCAAACAGAAATTAGAAAGCTAAGTGCCTAGAAAAGCTATTCATAGTTTGGAGAGCCTTTGTGCTGGAGAAGAAAAGAACCTTGAACTTGTGTCGAAAGCCTTAGGATTGGGGCAAGTCGCTTGATCTCTTGGTGACTCAGTTTCTTGCTCTTTAAAATGGAGCTAATACTGCCCACCTGGCCAGGGTCAAGATGAGCCCTGCTATAAATGAGGTGTTATGCACAAGTCTGGTCCTTCCCTAGGGCCCACAGGTTTTGTTAACTTATTCATGGTATACAGGGGGTTGGGGGACTAATTTAGAATAAACTCTGGGTTTAATACTTTAAGCATAACCTTTATAAGTTTCCCTTTATATTTATAAAAAAACAAACTGGCTTTCCCACCAGATTCATCTTTATATTGGCTTAAAATTGTTCCCCAAAGGGGAGCTCTGGCTATCAGGTGTGCAAAGAATACCAGAGAAGAACTGACTGGATCTCTTTTTTTAAAGGTCATTCTAGAACTCACCTGATGGCTAATGCTCCCATGCAGCCACCCATCCATCATTCTGTTTATCACTCTGGTGGGCCAAATAAAATCTCAGACTGTCCCTGCAAGATACTGCCTCCCCAGTCACCAATGGAGACTCCCACAAGAGTGCTATAATAATGGTGGAAATTAATGATGGGAAACTGCTCTAACACAGACTAGAGAGGACAGACGGGGGAGCCATAGAGCAAGAACAAGTGTCAATTACAGACCCTAATAGGGAAAGATGTAGGTTGCATCTCCTACAGGAAATCAACTACCCCAGCAACTCAGCCAGGAAGAAGCTGTCATCACGCTGAACTCTTGCTTTTCTCCAATGGATTTTCATTCAGAACAACCCCTCTCGACTTCCTCCTCCATAAAGTAACCTTCCTCTCCTTTACGATAGGACTTGTCTACGGTTTTGCTATACCCTGCGTGCCCTGAGTTGCAATTCTGCTTCCAAATAAACCCATGTTTTGCTGGTAAAATAATGGGCTTTTAGGTTTTAGAGAGCAGGGGAGAAGGGCAGAGGGAGAGAGAGACTCTCAAGTAGGTTCCATGCTCAGTGCAGAGCCTGACATGGAGCTTGATCCCACCATCCTGGGATCATGGCTTGAGCCAAAATCAAGTCAGACGCTCAACTGACTGAGCCATCTAGGTGCCTCAATGGACTTTTATTTTTAAGGTTACCATTATTTGGTGATGAGAGGTGGGATCCAGAGAAGACCTGCGGCAGCTCGGGAGCTGGTGAGCAACCAGGGCAGGTGCCCACGGAGTTCAGTGAGCTGCCTTCCTGTTGACCTTGGAGTTTCGATGGTCAGTTTGTCTCTTGGATTTCAAGCTCCGCTCTGTGTTTTGAGCTCCCCAGACTTTATTTGAGATCTGTTTTAAGGCTTTGTTCTTTCTGAGAGTACTCGTTTGGCCTTTGGTAAAGTATCCTGATTCCTTCTGGAACCAGGTCGCTCCTGTTGAAAATTTTTCCTCTACAGAATAAACCTCTAAGAAAGGGGGCCCCAGCTGTCAAACTGCTTTAGAGGGTGCCCTCCCCTCTTCTGCGAGCCCAGCTGGTTTTAGGTTTCAAATCCCGTGGTCCCTCTTCATGTGCATTTCTAACTAAGCGGGACCACTTAACAAAAAGTAATGTGGATCTTCAGTGGGGAACATTCCATCCTCCTAAATTGACTCTTCTCAAAACTGAATTGGACAGGCCTGGTTCTAAAACTGTCAACAGAACGGGGCACCTGTATTGACTGGTATTGTAAAGCTTCCAAACATCATCAGGAATCTGGAATGTAGCTGAGGCAAACAAACAAAAAAAGGGCTGCTGAGGCCACTTTTCCCCTTCTCTGTCCCCTTTGTCTCACAGCCTCTGGGCTTGGTTCCCACCTCTGGCTCCATTTTCCTTTATTCCCTGCACTGCCTCCTTACTTCCGTATGTTCCCTCAGGCTAATCCTTTCACTGAACTTGCCTTTTCCTCTGAAGGAACCTTCCCCTCCTCTCCTGGACCTATTAATATGTGTCTCTCTGAGGATCCAAATGAACCCCACATTGCCTTTGTTCCCTGGAACAAAGCCAAATTGTGAGCCATAAAGAGTTTTCTAACGTGGCCAAGGACTCCCGTAAGGTTTGCTGAAGAATTTCACAGTTATTCCAACTGACCAACCCGGTTTCTCAGATTTATAGTAGTCCAGGTGCTTGTTGGGGAGGGCCAGGCCAAACACTGGATGAAACTAGCCCATTGGGACCACCCTGAGGGGGGATTTAGGGAAACAGACCCCTAATTTTTGGCAGGATGCTAGAATGCTGTACCCACCAATGATGGTAGCTTTTACTTAAGCCTGTTGATTGGAACAAAATTCAGGCTTGCACACAAAAGCCTGGTGAACCTGTTCATGACTATTACAATCAACTCCAAATTGTCTTTAAAGAAAATTCTGGTCTTCCTTTAGATGTGGAATGCCCCCAGGTAGCATTAAACTCTATTTATTTATTTATTTATTTATTTATTTATTTATTTATTATGTTTATTTTTGAGGGGGTGGGGGGGACACAGATTCGAAGTAGGCTCCAGGCTCTGAGCTGGCAGCACAAAGCCCAAGGCAGGGCTTGAACCCACAAACTGTCAGATCCTGACCTGAAGTTTGGAACTTAACTGACTGAGCCACCCAGGCACCCTTAAACTCGATTTATTAATGGGCTGAACATGGATATTTTTGTTGTTAAAAGGACCAGGATGGAATGGGAAACTGCACACCCCAGATTTAACGGGGCAAGCCAGCTCACTTACGCTCTAGATGAGTCATCTAAAAGAAAAGAGTGCTACAATTCTCCATTTTCAATGCTGGCAAATGAATGCCCCTAAAGACAACCAACCCTCCCCTAATATCTGCTATTATTGCAAAGGGCCAGGACCGTGGAAAAAGACTGTGACAGGCTGAAGTGCCACAGTCCCCTGCAGCCTTTGTACCCAGTTTCAGGGCCCCGAGGAACTACAGGGCTCTTCCCAAGCCTCTCTGTCTATCGGCTCAGAGAAAGCACTCTCCTGATGGGCTGTCAGTAGGGACAAAGAGTTTCCTTCTCAGAAACTGCACTCTTGTTGCTCAAGCCCCTGCTACACAGCAGCCGCTGCCTCGGAGTACAAAACCAGTTCAAATAGTGTGTGGGGGTGGGGTCTCTAATAAACCTCAGCAGTTTCCAGTCTCTGGAACCTACTCCCTTTTGTTTAGGTCCACTGAGAGCTACTCACCCTTTTCTCCTTATTTATTTATTGGGCTGAGATTTCTTAGAAAAATATCATGCCAGAATTTCTTTCTCCTTAAGAATCTGCCAGTGGTCATCAAAATAGCCAACCTGGTGAATTAAGTGACCCTTTGGCACCTATTATTTGCTCCCACTCTGACACCACTAGAGCTGTGTCTGGGGTTATCAATCCTTTGTCCCTGAGGCATTGGCCAGCATCCTTTTTATGGGCACGCTCTTCAACTGATATTGGCAGAATCCATAGTATACCTCCCATCGGTTCAAATAGATCCCTCAAAACCTCCCCCTGCCCCAGAAATAATCAATATTCTATAAATAAAGTAGTCCTTCAAGGCGTCAAGGCCATAAAATAGATGATTACAGGGATCAAGGCCTTCTTAGCCCCTGCACTAGTCCCTGTAACATCCCTGTTTTACTTGTGAGAAAACCCAATGGCTGAAGATGGCAGTTTGTCCATGACCTCTAGGCAATAAATATTATTATCCCTCAATACTGTTATTCCCAAGCTCCATATGCTACTAACATCTATTCTTACTAAAAGCAAATCCTCACTGTAGTTGACAACTGCAGTGCATTTTTCAGTGTTCTAGTTGAGAAGGATCTTTGTGGTTCTACCTGGACAGTAATACCCCAGGGTTACACAGAGAGCCCTTCTCACTTTTCACACACCTTAAAGTTGATCTGGCTGTTTGTCACACTACAGAGATGATTTCCATCTCTGCTCCCTTTCTCAAACTTCTTTATAGAAAACAGCATCCACCTGCTTAAAGCTTTTGGCCTTAAAGGGACATAAAGCCTCCAAATAGAAGGGCACCTGGGTGGCTCCGTCGGTTAAGCGTCCAACTTCGGCTCAGGCATGATCTCGCAGTCTGAGTTCGAGCCCTGCGTCGGGCTTGGTGCTGACAGCTCGGAGCCTGGAGCCTGCTTCAGGTTCTGTGTCTCCCTCTCTCTCTGCTCCTCCCCTACTTGCTCTCTCTCTCTCTCTCAAAAATAGACTTTTCTTTAAAAAAGTCTCCAAATAGAAACTGCAGTTTTGAAATAAGGACTACATGTGGATCCAGGTAATTTTCATGGCATCCAGAACCTCCCCAAACCTAAACCTAACTGCCAATTAACGAGGTTTCTTTGGGCCTGGCTGGCTACTGTTGAAATTAGATTCCAGACTTCTCTCTTATGGCTGAACCTCTATATGCCTTACTAAAAAAAAAAAAAAAAAAAAAAAAAACAACAAAAAACAGACAGACCTGACCCTGTCATTTGGAAAGATCAAGATGACACAGCTAATGAGACTTTAAAGCAAAGAGTAATAAAGGCCCCCTGTTCTCAGATACCCTAATTATCACCTTCCCCTTTCCCTGTTTATATGTGAGAAGAAAGGGAATGCCTTGGAGTCCCCACCAAAACATGGGACCATCAGCAGCAACATGTCCCTGTAGCACAGGGATACCCCCCTCTCATCAGAGCCATTCCTGCCATTGTCCTTTTAGTTGACGCCATGGGACCCCCCTCTAAACATCATTTAGAAGCCTGAATCCTAAATTCTCCTCACCTCACCTCTGAGGACATCCTCCTAACAGCTGCTCCTCCTCCAACTTTCTCGCTGCAATGACCTTCACCCGCTGTTCTCTGAGCCTCCTTCCTGGACCAGACCTCTTGCAGTCACTTAATGCTGACGGATCACCACTGGACTCCCTGTGACCATGTATAGGAAACTCCTCTAACCAATGCAGATTTTCATGGTTTACTGAAGGTGCTTACTTAAAGGATGAAAATGGTAAATATGATGGTATACCACTGCAGCTCCTTTTGAAGTCACTTTGGCAGTCCCTCTACCTTTGGCCCATCAGGCTGAGTTACATGTTTTTACCTCAGCCGAGGGTAAAACCGCGAATAATGAAACTGATAATCTAGTTAGCCTTTGGAATACTTTGTGACTTTGGTATATTATATAATAATATTTGGTATATTATTATATTCTGGGCATTCCAGAACCGACTCCCTAGAGGCCAAAAGAAACCACCTTGCTAATATGTCCACCAAAAATGCTGCTCTTAGGGAAACCAGTAGCCAAACCCCTGTCATGGTCCAAAGGGATGTTCTCCTAAACAATCATTTGGAAAAACTGACCAGAGATGCCCAACAATTGGCCCCCAAAAATGAAAAACAGGACTAGCAATCTAATAATTGTTGGTTCAATAAAAAAAGAGAACTCTGGTTTGGACCAACTAACAATCCGGCCCTACCAGAAATTCTAAATTTCCTATCGCTTACGATTGCACACGTATTAAACCATTGGTCTATTAACAACATGACAGCAGCTATGAACCAATACTGATGAGGAAATATATTTTTTTCCAAGTTTGAGAGAGAGCATGTGTGCACATGCGGGGGAGGGGCAGAGAGAGAGAATTCCAAGCAGGCTCCACACTGTCAGCACAGAGCCCAACATGGGGCTCGATCTCATGAACCAAGAGATCATGACCTGAGCCGAAATCAAGAGTCAGAAGTTTAACTGACTGAGCCACCCAGGCGCCCTGAGGAAATATTAAGACCACAAATGTGCCCACCTCCCTACCACAAAATGCAGGGAAATCTGTTTGCAATGCTGTAAGACTTTTTAAATTACCCAATGGGCCATTCGAGTCTTGGCAAGTGAATTCATACAGCTTCCCCCATCTCCTGGATAGTTTTATAGTCATGGTTTGCAGGTTTTCTCTCTGGACTGCAGCTTTCCCTTGCAGACAGACCATTGTTTCTTCTGTGGCTAAAATTCTGTTGGAAGAAAATAACCCTACCTGGGGGGATGAACTTCACAGTGATCAGGGAACCCGTTTTACCGGTCAGGTGCTTTGACAAGTCTGTGTTGTTTGGCCAGTTTTACAACACTTCCATTGTGCATCCCACCCACAACCCTCAGGTAATGGTGCTAATGGGCACTCAACTGGCAGAATGGGTAGAGACCCTCCCATTGGCTTGGCTGAGAGCACTGCCCTTGGTCCTTCCAAGTCTCAGATCCAGCCCTGTTGGGATGGTCACAGGGTGTCCAATGTGCTGCACTCCAGCTGGTCTTAAGGGTTAACTTGCTTCAGGTTAACCCATTCTTGCTGACCTAAGGCCCTTGATCTGTAGCAGAATTAATGTACTCTGAGATTTGCAGACCACTAGCCTGGAGCACAGAAGCACCAAAACTCTGCCAGGCCACAGAAGCCAGCAAGTCTGTTTGAAGCCGCCGCGGCTTTCTGATTAGCGTAGCAATTTTTTAAGCAAAATGTCTTTTTTTTTTTTTTTTTTTTTTAAGGTCACACAAATGATTTTATCGACCTCCCTCTGTGTGTCTGTAGACCTTGCTCTGGTAGAACGCAGTATGCTTGCACATCACAAACATGAACCAGAGCCCCGAGCACTGAGATAATGTTTGTAGCTGGCATCATCCAGTCTGCACAAGATGAGGGAATGTTGCAGGCCACTGCACTCCCTTTGCTGATTACCCTAAACCCTCTATAAACCCCCCTGGGCTAGGTAGAAACTTCGGAGTTGGCTTTTGGACAAGAGCCTGCCTTCTCCCCAGGTGGCCAGCCTTTTGAATAAAGCTTATATTCCTTTTCAATCAAAAGCTCATCTCTTTGAGTACTGGCATCTTCAGGGACGGGAAGCCCCACTTGGGTTTGGTAGCACTTTAACCCACCATTGATAAAAGGCATGCTTCAACACTGGAGAGGCCTAATTGCTTCTTTAAAAACAGCCATGCTTCAGTCTTCTCACCGTGTATTACCGGAAGACAAAGACCTTGAGCATCACACGTTGCAACCTGGACTTTTTTCTGGAGGTGTCTTTTCCAATAGACAAGATTCTGTTCAACCTTGCCAGTAAGGCACTGTTGACGAATCCTGTGCTGACAAACACCAGGGAACAGACTCCTGGATCCACGAGACCCCTCTAAAGAGAGCACCACAGCCTGACTGGACCTGCACGCCATCCGATGACCTGAAAATCCGGATTTCCCGGCCCCGGAGCAGACGACATCTGATGAGATCTCTGGATCAGGCCTGTTAGAAGGTTCGGGGTTCACAGGAGTTTCTTTCATTTGGATATTAATGGACTCCTCTGGAGTCTTAACCGAAATTCATGGCTTCTGAATTTTCAACTTTACTGTATTATTAGTAATACACCTAAGTTCCAGCAGTTCTGAGATAACAATGCTGCTTTTCAACATCTTTGAAGTTTTGCTGTTTTGCAAAAAGTTCACCAGCTATTGCTTCGTGTTTATACCTGCACTGTATCTTCCCAAACGCACCTGGTTAATTCTTCCAGGAGGTTCCTGGGTTCTTCCAGAATATCCCCTATTCTGTTCCCATGAGTGCTTTCAGTGGGGACTCCCAGGAGGTACACGTGACTCTGGGGTTTGTCCCCATACGAGGGACTTTCCTTCCCTGCGTGGGAGTAAGTGCCCACAAATATTTCTCATTGGCTACTTTCAGATCTAGGATCTTGTTTTAAAACCATCACATAATTTGGAACGGTCATGTTACTTTTGATTCTGTACTCGGTGCCTGTCAAACCTTTGTAAAAATGCCGTGACCAATAAGGACATGCTCTCTAGCACCTACAGTCTTGATAAGTATGGACTACAGATGGAAGTGGTCCTTGCGACTCGAACGGATCCCAGTAGTTTCCCATCTATACAATTTTCCACGGACGAGTGATGTGACACCCAGGAAAGATCCTTCCTGGCACTGAGGGACCAAAAAAGGCCACTGAATTGTGAAAACCAGACTCTTGCCCCGTGATGCATTTGGAGAAGGGTCTTGATCAAAAGGGGGAAATGTGAAAATTAATAAAGGGACACCTCACTGAAATGGAGTGGGAATAAAATGGGGAACCATCCCACTCAATGTCAATTACAGGAAGAGCTGTTCATTATAGACCCCAACAGAAGAATCCTCAATTACAGGTCCCAGGAGGGAATGAAGTGCATTGCATCTCCTACAAGAAACTGACTATCTCAGCCACTGAGGAAGCATCACCTCCCAACTTCCTCCTCCTTCTCTATAAAATAACGTTCCTCTCCTTTGTTTACAACAGGACCTGCCTGTGGTGCTGCAGTGACTTGCATGTCCCAAATTTCAATTCTTTGTTATTCCTGAATAAACCCATTTTTGCTGGTAAGTAACTTTTATTTTTAAGGTTAACACAGTAACTACTGTCTATTAACTACCCCTCTCCCCGGCACTGTCGGGGGGCACTCTGAATGTATTAGGAGCCCCCGTCCATAACCCTATAACACTCCCTATGTTATGGACAGGGAAACTGAAGCTGAGAGAGATTAATTATTTGTCTCAGGCTTGACATTTCAAAACCCCAAACCCAATAATCTCCTTCTTACTAATTCAAAGTTTGTTGATTTGAAGCGAAGATTTTAGGGCTCTTATCAGGGATTTCCAGGGCTACAGAAAACATCTTATTTACCCTGCTGCTAAGCTCCTGGGAATAACTGGCTTGCGGAAGGCTGGTTTTGAAGCTTTCAGAGGTGAAACAGGGGTTCTGATCTTTGCAAAGTGTGGAGGGGGAAACCCACACACAAGGAGGTTCTGATCTTTCCAGAGTGCTCCCTTCTCCAGGGTCATTAATGCATCGAGAAGGCTGGGAGACTGTTTTGTAAGCAAACTCAGTATTTTGCAGAACAACTCAGGCAGATACTTGTCAGAAGAAAGAGCTGACAGTTGCCCTTCTTCAGAGAGAGAGAGCTCACATCTGAAGGTTGCTCGGTGGTGGGGAGAAAATGAGAGCTTTGGGACCCAAGATAACGTACTCTGGCTTCCAACTCTGCCACTTGGGAACCTGCCACCCTGGGAAGTCACTCCACTCAATCTCAGTCGCATTACTTATTAAAATGGGCACAAGATGCCTCCCTGTACTAAGTTTTTATACAGATCGAATGAGACGGCATTTGCGAAAGCCCCTCGTGTAGTGGGCTCTTAACAAATCCGGTTCCGTTCCTGTTCTTTGGATACCTGGAGATGTGCCCTCTTTGAAATCACCATCTCCAGAGAAAAGAGTTGCAAAATACTCTGCAAACCAAGACTCAGAGAATAACCCTAACTGGCAAGACTCCTTCATGTCCTAAGAATAAGTCTGTTTTGGAGGATAATCAGCTGCTTCCAGAAGCGGTGCCAAGTGGATAAGGTATAGGACCTATTCCTGCTCTGAGCTTCTTCATTCTGTTATGCCCTCAGTTACCTAAGGAACGAGGAGGGAGGGTGATGATGGTATGGTATTCTAGAAACTGTGTGTTTCCTCCCTGGAGGCTACGGTAGCATCCCGTCCCTTTGCCTTCCCTTCTCCCTATGTCTCCTGGGGAGACACTCATGGATGGAGTAGGGATGAACTAGTGCCCCATCACAGAGACACCGGAAACCCACAGTAGGTTGGGAAGGGTACCCGGAGGCTCCGTGCTGTTATGTGCTATTACAGAGAATATTAAAAGGATTAAATCTTTCTTCCTATTACACTCTGGTCCCAGCTGCAGCCATGTATGTTTATATATTTCAATGCAAAAATTGCAGTACTGTTCAAGGAAAGGGTCTCTGTTTTCCTGAAATCTATTAATGGAGATTAAACCCCATGGTTTTGTATTTTGGCTATTTAATTCATTCCCCGCCGTACCCCCCCCCCCCCCCCCCCCCCCCCCCCCCCGATTGAAAAAGCTGGGCCTATTTATACTCTTTGGTGTAAACTTTAAAGATGAACTTAAAGGCTTTTGTAAAGAAAAGAAATTCACCTACCTTTTTGGGACAAAACGGAAGCTGAAAATTACTCTGGCATTTACATTTCAAAACGTATCCGTTCCTCTCCAGATTACCTGCCAAGACTTGAAGTCACCGTGCAATCCCTCTTCAGCCTGATTAGAATTACTGTCCTGACCAGCACAAGCCGCTGAGGGGGGGGGGGGGGGGGCGAAAAATAGATTCTCTCTGCTTCAGCAATGCTAAGAAAGAGACTGGACTTTTGGCACTGGCCAGCATTTTGCCCGTGGGCACTTGACATTCACTTTTTTGAATCGGAGAGGTTGGGTGATGCTGCTCTGCTCTCATTTTATCCCTGGGCTCCATGTTCAAGTCACTAAGGCTCAAATAGCCTCCCCACACCCATCCGGCCAGTAGTGGCAGGGCCGGACTCAAATCCTGCTGTGCCTGACTGCAGAGCGGTCCACGGTGAATATGTGATGACACCTGAGTGCAGGTAGGGAAGCAGATCCTGGGTGATGGCGGCACTTGAGGATGTCAGACCCATCGTTGCTTAATGTTTGATGAACAACCAAATAGACGCACAGACGAGTGGGAGGGGTGTTCCATGCATTCCATCCCTTGTACCCCATCCCGATCCTCCCACGGCTGGGCGCATGGCTTCTCACGTGGGGCTTCTGGCACACTGCGCTTACTTCTTGCAAAGCGCTCATTTAATGGGTTCACGTCTCCCACTTGCCTGTAGAACTTCTCTATATTCACGACTTCGTGGTAGGAGCTCGGCAAATGTTTGATGCACCGTATCAGGAGCTTCCCAGATGTGCTGTTCCTGCAGTACCTTCATGAATCACCCAAGATCTGGGGACAGTCTGCTTGGGAATGACACCTGGGTCCAGACGGGCACCTTGAGATTCTCAATGCTTTCTGCTTAGCAGGTGCTCTGAAAACTAAGAGCAGGCGTTGGTGGGAGGAGAGTCTGTGGTGGCCAGCCCAGCCCCAACAATACCTTTGAGACACCTGACAGACTGCATCTCCTGCCCTATGAAAGGCTTCTCCATATGCCGCGTCACTGAGGCTGAAATTCTCTGCTGCACCTTGTGCTTCTGTTGGTTCTCTTTTACTTTCATATAGTTAGATACGGGGTGAGGGGGTCTCAGTAGATGTTACCTCCACTGTAGGCCTCCATTTGTCCTTGCCTCTTAAGCCCACTGCCCTGCTGTGGTTAGCCGCTTCTCCCTTCGATGCGTTGATTAGTTGTGCCACACCTCACAGAATCTCCGTGCACCTTGCTGCCAGGCTGATCTCCCTAAATCAGAACTCTCAATGTATATCCAGTCTTCTCTAAATCTGTCATTCACTCCACACTGGCAACTACTTAGCCAAGTAAAATCTCTTTTTCCCTTGAGATTCAAGGTCCGGACCCTTTTAGCCCTATATATTCCTCATACCTGCTTCATTCTCCCACTGGAGCCCCCTGAGGGCAGGATGCTGGCTCCTGAGTATTTTTACATTCTTTGCAGCATCTTGAACAGTGTCTCGGGTGTAGCAGGATCTCAGCGACTATTTGTCTCCATTAATGTAACTTAGCCTAACATCCAAGGCACGCAGTGGACCCCAGGGCCAAGATTCTGGACCAGGTCTTCAAGCAGACGGCTTGCCAACACCCAGAGAGAAAAGCAGCGAGCAGGCATTTGCAAAAGGATGAAGAGGGACGGATCTGACTGCATCAGGAATTCTGCTCGGAGGAGACCATTCACTTCACTCTGAATTTACTGACGTAGCTCAGTGCCCTTCTCCCCCACTCGATTTCTACCAGAAGCCTTGGGCTTCTCTACAGACACCAATGCGGTTCTACACCCTGGGCTTTGTCATGTTTCCCTTATCCAGCTGAGGTACCATAGTCCATTTAACCCCACTTTGGTCTTCCTTAATTTCTTGGCCCCACACTCCTACCACACCTGCCATTGATACAACCAACCGCGTGTTCCCACTTCTCCAAAGCTGCTGGGGAAGCTCACGGAGCCACACTGACCCCTGACACTACAGTCCCTGCTCTATCAACTCCTTTCCACTGGCATTTAAAGCAACAGGAAAAAAATAGTCTCCCATTCGCTTCTGGGTCCTACCCTCTCTCCTTATACTCTTCATAGCTAATTACAGTAAAACCTCGGATTGGGAGTAATTTCTTCTGCACAAGACGTCAAAACATTTTTAATCTTTAACTTGATTAATGAGCAATGTCTTCCAATAGGAGTAGTACGTGATGCTGCACATCACATGATCACAACTGAGCCAATGGTTCTCTCTCTCTCCTACCCCTCCCCCCGTTCTCTCTGTGGGATGGTGGGTGATCATCTCCCACGCTCAGATGCTCGGTCTCAGGCCATGATGTTTGGCAGGAATCAGTGATTTTTCAGAACGTTGGAAGGTGCCCACAGCTGGCTCTAGTGTATTTTTTGTCACTTCAAAGCACCTCGGGACAGTCCTTTGCTTCTCCATCAAAGAGTAAGCTTAGGAATGCTCTGCTTCAGGCTACGTCAGGCTGCCTGCAGATAGAGACCCTTTCCTCTGCTGCCTTATTGCCAGTTACATTAAATACTGTATATGACAAGAGTTTATCAATACTGTACTGTAGTCAACATCTGTTAGTGATAATGAAAGCTGTCCTACTCAATAACCCTTCTCTCTCTTGTTGCCCTCGCACCAGCCCCGAAGGTTTTCAAAGGTAAGTGCAGGTTCATTTGTTTATTTTTCTTTGTATTTTCTACTTTCTCAATTATTTTGTATTATATCACAGTATTGTAATCATTTTCATATGAATATCTTTGGGTTGTGGAATGAATCACCTGAGTTTCCATTATTTCTTATGGGGAAGTTCGCTTTGATATATATGCAAGTGCTTTGGATTACAAGCATGTTTCCGGAATGAATTATGCTCGCAAACCAAGGTTTCACTGTATCTGGAAAGAGTGATCTCCCCATGCTGCCCCACTTCCTCACGCTCTCCTAAGGGTGGTGCATCAGAGACTGGCCACTGGCCACAAGTGGCTACTTAAATAAAAATCAGTAATTAAAATTTATAGAAACCAAGTACTCAATAGCCACATGTGATGCAAATACAGGGCATTTCCATTATTTCAGAAAGTTCTACTGGACAGTGCTGGCCTATGCCACTCCCAAAGTCCTCTCCCTCCTAGTCTTCCTGTTTTAGTAGGTAATGTCCCCATTCACCCTGTGATCCAAGCCTTTGTAAGGAGCTGTCACTGTGGTTTCTTCCCTCTTACATACTGCAGCAGGTACACTTTCACTCAGAGACCAGGCCTCGAAGGTTCTTCTTCCACCCGCCCCTCCCCAGCCCAGGCCATCAGCTACTCTGTTAGACCAGCGGCTTACAGTTCAGTCCGTACATTCTCATTGTCCATACAGTGGACCATGGGCGTTCCTCCAAAACACAACAATCTGGTTAAAGACCATCAATGACTTCGTTAACCTGAGAGAGAAAGGTCAAAGCTATTGACAGGGCAGCAACCCTTCCAGGTCATGTTCTGACGGCCACCCATCCTGTCCCATCTTTGGCCCGTGCCTGCTTGTCCTGCACACTCTAGCCACACTCGACTTCCTGTGGCCCCAAACATGGTGCTTCCTCCCAGGCTTGGACTTCCATAAGTCCCTCCATTATAGCCCTCTCTCCTTGCTCATCTATATAACTCTTGCTCAGTCTTCATGTCTAAGGTAGACGTCACACTGTTTCAGACCCACACCCCCGCCCCATCCCAAGGCAAGGTGAGGTGGCTCCTCCACGTGTCCCCAACTGCACCTGTGTAGACACCATCACCAAGCTGTGATGCTCTACTGAATTCCCATTACCCATACAGGGCCCAAGCACAAAGGTCGACAATGTCATGGAAGCCGATTTCTTGGTTGACCCCTCATTAACATTAACTGGTGGTTAATCACATCGGGTGCTGCTGCAGGAAATGGAATCAGGCCAACAGCAAAGACTTCTTTGATAAGCTGCTTTTAAGTAAAAGATGAAGCTGTCCTATCCTGCTAGAGCAGAGTTCTCCAGACTGATTTGTGACCCATGAATGGGCAACAAAATCAATAGACTGTGTCATGACCAACTTTTTCAAAAGCATGAAACAGAAAAGAATACACACATATATTAAGGGTATTTTTTGTGTGAGATTTTTGTTCCAGCTGTATTAATGCATATGTATGTGCACACTGGTCCATAATGTAAAACTTCTCTCTGGCTGGGGATCAGTCACAGAAGTTGAAAAATACCACTATAGATAATGCCTGGTTGATTATTCCTGGGGCAGACATATAAATAATGGAATTGCATGAGGGCAACATACAATGATCCTAACAGTGTCACATTATACGAGCTCTATAATTTTCCATTCTGTCTTCGAGTACCCTCTAATTTTCATTAACATTTCAGAAATATTTTACAAGCCTTTTTTTTTTCCTTTTATGCCATCAAATTATTCTGAAGGGTAACTTTTTTTTTACCTGCTATATTGAGTCTTTAAGCGTCTGTTTAGAGGTGGAGATTCTCCTACAACAATCCCACAGATGGGGGATTCCCACCTTCCCTGGTGAGCTCGCAAAATGACTACTAGGAAGTCATACCCACTTACCTGGGTATGGTCAACAGAGATCTGAACCCACCGGGTGTGCTCGATAAACGTTAGTGCGCTGAATGAATGTATATGCGAAGTGGTTTCACTATTTACAGAAATAAGGGTCCCCAACTTGCTACCTGACGTTACACATTCATGTATCTATTTATCCATCCAAGTTAGGGCAACAGGGGTAAGGAAGGATGATGCATGCAGACTTCACCCTCCCGAGAAGAAGAAAAGAATCAACCTAACGATTACCCCATGATTATGGAGTTCTACAGGGCACTACAAGTTCCCGGAAGGCCCAAATGTTTTAGTTTGAATTCCTACTAAACTTGTCTTAACTGGGGATCTTCATACCTAGAGCATTTCTGTTTTCCACAAAATCGACCTAAGATAAAAATGCCATTTAGGTCTCCCTAGTTACCCACCTACATGGATTGATAATCATCGGGAGGACTCTGAGACCCTGTCCTGGGCACAGCAGGATGGATCACAGTGACTGACTAGAAATATCTGGCTACAGGTGGAGAAGGGAAGTGAGGAGGTGCACACACCCTGTACTTATCATTCTCCAGGAAGGACCTTGTGAGTGGATCCTTCATATTCTTCCATATATTATACAGGAATTCACCTCATTATAAAAGTAATAGGTACATATGGGGCACCTGGGTGGCTCAGTCGGTTAAGCGTCTGACTTCAGCTCAGATCATGATCTCACAGCTCATGAGTTCGAGCCCCGCATCAGGCTCTGTGCTGACAGCTCAGAGTCTGGAGCCGGCTTCGGATTCTGTGTCTCCCTCTCTGTCTCTGCCCACCCCCCTCCCCCACCACTTGCACTCTGTCTCCCTCTCTCTCAAAAATAAGTAAACATTAAGAAAAATTTTTTTAAGTCATAGGCACATATATATTCATTCAAAATTTTAAAACCTCTAGAAAATATTATTTATAACATAATATTATTCAAAGACAATAATATACCATGTTTGTGTTTAGCTTTCCAATATTTTTCCATGCTTATACTTTAAAAACACTTTAGTATATCATAGACCTTGTCCCCCCTCCACATGTCATGTGCCCTTTCCAAGTCTATAAATACCTTTCAGAATGTTAAAGGGGAACATAAATCTTAGTGGGATTCCAGATCATAATGGATGTAACTAATTCCAGGCTGCTGGACATTTGAGTTATGGCCAATTTTTCATTTTTTACAAACATTTTCATACACATTTTCTATAGCTAAGTCTTTGTGCTCATCCACAGTTATATACTTAGAATGAGTAGTTTAATTTTTACACTGAAAATACAGGCCATGGTTATCTCCCTTTGCATATTTATTTACCATTTAATGCCCATTAAAGAAGACCACTATTATTCAAGGAAAAAAAAAAAATGTTACCCTGTCTTGATCTTGGCTTTGACACAGGGATGTTCATAAAGCAACAGAGGTCTAAAGGGAGAAGGGTCAGGCAAGCCTGGCAGCTGGGTTACCTGGCCAGCCTTTTCTGCTTCGCCCCAGCCTGTCCCAGGACCCAGGGAGAACCATGGAATATCCCCATCCTATGTTTTCTCAACTTAAAAATGTCAGGGTTAGACTGAATTCTTTTTATCCATACCAAACCTTGGAATACAGCTTCTGTAGCATGAAGCTTCTGTTTCCCATCCTGGAAACCCAAGGTAAATAAACTCAAGCAGTTTGGAAAAATTTAAAGAGATCAAAGTTTCCATTTGTGAGACATTGTCAGAAGACTTCTCTGTCCTAGCTGGCAGCCCATAATCGAAGCATTTCACAAGCTGCTCGGCGGGTTGCTCAATGAGGGAGCCACCTTATACCATCAAATGGTTTTCTCTTTGGTGCCATCACTTTCCCTCCTTATGCTGGTGAGAATCCAGGGTGGCACCAAGACAGGGATTATATAAATGAAAACTCTGTGGTATCCAGAGACTGCATAGGTCTAAATACAGAGCAAAATTTACAGACTTAAGGTTTCTCTTGTTTATTAATACTTATACTTCATAGAAGAAAAAAAAAGACAAGCTCAAGAAGTGGGACAAATTCACGCATATTTACTCACCTGGTCATAAGCATCCAATTCATTATTGAGGGAATAAAGAGCATACATACCCAACAAACGGAGGAGGAGGAACAGGACTCCCAGGGCGTAAGACTTGAGTTCAGGGCTGACTGTCCTACATGCAAAGAGATGAAGAGGAAAAAAAAGATCCTTATCACTCCTCTTCAATTAACAGACCCCAGAGTCATCCACTGCTGTCCATCAGAGCCATTCTCTAGAAATTAATGGTTTTTTTTGTTTTTTGGGTTTTTTTTTTTTTTTTTTTTTTTTGCTTTCTCTGTCTAAAGTCTGATAAATAACTGCACTAACAAGATAAGTTTAGGAAATTAACAGTGGGTTTTTTTTTTTTTTTTTTTAAATAATAAGGCTAATCTTGTCATTGGGAGGAAGACATGCAAATGTGGTCCCTAAAGTCTTCATTTAAAGGCATTTTACTTTTGCCAGGACGGGCAAATATCTTAAGTTGATAGAATACACATATTGGGGAAGTATCAACTGGGAAGACCATTTCTCTGAACGTTTCTCAAACAGCCAGTGCTGTGAACACCCTTGTCCTTCTCAGGTCATTTTGTGATATCAACCAGATGATCGTGGCTTGACACCCCAGATGGGCCACTTGCAGAATAATCCATTTGACTATATCCAGTTTCAATACCCCTTGGTCATGGTTCTTTGTTCTGAATGGACTCAATCACCCTGGCTTTGGTTTATCCAGAATAGTCCCTTAGAATGAGCCTCTCGCACATTTTCTAGCACACTCTCAGAGTGTAACATTTTCTGGGATGAGCGTGACAGTAGGCGGGGTTTAGAAATAATGACCAATTCTAGACAGAGGGGCCCTCCTGGCTAATAACATCTCTTTCGTAATGCCTCTTACTCTTGAAACTAGTATTAATTCAATGCTTGTCCTCTCTGGGCCCAGGGACTCTTTGTATCTTGTCCATTGTGAGTGCAGTGATGATGTACTGAGTAACATATATGTGGGTGGGTCGGTGGGGTGAGCACATGTCTCCCACTCATGACCCAGACCGGCCCTATCTCTGGTGGGGTGGCGAGGGAACATGAAGAGAGAGGTATTTGACGGACTACATACACGTATCCTTCAGGTAATCTTGGACACCACAGACAGAGAAACTTCCTCTTATCCCATTCCCACTGGGAGTCCCTAGGGGAAATGGGGAGGTAAGCACAGTACTATGTCTCCTGGAAGGACCTGGTTAGGCCTAGAGCCAGTCCAGTGTGGCTGAGACTTTGTAAATACCAGGAGCACTTCAATATGGCTGAAAGACCAGGAAGGCTCATGCAATAGAGGGAGGACCTAGGCAATCAATTCTGTAGGAAATAAATGTTAGAAACAAAGTTACATTGCAATAGGATATCTAAGTCCACTAGGATATCTAGTACCCAGGACTTAGTAGATAGATAGATTGACTGATAGATTGAGAGATCATTTATCTATTAATCTATTTTAGCTAGAATTAGATTCTAGCTAAATGAATGACCCCAGGAATCATTCATCCAAACACCCAGTGCCATCCATCCAATGACCTGGTTTGAGCCTCAGTGGGCATGTCTTTGGCTTGTTGGTAGAGTGGACCAAAAGACACTGTCAAACCAAAACGAACAGGGGCGCCTGGGTGGCTCAGTCGGTTAAGCGTACGACTTCGGCTCAGGTCATGATCTCGCGGTTCATGAGTTCAAGCCCTGCGTCGGGCTCTGTGCTGACAGCTCAGAGCCTGGAGCCTGTTTCAGATTCTGTGTCTCCCTCTCTCTTTCTGACCCTCCCCTGTTCATGCTCTGTCTCTCTCTGTCTCAAAAATAAATAAACGTTAAAACAAAATTTTTTTTTAAAATAAAAAAAACCAAAATGAACAGAGATGTAGGTTTTACAATCTTGGCCATATTTCTAAGATTTTCAGTGAAAACTATAAATGTGTTATTCTTGGGGAAACACCCCTTTCTTCTCGATTGTAAAGAGTGGGATACAGGCAAGTAGGTTAAGACTTTCATGGAGTGATGGGGAAACCACTCTCTGGCTGATTCAGCCAGATACATGTACAATGTCAATGATGAGATCGATGTTTCTGGACAGAAACACAGCCAGCTCTCTTTAGAATGTGCATGTTACAAAATCCAAGTTCTTCGGAGCTATTATTGGCTCCACGGTTCTGGTTTTTGCATACCCACTTGAAGGTATTAAGTTGAAAGACACATAAATAAAAGCAAATTCTCCTTTTCAAGAAAACGTGCTGGCGTAATGAGCTAGAATATTTATCACTTGAAATCTGATTTCCTTTTAGCTATCATGTCACTAGGAATAAAATGAGCAAGGTGCTAAGATCTCTGTTCATATCCTGTTGAGGAACTTGTTCCCATGGGGGAATCTTGCTTCTCAGATCTACTTACGAAGAAATGGAGAGTTCAGGTCTGAATGTTATGGAAAGTTCCGGGCAAGGCCAGGGATGGGATCTGAGGTCTACCGCTTACTAGCTGACGACCTCGAGAATACTGCTTGCTTAACCACTCCCCGGGCCTCCTCCTCTGTAAAAGGGGAATGGCAATAAGGATGTAAACGTAATTAAAACAGGAGCTCAGTGCTGGCTCTGAAGGGGGGTGCAGCGGGTGTTAGCTTGTATCCTCACCTGTGGATGTTCTGAGAGCTGCTTTACGTGGGCTACAGTGGGGCCATCACTCTGGAATGGGGCAAGGGCCAGCATATACCTGGAAGGTGGCCTAGACTGTGCCCTTGTGCCTGCCTGGAATACCTGTGATGGCCAAATGGACTGGGATAGTGACAGAATAAGGTGCTACCCTGGCCATCTCGACGGGGACAACGTGCGAGCCTGGGCCTCCAGCAGGCCCCGGCAGAGCACAGGGTTATGTGATGGCCGAGGCCCAGCCTAGGTCACGTAGGCCATCTGTTGCTGATCTATTTAAAGGAATCAAATGTTTCCCGAAAATCCCCAAGAGCTGTTTCTCAAGCTGAGATTTCGAAGTGATTAAGATTTCAACTTTCTGTGTTTGGTGTGCCAGTCACAAACAGTGAGCTGGTTTTTGCACAGAAGTCATGGGGAGAGGAAACAAAGGGACTAGTCACTGCTCATGGCCGTGAAGGTCATTGTTCCTGAATCTTGGCACCTTTTGTGGGTGACCAACACAATACAACTTCATAGGGATTTCTAAATGAAAAGTCACCCATAACACAGCCATACCTAGGACCTGACGGGTTTTGTCCATATCCATGCTTGACACAGTCAACCTCTGTATAGAATTTAAATGCAACAGTTCACTTCTTAAGGACTTTTCACATTCTTAAGAATTTTTCATTATTCCATTGAGCTATGGTACAGTACTGTAATTTAATTCATTATCCCAATTCAGGTTTTTCTGCTATTATAGCTAACATTGTAATAAAAATCTGCCTGCCCTGAGCTGTTTTTCTGGGAGGGAAGTATTTTCCTAAGTGTTGAAGGGTAGGGTTACCTCATAAAAAAATCTGAACATTTTTATGACTCCTGATTCACAATGCTATATTGCTTCTTTGAAAGGAGTGATAGGCTTTTCAATGCCACCAGCCATAGGTGATTTTACCCAGCCTAGTTTTGCCACAGGCTCGCAAGCGCTGGGTGTGAATGTTGAAAATTGGTTTTTCAAGTTTAGAAAGTATAAAATGGCAATTTGTTATTGTTACCTTAATGCTTCTGCACATTAACAAGGCTTTGCTAATGACCTTCTAGATGACATAAGGGCTTTGGAGAAATGTTCTTCCTCAGGAATTCAGAACAGAGATCAGGAAACATGGTAGGCATGGGGAGAAGGGGAGCAAAGCTGGATACAGAAGCTGGGAATGTGCATTTGTACAGGTCAAGTTCAAGTAGTTCATTCTTGCTTGCTTCTAGCCCCTGGGAGTACCCTGGTCTGTGTAGATAGCTGCATCCCAGTAAGGTGGGTCTGTCTGTTTGGGGTCACTTCCTCCAGTTCGAGACAGACACTGGGGGCCGGAGCATCCCATTTCTAGGTTCCTCACCCAAATCTAGGTAACTTTGGAAACGTAAAAGTTACTCAGAATATGACTCCACAGTTCACCTTTGAGGCACCTCACTCACCGCCAGGACAGGTCCTGAGAGACCAGATTATGGGTGGTTCCGGACAAGCGCAGCCACTGCTGGCACATGCATGGCCTCGGTGGGACCCACATCACTTCTAGGAGGCTGGCAGGATCAATGACATTGCTCCCGGGCCCGAACTCAGAAACGAGTCTGAGCGAAAATGTGCCCAAGGTCACGTGGCTAATCAGTGGATGAACAGGGGTTGAACTTGGGGGCTTGGCTAGTCCAAGGCCATTTTCCTTTTACTCCAACACTGCTGCTCTCTCTAAAAATCAATGTAGGACCACATTCAAAATCGCCCGCAGGATCTATTCTTGGGAGGATATGAAAGTATCATCTCCCTTGGGGCCATGCTTTCCGGTCTCTATCAAATGTAACTGATTCCTATCAACCTGGGGAAGCTGGCTTGTAAGACTCATGCCACGCCCGAAGTTCGGACCTCCCAGAGAACTGCAGACAAGCACCAGATGGGGACGGGGAGGGCGAAAGGTGAGCCTGGCCTCTCTAGTCCCTGGGTCTAAGCTTACCTGATAAGGATGATGACTGAGGGTGTCTGCGCCATTGCCCCGATCATACTGCAGACACACATCACACACAGGAAGGTGAGGAAGGCCTCTTGGCACCCGGGACTGGGGCATTTTCCGGGAACCACAGTTGTGTTCTCGGCCGGGACGGTCGTGAGGCACGCACAGCCGGTGAGATTCTGAAATGGAAGTATTCAGCCCTCTTAACGGGGGGTATCTCCAGTTTCCAAATCCAAAGCCATCCATCAGATGGAGCTGTCACAGCCTAATTATGCATTCTGTGGCATTCCATTAATTAGGCCTGAATAAACGAGTTAGCTTTTTAAGGAGGCTGCGAAACACATGCAAATAAAGGAATATTTACGGGGAGAAGAGCCAATTCCCCATCTCCTGTGTATTTCATCTCCATGCTCAAGAATCCCTCGATAGGCTGTACCCTAGACAAACATGTCCCCTCCCGCCCCAAGTACTGTGGAGGAAACTGCCTCCACAATAGGATAAAACATTGCCAAATTAACCTTATAATTACTTGCCAACTTGTCCTCTTTTATGCAGTTATAATTACAATGAAGTGTATTAAAAGAAGTAAATCAGGTAACCTGCATATTGTTGCTGGTTCAGTGCCCAGTGTGGCACTTGGAACAAAGGATGTGCGTTGTCAGCCACGAGGTTGCTGCTCCCGTGGTGGGGCGGGAGGGGGGGCAGGTTAATGGGAAAGTTCTCACGTGCCAGGGGAAGCAAAGAGGGCTAAGAGATGCCAGGAGCTTGGAGCAGATCGCGGGCAGCAGACGAAAGCCCAAACCAGACACATTTATTAATACATGATCCAAGGAGGGGGGGGAGAAAAAGGCGGCCGCATTCCATTTGATCTTGCGGGTAGATTCTTGCCCAGCTGCTCCTGCTCCCCAGCGAGGTCCAGCCCCAGCTTCATCATCAGAGGAACTTCTGATGGCCAAGGGGAGGGGCAGGGGCTGGGAGAGGCAGTGCCACGCGAGCGCCGAGCCAATTAAGGTTCGATAATAATAGTGCAGAGGCCTTTAATGAATACAAAATGAAAACAATCCTAAATGATTCATTGCTTTTCTTCTCAGGACTGCTCGGCTTTCAGAGCACACGCCAAGAAAAATCCTCCTGAGGGTCAAACAAACCCCCTTTGGCTTTCACGTTGCTCATCCTTGTCCTCCTTCCTCTCCTCTCCTCTCCAGTCTCCCTCTCGCCTCTTTTCTTTTCCCACAGAGCAGAGCACAGATAGGGGCTTTTCTTATCCCATCAAGTCACATGGGATGTTTTCAGGGATGTCCAAAAGCCCGTCTGTGCCACGCTCCCCGCCCCATCAGAGCCACCTGGCTGCATCCTGCCCAGGGGCGCTTACCCATGTGGGCAGACGTGGTGTGGGGCTGGATGCTTCTTCCTAAGCATCGTGCCAAGAGCAGGTGCCTCTGTATAAGTGGCCAGGTTACAGCACCCCACAGTGTTTACTGTAATTCCCATGGGAGATGCTGAGATCTTGGCCCCCTGGCCCTTCCCACCCATCTCTGCCCAAGGGGTCTTGCTAGCTCTTCTGTAAAACCTCCACCTCCTGAGAGGCCCCCCACTGGCTGAGCCAGCCCTGAGCCAGGGTTTTTCATGGGCCCCGAGGAGCCCCTGTATGAGAGCACACTCTATGCACCACTGAGGGACCTTCCCACACTTCTGGAGGAGGCCTCGTGGCTCCTGGGATAAAGGAAGACCATGTCTTATGCACATTGTCCCGAGTGTTTCACGGTGCTGAGACAGAGCAGGTAACTCTTAGCAGGTGGTTTTAGAATGCCTAGGCGAATGAATCCTCATCTGCATTTATCAGGAGGCAGGGCTGCTCCCCAATGACAACCTAAATGTCACCTTTCTTCCTGCCCAGGAGAGGAAACTATGCCCCCCTCTGCCCAGACCCCAACTGCACAGCCAAACTTCGCTCGCTGTTTACACCCACCACCTCCATCTCATTCCCCAAGCTCCCCCTCACTCCAGGGGGCTTCTGTCCCCACACGTGGGAACCGGATCGTGCTAAGATCTCCGGTGGCCTCCATAACCCGACCCCACCGTCCACTTTTCTCTTACGGGGGCCCCCAAGAGCATGTGCCCGTGAACCACTCCCCTCCCTGGCTTCCATAGCCCATGACCGTCCCAGACCCACGTTTTATGTCCTGTCCCAAGGCTCCAAGCATGTCGCCATTTCCACACTAAATCCAGGAACAAATGCCCCAAGCTGGATTCTGCACTGTCAGCGTGGCACTCCTCCCCATCTACATCTGGGAACTACTTCTCTGGAATCCCCCTCCCTGCAGGGGTGACAGCTGGTCGGGAGGGGAACACGGGTGAGATTTAGAAGGCAGAAGTGAAGCAGAGGCCACTACGCTCTGAAGGTCAGACACAAGGATGATACCCGCAGAGGTGCCCAGAAGGTGCCAGCTGGCCCTAGCATCCGTATTTGCACCCGCCCTCTTTTCTATCTGCCCTGCTGACAGCACAGGTCTATGCCCACCTCTCCCGATTCGGCTGTTCACCTGCTGACATGGTCAGCACCCCTTTCGTCTCACAGACAGTCATATGAACACAGCTTCTTGGTATTTTCCCACAAGCCCCCCCTCTTACCCACATCAGCTGGTGCTTCTGGGGATGGCAAAGATCGGTCTTGTGATTCTTCGAGACTTTAATTCCTCAACTCCCCCACGTTCACGTAAGCTCTATTTCCTACACTCAATTCTTTTATTTCCAAAATACCTGTGGGTGCTGCTTTCCTGACCAAACCCAGACAGATGTACATCCCCCCGCCCCAACCTCCACCCCCTCTACATCTCTTGCCCGAGAAATGGTGTCTCTGGGCAGCAGGTGGGAATTCTGGACCCTGCTCCTTACTGCCACGGCTGATGCATCTTCCTCATGACTATGAGGCTAATGAGGCCAGACATCATTGTAGTTTTGCTCCCTAATTTATCCTCAGCTCTAGAGAACAGGGCTTGGCTCATGACAGGGATTCATCAGCTGTTTATTGAATAAATGGATAGATCTCAAGGCCTATTCATTTCACCGTATCCTAAGTCCTTCTCAGACCCTCAAATCCTTCTGTCTCTGATCCCTGTCAGAGCCTGAGAGAAAAGAGAGATTCAGGTGTAGGGGGCTAAGAACCACATATACCCAAAGAATGCACACGTATAAATGAGGAACAGGCCCCTCCCGGATGGCTGTGGTCTTGCTTAGTCAACCACCCTAGGAACTGAGCTCTGACTCACATAGCCTCTTAGGACTATGACGTGAGTCCTGCAGCCGAGTGATCAGGGCCAGAACCTGGTGAATAAACCCTGTGACTGGAGAGCTTTGTTTAAGAAGTAATCTGTAATTGGGACCTATTACAGTAGGTCTAATCTAAGACTCAGTCTTAGATTTTTGCCCGATACCTAGATTAGGGCCCAACTGCATCATATTTACCATGATAGGAAAACTGCCTGGCTCCTCTCTGCTCTGAGAAAATCCCTTCTGAAATGGACCCACTCTGGATTAGGTCTGTGTTCCTGCTCTAATGGAAGGGGATAAAAATGAGACATCTTTATTTCAGACTATCCGACACAGGGATTGCACAGCTCTGTCTGGTCCGGGGAGGGGATGAGTGTGTCCCCTAAAGCCAATGTCCTGGGAATGGAGTGAGTGGGCAGCAGAGTTGAGCCAAGACAAGGGACAGAGGCGATGGCACACAAAGCCAGGGGAAGGGATGGGACGAGAACAGGCCAAGGGCAGCTGCAGTCCGACTGGACAGAAATGAAGCATTTGTAGGGTCGTTAACACCACAAGAGCAGAAGTAAGAAATGCAACCAGGGCAGATGTCGTCTGGCAAGTGGCCAGGAGAGAAGCTGGAGATGGCTGGGTCCCTCCCAGAGGCTGTAGGCAAATCTGTATTTATTTATTCAGACTTAACTTAGTTGAGAAGAGCCGTGGAAGAGGCTGGGGAGGAGATAAGCCAGACGGTCGGAGCAGGGACATGGATGGGACTCCTTTCTGGGCAGAGGACTCAGTCCAACACAATGACAGCATCTGGAAATGCTGGGTGGTCCCACGGTCTGGCGGGGAAGGGGACAGGCACCTGGGACATTCCTGCAACCCTTCCAAGAGGGAAATCTAAGGGAACATGCTGGGCCTGTGGTCACACGGCAAGAGAGAGTGTAACATCCTTCATTTGGGCTTAGGTGACACAAGAGACAGACCTGCGTGTCGTGCTAAAGGGCTGTGGGGACTCTGGCCACAGAGGCAGCTATGTGAGAAGAAACGTCCACCCAGATGTCCACGTGTGGTGGGAGGAACCACAGATGAGGACACAAGGTTTCACCTTCCCCAGGGTGCGTAACTGTAAGAGACGACTTTCCTCCTGGGGGCTTTCAGACTGCCATCCCAAATAGAAAGGAAGCGGGGCGAACAGCCCTTCTTCCGCTGATATTAACCGGGCATCCACGCGGGAACCCCTAAACTTGCAAAAGTTCTGAGGAGCAGGAAGCTTGAAAATACAGAGATAACCTGGATATGACAGAACGATTCACTTTACTAAGGAGATGACAGAGACTAGGATCCTAATTCTCACCCTGTCTGTATATAACAGTTCCATCTGGCCAGTCCAAAAAGCAGATGGATCTCAGAAGCCACCTGTAGACAGTCATGGCCTGAGTCAAGTGCTGTCCCTGGCAGTCCCCAATATATTTCAGTGTTGACAAAGTGCACTAGGCTCTGGGAGATTGGTGCATCATTCCTGACCTGGAAAACGTCCAATTTTCCACTTCTGTTTCAAAGGAACGTCTTCCCGGCTCACCAACCTAGGGGAAGGAGTTACATTCTCTGTCTGGCGCCACATATTGGGGCGGGAGGTGGGAGCAGGACCTGGCTTTCTTGGAAATAAGTGCATCCTGACATAGCATGTTGATAACCAGACGACCACTGTGCTCGCACAGGAGGCCAGGCAAAGCTTTGGAACCAGCGGTGACCCAGAGGACAGAAGGGGACTCACTTGTAAATTCTGTAAGAACTTATCCTACAGACAGATGGGCCCGCGCACAACATGACGTAAGTACAATGTGAGCCACAACACTGTTTGCAAGACCCAAAGTTATGCAGCGATCTGAACACCCATCACAGGGGCTGGTTAAACAGGTTCCTACGGATCCAGGCAAGGAAAGAACACGTAGCCGTAAGAAAAAAAAAAAAAGAAAAAAAAAAAAGATACAAGAGTGTTCTTCCCGTATGGATACGGAAAGACCACCAATATAAATTATTAACCATAAAAAACCCACAAACGACGAGGTATGGAATAAGAAAGACCTTGGATATGCGTTAAAATCCAGAAGGAGACACAAGAAACTAATCATAGTAATTACCTACTTGGCAGAGCAGTGGGTTGGAAGACAGGTGAACAGGAGACAGAGTGCAAAGGAGAGATACAACTCCCTCCTTTTTATATTTTTTGACTTCTGAACAATACAAATACATCATCTATCAAAAAAAATGAAGAACTCCAGAGCATCAGAAAATAGAGAAGAAATCAATGAAGAGTACTCACTGAAAATCGTACTCCTATTCCACATTCAGTCATTAATTTAGACTGAGAAATGTTTCCATTCACATATAATGATGGGGATAAATAATTGCAATAAAGCTGGAGACCATGAAAATAGAAAAATTACTCTTTAGAATCTCGGATTAATTTTCTATTGACGAAGGAAATCAGAAGCATGCTATTTTTGATGGCTCCTATTATAAGGAAAAAAAAAAAACAGACTTATCTGCAGCGTTTCGAAAATACCAGCAAATGAAGTTGTTTGTGTTTGCTTCTTGGATCAATTAATTGCACAAATAAAACTGACTTCTAGGTTGAAAGATGACTTTTGCGAGGGGACAGGTATGGGGGTGATGAAGTGGTTTGTACTGAGAGCCTGCTGCGAAACGTGGAAAAGTAGAGAGTTATTCCCCCAAATTCTGGAATATTCTTTCCGGTTTTCTTTCTGTAATGTATTCAGTTACGAGGCAGAAATGGCCATTTCTATTAAAACTCGGGCTCCAGTCCTGTGCTTTAAAGGAGAGTTTGTCACAGAGAATGCTAGGACGCACAGTGCTCTGTCCCGCTTCTGTCTGTGAGACCTCTGATCCCTTGTCATCACATCCTGATAAGGGGATGGCAGAGGGCTGCCGTACCACCACGAACACTGGGACCTTTTCCTTCCAGTGACAACGCGCTCCTGTGCGTCCTAGACACTTAACAGTTCCTTTCATGATTCGACGGGGCTCCTCAGACACCCTCCTGTCGTTTATTACTGTCCTTTGGTAGCCTGGACTCTCTTCACCTCATTGGCCCCACCCAAGCTGGCATTTTTAGGTAACGACCTCAATGCTCATCACAAAGTGCAGGACAACCCACGTGCCTAGAGGCAAAGGGGATATTGAAAAACTGCAAGAAGAAAGAGACTCTCTTGTTCCCTTTCAGGGTCACTGGCTGAAGGATAATGGCCAGGGAGAAACATTCTCAGATGAAAGCAAGACCTCCGTCCACCTTTCGCTCCCATCACTGGTAACGCAGGAGCCAGAGCACATCCGGGCAGAGCCTTAATTATCTCCTGCAGAAAGGGGAGGAAAGGGCTGGTCTCCGGGGAGCAGCAAGGCCCACGCTTTGCTCCAGCCACCTCGGGAAGGAAGTGTGGGCAGGACACAGAAGGGGAAGGATGTGGCTGCTGCTAGGAGTGAGCATCACGTCCCTGTGTCTCTCCCTCTTGCTCTCTCTCCTGCAAACAGGATCTGTCCCCGTATCGCAGAGCCTAGGCCTTCCCACCAGCCCCGCACTCACACACAGTCCATGCTGGAATATCCTTCCGGGCCTCTCCACCACCTGATACCCACTCCTCCTACACAAGAAGCCTCCCCTGCCACTATTCCTCCTCTGGGGGGAAAACATCTGCACCCCTCCCTCGCAGCTCCACCCGCCCTGAACCAATCCCTGCGTGAGCGGGTTTACACTCTGGGTTTCCTGATCTCTCCATGTGTCTGTGTCTTCCTCTTATGGGCACGTAACCACCCATCCTTTACTGTCAGGTTATTATCTTTTCATAAAAAAAAAAAAAAAAGTTTTGTTTCCTTATTGAAAAAAGGATACGTGCTCATTTTGGATCATTTAGTAGTTTGCAGAAAATGTGAAGGAAACATGAAAATTAATGCTTCAGTCTCTAGCCAGAGGTAATGTGCTGTGAGCAGCTGGGTGTACATCTTCTGTATAGATCTTTCCACGTAAAGATATACAAGTGTTTAGATTTTTTTCCTTTTCTTTACTAAAAGGGATCATAATCTGGTATATTGTTTTATAATATGCTCGTTTCGCTTAATAGGTTAGCTGTTGCTCGTGGGTGTTCCTTTGTACATAATTCTATCTGTACATTGTATCTCATCTCAAAGTAAACATGAGCGCCTACCTTTCTAGCTCTATATTCTTTTCTTTTTTTTATTTAAACTTAAAAATTTTTTACTTTTTTTAATGTTTAATTATATTAGAGAGACAGAGTGTCAGCAGGGGGAGGGGCAGAGAGGGAGACACGGAATCTGAAGTGGGCTCCAGGCTCCGAGCTGTCAGCACAGAACCCGACGTGGGGCTTGAACCCACGAACCATGAGATCATGACCTGAGCCGAGTTGGATGCTTAACCAACTGAGCCACCCAAGTGCCCCTAAAATTTTTAAAAATATATTTTTTTTCAACGTTTATTTATTTTTGGGACAGAGAGAGACAGAGCATGAACGGGGGAGGGGCAGAGAGAGAGGGAGACACAGAATCGGAAGCAGGCTCCAGGCTCTGAGCCATCAGCCCAGAGCCTGACGCGGGGCTCGAACTCACGGACCGCGAGATCATGACCTGGCTGAAGTCGGACGCTCAACCGACTGCGCCACCCAGGCGCCCCTAAAAATATTTTTGAGAGAGGGAGAGAGACAGACAGACAGACAGACATGGAGAGGGAGGGAGGGAGGGAGGGAGAGGATGAACAGGGGTGGGGCAGAGAGAGAGGGAGACACAGAATCCAAAGCAGGTTCCAGACTCTGTCAGCACAGAGGCTGACATAGAACTTGAACCCATGAACCACAGATCACGACCTGAGCCAAAGTTGGATGCTTAACCGACCGAGCCACCCAGGTGCCCCTATCTATTTAAGTAGTTTCTATACCCAACGTGGGGGCTCGAACTCCCAACCCCGAGATCAAAAGTTACACGCCTTTCCACTGAGCCTGCCAGGCGCTCCCCCACTTCTCTATTTCTAGTGCCTCGTCCAGGCCCTGAGATATAGTAGGGGTTCAGGTGGCAACGCCCTAGCAGAAGTCACATCTTCTGACAAACCGTCGCCCGAGTGAGTACACACTTTGAAATCAGCTCTGACAAACGGGGCCAGGCTCTGTGAGAGGCCTTGCAAACGCCACACCTTTGAGGGCAAGACAGGAAACACGTAAGAAAACTGGCCCAGGTGTAGGGGGGCAGCCAGTGGCGGGGACCACGGCTAAGAGGAGACCAAATGCCTCGTTTGTGGGTTTGACCGTTTCTCCGCTCCAGCCCGTCGCTGCCCTGCGAGGGTGCCAGGGCCGAGTCAGCTCTCATCCAACTTCTACACAGAGGCCAGGAACCCAGATCTGTGTAGGAAATGCGCAGGCCATTTGAACCTTGCTTCAGGACACGGTAAGCACATCCGTAGGGCAGAGAGGGTGTATGAACAATCGGTTCGTTTCTTCTGTACTTCGCAGACACAGCACCTCCAGTCTCCAGTTCAGTTTCCTGAGTGCTTGACCACACAAAGGTGAGAAGGGAAAGGACGTCGAAGGCTGGATGTTCAGAGTCAGCTCGGACACTGTTTCTCGAAAGATAAAAACTTAGGAACCCATCCCTTCTCCTGGAGTAGTGGTTCTCAACTGTGGGGGATCCTGCCCCCAACCACAACCTGTAGAAGTATCTGGAGACATTGGCGGTTTCACAAATGGGCAGGCATTGCCAGTGGCATCTGGTGGGTAGAGCTCAGAGATGCTGCTGAAGACAGATACGGCCCCAAATGTCAGCAATGCCAAGCTGGAGATGCTCTGTAGGGGGCACAGTGGTTCTCAACCTCTGTTACATTCCAGAAACATTTGGTGTGGGGCAGGGGGAGGGTGCTTTCAAAAGATACAGATACCTGGGTCCTATCCCACAGTAAGGAAATCAGACTTTCTAAGGATGAGGCTCAGGCCTCATATTTTAAAAGCTCTCAAGTAATCCTAATAGGGAGGCAGGGATGACATCCATGACGGTCAACAACAAACTGCCTGCGTGCGTCCATAATGGGTCCCCCACCCTTCCCCTCCCCTCCACCCCTCCACAGAACTGGCTCCAGGCTCTTCTCAAATAGGTGCTCGACACATATCCATTGCCTGAATGGGGGGGGGGTTGTCTGAATGGGGGGGGGGGACATAGATTAGTCGTCTCTCATTAGTCGCCTACAACTGCTGTGCTGGACCTGTATTGACTTCCAACGTTCTACTGGTGGCTGATACAAGCCTTTTTGTTTGTTTGTTTTAGTTGATTATTCAGTACATCAAAAGGATACAACTTCCAGCAGTCAGTCAGCAGCATACCAACACACTTTCTGTTGGAATAATTACTTCTGAGAGTGAAAGGTACAGGAACAATCTGGGCAATATATCCATGCCAAAGGAAGCTTACAAAATTAACTCGCAATCTTTTTTGTCACCCCTCCCAGTCGTATGCAAGGAGACGAATTAGAAATTGTGCATTCAATGCGATCCTGGAAACTTTCATTGCTGTCACTCAAGGAGATAGGCAATAAGAAAATAAAATACAAAACCCAAGCCAGGGCGGCAAGGAAAGTCTAACATCAGCAAACCACTAATGCCAACCAGATTTCCCTACAATCAGAATTATGTGACTGGTGACGTATTCACATTTAATAGAGTTATGGGAAATTTTCACAGGTTCTGATGGAAGTTATAAGTGGGTGAGACATGAACAAGGACTGGAGCTTTAGTGTTAAAATCTGCATTGGCCAACCTACTGGCCTGCCAAATGCTATTCAAGGAAGTAGTATTCTCACCCACAGCTTCCTGGGGACAGCATGGGGCCTCCAGCCAGGTGTTCAGGAAGCCTGGGGCCTTTATCCAGAGTCATGGCTGGCACTGGAAATGCAAGGGTCCACAAGAAAACCCCAACCCCATCGCCGGACGCTGGAGCCCAGTGAAGGAGATGCGGAGTCAACAAGCTGTTCTTGGGGACTGGGGAGGGAGGGTCTGACCTTGCAGGACAGAGCAGGTGCCGGAGGACTCTGCAGGACGAAGTTCTAATGCAGCCCTGGAAGAAGTGATAAGCGGGGAGGAGGCTTCTCAGCTGCAGAAAAAGAACTACTGTGCATCTGAAGGGCTTAAGGGAAGACTCTCCTTGAGAAAAGGAGCAGCGTGTGCAAAGGCCCGGAGGTATAAAAGGAGCAGCTCGTGACAAGACCTGGAGGTAAGGGAGAGCTGGGTGTGTCAGAGGAACCCCATGAAGTTCAACATAGTAAGTCGTTCTTCAACAGGCGGGAGAAGTGGGGAGGTTGAGGCTGCAGAGGCAGCAGGGCCAGCCTGTGAAGGCAATGTCCTGACTATGGAGCGCATGAGTGAAGTCCTTTCAAGGAAGAAGAAGGTAAGCATCCTCAAGAGGTCAGTAGCAGAGTCAGAGGAAGACACTGGGTTTGGGGTCAGACCAATCCACATTCCAATGCCACCACCACCATGCTCTGCGCGAGCCGGGGCAAGTGACTAGTTTGTCATCGGGAGTGAAAATAACGCCTCCCTCCCCAGGTTGCCGGGAGGATCGACGGGAAAACGCACACAGGGCCGGGGGTGCAGGGGTAAGAATGGCTGCGCTCACACCTGGAAAGCTAGAGGACTCCAGCAGACGGTGAAGGAATAATAAGGAAACAGGGAAATTGGGAAGACGGATGAGGAAGGCTTCAGCTTGTGGAAGGGCTTTTTTGAGAGCTTGGAGGCAAGAATTGGGAACGAAGGAGGGAGCGAATGTACCAGGAATATAATCCACCATTTGGCATTTCCCCAAAATACTGCAGCAGAGATTTAGAAGATTGAAATTGCTTTCTGCTCATTTTTGGATGGTGGCCTGAGATTTCTTTGACTCCAGGCCAAGCCGTCACGGACCACGAGTGACATGTGGAAGGCCTGTTGCCTGGCCCACGCAGGCTCTTGAAAAAGTTTGCTGCTGTTGCGACCTCTACAGTTAGGGTTGTTTTTAAGGCTAGGTTGTCACAAGGACCCCTTTCCGGGATAGGCGTGGCCTCATCGACCTGTTGACAGCCAGGACATCCTGAGATCTGCCTCCATGGAGGAGAAATGTGACTCCCACCCGGTCCTGGGGCCCGGGGCTACCTCAGTCTCTGACTTGTAATCACGGGAGGAGAACCTCTCTGATTTGCCTGCACCCCAGCAGATGATAGGAGGCCTTAGGAGGCCTCCAGCAATGTGAGGAAAAGGCAGGTGTCTGGAGAAGGAACAGTCTATCCAGAGGGAATCAGAGAAGCTCACTATCCAATAACTGCATTCCACACATTCCTGTTTCAGCAGCTGCAAAGACTCACTGGCCGGTGAGGCTCTCATTCAGTAAGACTCGTACATGCAAGATCAAGGGATATGCAATTTTTAAGACAATTTTTTTTTTTTTTGGCTGTCAGAGAATGCTCTGGAATAGAGACCTGTTTGGTCTCAGGATACCAGCCTATACTGAATCAATTTAATTCCTAAAGCAGGACAAGAAGCAAAACTGATGTATATAACTTTTTGGCTATTAAGATGTTAATAAAATTGTTGTCATGAAAAAGAATAGCTTGTACTTTTATTTTAACCATTCACAAGGCCCCATCCCATTTTAAAATTCGTTTCCAGTCACATAAAGAAATTGCTTTATCATCTAATTAAAAAAAAAATCAGTTTCTCTCCACCACCACCACCACCATCCCCCCACCATCGGGATTTATTTTCTCAATAGAAAAATGTTAATAATTGGCCAGGAATCTAAATGTTAAAAGCAAAGAAAAATGAAATCTTTGGAGATGAAAATAAGTGATCGATTTCTCTTCCTTCAGAGAAATTGCTGCCTCTAAAAGATACAGAATGTGAGCAGGACAAGAAACAAATAATTCCAACTCTGAATTCCTCTAAGGCAGCCACCTAGCCTTTTTCTTATCTTTCCCTTCACCTATGCATTCCTGAACATTTACAGAGCACTCCTGGATGACAGCCCTCACTCGGGAAACTCACAGATCAGAGCAGACGACAAATACGTTTAGCAGATCACTGCAGTGAAATGAGAGAGAAGCCTTCAGGAGAGACAGATCAGAGAACCACAGACGCAAGAACATCAAAGCTAAAGAAGAGAAGGGATGTTTTCACAGAGAAGGGGGAATTCGAGTAGGGTACGGACAGTTGAGTAGGAGTTGTCCAAATGGGGAGAGAAGTGTGAAAAGGCATACACGTTGTGTGGGGGAAGCTGAATACCACAAACTAAAAGGAAACAGAGCTAGAGAGAATGGCTGAGAACAGACTTGCGCTGAAGGCACATACAAAGCCAGTTCAGTGCCTAGATCTTATCTCATAGGTGACAGGGTAGCATTAGACAGGGTCCTCTGCAGTGTTGCAGACATCATTTCGGCTGCAGTGTAGAAGATGGGCCAGAAGGGGGCCACCCTGAGCTGTGGGGACAGTTGGGCAACTGCCACACTGGTCCAAGGGAGAGACCAGGAGGGCTGGCACCAGGGCAGTGGTGATGTGGATGCAGAAGACAGGCAGTTGTATAAGCATGACTTGGTGACCAGTCAGTCCCTTAGCATCAGGTTTTCAAGCAGAGAACATGGAAAACGGCAGGCTGACAGCCAACTGGAAAATTCATACTGACAAGGGGGGAAACAAAAAAGTTGGGGGGGATGGATAAAAGTGGGAGGTATCTAGTTGAGAATAATAAGGCAAAGGAAACGGAAAAGGAAGAGGTTGAATTACTGTCAGATAGTCTCAGGTTTGGAAGAAGACTTCTCTGATAAATGGTATTCTAGCCTTCCTTTATATACTTCTGTTGATGGGGAGCTCATTACCGGTAGAGTCAGGCTATTCCACTGACACCCTTTGTGAGTGTCTTGAACCATAATCTTTTTCTCTGGCTCCATATGTACAGCTTCCTTTGAATTTTTTTTTTTTTTTAACTTTTGGTTGCTCCGTGACACTTTCTGGAAACCTACTTGATTTAGCAGGAAGGCCTGAAAGACCCGGCAGTCTACCCACTCTGCTGAGGATCCTCCACTGGACTGCGGTAGAGTCTGGGAAACAGTCACAGGGCAGGAACACAAAGTATAGAACACATGTGGTGGCCCACTGCTGCCCTTGACCGTGGGTTTTAAACTACTCTGTCTGCCCGCGTCCCCTGCCCCATCCCCTCCGGTCAGAAAATCACCAATACCGTGCTGTTGCAGCCAGCGAAGCAGGCAGACAGGTAGGTGATGCCATCTGCCCCACACACGGGAGTGAAGGAATCGGTTTGGCATTCACAATTTTTATTGCAGGGTGAGTAGGGGTCCAGGGCGACGCCAGGCGCTGAGCTGGAAAAGAACCAAAACATGGAATCCATCAAAGGAAGGTCAATTTCGATTGGATCGCTCCGCCCTCTGCTGTGATGAGTCACCTGGCACCCCTGCCTTCTCCTCCTCGGCTCTCCCCCCTCCCCGTCCCACAAGGACCGGCCTGGCGCCTCTGTTGAGAGATGCCGCGCACGCGCAGAAGCAACGGTGCCAGGCTGCGCGCTTCCTCTGCCCGGAGGCGGAAGAAGCCTCTTCTTATCCTTTGCACCAACGTGCCCTCTGGGCTCAGGTCCGGGCCACCTCCTCCAGGATGCTGCTCATGTTTGCTGCAGCTCAGCCCGTTCCTCCTTCCCTGACCCAGCAACTCCTCCTGGCAGAGCTGAACACAGACTTCTCGCTTCCTCGGGGCAGTCCTTGTCTCTGTTTTGTCCCTCCCCAGCAGGCAGTACGCCTCACGATGCTTAACAACACCTCAACTAGACTGGCTTCCATAACTATCGTCTGTGTGATTCAACTTCCTGAGAAAAAGAACACGAGTTATTTTAAATTTCCTTTTGTACCATTAAAGGCACAATTACCCAGGGCCTGAAAAACTGCAAAGAGGAAAAGGGCGGAGTGGGCGTTGTGAGCTCCGAAAGAGATGCAGGCTCTCCTTCCAGCCCCGTTATTTTCAGCTGAGCCTCCCAGGTTTCAAGAACGCTTCATAGTAATGATGATGACGGTGGTATCTGACAATTTACGTGGCAGGCACTATTCACGGTACCGCACGGATATTTCACTTATTCTCCGTGTAACCCCATGGGGTTGATAAGAGAGAAACTGAGGCAGAGCCAGGCTGAGTCGCCTGCCCAAACATACCCACCTTCTACATGGGAAAGGGGGAGGGGGTTCTGGAGCTCTACCAATCTGGGGAGAGTTAGCAGTTGGACTGTAGTCCCTGAGCTTTTTTTTTTTTTTCCTTTTTTTAATGAAGAAGAACTTCATTATCGTAAGACCCTATGCTTTGAACTGCGACAAGTTTACTACTTGAGAGCTGGCACAGTTTAAGGCTGGCAGTCTTTCTCTCCAAAAGCTGTTATTCATGGTATGCACAAACCAGAAGGTGCCACATTTGGGAGGGGTTGGAACCAGGGCTGGGGTGGGGGCAGAAGTGGCCACGGTGGTGGTAAAGGGGACAGAGGGGCACACAAATGCGTGGACTATGCATGAATATACAGACAGCTGCCTTCACCTGTGTTCCCACATTCAGCCTGCTTGGCCCTGCGGGTGCCTATACCTTCTAGATACAGGACAATAGGAGAAAGCCTGATGGCCTGCTTGGAGGAGGAGGAGACTGGTAGGAGGAGGAACTGGTATCCTGCAGGCCAACTCTGCTGCACCCTTGATGCTCCAGGCTGATCCCCAAGCAGCTTCCAAGTCTCACACAGAAAGGGGGACAACTGTGGATGCTGGACTCTTCCTAATTTCCTCTGGGGCAATTCTGGTTGGACTTGGGATAATAACTAGAAAAAAAAGTGTCCCATAAGAACTAACTTCCTTCACTTCTCCTTCTTTTATTCCCCACCTCCTTTGCCCTCCCATACTTATCAATACCTACTGTGGATGAGACCCTATAATTACTATGGGAGCCTAATGATAGCTCCTGATAATTTCAGGAATGGTTGTAATCTATTCTGTCTTTCCTTTTAGGCTGAAATTGTTAAAGTTTTTATTTATTTATTTACTTATTTATTTATTTACTTACTTATTTATTTATCTATCTGTCTATCTAGAGAGCAAGTGGGGAAGGGGTAGAGAAAGAGGGAGAGAGAGAAATCTCAAGCAGGCCCTGCGTTGATAACACAGAGCCTGACAAGGTACTCGAACCCACGAACAGTGAGATCATGACGTGAGCCGAAATGAAGACTTGGATGCTTAACTGACTGAGCCACCCAGGAGCCCCTAAGATGAATTTTCAAATAAAATTTCTCTGTGTTATCTTTAATTATTCCTAAGGTCAAATGATAAAAATGGTAATAGGAGTACTGTGGGGAGTGAATGTAGGACGATTTCCCCCCGTGTGTTCCCGGCTGTCCCAGGAGACAGCTGTTGAGTGGAATGGCCTTGCACCCTCTACCCATGAGGTCCACGTTGATTCTCCGGCACTGGGAGGAAGATACAGAGGCATCATCGAACCCTCCATTCATGGTCACCAGAGACAAAGCTGGTTACCCTACCATGGCATCCCCTGGGCAGGCAGGGGCGGAAAGAGACATTTGTGGGACTTACGTGTTTCCATAGGGAACAGTAACCCCAGCCACAGGGCCCGTGTCACAGCCCAGGAAGAGGAAGGAAACATAGCAAGCTGTGGACACCAGGTTGACGAGCATGGCCATCCGAATGGCCCCGAGGGCGGAAAGACTGAGCTTCTTTACCAGGAGACCACCCAAGAAGATCCCCAGACAGGCACATGGAATTGCAGTCATCCCTGGGAGAAAAACAGAGGAGCAGAAACTGTTAGCAGGGAAACCAGGACCAGTCAATACAACAGATGAGTGCCAGGCTGGGGGCTGAACCCTGTCCAACCTGAATTCCCAGGGATACCATGACTGCACCCCTTTCTCCATGCTGCCCTCCACCCCTAGGTCTCCACAAAGGGCCTTATTTCTGGCCTCAGGGAGCTCACAGAAAACTGGGGGAGACACACATGTACACACTCCGTTATTAGGGGTCCAAATACCTACACCTATCATGCTAAGCGAGGTACCCTCATGGGAAAGACACGGCTGGCATGGGAACAGCCAAGAGACAAAGACAGACAGACTTGGAACACATGTTTTAGGGACGTAAAGATCACGGAGCACTAATGTACTCTCTGTGCATTTTGAGATGACGTGGGAAAAGGGACTCAAGATCATTTGGGGGTTTTCTCTCTTTTTCTCATTACTCAAGGAGGGCTTCATGGAAAGGCCTGGCGGTGTGTAAACAAAGGTCCTAGGACTCACCGGCCCACGCAGGTGGCCTTTTAACCAGCTCCCAGACCTCTCCGGAAGTAGAATCAATAAATCGTTTTGTTAATTCTTGGTGAATAATTGGCATAAAATTTCCCCCCTCTCTTATAAACAGAGCTATCTGCAAGGCAACAGGACCATAAACCTGTTATTTCTGATTCTCAGAGACTCATGGAATTTTAGAAGGGCCGAAGGGTCCTAGAGTTCCAGTCTCCCGTTTGGTCTTTGCTTTGTTCTGATTTGCTTCATCTAAAACTCAGCTTTAAATTAGCCGTGTGTCATTTATTCACCATGTAGATAGTACATGGCCAATTTCCCAGGGCAGGCTGCCTCCTTCTTGCCAATCAACAGACCTCTAGGTCAATCGACTACACCAACCAGCTGGTATGTGCTAAAAGAATGCAAATTAATTTTAATATTAGGGTAAGAAAAACATAATCAGGAAGGCTGAGCTCTGCAAGAAAACAGCTCAAGTCACATTTAAATGAAACAAAGATCTCTGTGTTACCTGATGCTCTTGGAATATCTACTTGGTTTTCCCTTGTTCTTGGCGTAGAAATGACCTTCACGATCTAGCCCCCAAGTGCCTCTCTCTGCTCACCCCATGCCCACTGTTCCTCCTTTCCCTCCCCGGGACGGACCAAGCCCATTCAGGTCCCCCCAGGCTTTACACTTGCTGATCCCTCTCCTGGAACATTCTTGCACTATGTCTCCACTTGGCTGGCCCCGTATTCCTTTCAGAGATGCCTTCCCAGCTCACACCATCTAGAGTGGTCCTACACTCCACCCAGGGGCCTCCCTATCATTCCTCACCCCATTTTATTGTCTTCATGGCTCTCCCCACTGTCTGAAGCTGCCTCATCCCTTTTTAGTTCTCTTGTTTCTTGTTCACTCTCCCCCTCCCCAGACGAAGCTTCCCTGAGCCCAAGAACCTTCTCCATCCCGCTCAGTCCAGACGGTTCTGTGTGCCTCGCACAGAGCGGGCGCTGAGGCTCATTTTCAGGATGCATGGAAAGGTGAGCAGGTTGGATCTGTGTGAATGAACACTGGGAGGACATGCGCATGCCCAGAGAGCAGGCATGTGCTTTGTTTCATTTCCTAGCAGAGACCGCAGGGAGCATCACCTGGTGATGATGGTAACTATGGCAATAACAGGCTTTCGGCGCCTTTTCTCCCAGCCATCATCAGCCTTCTCTCTTCCTCCCTGATGTGTGTGCCGCCTTAGCATTCAGTTATCAGAACTTCCCCGAAACTATCCTCATTACGTTAACCTATGCAGATTGAGTCCTTTTTATCTTCACGCATAAATCCATGCCATCAGCGCCTTAATCATCTATGTAGCTCTTTTCGGGACTCTGTCCCATTTGTTGATGGCTTCAAGGCTGGCGCAGAGCCCAAGCAGTCATCCCTGGGCCCTATCCCCTGGGTCTGTAGGAACCAAGCACTTTCTGATGAGAGCCTTGCCTGGTGCTCCCAGTATTTCACTCTGTCCCCACCGCCCGCCCTCCAGGGTCCATGCTGATTAAAGTGAGGCCCCAAGCAGGACACAGGGAGAGGGCACACATGCTGCGTGGACTGTTGGACAGATGGACTGACAGATGGGCCAGCAGGTGGCCTCTCCGCAAGGTCCTCCCCTGCCAGGCCCTCTGACAGACAGAGTCACTGGGAAAGAAACAGGTGCAAGAAGGCGAGATTGTTGTTTTGACCTTCTGCCCTGAAGACTATTGATTTGTTTGTCAATAGAAACCTTAGGAGTCTATTCTGAAATAAAACACAGTCCCCGCGCTGAAGCAACCAAGCAAATGCAATCAGCACGTAAGAACAGCAGCACAGGAATGAGGAAGAAATGGAGAAACTGGCTGCCGGAGGGTGAAACCAGAGACACCCCAGGTTATAACGAAAAAGTTATGACTTTAATTATAAAAGAAACCCGCTTTACCTATCTCTGTCAGACAGGAACTAAAGGGCTGCCTGCATTTTGCTAATACTTCTTGGAAGTGACACTTAACACAGAAGTGGATGGTAAAGCATTATTAGTAAAAAAATAAAAAAGAAAGAAAAGAAACAAGAAAAAAAGAAAGAAAGAAGGCTTGTGCAACCCTAGCAGCTCCCAAGGAGACGTGCTATGACCCAGCTGCATTATCATAGTATGTTTTTAATTTTTTTTTTTTTAATTGAGATACATCATGTGCTGGGAAGTACACAAAGCTTACGGGAACAGCCAATCAATTCCTGCATCTGTATACACCCCTATAACCACGGCTCCAATCAAGCTTAGAACATTTCCAGCAGCCCAGGAAGGTTCCCTGGTGGCTGCCCTCCCCCTCCTCCTGGAAAGATAGTACCCATCATCAAGGCCTCCATCATTTTAATTAACTTCTCCTCTTTTGAACTCACATACACATGTACTCTTTTGTGCCTGACGTCTTTCAACTCTGTCAGATTCACCCACACGGAGACAGGTATGAAAAGGCTTCTTTTTCATGCTGTGTGAAGACTGCACGAGCATTCCATAATTTATTTACCCATTCTCCTGTCGACAGACATCTGGGCTGAATCCAGTTGGGGCTATTATGCACAAGGAGGCTCTGAACGCTGTCACATACGCATATCTAAACGAACGGATTTCAACATTCATTTCTGGTGGGAACATGCCCAGAAGTAGAACGGATGGATCCCAGCGTAAACACTGGCTTTCCCAGGCACTGCCCAGGAGCTGTCCCAAGCGCTCCCACCTTTGGGCACTGCTAACAGCCGCACGCGAGAGTTCCAGTTGCTCCACATCCTCATCAACACTCGGTGCTATCAGTCCGTGGTATCGCAGTGCAGTTATGTGTTTTCCTGATGACTCCTGACGGGTTAGCGGCTTTGCATTTGTTTATGGGCCATTATGCAAAGACACAGGAAGCGCTGAAGAAGACCATTCCCTTCAGCAGATGATCTGACGCCCCTACTTACCAGAGAAGGTCATTCGTGTGGCCGCAGATCTCTCTCAGATGCAGGGCTGTCCTAGCCGGATTCTCAGTGGCCACACTCATGCTTCTCTCCTCCGCACTTGTAGGACGGATGAGCCTTTCTGTCGAGGGCTGTCCGTCCACACCCCGCTCTTTCCCGCAAATCCCCTTGTGCTGGCTCTTTCCCCTACGCTTAGCAACCTGCTCACCTTTCCAACCTTTCCAGCAATGCAGCATCTCCACCGATCCCCTGGACCCCAACACACACGGCCCGCCTGCTGGGGCCACTCTGCTCTACACCTGAGCTTCGGGAAAGTGTCCTGCAGTCACAGATTACGCCGTCCCTCTGTGTGGGCTACTCTCCACACAGAGCACGGGCTCCCCGCTTCACCACTTCTCGGACACAGCTCTGACACAGGTGGAAGGGCGTCCTGGTTGTTGCAACTAATGGGAGGAAGCTAATGGCTCCCTTCTTGGAATCATCTCTTCCTGGACTATCATGCCCTGTGGGTTTCTCTCGAACTCCCCCACAGACGCCACTGTTTCCTCACGGTTGGTCTCTCACCCTTTTTCTCTAATTCTCCACCTTCTCATCACGTAACGTTCACTCCCGTGTCCTCCATCCGTACACCGATGCTCCCAAACCTCTCTGCCTCACCCGGGTCTCCTTCCGGATCCCCCGCTGAGTCCAGGAGGCCACGTGGATACACCACGGGCATCTCGCGCTCAGGAACTTCAAAAGCGATCTCATCGTCTTCCCCACGGATCTGATTCTTTGAGGTTTCCAGGTTTCACAAATGGTACCACCAGCTGTCCGAGCCAGACCCCTGGAGTCCTTAACTCTCCCGTCTCCCTGGTCAGTTGCGAGGAGGCCACTTTCCTAACTCCCCCTTAGTAATGCTCTTCCCCTGAGGGCAAATTGGTTTTCCTTACCATGCCAACTCCAAACAGTGGAACGGATGCCTGTAGACTACTACTGAGAAGGATGGGAAGGCCATGCTGGCTCTTGGGGAGAAGGAGTACCATGATCCATAAATTACGTCTGCCACGGGCAGGGGTCAGGAAAGGAATGCATGGCCTCCAACCTCTGTATTTGCTGACTGCGGGTTTCATGCTGCCAGAAATATTCTTACTTTTTTTACGTACCTGACCGAAGCCTGCTAGCCTTTCAGGGTACATCTTTATTCCCCTCTCCCTTCATTCCCTCATCTCCTCAATTCTGCAGTTCGCACCCATCTACTGATCTCCTGGCCTGTCACAAGGCTTCTTACATACAATTTATATTCTAGGTCTTTATCATATCCTTTTGGCAAATCTGACCCCAAGAACATACTTTGAAATGCCTTCTGCACACAGAGTCCATGAATACTGCTGCTAAAGGAACAGCAGAGCCTGGGCTCTTTCTCTGGGGGGCCTCGGTAGACCCCGAGAGTGTTACACGCAGGACGGCAGCCCTCTGCCCTCCCCGGGGGACGGAGAGGCGGACTCACCGAGCAGCTGGTTGGCAGAAGAGGTGGTAAGGTTAAACTGCTGCTCTAGGTACTTCCCCAAGAAGGCGGCAAAGCCAGCCACCACTGCAATCTCCATGCAGGCGGCCAGGATGATGCAGGTGAACACGGGGTTGGACAGCAGGTGCTTGGTGACCTTCGGGATCACTGCAGGGAGAGACAAGCAGAGAGCCACGGTCACACACTGCACTCCCAGGTCTTCTGCCCCCCTGGGTCCCTTCTTGACACGCTTTTGTATATCTCAGTAAACAGCCCGGGGTATCACCCAGTAGCTCAGGCTGAAACCTAGCGATGGGAAGTCACCCACAACTGTAAAGAGTCTGGCTTCAAAATACAGGCTGATATTTAGCCATTTAAACTGAGACTGAATGCAACGAGGGAAACGATATCACACCTTTTCTTGGTTTACTGGAAACGGTAAGATATTTTATAAGCAATGACAAATTACTTCCGTTTCCCTGCACTGCCAAAAAAAGAGTTTGGGGTTTGTTTCTCAAAGGAAAAAATAGAATTTAATTATAAATTATAAACTGCAAATGTTATAATTACATCAGTATATATAAGCATATTTATCAATAGACCTAGGATAAATATTTGTGACTATATATGTATGTTAAGAAAATATGTTCAATCATGGGGCGCCTGGGTGGCTCAGTTGGTTGAGTGTCCGACACTTGATTTTAGCTCAGGTCATGATCTCACAGTCATGAGATCAAGCCCTGCATCAGGCTCTGTGCTGAGCATGGAGCCTGCTTGGGATGCGCGCTCTCTCTCTCTCTCTCCCCTGCTCACTCTCTCTCTCAAAAACAAAATAATGCATACATACATACATACGTGTGTACACACACACGTATGTATATATTTTTCAACTTTGAGAAGTTTCAAGAAAGAAATGGAATTCTACGCATACACACACACACACACACACACACACACACACACACACATATACATACATACATATGCTGAGTCAAACCCCACCTCTTCCCAACACGTCTACAGCCAACTCCTTGGAAAAAGTTTCGATGAGTTCTCACATCGGGGAGTCCCAGAGCAACCCAACTAGGGTAGGGTCAAGACCAGTTGAGTCTTGACTTTTGATCTGAAATAATCATTCCCTAAACTGTGGCCAGTGGGATCAACTCAAATTACCATCCTGCTCAAAACTTCCCCTTAGCAATCGGATGACACTTCCTACCACACCCCTTTCTCCCTCCAGTCCAGCCTGCCTGCTCCCACTCTTTCCTATCCCAAGCAGGCCCTCCCCACCTAAGGCTGTGCACTAGGGGCTCCTCCCTCTCCGGAGATGCTCTGCCCCAGATCTTTGCTACATTTGTTCCTTCACCCTCAGGTGGTCTTTTCTCATCATCCAGTCCCACCCAGAAGAAGCTGCCTGCCCAGCCTGGTGCCCGGGGCTCAGGTGAGAACCGACAGCAGGCAAAAGCACTTGGTGACTTGTGCACCATATTAAGCACCACCAGAGTCAGAAGGCAGGTCTTACTGAGGTTATGCATTTCAATCTTATTTTATTATACTCTATATTTCTCAAAGCAGGTGGTTTCATAAACCACTTAAGATTCCGCACGTATATTGGTGCTTTAAAAAAATGTGCGATTTGTTGTTGTTCTTGTTGTGTTTTTAATTCTTTGAATGCAACCACATTATTTGGATCATTGCCAGCAAGTAGAATCCTTGATGTTTGGTGTTCCACCAGGTCCCCTCAACTATGGTACGATGACATTTCCTGGCGGTGCGCTAGGGGTCCCTGCAGGTGCGGGTATTAGGGGACAACCCGTCGCTTCAATACTTATGCTGTTATTTTAATGTGTCCTTACAAAAAAGTCAACTGAAATGTAACTGATATATCCAATGTGTGCTTTCATGGCTCTCATAGCTTAAAACGATGCCAGGTTAAAACAAGGAGATTTAAAGTTATTTAAAGATAAGCCTTAGGTAAATAATGGTACGGGTGGTCAGCAGATAACGGCGAAAAAAATTATAAAAGTGGTATGCCAGTGGAGTTAGGGAAACTCTGTTCTGTTGTGATAATAATATAGAATATTTGGCATGTGGTTCCACCTGTGTAAACAGAAAAGATAAAATTGAGTCCCAGATGAAGCAAGTATTATCCGAAGTCTCGGAAGAACCCACCAGCGTTCATGGTCACACAAAATAAACAGGTGAGCTGGGAGTCTACAATTGCATTCCAAGGTGATGAATTAGCCAGCTGTCCTAAAGAAGAGAGCTAATTACACAGACTCAATCTCATCTCCTAGGAGATGAAACCTCTAAATGGCCCAACTAATTAGAATAAAATAATAATAGGGGATACAGAAGTTTTTAATAATGTTAACAGACAAGCTCAATACATCAAAATGACAGAACAATGGGTCAGGAAATGGCAGATACGCACAGCTGAAAATTTATCATTTCCATGGAACAGACCAAGCTTCAAAAATGAAACCCCCAAGAGAAGGATTTAAAGATCCTTTGACATAATGAGAAGAACACTCTTATGGGAATGGAGTCAGACAAGTAGATGCTCAGAATCACTGTGGGCTGAGAAACTCTGTCCTACATCCCAACTAAAAAAATGACCAGAGCTGGTGGCCTCTTCTTTCCTGTAGTAGTTTCTCACAAAATTTACTAAAACCTTAGGAAGGCAACTGTTGGATGATGCAACCATGTACAAGAACGCGCACATGCGCGCACACACACCCCACACACTCAGAAACTTTAAATCTATAATATTCATTCATTTATACTTTTTTTTTTTTTGCAAACGCACTGACCTCTACATGTGTTTTGTTTGTTTTTGCAGGGTTTCAAGCATTTAAGATAATCTGACTTTTTTTAGGAACATCATTTCAAATAAATGATGCTAAAAGTGTCTAGTGTCTAAATCTGTGTTTAAACGTTGAGAAATTTTCCTTGGTTAAATACACATTATTTAAGAATCATACCAATATTTACAGGGATGTTGACTGTGCAAGATTTAAAAATGTGGACTGCTAAACAAATATGGAAGATGAATACATTGGGCGTAAACAGAGGGCAATGAGGTATCTGTCTTCATGTTCAAAAGCCCGTTGGATGTTAAGACTCCATCATCATAAATTACTGCTAATGAGTGAAGGCTGATTTGCTATTGTGTGTGGCACATTGTGATGGGGTAATGTGTCTGTGATGAGGGACTGGTTGGCTGTGTGGCACGGAACACCAACCTTCACACTGTAGAGAGACAGGTATGGATCCCATCTAGCGACCACAGTACCTCCCTGTAATGAGTGAATACGAAAGCCCCCAGATGGTTATGTTTGGCAGATAGAAACACCGTCTCGCGATCATTGCGTTCTTTTGTAATTAAGATGTCTAAACTCTGGAAACACTGCCAACAATCAATAGGCAGGTTGGGGACATTCCAGGAAAACAATCATCCCTTTCACTGCAGGCTTCATCTCCTTTGTTAGGGCGCAGACCATCCGCTGCTGAGCTGAAATCACCAGCATCCTCGAACTAGGAACTCTGTTCTCTGGCTCAGAAAGGACACCAAGGAGGATTTCATTTTGATCACATTATTTGGGTCTTGGTATCTCCTTGTCCTTGATCATGGCCATCACGATTTATTTGGGGAAAGGGGAGGGTACCTCTCGACAGAAGAAACTCCGGTTAATGGAATGTTTTCGTACTTCAGCGACCATTTTAATTATTCCAGAGATAATTCCACTTCAGTGGGGAAGATTCTTTGTTGAGATAGGAGAGCCTGCCTGCTTTTGTCTTAATACCTAATGACTAATTTCACATTGAATTAGATGTGAAAATTATTAAGTTTGAGGATCATCTGACAGAAGGCCCAGGGAAAACTCAGTGGATCTTATTTGCATGAAGAACATTCTCCTTCTTTTTTTTTTTTTCCTCTACCAAGCCGATTCACTGCCAGAAATGACAGATGCCTTGTGTTCAGCTATTTTGCTCCCAGGTTCTTCTCTCCATCCTAGGTTTTATTGCAATGACTTGTAACTCTCTCAAAAGATTCCTTTTCAAAGGTTCAGCCTACCCTCCAAAGCCCCAATTTGAAAAAGAGTATTAATTAGCTTGATCCTAGGGCCATCCCAGTATTTCAAGCCTTCTTCATTCAAATGGGTTGCTAAACCCATAAAATTCTAACCTTCCAAGGAGGCCGTAGCTAATGAGGTGGCCCAGACAAATAGAAACTAATGAACCAAGGCCACACCAGGCCACTGAACACCCCTGGTGCCCCTTAGCTCATTACTTCCCACCTGCTGATTTTAGCCTCCGAAGCTGGGAGCTGGGGTGGGAGGCAGCCCCACCAGCTGGGATAGACCTCACCTCTCCTCGGGAGCCAGATACCATCACCAGCAGGCTGGGACGGAGTTGAAAACAGCACTGGGGGGGAGTTCTCCAGGGAAGATGGGTTTTCCACTGCTGTTTTCTGAAGACACTCCTGTAGGATTGAGATTTCTTGAAAGCTTGCAGGTCCCTCCAGGAGGGAAAAAGGCAGGTTTGGAGAAGTTGTGCGGACGGACGCCGACAGAGCATCGCGAGGGCGCCAAGCACCGTTCTAACCACTCCCACATCAAATCACATAATCCTCACAGCACACCTGTGATCCTGGGGCAAGGTACAGCCCCCACTTACAGATAAGGAAACCGAGGCAGGGAGTGGTTCCCAGGGTTAGGGAAGCACGGCAGAAACTCCAACCCTGGCACCGGCTGCCACGGAACGTGCTCTTAACAGGGCGCTATTCCGGTTCCGGTTTGCAGAAGCGCTGCTCTTGGCTGGAGGACTGAGCACGCAGACCCCGCCCCCCGGTGATCGACGGTGCAGCTTAACGCTTAGAAATAATAATACAACTCCTATGGGAGCTGGGGAAAACGACTCAGGGGCTTAGTCTATGAGGTGTTTTTTTTTTTTTTTTTTTTTTTTTTTTCGGAGGAGGAGGACAGGAAGGGAGGGAAAGAAATGAGAGAAAGAAAGGCTTGCAGAGTCCCGTAAGGAGCCAGGGTGCCGGGATCTGAATTCCATCTCTAAGACTGAGAAGGTCTATGCCCAGAGCATGCCACCCTGTCCCACGGATGGCTGCGGAGATTAAATGAGACCCGTGCGTGCAAGCATGTGACTCAGCGCTCCTGGCACACAGGTAAGCCCTCAATGAGCATGATGATAGTTAATGGAACGGAAGTGCTCCTTGGCTACGTTCGGGCGAGAGCCCTCAAGGTGGGGGACACCAAGCCTGCTCTAAGGAGGCCTCTGTGTGAGCAAACGCGACAAGTAAGCAGAGCTGGGAAGTGACTGCGGGGGAAAGCGGGGCTCCTGGGAGCTGCCACTGGAGCCACTGGCTTCCCAAGGAGATGCCCTTCTGCAGCAGGCTGGATGGGTCAGGGGGTCGGGGGCACGAGTCCTTGTCCACTGCCCTTCCCGGGACCTGATGGTGCCCGGGGACGCGCTTGCTGTGGGCCTCAGTGGTGCTGCCCTTGACTCAGATATTTCAGCCCTTAGGCTCGCTACTGAAATTGGCCTTGGCCTTCTTTTTCTTTCGTAACATTGCGGTCAATACATCACGGTTAATGCTCCCAAGAAGGGGAGACAGAGCCAGTGTGTGCAGCTGTTTGGTAATTATGACAGTGACGGCCAATGCTTGCCGGACCAGCTGTGTCAGAGGGCCGCCAACATGCTAAGGGTCCTTCATTTCACTCCGAGGGCTATTCCGGCAGGGTGGACTCACCATCTCATTGCGGACACAAGGAAAGCAAGGCTTGCCTGAGCGGCTGCCAAAACCACTCTCCTGGAATGCAAAACTCAGGTCTGCCTCCTCTCCAGAACGCGCTTCTAAATCTTCAGGTCTCTGCATGGGGACGTGAGTCAACGGAAAAGCGGTTTTCTGAAAGAGAAGTCGTCACGAAGCACTTCCCAGAGCATAGGTCCCAGGAGCAGAAGAGAACAGGGCAGCAGAAGGAGTGGGGTGGGCCTAAGATACATAACAGCCTCCAGGTCACGACCAAATCCAAACGAAAGGGGACGGAAGAAGTAACGAAGATGTGAATGAACACCAAAGTGGAGGGATGACATTGAAGTCATGGTACGGTACGTCCTAGAAAGTTTCCTGGCATGGCACAAATGTTTGGAGGTCACCAAGATGGGTCCCTTGTACCCTGTGCAGGCTGTCATCCGTGCCCTAGTGTCCCCGGGACACCCCTGCCTGGGTCCTCCGGTCTCTCCCATGAGAGGAGCCACCTGCACACAGAGATGGGGCAGCTCCAATCCTAGATGGGGGCACTGTGCTCGGTGAGAGCAGATGCTTAATAAATGCAAGATGGTTGAAAGAATCCAATAAATAAACACATTGCGGTCTCAAAAGGTAACTGTCACAATCTCTTAGGAAACATTCACTGTGGAAACCGAGACCATGGGTCACGTTCCACAGGCTCATGGGCCATGACGGAAGGTACATCTAGAAGTACCCTTGGGTGGGGTGGGGAGAAGTCCAGGTGGGAGGGGAAGCCTGGTGTCAGACAGCCTTCTGGAAGCGAGTGCCTACTATGTACAGGCCCAAGACTGGCTGACTTGGGCTCATTGTGACCTCGTCGCTGCAGATGAGACTGTCCCCCAGGCTCCGTTCTGGGCTGTTGAGGGACCCAGGGGAGCTTCCTGGAACCCTCTCGTTGCCAGCTGTGAGACAAGCAGCTATCCGGCTTCCATTTACCCGTCTTTGGTAACAGGCCAAAGGTACCATGTCCCGTGGATGGAGAAGGTCATGGTTTGAGCAAACAAACAAGACGCCATCGGCACAGGAAACGAGGATTTAGACTAAAACCCAAGCACCCAATGGGTGTGGACTGGCCAGGGAAACCCAGAGCCAATCAGTCCTATTTTTCATTTTTTAATTTTTTTAACGTTTATTTATTTTTAAGGAAAAGAGACACAGAGCATGAGCGGGGGAGGGGCAGAGAGGGAGGGAGACACAGAATCTGCAGCAGGCTCCAGGCTGTCAGCACAGGGCCCAACGCGGGGCTCAAACTCACAAACCACGAGATCATGACCTGAGCCGAAGTCGGACACTTAACTGACTGAGCCACCCAGGCGCCCCTATCAATCAGTTCTATTCTTTTTTAAATCCACCCAGGCGCCCCTATCAATCAGTTCTATTCTTTTTTAAATCCCCAGTTCCTCATAACACCGCCAAGAAGGCCCGAGAGAAAAAGATTAGTGGTGGGGGCACATTAGCTGGCTTAAGCCCAAGCACCCCCAGAGGCACAGCTATCTCCCGCAGCTTCAAATTGGTGACCCCCGGGAGGCTGAAGTCGGAAAAACAGCATGGTGAGACAGAGAAAGGCGCCTGGGACTCTGGAAGCTGTCTCAGATGCAACTGTTGCGTCTTTCTGTTGTCAGAGGGAGCAAGCAGAGAATGGCTGAAGAAATAAAGAGCCTTTCGTAAGCAAAATGCCACTTTTGTAACTTCAGGCCAGCGCCTAAGAACCTCTCCGGGAGCATGACGCGCCATATCAGCGGTGGCATTTAGCATTCACGAAAACTCTACCTGAAGGGGAACGCACGGCTGGAAAAAGAAAGAGCAGTGCTCGCAAGAGAAAGGGTGGATTTCGACACCCAAGTTGATACAAGTGCCCGTCTCTAAGCCCTAACGCTACCTCCTGAAGTGCTGCATTTACCACAGACCTTCTCAGAGCCTTCAATGTGCTAATGTCACTGTGGACCTCCCAAATGGGTCATGTCACACACTGTCCCGAGCTTATTTCATGCGAGGGTCTCCTCCCCACATTTCTTCTTATTTGCAACTGTTGCAGAAACAACTCTGATGGAAACCCCCCGAAGGACCCTCGCCACCTCTTGTATTTGTTTTCAGTTGGGGTTTCACTTAGAATCGCCGGAGAGCTTTAAAGACACCCAGGTGCCTGGACCACCTCCCTCTTCCCTAACAGACTCATGGAATCAGTCTCTGGGGGTGTAGCCAGACTGTGGGCGTGTTTCAAGAACCCCACAGGTGATGCTGAGTTAAACCCCCCAGCTGGGAAACAATGGCTCCTAAAGTCCAGACACTTCAGAAGAGCAATGCGAACGCCCTCCATCATCCATTCATAATTTTACCGAAGACCTACTGAGTGGCCTCAGATACCGGGAACTCTGCTAGGTGCAGGAATGGACACGGGACTTATTCTACCACGACCTCTTCTAAGTCCTAGTCCCCAAAACCAGATGTCTCTCTCCCACCCCCATCTTGGACATTTTTTTTTTTTAAATTTTTAACGTTTATTTATTTTTGAGACAGAGAGAGACAGAGCATGAACGGGGGAGGGTCAGAGAGAGGGAGACACAGAATTTGAAACAGGCTCCAGGCTCTGAGCCATCAGCACAGAGCCCGACGCGGGGCTCGAACTCACGGACCGCGAGATCGTGACCTGAGCCGAAGTCGGCTGCTCAACCGACTGAGCCACCCAGGCGCCCCTTGGACATTTTTTTAAAGTTTGTTTGAGAGAGACAGTGTGGGCATGAGCAGGGGAGGGGCAGAGAGAGAGAGAGAGAGAGAGAGAGAGAGAGAGAGAGAGAGAATGAATCCCAAGCAGGCTCTATGCTGTCAGTGCAGAGCCCGATGCAGGGCTCGAACTCATGAACCATGAGGTCATGACCCGAGCCGAAATCAAGAGTTGGATGCTTTCCTGGCTGAGCCACCCAGGCGCCCCTTGGGCATTTCTGCCCCCTGCCTCTGTTTGCACCTGCCCCCGGGCCTAGAAGCCTTTCTCCACCCTCCACTCACAGGGATCCTGCTCACCCTTGCACATCAGGCTGAAATGCTACATGCTTTCTGCACCTGTCTTCAGGTCCTCCCTGTGGACTCAGTACATCCCTCCAAACCTCCTGTGATCCCCACCACCTTATATCCTTATTCTGGTAACATTTCCTAAAGGCCTGAAGAGTTTACCTGAACAAGAGAGTCCTGGGGTCCCGTGGCATAAAACAACACCAGCCAGCTTTCCTTAGAGCTGGTTTCCCAAGGGCCTTTAATACTCGAATATAACCATCTGAGTCTCCAAGAGGGTCACATAGTACACAGACATTTCCTCAGGCTTATTTGACTACGTAACCTTCCTCGCTCCCCCCACGGATTTGTTTTTCCCTGAGCATCTCTGAGGACTCGTGTTCCAAGGAACCCCCGTTGGGAAATGCTGTCCTCTGGTTGTTTCCTTCCTTCTTTCCTTAAGAAACCACTCGTGGGGTTGCCGTGGGGTGCCAGGCACCACGCTGGGTACTGTCACATGTTATGTCAGGTGCTTTCTGGAACAACTTGCATCCTGTTCACAGACATAATGCCCCAGCACATCCTCCAGCAACGCTGGTCAGAACAGGAGGAAGCCACTGGCCAGACTGGTCCTGGGGACCTGCAGGCACAACTCCTGGGCACAGCAGCATGTGAACCACACAGCCTGGCACGGGGTTCCGAGCATTTGGGAGGGTGGGGATGGTGTCCTTGGCCACAGGATCAAGAAGGAAGATTTTAATGGGAAATCCACACGAGGGGAGAGCACATTTCTGGAGACAAATTGCATGATCAAAGACACTCAGCCATTTCGCCTGCAGAACAAGGGCTCTCGGAACGCCGGCTCCTCACAATCACGTGATGCTCAAAGGCACAGGCCCCTCATTAAGGAGAACGTGGCAGACGCTGGCTGCTAGCTGGAAGAGGATAGAGGAGGCCCGGCACAGTTCTAGAAGCCGGAGGCGTGAGCCGCATCCCTCCGCCAGGCTGGTACACGTGGGGCTCCTGCGGAACACCGGGAGAGCAGTGGGTGCGGAGGGCTAAGCACCCAGCCCCAGACCCAAACACCTGGCAGAGGACTCGCACAGCCCAAAGTCACCGGGGCAAGTCCGCCCGAGCCACTGGGCCAGCAGCCCCTCCCCCACGTGGGCAGGTCACCTGTGGGTTGGCTGTGGCACTCAGCACGGGTAGAGCTCCCACTGAGCCTGCATCCGTAGGTGGATCAAACACAGGCCAAGACCCTGGGAGGGGGCTGGGGGTGAGGACAGCTTGAAGGAAAGCAGCAGACTGCTGGGCGTGGCAGCGCATGTCCAGTGATCCCCGTATCCCCCCGTTTATCAACGGTGCACCAAGCACCGATGTCCAGGAGCAGGGGCAAAACAGAGGCAGGGCAGACTAAGGGAATCATCACTCAGGCAACGGTAACGTTAGGACCATGACACGGAGAGCAACATGCCCGGGAGGGCAGGGAAATGTCCTTGGGGATGTGACTGGGAGGTGAGGACTGATGACGGGACCAGAATTCCAGCCGAGGGAACGGCAAATGCGAAGTCTGGGGAGCAAGGGAGCCTGGGGATGGAAGCCGGTGAAGGGAGGCTGGCGTGGAGGGACAGGGCGGCAGTGGTGTGAGAAGAGGCTGCGAAGCCCCACGAAGGGCTCCACCTCTGTCCCTTTAAGCAGCAGGCGGTCATAGGATCAGACGCATTCTGCAACCCCTGTATTGTGCACACAGACCAGCGGGGCAGGGCCGACTGGACTGCAGGAGACAGCAGAGCAGGCCGGAGATGGATTCAGGTGGTAAAGTCAGCAGAGCCCAGGGATGGATGGCATTAGGAGGGCAGGAGGGTGGAGAAGGTAACAACGGGGGCAGATTTCATCTCCCCTGAAAGTCAAGGTCCCTTGGGGCTGAGCAAGTGGAAGAAGCAAGGCCCCTTGGAGCTGAGCAAGGCCCCTTTGGAACAGGAGCAAGTGGAACAGAGAGAGGGGACATTTCTCTGAAGCAGGAAGGGTCTCTGTTCAATCAGCCCCAGGCTGACTCCCCTCTTCTTCTCAGGGCATTAACAGTCCAGTGAATCCTTGAGGAAATACAGCGGAAAGAGCTCAGGATCTGAAGTCCGGGCACCTGGCCCCATTCCTGGCTGCATCATCCCCAACACTGGCAACCTGGGAACCTAGTTTAACCCCAAGCTCTGTGATTTGATGGCTGGAATGGAGATTAGTGGCATTCATCAGCCGGACTGTCGGGACCCAGTGGGAACTCCCTGCAAGTGCTTGGGAACTCATAAACCATCCTCCGCGTTTTGGGGGTGGTTTTTAAGACTCTGAGCCTGAAGCCCCGCCCGAGCCCTGCCAGCTCAGCTGTTCCCTGCCATCACCCGGTTCATCTATTTTTCTGGGACAGGAAGAGGCCACTTGGCAGTCAGCATGAAGTGCACAGAGACAAGAGCGTGCAGCTTTTAACTGCTCCTCTCTTTCACTGATCAAAGGCAGGGCTCTCTGCTCGGATTTTAAACCTCTGGAACAGCTACACTCATCCCAGCTAGAAAGCCCATCAGAGGGCTAGGATGCGCCAATCCTTACAGGGAGTGGGTTCCTCCCCTCCCTTTTAGCCTCTAGCCTTGTCTAGAAGACCCACTGTTTTAGGGTACACCAGGGCTGTTGCAAGCAGGGCTGGAGTTCAAGTACGCTCCGTTGAAAAGTCAGCTAGCACCTGCTGATGCCACTTTTCCTTAAAGAGAGAGTCCATTTATTGCCCCAAGACGTAGCACAAGACACGCACCGGAGGGGCACCTGGGTGGCTCAGTCAGTGAAGCTGTGCTGACAGCTCAGAGCCTGGAGCCTGCTTCGAATCTGTGTGTCCTCCTCTCTCTGCCCCTCCCCTGCTTGCGCTCTGTCTCTCTTTCTCTCAAAACTAAACAAACATTAAAAAAAAAAAAAAAAAGAGGGGGTGCCTGAGTGGCTCGGGCGGTTAAGCGTCCGGCTTCGCTCAGGTCACGATCTTGCGGTTCGTGAGTTTGCGTCCTGCGTCGGGCTCTGTGCTGACAGCTCAGAGCCTGGAGCCTGCTTCAGATTCTGTGTCCCCCTCTCTCTCTGCCCCTCCCCCGCTCATGCTCTGTCTCCAAAATAAACAAACACTAAAAACAAAAATTAAAAAAAAAAAAGAGGAGAGTGCCTGTTGTCTTCAGGCAACCAGACAGAACGTGATGGGGAAGGCGTATAGCATAAGGCTACTGAAGGAGCCGGGATCCGAACCATCAAAGCCCCTCTAGGGCAACTGACACCTGAGACAATTTCCAAATAAAACACAAACTACGGATGTGAGATTTAACACACTGGCTGGTGATAACACTACATCTGTCCGTAACAGCCCCCTGAATTCCTTCCTCCCTCTGGGTCTTGACTTTCCCAAATCGTTCCACAAGCCCTGAGCATCTAGATCCAGGAGGCCACACTGTCCTGCCCACCCCCCCCCCCCACTCTGCCCTGTCCCCCAGCTCTGGCATAGACAGGAGGAGTGGACACAGCTGCGGACACAGAGAAGGTCGTGAGGGGGTGAAGAAAGACAAATCAGCAAAACGTTCTGAAGAACAAGGTTGGGCAAGGGAGGCTTTAGAGCCAGGGCACAAAGAAAAAGCTACTTGGTGGCACAACCGAGATGCAGAAACGTGTCTTGGGTTTGCAGACTCCCACCCAGGAAGACACTGGAGCTTCACAAACCCAAGCATTTGGCTGCCTGCTGCCTGCTTTGTTAAACAGTGATGTGACAGTCACTATAAGACGGGGACTTCCGAGCTGTGCAAGAAGTAACAGCTTCTCTACACAGTTAAAGACCACCACTCTGGGCTTTCTGTCTCTCCTCTTCTTATCAGGGTTGCAAATAATGGCCAACTTTGTTACAAAGAGACCCTCGAAGCCCACTTTTTGGGGGAGAGCACCCTGAACAATGAACCACAAGCCTGAACTCTACCTCCCCGGAGCTTGGTTTCCTCATCTATAAACAGGAATAAGTGAAGTATCAACCAGACACCGTATGTGAAAGCCAAACGGAGTTAAAGCAACATGGCCAAGGTTGCCTGACTAGGAAGCGGCTGAGCTGGGTGTGAACCCAGATGAGCAGCCCCACTGCTCTCCCAGGAGTGGTGGGACTGTCCCAGGCCCAGGAGGTAAGTGGATGGGCCAGGTGCTCCTGGCACAGTGCCAGCTCTTCCCAGAGGCCTTCCCTATCTGCAAGGCATGGCCGGGGACACGGACAGATGGCTGGAGAAGAAACCCATAGGCAAGCTCAAATGAAACAGAGGACGAGTTGCAACACACATATTTTTGGAGCAACATTCATTCCTCCACGTACAATGCTGCTCAGTTCATCTGTGCTCATAAATGTGCAGCACACTGCCAGGAGACCCCGGGGGCTTCCAAGGTTGCAAATGGGATCAAGAGTTTGGGAGCACCAGGGACACCACGTGGTGCTTTTGGAGGAAACGTCCATGTGGCTAAAACATCGTCTCGCGTGGAAAAAGAAAGGATGTAAACCACCATGGCCCCCCCGTCCACATGCTGGCACATGTAAAACTTGTTTATTAGCATAATAGCTCCCATCACTGTATCCTGGCTCCTGGGGATTCTTCTAGACACACTGCTTTCCTTTCCTGACATTCTTTAGGTCCGTTAACAGACCTACTGCCTCTGGGAACTGTAATTCTAAATTAAAAATCATGAATTATTAGAAGTGGAGCCCGTGCATGCACAGATCACAACCTGTGATCACTATGACCTATAGTGAGTCTCAGACCTGTCCACCCAACTACGTACTGGTCAGTTCAGCCATGGCGTGTCCAACGCTCACCTGGCCATTGCTTTAACTCGGTCTTTTGCACGCCTCCCCCTGCTACGACACAAGCTCTAGAATAGAAGCTTCCTAGGTTACTAGCACCGTGTCCCTAGAGCCTAATAGGGTCTCAACACATGCTGACAAAATTGAATAAATGGAGTCGATGAGCAACTAGATCATAACCCAAGAATTCTGAATACGTGACATCCCTCAGCCTCTGACGCAGGAGGTGGCCTCTCCCCTGCCGGTCTGCTGTATTTCTGTCGCCCCTTCAGTTGCTCGCTACTACAGTCCTTTGCATGTTAGGCTGCCTTTGCTGGCTTGCTGGTCTGTCCCTATGCTGGATGGTGAGTACTCGGATGGCATGATTGTGTCTTTTCATCTTTGCACCCCCAGAGATGAAAGGTAAGAGATTACTGCTGTAGCTCTTGCAATCAGAGCCCTTGCAATCAATCACCCTGGGACAAGGAAAGACCCATAAAGGCTGCCGCTGCTCTGGTCGAGGATGTCCTCTGCAAGGCCACTCACGTCAGCCCTATTTATTCCTGCAGATGTGGTTACTGGGATATTCTGTGTGGCTGCCTGCACCATTAGGGCAACAGTAGGCATCTCCCTCTAACCAGCTGTTTGCGGGGGGAGGGGGGAGCTCTTCTATTAAGATTTCTGAGGGCCCAAGTCAAGGTGCCCTCTGAGGACACAAGGTGGGTGGCCTTCTCATCCACCTATGCATTCTGGAACTCAGAGAGTTGGCTTTTAAGACCTTCTTTGGGCAATTCCAAATTTCTACTTTGGTAGAAACGATTACAGAATATGGATTCAGACATAACATTAGGTTATTAATTAGTCTCATCTGAGGATTAACACAAATTCTTCCGATCCCTAATGAATAGGCACTATGAACAGTCAGTCTTCTGCAGGCAGTGCTTTAATTCTCCCGGCCACACTGTCACTTAGGAACGCGGCTACAACTGTGTACTTGTGGAAACGAAGCGTGGAGAAGTTAACGATCCCAGCTCTAGTGAACAGCCGAGTGGGGACCTGGGCACAGGGTGGCCTCAGCTCCTCCCCATGGCTCTCAAACATCTCCAGAGAAGGTGCACTTCATTATACAAAAGATCGGTAAAGAGACTGTCACCTAGTTTCCTTTTTTTTTTTTTTAAATTTTGTTTTAACGTTATTTATTATTGAGAGAGAGAATGTGCAAGTGGGGGAAGGGCAGAGAGAGAGAGGGAAACACAGAATAAGAAGCAGGCTCTAGGCTCTGAGCTGACGGCAGCGAGCCAGGACATGGGGCTTGAACCCACAAACCGTGAGATCGTGACCTGAGCCCAAGTCAGACACTTAACCAACTGAGCCACCCAGGTGCCCTGTCACCCAGTTTCTAAAGTGACCACTGAAAGACTGTCGCTGCTGACAGGTGTTCCCGGACCCTGCAAAGGAGCGACCATCCACCTTCCTCCTGGCACAGCCTCGACGAGAAGGAGTGCCCCAGCCGTGCGTTTGCCCGCTTCAAAAACCCAGCAGGTTCTCTAGGGATCCCCTCGAAGGGCTCCTGTGACTCAAGGGGCCCTGCACAGACCTCGCAGTGGGGAGGGGGGCCGTGACGGACACCAAGCAGCTCGTCCCCGTTTGCCTTGAAGAGACCCTACCAAATGGGGCAACAACCCGGGGGTGGGACGGGGTGGGACAGGGCTGCTTCTCATTCTCACTCCACATCACTGTGTGTGTCTCGCCATTCTGTCAGAAGAGATGTGTATTCTTTACCTTCTAAAAACAACTGGGAGAGCTTGCCGCATTCTCAAGTGTGACTCTGTTATTAAGACTGAGTTAATACTTCTTTCGGGAGGAACACATCTCTCATGAAGGGGATGGAGCGACTCGAAGGGAATGCACTTTGGATGTGGCTTTTGAAGAATGCCTCTTTCAGGCAAAGGAAGCCCTACTTCCAAGGTCCTTTCCTGCTCCAACGCGCTTGTACGCGGTGGCCTCAAAGACTCTGAGGGTTCCATGAGAGGTCTAGAACCTTCTTCCAACGGACATTTCTGTTTAGGATGCAGCAGGTGCTATGATGACCAGTGAGGGTCTCTGCTGGGGAGACTGGTCTGCTGCCCCTCTGCTAAGTGGTAGTTACTCTGCCTTTTGTTTTGTTTTGAAACATCAGGTTGTTGATGAAACATCAGGTTGGTTTCTCAGGGCTAAAGGGAAGCAGAGGACCAGAGAAAGCAAACCATGGGAACAAGCGTGGTGCTACCTCAAGCTCCCCGGCACCCAGTCCTGACGGTGAACCTTCCCCCCAGCGGCCTAGCCCCGCCATTACTCTGCCCCCCGCCTCCCGCCACGTCCAAGGCGCTGCTACCTTTCAGCTGCTGAAAGCAGGAGGCGCTGCTGTCCGGCTCCAGGGGGTGCCTCAGGACCCCGTTGCTGGGCTTGGGTCTCTCGTACTCTCTTTCGGGGAGCATGGCCTGCTCGCTCTCCATGGCAGGGTCTGAGTGCGGGGGCAGAGACTGTGGAAACCCGAACATCAAGAGGGAAGAGAAGAAGAGTAAGGCACCACAGAGCAGAAAGCCGCCCCACCAGGCTCCGATCCAGCGGGGGTCATCCGGGGTGATGTCCAGGTTACCTGCAACGAGAAAGAGCAGTGAGGAGGAGGGGCCGCGGCAGGGCCGGGACCCGGCTGAGCTTTCGAGTCGGCTGCACAGACAGGAGAGGGCTCTGGAAACGGCCTGGGGTTGGGGGGGGGGGGGGTGCGTGGAAGGGGGGGTAGCGGGGACTGGACGCCACACAAAGCTGCCTTTTGTTCCACGTCAGTGCTTCTGTTTCTCCCAAAGCTGAAGGCTGATTGCTTTCCCTCCTTAATTTTCTTGTCTCCTCTGTGTTTCTGTCAGTCTAAACAAAAACAGTGAGAAGCCAGACACCCTCTGAATTAAGGCTGGAACTGACTGGCTAGGCAGAGCTGCTGAGGTGCAGGGACGAATGCACGAAGGCACACAAGCATTCACGGTCAAGGGTCTGTTTTCACTACGGACGCTCACCGGCACCCCTCAAGCAGCAGCTCATCTGACAGGCCATCCCACACCCCATCTTAAATCGGGTTCCCAGATCACAAAGTGGAGGGGGCGGGGAGCACGGAATGAAATCCAGAGCCAGGGAGACCTGGAGTGAAACCCTGCTGCTCGCTTCTCACCGCAGGACCCCAGGCTGGTGATTTGAACCCTCTGTACCTCGCTGACTGACCTGCGGGACGATGAGGAGGAGGACAGTACCTTATGGAGTCTGTGGGGAAGATCAAATGAGCCACACCAGATATAAAGTGCTCAGCAGAGTCCTTGGCATGTGCTTGGGCGTTTCAATGGCGTTAGCCCAATATTTACGGCCGGGGTCCTGTTACCGAACTGCCAGTGGACAGGTTCATTCAAATCTTGATGGTGGCCTGTGGCTTGGGCAGTCCTTTATTAGAGAGCTCTGCAGGGCTTAAAGGCAGTGCGCACGTAGTATGGCTGTCTTGTGCTATTACTTCTGTGATTCCTTCTGTGATTCCCCAGCTGAAGTCATGAAGACATAAACTATAGCTTACCCCTCGGTAGATTTTCTTTTTTGGGGGGGGGGGGGTCTTTCTCTACAACTGCTTTTCATAGAGCACTCCCAGATGAGCTGCTCAGAAATGTCTCTTTGGTGATAATCCCATGCTTCTGGAGCCCAGAAGGAAATTCTTGGAGACAGGAGCATGGCATATGAGCTAAGAGCTAACAGGGCTGCAGGCCTGGACCAGATGGGTGGACAGGCCTGGGAAGAGGAATGACCACAGACACCGGGTGAGCACTTCACCATTGGTAAAACTCTCTCTGAAGACTCGTCAGTTCTTGCTAATGAAAATCCCAGCCATCATTTACTGAGGGCTTGCTCTGCACCAGGCAGCACGCAGAGTGTATTTTTTTTAAATGTTTATTTACTTTGAGAGAGAGAGAGAGAGAGAGAGAACACGGAGTAGGGGCAGAGAGAGAGGGAGAAAGAATCCCAAGCAGGCTCTGTGCTATCCAGCTCAGAACCCAACGTGCGGCTCGAACTCACAAATGGTTGAGATCAGGACCTGAGTCGGAATCCAGAGTTGGATGCTTAACCAACTGAGCCACCCAGGCGCTCTATGCAGGGTGTATTCTTACCTGTTCTGACCAACCCTCCCCACAACCCTACAAGGTAGAGTCTTCTATGATCCCAATTTTACATAGATAGGAACATCGAGGCTTAGAAAGTTTAGGTACTCTGCCCAAGTTCACAGAGCTGAAGACTGGGCCACAGGCATCCAGATGCCAAGGGCCATGCTCCTTATCACTTTGCTACACGGCCCCTCTGGACTGCCTAAGACTTTGTTTTGGGCTCCCTGAGCGGATGATTAATTCCTGCGCTTTGTGCAACGGGCTGAAGACCACCAACTTTGTCGGCAGGTGGTGAGTTGGCCTTTACAGCATTGGTGGTCTCTCTCCTGGAGGCTTTGACATCAACCCAGCAGCTGCATCTAGGGCACTACAAAGGACCAGATGCTCCTGCGTAGCTGCATGTCAGAGAAGAGAAGGGTATAAGCTTTGGCAGGCTTAGGGGTGAATCACGGCCTTGCTGCTCACTAGCATGGGATGCTGGGCAAGCTACTTACCCTCTCTGAGTCTTAGTTTGATCATTTGCAAAATAAAGCTGACATCCACCCAGATGGCTTGCAAGGAATAAAGGTAATGAGCAAGAATCACTTGAAACATAGTAGGCTCTTAGTATATGGCAGATCCTATTATTTCTACTTATAAGTGTATATTTACAGGAATGGGAATTTCAAGAAACAGGTTTTTTAAAATATTTGAGAGAGAGAGAAAGAGAATGAATGAGTGGTGGAGAGGCAGAGAGAGAGAGAGAGAGAGAGAGAGAGAGAGAGACAGACACACACACACACACACACACACACACAAAATCCAAAGCAGGGTCCAGGCTCTGAGCTGTCAGCCCAGAGCCCAACGCAGGGCTCGAACTCACGAACCGTGAGATCATGACCTGAGCTGAAGTTGGACACTCAACTGACTGAGCCACCCAGGTGCCCCTGAAACACATTATTTATTTACTTATCTATCTATCTATCTATCTATCTATCTATCTATCTATTTAAGTATGGGAAAGCTTTCAAAAGGCACGAGGAAACCCAAGGTGATCTTCAAAGCATCTTTATGCAAACGAGAGAAGAGAGAAGTCAGACTGCCTCCGGTAGCTGAGCAGGAAGGATTGTTTCCACCAGTCACTTACAGTGTTTCTTCACCAGCTGCCAAGCAATGAATGAAAACAAAAGACGTAAAAGGGGAGCCCTGGTATCTCCCTCCATTGTCAATGGGCTCCATAAACGGGGAATTGAAAGCTGGCAGATGTGAGCCAGCAGAGAGAGAGAGAGAGAAATCCTGGCAGTTGTTTAGGGGGAACAAAATTAGTAGCACGTAGAGAGTCATATTTTAGTTAGGAAGTTAGGGAGTCTCTTCTATGTGTGAGGAAATATCCCAGGGAGAGGGGCTATGGTAGGGAGGCGGATGTTTATGTGCATGTGTCAACTCGCTCCCTGTAGGTATGCGCACGTGCATGGAAAGCCAGCGTTTGCTCATAATTTGTAAGACAGGGAAGAGTATGTGACGTGTGTCAGACCAAGGCCTGCCTGTTACACGCGCCGGGGTGGGGGGTGGGGAGGGGTGTAGGAAGGTGTGGTTAGGGCGGCAGGGTTTTGTAGATCTAGGAAAATCACAGTTGACCATTTTCGGAAGTACTGATTTTTTTTTTCCTCCCCTCTCCATCTCAACTATCCCGAGCACTGTGGCAGAGAGAGAAAGAACCTTCTGAGAAGAAACCACTCAGCTTTGGAGCATGCTGCCCTCAGGTCCAGGTTGGGGGTGGAGTTTTAGTCCCGATTTTTTCTTGGTTCACAGGAAGACAATGCTGGAACCCAGCCTGAGACAAGTCCTTGCTGAGGCACCTCCTGAGAGGGGACGGGGGAAATCCCTCCCCACCTGCCTGCCAGTCACCGGTCAGCAGAGGCCAACATTACCAAAGCTGACGGAGACTTGTCTATGTCAGCTGGCAAAGAATGCGGTGGTAGATGTTACCGAGGTCTTCGTTCGGATCTCCTCATCTGAGAACACGAGGATTACATCTCCCTTGGGCGTAGCCAGGCACCACAGAACTCTGTCATTGAAATGTGAGCACGGGGACACATGTCACTTCCGTGGAGAACCACAGGTGAGCCGGCACCTGACTTGCCATGCTCTTTTGCCCTGCCTGATCATAGAAGCACATGAGATCCTCCGGGGACGGTACCCGAGGTAACGAAGAGCAGACGCACGGTATGTGCAGCACGAACGAGAAACAAACCTTTAGTGTTACTAAGCAACTACGATCTTGGAGGTGTTTGTTACCACAGCAGAACCAAGCCTACCCTGACTAGTACAAAAGGCTTATTGGGAAATAAAAAGTCATGCTCTTTAGGAACAGTGATCCCGGGAAGGCTTGAAATAGTGAAGTACCATTTCGGGTACAGGTGGGCAATGGGGTGAAAACCTCTTTGCTTTTCTCGCAATTTGGCCCCCGTGGAGTATCTGGATCTTATTTTCTTCTTCTTCTTTTTTTTTTAAGTTTATTTATTTTGAGAGAGAGAGAATCCCAAGCAGGCTCCACGCTGTCAGTACAGATACTGATGCAGGGCTCGATCTCACTAACGGTGAGATCATGACCTGAGCTGAAACAAAGAGGTGGACACCTAACCGACTGAACACCCAGGCGCCCCTGTAGTGTCTTGATCTTAAAACAAATACAGCAGGGTCAGCTTTTTCTGGAAGACTGTGGTCAGGAAGATGTCCAGAACAAAACCAAGAAGCACCCATCTGTCTCGTTTACTTGATATAGCTCATCGCCAATGAAACTGCAACCGTGAAGAAAACAAAGACACTGGAAAGAATGGGGTGGAGACAGTATCCCAGGCTGGGGGAACAGCCCGAGCAAAGACACGGCATCCTCAGGGGACTCTGAGCAGACTAGCTACGCTCTACCCAGGCACTCATCAGACCCTTGGCCATCCCAGGCAGGGACAAGTGAAGCAAAGCATCGCTGTGATGGAGAGGTCTGCCTGCCAGGAGACCGGCACAGTCCAGGCCTGCCTTTGCCTCGCTGCCTGTAGGCACGAAGGGTTTCTGCTTTACAACAGCCGTTTGTTTCTAACCCTGCCGCGTCTTAAAATCCAACACCTGGAGTGTCTTTGTGGTTTCGTCGGGTAGGCTGAGCACGCTTTTGGCAGTGTTTAGCTTCCTCTGTTGAAGGTCATGTAACCAGATGGGGCTGAGATTGTCTCCCACTTCTGAGGACTGCTACCATTGTAGGTTCGAAAGAACAGTCACTGGGAACAGAGGCAAACCAGTTTAAGACGAAGCAAACAACCAAACCAGCCCTTGAGGACACCCGAGACTGTGAGAAGAGCAGATCAAAGCACATTTGGGACATTGACTTCTTACTCTCAGGCCACGCTGATGGATAAGTGATACCACGGCTCTCTGGGCAGTTGTGTTTTTGTTTGTTTGTTTTTCATTTTTTCAGTCCATTTACCTATTTGTCTAACCTATTTTGTGAAGCTTTTGCTATGGGACTCAAGCATTCCAAGAGTATCATTAAGTTACAGACCAAATTAGAAACTGGAGACAGGGAGGGGTTGAGGGTAGAGGAGAGGGCAGCGTGGAATGTTCAGGATCCTGGCTGTTGAGCTAATTAGTCTAACATGAAGGAATCGGGCGAATCCAGCAGCCAGCCCTAGAGTGGCAGGGTGGGAGGCTCTCGGCTGGTTGACCTTTTTCATGAAGGAAACATGCGGACATATCTTATTCCAGTTGCAAACACCACGCAGTGGTAGGGGACCGGCTGGTGCATGCCTCAGGAGGGGTCTGTACAGATGTGATGAGGTTAGGTCATCTCAGCAAGGCCTTTGACCACAGAAGGGGGCAGCCTTTGGAAAGTCCTGGAGAAGTTCCAGGGACGCGGGAGGCCTGGGGTTTGAATCCCGCTAGCTGAGGAAATGAGTTAACCTCTCGCTGACTGTGTGCTTCCTATATACCAGGCACGGTGCTACATGCTTTGCACAATTAACTCTTGTCATCCAGGCCCAGACCCATGAGGAGAAATGCCCTCGGGATCACACAGCTTGGAAGGGGCATAGCTGAGATTTAAATGGAGGTCTGATTCCAGCACCGGAGCTCAGAACTCAAAATCGCTGCATGAGAACACCTCATCTGTTAAGTGGAATGACAGCAGGACCCACCTTCCAATGGGAATGTTCTGCGGTTCGGAAGAGGCCATCTATATACAGCCTTCATAAGGGGTCAGTCAGGTCATGGCTGCCGTTACCAATCTGCTTTTGCTAAACCCACTGTTAACGTTGCTCAGTTCAGTGCTTTGGGGCACACGCTGTTACCAAGTCCTTCTCTTTTCTGGGTTCGGTTCTCAACTGGTTTCACTTTTAAAAGATATTCTATGAAAGCAGTTCTGGAGGCAACATCCTTCCTTCCGTGGGGTGTCAGAAGAGGCATCTATCCTTAAGAAGAGGGGCAGAGGGAGCCTGGTGTCTAAACATGGCCAGCAGAGCCCTACTGGGAAGCTGCCCATGGGGTCTCTCCACCCCACAGGTGGCCTGTTCCTACAACCAACCACCTCCCTTCCACACAGACTGCAACCAGCCTCCCTCGCTGCTCTCTCCCTTTCAACCCTGTGCCCTGAGCTGCAGCCAGCCTACATGGAGGGCACACTCTCTCCTCCAACTGCCCCGTGACAAGGGCTCTGCCTTGCTCGCCTCCCCACAAGTTCCAGACCACGGTTTTCCCCAGTTCCCTTCCCGGCTCTCAGCTGGGGTTTCAGAAACACGTGGCTGTGAGTCTGGCCCTTTACATTCAGGCTTCACTTTGGACAGCCCTAAAGAGGGGCTCTGTCTTCACCGGTGAAGAAAAAATAGAGCAGGGTCATCCCTAAAGAATTAAGAACTCCATTCTCAAAATACGGCCCAAATCTGCTCCAGAGAGAATGAGTTTTAGTCACAAGATTAGAAATCATCAAAATTGCTGGAAACTGTAGAATTGGATCTTAGGCTCCAATAGAATAGAATAAGTTATGTTCTTCTGCCCTCTACTGGTAAAGAGCAGCATCAGCGCTCCCAGAGCCCTCAGCAAGGATGCAAACAAAAGATGGTGGTGACTCACGTTGCTCCCTTCTCTTTCCTAGAGACACGCTGGATGGGACTTCTGCTATTAACTCGTGGCGGGAGGAGGGGGAGGCTACCATCAGGAAGATGCCCAGGTGGACTAGAAACGTGCCCCTCTGTCTTATATCCGGGGAGGCTTCAAACTTCCAGTGAACCCAGAACCATGGATGATGGCCCTTCACACTGGCCCAGAGGGTGAGGACAGATGTTGCCGGGACTGCGAGCAGGACTCTAGGCTGAGGGAACAGCCTGAGCAAAGGAATGAATGGCACACCGAGGGGAACCATGAATGAACCAAAGGTCCACCCCTTGGTCATTCCAGGCACAGAGAAAAGATGCTATTTCATTCCCAGGAGAGAGCTTCCATTGCTCAGAAGACATGGGTTTTACACAGATACACCCCTTGGACTGGGTATATCCCTGCCCCCCCCCCCCCAGGCCTCAGTTTCCTCATTTGTACAATGAAAGGGTTGGAAGAGAATGATGTGAGGTCCTTTCTGGCTCAGAGATTCTGGTAACTAACCCACGGGCCTTAACCTAAGGGGACCACTGCCTACACGCTGAGGGCAGAATATGCTTCTTGGCCACTTGGCCTCTCCTTCCAGGCAGGCTTCCCCGTTGCACGGGGCATGCAACCCCCTCCCCTCACCCTCTTTTGTGATTCTTATCTTGTACTGCCTTTGGCACAGTGGTGGAAGCTTTTTTGTTCATGCAATCAAAATGGCGGCCAACTCCCACCACGTGTTGGTTCTCTGACCAGGCTTCTGCTTGTCGTCGGGCTCGCTAGGAGCAGGGGTTCAAAGGTCAACCCACTGCTACAACAGAGCAGCATCCAACCACCTCCTGAACAAACCCAGCACTTGAAAAGAATAAGTAAATAAAGCTGCATTTGCTTCCTTTTTTCCCTCCCCACTTGGATATTCATCACATCATTAGCTACAAGTAAATATATCAGTGGGATTAATGGAGTGAATCACAAAGCAACCTGATTAGATTGAAAACCACACTATTTCTTTGGGGTGAACTGGTAAATTTAGCACTGCCCAGAGATGATGGATTGAGAAACCAGGAATGGAGCTCTTATTGATCTTGAGAATAGATCGGTACGAGGAGGAGAGGCTGGGATGGCTTCCTGCGCTTGGTTCTCCGAGAGACAGGAATCATGGCTTCCCTGCTCACTGAACTGCACAGAAATAGCATGTGCTGTTCTAGGCCCATAGTCAGAGTCGTGACCACACGCGGTAGGTAGTGTCCAAGATGGCCACCAACGATCCTACCCCTGGTATTCACGTCCTTTCTCCGGAGTATAAACCAGAACCAGAGGCTTGCTTTCAACCCTCCAGAATGCAGAAGCAATGACTTGCCACTTCTGAGACGAGGTTACAAACAGACCATGGCTCTGGTCTCAGCTGCTCTCTCTCATCTTCTTTTGGGTTGTTTGCTCTGGGGGAACCCTGGTGAGGGAGCCCTGTAGAGAGACCCATGGATGTGAGCCTGAATGCAGATCCTCCAAGGCCTGCCAACAGCCTTGGAAGTGAACTTACAAGCAGAAGCTCCCCGGGCTGAGCTCTGAGATGACTGGAGGCCATGTCGACATCCTGACTGCAGCCTCATGGGAGACGCCGATTCAGAACCACCCAACCAAGATGCTCCTGGATTCCGGACCCACAGAAATAAACTATAATGGGATAGCTGTCTGTTGTTTTAAGTCACTAAGTTTGGGGTAATCTGTCACACAGCAGTAGGAGACTAAGATGTCACATGACTTTTGCTTTGGCCACTAAAACGTGAGGAGAAGCTTCAAGAGCCAGCACGCACCTCGCCACAGCCTGGTTTCCTGCCTTGGCAACTGGGCAGGCTGGGGTCAGATGAAACTTACGTGGGCCAGGTCCTGGAGTGTCCCTGATGAGCTGTGTCTCATCCTCCCCAGCACTGCCAGCCTGCACTGGGTATGTAGCATGCCCGAGAAATCAACTTCGGTTGTATAAAATCACTTAAGGGGCGGGGGGTGGGGGCTCGATCAGTAAAGCGTCCGCCTTTGGCCCAAGTCATTATCTCACGGTTTGGGAGTTTGAGCCCCGCGTCGGGCTCTGTGCCAACAGTGTAGGGACTGGGACCTGCTTTTGATTCTGTGTTTCCCACTGTCTCTACCCCTCCCCCACTTGTGCTCTCTCTCAAAAATATTTTAAAAATAAATAAATTAAATTAAATACTTAACATTTGGGAACTGTGTGTTACCACTGCATAACCTAGCCTATCTAACTAACCCACCGTCAGCTCAAAGTGTGCCGAGGGTTGGGCAGGGGCGGGTGGGGATTTGCAGAGTAATCTGAAAAATGCCCTTGCTCCTCCTGCTAGGATCACAAGAAGAGTTGCTCGAAATGGTTTTGAGGTATGGTTTGTTTCCTCATAAAGGCCACCACAACACTATCTTACAGAAAGAAGTTTCAAATCTTCTGTCTCATTGACCCCCTGGGTCCACTCGTATTTCCAGAGCATGTTCAGAAAGCAGGGTTCTCAGATACGTAAATGGACCGACATTCGGTGAGAAAATGCCAGGCGTTGCCACATCTATCCTCTCGTTTAATGCTTACAGGAGCCTTGCGAGGCAGATACAATTATTGTTACCCTTCATTGACAGATGAGGACGATCCAGATTCGAGGAGTAAAATCAACTCCAGGGATTATTCGGCCCTCGGGTAGACGCTGGTGGAGTACACACTGGATCCCAGGCCATCGGAGCCAACACTCGAGGGCTCCTTCCCTCGACCTCTGCTGAGCCAGCAGCTACAGCTCCATGCATGGAGCCTGCCCCTACTAGCAAGGGTTTAGAACCCAAAGGCTGAAGGCTCCCTTACGATGGAGGGCATGCTTACGGATGGCGATAAAAAGTTGAGATACACTCCTTACTTGTGTCAATGAAGACTGCATCCACATAGATTTTGGTACAGAAAGAGCCCAGGATAAATCCACAGGCTGGTCCAAATACCAGCATCGTGAACAGGATTCCTGAAAGAAGATGAAACAGAGATTAGATTTAAAAAAAAAAAAAAAAAAAAGGCAGCTGATGACCAAAAGAATCAAAGGTCAAGGGTATTATTTCACATTGACCAGATAAGAAATCTGATTATATAAATGCCATTAGGAATTAGTCAAAAAAAGTCCCAGTATTGAAGCACTGTTATGCAAGACTTCTCTGGTTTTTTGGTAGGTTGCACTGAATATTCGTGGGCCCTGAGAGCACTTACTTTTAGAGGACTCCCTCCCACACCGTATCAACCAAATTAAAATACACCCACGTCTGTCATTAAATTGTTTCTGTCATAAACATTTTTGAAAGGATTTTTATAATTTTGCTTTCACATTTATTTGGCTTTATGTAATTCATTTAATTTATGGTTGGCTAAGATTTCTCAACACTCGCTGTACGAATTCAGGAATTGTTGTGAAGTGAGAAAAGTCAAAACCACAAATTATTTTCAAATGTAATAAAATGTTTATGGGCATTAATTTCTCAAAAAACCAGAGCTGACATAATGGTATGCTTTGAGAACATTTAATTAGATGTTTTATTCATTTTAATTTTGCAGTTTCCCCTCCATATTTTGGAGTTACTATCTATTACTGTAATAGTGGTTAGGATTCAAGCTTTTCCATAGGACTTGAGAAGACAGTACTAGACATGTACTTAAGTATCTGATGGAGACAGAACCTGAGATTTTGCACAAACCTTTTTATTCATTCTGGGAAAGGTACCGAGCCCAGACTAAAACCCACAGGCTGTATCCATTCAACTAAATTTCAGTTCCGTAGAACATGCCGTGAGCAATGACAGTTACCAAGGCCCTGGGAATAAAAATAGCAGTGAAAAAGTGGCCTTTCCCTCAAGAAGCTGGTTGGCTGTGGAGACAGACAATACGTGGCTTGATCCGACCCAAGCAGATAACCCAAAAGATGGGTGTTAACAGTCCACGTGCACACAGGAAGAACAAAGTTGGAGATGAATTCAATCAAAGGGAACCCGAGCTCAGTGGAGAGTACTTGTGGTCTGCTCACAGGAGTAGACGAATTCATCCTGATTTCTCTCGGTGATGTCAACATGGAACCACTCGAATATTCATTCATGCACTCAATATTTATCAAGCTCCTTCTGTGTGTCAAGCAGCAGTCGGAGGGATGGAGATTTAGTATTGGACCAAAAGTTAAGAATCTTAACCTTCCAGAGCTCATTGTCTTAGAGGTGGAGAGAAAACATAAACTATAGGCAGGAGCTCATCTGGTTTATACATACTTGGCAAAGGAAGCCATGTCTTCCCCATTTATAGACAGAAACCCAGACCCCAAAGCAATCATTTGAAGACAGCTTAGAAGGGGGTATTGTTTGATAAAGGAAGGACTGAAAAGAGAATGGTTTATATCACGGAAATGGGGCTAAGTCCACTCTTGGTGAAATCCTACTCTGTGATTTGGAGCAATCTAGAAGTTCTAGAGTCTCACATCGAAGTTCTAGAGTCTCAAAACACCTGCTCCCGTAGCCAGTCAGAGACCCCCCCCAATTTCACAGTTATTCCTGTTCATAAGAATCTTGACAGGATCAATATGCACCTCATTAGTACACTGGCTCTGGTTTGTCACAACTTAGATTAAGATAACTAAGTGGAGGAAGTTGAGAAAGTTTGGGGGTATTATTGGAAAAGTCTAGAATATAGGCATCTTTCAGATATGGGCAAGAATTAGGGGGGGCTCTCCTTAGCCGGGTAGAGTTAGGGACCAGAGCTACTCTTGGCCCTATTCCCTGAAGAGATGCAGAGAAAGACCAAGACCCAGGGGGCAGGGGTGGGGGCGTGGACAGGGAGGTTTCCAAGGCAAGAGCAGCACCCAACATAGCCTGAAGGGATTTCTGCTTCAGGGCAAAACTGTGAGGCCAGCCATGTCCTGCCATCCAGGCTATGGGCGGAGGTGAGCCACTGGTCAGTCATGGTACCCTAAAAGATGGCTACGAGCAAACCATCTGCTCAGGTAGTTCCAAAAGGAAGGGACACGGGAGACAGGACCACAATTCTCCTGCCAAGGGCCCTGCAACTACCCTGTGACTCACTGCTGATATCCCAGCAGTCACTCTGAGCCCCCCAGACACCCCCCACCCCTTGGGATATCACGCTTTCTCTCATACCCATTAAATAAAACACCCAATCAATGTAATAACCACCGATGCATCCCCTAGAGATTGAGCAATGCAAGTTACAGCTAATACTTAACAGGTCAAAGGTCTAAGCTTTGAGTATCGTTGGAAGAAACAACTGATGTGTTGAAGAGGTTGTGGAGACTATTCGGTAATTTCGACCCCACTTGGGGACAGTGGAGAGTCTGGATAGGTCAGTCCTTCATGGAACAGCTGGGGACCCCAGGCCCCGGGCCTCCTGCCCTCATGGCAAGTTGTAACACAGAAGAAGGGGCATCCTTCAATCTCGGCTGCCCACGGGAGCCCCACAGAAACCCCACACAGAGGCCAGCCGTCCATTCTGGAAGCTCGGGTGGGCACAGACCTCCCATGGAGACACCACGCACCGAGGCGTCCTCTCCATCAGCCAAGAACTCCAGTCCCTCTAGGAGAGGACAAGGGTTTCCAAGGTGTTGGGGTTGTGGCTTTCCATTTTCACAGGATGGAGTCCTCCTGCAATGCCAGAGAAACCTGATAGGACCCAATTCCAAAAACCAACATAAGATACAGAACACGTGTATTTAAAAAAATTTTTTAAATGTTTATTTATTTTGAGAGAGAGAGAGAAAGAGCGAGAGAGGGGCAGAGGGAGAGGAAAAAAACCAAAAAACCCAAGCAGACTTTGCACCATCAGCTCAGAACCTGATGCGGGGCTTGAACTCACAAACCGCGAGATCATGACCTGAGCAGAGATCAAGAGTGTGAAGCTTAACCGACTGAGCCACCCATGCGCCCGAACACATTGTAGTTTTTGTATGAAGGGTGTTTCCCCCGTCAGCTGAAATCTCTAGGGGCATCTTCTAAGCAGCTCTTCCTCAGAGAGATGTCAAAGAAACCTTCAATACAAATTCTCGAATATTTTCCAAGGAACAGTCCAGTAGTGATGCGGGCGGGGGTCTTCACGCATCAGGAAACACCCTTTTTCCACTTCAGTAATATCTTAGGATAACAAGTCAAATAAAAGCAGCATCACAGAGCACAACCCTGGGTCTTTAGGGGAACGCTATCCCCCAGAGAGGGTATGAGGTGGGCTACAATCTTACAGATGGGTACTTCTGAGCGCGCTTCCTTGCCCTCCTTTCGATTCATCCTCTTAGGCTGCGATTTTTTTCTTGTTTAACGAAACCACTTCAAATGTTCTGCCCAAACGGACGGGAAAAAGACTGTCCAGTGCTAAAATTCACCATCCCTGTGCAGTAACTGCCTTCAGGACAGGAGAGGATGTGCTTCATGGCTCAGTGCTGCCCCCTGCTGCCTGCCAGATTCACCGACACTAGAAGGGGAGGGGCGATGAGGGAGAGCAGAAATTGAGTTGGAAAAGCCACTAAAGGTGAAGGGTCCATTCCGCCCTACTACCCCGGGCCCTGCCGTTTACACCTGTAATCTCCCGTCATCTTTTCAATGACTCGGGGAGATCCGCTGTGCCCATTTCACAGAAGAAGAAACAATCTCAGAGAGGTTTCACACCTCACTCCCAACACAAAGCTAGAGAGACAGCATAGCCAGGATCTCAAGTCAGGTTTCTCCCACCCGCTACGGGGAAAACCACATTAGAGGCGGCTCAGGAGAGAGCCACGGGCCCCCTGCATTTAAATCCTAGCTCCACGGACCTTGGGCAAGGTATATCGAACCTCCTTGTGCCTCACTTTTTCTTCTGTAAAATGGGAATATTACACCCACTTCACGGGACTGTGCCAAGGATTTAATGACCCAGTTATTTGTAAAGCTCTTAGAACAGTGTCAGACACACAGAAAGAGCCGTGAAAGTGTTTGTTAAACAAGAGACGTCTGCGTCTCTTCTGTTGCAATGAATTACATGCGGGTTCTCAGCTAGATATGTCTTTCGGACTCAGGGCTCTGTAAACAATGTAATTAGGATACAAAGGGCAGATTGAACTAAGAAAGTCTGGCGACCTCTGGTGTAGCCACCCCATTTCCAGGTTAGCACTGGCCCTCTTTGGATGCTGGGGCAGAGCTGATGAGTGGGCCACAGATTTTGCCCTCCAGAAGCTTGCTGCCTTCCTAGAGAGAACTTCAACCCTGCATTCTTAGTCATTCTAAATACATTAATGGCACCTACTAGGTGCCAGGCACGGTGCAAGCAGCTGGGACACATTCGTGAACAAAACGGACAAAATCCCTGCTTTCCTGTGGAGTTTGTGCTGTGTAAGAAGGGCCAGCAACGGACCAACCCACCATGCAAGGTCAGGGGTGGTGCCAAAGAGGAAAGCCAGTGCATGAAGGAGCAGAGTCCCTGAAAGACCTCACATGCAACCAAGTCTTGGACGTCACATTAGCACTCTGACTGATGTGCCACCACACCGTGTGGGAAGCCGGCTATTGGCCCCTAAAGACGTCCGGGTCCTAATCTCTAGGACCTGTAACTGCTACCTTCAATGACAAAAGAGAATTAAGGCTACAGATGGAAGGAAGGTGGCTCATCAGTTGACTTCCAGATAAAGTCGGACTACCCCCGAGGGCTCAATCACAAGGGGTCCTTTCAATGCAAAAGGAGAAAGAAGATTCTGGAGGATGGGGTCATGAGCCCAGAAACAGGCCCGCCTCTAGAAGCTGGAAAAGGCAAGAAAATGGATTCTCCCTTCCAGAGAGAATTCTCTAGAAGACGACAGCCTCCCCCACCCCCTGCCCACCTTGATTTTAGCTCAGAGAAAACACCTTGTGGGCTTCTGACCTCTAGAATGGGAAGATCATAAATTTGTGTTATTTTAAGCCACTAAGTCTGTGGTAACTCATTACAGCCATAATAGGAAACTAATGCAACCCATTAAGCAAATTTGAGTAAATTCTCAGACCTTACAACTATAAATATCCATGTGACTCTCCAAGAACAGGATATTGCATGAAGTTGTTTGTTAATTACTTGACTGTGGAACATTTTTTGTGGGGCATTTTTCAGAGCTGGTGTTGACTGGGGCACAGTCATAGAGAAGCTGGAGGAGACTCCAAGCCCTAGGAGACAGAGATGGGTTTTATTCTTTTTTCTATTCTTGGTTTGGCCCAGTGTGATGAAAAGTTAGTTCACTATTGAAAGGGTGCATGGAAAAGAATGCTAGTTACAGCAATGCCATAAAAAGAGGGAGTGAGCAACTCTCCTTGGCTGTGGCTGTGCCCAAGCCCAGCCCCCATCCTACTATATCCCTGGACGATGTTCACTACACGAGTCTCACAGCACTGGGGACGCTCCCATCAAAGTGCCTCCTTCTAGATGCAATGCACCAAGGGGACCTGTGTGACAGAGAGGGCCAGGACAGACACATAAAACCAGAAGAATTTGGAAAATCCAAATGGAGAGGCGCCTGGATGGCTCAGTCGGTTAAACATCCAACTCCAGCTCAGGTCATGATCTCACAGTTTGTGGGTTCAAGCCCCGTGTCTGGTTCTGTGCTGACAGCTCAGAGCCTGGAACCTGCTTCAGATTCTCTCTCTCTCCCTCTCTCTCTCTCTCTCTCTCTCTCTCTCAAAAATAAATAAGTGTTAAAAAAAATCCAAATGGAGACATCGATTTAGAATTCACTGGCCCTGGAAGAATTAGTCAACTTTATTATACTACTGATATACGATCATTAATGAAAATACTAAAACATTTTTTGTTTGTATAATGTGGCATACTGATTCTAATTTTATAGAAATCTTGAGGGGCAAGAGCAGCCTAGACACTTTTTAAGAAGAAGAATTGTCCAGACTTGCCCTACTGAATATTAGGACTTACTTTATTTTTATTTTATTTCATTTCGCTTTTCAGGACTTCTTTTTAAAGCTATCATGATAGGGGCGACTGGGTGGCTCAGTCGGTTGAGCCTCTGACTTCGGCTCAGGTCGTGATCTCACGGTTTGTGAGTTCGAGCCCCGCATTGGGCTCTGTGCTGACAGCTCAGAGCCTGGAGCCTGCTTCGGATTCTGTGTCTCCGTCTCTCTCTGACCCTCCCCTGATCATGCCCTGTCTCTGTCTCAAAAATAAATAAACATTAAACAAAATTTAAAAATAATAAAGCTATCATGATTAAGACAGTGTGTTTCTGGCTTAGGGAACACATATACCCATGAAGTAGTGGAGTAAAGCCCAGAAAACAGAGTCATGCTTATGTGGACACCTGATTTATGGTAAAGTGTACATACAAAGCAGCAAGGGAAAGGGTGATCTTTTCCATAAATGGTGCTGGGGCAACTTCAACTTAGAGTGGCGGGGGGGGGGGGGGGGGCGGCACGGGGGAAGCCAGTCTCACAACACATGCAAAAATCAATTCCAGGGAGATCAGAGACCTGTGTGTGAAAAGCAAAATAATAAAACTTCTGAAACATAACAGACAAAAGTACTATCATGATGTAGGGGTAGGGAAAGATTTCTTAAACCAAACAAAGAAAGCACTAGCCGTATAAGAAAAGCTTGATAAACTGGTCTACGTTAAAATTAAGAAGGTCATTCATCAGATTCACCAAGAAAGCCCACTGAGAAAGTGAAAATGTGGGAAAATATATGCGTAACATACATCCTTAAGAAACACACAAGAATCAGAGGGCTCATGTCTAGACTATATAAAGATTACTATAAACTCGTAGAAAAAAACGACAAACCAGTTGGAAAGGGGACAGAAACCTCAGCAGGTACCTCAGAAAAGAGGGAATTCAAATGAACAACGGACTAGGACAAAGATGTTCAAGCTCATTAGAATTCAGGGACATGTGAATTACACCCCAGTGAAACGTCCTTACCACATCAGCTAGTTAAAGAGCTTTGACAATACTGAATGTTGGCAAAGATGTGGGGAATGTGGGACGCTTGCACACTGCTGGTAGGCGTGTAAACTGGACAGCCCCTTTGGAAAAACTTTGACAGTATCTGAAAAACTGAAAATAAACTTACACCACGACCCACCATTCCAACTCTAAGGTAAATACCCTACAGAAAGTCTGACATGTACTGGGAGACATATCCAAGAATGCTTGTATGGAACTGGAGACAACCCAGTACCCATCAATAATAGTAGGACAGAGAAACACACGGGGACATCTCCATCCTCTAGAATTACTCTACAGCGAAGAAAAACCATCGATCGGCAACACGGATGAGCCTTCAAAGACACAATGCCGAGCAGAAGAACACAGGCAAGACTGAACACTCGTCTGATTCTACTTATACAGAATTCCAAGCAACAAAATCAAACCATTTAATGATATATAACTAGGTAGTCAGCGCATAATGAAAAAACAGGGAAATGAATAGAAGTCAGGACTGTGGTTGCTGCTTGCCAGGGACGGAGGGAAGAAGACAACTGTGATCTTCAAGGAGGCAGGGGGTGGGGGGTGGGTGTGGTGGGGGTGGTTCTGGGGTGCTGGTTTTGTGTCTGGTCTGGTTACAGGCTACATGCATGTTTCACAACAACTTGTTAAACTGTAGTATGTTTTCTGCACAAAAATATGACTGTTACATTTGTCACATATCACATGCGTCTGCAACATAAGTACTTATATACAAACAGCTACTCATTTTCTCGAAGCTGTATCCAGCCAACCTCAGAAACTCTCCAGAGAAAACCATAGGCTTCCCTTGAGGTGATCTTTCATTTTGTCAAGTCCAGAACCCTTAGCTCTGCCCTTCCCCTGCCCTGCTCAGTGCTCTCAGAAATACTCCAGGACCCTGCATGGAAATGGCCCCACCGCTGTGTCTGAGAGCACAGAATAAATGCTCCCTGAACCTCAGTTTCCACCCCTGTAAAATGGGCTCACAACATCTCCTACGGGGGGGGGGAGGGGTTGAGGGTCAAATATGTGAGTGCATAACAAATGCTTCAGAGAAGTTCCTGGAACTTCTGGAATGTTCTCAAACAAAACAAAAAAAAAAAATAAAATAGTAACAGCTATCAGGTATTCTCACTGGTACTTCTAATAGCAGGAGTTTCTTTTCTGCTGAGTTTTACTTTTTTGGTTACTTAGGGTGGGAGATGCTTACTGACTGGAAAATACTGAATAATCTAACAAAAATACCATCATTCTCTTATTTCATTTTGGGCAGTCTTGTATTTGTAGTGTAGTTCTTCCTATGTATTTTTGCATTGGTGAGACCAGATAGGTTGATTTAAAAATAAAACCTCTTCAGGGTGCCTGGGTGGCTCAGTTGGTTAAGCGTCTGACTCTTGATTTCGGCTCAGGTCATGATGTCACTGTTCCCTGTGTTGGGCTCTGCACTGACAGCGTGGCACCTGCTTGGGATTTCATTCTCTCTCTGTCTCTCTCTCTCTGTCTCTCTCTCTCTGTCTCTCTCTCCCTGCCCCTCTCACACATTCTGCCCCTCTCTGCTCACATTCTTTCTCTCAAAATAAATAAAAACTTTAAAAAAAAGAATAAATTCAAACCTTTGTTCCTCATTTTAAAGGAAACACATGCTGAAGAATGATCTGAGTATAAGGAAAGGATAGAGAAGCCCCCCGAACGTGGCCAAGAGCAGAGACCCTGGGGCTGGCCAGAGCCTGCACTCGCTAGCTGTGTGAGCTTGGGAAGGGGCTTTATCTGCTGTGGGGGCTCCATGCTCGCTCACGCGAGGGCGGGGATAATAATGGCACTTCCCCTCCAAGGTGGTTTCAAAGTTTAAGGGGTCAGTGCGTGGCCAGGGCTTTCCATGGCACCCGGTAGACAGTAAGTGCTTAATACATTTTAGCTACTACTAGTACGAGGATGATGGCACAAATCATCATCTGTCACCGCCCACACAGAAACACTGATATTCATTTAGATAATCCCTTCCAGTCTGTCCCTATATGGAAGGTTAATTGAGCAGCACTGTCAGCAAGAGCCAAATTATGGAAAGAGCCCAAATGTCCATCGACTGGTGAATGGATAAAGAAGATGTGGTATATGGATACATGGGGCACCTGGGTGGCTCAGTTGGTTGAGCATCCGACTTCGGCTCAGGTCACGATCTCACGGTCCGTGAGTTCGGGCCCCGCGTCAGGCTCCGTGCTGACAGCTCGCAGCCTGGAGCCTGCTTCAGATTCTGTGTATACTACTCGGTGATGAAAAAGAGTGAAATCTTGCCATTTGCAACAACGTGGGTGGAACTGGAGGGTATTATGCTAAGTGAAATAAGAGAAAGATAAATATGATTTCACTTATATGCGGAGTTTAAGACGAAAGAGAGACATAGGGGAAGGAAAGGAAAAAAATAAGATGAAAACAGAGAGGGAGGCAAACCATAAGAGACTCTTAAATACAGAGAACAAACTGAGGGTTGCTGGAGGGGAGGTAGGTGGGGGGATGGGCTAAATGGGGAAGGGGGCATTAAGGAAGACATTTGTTTGGATGAGCACTGGGTGTTATTAAATAGGGGGTGAATCACTGCAATCTACTCCTGAAGCCAATACTACATGGTATGCTAACTAACTTGAACTTAAATAAAAATATAACTAACTAAATAAATAAAAACAATAATTAAAAGAAATACACAAGTCTCCTAAGAGATGGCCTGGGAAAAAAACTGGAAGATTTTCTAGAGAGTGTATTTTTAAAGAACAGAATTATCTACTGAAGTAGAATTTAAGGAGCTGATGGAAAGGAAGATTACAAGGTCCAGGTATTTCTCTGCTGCCCTCAAGACGATGGGGAAGGACAAAACTAACACATGCTGGAACCACACTGCCCAGCACCCAAGGCCGGGCTCAAGGTCCCTCCCTGGCCGTGAGGAGGGAGGGCACCCAAGGACACGGTGATCTCATGTGACAGCACTGACTTCTAAGCAGCGACTGAGAGCGCTGAGCAGGGCAGGGGAAGGGCAGGGCTGAGGGTCTGGGGCTTGACAAAATGAGAGATCACTTCAGGGGAAGTCTGTGGTTTTCTCTAGAGGGTTCCTGAGTCTCACTTGACAGAACTTCGAGAAAACAAGGGAACATCCTCTCCAGCAGTATCTCCCTGCGCTGGTACCTCCGGGTGAGTGCTCTGGCCTCCTTTGGAAGGAAAGCAGTCTAACCAGTCCTTTGTTTTTGCCTGCGTGTAAAAATAATGCATTCAGAAAGGCGGACAATTTAGTGTTATCCTACCATCCTAAGGCAACTGCTTTCAAGTCTTTATCCCCTCTGACACGCTTGAGGTCAAACATAACTTCTCATGACCACTCGATAAGGTGCGTATTATGCTAGTCTTTTTGTACAGGAGAAAACAGAAGCTCAGAGAGGTTAGTCAATGGCCCCGAGGCTACACAGCTTTTATGTGGTGGAGGTAAATTTGAACTGAGGCTTTGAGGATCACCTAAGTTCTTAGGGAAATAACAGTCAGGACATAATGGTACAGCCGTGAAGTCTTTGGAATCCCCCAGACCTAGCGTGGGATCCGGGTTATGCGTCTCAATTTCTAGATGACTCAGTTCCCAACTGTGAGTCTGGGAATAAGAATAGCTACCTTGCAGAATAGTGAGAATTAGATGCAATGCATGCGAAGCCTTCTAGAATTTTCTTTGCATCTCAGGGATAATGAGTCCAAGAAGGGAGGAGGCCTGCATGGCTGGTCTCCCCTAGACCCACATCCTTATTTCTTGGGCTGGACTCAGGAATTTTAACACTTGACGGTCCCCTCAAGCAGTCAGGGCTTTTTCCCACTAGAGGGCAGCGCCGGCCCAGAAAAGAGAGAGTCCTGCCTTGAACTTCCCTGGCCTCCACTTCCTAACTGCCAATGAAACAAACCCTCAGAGCACTGCTCTTCTCTCCCACTAGCCTTCCGTGCCCTCAATTTATACAAATGTATTCTTCCGTGTTGAAATCTGCAGGCTGAAATTTCTCCCCGAGGAAGGAACATTGTGCATCATACGTGCATGAATAAAACATGATCCATCCACAGTAGGAGGCCTGCAAAACATGCAATACATATTTATCTGGTGCCCACTGCCAGTAGCCTGGCAGAATTACATAACTGACCTTGCTTATCTGTGAGGGGGGAGGCAGGGAAAGAGAGGATGACGAGGTGAGTGTTCGCCGAACACAGACGTGCCAGACGCTGGACGCCAATTTGTGTAATCGAATTATCCTCCTTCAAGGTTTATAAACAAAATGCTAATGTTGCAATGCTGCCCTGCTACGTCCCAGAGCTAGAGTTTACGTCCCTTTCCCCTAGCATGCTCCCCGGTGCCTCTCAGGTCAGCCATTTCCCCGGGTCTCAAAGTTGGGGCGCACTGGAATCATGTGGGATGCTTAAAAAAGGAAATACTAATGCATAGGTCCCACCCCCCAAAATCTGATGTAGGTGATCTGGGGCACAGCCCAGGCACTGGGATTTTTTTTTTTTTTTTTTAAGTGCTCTAGCATGATTTTCTGTGCACCCAGCTTGAGAACCCCTGGGTTCTGATTTGGCTGACCTTGACCAAGGAACCAGTGGGTACAAAATACATCTGGGCACACGGGAAGAGGGAAGGACGTGACTGCTATCTGACATCAGCCTGCAAGTCGGAAGGGCAGCCGGACGCTGGGCGTGGCCAGGCTCAGGTCACTGAGCTGGTGGCAGAACCTGACTCTCTCTTGTGCAGCCAAAGCAGCCCTGTATGCCACCAGAACTGTGAACTTGACCACAGAGCACTGCCTGGCATACCTGGGGCGGCCACTAGTTAGCGCCGGTTTCCAGTCCTTACTTTTACTGGTCCTCCACCCAGATTCCCCCTCTCCTCCAGGCCCTGGACAGTGTACCAAAGTTCCACTCTCCATTCAAAGCCTGCCTTCCATACCACCTCCTCCAAGGGGCCTTCCTAGATTTCCTCCCTTCTTCCTTCCCCCTCCTTCCTCTGCCACAGCCCCTGAGACTTTTTCTGCAGTTCTGCTTACAGTCTGCCTGGGTGCAAAAATCAAATTCCATGTACCAGGCATGCTGTAAGAACTGCAGGCTCAGGGAAGGCGGAAGTCTTATTTAAAAACGACAACAACAACAACAACACAATCTGGTTCTCCACAGGGTGATGCAGCCCTTTGCCAGGAGGAAGGACCCAGCGTTTGGTGAACTATGAACTGATTACCACCCAGGGCTGGGAGAGGTGGGAAGTCCCAGCATTATGCAAACCGTGCTTCTAACAAAGGTCATGCTACAAGGCCAGACTTCTTCCAGCTTTTCTTCCCCTCCTGCCCAGCAGAGCCTCACCAGGGTGAGGGCATGCGTCCATCCGGCTGGCCAGCCAGTGGCCATCCGAATATGATAACCCCCCCCCACCCCCTGCCCAGGGAGAAACCCCCCGTCAGCAGGGGCCAGGGTGTGGCTCCCTGGCTGGTAGCCCTGGGGCCTGACATGTCAGGGCAGGGACCACCATCAAGCTCTCCGGCAGCTTCTTTGTATGTAGCAGGTACCAAGGAGCAGGGCTGGAGCTGGCTGAGTCTTCAAAGCAAGTGAGAGCATGCCTGCCCTCCCCCCCCCCCCCCATCCTCTGTTCTAGCTCCCCGAAAACCCACGGTCCCCGAGACTGCACTGGCTGATGACAAATGCAGCTGGCGGGGGGGAGGGCTGGGAAGCTAGGAGCATGCCGGCAGGAAGCCCACCCAAATAAACAACAGGCTGCCCCTTCCTGAGGGGCCCACATCCTGCCTGCCTGCCACCCAAGGAGGATCTTCCCAGAAGCTCTCAGATCACAGGGTGGAGAAATCCAGGGCTTCCTGTTATCCCCACCCCCAGTGACCAGCAGAGGACAGTGGAGAGATTGGCGGGGGGGGGGGGGGGGGGGGGGGAGGGGGGGGGCATGGGGTCCGGGGCCTGGGCTCCTAGTCTCAGCTTGTGCACAGCAGACGCCTGGCCACGCTCAAGGCACTCAAGCTCTCTTAGCCTTCCCGGCTCCAGCTGTAAATATGTCCCCCCAAATCGACCTGTGGAAGCCCTAACCCCAGGACTTCACAATGTGCCCGTATTTGAAGACAGGGCCTTTAAAGGGCTTTTAGGGCCTTGAAGACAGGGACTTTAAAGGGGTGACTAAGTCAAAATGAGGCCATTAGGGTGTGTCCTCGTCCCAAAGGACTGTTGTCCTTATAAAAAGAGGAGGAAGTGCACTCATAGAGAAAATGTGGGCACCAGGAGAAGGGCGGGGCGTCTGCAAGCCAAGGAAAGGGGCTCAGGAGAAACCAACCTGGCTGACAGGTTGATCTTGAACTCCCAGAGCTGCGAGAAATAAGCATCTGTTGCTTCAGCCAGCAGGTCCGTGGTACTTTGTCACTACGCCCTAGCACCCCATGCACTGCCAAGAGGGGTGTGAGGATCACCTGTGACAAGGCATGGAACAGTATTTGCAAACTGTAGCGTGCTGCCCAAATGGCCTAGGGCATTAGATGCACGGGGAGAACCACTGGCGTTAACGCAGCTGTCCCAGGACCCCCCGTCGTCAGGATGAAGTCAGCACACGGCGCCCCGCATGCGTGTTGCTCCCTGGTTAGGACGGCAGGATGTAAAACTAGCAGAGAATTCTGTCTGCACAGGACCCTGGTCTTGTTTATTACCTCTGACGCTTCACTGTGCCCTGCAGGAGGCAGGTTGCAAAATACACGCACTGAATGTCGCACACCAGATGGGGCGGGGGGGGGGGGCATCAGTGCGGGAGAAAAGCTGAAGAACATCAGAGGAGGGAAATACCCCACTCACGGCCAACGGCGGGAGCAGGGTTTGAAGCAGGAGCATTACTAGTGCCGACCACGGGGTGGCGCTGCCATGGAGCCAGCGGAGGCCTGGGTACCAGCCTGTTCCACGCACTATCTCATTTCATCCTCTCTACGACCCTATCTGCAGCTCCGCTCCCACTTTACACATCAGGAAACTGAGGCACGGACAGATTAAGTCACTTGCCCAGCGACACACGTACCACAAGCGGGAAGTGGAAATTAGAATAAAGACAGAGGACTTAAGGGAGGCGAGGAGGGAAGAGAAAGGGCAGGAGTGGCACCCAGGACATGAGGCCGGCAGCAGGAGGAGGCCCGATCAAACAAGTGGGGGGGGGGAGGGGCTGGGGTGCTGGCCTGGGAGGCGCTCCTGGGTCCGGGTGTGGCTGCGGCTGTGGGGAACCCCAGCAGATGAGGGGTGCCCCGCTGAAGCTGGGTTTCAGGAAGACAACCCTGGAGGCAGGACATGGGGGGCAATGAAGGATAAAAGAACAGGTGACAGGGAGGCCAGTAGGGGCTCATGGGCGGCTGTGCAGGAGGGATGTGCATACACTTCCCTGATGTCCCCGCAGCCCTCGGACTGACTCATAGCATGGAGACGCATGTCCCCCTTCGTCCCCTAGGGGGCGCCACGCTGAAATGCGTCACTGGCTACGGCCCTGGCACACCTACAGGGCCTCCCCGTACCCGCTTCCCTGCCCTCCCCTAGCTGATTCACAAAGAGAAGTTCCTCGTGGAAGCGGTCCTGTCTGCCTCGTTACCTCTCCAGCACACCTGCATCTTCAAAGGCCTTTAGAGCCATCATGAATTTTCTCCATGGCCTCAGGCAGACCCCAGACAGAGTGCTGCTGTGGAGGTCACTGAAGCTCTGAGAGCCCAGTGATGGGCCCAAGCCTGGGGGAGGCAGAGGTCGGGCCCAGCAGGTGGTGCCCCCACAGGTCAATTCCTAACTCTTGGTATTTCTTGTTCACCCGCAGTGACCTCACTTTGTCTCCACTGATGCTCAGGAACTCCATCCAGCCACACTGACGCCACGGGTAACGACAAAATCACTCTCTACCTCGAAGCACCTCGGGCGCCAGGCCAGGTACCTCCGACATGGTCTCCAACTTAATCCTCACAACAACCCTCACATAGGAGTCTTTTCACCTCCAGCTTACAGACGAAGAAACTGAGGCACAGTCAGGTTACCAGCCCACGGCCACACAACTGGCTAGGAGCCCAGGTTCTGTGGGCCCCCCAAGCCTGCAGTGCCTCCCACCTACCATTTGGTGGCACGAAAAACAGCAGCAGAAGGGCTGTGGGCCGTGGGAATCCTTCTAGTAAATTCTATAGGAACTGGCGTCTGCAGGGTGCTGACGGCCCCACTCTCAGCCTTAGCCTGCCTGTCGCTGGGACACCGAGGGGCCTGAAGGGGACAGCAGGACTCAAGCACAAACACAGGGGAGCTGTACCCCTCACTCGGCACTGGGGGTGGGGGGGGGGGGGCTCTGGGCCTTAGCTCGCCCTTCCTCAACTCAACAGGTGTGGGTTCCAGCATCAGTGGAGAGGAGAGGACAACGCTTCAGTGCTTCCTCTTGTCACCAGAGGGAGCCAGACACCTGGTCATGCCGGGGACTGGTGCTTCGTGATGGTGACAGGAAGTAATGCAGTTCAAGATATGATGGTCACGCACCAGCTCCTGAAGGTGGCTTTCCCGCCTGTGAGGGCACAGAGGCAAGTGACCAGCCCGATCCGTGGGCACTAGTGAGGGTCCCCACCCTGTGTCTGTCAAAAACACAACTTTCCCAAATGCCTGCACAGGGGACCCCAACCATGGTGCCTCGACCTCCCCAACCCATACAGTCTGTACCTGATTAGGTGAACCTTCTTAAAACTCGTGGAAATCATGTTCTTCCCCTGCTTGGCACCCCCAGGGGCTCCCTACTTTATAATACAAAGTCCAAACTCTGGTTTGGCACGGTCATGGGTGAGGACGGGGGCCCCGATGCCAGGCTGCATGCACAGCCACACACAGTGGTGGATGAAGTGGCCTCTGAGAGCCGGCTGGGCACAGCAGGATGGGCAGGATCCCCCGCCCCCAGGGACTCCCACCGAGGGCACAGGCAAGGGCAGGGGCTGGCCCAGCTCTGAGCTGCATGGTGGTCAATGGGGGGCGGGGAGAACTGACCTAGTGTGAGCAAAGCATCATAACCAGACACTGGGGCAGGGACAGGGGAGGGGGTCAGTAGGGGGTCTCTGGACATTGTCCATCGGCCTACCAGTGGAGTCAGGCCCAGGCTCCCGAACCAGAAGCCCTTCACATGAGCAAATGAGCAGAAAAATCTCATTCTCAAAACTGCCCTCATCCAGGAGAACTGACCGTAACGAAGCCCTGGAACACGGGCTGCAGCTGCCAAAACTCCTCCCATTTAGAGGCAGGGTATTTTGAGGCCCCACCTGGGACAAGACAAGCAGACTCTAGTGGTGGCAGCCAGTGGGACCCGACAGCTACTTTCTCCCCTTCCCAACCTCCCCTCTGGCAAGGCCCTGACACCAGGATTTTGAAAACCCTCGAGGTGTGAATGAAATGCAAACTCCACCCTGATTTCTCCCCACGGGGGATGTGGCTGCTAGCTGAAACAGCAGCTTGGTGGCTCTGACGCCTGACAAAAGTTGAGGATGTATCACTAAGCCCTGGGTTTATGTGCCCTGCAAGCATGGGGCCATCAAGGTCACAAGTCCACAGAGTTCACTCGGAACAAGTGTTCCAGATAGACCTCAACCCTTCCGTGGTTTTCTGATAGGGTCAGGGGGCTCATTCGACGGGGGGAAAGTCGCAAACACATTGTAACCTGAGGCACGCACAGGCTGGACAAGAGCGCTCGCTCACCACGCGAGAGAGGGAATCAGCACCGGAGCTAAGCCACAGCCGCCCGAACCCCCTCCAGCAGACGGAGCAGGTGCGGGCTCCCATCCCGGTCCCCACGCGTGGCATGGTGGCTGGCACGTTATGCTCATGGGAGAGGGAAGGAAGGTCAATATGCTGGAGGCAGATTAAAGACTCAAGATGAATAAAGCCGGCTGAATCGATAGACCCAAAGGATCAGGATGAAATACAGCTAGTATTTGCATATAGGAAATGGGAGGGGAGGCTGGGAAGTCTCTGAACGCATCCCTGTTAGTTAAAACAGTAGTAGAAACCCAGGCCACCTCAGTGGCATCGACAGAATCTGGGACACAAGTAAGCAGACCCCATATGTGCACAGGATGAGCCTGGAATACGACATTTAGAGAGGACCATGCCATCCTGGAACATCTCTTGGAAGGGAACTTGGGAGAGAGAGGGATCTAGAAGCCGTGCCATGAAAGGACTAAGAGACTCAAAAAGAAGCATGAGCAGGTAGTATGTCTGAAACACTGTCACGGGGAATACGAGCTCAAACGCCGTGTGTCTTTCCAGAAGCCAGAACCAAGGTCAGGATGTGGTTGTAACAAAGCCGGTGACCAGGAGCACTGGGGACAGGTAGACTGGCTGTCTTAGGAGGTAGTGAGCTCCTTGCTGCCAGAGGCAGCGGTGGGGTGCGAGTGGAGGCCGAGTGGCCAGATGTCAGGGTTGAAGGGGAGGACTCTCCTGCTGGGTGGGAGGAAGGCAGACAAGAGAATCCCCAGTCCTAAGATTCTAGGACTTTCATCTGGGCAATCTTCCAGAAATTTCTCAAGTCTCTCTGCCACCCCAGGCACATGGAGGATTGAAGGTCCTTCTTACCAACTGCTCTGTGAGCAGAGGTGTGAAGTCCGTTCCCAAAGGGGCAGGAGTAAACTCAACATACAGAGCAGAACGTGGGAGGTGTCCACCCTCGGTCATGTCACCCTCGGCCATCCCCCACTGCTCTGCTGTCTGCTCTCTCAGGATCCGAAGGCTGAATCAACACCAGCCGCTTGATTTCCCTGACTCTCGAGTCCCCAGAAGATGGTCTTTCTGGAAAATTATCTACGTGGGTGAATTTTTCTAGAGAAATCAGAGAGGTGGGATTCAAAGCCACAGACGGAAGAAAGGAGGAGAGGAGGTGCTGAGGGGTGTCTGCTTTTAAAAAGGCAATAGGACAGCAGAGAGCCAGTCTTGGGACAACGCCACACCCACCTGGGTGCGGTCCCCAAGGTCCACCTGAGGACAGGGCTAGAGAAACTATCCCAATAATCTCGATCAACACTGAGCCTCCTTTTCCTGGAAAGTTGCTTGTGGTTCTGGTTGGAGATGAGAGGGAATAAGGAAATAACTGTGCAAAGAGAGAAAAGTCTGCTTCTATCTGTATTACTCAAGTCAGGGTTAAAGTCCTCCCATCAGGAGCTCTGGGCACAGCAACTTGTACCCAGTCCCCTAACTTTTTAAAAAAAAAATTGGGAGGGCATCTGGGTGGCTCAGTCGGTTAAGTGTCTGACTTCAGCTCAGGTCATGATCTCACAGCTCATGAGTTCGAGCCCCACATGGGGCTCTGTGCTGACAGCTCAGAGCCTGGAGCCTGCTTCTGATTCTGTGTTTCCCTCCCTCTCTACCCCTCCCCTGCTTGTGCTCTTTGTCTCAAACATAAATAAATATTAACTCTTTTTTAAATCTTTTACAAGGAGAATGGCTGTCTCAGTTCTGACACCTGACAGGCTAGGTCAGGAGAGGATGATTTCTTTATTTTTTTTTTTTAATTTTTTTTTTTAACGTTTTTATTTATTTTGGGGACAGAGAGAGACAGAGCATGAACGGGGGAGGGGCAGAGAGAGAGGGAGACACAGAATTGGAAACAGGCTCCAGGCTCTGAGCCGTCAGCCCAGAGCCTGATGCGGGGCTCGAACTCACGGACCGCGAGATCGTGACCTGGCTGAAGTCGGACGCTTAACCGACTGCGCCACCCAGGCGCCCCGAGGATGATTTCTTTAAAGCAGAGGTTCTTAACCAGGGGCAATTTCGGCCAGGTCTTCAGGCATTTTTGGTTGTCACAATGAGGTGGGGGCCCTCCTGGCATCTAGTGGGTAGAGGCCAGGAATGCTGAACAGCCTACGATGCACAGGGAAGCCCCACAACAAAGACAGATCCTGCCTAAGAGGCCACTCATGCCGAGCTTGGGAAGCCTGCTCTAAAGTCGTCAGGCTACAGTGGGTCTCAGACCCTCGCTCAGGCCACATTCAACTTAGAGTAAAAGCAAGCAGGGTGGGTGTAGGGTGCAGGGAGATGACCAGGCCTATTTTTTTAAATGTTTATTTATTTTTCAGGGGGGGTGGGTATACAGAGGATCTGAAGCAGGGAGCCCAAGGCAGGGCTCGAACTCACAAACCGCGAGATCATGACCTGAGCTGAAGTTGTACGCTCAACCCACTGAGCCACCCAGACACCCCTCACCAGGACCTATTTAACATGGACGGTCATCTACCAAGTAAGAACCGAGTAAGCTTGGGGAGCGCCTTCGTTTCTGTCAGAGAAGAAAAAAACCCACCTGCTCCCTACAATGCTAGAAGCTCTTGACGGTCTTTGAAAGCCAGGACAAACCTTCTTGTCCACTGATTCCTGACCACCCCTGATGTGAAGTGAGATGTGTCCCCATAACTGCCGGTCACCTGTTTCCATGTGGTGGGGTGTCATGGGGTGACAGGAAACTAACGGACCCAAGGACGGTTGGCCCCATTGAGACTGCAGTGTAGACCTGCAAATCTCACTCTTCACAGATGATACCGAGAGGTCCAGCTGTCTTGCCCATTCCCTGGTCCATTTCCAAGCCTAAGCTTTGACTCCAAGGTCTCCTGAGCTCCTTCCACGGAAGCTCTGGTTCCAAGTAGGGCTCCCTGGTGCCGGGGGCTGCTGGCCAGTGGGAAAGGGAGGGAGCTGAGTGTGTGGAGGTGAGGTCTTGTCACCTTGGGCTGTAACCAGAGGCCACCTCCTTCTCCACTCTGCTGTGTGCACTTCTGGGTAAGGTTTTTGTAGCGGGCTGAAGGACGGCCCCAAAAAGACATGTCCACGTCCGGGAACTTGCAAACATAACCTTATTTGGAAAAAGGGTCTCTGCAGATGTAAGTAAGTTAAGGATCTCAGACATGATCATCCTCGATTACCCCATAGGGCCCATAAATCCAAGTGTCCTTATGATATACACATAGAGAAGGGAAGGCCAGGGGAAGACAGAGATGGGCAGTCACGGGCCAAGGACTGCCTGGAGCCACGAGAAGCTGGAGGAAGCAAGGATTCTCCCCTAGAGCTGCTAACACCTTGAGTTTGGATTTATGGCTTCCAGAATCATCAGCAAATAAATTCCCATTGTTTTAAGCCACCAAGTCTGTGGTAATTGTGTGGAAGCCCTGGGGAACTAACACAGTTTTCTTTTTTTAAAGGTTTTATTTATTTATTTTGAGAGAGAGAGAACGTGAGAGAGAGTATGCAAGCAGGGGAGGGGCAGAGTGAGAGAGAGAAAGAGAGAATCCCAAGTAGGCTCTGCATGGTTAATACAGAGCCCGATGTGGGGCTTGAACTCACGAACTGGGAGATCATGACCTGTGCTGAAGTCAAGGGTCAGACACTTAACTGACTGAGCCACCCAGGTGCCCCTAATACGGTTTTCTTTAAACAGTCCCATGGCCAAAAGTTTGAAAACCACTGCCCCTCCTGGGCCATCTCCCCAGGCCTTCTATTCACCCAGAGCAGGGACTCAGAACACAACTGGAGCAAGGTCAGTGAACAACGCTCAGAGGTTGGGCTGGGCCAAATCTCCTTCCGAATATATGATTCAAGACCCGCTGATGGGAGAGAGAGAAAACAAAAAAACAGCAACAAAAAAACAACAAACAAAAAGGGTGTCTGAGCCTATGGGATGTTGAATTCCAATTTTCTTTCAAAAAGCCTTGATTTTGCCCCTCCAAAATCCTTCGACATCTAGGAACTAACCAGAAAGCTACTGGAATCCACGAAGAAACGAGAGAAAAAAGCCTCACACCGCCCTTGCTCTCCAGGCATCTCGCTAAGGGAAGGACTGATCAGTCCATTAACTGCGCCATTGGGGACAGCGAGGAAGGACAGTCCCTGGGCTCAGAGACCTCCCTCGGCGCTGGTGCAAGTTACTCAGTGGAAGCAACAGAAGCTCGTCACCGCCAGGCGCCCAAATCACCGCAAAGACATATCCTGTATGACGTGCCTGCCGGGACTGACCCTACAAAGGGCCTGTCGTCATTAGGCTCAGTCACAGAGCGACCGGTCAATCAGCTTCTTGAGAGATGGTTCAGCTCCTTACTTCACAGGTGGGGACACAAAGAGCCTGCAAGATGAAGTGATATGTCCCCGGGTGTCACAACTGAAGAATTAGGGCCAGAAGAGAGGCCACAGCCCGCCCACAGACCCGCTGCTCTGTCTCAGCTCCCTGCACACCGGCCAGCTAGCATCGGCCGGCAGGAAGAGCGCCTGGAACCACCAATCATTTTGTAATCCCTAACGCCGGAGGAACATTATTCCAAAATAGGTGACACTTAGCTTCAAATGGCTCTGTCTCTGACATGGATTTCTCAAAAGGCTGGAGGGGAACGGTTTCAGCTCCTACTTTAGCTGAGTCGAAGTCACTCAGCTGGGCACCCAGCTCTTACCCCCAATCTGCAGAACTCTTTTCTAAAAGGTAGATATTTGCAAAGGATGGAAAACTTCACATATAAAAGTGGAGAGAACAGACTAGAAGAATGAAGGCCCACATATACATCACTAGCCCCGACTGTCGTAAAGTCACGGTTTGCTGTGCATACCCCAGCTACTTCTCCTGTCGCTGTTCAATTTCAAAGCAAATTCCAGACATCGTTTTGTCCATAAGTATGTTAGGATCTCTCTTCAAAAGATAAACATGAGGGGTGTCTGTGTGGCTCAGTCGGGTAAGCATCCCAACTCTTGGTTTCGGCTCCGGTCACGATCTCACAGTATGTGAGACTGAGCCCCGAGTCAGGCCAGGCTCTATGCTGACAGTGCAGAGCCTGCTTGGGATTCTCTCTCTCCCTGCTCTTCCCCTGCTCTCTCTCCCTTAAAATAAATCAATGCACATTTAAAAAAATAAAGATAAACACAAAACCACAATGCTATTATCATAACCCCAACATTTAACAATAACTGTAGAAGCTTATTTAACCTTCAAAGCCCCTTCACTTGCCTAAACTTCTTTATCCTCCAAACGATGGTGGGGTGCCATCAAGACCCCCCCCCCCCCCATGCAGACCAAGGAACCAACGCTCAGAGGCTGAGTGATTTCCTGAGAACATTGATGTTGGGACTGAGAGTTCCTGAATTAGGCTCATTTCTTTCCACTCCCCCTTTGCCTCTTTGGGACAATGACTTGTTTGGAGAAACACCACTTCTGAATGAGCCTGATGCCCACGCAGCAGAAGAAACTCCCCATCACGCCATGACCTTCCTGCATTCTAATTTGGGTTAGCCTCTCAGTTCGACTTCTTTAAAAAAATTTCCATTTATTGTCTTATTGCGGAAGTATGAAAGTCTTCGCAGTAAGTCATCCAGCTGTTTTACATTTTATTTTTAGTCCTTTGTGGGGAGAGGCAAGAAGGGAACAGAGGAAGTGGATTTATGTCACCTGGGTGGGTTCTCAGCCACCGCTCTTGGGGAGGAGGGCTTTCCCCAGTGAGTCACGCGGTGACTCATTTAGAATTCTGCCTTGCAGAGCTCTGTGCGGGGCTGCGAGCCTTCAGATGAGAAAGACAAGTGCAAAGAAATGCTCACTGCTGAAGACCGCCCCCCTCCCCCCGGCTGCGGCAGGCCTGGCCCTATTCTGGGTCCCCTCTGTCTCTGGGCTTTGACAAGGTTGGAACCGACAGGAGAGCATCGGATCACACGAGCCAGACTCACATCAGTTGGAGTGACACCTCTTTTGTGCAGCTGATGCAAAGTCTGCTTTCTTTCTCTGGATGCCTGCTACCCACGTGAGTCCTCAGGAAGGGGTAGCACTGCATGGGGGACAGCAGGTGACCTGTCGCCGAGCACCACCAAATCCAGGCCGCCAGAACATACGTACTTTATTTCACGCTCTTAACTCCTATCACACTGCCCTGAAATTATCTGCTTAGACATCTGGGCTGGTCTACTTGGGTCAGAGTTTCTCAACCACACTGCAAGCGACAAGACCAGGCAAATCCTTCTTGCTTGTGGAGGGCTGTCCCGTGCTTGGTATGATATTTAGCAGCACGGCTGGCATCGGCCTATTAGATACCCCTAGTCTTGACAACCAAAAATGGCTCTAGTTATGGCCCAGTGCCCCTGGGGGTACCAGTGCCCCTGATTTGGAACCACTGATCAAGAGCACGTACTTACTGAGAGCAAGGACATCCCTCGTACTATTCCACTTTGCCTCCTTATAGGCCTAGCACGGTGCCTGGCACAGCATGGGAATCCCAAATGCTTGTGGGACTCTAACAATCGCCCCATGAAACAGCTGTGTGGCCTAGTGTGTTACAGATGAGGCAGGTGAGGTCCAGAGAGGTTCCGGACCTCCTGGGTCACATGGCTAGTGGTGGCAGGGCTGGGAACTAACACCACGGCTGTGTGGCTTCCAAGCCCGCGTAAGGGGTGAGAGCTAGCAGGTAGCTCAAAAGAGGAGCTCTGTCTGGGACTCTTCCACTTTCCAGCTCTGGCCGCCAAAGGCGCGAGGCCATTAGCGCCATCCGGACAGAACATTCCGAGTGCCTGCAGCTGTTAATTAATGAGCGTGTTTCGAGGCTTCCTTCAGCGTGGAGGCTCCTTACCGACCGAGATCAAAGTGACAGGAGCCGCGTGGCCCCACCAAGCACGAGAAGAGCAGGGTTAACTTTTAAAAATGTCTCTAGGAGCTTCAGCCTGCATAAATGATAAGGATTTGAATCAGGGTTGCAGCATGCGGCAGCCAGGGGAAGCTTGGCACCCCAGCACAGTCGGGCTGCGAATGAATTTGGTTACAGACTCAAAGTGCTGTCTTAATTAGGTTGGGAGCCCGTTTTCCTGTCTGAAGAGGAAAGCAGCACAGAGTAAACCATCTGATTCATACTTGAAAGTGGAAGCGAGGTGGAGGTGGGGGGCGGACTCACGTGGTCGGTCATCTAGAACACGATTCGCTGGGCATGAGAGCCTAATCTCAGACTCTATCACAGCAGCCCTACTGCTAAAGCGTTCCTTTGAAAGCATGCCAATTATGAAGAACGCAAATAGTTTTCCTGAGTCTCTACCCTGGAGCTCAATCATGCCCGTAACACGTGATGTCACCCAGCAGTGTCTGGGCCAGGTGACATTGCTTCCAAGTGGTCAAGAGGCCACAAAGCATAGTCGTCTGCCTCGATGATCCTGGTTCTGGAAAGACAGTCCCAAAAGGTGTAGCATGGTCAGTTTGCAGTTAGACGATACTTAATGCATTTTGATGACCTGGTTGGTGACACTACTTGACCAGGTTAGTGGGTTGTTTTTCATTGGTTTGTTTTTGTTTTTTGGGTTTTTTGTTTTTTGAGAGAATTCCAGGAGGGGCAGAGAGAGACAGAGAGAGAGAGAAAGAAGCAGGGCTCACGCTCACCTGATGTGGGGCTTGAACTCACGAACTGTGGGATCATGACCCGAGCTGAAGTCAGATGCATAACAACTGAGCCACCTGGGTACCCAACACCAGGTTAATGTATTAACCACACTATGTTTGTCAGTCTCCCCGCAGCCCGTGTGTGAGAAGTCCCTCGTATTTGTGTTACGAGAAGAAAAACCAAAGAGAAGCGGACGCAGGGCAGTATTGCAGCACGATCACCTCAGCTGGCTTGCTGGGCAGTGAGCTTCCTCACTTCTCCCTCAGAAACAGAGGGCATGTGGCCTGGGACCCAGGTGGAGGGCGCTGGCAGGCTGAGGTGAGGGGAAGGGACGCAGGGCTGAGGACACCATATGGGAAGGGCAGGGATGTAGCGACCGGATGTGGCCCAGAGCGGTGGGCCGTAAACCGGTCTGGGCCAGATCTCAGGGGACCCAGATTGCTGGGCTCAGACTCAGGCCCACAAACCAGCTGTGGGCAGGTGGAAAGGTTTCTGAGTAGAAGAACCATGCCCTAGGAAGGTGACCCCGGCAGCTCCCCGCGTGCGTGTAGGGAGAAATACAAAAGAGCAGGACTAAGATGAACACATGGCACTTTCTGCAACGGTCAGGCAGGTGCAGTGGACCCTACTAGTGGCAAAAGTCCCAAGAGGAGGTTCCTTTCAACCACCCCTATCCCCTAGTCCCTAGCAAGCTGCCTACAACATATGAAGCTCTCCCAGCAAGGTATGCGGCACTGATTCAACCGGGCATGTGCTTCTCACCACTCTCAGCCCTTTCTACTGTTTTGGGTGAATCTCCTTGCAAAGAAAACCATGTTCTCAAGCTGCTGATTAAGTTCCTGGTGGCAGAGGCGGAGACTTGGGCAGGGTCTGAAGCCCTTAGAGCACACAGTCTCCTACGGACAAAGGCTCGGGCAGAGCCTGCTCTCTGGTAGCCTCAGAGACCCTCAGTGAGCAATGACTGAAAAGGCAGCAAATAGGTGGAATCCTCTAGAAGTCCACAGTGGACACTAAAAAGAAGCTGAAGTCAGAAGCTGATAAGAACTTGATGACTAGGGGGCCTACATCTGACTTTTAAACACTAGAGGAAAAAGCCACACTGTGGGATGTGGGCCACCGAGATGCTGGAAGGGACCATCTCCCCTTCCTGGGGGCTTAGTTTTGCTCTGCCCTCCTACGGCAAGGAGTGTATGGTGAATCTTGGTGTGGAGGGGAAGCTCTGATTTCTGGACACAGAGCCCCTCCAGGTGTTTCCCAAAAACAGCACCTCCAGCCCTTACCAACGCCAAGCACAGAGGCAAGAACGTGTGCATGACCTCCAAGATGAATGGACAAGGCTCCCCTCTCCTGCAGTGACCAGCCAGGAGCCTCTGCCCACCCCCAGCCCTGCCTAGCCTCTCGGGGGTTGGGGGATCACCTCCTGCCACCCTTGGAACCCCTGCTCAAGGATGAGGAGGCTCTTCCCTGGAGAGGGGTGTCTGAAAACCCCAATGCTTTATGTGCTTGGACATACTCTCGCCCAGCAGAGGCCAGAACTGTCTTTCTCTTCTTGCAGAAGTCTTTCTTCAAAGAAATTTCACATAAAAGACCAATCTAAAACAGGTGAACAGAAAGATATTCTGATTGAAGGGAGAGGAGACTGCTTGACCCCTTCCCTCCCCCCCCCCATCCCCCTCTCCCTCTTCCAGGGCTTCAGAGGCACCTTGGTGAACCCTTGGGCTCCACAGAAATTTCAAAATCAAGGCTCTTTCTTATCTAGTCCAACTTCTCTATGTTACAAAAAGCAAGGGTGGCCCTGAGATTCAGCTTATGGGTCCTTGCTAGGACTCCATGGCCCTTCCTAATGTGAAGCTAGAGCAGGCAGCCTGGCAGGCTGGCAGGACGCAGAGGGCTCTGGGGCCCCTCCCCCCGGCCTGCAGAAGGGCGTGTGATCACGGCGGTCTGGCCACCATGGGCCACAACACACCAGTGGGCTCTAAAGCACGCAGACCCACATGCCCTGCGTGATGTCAGCAGGACTGGTCCTCAGGGACCAGTTTCAGCCCAGCTCAGTCTCTCCCTACACTTACATACAAGGTGTGAAACCAGCCAACAGGGACTCCCAGAGACACAGCACAACCGCATCCAAATTCTCCTGAGGCCCCTCATTAGGCCTGTACTTTCAAGGGTTCACGCATTCATGCAGATGTGGACTTTGATGTTAACTGAGGCACAGAGAACTTAATATCCACAGAGAACAGCCATCCTTGATGGGGCCCTGGCAGGTGCCAGACCCGAGCTAAGCTCTACGTGCACAGTCTCATTTGATTCCGCCCCATCTCTACAAGCCAGGTGCCATCCTGAGACCCACGTTCCAGATGAGGGAAACTGAGGCTTGGGAAAGTCAAGCAACTTGTCTAGAGCCACACGAATGCAGTAAACAGAAGAAAGTGAATTGGAACTCACCAGCAAATGCATTTCTGTTCTAAACAAACGAGATACATCTCTATGGTGTGTTCAAGGTTTGCCTCTCTTGGACGATGCTTTATCTTTTTTTTTTTTTTTAAGTTTTTTTTTTTTTTTTCAACGTTTATTTATTTTTGGGACAGAGAGAGACAGAGCATGAACGGGGGAGGGGCAGAGAGACAGGGAGACTCAGAATCGGAAACAGGCTCCAGGCTCTGAGCCATCAGCCCAGAGCCTGACGCGGGGCTCGAACTCACAGAACGCGAGATCGTGACCTGGCTGAAGTCGGACGCTTAACCGACTGCGCCACCCAGGCGCCCCGGACGATGCTTTATCTTTACCAACAGCAGCAATCATTGCTATTTACTGAGCCCTTATTACATCCTAGACCCCTCCCCCCCCCCCCCCCCCCCGTTGTATGCACACTATCATTTTGTTTCACAGAAGTGCCAAAACCAGGAACAACTGTTTTCTCCAATGTCGAGATGAGGGTACTAGGCTTACGGTGGGTCACTGGTGAAGCCAGGACTGAAACCTGCCTTTACCGGTTCTTCCCACTGGATCACATCACAAGCATACCCACTTCTCTCTGGAATTTGCACTGGGGCCAGGCTTTTCCTTCCCACTTCCTTGGAGAGGGATTCAGGAAGTCAACCCTCTAGAGGCTGTTTATACCTCCCAGAAATTCCGCCCCCTGATGAAGACATGGTCCCACCAGGGACATGAGCATGGGACCAACCCTGGGGCCTCCCGCAGGCAGACTGGACATGACCGGACCCCGCTCTTCATCTGTTTCACCTCTGTGACCGCCACCCATAAACTGCATCCTGGATCCTGAGCTCCTTCCTTACGCCCCTTCCCTACAAGGCTGGAGAAACTTCAAACCTCTGAATGCAGGACTTTCTTATTTTCCACTCTCCAGTCACGAGCTCAATAGGACCAGCATGTAACTTTTTACGCACTTTTAAATAGAAATAGCAGAGGAGCTGTGAATATTTTAGTATTAGATTATAGTGATGGCTGTACAACTCTGTAAACTGTGCATGTAAAACGGGTGAAGTTCATGGTCTATAAATTATACCTCAATCACATGGCTTCAACACAAAGGGAGGAAAGAAATAAGAAGGTTTTAAAAAGAGCTATAAAGGAGTTTGAGCACATGGCTCCTGTTTAATTACTGCAGGAAGCAGGGGCCACACAGGAAAAACTGGCCACATATTTATGGCAACTCAGCTAACTGATCTAGTGTGTCCTCCTTTTCTCCTTGCAAAAAAAAAGGGGGGGGGATTGAGTCTCCAATTCAGCTAACTGATTCTTAAATTCTAAGGTAATTTCTGCACGCAGGGGAGGAGGGGAAGATTCTAGAGACCCTGAAGCAAAGTTCAGCACAAGCTCCAGCAGGGGGCTCACCCATGGGGGAGGGAGGGGTGTCATTTATTGAAATCCCAGCAGGACCCTGGTAGGAGTCTTTCTAATGTGGGGCCCAGGGCTTGAACCCCTGCAAGGTCAGCCTGATGGACAGGTGAACTTGTCCTCAATGGCTATGAAGCCCAAAGTTAAACATCCCCCCCCAGCCCAAATCTCATTCAGCTCCTCTATAAAATGAGGATGCCTGTAGTACCTACATCATAACAAAAGGTTAAACCCTAAGGGTTAAACAGGACAATCCAAGGAAAGAGCCAAAACTCAGAACAACGTCTTGCCCGATGACTTTTTTAAAAAAAGGTTTCTTACACTATGTCAAGGTGGCAGTGATTTTATAGGATTTCATTCAATCTTTTTGATGATCCTTTGCAATGGGTTTACCATTCCCACTTTATAGACAGGGAAACAGAGGCTCCCAGAAGTTAAGACACCGGCCCAGGAGTCTAATTTAGAAGTAGCCAACAGAGAGAGCAGAGCCGATTTGAACCCAGGCCTGTTTGACTTTGAAATAGCTGTCACTCCACTGTGGCGTTCCAAGGACCCCACCCACATTTCCGGGGTTTTGACTGAAACGGATTTAACTGGTTGTCTATACAGCAGAGGGGCCATGATAAGCATCTGTCATATTAACGACACACCCATCTTTGCTGAGATCCACACTCAGTTGACATGGCCACATCCTCAAAAGGCGCCTGCGTGAAACCAGGTTCCCAAATGGTTAAACTTCCTTCCCTCTAGCTCGGAGCTCAGTACTTCCAAGCAGACCTGAACGAGCCCTGAGGGGCTATTTTTAGCTACCCACTTTCGTTGTCCTTTTTGGGAGATGTGACAGCACAGGCTGTGCGGATGTTTTCTGTCCTGGTGTTTCCTTCTCACCAACTCCTACCTTGAGAAACGCTGAGACGCCAAAGGACTGGCCCAGTTACAGGGCTGTGTACCTCCCGACGAGTCGAAAGGGATCTGAAGGAGGCAAGCAGGCCCTGATCCAGGCACCCTCCCGGGACTGCCCTGGGGTGGGAGAGAGGTTGGAGGGAGCCAGGCCTTCCAGGCACACTGATTTCCAGGGAAAGCCTTAATGAGCATCCGGCAGAAGGACCAAAATGATGATTTCAGTGGCCTCACTCTGAGCCCTTGAGCAGGCCATGCGAGCAGGAGCCCAAGAGAGTGGCCTGGATGTCAGAGAGTGTCTCTGGGCTAGGCCTCTGGGTCTCACCGTCCCCAAGTGCCTTCCGCAATGGTGCACCAGGACCTAAGAGTCCAGTTAGAAATTCACTCCTTGAGCCAACTGGTCTCCCACTCGCCAAGCCCTACCCTTTCCAAGTTTTCTACGGCACAGCCACCAGATTTGTCTGCTCCAAGACACAAGTTTGAGCATACCAGCCCGTCCTCAAAATTCAGACACACCTTCCTGCATGGTACAGGAGGTCCTCTGGCCCCCCCCCCCCGGGGTCCTCCTCCTGACATACCACGCTCCAGGTCCCTGCGCACCACTCAGAGACGGATCCAACCTGGACAGGGTCTGGCTGCTCTGGAGGTGTCCCCGTGAAACCCATATGGAACTCCAACGTCACCTTCCCACAGAGCTGCCCCTCCCTGCCCCACTGAGCTCTCAGAATCTTATTCCTTTGAGCATAATAAATGCTCACGGCAAGTTTGCTGCACTGAATTAACTTAAGGCATCTGCCTTCAATTAAAATATGCAAATTAATCTGGAAAGGAAGTATTCTTTAAATCACTAGCACTTCTGGGCCAATGTGCTTGCTGGTGCTTCCCTGACTGTGGGATCCGAAGGCGGAGGGAGGCCCGGGGGCCTACGCAGCGAGAAGGGAGAAGGGTGCGGATAGAACTCTGGGGACACCTTGTCTCCCTGCCTGGGCTCACGGAGGAGAGTCCTGGGGCAGACACCTGGCAGCCCGTGGTCCCTTCTTCCACATCCCCAACCTCCCCCAGCTGAGTGTGTGTTTCCTTATCTTGTTTTTCATAATGTAAAGGACAGCAGTCGTGAGCCGATACCTGGGTCTTGCTGTCTGGCTTCTGTTGAAACCAGAATCAAGGAGCTCACAGTATGATGGAAGAGACTGGAATGGAAACCAATCCTTCCAGAACAGTCTGCACTGGTCCATTAGGAGGGAAGGGTTTCAAACTCACTCTAACCGTCTGCTACAAGTGTCCTTAGGTGTCACCTACAGATGGAGAACAAATGTGAGATTCTCCAAGATCTCTGTCCAGCCACCATACTGTAAGTCCGACCACATGACATGAAGGCCTGTGCGGCTGATCACCACTGGGTCCCATGCCAGGTGGCGCCAGATGACAGAGGACCGAGCTCCTGTCCCTAGCCCGAGAGGACTGGATGTTACAGAAATCCAACCTCAGCCCTGGGGCTGACACAGGTAACATTCAGGATAATCTTCTATCAAAAAAATAAACGTAGGGGTGCCAGGGTGGCTTAGTCGGTTAAGCATCCGACTCTTGATTTTGTCCCAAGTCACGATCTCAGGGTTGTGGGATGGAGTCCCACATCGGGCTCTGCAGTCACAGCGTGGAGCCTGCTTGGGATTCTCTCTCTCCCTTTCTGCCCCTCCCTCTCCAAAATAAATAAACATTTAAAAAAATAAATAATTAAAAAAATGAAAGTATTCCCATGCAGAAAGGAAGACGGCTGACTTCGGAGTCCTCTGGTTTCTAGGCATGGGGCTGAACAAGGCCTTGGGTTGATGTAAGCCAGTGTCCTCTCCTCTTTCCTGTGTGCAAGATGGCGGCCACACCCAGGCACACAGCACATGTGGGCTCCTGGGCCACACGCAGACCTCAGCAGCAGCTAAAGAGGCCAGCTGACAGAGACATCAGGAGGATGCGCGCTCACCAGACCCCTCCAAATGATCTTTCAAGAGCCAACTTTCATCAGGTGCTTATTCCGTGCTAAGTGCTTCGACTTTAAGATAATAAGCAAAAGGGCACTGGAAGATGGGTTCTCTTCATCCACATTTACAGGTGAAAAGGCTGAATATCAGAGATGGTAAACCACTTACTTGGGCTCACGGGAGAACTCGTGGCAGAGACGGATTTGAACCCAGAAAGGCAGGTTCCGAAAGCAGCTCATTTAACTGCTATGCCACAGCAAGAAGCAAGGGACCGGGCTTTACACATCCTTCATAGTCCGCGCAGGACCTGCATCCTGGTAAGTGCTTAGGGAATATTTACAAATGAGGGATCGGAGGAGTCCATGCTGGTGAACCCGGTGGATGCATTATTTTTGGAGATTATCAAAGGGTATGCTTAGTACCTCTTAACCGAACTCCCAGAATTCCCAAGGCATTGATAGCCCAGGGGTCCCCTGAATAAACTGTCACCTGATCCTCCCTTCTGAGTAAATGTTCGTCTAGCGCCCGATGGCACTAGGAGGCACCACCAACTCGGGCCTCTTGGCTTACAGCAACCCTGGGGTTTTCTCTGCTCTTTCCCCTCCTTCGCTCATTTTAGAGGCAGGAGGGCCACCCTGCTCCCGGACCAGCAAGGCCAGAAAAGGCAAGCTCGCTGCCTGATGTGAGCAAATCACAGAAAAAGGTCATGCAGACAGGGATCCCTTCCCTGCAGTCCGCTGCAGAAAGCAAATGAAAAACCCTGAACCACTCCACCAAGAGTGAGGAGAGGAGGATCCCCCACCCGCCACCCCACCCCCAAGAAGGCTTTTAAGAGACAGGAGTGTGGGAGTGAACGTCTTCATCATCAGGCAGAAGCTTCTCTTGGCCGCAAGGGGCCTTGTGACAGGTCCTGCCAGACTGGGCTGTGGGGAGACTTGAGCTAAGACACGGGCTGTGCTCCTCAGAGATGCCAGGGGAAGCCGAGCGCCCCGGTGCTCCCGGGCAGAGCGGCGGTGCTGGGGGACTCCTGATCTTGCCCTCCCCTCTCACAGGAGGGGGAAGGAGCTGTGGTCACACCTACACCACCCAGCTCGGGACACTAACCTCTCCTCCCAGCCAAGGGCGGCCACTCCGGGAGCACAGGTGGCCACGCTGCCCACGTTCCCGGGTGCCACGGCTTAGCTGGGGCCACAGGTGGAGGTGGAGAACCTGGATTCTGGTCCTAAGGGAGCCACCTCCCCCCTGTCTTCCCAAACAGCTTTACTAAACAGCTTTCCAAAACGGAAACACCTCGCCCTCTTCCCTTGTGCAGGTGCAAAAGACGAATTCGATTATTCAAAGTATGTAAAACCCTCTGCTGCCCTAGGAATTCTGGAGAAAACCTGAGATCGCTGTGATAATGAGAAGTGATAAAGGTCTCTCTTCAGTTTTAGCCTGAAATTCTGCATCTATTATCTTCCACAGTGACTTTCTCACCTAAGATGCCAACAGGTGTCTCCAGGGCCCCCAAAGGAAACTTTTCCTTTCAAGGGGCTCGGATTCCAGTTCAGAGCGGGATGACTTCCGAGGAGCGCCCCTGATAGGACCCCTCACTCACACACGGAGATTCTTGCTCCTTCTAAGTCCTGGTGTTGAAGGACTACGGGTTCACCCAAACTCTTTCCCGCAAGGGTTGTTTGATACTTTAAAACCTTCAGGAACAGAATAAGAAATAAATTGTGTGTGTTCGCCTTCTTCGTACAGGTGTTTGAAAGGCTTGGGGTTGGATTATGGCTCTGTCTGCCTCCTGGTTGAAGTTCCTCAGTGTCCAGGGTTCGCTCTTGGTTGTATTTCAACGGGGCCTCCAGGAATGGCCTGGATGGAGTGGGGACCCTGGAGGGGGGGGGCAGGGGTGTGTGCTGGGGGAGTATTCTGCCCGTGCCTCTCTGGAATGGCCTCAGGAAGGTGGCTGCCACAGGCTTTCCCAAGTGGGGCCCCTGCCCTGCGCATGTAGCCAAACCTTGTGGCCCTGAAGGAGGGCCCCTTGGTGTAGGGGTGCACATGTTCATGCAGGAACAAGCCTGTGGGGCGTCTGAAGGGGCGATGAGGGTGTCTGGGAGCATGCCCCAAAAAGCCCAGCATTTTCCTGCCCCTTCTCTCATTCCACAGCTCTGGAAACTCCCACGGCTCCACGGCCACCATCACCATCGGCAGGAAGGTAGGGGCACACCCTCCTCCTCTTTGCCCCCTCAAGGTCCTCCCAGAGAAACTCTACCGGCCCTTTGGGGTTTTAGAGATTTCAGGGCTAATCACTGTAGGAAAATACCTCGGGATCGACTGAAGGAACAAATCCCGGCGAATTTTCAGTTTTCTGGGACTCTCAGAGGGGCAGCTCTTACAGGAACCAGGCGTCTGATTCATGTGTGAGCGGAGGGCAGGGGGGGCTCCCTCTGTGATCCCGGTGGGGGGGGGGGCGCTCAGCCCAGCTCCCCGTCTCACCCAGGTCCCGGTTCATTTCTGCCAGCTCTCAGCCTGGGAGGTGCGACCCTGCCATTCTGCTGGGGCTGAGCAGTGGGCGTGAGCCAGCCAGCCTCCAAACACTCCCAGGGCAGAGGAAGGAGGAGAGCGCCCCAAACAAGACTCACCTACGGGGCACCTACCACATACCAGACCCAGTGCAAAGAGAGCGAAAAGGAAAATGTCTATTAATTCACAAACAATAACTGCAATTAACATGTGTAAGGTGCATCCTTAGGTACAGAGGATACCAGAACGTAGAGAGCGGTGCTGCAGAAACTTAGATCCGATGCACTGATAAGCTTTTACTGGAGGCCTGTCTGTGCTGTTAGAGCTGCACGGCATTCAATGCTGGGCTGATGCTGTTCACAGGTTCTGCCGTGCTAACCACGAAGGCCTCCGTACCTGCCTCCTCCCCCCCAACCCATCATGGTTTTGTTTTCTAGATCCAGGGAAGCCCCCACTAGGCTTCCTGCGGAACAAAGAACACTGGGCTCCTCACGTGCCATCTGGTCAGGGGCACAGAACCCATGGCGGGCACGTCGCCAGCCACTGCTCACAGGCTGGACAATGAGGCAAGTGACAAGCTTCCCCGCAGGCCAGGCATGGCTTCTGCCAAGACCTGGAGCGAGGTGCTGGACACAGACAAGGTAGTGGGACATCTCCAAGGAAGCACATGTGCTGCCAGAGAAGAGGACGTGTGTCAAGGTGAGGGTAGGGCTGTGGGAAGTCAGTGAATCCAGCCCCCTGCCTCAGGGCACAGGGATGGCTAAACCAGTCCAGCTGCAGGGCACACATCTGCTTCCTGGGAACAGACAGACAATGCAGCCCTTTTTAGAAACCTGTTCCAGGGCCTTGGTTTCAGCCTCTCTTTTTTGATGGGACTTTTCCCCTAAAAAAGGGATTTGGTTTATTTGGTAGGGAGGCTGGGGCAGGAAGGGCTCACCCCCCTTCTCACTTACTCCAAGACCCTTTACTCCTTCCTGAACTGTTCATAAACCACGAGGGAACACTGACAGAGTGGGATGACTAGCATCCCTCAAATAGATCTGTTCAAATCCTAACCCCAGTGCTAGGGAGGCAAATGCAACCTTATTGAGAAATTACATTACAGATGGAATTAAGGATCTCAGGATGAGATGATCCCAGATTAGCCGGGTGGACCCCAAATCCAATGACCGATGTCGTTATAAGAGAAAAGAGAGGGAAACCAGCCCCAGAAGGGAGAGCCACATGAAGACAGAGGCAGATAATGGAGTGATACATCCACAAACCACATAACACCAAGGACTACCAACCACCACGAGAAGCGAGAAGAGGGGCATGGACTAGATTCTCCCGCGGAGCCTCTGGAAGGAATTGACCGTAACGACACCTTGATCTCAGACTTCTAGTCTCCAGAGCTGTGAGAGAATAAACTTCTGTTATTTGAAGCCACCAAATTTGTGGTACGTTGTTGGAACAGCCCCAAGGAATGAATACAACTTAAGACTTCAGCAGGCAAGTGTCTCTAGTGGGGAGCATGGTGATGAGGGCTCCCAGAGAGCAGGTGTCCTTAAGTGGATGGAATGACAAACCACATTCGCTTGCTCTCCTCTGCCCCAGCTGTCAGATGAGGCTACCCAGGGCGGGGTGCAACCACACTCCAAAAGGCATCAGCATCCTGCCTTCAAGCTATCTGAAGGCAGACTCAGGGCACGAGGTTGAAGCAAGGATCTCAACCTGCTGGTTGATTTTTTTTTAAACATTTATTCACTTTTGGGAGAGAGAGAGAGACAGACAGAGCGTGAGTGGGGGAGGGACAGAGAGAGACAGACACACAAAATCCAAAGCAGGTTCCAGGCTCTGAGCTGTCAGCACAGGGCCCTACATGGGGCTCAAACCCACAAACTGTGAGATCATGACCTGAGCCAAAGTCGGATGCTTAACCGACTGAGCTACCCAAGTGTCCCTGGTTGACTTTAACTCACAGAGTAGAAGGGGTAAAAACTCAGGAAATGAACCCCATACATTCTTTAACTCCACGGACACATTAGACAGAGCTCTTAACTCTGCATAGTAGAAAGGACACTGAACTTAGACCCTCAAGACTTAGTCTCTGTCTCCCAATTTGTAGAGCCAGACTCCCTACCTGCTAAGGATACGTGTGCATGTGTGGACCTGCTCAGACAAGAATCCCACACGACCAACCCTCAAAGACACAATGGTGGTGATGAAGTTCAAGTCCAAGTACAGCCTGGCCCGTGACCAGCTGTGTGCCCATGGTCGAGTCTCATCCCTTCTCTGGGTCTTAGTCTCCCCATCTACAAATCTGGAGATAATACTATGCATCTTCCAGATTTATACTAAATATGGGATTTTTACAAATGCCATGAGCCTTGAACACTGCCCAGCACAGAGTAGACCTTCATTTAATGTTAGACATGGTCACTGATCATTATTGGAGCTGGGCTCGAAATAGAGTTGTTATTCTCTCTTGCTGTCACCTAGAACAAGGGACCTCTCCCTCTCCCTTGGGGAATCCAGTGTCCTCATTTGTCCACTGAGGGATGGGAAGGGATGACTCTGAGGATCCAAGCAGCCTCTATTAGTCCTTCCTGAGATGGCCCAGGAGGTCCTACAGGAGACCTGCACCCAGAAGCAAAACGTTCTTGTCAATGTCTGTGACACCTGCCTTCTTCACTGCTCTTTGAAAACTCAAGACACAAGTGATGAGTGGCATCTAGGCTGGGCTCTCCATGCCTGAGGCGGAGCCCATGTTTCTGGGATTCGGGGTCCTCAGGGGTTGACTGGTCTTATGGGTACATATGTAGGAGTGTTTTACCTCCAGGCACGTTAGTCCCCAAGGCCCACCTCAATGTTCTGATTGAAAATTCATTGCACTTTTTCTTCTCCAGGCACTGCATGTGATGTCTGATGCCTGCCAGCATTCTTAGCTCTAAACATTATTTTCAGGAAAAAATAAGCAGCTCAAAGCTAGAAAGAAAACAACTCCAATAACCTCTCTCCCAGAGCTGGCTCTTCCTGGGGTCCTTTGTTCAGTGCGATGACGCACTGCCCAGGTGACAGTGCAGAAGGGGGTGTGGGATCCACCCCCACCTTCTGCAGCCCTGCCTCAGCTCCAGCTGAGGACAGGGAACCAGGCATGGACTCCTGGGTCCGTCAGGCTTCCCCCCAGGCAGGGGCAGGCTTAGAGTAGCAGCCGGCTGGCCACTCTGACTGATCAGAAGGGCAAGTTCCTGGTCAGTGCTGCCCTACTGGAAGAGGACAGACCCAGAGACCATCAGACATCTGAGAACTTATTTTCTGGCTGGAGGGAAGAAGTGGCCTGACGTTTGTCCATCCACAATGAAAGAACCCACTGGGCGACAATGAAGGAAACTGAAAACCATGCACTCAAGACACAAAAATGGGGGAGGGGGGGAGCTGAGGTTGTTCTCTCCCCAGTAACTCTGGGTGCAGGAGGTAACCCTGGGGACAGTCAAGTTCAGGTGCCCCTAGAGACCCAGTCATGTAGCTGCTGGCAGAGAACAGGAGGGGTGCCTTCTCTGCATGGGGCATGAAGTGCAGGAGGTCTGGATGGACCCACCCCGCAGGACCGCAGACCCACTCTGGGTATTAGGACAGTGACTGCAAACAGTGTGAAAGGGAACTTGGAGGGAGTAAGACTCTGGAAGGAGCCCCTCAGAAATACATGGTCTCCCCACCACCACGCGGGACACAAAAAGTAAGGCGAGTCTGTAGTTTAAATGGGAGCTCAGATCAACTGAGAATTGCTAATGACAAATGATGGAAGCGGCCGGAACTTCTAAACAAAGTCCTGGCACTGTTACAGCCCAGAAGGGGCTGAGGTTCTGGAAAGTGGAAAAACCTCAGAAAGGCATTTTTGGAGCAGGATGTAGCAGCAGCAAAAGATGGGTCTCCAACTTACAGCAGATGGTTCAGCAAGAAATCAAACTCACTGAACAACTTTGTATGTTTTTTTTTTTTTTTCTACCAAGGAAAATGTTCTTCAACCTCAAAAGAATGAACAAAAGTGGTTCTAAGGGAAACAGAACACAGAAATAAAGAAAAAAAAAAGGACTTCTAAACATGTTTTCCAATGACTTCAAGGCCCCTTGCTCGCCCAAGGTCCTGGATGTAGACCAAATTTCAGAAGCACAGAGACTGCACAGGAAAAATGTGTCAAAACAAAGAAAATACCACAAAACTGGTACTAGGCAAGTATCCAGTTTATAGAGACCAACAGGCAGATTCTGGAAATAACATCAGTAAAGTTACAGAGTGAAAACATCAGTAAAGTTACAGAGTGAATTTAACCAATGGTTTATAGACTCTTAAGGAAGAAAAATGTCAATAAATGTCAAGTGAAGATGGTTTTCCTGAAAACAAATTGAGCCCAATCTAACCTCCTCTCCCATTTTCGTAAGGTCACTAACTTGAATACAGTAGGGAACAGCCGACAGTGAATCGTATCTGACAATGTCTTCCCTAATAGCCCTAATTCAAGATGGCGGAATGACGGTCAAGGGACAGCCACATGCAAACTCCATTGGCTGAGGGTACAGCAGGGTGGAAGAGCTACGTGTGGCCTTGTCCACCATGGTGAGCCTTGTTTGTCAGATGGGGGGAGGCTGTGAAATGAAACACAGGAATCCAAGCTGCAGGAGACTGTGACAGGTGGCAAATAATGAGGTGGGAACACCCAATATGGGAATCAACAGGGAAAGAAAGTATTACATATTAGAAAAAAATCACACAAGTATGGAACAAGGAGTTCTGACTTATGAGGAGTTTCAGTGAAAAACATCAATCAGATTTCTGCTTGACTAAAACTTCTATGAGGTGATACAGCTGTTAAGCAATTTTTATTAAAGAAGTATTGGGGGCGGGTGAAATGGGTGAGAGGGTTCAAAAGGTACAGACTTCCAGTTATAAAATAAATAAGTCCTGGGGATGTAACGCACAGCATAGTGAGACGGTTCATCAATCATTCTGTACTGTATATTTGCAAACTGCACAGAGAGTAGATCTTAAAAGTTCTCATCCCAAGAAAAAAAAATTATAACACTGTATGGTGAGAGATGTTAACTATACTTAACGTGAGGATCATTTTGCAATACACGCAGATATCCCATCAGAAATTAATAAGATATGTCAGTTGCATCTCAAGGAAGAAAAGTGTACCGGGAAAAAGCATTGCTTATAGTAACTCAATTTTCAGAACAACGCCACAAGATAGGTGCACAAAGTATCCCTATTTTAATACCAGATGAGTCTGGAACATCTTATAGCTGGTAGTGTCAGAAAGTAAGGAAGTGTTTAAACAACAACAACAACACTAAAACAAAAAACCTACATTGATGGGGCTATGTCAAAAAGACACAGGACCCACTTACAAAAGCATCCGATAACCAAAGTTTGAACTGAAACAACTATATAAAGCAGTATTGTATCATAGCCCAAAGTACAAAATAAATTATTCATGAGGCCGTACTGACATACATCAGGAACGGAATAAATAGACAAATGGGGGAGAATGGATAAATGCGAAAGAATTCCAAATAATATACGCAGAGATGCTCCGCCCTCAAGAAGGAGATGCATAATGCCTCTCTCCTTAACGTGCTTTCTTAGGAGGACAGTAGGAAAAAGAGGAAGATGAGTAACTCTGCAGTGGACATACCTAACAAACACTCCCTCAGCCAGGCGATCGAGGTCAGCATCAGTGGTGATAAGTCACATTGACAGTACGAGCCCTGGACAGGACGAGGTGAAAATGGTCCTTTGCCTCTGCGCCCCTCCTCCTCAAAGGCCATGTCGCCCAGTCTATCACGAGAAAACACGACAGACCTATCAGACCTGACAGACCTACAAACTATCTGACCAGCAATCTTCAAATTACCGAGATGATCAAAAACAGGGAAAGTCTCCGAAACAGTCAGAGCCAGGAAGAGCCTAAAGAGACGCGGCATCTGAAGGACATTGTATCCTGCATGGGATTCTGGGGCAGGAAAAGGCCATTAGGTAAAAACTAACGTCTTCTGAACAAGGTGTGGACTTCAGTTAATGAGAACGCATCATCACCGGTTCATTAGTTGTGACAAGTGTATTTTACTAAGACAAGACATTACTAATAGGAAAAAACGGGTACGAGCGTCTGGGAACTCTCTTTGCTGTCTTGCAAGCTTTGCTGTAAATGTAAATTCACTGTAAAATAACAAGTGCATTCAAAAGGAGGCAAATGGGGAGCTGAGAAGCCACATACAGAACCACAGTCCTGTTCGTGAGACTTGATTGACGTCTGCCTCTCCCATCAAAGTGTAGCTCCAGGAAAACAAGGACTGAGCCTGCTTTGGCCACCATCACATCCCACCTCAGCACCTAACACAGTGCCTGGCACACAGCAGGGGCTTAATGGCTACCTGGGGATAGACAAGAAGACTTGGGGGCACGATATACTTATCTTAATGTATCTGAAGGAGTGCTGGATGAAAAGGCTGAATCCAGGTGTTTTTTTTTTTTTCCCTGTAGTTCTAGAGCAGCGCTGTCCAACAAGAATAATAAAGTAGCACGTGAGCCACATAGGTAATTCGATTTTTTCTAAGAGCCACGTTATAAAAGTGAACAGGTGAAACTGACTTCATAACGTATTTTCTAGGATTCAGTGTGTCCAGATTATCATTTCAACATGGCAAGGATGAAAACAAACATAAAATGAATGAACATATGCCTAAGACACACGTAACACGTGCGTACATTAATGAGATTTTATATTCTTTTTCATAGTAAGTCTTTCGCAACCCAGAGTGTGTTTTGCGCGGACAGCACATCTCAGTTCAGACTCATCACATTTCCAGTGTTCAGTAACCATATGGGGAGGGGCTACCACTCTGGAAGGCACGGTTTTAGGTCGCTTGAAAACCAGAACCCGGAAATCACCGGGGACCGGGCTCCACAGAACGGAATGCCTTTCCCTCCGAACCCTGCCTGTGGCTGGACTAGGGAACCTTGGAAAAGAACAAGGCTCCCTCAGACAGGAGGAATCCAAGCAGAGGCTGGTGATTCCCTCCTGGAGACCCCTGAGAAAGGACTCTTTCCTTGGCTTGAAGTTCAGACTAGATGAACCCCTGAGGTGCCATCCAATTCTTACACACCTCAGAGTCCAGGCCTGATGCATTAGAAGCCTGCTGCCATGATAATTAACATCTGTATGACGCCTTTGGCACTGTGAAATGCCGCCGTGCACACAACCTCACCTGATGCCCTGATTCTCTTCTGGGTCTGCCAGGCAGGTTTTGCGTTTTTAATTTCTTTTTTACAAAAAATGATTATCCACCTACTTACTTACAGATGAAGAAATACAGGCTCAGAGAGAAGCTGACCGGTCACCAAGGGCTGCCCCAAGGTGGAGGGCCAAGAACAGGCCTGTAGAAGAGGGTAGGTACCCCATCCATAGAAAATTCTCTCAAAGGCCCCACACCACTCACACAGGTTCTGAGCTCACTCAGCAGCCTGGGGCGAGGAGGAGTTGAAGGCATGCTGGTGGCTCTTGGCAGGAACAATGTGGGGGCACCTTGACGTGGGGACCCCGGCAACACAGACCAGGAGAGCAGAGCCTGGCTTTACTCACAGCGGCTGTGTCATTTGGTCTTCCAAGTCACACCCTCGTGAGGTCATCACCAACTGCTCCCAGAACATCTGCCCAAAATAGCACTGACATCTGGATGTTACAAAAAAGACTCATCGCTGTGGAATTACAAAGAGCATCTGACCCTCATCATGCAGCGCTTTTGTTTGTGTGTGGCTCGAACTAGCTGGGGAGGGAGAAAACCGTCAGTGGAAAATGCACGTGTCTTCTTGGGAACGACCTGCTGGTTCCGTGGCTCTTTCCCTGGCCACTGCAGATCACCCAAAGATAAGCCCAAACCCGTCACACACAGGAGTGCCACGCCATGTGGCTGTTGGGTTCAAGATGGGTTGAGCAAACAAGGCCTCCTTACTCCAAAGCGTCTCCTTGCTTCTCACTCCAAGCTGATGCTCCTGGTCTCAAACACCCTCCCTTCCTCACCAGACTTGGCCCCCGGTTATTCCTGCCTATTTTTAAAAACACGACTTCACTTTCAAACCCTGTTTGGTTCCCATGAGCAAATCCAGCAGGTCTAGCACATTACCACTGTGCACTCCTGACTGCTCCCCACTGCCCATAGGATGAAGTCCAGGTGTTCTGGCGTGGGGTCTCAGCCCCAACCAGCTCCCACTCTGCCTTCGTGGAGTCGGGGCTATAGGCGTGCTGGCTGAAAGGTGACACACTCATTGGCCTCTGTGCCCACGTTGTTCCCTCTCCTAAAATCCCTTCCATCCACGTCGCAACCTGGAAAGTCGCACTTCTTCAAGTTCCAGCTCAAACGTCACCTAAGCCTTCACCTCACTGAGGTCCCTAAGCACGAACCATTTCTTACCTATTTGTACCTCTACCACAGCCAAATAAACGGACAAGATACTTCTAGAAACTGCAAAGAAAACACAACAGGAAAATGTGACAGTGGGCATGCAGTGAGAGGCAAATCTGGAAGGGTGGCCGGAGAGATCCGTGGTGAGGGACTGACAGAGGAGAAGGCAGGGGGTTCTGGGGGCCAGGAGCTCCACACGGAGGAAGAGCAAGCATGAACGCCTTCATTGGGAGTGAACCTGAAGGGTCTAAGGGACAGCAAGTGGGCCGGGAGGCTGCGCCACCATGGACAGCAGCTAGAGCCAAAGGGCACAGGTCCAGGAGGAAGGTGGGTTCTCTCTCACGGTTCGCGATAAGCAGTATACAGGTTTACCCTACATGGAATAGGAAGCCCACGGAACGTCGTGCAGGGACGTACAAGGCGATTCTGGTTGCTGCATGAGGAACACGTGACAGAGGGGACACAGGAGATGCTGGTGGTGGTGAGGGTGACAAGGACTGGCACAGGGGCCGGCGGACGGGAGATGGAGAGAAGACACCACACACAGAGCTGAGAGCGCTTCATCACAGAGAGGCGGGAGTGAAGGCAAGGGCTCCGGCCACTTCCCCAGCACACCCAGGAAGAGCTCTTGGAGCGCAGGGGTCCCTTTTACGAATGTCTACACTGTGTGCCATGCTCCGGGCCCGCAGAAAGTGCTCCCCACATCTGCTACCTCCATTCTGTTGGGACTCACAGCACACTGCAATGTCCTCTTTGCCATCCAGCCAGTCGTTCCTCTGAGCCCAGGACCCCCAAGGGCAGGGGCCGGGCCAAGTGCCCGGCCCAGTAGGCTCCCTGTCACACGTGCCGAATGCCTCCCAGAGGCTGACGACTTAATACAACAGCAAAGCAAGAGGCCACGCTCATTTGCATGTGACAGTCACCTAAGTGTGTCGGCTAGAGATCAGTCACAGTGACAGTCACCCAGTCACGGGGCAAGGGACAGACTAACCCTAGACGATACCAAAGGGCTCTGGGCCTCTGGGGGCCTGCTGGATTCATTGTGAACTCGAGGAAATTCTGAAGTTCGCCATTCCTTCTGCTCCTCACTCTTCTATGATGGAAAGGCTCCTCGAACAACTTGTGCTCTTGCTCAGAGATGCCAATGTCAGTGTGTATTACGAGGCTGACACTTATTCTTCCCCTTCCTCCCTCCCTTGCTGTGCCCGAAACAACTCTGTGACTATCTCCTCCCGGATGTCTTCCTGAATGGCCCCAAATGTCAGTAATCTCTTGGAAATTGGCCGCTGCTGCTGCTAATGTCCGGGCTGTCAGACCCCTAACGGCCTCTGGATTTGTCACGGGCTATTAACTAGCTAACTCTTCATTAAGTGTTGGTAAAGATCAATTTCTGGGGGGCTGACTTGGCTCCACTTGTTTGCTAAATGGAAGACACAGATGTGTCTGCTTACACCTCCCATGGCATCACTTTGCAGGACACTGTGGCCCAGGCACTGGTCAGTAGAACCCCTGGCTTCCACGTGTCAGGCAGATGGCCTCTGCCACCATGGCGATGGGCCAGCAAGGGCAGCCAGGGGGCAGTGGCAAGGGCTCAGGGTATCGGGGAGGCCACCCACTTCCTCCTGTCACCTCCCAGGCCCCAACACACACAGATGATTGGTCCAGGGAGAAGCAAGCCGCTCACCCTGGCTGAGCCAATCGCACTGTTTCGCCTGAGAGCCTGGATTTCTGACCACAGAGCCGGAGGCACTTACACAAGGCTGGGAACAGGGTTGGCATGGAAGATACGAGAGAAGCAGAGACTAGGAGCGTCTTTCCAGCCACCGTGTGCAAAGACGCGGGCATAAAACACAGCCACGGAGCGCCGAGAGACGGGCACGTCAACTTGGCTCCCAACTTTCCGACTCTATTTCTGTGAGACCCAGTCATACCTCCTTTCCTGTCTTGAGCTGCCTGTAAAATATCCCACTGTATCCTTAAAATAAACCCCGCCAATGGCACTTCTTTCTTTCCCTTGCAATCATATCTCTCTCTAAGGTGATGGGCTTTGATGTCAGACTCAACCTGGACCTAAATCTTGGTTCTAGCACTCACTGCTCTCCACTCACATGTAACCTCTCTAGGCCTCAGCTTCCTCATCTATAAAATGGGGCTAGGGGCGCCTGGGTGGCGCAGTCGGTTAAGCGTCCGACTTCAGCCAGGTCACGATCTCGCGGTCTGTGAGTTCGAGCCCCGCGTCGGGCTCTGGGCTGATGGCTCAGAGCCTGGAGCCTGTTTCCGATTCTGTGTCTCCCTCTCTCTCTGCCCCTCCCCCGTTCATGCTCTGTCTCTCTCTGTCCCAAAAATAAATAAACGTTGAAAAAAAAAAAAAATTAAAATGGGGCTAATGCCACTCACTTCATGCGGTTATTGTGGGGATTAAGTGAGTTGATGTAGGTGAAAGCTAATATCTGCTGAATGGTTCTCAATGCAGATGGAAAGAGAAGCTAACCCCCCCACCTCCTGCCCAAAGACACAGGACAATGTCTGAAGACATTTTGGGTTGTCACATCTGCTGGAGGTGACTGGCATCTAGTGGGCAGAGGCCAGTGGTACGGCTAAGCTTCCTACAGTAAACAGGGCAGACCCCCCCCCCAACCCCCCTGCCATACACACAACAAAGATTATCCAGCCCCAACCATCAATAGTGCTGAGGTCGACAAGTTGTGCTATAAAGTCTGGATCTCTGTTGTCAACTACGTCAGGAATTCCTCCCCCACAGACAACGGGGCCACATTTCACATCAGCAACAGCACTTTTAAAGTGGCCCCTTTGAAAGCCCCCTGTCTCCTCCACACCTCCTCTAGCCTCCTGCCCCCGTCCTACCTCCTCTCCAGCACCTCAAGCCTCCTTTCCGGGAGAGTAATGAAAATGCCCTGTGTTCTGCAGAAAGGACTCTCTCCTTCTTCTGGGAGAACCCTATAGGGACCTGATGACAAAAGCCAAGCAGGGAGGGCTTCACATTTACCTGTTCACATCCATGGCTGGAAAAGAAGGAGGGGAAGCACAGGGGAGGATGATGGCCACCCTGCTTTTCTCCCCTTCATTCAGCTGTGCCTGGGGCTGCTCTCCCAAAGACCCATCAGATGATCTAGCTTTACACAAAGGGTCTCATGATCATCATGCTGGGCAGAGGGAGAGGAGACACGCACATCTGTGGCCTCAGAGAAGCCAACATCACTGGGGAAACGAAAGATGGCTTTAGATCTTGGAGTGACAGAAGAAGATGGGACTGTTTCCAGAGTGGCTTTGGCCATGAGTACCTGGGACTCTGCACAAGGACGGGCAGAGCAAAGGAAAACAGCCAGCAGGCACCAACACTAGGGGGCTTCCGGGTTTTCCCTGGGAGAACCACGGAGGTGGCAGCCTTCTTTCAGAGTCAAATGGAGTGAAGGCAAACTCAACTCCACCAGCACTGGCTGCCGGTCCCGGCCCCCGGGCCTGATGGACCAGGGATGGGCGCAGAAGCTCCAGGCAAGAGCGAAATGTGGGTGTGAGGGGACTGGATGCGGTATCGGCCACAGGCTATTCAATACAGCTTACACCGTGACACTGCGGATCCCTGTTAAGCCTCTCAGCTTCTTCATTTATAAAACGAGAAAGTTCCTTCCAGCTCTAATTAGGTCTAAGATTAAGCCTAGAGGTGAGCATCTCACAGCTAAGAGGATCTTCTAACCCAGCTGGGAGGGGCTGGTCAAATACAGAGGCTCCCTTCATTAAGTCTTAGAGTTTGCCCACAGGTACGAGCCACTGTGCATCCTTAATGCCATCAGAGACGGCAGGGCAATGGGGGCTGGATGTGGGATCAAGGGCTGGGCCCACATCTGGACCTTATAACCTACTAACTGGATGGCTTAAGTCACTTGACATACCGTTAATCTCTTCTTTGCAAGGTGGCTCGGAGGCTTACGTGAGAATGGAAAGCACTAAAGCACACAGCAGCAGCTGAATAAACGCGATTTGTCTCTGCATTATTTAAAAAAAATGCTGGGGCCGCTGGGTGGCTCAGTCGGTGAAGTGTCCGACTTCAGCTCAGGACATGATATCGTGGTTCACGGGTTTGAGCCCCGCATCGAGTTCTGTGCTGACAGCCCAGAGCCTGGAGCCTGCTTCTGATTCTGTGTCTCCCTCTCTCTCTGCCCTTCCCCTGCTCGTGTGCTCACTCGCGCTCTCCCTCAAAAAATAAACATTAAAAAAATAAAAAAAAAACAAAACAAAAAACAACGCTAAACCATATGACAGAGAAAACAAACGGCTAGAGTTAAGGAACAAGGACATCTGTTACTCCAGATGAAATGCTAGAAGCCACAAAATGACCTGCAGTGGAAGATGAGCTAAATGTATCAATTGCACATCCACAGAATGGGTTCCTACACAGCTTTTTAAAATGCTGTTTAAAGATAAAATTAGCGGAATGGGAAAGTTCTCACAGCCGTGAAAGAATAAAGTATGATCAAATGTATAAATGGCACAATACCAATTATATAAAATTAATATATACTCTCCCTCTCTCTATATATATATATTAATCTTTGATAAATACAAATTATAGTAATTTCTGAGTGGTGGAATTATATTTTTTTAATTTCTTCAGTATACTCTGTACTTAAAAAATTTTTTTTAACATTTATTCATTCTTGAGATATAGAGACAGAGCATGAGAGGGGGAGGGGGGAGAGGGAAAGAGAGAGAGAGAGAGAGAGAGAGAGAGAGAGAGAGAGAGATGCAGAATCTGAGGCAGACTCTACGCTCTGAGCTGTCAGCACAGAGCCCAATGTGGGGCTCAAACCCACGGACCGCAAGATCATGACCTGAGCTGAAGTCAGACGCTTAACCGACTGAGCCACTCAGGCGCCCCTACTTCTCTGTCCTTTAAAACACATTTTCCAACAAGCATGTATTATACTAAGAGACCATACATCGTATTTATAAATGTCAGAAGTAAGAGGAAGCAGGTTTGGAGCCAAAGCCCTGGTGGGCGGCTGGAGATGGAAGGACAGAAAGCTAGCAGAGAGGGGGTTTGGGTCGGGGAACACCAGGCACCCCAAAAGTTCCTTTTAAGACAGGGGAGGTAGACGTGTTTGAAGGCACAGAGGAAGAAGGCTCTCAGAGAAGTCCAGCAAAAACCACTGTGGAGAAAGAGACCCAATGTGCTGCTAAAACTTCTCCGAGCTTCCCTGAGATGATCTCCACAGCCGGAGTTACAATTTCAACCTCTCTGAGTTCTGAGTTAGGACTAAAGGGGTTACCACGTGTAAAATGCCTGACACAGTATAGACACACACTACATGGAAGGGACTGTCATTATGTGGTAATAATTTTAAAAATGGCTGAGAGGCGGTGGATGGGAAAATTGAAGCAGGAAACTGGGTGAGACGCTCACCTAGGAAAAGAACACAAATCAAAACTAAGTTCTATGCATGGAGCCCACATACCAAGTGGCATCCAAATCTGGGCACCGTTGAACATGAAGGTGTCAAAGGTTATGTTTATGCAACACCGAGTTCTCCGTTTGGGGTTGGACGGGATGGCCCAAGGACGGTCTTAGTGCACTTGACCTCCATCAGCCTGCCTGGGTCAGTGAGGGTCCAGGAGTTCGGACACTTGGAATCTGCTCCTTCTGGTCACGCAGCAGAGTGACAGCAAACGAGGCTGTGTGATGTGGTCTGAAGTGGGGGTGGGGGAGGGTCTTTTTGACCTTCAGGAAATTGGCTTCTTACCACAACCAAACTCATCAAAAGCCTGCTCCTGAGATCAGATTCACATCCAAATAATGCTGACATATGATGAATGCAGGAAGGATACTGAGTCTTCTTCAGGAGCCAGCTCTTTGCCATGGTTTGTTTTTCTGGCCTGCACTTGGGAGACAGAGTATCTAGAATCCCATGGGTGATGCCTCCTCCTGTCCACACTCTTGGTTTTGAAGCTGAAACCAATCCAAACACTTCTTTCCACCGCTTGCCCTTGGGGTTAAGGCCTCGCCAGGTCTAGGAGGCTGACCTTGGCCAAGAAACAAAGTCAAGTCAACTGGCATCTATGGAAAGCAAATGCATGCTTTGGACAGTGACTAACACCACAGCCCCCAGCTGAGCAGGCAGCCATGGCCACGTCAATGGCACAAAGGTGGGTCACAAGAAATCATCTCATTCATTAACCCAGGACAGAAGAGCTCATCCTAGTCAACTTGTTTCTAGAATCTCTCCCTTGTCTTCCCTTCGCTCTGTGGCCACCTGAGTCATGCTCCTAAAATACACATCTGAAAATCTGCAGATGAGTTGCCATGGCCTAAAAGATCACCTAAGTCCCTCGAGGTGGGGGGATATGTTTCCCCATAATTAAAATCAACTCTGATTCTCCTGGACTGGCCCCTAGGACAACTATACCTTTGCATACGCTATCCCCACCCCCTGCATGGAACATCTGCCCTCCTCTCTGGTCTAACTGGTAGACTCCGATTCACCCTTAGAGGTTCAGGCTTCTGTGTGATGCCCTCTCTGACCCCCACCTCCATGCCCCCAGAAGACATTTCACAGCCCACTCTGTGCTTGATGACCACAGGCAATGTCGGGTTCCTCCGTGAGTGAGTCAGAAGCGGGAAGGGCTCCCTGAATCGTCTGGAACTTGCCACAAAGTTCACAGCGTTCAGAGGTGCGTGAACGAGCTAAGGCCACCACGAAGCCTCATCCCCGCAACGACGGGCCAACAGTCTGGGTGCTCCAGATATCATTTCTAGTGCCACAACAAAGCGGTCACAGCCAACCCCTTCAGTCACCGCCGGGGGCTGTCGCCAACAGTCAACACCTTTTCACTTTTAACATTAATTTTAGGTTCGCTAGGCAAAATGATCGAACTAGGTTTTTGCACAGCCTGTGCCTGGCACATTTTTGACACTATGTGAATATCAGATGGTAACAGTAAAGAGAAGAGTCAGAGTGTTTGCTTCAGGACAGACGCCAAGAGCTCCGTGGGGATGGGAATAAGCACGTAGTACCACAACCGCCTGGCTGAGAAAGGACAGTGCCAGGTTCTGGGACAGCCACTGACGACCCTCCAAGCCTTCTGGGGCTCACCTGAGAGCCGAGATCTCTCGCCACTTCTCCCTCTCTTGACAAGATGCATCCTGCTCACTGTGGAGTTTGACGCTGAGCCTCATGGCTACTAAGTTAAATAAACCTCCCAACTCCAACCCTCCAACGAGTAGATTCAAATGTGTTCCGCGTCACTTAGCTAGGAGTCTACAGCACACAGATCTCCTAAAAATTTTAAATTAAATATTGAAGTGTCATTTCACTTACCTTCTGTGTTTATATGCTTCAGATTCGGAATCGCTTTCCGTACTTTAGACAGCTCCTTGGGACTTCGTGGTTCTGATTTCTGACACCGGGCATATGTGGGAAGGATGGGAGATGGTGGTGTCTCTGGGTAAGTGTGAGATCCCTTCAGATTCTGTAACTCTATGACTCTAATCACACACATGTACATATATATTCAGTGAAATCTGCCGGTCTCCATCTGGATTCAAAATGTATGTGTTGGGGCGCCTGGCTGGCTCAGTCGGTAGAGCGTGTGACTCTTTCAGGGTCATGAGTTCAAGCCCCATGACGCGCACAGAGCTTATCTTGAACAAACAAATAAATAAAATATACGTGTCAAGAAGACCATACAATTCGTTCTAGAAGCAAGAGTGGACATTGCCTACTACTCTTTTACCTGCCTCTAAAGTCTGAGCGTACAAAAGATTGTACAATTTCATCTTTGGTCTGTTAGCTGATTTCTTAAGAGTTCTGTTTATTTAGCAAACATTATTGGATTCGTGCACTGAAGTCTCAACTCCAGAAACAGGGCTTCTGGTCCCAGTGCTGGCAACGATTTTTGACATATCATCTGTGTCTCCCTCCCTGTCCCTGAAACCTGAAATGCTTGCTTGGTAAGATGAAGGCCCTGGACAAACCCTCGCCGAGTGATGGAAACATATCCATCAACACTACATGCACGAGAAAGGGTTCATGGGGACCCAGAAGGGTCATGCATTTTAGGAAATCTGAAATCCAGTTCTATTTTTTTTGTCCAGGGTTGCTATAAAGGAAGGGCAAGCACCCATGCTGACCCTAACCCTAACCCTCTGCAGGTTGGATACTTTATCTACAAAGCATCACCTTCAATTTAATGCTCAGAGCGGCCACGTGAGATGGGCATCATCAAGGAGGATGCAGAAGGTCTGAGGCCAGCCCAGCCCAGGCCCCTCAGCACTTGGGGACAAATCAGGACGTGCACCTAGAGGTCTAGGATTGCTCAAACCACGGACACCTGAGTCAGTCCCGGCGCCTGCCAAAAACGCATATTCCCAGGCCACAACCAAGTCAGTCTGGATTTGTAAAAGTTTCCCCAGCCTGGGAAATGGACATCTTACACAGCTCCCCAGATGCTTCTGATGCTCACTGATGCTCAAGACCTACAGCCAAAGGGCAGCAATTAAAGGGCTGATGCCGGGTCCACTCTCCTTAGGAGTCGCCCACATGCCAATAGCAGCAGTAATCACCCCACTCTCCGGGATGCCTAGCGAAGCCACGGGCGATGGCAGAGGCCGGCAGCACTGTCCAGACGTTACTACTTCCTTTTGGACTTCACTGCACGGGCAGAGCACCAGGCGGGGCCATGGGAGAGGTTGCTGCCAGCGTCACTGTGGGACATCGCCCCTAGAACACAGATGGGCTTGCAGCTCATTGTTGTACCCTGTGAGAAGCCAGGCTCTACATGGAGGTTGGGGGACCTTCTTCTGGATGGCTCCTTTAGCCACTACCCATTTCCCTGGCCTGGAACAGAAGAAAGATACATGCCTGCTCTCTTCTCACCCTGCATTATGTCCTAGTGCTACAGATTCAAATGCCCATCACACAACGGGATCTCCCCATTTCCCTGGCCTGGCATGACCACCCACACTGGACAAAACCTGATCTGTTCAAAGAACCGACCTGCTTCCTTTCATGAGAAAACATCTTCTCTCGAAGCTGTAATAGCTATTATTTTTGAAAATATTAAGACATTAGCAAAGCTGAGTGTCAAAATTGTACACATCCTTTCCAATGGCCAGTGTCTTCGAGGGGCGCCTGGGTAGCTCAGTCAGTGAAACATCTAACTTCGGCTCAGGTCACGATCTTACAGTTCGTGAGTTTGAGCTCCACACTGGGCTCTGTGCTGATAGCTCAGATCCGGAGACTGCTTCGGATTCCGTGTCTCCCTCTCTTTCTATCCCTCCCCTGCTCACGCTCTCTTTCAAAAATAAATAAATGTTAAAAAAAAATTTTTAAGGGGTGTCTGGGTGGCTCAGTCAGTTAAGCATCTGACTTCAGCTCAGGTCATGATCTCACAGTCTTTGTGAGTTCGAGACCCACATCAGGCTCTATGCTGACAGCTCAGAGCCTGGAGCCTGCTTCAGTCTCTGTGTCTCTCTCTCTCTCTGCCCCTCCCCTGCTCATGCTCTGTCTCTCTCAGACTCAAAAATGAATAAAAACACTAAAAATTTTTTTTTAATTTTTAAGATAAATAAAATGGCCAGCATCTTCTACATCTCTGTGCATTTTCCTCTTCCACATATCTTTTTTTTTGTTTATAGAAGATGAATAATAATCTCTCACATTTATATAGAACTTTATCATCTTCCAAGTACTTTCACTCACATTATCTCAGATATGTTCTCCTGGCCAGCCAGGGAGGCTGCTCAGACGGGAATCATGATCTCCATTTTAGCAATGACACAGGAGCAGAGATAGGGTGGCATGTCCGTCTACCCAGCTCTACCTGTCCCCATAGAGAGAGCACCTGCACACAGGCCTTCCAGCTCTGACCACATCTGACCCTCACGAGAGGCTCTCACTCATCTCCAAATAATTTTTGCCATGAGCAAAGGAGGTCCCTTCAGATCCATGACTGCGCGTGAAAGGCCAACCGCTCTTCCCATGACACAGGACACGAGTGGTCCAGCGGCCATGGTTAAGGACGGACCATCCGATTAATATACATGGACCCAAATGCTGGTGCCGAAGTCCAGACCCTGCTGGAATGCTCACTGGTAGGTCGCTATACCTGTAGGTTGGGGAAAACAAGGAAAAACAGAAGCTAAGAGGAAGGAAGCCTGGTGTGTGTCGGGGAAGCCTGCTAGAGCTCCAACACCGAATCCGCTGGAGCAGGCAGCGAGAGCAGAGGATGTCGGGTCTTAGGCTGAATCTTCCACAGGACCCCAAGGTCAGTGTCACACCAAAAGTAATGCAAGGGAATGAAGTGACACACGCTTTTCAGCGTCTCAAGGTCAGAATTTCAGCAATGTACAGACAGCCTTAGAAGCGTGTGAGGAATCTGATTTACGCTGGGTATGGAGGGTCGAGGCTGGTCCGTGGGAGCCGTGAAACAAGTTCTAGGTCTAGCATTCTAGACTGACTCCCCACACGTGGACACACATCATTATTGTTGAGATTTGGGGTGAAAGAAGCCTGGACTCAGAGTAGAAATCTGGGTTAGCACGACCATTCCTTAAGAATGTCACCAGGCACCAGCCTCCGAGCTTCGGATGGCTACCTACCCACAACTGAGGTGCCTGGAGGTTCTAATCCATAAGGTATGAACTTCCCTCAAGTCAGGCCAGAAAGGACAATCTGGTTTGGCACTGAAACACAGAGTCTGGCATAGACGTTATGACCAAAACATTATGTAGGTGAAAACCACTGCAATCTTAAAGACCGGGCTACAAGCAACAGATAGATCACAGAGGGTCAAGGCTCTAAGACCCATGGAACACAAGCAGCAGCCCATAGCATGTTGCTACGGTATATAAGCCCTGTGAGTATTTGCTGCTCTGGCTTCAGCACTCAGAAGAGTATACGGCCTCTCAAATGCACTCAGTCACTATTTGTGGAAGGAATGACCTCCTGAGCTGGTCACCAGGGAACAGGAGGAGAACCTAGAACCAGGACTTCCAAATCAAAGTTAACCAAACCAGCCCTGAGGCCCGCCTTCCCTGTTCCCCTCTTCTTAGAGGTCAAGTTCTAATGATCAGTTGAGTAAAAACGGTCATTTCTCGGTGAATTCTGGGCCCTTCCGAGTACAGCATTAACATGGGCCGTTGTGAATCCAGAGTCACAAGACTTCTGGGCTAGCAGACATCTTAGAAGCCACCTGACCTCCCCACCTTTAGGAGAGAGGATGAAGTAGAGGCTTAGGGAGGAAATTTCTAGAACTTAGAACCGGGAAGTGGTAACTGAAGCAATGGTAAAATTTTTTTTATTTAAAAAAAAAAAAAAAAAAAAGACTTTGGCTTTGAAGGAGGCATATGGTTCCTACCAAGATGCCTGAAAAGGTTGAATTAATTGATGCTTCTGCCCAGGTGGGGAGCATGGGGTCATGTCAGTTTCTAAACCTGAAGCCCCTTAATTCCTGGCAACGTGGAATTTCCAGTAAGAGGAGAAGAAAAACTTGAACAGGATCATTAAAAAGTACCAGAAGCCTCAGATACTAAACAGCCCTTCAACAATAGGCTGGCGAAGGAACAGCACAGATTAGATTTCCCAGGGAAAAACAAAACAAAACAAAACAAAAAACCTCTCTCACTAGTTTTAGACATTAGAGGAGAATGTGCTCCAGGCAAGACCCATTTTAGGCTTCACGAAACCCAGCTGGCTAGGAGGACCATCGGACACACAGGAGAAATCCAGAGAACAGATGGGGTGCCTTTCTCTACCTGCAACCTGGCCCAGAGAAGTTCTGCAGTTACAGCAGGGGCCGGGAGGTGCTGGTCCCAGCCTGGGGCAGTGGCCAAGCCCCAGTGACACCACAGGGAATGCCTGCAGCCTACGCAACACACTGTGTGAGCGCCCCGCTCTGCCCTGCCCTGCTGACAAGTTCAGGATGGGGACCAGTCTCCAGGGTCCCCAAACTGTGGTGCTATCCAAAACTCCCACCCTGTCCCCATCATCAGCCCCCACACCCACAAGCTCTGGCCAAAAGCACTGGCCCCGGGGCAAGGAGGAAGCAGGCTGGGGTCTCTTCTGGGTCAGGCAGGGGCACTGGATGAGGGCAGGTACTCACACTCTTACAGACCCCTCGTGAAAAAGCCTCTGCTCTCGGGGGCATCACGGGGTCTGGGGCCGTGCAGGTGTTAGAACTCACTCCCAGTTGTGAGTGAGCTCTGTGCTCCCTGTCTGAGCTGCCTGGAGCCAGCAGAGTCCAGCCCTCTGCCCTCTGCAAGCTGGTGCCAGAAACTAAAACCGGTCTGCAGTCTGGTTCATCGTCCCCTCTTAGATCACTCTGCCTGCCTGAGAGTCTTGTTGGAATTCATCGTTCTATATGTGTACTTACTCGAGGTTGTGCATTTTATATTTAAACACATCCGGGTGTCTACATCCCTTTGGGCCACACAACATGGCTTTTTACCTAACAGAGCTCTAACAAAGGAAAGAGCAAAGAAAAAGCGTGACATTTCCCTCTGGCAAAGTTTACCTTTGCACCACTATCCTCATAACACATACAGCACAGAGTGAGTTTTATTGGAGTTGTTACCAGCCTGGTTTTATTTCTTTATACAAATTCATCTAAGGGCCTCCGGGGGACACATGAGGCCACTGGAAGAAACCCAGAAGGCCCCTGTGCGGCCAGCTCAAGTATCAAAGCCTAGACCACAGCTCCCCCTGGGTCTCCCTGTACCCATTGGACTAACTGTCTCCAGCCTGAAAAACCACATGCCTGAGACTCCACCGTTCTGCATTCCCCATCCTGTTCTGCCCTTTTAACTCTGACCTTGAACAGGCCATCAAACCCTTCTGACCCTCACTTCCCACTGCTGTGAAACGTGGTGACCGTCTCGTCCTGTGTGAGGATAAAATGAGAGTAAATGGAGATCATGTGACACTATAACAGGCCATCAATAATTGATAGTTGATTGTGCCGGGACACAACTGAGCAGTGAAGGGGATATTCTCACTGGCACAAGAAAATGGTCGTCATTTTCTTGCACGACAGCTACATGTCACCTGATAGAGGAGACTGAGAAGCAAGGCCACCTCAGACGTGAAAGTTGGATGAATCCAATGGCCACTGTCATTCTACCCGATCCACCTGCCACCCTAGACCCAGGTGATCCCTCCTCTTCCCGGAGGAAATACTTTCTTCCCTTGGCTGCCCAGACTGCACCTGCTACAGTGTCCCAGCTGTTCTCTCTGGCCCAGGTCCTCCCGCTCTGCCCCCTCGGCAAGGGAGTGCTCTAGGCTCCCTTTCCTGTCTGCACGCACGCCCTGGGCCATCTCGTCCAGCCTTGCTGGTTTAGGTACCATCTCACACGGATGACTCCCAAACTGACACTTCTCCCGACCTCTGTGGCCCTGTACCCAAGTCCCCACTCACTGTCGGACCTGGATACCCTGGAGGCATCTGACGCTTAGCGGCTCCAAACGCAGGCCCCTGGTCAACCCTCACCCTCCCAAGTTTCCTCTCTCTATGGACCTCTCCATCCTTACAGCAGCCCCACCCATCCAGTTGCGGAGACCCTCCTTGACTCCTCAAATCAACCACTCCCCACAAAGAACCCATCCGAGTATGCGTCAGTCCTCCCTTTGAGGTATGTGCATGCTACTCCGTGCTCCCATGGATCCCTCTAAGTCCCTGCATACAGTCCTGCCTCCTACCTGCCCTCCTCAGCCCAATGTCAACGGAGCATAGGGGGGCCCTCAGATTCTGTCCCTCCTCTGCTCAGCACCCTGCCGTGCCCCCCCCCCCCCCGCCCCCTGCCGCCATCCTGCTGCATAAGGCCAAGATCATGCCAACAGTCAGCAAGACCCCACTGACTCTGTGCCTCACCCCTTCCCTCGCTGGGCCCCAGCCAGGCCAGCCTCCCTGTCCCTCTGATCTTCCCTCACCGTCTCTTCATCTCCATGTGGGCATTTATGTCTGTCAGTCTCTCACCCCACGTGTCCCCCCAGCTGCCCAAGCTGGCACACGGAGGGAGGGCTCACACTGCCGCTCTGGGGGTGGCAAGAAGAGGACCATCTTCCTCCAAAGAGCGAAATACTGGGAGGACAGTGTGAATGCCAGTGTCTTCAGGCGTGTGGACAACGCGCTCTGAAAGTGCCTCCAACCTCACTCCCTATTGGACCATCCACCCCGCTACGCAGGCACGGCCTCGGGATCCCCCTCCGCACCACAGAGACGATGATGATGCCTCATCCCCTGGGGTCTTTTGACATACGAGCTTCTTCTGTAAACTCTAAAATGCTACACAAATCCAACATCATGAAACTTTCTCTAGACTTCTTTCTGTGACCCGTCTTCCACGCTCCAAACCCCGAGCCCTGCGCCACCCGCCCGATACGGTGACACAGACTTCCCCTGACACCTCAAAGTCAAAAATGCTGAGGCGTGACATGTTTTCCCTCCTTTCCCTCCCTTTCCCCGTTCTAGCTTCCAGTCACCCGCCGCCGGCTGCAGGGTAATCATCACCTCTTCCCGATCCATATCAGCCCAGTCCAACCAGACTCCGATCTTTTTAGCACCGTTTCTGTGATGCTCCTCAAAGCTGTCTCCTGGCTGCATCTCTGACTTGGTCCTCGTCCTCCTGACGGCTTGCCAGAAGCATCACAACGCCTTCCGAGGGGCCCGCCACCTGCAGCTGCTTCCTCCTTCAACCCACCCAGGCACGGCAGCCAGAACTTTCTGCCAAAAACCCAGGGCATCTCCGCTATTCAAAAGCTTCCGATGGGCTTGCCCACGGCATACATAGTAAAATCTGAAAATCCACCGCCTTATCCAAAATGCTTCCCTTCCAACTTCATCTCCATTTACACCCTCACCACACCTCCACCTACTCAAAGGTTGAAAGCACAGCCCACCCTGAGACCGTCAAGGTCACCGGACACTCCACCTCTCCACCCTTCCCGCAGCTGTTCCCACCGCCAACACCACCACGCCAAAGCCCTCCCCTTCCTTTAAGATTCTGGGATTCCACATCTTCAAGGGAGCATTCCCAGATGCTCTCAGGGAGAATTCCATTCTCTCTCCCACACCTGGCCCCCACCGTGCCTCACTTGCCCTCATCACACGCGTGCATACACACGGTGCGGCCCTCTGGGTTTGAGACGATTCTGGACAAAGTTTAACGCTAGCCCCTCTCAGGGGACTGTGTATTCTGGCCCCCGTCTTGACCAAAGATCGGTACTGCAGAGACTCAACACAAAAAGGGTACCCCCTACGGGCAAAGGCCCACGGGTGAGGGCGGGCGGAACATCACCACTGCCAACCACCATGGCCATCAACTGGCTAAATCGCCATGGAGTCCTGTGGCAGTGCCACCTGAGAGGGCACAGCTGATGTCCCTTTTACCGACTTCCTGAGGCACTGAAAAGTCTCAGCCACCCAGCCGGCAGCATAGCTGTCAGTAAGGGGCAGAGCCCAGGATAAACCATCTCAGTCTTGCCCCAAGGACTGGGCTCTTCCCACAACCTCCGGCCCCTCCAGGACGGACGGTGACTTAAGGCCCCCTCAGGGACTCACCTCAGACACACCACACTTCCACATTTTGTACAGTGCAATTCCAAAGAGGGTCAAAGCTAGGGATCCAGGAAAACCTTTGAGGCCTCAAGGAACAGAAGGGCTTATTAGCAGAACAACTGAGCCCAAAAGCAGCCCCCTGATTTGGGATTCTAGAAAGGCTTGTCATCAGATGGCTGATTTCAAGGAAACAAAATAGGCTCATGTTCCTGCTGTGCCCTGCCTAAGTTCTAAAAGGTTAACACGATTAACATTTTCTTTTTCCTCATGCTTTTCAAATTCTTTTTATACTGCTATTATTTCTCCACTGACTCATCCTTTTGTGGGGGGCGGGGGGGGGGTGGTGGAAATACCCTTGTGTTTAGCTCCTTTAAAGCCTTCATAGATTTCCTTTGTCTTCTCTCTTCCTTGCCCTAACCTTTCACATGGGGCCCCGGCACAAGTAAATGAAGTCCAGACAGACACTGGAGATCCTCTGTGCAGAACATGTCTTTAAAAGGCTAGCATTCAGAGCACTCATGAAACGTCCTCTTCATGTCCCTCCCTCACAGGGCGTGAAGGAGCTCAGGCAAGATGCCACATTGCAGCCAGTGGTTCCTTTAGGCAATTCACAAAACGCGTTCATTTCGGGATGCACGCACTGGGAGCTCCGCAGGTTGGCATCTGCTTTTCAAGCCATCAGACCGCTGAGCAAAGAGTGCTTCCCGTTTCCATGGGACAGGTTTCACACTTCTCTGGTGTCCTCAGAACACGAGAGGTGCTGGAGAGGTCCCGCAGGGCACTGGAGAAGCAGGGCTGGGCTTCAGGAGCTGTGGGTTCCAATCCCCCTCCGCAGAGGTGGGTGTGACTTAAGACATCCTGCTTAACTCTGGCAGACCTCAGTCTCCCCCTCTGTAAATCCAAGCTCTGGGGAACAATGACTGCTCAGACAGACCCCGTTAGACCTAAAATGTTCCAAATCTTTTAGCCCTTGGGGCAGAGTTGTTCAAAGTTCGCCATTGGGTTTCCACGGTTCAATCAGCAGTAATGCGAGCAGGTTTTTAAATCATTTTAGGGAGCGCTAGTGCCCGTGCTATTTACTGTGGCTGTGGCAGGATGCCACCGTCCTCTCCCCCACCTCCCCCACCACTTGGCTTCTGCCAGAGGCTCTGCAGAAGGCGAGAAATGTCCACTGTGGACTCCCAGGATGAAATTTTGTATTTTGCAAAGGTCGTTTCCCTTGGTGTTTGTCTGAGAAAAGCATCAGTGCATAAATCTCAAAGCCGCTGAAGGAAAAAAAAAAAAGTATCCAACTGTGTCTAACATGCAGCTTTTGAAAACCAACTAACCCTTTGGGGCATTTTGCAGAATAAAATACACAGAAAGAATCAACAGGAGGGTGGCATTTAAATTATTCAAAGGAACATCATTAAAGCAAACTTTGCTGTGCTGGTGGGGGCCTGGGTAGAGCCCATGTTCAAGATAAACGCACAACTCCTTTGGGACTCCTAGTACCAACTGTTACAAAATTACAGCCCACAACATTTTATTAGAGCAATAATGCACCTTAAGAAACATAACTGGGCAGGCAGCCGCAATTCTGAATCATTCCTAGGTAACCTGACCTGTGGCCTTTGGGCTCACAGACTCATCACTGAGCCCAGAAGGCGCCTGATTGAATCATAGATCTTTTACCCTTCATAATACTAGACGGAAGAGTTCCATTAAAATGTATATGGGGCACCCGGGTGGCTCAGTCTGTTAAGCGTCCCAACTTCAGGCTCAGGTGATGAGCTCGCGGTTTGTGAGTTCGAGCCCCACGTCGGGTTCTGTGCTGACAGCTCAGAGCCTGGCGCCTGCTTCCGATTCTGTGTCTCCCTCTCTCTCTGCCCCTCCCCCATTTGTGCTCTCTCTCCCCGTCTCAAAAATAAACATTTTTTAAAAATGTAAATGAAGGCAAGAGTACAGGCTTCAGCTGGATGGGAACTCACCTCCTTAGGGCAGATGTCATTCACAGAATCTTACAAAATCATTCACTCATACAGTGTTGGCTTGACTACATATATGTGATCAGGAAAAAAAAATACTGGGGGGAAAAAAAACAGACAAAACTGTACTTTATTCCTGCAATGTGGGAAAATAGATGAATCTTATTTTCCTTGTTAGCCTCTATTGTGTTTCCAAATTTTCTACGGGGAGTATGTATTCCCTTAGGAGAAAACAAACATTTTTCAAAAGCAAATGTTCACATGGGTCTTTGCCCAGGCAGTGACTACAGCTAAGTAGGTAAAAGATGCATAATGGAAAGCTTGGATATGGACACTTAACCAAGCCCAGGTACGATCCCTGCTTTGGCCCCACTGCAAGGATCTTTAATCCCCAGAACAGAGCAACCCTGTCTCTCATGCTCCCCACAGTATAAGGGCCCGGCCGGGCGGGCCAAAAGATCTGACAGCTGTTCCCACACCACTAGGGACAAATCCTAAATCTGGCATCCTCTGAAAGTGAACAAGTTTCCTTTCTTCCCCCTGGTCAGAGATCTGGCTTGTAAATACAACGGGCTGTGGAGAGTTTTCAAATAAACATGTTCCTCCTGAAGAAAGCCATGATGATAGCACAACTTTCCCAGAAGAGATTCCATTTACTTCCTCTTCTTTAAGAAATTACTTGGCAACAGGATGTAATTGAATTAAAGCATTTACTTGAACGTATGCCCTCTGGGGCCTGAAGGAAACAGGATATTCTTCTAAGCAACTGGCAGTTGGGGGGTGGGGGTGGTTGTCTGGCCGTGGGTCAGACTTTCTCTGACGTTTTTTTTTTTTTTTTTTTTAATTTTTTTTTTTTCAACGTTTATTTATTTTTGGGACAGAGAGAGACAGAGCATGAACGGGGGAGGGGCAGAGAGAGAGGGAGACACAGAATTGGAAACAGGCTCCAGGCTCTGAGCCATCAGCCCAGAGCCTGACGCGGGGCTCGAACTCACGGACCGCGAGATCGTGACCTGGCTGAAGTCGGATGCTTAACCGACTGCGCCACCCAGGCGCCCCTACTTTCTCTGACGTTTAAACACACACATGGGCTCACGGGCTCACACACACACACCCCTCTTTCTGAAGCAAGAAGTCAAGATCTCTTAAGAGATATGCCAGCAAAAAGCAACACGCTTTCATTTCCAGGTCCTACAAAAATTCTTGGGAACACCAACTCCTGGCATTCTGCACTTGGCCTTGGAAGCCATGGAAAAAGCCCTAGTTGCAGCCTGTTCTCCATGGAAATAAGAAGCAGTGATTTCATTGTGGAATAAAATCCACTTGGGGAGGGGGGCGGGGAGTCCTGACCATTCTAGCCTAAAAAATGTATTGTATATTTGAGCTGTTTAAATATTGCATAAAATCCAATATCCCAGCGGTCTTCTTTCTAGGTTAGAACATTTTCCAATTTGACGGTCAGTATGTGTCTTTTTCTTTCCTTTTTCTCTTTTTATTCCTGTTTTAGTAAAAGCATATCTAGACCTAGAACATTCTCTGGTGCTGTAGACTGTCAACAAATATTTATTGATGAACGGAGTATGGCAGGGGAAAGGAACAGGTGCATGTCTCTTCTGGGGGCCAGCAGGTCAAGGCCAGGTTGGAGGGGCAGATTTCAGAGCTGGTGGTTTTTCCCTTTGGTACTAATAGGGTCCAGAGGTTTGGATTCTGGCTCTGATGAGACCACCCTCTGGCTGGAGACGTGCAGCAAATCACCGAAATTCCCAGGAGGCCCGTACCTGCCCTTGCTCTCATTCCACCTCTGTCACGACCTGACATACATCTGACCGGCGACCTGCACCTCACCGCTTCCTCTCCCCCTCCGCTGGCCCCCCGGGTCTTCCTCCCTCGTCGTGTCTTGCAGCACCCAGTGTAATCAGCAGCAAGTCCGCAGAAGGGACTGGTCTTCTGCTCACTGCTAATCCTTGGTGCAGATTCTAGGGAAGATTCTCAAACAGGTGGTTTATGCATATCGAGGAGGATACTGATGAAGAGAGGCAATGCGCGCTCTAGATGACGCACGTCCCCTCCATGCGCCCTGCAAGGAAGTGTCCCTCTTGCACACGTGTGGCTTACCTGAAAAAATAAACTAAAAACCAAGATGCAGAGATGTACACTCTGCAGCCGCCCTCGTGGCTCCTGCCCCTCACTGGACAGATTATTTCACGCCGTACCGTGCATGATCTGTTCCTCCAGCCTGTGCCAACTGCTTAGCTTCTGTGGAAAAGTGTGCCTTTATGTTTTCATTCAGGTCACGGACAAAAATGTTGAATGGCACAAAGCAAAGGGAGGACACCAGTGGCGGTCCACACCAGAGGTATTTGCAGACCGATGCCAATCTAATATGAATCCTTTAGGGGCAGTGTAGCATTGCGTTTAAGAGCATGTGTAAGAGAGGCAAAGAAATCGGGGCGAGACTCCTATTCTGCTCCTGCTGGCTGTGCAACCTTGGGCAAGCTGCTTAATCTCTCTGAGCCTCAATTTGCTCATCCACAATATAGGAAAAATCAAGAGTACCTTTTTCATGTGGTCGGTCTGAGGATTCTACGGGACAACACATATAAAAGCCTTAGCCTGCGTCTGACGCGTGACTTCTCTCTCTCAATAAATAGAAGCAACGTGTTATTCAACAAGTTCCCAAGGACATCATGAGAAAATTTGTTAACACAGATCCAGGAAATCGTATCTTGGGCATCAATTTGATATAATAGCGACTCTATCAGGAATGCAATGCATTGACTCGGCCCTGATTGTTTTTAGAGAGCTCACAACAATCCCCAGTCATCTTCAACCAAAGCTGCCCATCTGTTAACTAATCCACTCTGGACATTTGGTGGAGAATGCTGTCACTCCCTCCCGCGTACTGCCGATTATTTCCAGAAGCCATCATTTCCTGCCTCATACAAACCATGATGACTCGGTCTTGTCATCTTGTCGTCTCCTTTTCCTCATTCCCTAGATTTATTTTCTTATTTTTTTTTTATTTTCTTTCTTTCTTCTTCTTTTTCCCTCCCTCCCTCCCTCTCTCTTTCTTTCTTTCTTTCTTGAAAGAACCCAGGTAGTGGATCTATGAGCTGATTTCTCCAAACTCTCTTAAGAAAATACTAAACAGAACTCAGAGAGCCCCAGGGCCCCATGCAATTTTCTTAATATAATTTATCATCAAACTGGTTTCCATACAACAACCAGTGCTCATCTCAACAAATGCCCTCCTCCCTATCACCCCTTTCCCCTCTCCCCCACCCCCCATCTACCCTTAGTTTGTTCTCAGTCCTTAAGAGTCTCTTATGCTTTGCCTCCCTCCCTCTCTGTAACTTGTTCTTTCCTCCTTCCCTTCCCCCATGGTCTCCTGTTACGTTTCTCAAGATCCACAGACGAGTGAAAACATATGGTATTTGTCTTTCTCTGCCTGGCTTATTTCACTCAGCATAATACCCTCCAGTTCCATCCACGTTGCTGCAAATGGCCAGATTTCATTCTTTCTCATTGCCAAGTAGTATTCCCTTGTACGTATAAACCACATCTTCTTTATCCATTCGTCAGTTGATGGACATCTAGGCTCTTTCCATAGTTTGGCTATTGTTGAAAGTGCTGCCATAACCATTGGGGTACATGTGCCCCTGTGCAACAGCCCTCCTGTATCCTTTGGGTAGATTCCTAGCAGTGCTGCTGCTGGGTCATAGGGTGGTTCTATTTTTAATTTTTTGAGGAACCTCCACACTGTTTAATTACTCTGGACTCCAGCTGCTCTGTGAACCTGTGTGCCCCACCCTTTCCATTTTAAGGCATTCTATCCAGCGAGAAAAATGCAAATGAAGCAGGAGCTGGCTAGTTCCCCGTTCTCACTGTCATCTGTTAAACTCACCACCTGCTCTGTCACTTCTGTCCCCTAAGTGAGAAACTTCTCGAAGACTCAGAAGTCAAAGAGCCCATTCAGAAAGCAAATAAACGCAAATGAACACAAACCTGCCTTCAGACCCTTCTTTCCCCCACTTCGCAGAGAAGAAAACCAAGGCTCCTGTCTGCTGCTAATCTATTAAACCAATCACATCAAGAGGTCATATCCTGCTCCAAGCGTCACCAGATGTAGCACCAGCAGAGTCCCCACATGTGGGGACCATGGTGGGCACTGGCTTGTACATCCCAAACTTCCTCTGCTGGACAGAGGGCAGAGTTTTCCAGGGCAGAAGAAACAGGCAAAGGGACTGAGATATGTAAACAGAGCCAATAACAGATCACCCTTGGCCAATAAAATGCCTTTATGAGGCAATTAGCAGTTCATAAAATCTGCTAAGTAACTTAGAAACCTCTTCACCACTTCTTTAGCGTTTTCCGCTGCTAAAGGGCCCTGGGGAAATATTAGCTCCTACTCGGTGATGAATCACACAACACTGGCAAGGTAGATAGCAGCCACTCACGGGGAGGAGAACGTAGAAAACTGTGTGTCTGTTCTGCTAACTGATAATCTCGAGTGACCCCGGTTTAACAGTGAACTGTCACAGGAGACCGCTATGGGGTAGGTCAGGGAAGGAAGAGAATCGACAGTGGCCTGAAACGAAGCCTCATCCCCTTCCCACATACCCGCCTTGCAGAATTATGGCCAAAATTAGACCTCAAGAACATCCAGAGCCTGGCTCCGTGCCTAGCACCGCCCCAAAACGCACATGCTTGCTAGCACAGGAGTGCTGTTGTTTGCAATCAGCACTCATGAGTGCCCAGAGTCCCCCAGTATTCTTCACCAGAACCCCGTGAAGCGTCACCCACAGCCTTAAAGTGAGAGCCTCAGACTTCGGGAAGGATACGCCTGACTCACCGTCGAGCCTCTCCTCCTGCTCTGCTTTCACTAGAGCAGTTGTTACTGCTGTTACTTTTTCCTTTAAATATTTATTTTTGAGAGAGCACAAGCAGGGGAGGGGCAGAGGGGGGGACAGAGGATCCCAAGCGGGCTCTGCACTGACTGCAGCGAGCCTGACGTGGGGCTTGAACTCACGGAACCGCGAGATCATGACCTGAGCCGAAGTCGGACGCTCAACGGACTGAGCCACCCAGGTGCCCTGTGACTACTATTATTTTATTTGTTCCTTTTTTTTTTTTTTCCTTTGGTTTCCCTTAGACCAGGGTGTGAGCCCCGTGAACACTGGGACCTTGTATTTCCATGGCTGCATCCCCAGGACTCAGAGAAGTGCCTCACACATAGTAGGAACTCAACCAACATCTGTTAGATCAAAACATGGGTGGGTCAAGGAATACACACACACATACATCACTTCACTCAAACATATATCAACATACGGTAGGAAGAATTCAACTTAAATACAGATTACTGTGGATTCCAAAAAAAAAAAAAAAGTCTAAGCTCATTATAACAGTAAGTTGGACGGCATAATATTTTCATAAATAGCCAAAGGACCTGAGGCTCAGGTAACTTTGAGGACTAGTTGGGAGGGCAGCGGGAGCCCTGTCCCTTGTCACCTCTTAGCCAATCACTTCTCTTTATAAGACTATAGCCTAGAAACAAAAAGAAAAGAGAGGCCTGGTAAAGAAATCACTGAGATTAACTCTGCCCGTGATATGGAAAGTAGGAGGGTCGCATCAGTTTGTTTTTTCATTCATTTTTTCACTCATCAGGGGACAGACCTGTACTATGCCTGGTGTCCTGCAGCCTGGTGGGGTACTCTTCCCACAGTAGGGAAGAGACCATTTAAAGCACCACATACGAAACCAGGTATAGAGGATTCCCTGGGAGCCCCAAAGACAGAGGAAGCAGGTATCAGATCGCCCAACCAAGTCACTAGCTGATTCTGACACTGCATTTGGCTCCACAGAAAACACATCCTTCTTGCCACCATCATGAATGCCAAAAGGAAAAACAAGGATCTCAGCCTCAGAAGACAGGGCTCAAAAACCATGCAGGATAAGAACCAGTGGGATAAGGACTGAGCTCTCCAGAAGGATTTCCGGAAGGAGGAGGGTAAGATCAGTCCCAATTTTCAAAGGTGTTTATTGGAAGTCAATCTCTCTTTTACGGACCTGTTTTCTGAAAGTTCCACTTTTCTGCTCCTATGGGTTACCGAAAGACAAAAAAGAAAATTAATTTTTTAAAGGACAAGGAATTTCAGTTCCCTAGTTTTAAAAACATGACCAGGCTAGCTAGCTGTTTGGCACCGATGTGGCCGTTGAAGATGTAAGCAGCTACGAGAGTCCGTATGTTCTATAAAGAAGGGGAGATTCCCTTAAGTGGAGCCTTATCCTTAGAAGGAAAAGCATCAAGAAACCCTTGAGAGGCTTTAGGACACTTACCACCCAAACCCTCATGTCACACTTATAGAAGCAGGAAACTCAATGGGACCCTCTGAGTTCTGGTTCAGACCCTTCCCTGCAGTCACGTGACCTTGAGCAAGCCACTCGATTTCTCGGGGTTTCCTCTCCTGTGAAATGGGTTCTGGTTTGCTGGGATAACCACCCCCTTCAGTGATGCCACACATCCGGCTGTTTGCAGGAATCTGACTCTCTACAGGCTGTGTTCCAGTGTCCTTGTAGGCGGGACAACACTGGACGCTTCCTGCCCCTCCAACCAGAGGACGTGGCTTGTTTTTCGTTCCCAAACACAACCAGTCTAATCCACAGACTGCACCTAAGTCGGCAAGAAAAATTATATAGCTGGAAGCTAAAAATAATTCTGGGGGAAAAAAAAGCACCTCTAAATATCCAACTTCCTTTGCTAAAAATCTGTCCTTTTTAAAGTCAGGAATTTCTCGGTATCGCTCGAATACTATAGACTTTTTCTTCCCTCCCTCCAGGGGCTCCTCAGGATTTTATGCCAACGGATGGGAGCTTTGGATTCAGACAGGATTTCCTGCCCCATCTCTACACCTTCGGATGGAATCTACTCCCAAAGCAACAAAATGCATCATTGACTCTTGTCTTCCTGCCGCTCCCAGAAGGGGGGAGGCTCTCACTACAGATCAGTTGCGGCTTTTGTCTCCTAAAACCTGGGGCATCACTGTCATAAATGGCATGGAATGGTAAGACACTCTGGCTCCTTCCCACCAGCCCCCTCTGCCTGGGTTATCGACGCCCTTGACACCTGCTCCCCTTAGAGTGTCATCATTAGACAGAAAATAACATGACTGCTTATGGTAACAAGCTCTCCAGGGTGGGAGCTGCTTCAAGGCAGGGCTGTGCCTCATTCATTTTTGTGGCCTTAATGCTCAGCCAATAATAGGAGCCCAATGAATCTCAGATGAATGAGGGAGGGAAGGCCGGAAGACCGGCCAACCACACCTTTAACAGCATAATATAGGAGCCCAATAAATCTCAGGTGAATGCATGAGTGAATGAATAAATGAAGGAAGGCTGGCCACACCTTTAACAGCACATAATAGGAGCTCAATAAATCTCAGATCAATGAGGGAGGGAGGGAGGGAGGGAGGGAGGGAGGGAAGGAAGGAAGGAAGGAAGGAAGGAAGGAAGGAAGAAGGAAGGGAGGGAGGGAGGGAGGGAGGCAGGCCACATCTTTAACAGCATATAATAGGAGCTTAATAAATCTCAGATGAATAAATGAGTGAATAATAAGGCAGGCCGGCCGGCCATACCTTTAAAGGCACATAATAGGAGCCCAATAAATCTCAGATGAATGACTGAGTGAATAAATGAAGGAAGGAGCTCAATAAATCTCAGATGAATGAATGAATGAATGAATGAATGAATGAGCGAGTGCATACCACAGCTTTAAGGCAGGCCCATTACTCTTGGGCCACCCAAAAACATGCTACAGTGACAATGCAACAGACACCACAATCATGTCAACACCTAAGGGCTTGGGGCTATCACTCCCTGAGAACTGGCTACCGTCTGGGGAGCCCCACACACTAACTCATCTTATCCTCACTAAAATTCTCTGATTGGAAGAGAATATGCCATTTACATGAAGTCACACAACAACGAAGCCAGGATTGATTTCTTGTTTTTGTTTTTTGTTTTTAAACTGCCATTAAAATCACATCTTATGCACCACGGAAACAAAATGATTGGACGGATTTCTAAGGTGGCTTGAGAGAACACATATCTTTGGGACGCGCTACGCCGTGGGCTGGGTTTGCCAAATGCTCTACTGCTGATCCACAGCGAGAAGATGCGGACACAGGCGTCTTCTGAGCACTGATGTCAAAGAGAAGGCAGCCGGGCTCCTGTCACCAGTCTGCCTACGAGGGCCCGCTCTCTCCCTGTAGGAGAGTGCTGGGCCCGCCCGTCCTCCTCCCTGTCTATCTGGCTCCCTTCTTTCATCAATAACACCCACACAGAATCCAACGCGCGTGCCAATGGCGGTCACGGTTACCGTGTAAGAACATGGAAACAGAATCTGAGTGCTCTTCAGTGCGAGTTAACCCCAAAACCTGTGACGTACGTTCTCGCTTTGCCAGGGCGGGGGTCATGTGGGCCAGCCCACGTGCTTTCGGGAATCTGGTGTTTCTGCCAAATAAATCTGCTGAGATTGTCCTGTGTGTTCATTGAGCTGACAGATCTCAACATTGCTTCAAACCAGAAGCTTCAGGACATGACAAAGGTGTGCGCTCCGGGGAAAAAAGAGTACTGTCAGAATTTATAGGTCTACCTGGCTGGCAAAAAACTTGACTCCGAGAGGGGCGTGGGTCCTGGACACAAGACAGCTGGGAAAACCTGTCCTCGCCTTGGGGCTGGGACACGTGCCGGTCAGGACAATGGGAAAAGGGTGCCGGCTCTCTGGAAGCATGCTCTCTCAGAGGCCCTGCGTGTGTCTTCCCCCACATGGCCCTGTGTGACCTGTGCTTTGGGCGCATGGTCTTCACTGCCCTGACATAAAGACCACTATGACCCCCTTTCTCTTCTTCCACCCTTAGGCACCACTAAAACCTTAGGTCTGCCCCCGAGGACACCCTACAGATGCATCCAGGCAGAGTACAGCCAAGGGCAGCTGGGTTCGACTGGGTCCTTCCCACAGGACATGGGCGTGCTCTCCAGGGGCCGCTGACAGGCTCTGTGCAGAGCTGGCCCAGTCAGTGGTTGGAGGTTATCCTCAGGAAGAGACAAGGGGCCTCCCTTTCCTGCCTGCCTCTGAATCTTCACCAGGTAAAATCTAGAGATCATCAAGCACGCCTCAAGAGGAGGGTGTTATCATAGGAGAATCACCCCCACCCCGACTCCCACACTTCTGCCAGCAAACTCTCGGTCACCCTTCTAGGCTCACCCCAGAGTCTCCCTGCTGTCACCATGAGCACTTCAAACTCCACCAGCTCACCTGGGCCTCGGGCAGGGCTTGGCCAGAAGAGTGACTAACAAAGTTCGTAAGAGAAAAGTCGTCTCTGAGGGGAAAAAAAGGGAAAGGGCAGAGCTAGTATTTATTGGACACCGAACAACAAAGAGCTCCAGGCTTTAACTGTTCTGCCTCCCCCACGAACTTCGTGAAATCAGTATTCTCGTTATCCCATGTCACAGACGAGTAAGCTGAGGCTTCGAGACTGAAGTTAAGAAAGTGGTTCGTTCAAGGCCACAGAGCTGATGAGCAGCAGGGGCCAGATTCCAAGGCAGGCAGTCTGGCTCCAGGGAACCAGAAGTGTGCACGTCCACACTCGCTCTGAGCAGCAAGCCAAAGAGAGGCTCCAGAAATCAGGACGCTGAGAGGGCCAAAGACTCGGGGCCAGCCCTGCAGAGCTCCTCAGGACACAGCCCCAGCACCTCCCCCAGGTGTGGAGGAAAGGAGGGTCCCAGGGGAAAAACTCCAGACTGACTTGACTCACAGACGCAACCTCCACCTGCACAGGTGACATGGCAGGAAAGCCACCTAGCGGAACTGAAAGCGGCGGCCCGCCAGCCTGGGGAGCCCCCACGAGGAGCAGCGTCAGCTCTTTCCAGGACGCATGCACCTGCACACCTCGCGAGTGACGCATACGCCCCTAGTGAAGATATATGTTCACAGCGGCAGTTCAGCTAGAGCCCTGTAAAAATAGCCCCCAGGGGAGAGAAAGAAAAAAAAAGTCCCCACGCAGAGCCTTGTCCCAGGCCAGGCACCGGGCGAGTGCCAGCAGCGGCCTCAGATGCTGCAGTCACGTTACTGTGACTGAGAAACCCCCAGCTCACAACCAGCAGCCACAGTGGCTGGGCGCTGAGGTTTGCACGCCGGCTGGTGGGCATGGGGACGAAGCTGAGGTGGGGGGGCATTCCTGCACGTGATGCCTTCATCAGGCTCCGCTCTGTGTCACCAGTCAGGTGCAGCCCACAGGTGCAACCCTTCAGGCGGGTGTCTCTCCAGTCACTTCTCCTCGTTCGCTGCAGCAGCTCTGGCTTATCTGTGCCAGGAGGCTGGAGAGGGCACGGATTTAAACCCGGCTATGGAATTCAGAGATTCCATTTCTTGCAGAAGGAGAGTGGCAGGGTCACAAGGGGATGGTGGCCTGCTGGCTGCTGACGCCACGAGTGAGGCTTGTGGGGCGCGGATGTAGGACGGGCTAGAAGGAGTTGCCTGCGCCGGCTATGAAGACCGGAAGCTGGCGCACACAAGGTCGCGACTCCGCATCGCCCTCAGGGTCCCCGGTGTCCCATGGGCCACCTTACGTAATAACAGAGGGGTGGTGCGGACATCGGCCCCCTCATCCGGGAAACCCGAGTGATTTGCCCACGGCCACACGGCCACTTAGCGGCAGGGTTTCTAAGTCCCAAACAGCTGACTCCCATCCTGTGCCCTCCCGACACACCTCTTCCTCCCCAGGCCCCACCTTGGCGCCTATCACCTCCAGCCTGTCTTTCTCAGCTCCTCAGAGACCTCGGCCCCCCACAGCTGGCTCTGCAGCAGCCACGGCCCAGCCCTGACCCACGTCACCACCCTCTCTACTCCATCCCTGTGCTCTCGGTTTGCAGCCCCCATCCCTGCACGTTGCCCCCAGCCCTCTCCACCTGCCACCTGCTCATCTCCCTTCTTTTAAGAAGCTCCCTTTTAACTTCTCCAAACCTCGGTTTGAAGCCTCCAGCCCTCCAGCCCCGTCTACTGGAGCAAACCCCAACACGGGGTCCCCGTGCACATTCCCCGGCCACCACGGGGGCTCGCCGCGCCCTCCCTGCCTTCTCACGGACTCCGGAGCCAATGCTCCCATACAACAGTCGCTTTGGAATCTCTCCTCCCTAAATGTCCACCTGTGCCTTCTCTCCCCCTCTCCGAACCCCACCGCCGGCACCTTCTCTTGGTGCCCAAGAAGACAGTGGCTATTTGCTGCAAGCACCCGTTGTCTGTCCACCACACCCTCAAATATTCGCCTCACCCCCATCTGGCTCCGCTGCGCCTGTATTTGAGCGTGGGGATAACGGCTTTGCCATGGTGAGGATAACCCCCCTGCTCGTGGGCAGCTCTCTCCCACCCTCTCCAGAGCAGGCTCCACGCAGTACCCTCCTTTCTATCCGACATGTGCGGAGTCAGCTCCTTCCCCGTCAGGGAGCATGATCTGGACTCACAGCTTTGGGAGACGGTTGACCCCCCTGCTTTGACTTTTTTACCACCACCCACGCTTTCCCTACCCCCTTAATCCCAGCGCCTCCAGCTCTATAGAGGCACCTTCTTGAAATTTCTCTAGACCTTTGATCCCTCTAGATCCCTTTGAGGGATCAGTTCCAACAACCAGATCTTAACCTTCATTCTCTCTAATCTCCTGGCATCAACTGCAACCGTCCACATGTGGTGTTTTCTTCTTTGGACACATGCACACACTCCCTCTCTCTCCTCTGCAAGTGGCAACTGAGTGCTTTCTATAGCTTCTGCCTAACTTGGGGCTCTTCCTTTAACTACTCCTTCCTCTCCAAGCACACGTGGGTGGGGAGTGGCTGAACGCCTGCCGTCCTTCCCTACACTCTTCTCGACTGAAGTGGGCCCCACTATACTTCTAGTGAGATCTGCTCCTCAGAGGAGATTTTCAAGTGTACGACACAGCCCTGACCTGTCCCGTATCTTATCCTCACCTAACTCATCTGGAGACACCCACATTCAGATGCCCGTCGCCACTTCAATCCGCCCACTCAAAGCACATCCGCCAGCTTTTCCTATCTTCTCCTCCCCCTCCTTTTGTGGCCGTGACCACCCGTCATTCACACACTCAGCCTTCAGGGTCTTTTTCCTCGGTTGCATCCCCTCTTGCGTTGACGGATCTCTGACATCCTTGTCTCTACCGCCGTGTCAAAGTTCACAGGCCCTGGAGATCTCCACTGCCTAAATCCTTCGGGGTCAGGACCAGCTTCTTCCTTTGGCCTTCAGAGCCTTTCCTGGTCACCGCCAACACACCTGCACCATTACAGAACCTGCCTTGCTAACTCCCAGCCTTACCTCGCTGGTAAGGGCTCTCACTCCCTCCTCCTCCACCTCCTCCTCTCCCTCTCCATCCCGCCCTCCTCCTCTTCCTCACCACTGGCCACGTTGCTGAATTCCCAGAAATACCTTGAGCCTGGAAAAAAAAAAAATCGCCACCTTCTCCCTCTCCAGAGAAGGAGGACATCCCGAATAGTTCCATTTCCTCCACCTCCTCCAGTAGAGAGCCAGGCACTCAGGAAGTTGTATTAATTTGACTTTTGAAGGGAAGTGTCTGAGTGGGCAGATGGAGTGGGAGGGGGTGGGCTTTTCGGCGACCAGGATGGAGGGAAAGGCAGGCGGGCTTCCTCCCGTTGCTTTCTAACCACGGAGCCTCTTTCTCCTAGTGCTGTTTGAACACCACTTCGAAGAGGCCTGGCTGACTTCCTGTGTTCGCAGAGCCCGGGGCCAGTGCAGTTCAGTGCCCATAATAGCAATAAATTATGACTGTAATTTAAACTGCAGGCCTGGAAGGAAACCCTGATCTAGGGCATTTTCACCCCTACAGCCTTCCAAAGACAGCCAGGTTTCTTTCCAGCTCTCTCTCTGCCTCTTTGCACCCACGCTTCACATCCATGCCCAGGTATTTGGCTCAAAGCAGAGTGGTGTTTAAAAGAGGCAGCAGGTGGCCAGATGCCCACACAGCCCGCTGAGCGGTGGGGGTCCAAGGGACGCTGCCCAACAGGTTCCTTACTTTCCCTTCTCTTCTCAGGCGGTGACAAAGGCACGGACTTGTGCCCACGTGTGTCTCCCCTGCCTACGTCCAGACAAAAGGAAATGCGCTTATGCTGAGGCCTCAGCCTAGATTAGGGGAGATGTTCTGGAAGCCTCGGCCTGGCTTGCTGGGGGGCTCTGTCGTCACGGTTTCCACTGTTGGTGAGCACCTGTGTGCCTACCCTTTTACACACTGCCCAACTCCATGCCCGCCAGCCTTCTGTTACCCACGAGGTGAACGCTAGTCTTACACCATTTGGCAAGGGGAGAAACTGAAGCTCGGAGGGGTCCAGAGTCTTGCCCGGAAGTCACAGAGCTGTGCAAGTCCAGGAACTAAACCCATGGTGTTAGACGTCAAGCCCAAGGCCTTCCCCCAACATGCTCCAGACGGCAGGATCTCTGAAGGTCCTCTGGACTCCACAATGTTATGATGAGTCTATGTCTCGGCCGGATTGAAAAACCAAGTAATACAGCTTGATTATAAGTGACAATCTCCATATCCCTGGATATGATCTCCTGCATATTTTTAAAGTTTATTTTTTTAACGTTTAGTTTGAAGATTTTTCTTAATGTTTTATTTATCTTTTTAGAGAGTGTGCAAGCAAGGAAGGGGCAGGTGGCAGGGGAGTGGTGGGGAACAGAGAATCCAAAGCAGGCTCTGTGCTGACGGCAACTAGCCCAATGCAGGGCTCAAACTCATGAACTGTGAAATCGCGACCTGAGCCGAAGTTGGACACTCAACTAACTGAGCCACCCAGGTGTCCCTAAAAGATTTATTTTGAGGGAGAGCGAGCAAGCAAATCCCAAGCAGGCTCCATACTGTCGGCGTGGATCCCGATGCGGGGCTAGAACTCACAAACTGTGAGACCGTGACCTGGGCCAAAATCAAGAGACAGGTGCTTAACCAACTGAGCCACCCAGGTGCCCTCCTTTTGCATATTTTTTAAAAAATTAAAAGTGTTCTTTATTTTTGAGAGACACAGAATATGAGCTGTGGGGGGTGGGGGCAGAGAGAGAGGGAGACACAGAATCCGAAGCAGGCTGCAGGCTCCGAGCTGTCAGCACAGAGCCCGATGCTGGGCTCGAACTCGTGAACTACAAGATCATGACCTGAGCTGAAGTTGGACGCTCAACTGACTGAGCCACCCAGGCGCCACCCCCTTTGGCATATTTTTAATAGTTTATGTCCTCGGCTGACAACTATAAGTCAGGTGATGGCCTGGGCATGTCTCACCAAGTAAGAGCTCCCCACGCCGTGTTATCAGAGCCCACGAGCCCCCAGGAGCAGAACTCACAGCATCTGGCCTTTCGCGAAGCAGGGTCCCTGTCCCAGAAGGCCCACAGGACCGGGATCCGGTCTCACTCTCCCTATCACGGAGCAGCCAACCTAGCACCTGGTCCAAAGGACAGGCCCGTATCACAGAAAGACCACAGGAAGGGAACGTGCTCTCCTCTCAGCAGCAGGCAGTATGACACAGAGCAAGCCTCGACCTGTGTGAGCTTCCGTGGTCCCATCTGTGAAATGGGAATAAGACACCAAACCCACTGTAGGAAATTCGTGAGGAGTTCATGGAATCAGAGTTTACAATTCATACTCCCTTTGGACTGAGAAGAACCCCTTCTTGCCGCCCTGGGGAGTCTGGCAGAGGTACCCTCTCCAGCAGCTTCAGGGTCTACTGGGCCCAAACCCGGCCACCTGCACAGGGCTCCAGCACGGCGGGCATCGGCCCGTCTTTCTCAAGGAGCTGCGTTGTCAGAATGGGCAGATCAGGCGACACGGAATCTTCCAGCTGCAGTCCGACGGCTTTGGTCCGTGAGCTGCTACCTGAATCGTACTCTTACTCAACAAACGACATTTCCTTTTCGTCAAGTCCTTCTCTGAAGTTGTTCAGCCTTATAGGCGTGTGTGATTCATCTGAACTTCCTCCAGGCCCCTGGGGATCCTCTGAAGATCCTTCTACCTCAATTGAGCAGGACTCTGAGTACAGCCTCTCCCATTCGCCTGACCTTTGGTCATCACAGGGGGGACCCCTTCCACCCGAATGAGGTTCCTCACTGCAGCCCACCATCCCTGAGCCATGCCATTTCTACAGCCTCCTCGTCAACAGCAGGAAGAACCCACTCAAGGCCCCCCCCACCACCACCCTGGGCGCATCTTTAATTTCTTCAGTGCTTTGCTACACAGAGTCATGAAATAAATGCCACGCGTAGTCTCATGGCTTCGGGGTGAGTTCGTTCCTAGAACAGCGGACCATCCGTGATAGGAAGGGGCCTTTAAGACCTTCACTTCCGATTTGCTTGTTTCACTGTAAGGAAACTGAGGCCTGGGAAGACTGGGCCCTTTTCTGCTCTGTCATCCAAACTGACCTCTAATGAATGGCGAGCTGTCTGCTCAAGTGCAACTTGAGCACTCTCCAAGGCTTGAAACGGAGCTTAAAATACAATGACTCTGTACGAGGAGGCAACAAGGATAGACCCCAGCAAAAAAAAAAACAAAAAACAAAAACAAAAACAAAAAGTACTCAGGCAGCAAATGACCGTTATTATTACAGGAAACAATGGTGATGGCAGCCTGTGGGCATTATCCCGCAGTTCTGCAGGGCTCTGTCCTCAGCCTTCTCTGGCCTGTCTGCACCGTCTCTCCTCGTGTCCTGATGAGCCTCTGGCTCTCACCTTTAGCTGTGACGGTTCTACTCAGATGCAGCAGTCTCTGAACCCAGGACAAGCTTCCAGCCTGAGCTGTTCGAAATAACACAGTAAACCGAAAGGTTCCCAACGTTCAGCCACCTCTTACGTACGACCCACCCTGGTCACATCGCTAACAGGATGGCGGTCACTGTTCCTCATCCGTTCAACAGACGGGTACTGAGGTCTGCCTGCACGATGTGCACTGTGTGCTAGGAGCTGGGGATACAGCCTGCCAAGAGCAACGTCAAGTCCCTGCACTAGGTCAGCTGACAGCCCCGTGGGCAGAGGAGACAATAAACAAATAAGCGAGTAAATATATCACATGTCAGGCATTGATGGGTGTTGGGGGGGAGGGGAGGGGAGAGGGAAACAGAGAAGGGGATACAGAACAACTACTGGGCAAGGGGGTGGAGTCATGGAGGGATGCTATTTGTACAGGACAACGAGGCAATGCCATTCTCTGGAAAAATGGCATTTGACAGATACTGGAAGGAAACATGCCACTTGGAAGCCACGAGGAAGAATGTCCTGGGCAGAAGGGAGAGGAAATGCAAAGCTTTTTTTCTTTTCCCCAAATCAGGCAGGATGTTGCCTGGAACATTCTAGGGAGAACAAGGAGTCTAGGGTGACTGCAGCAGGGTGGGGAGGGCAAAATGGCAGGGACCCTGGTCGCAAAGAGCCCTGAAGGTCACTGTCAAGACTTTGGCATTTTCCCAGACATGGGAGGACTGACTTGATCTGACTTGTGTTTTAGCTGGATCCCCCTGGCTGCTGTGCTGGGAACAGTCTGGTTAGGCAGCTACTGTGATGTCCCAGCGAGACAGAATGGTCGCTGGATCAGAGTAACCGGCAGCAGAGGGGGCGAGAAATGGGAACAACCCTACCCACAGCGAAGTTGACCGGACTAACAGGGATATCAGATAAAATAACCAGGGCCTCCCTGAGACTGCCTGGTGGGTCCCATGCCATCATTTACAACTGACTCGAGGCTCAAGGAAGCTAAGGTGTCATCATGCAAAGAGATCAACAGGGCTTCTGAAGTGAAAAAGAAGTCCTGATGAACACTCGATCCCCAGGACATCAACGACAGAGCTGCAGGAGAAAAAGTTACATGAAGTTGGTTTTCCAGCTGAGCAAGGACAATAACAGCACAATGCCTCCACGGAAGTCTGAAATTACGTGGCAATGCATGAGGATTTAGGATTAAAGAGACTAATACCAACCAATATGCCATTGATTAGTGCTTGCCAATATGTGTGTCCTGGAAAGAAGTGAAAAAAAACTTCTCAGGCCAAATGAAGCTGGGAAACACTGGCTTGAATGAAGTCAAAGCAGTTCTTTGTACAGGACTTCTCAGGGCCTTATGTTAATGAGCATCACCATTCTCCAAAAGAGAACTTTATCCAGCTCATGTATTTTATTGTTGCCATTTGTTATTTTGGCGGAGCTCCTTCCTAGAGTAATATTATTTGAAACATTTTGGGGAATCACTGAAGAGGTAGATGAGATCCCTTAAGCCTCCACACTGTGTATGAGTATCCCCTAATTCAAAGTCACCTTCTAGGGTCCTGTTCTGAGTGCTGGGGGTACAAAGGAAAGTAAGAACACCAAAAAATTACGTAGTGGTTTGCAGGATCAGGAGCACCTGCTCCCCCATCCGCCACCTGCCAGCCTCCTAGGCGGTCAGGAGTAGGGTTTAAGGCTGCAAGGTCACAGCAAAGCCGGGAAGCCTGGGAGGAGTCCAGCATACAGGGCCCATGTCCATAGACTTCCTGGCCCCACTGTCCCTCTCCATGAGCACAGGGCTTTGGAAAAGGTCCCCGTGGAGTGCACATCTTCTTAAAGCACACTTTTTTTTTTTCACATCGCTTGCCCACCTGAACCAATCAGAAGGCAATGGAGAAAAGCAACACTTGCTGGACCCGCGGTGTTGCCCCTTTCACTCTCCTCCCTCTGGCCCTCATTATAGCTCTACCCTCAGGAAGCTCTGAGAAGCCTTTTGGAAGCCTCTCCGTGCACCATCCCTGGAGACCTCAGAACACCCCTTTGAAGAAGGTGGGCATCGCTCAAACGGGAGGGGAATGTGATCTGTAGACACGTGGTGACCTGTCCCAGAGCACACAGATCACAGTGGGCCAGCCAAATCCAAAGGCCGGGCTGGTGTCCAAGCCTGCCCTCTTCCCGATACACCAGCACCTGGTTTATTTATTGCACAACTGTCCAACAAGCAGCAGGCCCTGCCGGAGACCTTATCCAATTGGCAAGCACACCCCTGAGATTGAGTAGGCTGGAAGAATTCGAGCCGGGGCACAGCTCGGAGCCTCAGCCGCCTAACCAATCCCCTAGGTGATAGAAACATGGGAGACGCAGCAACGCCCAGGGCACTCTGTGTTTGTGCCGCCACGGCTGAGCTACGCGCCCTGGTCTATGACCCCCAGCAGAACCGGCTCTTGCTTATTTCAATTCCAGAGTTGTTCCTCTGGAAAACATTCTGATGGCGAGGAGTAAAAGGTTCACAGCCTTCCCAACTGCAACTCTGTGGATGGCTCAGCAGAGCACAAAATTTGAGGCAGCGTGCATTCCTAGACCTGGACACGGGTGATGGCTGGGGTCACTGAGAAGGAAAGCAAGTCAGAGCAGAGAAATCTATAGAAACGTCACTTCAGAAAAAAAAGATGTCAGAAGTCATTTTTCATTCCCCCTACAAATGACTCTGTCTTACGAGACGGTACAAACTCATTTTAGACACCAGAAATCCATAACATCTCGTCAAATAGAGTCTCTATAGCTGAAGTATTGCTCTTCTGGAGAGGCAGGGGGCTTATCTGCCTTGCCTGACCACAACTGATGCTATTCAAAGCAGATTTGATTTACGAAAAGATGTGCTTTTAGTTTTGGTTTTATGTTCACATATACCACAAAAATGTTCACAGTCCTAATTATTTTCTGTGCATAGGAACCACAGTTGCCAGTAACACTGAAAAACATCATTGAGAAAACAAGCTATCTACGTGGTGTGTGTGTGTGTGTGTGTGTGTGTGTGTGTGTGTGTGTGTGTGTAACCCTTAAGTTCTAGCCATGTGAACACAAAATTTAAACCTCTCATTGCTTCAGTGTCAATGTTGACTCTCCAAACCCTGTGAAAATGAATCTAGACTACTGGGGGGAAGGGGGCGGGTTGTTCTCAAGGGCTGGGTCTCCGTTTTAGTTGGACCCACTTCAGCCCAAGTGGAAGGAATTCCAAGGCTCCAAATTGTGTGTGTATATTTACAAGTGGCAGGGTCGGCGGGGGGGAGTGGTTATTTTTGGTTTTGCTAGTTGGCCATTTGGGGACCAAGAATGGGGTTGCCCAGTTCATTCAAGAAATGATGTGCCAATGAGGTTGTCCAGCTTGCTGAGCTGACTTCTCCACCAAAGGCAACCTCTGGCCCCACAAGAGACTGGACATACGGCCCAAGGGCGCAAGAATGGCAAGACACCCTCCCCCCAACAGGGATGCCGATCTGTATCCTTCTAAAGGTACCACCTTACTTTTTTAAGAGATTCTCTCAGAGATATAGAAAATAAACAAACTTGCACATTTTTAGAGCCGTGGCTCTACAAACCAGGGGAGTGTGGATCTCTGTCTCTAGGGTAAAATACTCCTATTAACCTCAGGACACCCTTGTTTCATGCTCTGTAGGAAAAATAAATATAGCACTCTCCCTCCCCCACCCCCCATACAGTTCTGGTTTTCAGAAAAGCTGGCTCTTCCTATGGCCTCTAAAAACCTGAGAGGTTCTCACCACCAATTAAAACAATGCACTGCCGAGGTGCCTCCCTGATTACCCGAGGCCATTCTGCGTGCATGGATCCCCCTTCACATTCTCTCTATTGAAAAAGATACCCCCGGGGCGCCTGGGTGGCGCAGTCGGTTAAGCGTCCGACTTCAGCCAGGTCAGGATCTCGTGGTCCGTGAGTTCGAGCCCCGCGTCGGGCTCTGGGCTGATGGCTCAGAGCCTGGAGCCTGTTTCTGATTCTGTGTCTCCCTCTCTCTCTGCCCCTCTCCCCCGTTCATGCTCTGTCTCTCTCTGTCCCAAAGACAAATAAACGTTGAAAAAAAAAATTTAAAAAAAAAAGAAAAAGATACCCCCTTCCTTCGTTTTAGCCTTAAACTACATTCTTATCTCATTTCTTCCTTGGTGGGGGAGGGGATCTTCATTGATTCAACGTAAGACAAGTCTCCTGGCCTCATATTCCAGCCAAGTACCCATCCAACGTGCATGTCAACTCAAGCCTGGAGTCCACAGTGACTGAACATCGTTGTCTTTTCACTACAGAACAATGCCTACATAATTGGTGTTTACATGTTACATAACCCACCTTAACGTTAGCCAGACAGGTTTTTAGGAGAACAAACAGACACGAATTGGGCCTTTACCTAGAGAAAAATACACGAGCTGTTATGTTGTCCTGAATGTTCACCATAGAAATACTCCAGTCCTCTTGGGTGCTGCCTGGAATGCTGCCTTTTTTTTTTTTTTTTTGGGTATATAAACTCTTGTACAATGGACACCAGCACTTCATGGTGTGCATGCTTTGACGTGGAAAAGTTATGTAACTTGATGTCACACAATTCCCAGACGATCTGTTAATGGGCCTTCTGCTACTTCCTTTAGCAATTGCTTCCTCTGGGTCAAGGACTCCAGCCCTCTAAAACAGAGATCCAATAGACAGAGATATTGCTAGGAGGATGTGGGGTTTAAACAGGCGTCGTGGGGCGCCTGGGTGGCGCAGTCGGTTAAGCGTCCGACTTCAGCCAGGTCACGATCTCGCGGTCCGGGAGTTCGAGCCCCGCGTCGGGCTCTGGGCTGATGGCTCAGAGCCTGGAGCCTGTTTCCGAATCTGTGTCTCCCTCTCTCTCTCTGCCCCTCCCCTGTTCATGCTCTGTCTCTCTCTGTCCCAAAAATAAATAAACGTTGAAAAAAAAATTAAAAAAAAATAAAAAAATAAATAAACAGGCGTCGTAACTCGCGCTTTCCTAGATGGGGGATCTCCATTTCTGGATGTGGTAGCTGCATGAAGCACATTTAGTCAGCAATGACATGACTGCACGGAATACACGTATCCTATTGAGTAATTTTCCACGGTTTTGTCTTTGGGGGCACTGGCAATCTCGTTTTTTTAAAGAGCTGATTCTTGGGGTGCCTGGGTGGCTCAGTGGCTTAAGTGTCTGAGTCTTGATTTGGGCTCAGGTCATGATCTCACAAGCCCCGCATCGGGCTCTGCGGTGACAACGCGGAGGTTGCCTGGGATTCTCTCTCTCTCCCCTCTCTCTGCCCTCCCCTCTTTGTACTGTCTCTGTGTCTCTCAAAATAAATATATTAAACTTAAAAACAAATAACTATGGAAATAAATTGGAAATTTCTTTTTCTTTCCTACTGGATTTTTAAAGCACTTAAGAAAGTTGTGCTGGGGGGCGCCTGGGTGGCGCAGTCGGTTAAGCGTCCGACTTCAGCCAGGTCACGATCTCGCGGTCCGTGAGTTCGAGCCCCGCATCAGGCTCTGGGCTGATGGCTCAGAGCCTGGAGCCTGTTTCCGATTCTGTGTCTCCCTCTCTCTCTGCTCCTCCCCCGTTCATGCTCTGTCTCTCTCTGTCCCAAAAATAAATAAACGTTGAAAAAAAAAAAAAAAAGAAAGTTGTGCTGGGAAAAGGAAAAGGCAGGAAGACAGTATCTGACAGAAGTATGTCTAAGCTAAGCAGATGACAGTCACCACCATGGATCCCAGAATCTTTTTTTTTTTTCCCCCTGCTTTGTTTTCAAAAAGCATCTTTCCTCTTGAACTAACTCAGTACCTGTACTATAAGTCCAGGACAACTCATTTACATCCAACGAAGGAATTGTGTTATCTGGTTCCCATGCAAGTTTTAGCTCACGTCACAGATTTTTAGCTAATGTCACCTCCGTGCAGATCTCAGTAAGGCAAGATCATCTACTCTTAAACCTCAGATGATAAACAACCCAGGCCTTTTCCCCAAGTGTGGAAGGAAAAATGACTGGCAAAATTCTTAGTTAACTAACTCCAGCACAATTAGGAATATGTGAGACCTAATTAACCTCAAATTGACTATTTTCTGATTATTGCTTTATAGGCTTTACATTCAACAGATCAGCAAATGACCCCATCGCATGCCCAAGCAGGACACAACAGAGGCACTGAGCAGCTAACTACAACACTCCAAGCACTCCCTGTGTGATCAGTCTGCAGCAGATTTGGGAGGACAGAAATCACGTCAAACTGACTCTGGGTTCCTTCCACCACATGGACGGGCCACGCTGAGCCACCCTGACAGAGGCAACGGTGACTAGGACACAAGAGGATTATCCAGCGAATGAGTCTGGGAACCCCCTTGGCCTGGAAATCAGCTACTGGAATGCGCTCCCCACTCCCCAGTAGGCACGGCTATACCCCAACCCGACTGGTCACAGGACTGGGAGCCCCCCAGCTTTCTAGATGTAGAGCAGCTGCATTTCTGAGCACCCCCTTCAACAGGCAGCATCAAGGCTGAGACAGGTGCTTGAGCCTGACATGTGTACTCCTCTGTCCAGGTCACTCTCATGCTTGCCTTGAAACGCAGAGACCAACAGGGTGACAACAGGCGTCTCTCACCTACACTGGAGACCCACAATACTGAGCCGCAAAGTAGGTCACGATGGCGGGGCCCACATGCCTGCTCATGGAAGGGATGGGGGGCCATCGACTCTAGATGTTCTTGAAGTAACCACACGTGGCCATCACTTATACCTCTGTGCAGGCTCTGAATGCTGGGCTGGGGGCTATTCCGCCCCAGGAACACTAACCTGCACGTGGCTTCCTCATGCAAACACAGGGTCTGCAGGGCTGCCTTGGTGGTTTTCTCTTTCTCTTTTCTCCCCCCTTCTATTTTTCAAAGCCCAATCACATTTCTGCACGCGCCTCACTTCCCCCACATACTACCCTCTAAAAATAGCTAGGGGAAGATTGGGGCTATTTATTTCACTAGACTGTTTTCAAAATAAATATAATGCAAACATCGTGAACTTTTCAAGGAACCAACGCTCTGCTCTTTAAGTAAACTGTAGCACATCAAGGCACCGATGTTGATTAGTGTTCAAGAGAAGAGTTTCAGGGACTTGAGTAGTGTTTGTTGTTTCTCACTCTTCTCATAAAGAAATAACCAGGGTTTCAGGGCTTAGGAGCCTTTAGAGCCACATGCCACACTCTGTATGTTATTTTGCTTACTGTCGGACATCACTGTTTCTGGTAGGTACGCCTGTGCAAGCCTGAGATGCTTTTAGAATTGGGGTTTCCCCGGATGAAAAATAAAAGGAAAAGGTTTTTAGTATTAGAAAAATCGTCACAGTTCAGTCAAGACTCATGCCTTTCGGGACAACAGCAGGGAATCTCCAGTCATTGCTTCTGCGAGCGAGATCAGCTTTCACTCACTGGTGCTCATCCCCTACTCAACTCAGTTACAAGACTCCCCCGGAAACTCACTTATTGAGTTTGCTGATGCATGGAGGATGGTGACAGCTAGTCCAGGGAGGTAACATCTCTGGTTCTTAGTGTTTAATTGATCCAAAAACGGCCACTAATCCGTCCTTGTGTCACACACTCCTCAAGCATCTAGCCAAGCCCTGTCCGGGATGGAATTACTGAAACTCTCCCCTCCCCCCCACCCCAGGGCCATAGTCACATCAGCGCCGTATCACCACCTACCGACAGGGCCATCTATACTGCTATCCCCAAGAGGAGGACACAGAGGCCCAGCGAGATTGCAGACCATGAGCCACAGACCTGGCAGGTGGCACAGCCTGGACTGCCACCCAGGCCTGCCCGGCTCTCAAAGCCAGACTCCCGTCTACTCCAGCGTGGCTCTCAAATCTCTCCTGTGAACTGGGGTCAACTGGAGACCAAGAGAGCTGGCGCTTTCCAAGCTGCACACCCCGAGAGCCTCTCCCGAAGGTCTCTATAGGACCCAGGAGTCTGTAGCTGTAACAAGTGCCTGAGATGGCCCACGTGCCGCATACCATGATGCCCCTTCCCGGGCGGCACATTTCAGGTGATCTGGACAGTTGGCAGGAACAGGACAGAGAGGCTGACAGCTGTGACTGCTGCGTGGGTAAGGGCACGACCCCCAAGGGAAGGGTGCTGCCGGGTGGCATCCAGAGCCACCCACTCAAGCCACGGGCACCCACCAGATGTCATCCTCTGGCTGGCTGGGGGGTGGGGGGGAGTGTATCCCAGGCCCTGTATCCATGGATTCCGAGACAAAATGGCCATCATGAGTACCTGACCTGTTCACTGTTGCTGCTTGGGGCACAAGTGAGATCAGGTGGGAAAGCTCCTGCCCCTTACAGGAAGATCACTGCATGTCCCTGCTGGACCTGGGCTTGCCACCCCTCGGCCTTTCCCATGAGGTCTGGGATTCCCCCGTCAAACATCAGAGAAGTAACAGCGTCTGCTGGAGGAATAACGAGATGGCCACTGCTGAGCGGGGGTGGTTCGTGCCAGGAGGCACAATGGCGAGGTCTGTGGGTAGACCCCGAGGCCGATGCATGACAGGCCAGCCGATGAAAAATAACAGCAAAGTGCTGCTCAGCAAAAGGGGTGCACACTTCACGGTAGGTACTTTCCAGAGCCAAGGGCATCTAGTAATACGAACCACTGGAGACGAGACGGGACATGGCTCAATTATTTCAGCAAAGCAGTTTTCAGGGATCAAGCAACATTAACTGAACTCCTATCATGCATGCCTGCATTCATTCACTGAACAAACATTACAACGTGCCGACGCTGCGACAGATAGGCACTGTTCCAGGTGCTGTTCCAGGCACGGAAGATACTGCAGTAAACCGTGGGACAGAGCGCCCCTTTCGGTCAGGATGTCACAGAACAGGCCGCCAGGGATTGGGGAATCCAAAGGAATGTAAAACGCATTTCCTACCGCGGAGGGGGGGAGGAGTTGGGCAATATAAGTGAAGGCAGGAAGAGGAATATACTTCCCTGGTGCCATCTTTCTTCAAGACATTCTGCAAGAGAAGCAGTGTCCTCACGCCCATTTTACAGATTTGAGAACGGAGGCTCCGGGCATGGAAGTAAGTGGTTGTGTCACACAGCTGGTAAATGTAAGACCCGGATGTGGTAATTCAGATGACTGGGTAATGTTAACACTTACTACATGCAATATTAGCGTAAGCAACCCTTGCGTGTGACAACAAGATTTTTTGTTTAACTAAGTTCTTATAATTTAAAAAAGGTATACATTTAGGAAAATGTACTTCAAACATTACAAGGATGTGCAATAAAAGCGGAGTCTCCTGGCCACGCCCTTCCAGAAGGCCACGCCCTTCCAGAAGGCCACGCCCTTCCAGAAGGCCACGCCCTTCCAGAAGGCCACGCCCTTCCAGGGAGGCAGCTGCTATTACCAATTTCTGGGTATAGTCTTATGGTGAAACTCCTAATATGCCATGCGTGCCAAAAAAAAAAAATTGTTTGGAAACACTGAAATCACTAAGAAGAAAAATTCTCAGAATGACAGGAACCAATTGACCCACATTCCATGTTAATAATGTTTTTTTTTTCCTTAATAAAGAAGCACTAAATATGCTCACAATATGCTGTGCTCAGCACCTGGGCTTTATCGAATTACAAGAACTGTTGCCAGACCTATAAAAACCCATCTCTTTGTCCAGACAAGTCCTGAGCAAGTATTTTGTTCCAGGGCCTCTTCAGAGTGAAACCCACTGGATGGTTTCTCCCTCTTGTGGTCTTGGGCCAAGGGTTAATGATGGGTATCACCTGCCCAGGGACTGGGTCCCAACCGATTATCAGGGACAATCAACCCCTGTGGCAGGGAAGAGCCTTCTTTCCCTGTGAATGTACATCCGGTAAGATGGATGAGAAAGCCATGTGTCTACACCATGGGTTAAGAATCTTCATGTCCCTGCTGGACTAAAATCCTGAATCCCAGCAGCTAAGGGATCAACAGTGACTCTCATCAAGTCTTTACCCAAGAGCCCAGTGCAATGGTCCCAAAAGCATGGCAGGAAAAAGAGGGAGTTCTAATGACCCTTATAAGCAGAATGAAGGGACCGACCTAGGGAGAGGTACCCACTTAGCTACCAGTAAAGTCATCAAGCAACCTTCCAGGACACTGCATTTTAGAAAGCGAAGACCAAAGAGAAGAACTTGACAAATATTGGCTGGCTGGCTGGCTGGCTGTTTAGGCTGGACCAACAATCCTTCACGTGACGAGCTTCAACGTTCTAAGAGTTTAAATCCTTCTGTGTTGATAAAGTGTACAAATGGTGGGGCGCCTGGGTGGTTGGTTAAGCATCCGACTCTTGATTTCAGCTCAGGTCATGATCTCACAGTTCGTGAGTTTGAGCCCTGCATCGGGCTCTGCTCTGACAGTGCGGAGCCTGCTTGGGATTCTCTCTCAAAAACAGATAAATAAACTTAAAAAAATACACTTAAAAAAAAAAACACATGGTAATTTTGGGTCCTTTCATACAGCCTTCAGCCCAGTAAGAAATCTCCCTATGGGTGTATCTGAAAGCAAGAGCCTAAGCAGCATTCAGGTACCTCTGGCACATCAGTTTCTTCCTTCAGCCCCAAGTACGGGGCTCAGTCACTCCAAGTGGCACACACACGCCACTGGCCTTCTCCCCACTGAAACCCACTGAAATCCGAGCCAGACTAGGGGAAATTCAAGTCAGAAGATTCTTATGGACCACAGTGACCAGAAGGCAGGCATTTATTCCACAGCATTAACTAAGCAGCGTCCAAGAGGCGTGCTGGTGCGGATTCTGGCCATCCTGCACTCCCAGAGGTGGGCAAATACGTATCTTTTCCCCACGGTCCTTAAAGCCTATTAACCTCTTACTTAGAGAGCATGGCTTCAGATGGTACATTTGGCTCATCTTGGATTAGGCATTCATAGTTACAGGTTAGGACTGGCTGAAAATGAAACAAAAGAGCTAGGCGAAGAGCTAAGAGGATCATGACAAGGTAAAGTGCATATTTAGAAGACAGACAGACAGATCAGCCTGGCTCCTGCTTATATTCCCCAAAGGCAAAGGACCGGCCAATGGGCAAAGCCATTCACCTGCCCCAGATTCAGCAGGCCACAGGGCCTCCCAAGCTGTCAAGGAAACACCAGCTGAGCACGAGACGAATCCAAGTGTCCGCACACATGGGCATGGGCACTGAGCCCACACACAACCCCTGCCCCCCGCCTGTGCACAGGGACACGCCTGAAGAGAATATTCCCTGCTAAGAAGGGAGGCATTTCCACACAGCTCCTTTGGGTGAATCTGAAAGGTGCTGATGGCTGTTGCTTCAAACAAGGATTTTAAACACAGCAATACAGAAAATAACTTAATTACCAAAACCAAGCTTAAATTTAACCAGTGTGAACCTACTGTAGTACTGACTTCCGGTCTCTTTCATTTTGTTTCTATTTTGTTTCCAGCCAACATTACAGAGTCGAACCGCCTTTTTACTGAAGTCCAATCCAACTTCCCCTCCTTTCCTTCACAGAGAACACAGCTCCTCTGAACTCCCACAAGTCTTTCCCATGCACGGTTTTGTAATTTTGGTACTTATATGTTGCTACAAACAATGTCAAGTGCTACTCTGTGCTTTAAGTTACGTAACAAGAATACTATTTCACTGCAACTTCTTTACTGACTCAACATTAGGTTGTCCAGATGTATCAAATCCATTCATTCAATAATTGCTATACAGGATTCTATTGTGTGTGTGTGTGTGTATACATACACACAAATATATATAAAATAAATATATACATATAAATGTGTGTATATATATAAATATATACAAATAAAATATGTATTATTTAATATATATCCTTTAATATATATAACATAAATATTTAAATAATATATATATAACATTTATATATATTAAATAAAATAATTTATCCATTCCCTAAAGGAAGGACATCTGATTGACCTCAGTTTTTAACTCTTACAAACAACTCCAAGGTGAACATTCCTGCATAAATGCGTTTCCTTGTGCTAACATATGCTGGATTTAACCTGAGGTCTATCTGTGGAGCTAACTTGGAGTAGAACAGTCACTTCTCCATACTGATTTCATCAATGTTCATTCCCAGAAGCGTTGTAGGAAAACCCCCACATTTTTGCCAACCCTTAGTGTTGTCAGGTTTTTAATTATTGCCAATCTGAGAAGTGTGGGATGCTACCCCACTGTGTTATATATTTTTTGAAGTTTATTTATTTTGAGAGAGAGAGAGAGGGAGAGGGAGAGAGAGCAAGCATGCCTGGGTGAGCAGGGGAGGAGCACAGAGAAAGGAGGAGAGAGAAAATCCCAAACAGGCTCCACATGTCAGCACAGAGCCCAACGTGGGGCTCGAACCCAGGAACGATGAGATCATGACCTGAACTGAAGCCAAGAGTCAGATGCTTAACGGACTGAGCCACCCACGTGCCCCTGTATTATTTTTAATTTGCATGCCCTGTCTACTAATGAATTTTAAAATCTTTCATGCTTACTGCCCATCCCCTTTCCTTGCCTCTGATCTCTCCCTGTTCCTGTCTGGTACCCATTTTTCTATGGCATTGTCTCTTTAAATAGTGATTCGTAGGAATTCTTTAAATATTCTGGATATCAATCCCTGACTGGTTATGTATAGCAGATTTTGTCTTGATTTATATGGCTTTTAACTTAGCTTATGGTGGTTCTTAATAAGAAGGTTTTAATTTTAATGTAATCAGGGGCACCTGGGTGGCTCAGTCGGTTAAGCATCTGACTTCAGCTCAGGTCATGACCTCACATCTCGTGAGTTCGAGCCCCACATCGGGCTCTGTGCTGACAGCTCAGAGCCTGGAGCCTGCTTCGGATTCTGTGTCTCCCTCTCTCTCTCTCTCTCTCTGCCCCTCTCCCACTCACACTCTCTCTCAAAAACAAATAAACATTAAAAAAAATTTTTTTTAACGTAATCAAACTATCATTTTTAGGGTTTTTCTTTTCTTACTAAAAGTTCTACAATTTTAGCTTTTCACACTTAGGACTTTAATCATCCCTTTTAATTGGCTAAAATGTAATCAATTTCTTAGTACAGTGTGAAGTAAGGATCTTTCTTTTTATTCCTTTCCGGTTTGCTCACAGTGTAAAGCATTTTCGTCCCTTACTAGAATACCCGTGTTCTCATTTATGTGCCCACACATGTACACATTGGCTTCTAGGCACACCAGTCAGTTTAAATAATATGTTTTTACATCCTTGTGCCAATACTTAAATTACTGTAATTTATAACCCAGATAATTATCAGGGCAATTTCCCTCCTTATATAATCCACATACACAAACCTATGTTATTATTTTTTTAATTCATTTATTTTTTATTTTAGAGAGTGAGAGAGCTAGAAAAAGTGGGGGGGGGTGGGAGAGAGAGAAACTCAAGCAGGCTCCAGGCTCAGTGCAGAGCCCGATGTAGGGCTCAATCCCACAACCCTGGGATCATGACCTGAGCCGAAATCAAGAGTCAGACAGACGCTCAACCAACTGAGCCCCCCAGGTGCCCCAATTATTCTTGATCGAGTAAGTTTCCTCATGAGCTTTAGGACTATTTTATATGGTTACACACACATGCACACACGTACATGTACATATGCACACAATCCCTGCTTCCTTTTTATTGCAAAGGCATTGAAGGTACAGACTAAATTTGGGGAGAAAGAACATCTTTATGATACTGAGTCATTTAATCCATGAACACTGTAGGTTTTGCATTTTATTGAAAAGTCTTCTTTTATGCTTTTCAATAGAGTTTTCTAACATTCTCCATAAAGGTCTTGCCTAACTTTTTGGAACACATGGGTGGCTCAGTCGGTTGGGCATCCAACTTTGGCTCAGGTCATCATCTCATGGTTTGTGGGTTCAAGCTCCACGTCAGGCTCTGTGCTGACAGCTCAGAGCCTGGATCCTGATCTGGATTCTGTGTCTCCCTCTCTCTCTGCCCCCTCCCCTGCTCATACTCTGTCTCTGTCTCTCAAAAAGTGAATAAATGTTAAAAAAATTTTTTTTTTTTTAAAAAGGGCTTGCCTATTGTTGCAACATGTTTCTCCTTAAGTGAGTCATAGTTTTTGTTAGTATAAATGTTCATTTTTTTTTTAATTTTTTTTTCAACGTTTATTTATTTTTTGGGACAGAGAGAGACAGAGCATGAATGGGGGAGGGGCAGAGAGAGAGGGAGACACAGAATCGGAAACAGGCTCCAGGCTCTGAGCCATCAGCCCAGAGCCTGACGCGGGGCTCGAACTCACGGACCGCGAGATCGTGACCTGGCTGAAGTCGGACGCTTAACCGACTGCGCCACCCAGGCGCCCCTAAATGTTCATTTTTAAAAAACCTTTCCTGCTTGATATTTCTCTATAGGAATGCTAATTGATTTTTGTACACATCTCATGTAACAAATTATTACTACCACTTTATAGATTTTTTTCTACAATGATAATATCATCCTTAAATATGGAAAATTTTGTTGGTTCTTTTCCAATTTCATGCCCCCTTTCTTCCTTGTCTTATTAAATAAACAACCAGAACATCCAATGTGATACTGAATGTGAAAAGTAAAAGACAGCATCCTTAAATTCCTGAAGTTTCAAAATTAAGTACCATGTTCATCACAGTTGTTTCTGCAGACATTTTCAGAATAAGGAAGTTTCCCTCTATTTGTAAGTTGCCAAGAGTCTCTGCTTGGTTTTTTTTTTAATCACGAATACATATTACACTTTTGTACAAAGCTTCCCCCCCCCCGCCCCCAGACACCCATGTTATGTGCACTGAGATATATAAAATTTTTAAAGAAAAGCTTTCAGGGCACAAAACTACTTTTCTCCTCCCAGGTTACAAACACAGACTTGAAAAGACTAAATCTGCAGTCTCCCAGCTAGTCTGGTCTAAGCGCCCAAGGTTGGGGGGTCTACCTCCCCACTAGTCACCTCCAAAGATAACAGAGGTCTGCAATTCCTCTGTGGTTGCCTGTTGGAATGCCTCAACACTGTTTTGATCTGAAATTGTCCCTAAATTTCCTTTGGGGGTGGAAAAAAAGTCGTGAGCTTGACCTCCTAGCCATTGGCTGCCTGGGACACCAGCTCCCCATACAATCATTATGAAGACAAAGGGAAGGGCTACTGAACCGCGGTAGGCACCCACGTTACCCCAAGGGATCCTCTCAAGGAGTGAATAAGGTCGGCATCATTATCCCTATTTTCTGCCCAAAATCAAGTCTTGGAGAAGTTAAATAATTTGTTCCAAGTCTCACCCGAGAAAGTGACGCAATTAGGATTGCTTTGTGCTTCCCACTACGGACAGTGCCGCCCCCTAAACCTGCAGGTGCACCCAACATAATTACCTCTGGCTGCACAATGCCGACCTCAGGGAGCCAGCAGGGCTACTCTCCCTTTTCTGTTTTATTTTTGTCTTTCCAGTTACTTTGTAAATTAGTGGTTGGGGTTCCAAACCGCCCACTCTGTGGAGTACTGTGAATAATATAATTAAGCACAGGAAATGGTCCATTGTTGTTAGTCTACAACCCAGCAATGAAGGTCGGGGGATTTTTCCCATGTGGGGACTCAGGGCTGAGTCCCCTGCACAGAGCAGCGATCACATGGGCTGGGACGCCAGGCATCCCCTGAGGCTCAGAAACAGGCAGCATCCAGGCATGGCCCAGGACTGCAGAACCCTGGGCACCTGGGTACCTTCCAGAAGACAGAGTTCCCCTTTGGTGGTGCTAGATGCAAGGTGCCTCGCAAGGGAAAGAACTCGGGGGTGCTGACGCTACCCCCTTCCTGCTACGGGGCTTTCACGACCTACCTCATGTAACCCTCTAAACATCCCAGAATGGGAGTTGGCATTTCCCAGGCTTTGCAGATGAGTGGCTGGAGGCTCTGAGAAGCGATTTAGTCAAGATCCCTCCAAATCCCAGATGGTGACAGAGCTGAACTCAGAACCCAGTTCACTCCTCTCCTAGATCTCAACCCTGCACCTCTTCACTCACCCGATTTCACAACTGATTTCCCAAACACGCTCCTCTGTGGCCAGACTGCTCAGTTCAAACCCCCAGTTCAGCTCTCACAAATTCTGTGACTTCGGGAAAGTCCTTTACACAGCTCTGGGCCTCCATTTCCACATTCTAAAATGGCAAGAACACAGTACCTACCTCAAAAGGGACGTTATGATGATTGATGGATGGATATCTGCAAAGGTCTTAACATAATGCCTGGCACGTTTAAGGGATATATATTAGTTATCTATTGCTTGGGTAACAAATTATCTCAGAACCTAAAGGCTTAAAACGACAATAAACATTTATCATCTCACACAAGTTTAAGGCAGGAATTCGAGTCGTTCTGGCCTGTGATCTCTCCCGAGACTGCAATCAAGACATCACAAAGCCGCACGCAATGGAAGGCTTGACTGGAGCTTCCAAGATGGCTTATTCACATGGCTGCCAAGTAGGTGCTGGCTAGAGGGGGTGAGGGGAGCCTCAGCTCTCCATGTGGGGGTGTCCTCACCACATGCAACCAGCTTCTCCCACAGCAAGTGATCTAAGGTAGCACGGGGGGAGCAACATGCCCCTTACCAATAGCCTTGGAAGCCATGCATCACCATTTCCGCACTATTGTATCAGCTACACAGGCCAGCCCTGTTGACTGCGGGAAGGGACTGGTCAAGGGCACGCATGCCAAGGGGCAAGGATTCCTGGAGGCAAACTCTGCAGGTGGGCTACCACAGGACCAGGTCCACTAAATGAAGAAAGGAATCAGATCTCAACTATCCTTGCGTTCCAGGTGCCTGGCGCAAAGTGACATCATCAACACACATTTATCAGAAAAACGGATGTATGGATGAAAAGAGGAAATGCCCCTGTCATCCCAGCCAAGTTCCATGGCAGCTCTTTGTCTGTTTACCACCTACCTTCTGAGCCATTTCTAAAGAAAGAACGATTTGCTCTCAATTTTGACTTTAAAATCATCCCTCTAAATCAGTTCTCAAATTTCATCTTCCTATAAAAGTGTTCTGGATGGTAATCTCAAACCAAGAGTGCTATGTAGGTTTCTCCTTCAGCCAACTATCTCAGAGTGAAATACTTCCTCTGCATTCAGAAGACTCAAAAGCAGAACGAAATTTTCTGCATTGGTTAAAACGTCTGCAGGAATGCACTCATGCAGTGACTATGTGCCCCAAGACAATTGTGGGGAGCCTCCTCCTTGCACAAACGCAGGCTATCTGCTTCCTCCTCCCCCCACCAAAGCTATACTCAGGAGATAAGCCTGAGTGAAATCCGGAAGACGCTGCTCACTGAAGCCAGTGACCCCAGCGGCAGGCTAGGGAGAGAGGGCACCTAATGACTAGGGCAGCAACCATCTCCCTGAGGGTCCGGGATTCCCTTCAAGGTCTCTCAGACTGCTGCTTCTGGGAAGCCTTCTCACATCAGATCCGTGTCAGGAACCGTAGACACGGGGACATGTCACAGCAAAGGCACCTACTGGGATGGCCTCTCTGGTGGTGTTGGAAGTTCAGCCCAGGATGATATTCTCAGCTGCACTGCCCAAACTCAACACAAGGACAACAGCTGGCTCCTGGGAAGAAAAGATGGTGAGCCTCTTCCCCAATGCACAAAAGAAGTGGTCTCCAAGGTCACGGCACTGGGGTCGAGCAGGTACAGCTGGCGGTCCTGAGAAGCTGTCAGACTTTCCCTGGTTTCCCTCCAGGAGCATAAATGATCACACCTTGGCCTCCACTAGGAGTACAGAGGCCCAAGTGAGAGCACAGGAGATCCAGAGTAAGCCTCACTCCATGCCATGTTGTTGGGATCTTACTCTTGGAAGATGTAAGCATGGTTTCCATAATAATTAGTTTTGCGTATCCATCCTTAATAGATTCCTGAAGGTACCCAGGGTGGAGTCATAGGAAACATAAGAACCATGGTGCTAGGGGTGAGAAGGGAGTCACCGGTGGTCATAATCTTTATTAGGCCAAAGCGGACAACAGCTCCAGGGCCCTGCTCCACAGAAAGAATATACAGTGAAAGCAGGTAAATATTGAAAGGGAAACGTTCATCTTTAAGCAGTGAGGATATTTACAAAGTCTTGACCAAATGGCAAAATCACCACTGAATTCAGAACATTCTTCTCCATTTTATACTGGCTGCTTCAACACTCGTTTGGGTTTTAAATGCTTAAAGACAAATACCTTGACCTTGAGAAGGGCAAGGGCATAGTACAACCCAAAGGAGAACCCCACCTCAAAGTGTGAATTAAACTTCACTCCTGTGTGATGGGCAGAGAGAGCTCCTAATAGAAAAGTCCTTTAAAAAAAAAACTCCGGTCACCCATGCACGAGGGGCTTAGGAAAGTCTATAATGCCCCACTCCAGGACCACCCCAAAAATTCTTCCTAACGTGTCACTGTTGGACTCACAATTCTCAGAGTTGTCTTCTACCTTAGTGTGTCCTAAATTCAAATTATTTAGCTCTACACAGCTAAGTAAACAAAACCTCATCTTATTATATATGCATATAATTAATCTTATTCTTCACCATTCAAAGCTGTGAGGTCCAGTACAGCAGCCACTAGCCACGTGGGGCTGGTCCAAATTGAGATGTGCCACCAGTGTAAATGTGTCAAGCACTAAGTGCATAAAAACAACGTAAAATAATCGCATTAGTATTTTTTTTTTCTATGGATTACATGTTGAAATATTTGTGAAGTATTGGGTCAATGAGAGTATTAAAATAATCTTACCTGCTTTTTACTTTAAAAAATTTTTTTTAATGTTTTATATTTGAGAGAAAGAGAAAGAGAGAGAGAGAGAGAGAGAGAGACAGAGAGAGACAGAGAGAGAGACAGCGCGAACAGGGAAGGGCAGAGAGATGGACACAGAGTCCAAAGCAGGCTCTAGGCTCTGAGCTGTCAGCACAGAGCCCGAGGCGGGGCTCGAACCCATGAACCATGGCTGGATACTTAACCGACTGAGCCACCCAGGAGCCCCTCTTTTTACTTTTTAAAAGGTGGCAACAAGGAAATTTTTGACCCCATACACGGCTCACATGTCTAACAGATGATGCTAGGCTAGACACTTCAAGTTAGAAGCAGCAAACTGGCAGCTGAGGTCTACACAGGACTAACAGACAGTCTGCATGAGTTCTACAATGTGAGGTCAAGGGGTGATTTTCATTGCAAATAACAGCTAACATTTATAAAATCAGGCAACTAAACAGATGGATTCCAAATTCTCTTTAAAAGTCAAAAATAACTGCTAACTCTGGGCCCACATTCCTACATGGCAAGGATGGCCAGGAGCTAAGCAGAAGCTGTCCCATTTGGACAGAGCACCTGCCCCTACACCCCCCCCCCCAATTCTCCACTGTCCCCACCAGGCCCTCCTGCTCCCCAGCACTGAGACAAAGGTCAGCTGCCATTTTGTCACCCCACTCCTGGACAGCTTCATATACTTAAATTGTTTTCCTGGCTTCTGAAGGTGTTTGAGTGTGGAAGCCTTATCCCAGACTCCAGACTCAGGGTGGGAAGGATTCCAGGAGGAGCAAAGGCAGTGGAGTGGGGAGGGTCTGATCAGTGTATGTGCAGATAAGAGACCTGGACAGAGAGGTACATTTTATCCAAATCAATGTGTTCAGCTTGGGGATTTTTTTTTTTTTTTTTGAGGCTGGACATCTAAGTTGAGATGTCCCAGGGGCATTTGGAAAGACATAACTAAATATATACAGGGAAGAGCTGGCAGTAAGAACAATGCCTTTGGGTCACCCAGAGGCAAGAGGAAGAAAGAGAAATGTAACCAGCTCAAGAGTCTGAGGACAGGTTTAGAGAGTCAAGAGTGGGGCACCTGGAGGGAGGAGGGAGGAAACCAACCTTGGAGGGGCGAGGCTCCAACAGGGGCCACTAAACTGCATAAAATCCTTGGACAGACTGCCACAATGGGCCCGTTCCCCTGATCTTTTCGTAAGTTGTTGCTTTATGTCAGGCAAAGTTAGATTAGAAAAAAAAAGGACAAAATTATCAAAGCTATTTCACAAACTCCTAGCATGCCATAATTTCTCCAAAACAGACTCCGCCTTCCCATGCCCACAGGGTGCCCAGCCCCCTTCCCCACTGTCTGTCTCCGGAGAAACTACCCATTTCCTTCCTCCTGACTCCCTGCTTCCCCACTCCAGGATTTTTTAAACCTACTGTATGTGCAGCACAGACATGACGAGCATCGCACTGGAAAAGACACATAAGGACTATGGTCGTAGACCCTCTGAAATATTCGACATGATTGCAATTCTGGGGCTGCTTGTTCCTGGGTAAATGGAAGAAATTTTCATTCTCATAAGCTTTGTTACCCTCTCGGCAAATATTTCCCCAAGTGATTATGTTAGAGCTGAGGACTCAGACATGGGGCCTCAGACTCATCTGATAACCTAACACTGTGACCGAAATATAAAGCAGATTACAGATGCTTATGGATAACTGATCGGTAATATTCACTCCTGTCCCTGGGCCGGTATCAGCAAAGTGCTTTTCATGAGTAGATAAATAACACTTTGTTTCTTCCATGAAACAATTAATCTAAGCAGAGTTAGATTCAGACTTGTTACACAGAGCAACATAATGGAAATCTCAGGACTTCTCATTATCATTTTATTTGCACCATGACTCTGCAACTCTTTTCCAAATACCCGTTATTTGAACTGTCTGCATTCCATTTATTGGTTGTGGTTTTGTTCTATTCATTTTCATAGACAGAGAAATCTGGGATGCTTTCACTAAATCATCCAATCATGCAGTCCATAAATATTTACCATGCACCTGCCATGGGCAGGGCTGGGAATGGGGGCCACAGCGCTGCAGAAGCGGAGTCTGACGCCTGGGAACAGCCCACACAATGGTAAGGGGACTATACGCATTACAAATTATAATGTGGAAACTGCAGCAGGAGTCCATGTTAGGAAAGAGAAGCCAAGAAGAGCCAATTCAGGAGGTGGTAGCTGAACGAGGATCTTGAGGAAGAATAAAACCTTGCAGGGGGTCAGTGCAGGGGAAGAGTTGACCCAAGGGCACAGCAGAATGAACAGCAACATGGTGGGTCTGGTTACCTGTGAATGTTGGTTCTGGCACCTTCTGCAGAAGGGCAGTGTCAGGATAAGAGCCAACAGGGAAGGGCCAGATTACGGAGACCCTAATTTTAATATCCCCATAGGAAAACACAAAGAGACTGGGTGACCTGGTCAAAGACATCAAGGTAAGCCCAAGGCGGCCACGAAAACCATATGCATAACCAATGTATTCTGTCTCTAACTCTCATTGTACCATTGCTATAGGATTAGACAACATCCTAGGTCTTCCTGCGTTATAGGACTTGTGGTCCAACCTTACATTACCCATGTGAAACTGAAGCATGAAACTTGTGTGTCTGTAACAACGGTAATCTAATGAAACAGACCAGTGGTTCTCAAAGTCTGACTCCTGGTCTGGCAACAGCAGCAGCTGGGAACTTGCTAGAAATGCAAATTCCCAGGGCACCTGGGTAGCTGGGTAGGTTAAGCATCTGACTCTTGATTTCAGTTCAGATCATGATCTCACAGTTCCTCAGACTAAGCCCCATGCCAGGCTCTGTGCTGACAGCACGGAGCCTGCTTGGGATTCTCCCTCTCTCCCCGCTGCTTGTGCTCTCTCTAAATAAATAAATAAACTTAAAAAAAAATGCAAATTTCCAGGTCCCACCCCAGACCTGTAAAATTACAAACTCTGGGGGTGGGGACAACAATCTGTGTCCTCATGAGACCCCCAGATGATTCTGATTTCACTCAAGTTTGAAAGTCACTGACACAGACACAAAACTCTGATTGTCTCTCTAATTGATCTCTACCTTGTCTTCTGCCTCCTTACACCGGACCATCCCGCATAACAAAATTTTCCTGTAGATTATTTAACATTTAATTTTTGAAATTCTAACTTTATTTTTTTTTTAACGTTTATTCATTTTTTGAGAGACAGAGCATGAACAGGGGAAGGGCAGAGAGGGAGGGAGACAGAATCTGAAGCAGGCTCCAGGCTCTGAGCTGTCAGCACAGAGCCCAACACGGGCTCCAGCTCATGAACTACAAGATCATGGTCAGAGCGGAAGTTGGATGCTCAACCGACTGAGCCACCCAGGTGCCCCAATTCTAAATTTTTAAAGGATATTAATTTATTTTCTTCACTCGTTAGCTGAGTGATGATGTCAGACTTCAATCCATGTCTTCTTTTTTATTTACATCTCCTTCCCATCAGCCCCCAGGAAACACCCAGTCTGTACATAAGAAACAACTGTTGGTCAGGTCAGATAGCAGCTCAGCGATGGACTTTTGAGTCAAACTCAATTTGCAACAAGTGTCTTGAACGGATCCCCTTAATCCTTTCTCACCTAATTCCACATCCCCCAAATGTGGACGGCAGAATCCCTCCAAGAGGAGCTTTAAATATCTATTATGCCTGCCAACTAATTATATCTTCTAAGACTCAGGACAGCTACTATCTTTTTTTTTTCTTTCAGTGCTTGAGAAGAAGTCACATGTCAGACTGTCTTTGGAGCTATGTGGACCTCAGTGGTATTATTATTTATCATTATTATTATTACTGACAACAAAGCAGGCTACTTTGACAGCAAATGACACAAATTCCAAGACAGCAGGAACCTTGTCTTTCTCACTACTGTATCCCCAGAACCCAGAAAAGCACCCAGTGCCCAACACTAAATGGGTGCTCAATAAATAAATAAATACACGTTGAACGAACAAATGAATACGTTAGCACCTACTATGCCCTAGGCTCCAGGAACGTGAAAAGAACAAGGCAGATCTCTTGTTTCCCTTCACACAGCACCCATGTGCAAAAAGCAAAGAATCAGGTGCTGTGAGGTCCCAAAGCTGAGTAAGAAATGGTCCCTGCCTGTGTGCAGGCATGGACACACAGACAGACGGTGTCTAATCGCCCCGGCTGACCAGTCTTTACATTAACCACTCCAGGCGTCTATGGGCATGAATACAGAAGGAGACGCACTTAGCATCCGCCTAAATGTTAAATGTTTCAAATGAAGCTAAAACTGTTAAGCATGTTCCAGCCTAATTTTACAAATACATCTTCATAACAACAAAATTAAAACTATGTTAAAGCCAACAGTTCCTATCAAATAACCACGGTTAGTACAAACCCAGAATCAATCTCATTTCCCACCAGGAGGTTGCACGGTCCCAGCAGAGTAGCCAGTGTGGCTGCTGGTCTGACCCGAGAGATGTTACCTGCACATACACACGCTGGACTTTGACACTTAAGAAATGGAAATGGAAAGAGAATATATGTATCTTGCCAGTAATCTTGGCTACAGTGGGTTAAGATACATGAAGGTTAATGTCACTTCTTAATGGATTTAATGTGGCCACTAGAAAATTAAACTTACACCTGACGCCCACATTGTCTATTTCGATGGGACCGTCTGCTCTAGGGTGATGAGCTGCAGAGGCTCTGCGGGAGGCAGGAGGAAGGAAAAGGGCCCCGCGGACCCCGCTGCCAGCTGCCCACGGCGGCTCCTCGGCCTCCTATTCCAATTGCTCTGGAAATCCACAGGATCAACACCCGCTTTCCTGTCCTCTTGACCGTGGGGTGCGGAGGAGCACTGTGCCTCCTGGCCGAGGCTCAGCTGCTTGCCCACCATCGCCCCCCGCTTCCCGCAGCCCCCACTCCTGGTGAAGATGGAACACGGTGGCCAACAGGTCCCCGTCTCACCCCAGAAACACATGCCATGCAGACCCTGCCCCCAGGTGCTCCAACACCCACCGTCCACCGACCTTGTTTTCCACACTCCTTGGGGGAACTTAACTTGGAAGAGCAGGTCCAAATTTGGAATTCTCAGCCTCCATGGCACTAGAAGCTAGTTAGTTATAAGAAGAGCTGGCCCTGATGGCAGTGCCCCGCCTCCTCCCATCCTGGGCTCCGCCCTTCTCCTCAGAGGCACCTTCCGTGGACACAGGTGCAAGCTTCATGCACCCACTGCTCCTTCTGTCCCATCTCTGCCAAGAGTCACCGGTCGGCCACCCCTCAGAGTCACTCTCTGCAGGACAAGCAGACCCCAGAAGTGGCCCTGGGGCCCCTGGACCGTTCAGACCTGAGGAGCACCAGAGCAGAGCCCTCTAACATGCAGGGCCTGGAGGGCCCCTGGTCTGCCCAAAGTACTGTGCTAACAGCACCCATCAGAACATCCGAAGCTAAAAATACAAAAATACGAAGCCAATCGTGAGGATGCAGGGACACTCCTCAGCCCCTGCTCATTTGGAAATGTGCACCTGTACGACCAGTGTGGAAAACTTTGGGCAGCATCTACTAAACACGAAGGCACGTTAGGACCCAGAAATCCCGCTCCTAGGGACACATCCAACGTAAACACGTACACGCCTTCGCCGAAACTCAGGCACTGCCATGCTCACCGAGGCTCTGTTCACAATAGAGTGAACACCCGCCCCCTCACCGGACACCACGTAAATGTATTGAAGCAGCAGAGTGGTAACGAAATGGGGGTCCAGTCGCACGGGGGGGGGCCACAACCACACACCCACAACACTGGTAAATCCAACAAACAGAATGTGGAGACACAGTGCATGCGTATCAGTCCATTCATATAAAGTTCAAAGAGAGGTAAAAGTTCCATGAAGTAACAGACATCAGAAGATGGTTACTTTGGGAAAGAAGTGAGTGGGAAGGGACTAGGGGAGCCATGATGGAAGTTTCTAGAATGCTCCATTTCCTGATCCAGGTGATGTGTCCCTTTGTGAAAATTCATATAACGAGTGTTTTTCCCTATGTATGGAAAAAAAAAAGGCCACTTAAAAAAACTGATTCCTGGGGCACCTCACTGGCCCTATCAGTGAAGCATGCAACTCTTGATCTTGGGGTTGTGGGTTCGAGCCCCAGGCTGGGTGCAGAGATCACTTAAAAAAAATCTTAAAAAAAAATATTCCTGTAAAGAAAGCATGGGTTGAAAATAACATCAATAATGCAAAACACAAGTAAACGAAGTGAATACCAAAAAAAAGTGGGGGGGGGCCTAGGCTAGGCCTCTTGTTCCCTCCCCCCATAAATCCTTTCATCAGCCATATTACAAGCTTAAAAACAGTGGCAAATGTTCAGCAAAAAGTTGTGAAATGGAGAAAATAATTTAAAGTACAGATTTATACTCAAAATCATTAACAATAAACATCACTCTATGTACCTTTTCCCCTTGAAATGGTTTGAAACCATTAGGCTTAGCTAGACATTTTAAATACTATTTATTTATTCGTTTTTGTAAATGTTTATTTTTGAGTGAGAGAGAGAGAGAGTACAGGCAGGAGAGGGGCTGGAAGAGGGAGACAGAGGATCTGAAGCAGGCTCTGAGCTGTCAGCACAGAGCTCAATGAGGGGCTTGAACTCACGAACCATGAGACCATGACCTGAGCTGAAGTTGGGATGCTTAACCAACTGAGCCACGCAGGTGCCCTGTGTTTATCTTTATCTCTTTTCATGTACGTTTTTGCTTGTTCTATACTTTACATTCTACATTAAAAGGGATACAACTATATAATTTAAATACACACACACACACACATACGTGAAGTATTCTCGGTACTTATGGAAACTTTTTAGGCAAACTCTCACGTTTGGAAACTCTTATCTAGATGTGTGAACATAAATATACCATCTCATCTCTCAGGGAAAAGGCACAGAGCTATCTATACTCCGTGGACATTCTGGACTTTTAAAATTATTTTCTTTAAAGTAACTTTCTTTATCACTTTCTTTATTTCATTTAAAAATGAAAACTTTTCATTTTTTTTCTTGACATGTGAAAACACAGCTGAAGAGGGAGCTCATCAAAAGTAACTTTATCTCCCTTTGAAGCTTCAGAAACAGTCTGGACAGAGGATTTATGCCCCAGCACGGAGTTCCCACCACTGTCCCTTGAGAAAAGTCAACAAATTGCATAGTCATGTAGCTCATGGAGTAGCCTGAAATGCAAGTAAAAATTAAGGTGCAAACCCCTCTTTTCAGAGGAATAACCGAATGTGGATCTGACCCCTTGGCCCCCAGTCTGGATAAACAGAACTGCCGTGTGTTTGGGAGAGAGTCAGAGGGGTCACAGCTGACCTGGGAAACCTTGTGACCAGGAGCCCCGCCCACCCTGCCCACGTCTCCCTTCTTAGCAAGTGGCTTTTCCGCCTTATTTGATCAGCCTCGTTACCGCAGACGGAGCCCCTGTCCAACACAGGGCATCCAGACCCGAATTAGACCGATGTGAAGATTCAGGAACGTACCACCGGTCGAGGGTCTTATAACAGGACTTATGGCATCAAAGAGACTTGTACGTGGGTTCACGAACTCCAGCTTCCTTCCACCCTCTCCGGCTACCACGGCAAATTTCATGTTGATCTCACGCTCCTGCCCATCACTGCTATTCTCTCTTTGTCACACATATTAAACCGTGATTTTCACAAAGTCACAGGCCCCCGGTCTCCCCGTGCCACAACCAAACAAATGTGCTTTTACTGCCTCCAGAAGGAAGTCAGTAATTTGCTTTTAAAAGTGTGTTGAGCACTCGGGGGAAATTCCACCTCACGCTTCCTTCTGATGAGTTTCGACTCTCCATCCCTCAATTACAGATTAAGCTGCAATTGGAAAGAAACTTTCTGTGCTGGCTCAGCTGGGGCAGCTCTCCCATTAGGCCAGACAAAGGATGAGAATGTGAAGGGAAGAGACCCAGCTCTCTTCCCAGAGGCAGCTAAGGAAGAGGTTTCTAGAAATAAACAGCCCCCATCCCATGACGCTCAGGGCCAGGCTTCAAGAAAACTGTGGGAGAAATGCACTGGGCCTTGTTATTAAAGCTCTTAAGCAAGACAACCTCTAAAAAATGGGAGTGTTGTAAAAATGAAACGGACTGCCCAGCACACAGGACCCTGGCTGGCCCAGGGCACACGCTCAGTCATTGATCACTTCGGCAAAAAGTCAAGTGCTTCTTACACACCACACCTGGTTAAAATGGGACTGCTTCCAAATGGCCCACCCCCAGCCTCGTGGAGGTAACTCAGGGGATATATGGAGGGGACACCCCACTTTGGATGAAGCCTGTCTCTTGCTGCTGCTCCCATAAACCCAAGCAGCGAATGCCAATCTATGAAGGGAGAGAACCCTCCAACTCCTGGGAGTCTCAGGACGGGGCTGACACAGGTAAGCCACCCCTGGAGGGAGTCCTATTCTCCATGGCAGGTGTAGTACGGAGCGCTGGGGAGATCTACAGGTATGCTTTTAAGATCTAGCTGTGCCAATCTGGGCGAGCCAGGCAGCACCCCACACACCAGCATCCATCACAGGCCTCCTAGGGGGCAGGTGGACGACACGTGTCCTCCTTCAACCCTCACCGTGTGCTTTGCACACCGCCAACCATTAGTGAGTCCAGGTCACTGGTCTTCATCCCCAAATGCTGTTTTCACAGACACTCTATGGGGGAACCGTGTGGCAAGTGCATAGAACCACCCCCCTCACCAAGAACGGCTCTACTCTGTTGGTTTTTGTTTTGGACATCTGCCCAAGATTTTGTTTGAACAAAGGATTCCCTAGCTTGATTAACCTCATGAATTCTTAGAGGAAACCTCAGCGGGCGGGGTTCTTCAAGAAAATGTGGAATTGTCTTATCTGCAACTATTTCTCAGATGGGCCTTCCTCAAAGCCAAGGCCAGAATGTGAAGCTACTTGAATAGCACCCCTGTGCGGGCCAAGTTACCTTACACGTGCGGGCGCTGCTCTGATCATTAAGAGATCTAATGACACCAAACAGGCCACTGTCCACCTCTCCTGCCTGAAGGAACATGTGGTGGGGGCACCTGGGTGGCTCAGGCTGTTAAGCGTCCAGCTTCGGATCAGGCCATGATCTTGAGGTTTATGAGTCCGAGCCCCGCATCGGGCTCTCTGCTGTCGGCACAGAGCCCGCTTTGGATCCTCTGTCCCTCCTCTCTCTCCGCCCCTCCCCAGCTCCAGTGGGCTCCACGCTCTTTCTCTCGCTCAAAAATAAACAAACATCTTTCAAAAACAAACAAACGGATATGTTGTTGGCATGACCTATAAGTGGTCCTTCTCTTGCAACTATCAACTGTTCCCGCCACAAATCGGCCAGGAACTCTTCCAGCAGCTGCCTGCCGTCAGGAAGGCCGGGTTTGCCGGCCGAGACGGCATCCGCATCTGGCGTGCCAAGGCTTTGCTGCGGTGGGATGGCCCCACGTTTGCGCTGAGGTGCGTGCACTTGAATAAGTGGCACTGGGGGTGCAGAGGAAGGTGAGGGCATGCACAACTCAGTGCCCAGCACGCACATGAAAACGTGCTCAAAGGCAGCTGCTCAGAGAATACGTGAGCCCCATCCTTAGGCAGGGGCCGCGCAGGGTACCAGGGAGGGGACAGTAGTCCTTCGGGAGCTTAGAATCTGGGGCAGGAACTCCGTGTTGACACTGACGTCCACACTCTGCGGCACAGCGCAATCTGTTGTACCATTTTTACCAACAAAGAGTTGAGGGAGCTAGAAAGAGAGGGACCCTCTCCTTTTCATAAAAAGCTTTTTGGATAGGGCGAGCAGGCGGGTCTGGTTTGTGCATTTTGTTCCGAGAGGAAGTATCCTGGTGTGGATGATAAATCCTACCACAGCCTTACATAGAGAGGACCGGGCATGTGAGCTGATGCCGAAGGACCCACAGAATGTCCGCAGGTAGGAAGCGGTCCACAGAAGGGGGTTCGGGAGGGGCCAGGGCAAACAGCCACAAGGTAGGAAAGGGGGGCATGCCAGGGAAACGTCGAGGAGTCCCAATCGGCTGGAGCACAGAGGGCATGAGGAGTCAAAGGAGAGAGGAGAGAAGATCCAGACGGATTCTAAGGGCTTCACAGTCTGAGTTCATCCTTTGAATGGGCGATGGTACCTGTGGAACTTTCTGAGCAGCGGTGTGTTGGGAGGTTAGGTGAGTGGTAGAAGGGACAGCGGGGAGGGAGGGCAGACAGACGTAGCAGAGGAAGGAGGGTCTGATCGGTGGGACAGGAACCCCTGCATCCCAACTATCCCACCCCTGCCCAGCCAGCACCCTGGCCTCTACCCTCCAGGGCTGCCCGTTACTCAGGAATGCTGGTTCACACTCCCTAACAGGAGGCAGCCCGGTCCGCAGCACCTCCTGGACACACACTGGTCCCGGGACCGTCTATTTTTGGTCCTCCCAGGCCAGGGTTTGACAAGAAAGGCACAGCTGCCAAGGCCCTTCCACCCTGTGGGACCCACTGTTCCATAAAGGGCCATGTCAGAAACTGCGTTCTGCCTCAGTCAGGGTCACCTGGACTTGAGGGACCGAGGGGGGCACCTCGTTCCCTAGAGCCACCCCGCACCGTTTTCCCTGAGTCTGGGGAAAGTCAGCACATGCTGAACCAGAAACACGGTTGTTCTGGGGGTGCCGTGTGTCCGAGGATCGTGGGGGCCCCGGGGGGAAACTTACACGTGTCCCAGTGAACCCAACCTGCTCTCTGTTCAACAATCGCTGCTGGGTGCAAGGGAGAACACCACCAAGGGAGGCAGGTTCAGACCTCTTACAGAACGATCCCCGAGTAAGAAGGATTTATCGTCAAGGAGTCCTGTCTAGAAAGGACCCACTCCAAACCGGAGTGAGCTTGCACATCCCACGCCGACTCAAGCTTCATCCTTACCCAGCCTAGCATCCCCCCCACTGCCTTGTTAACCCACTCACCATCTTTTGCTGGGATTACTTTTAAACTCTCTCCTTCCCTGGCCCCTGCATTCTTGCCTGTCCAACACACCCTCAGAACTGGGACCCAAGATGATGGGCCCTTTAAGGCAGCACTAAGCATCAATCTTCCTTCCTATCTCTGCGCACAGAATGGTACAATAAATGTGGAGTGAGTGAATTCATACATGGGAAGAATGAGCATCCCTGGCGGCTGCACATGGGTAGGGCATCCTGTCCCACCCCAGGCCGCCCCTGGGAACCATAAGGGGAACCAGAGCCACAGGTACAGTGAAGGCAGTAGAGAATGCAGCGAGGGGTCTCCAGGAGATCAGGCAAGAAACGTGCAAATGTGCAAATCCAGCCTCTCCCTGGCCTTGCCTTTAGGAATGATCTCAGGGAGCCACACGTGGAAGGTGAAAAGTCTGCGTTTGTTTCCTCCAGGAGCGCACATCTTCTTTGCTTGCAAATGTGGGGCTCAGTGGCAGGGGCGTGGCTGACAAGTGTGGGCAGCGTGGATGAATGCCACGATCTTGACCAACAGTTTGCACCCTCGATAATAAAACCACCAGGATAATGAAGGTAACAGGCAATATCGTTCAATGAGTAGATACTGGGTGAGAGGCATTACACGAAACACCAGACGTGCCCTACTCACCAAGCATTCATGATACTACTAGGAGACGGATAATATTTTGATCAATGTTTTTACAGCGGGCTTAATGAGCTTAAGCATCTTGCTCAAGGTCACACAGCTACTAAGTGACAGAGAAGTGATTTACACCCGGGCTCTCTGATGGCAAATTTACTACTATGCTGCAGTGCCATTTAATTTGGTTTTTGTTTTTTGGGTTTTTTTTTTTTTTTGCCCCCAGATAAATGGTCATACTCTTTGGGGAAGAGTTGGAAAGAAGGAAGAAAAGCTTTCTTGGTGCAACGTTTAATGCCAAAAACTGGCAGCTTTTTTGCAGGTGAGGCAGCTGTACCTCAGGGAGGTTAAACAGCAGGTCAGAAGTCAGTACTGATCATCAGAGCCCCGTGACACTCACCAGGGAGCAGTGGTCAGAATGGCAAACTGACTTGGGAGTCAATGACTGAGGTGGGGTGGAGACTGGGGTGCAGGATGGGGTGGGGGTGGCTTGTCTAAGTGTTGAACTAGATCAGAGGTCAGCAAAGTTTTCCTGTGAAGGGCAAGACAGTCAACATTTTAGGCTTTATTGACAAAAATGGGATTTGGCCCGAGAGCTTTCGTTGGCTAAGCCCTGAACCGGATATTGATGGTGACACATGGAAAGTTTAAAATCTCAGGGGAGACTCCTGTTCCTAAGAACAGCCTTCAAATATGAATCCATTCATGACTTCTGAGAGTTTATTTTGTTCTATGAACTCAGAATCATTTGCCTAAATTGTCAAAAGGCAAAGCCCTGGGTAATTATTAAATGGACTCCAGTGGGAAAATTCTAAGGCGTCATACAATTTTTATAGTGGGAACAGAAAGGAAAATGCTTCCCTCTGAGTGGGGAATAAAGAGAGTGCACATCCCCATACTCTGAGCCCTGAATGCAGTACAGATCCTAAGACAAATCAACAGCAGAGTCCTTGACTCCTCTTTGGCGTGTGGAGCAGGGCGTAGGCGAGTTCGTGGTCTGGGTAATCAAGGATTCTGAAGATCACTGGCTTTCAGTCTAAAGGCCACATATTCACAGAAACTTTCTTCCTTGGATGCCAGAAACCCATGTGCAGTGCCATTCTACTGATGAAAGAAAGAGTTTAGTCCACTGAGGAAAGAAAGGATTGAAAGATCAGAAATACCTAAATCAGAAATAATGCATCTTTATAAACAGCAAAGGGGTACAGGGGTCTGCAGAAGTGAAGCTCTCCCTTACTGGTGGGAAAACCCTTCAGGTAATTGATTTATAGATTCGTCGTTGACCAATGGCCTCCAGAAGACAGGCTTCCTAGTCCTGACAAGTCTCAGAAATCTGAAAAACTCCTGAAAAGTGGGTGACAGGAGAAAAACCAATGGGAAACACAAGGTGGCATTTTTTTTTTGTTTAGAAGATTATCTGGTGCAATAACTGATTCAATAATCAATATTCGTATATTCAATATCCGGGTCAATGCTCCATGTTTACCGCATGCATGCCTGGCACCACACCGGGTTTGGGAAAACCGTGGACAAGACAACCAAGGTCCTTGTCCTCAGAGTTTAGAGTCTCCTGGCAAAGAGCATTTAGAGAATAAATGTTTAACTTCGGCCCCTAAAAGGATATCTAATAAGCTCTGCCTCTGATCCTGCTTTATTGAGGTGTCTTAGGACTCCACTTTCCTGGGGTACATTCTTCCACAGCTTTGTCCCTCCTCCCTAACAAACCAAAATGGCACTGAGCTAACTGGTCTTCTCCGAAACTTCCAGGAGACACCTCGTCTAAGTGCGTCACTGACAGCATGAAAATATGGCATCCTTGGACAGCCTCTCCCTGGACCTCAAGGACAGAGGGGGCTTGAAGCAAAAGCAGTGCGTTATCTACATACAAAGGAGTGGAGGCCAGGCCGACCTCAGGTAATTCCCTGGCTCTACTGGAAGATAAGAGCTGTACCACTGCAGGAGAAAATGGCTGGGGACAAGTAAGTTTTCCACCCGGACAAATTATGACAGAGAAGAAAGAAAGACAGAAAGACAGAAAGAAAGAAACAAACCAACAAACAAACAAACAAACCAGGAAAACTTCTCAGACACTGAAGAACTCAAATAATCTATTATTCACACGCCTTTACTGGGAAAACTTTCCCAAGACCTATTCCAGCTAAGCAGCTGATATCAAGAACTCAGGGACAGGCAGGTCCCAGTACACAAAGAGGGGCAGGGAACGGCGACATCACCTAAACTTAAAGAAGTATAAATGGCCATTAAGATTATAGCTTCAAAATGGAATAAGAAAGCCAAAACCTAGCTGTGAAGAAGTATTTTATGGTAAAAATAACTGCAATGATAACCTTAGTCTATAGAGAGACTCTAGAACCTTAGATTATACTAACAATTAGAAACACTGGCAGCTGGCAGGTTGAAAAAAGAAGAAAAGAGCAATGAATTTCTTATTTTGTCAAAGGGGGGCAAGATCTCACACCTACCTTTCTCTATTCTTGTTTAATGATTAGAGAAATACAAGCTTACAACCTGATGGAAGGCATTATTAGGGCTTAACACAAACTATCTTTTTATTAACCACTGCACGGTTGATAAAGGGAAAGATAAAACAAATACACACAAACATAAAATGCTATATGAAAGGACAAAGTAAGCCAGAACAATTAGAAATTTTACTAAACTCCAAAAAGTGCAGAAGGAATTTAAAAATTAATTAAGCCATAACCCAATTATATGCTGATTGACAAAGCACACAAAACGTTAAGAATTATGAGATGTGACAATAAAAAAAACGGACAGAGCAGTATCAGGCAACTAAGGAGAACAATATTAAAAGAGAGGGAAAAGTGAAGTTCACAGTGAAAGAGCATTACCTAGAACTCTACAATGCAGCAATCCCACGCTTGGGCCTTTCCCGAGGGAAAGGAAATTACAGAGACCTGTAGGCGAGTGTTCATAGCAACGTTACTCATAACAGTCAAAAACTGGAAACAACCCAATGTCCCCAAGGGTACAGGAGCAAACAAAGTGTGGTATGTTCACACAAGGGAATACTATCCTGCCATAAGAAGGAACAAGGTTTGGCTAAATGCGCCCACACGACCCATTCTCAGAAGCATGAGGCTGAATCAAAGTCATCAGACCCAAAGGCCACCTGCTGTATGATTCCATTTACATGACATTCTAGAAAGGTAGATCTAGAAGGAACAGAAACCAGACCACTGGCCGCCAGAGACGTGGGGGGAAAAAGAGGGGACTGAGAAAAGGTACAAAAAACAAACAAAAAACTTTTAAAAGTGATGGAACAGGGGTGCCTGGGTGGTTCAGTCGTTTAAGCGTCTGACTTCGGCTCAGATCATAATCTCATGGTTCATGAGTTCGAGCCCCGCGTCCAGCTCTGGGCTGACAGCTCAGAGCCTGGAGCCTGCTTCGGGTTCTGTGTCTCCCTCTGTCTGCCCCTCCGCTGCTTGCACTCTGTCTCTTGCATTGTCTCAAAAATAAACATTAAAAAATAAATAAATAGGGGCGCCTGGGTGGTGCAGTCGGTTAAGCGTCCGACTTCAGCCAGGTCACGATCTCGCGGTCCGTGAGTTTGAGCCCCGCGTCAGGCTCTGGGCTGATGGCTCAGAGCCTGGAGCCTGTTTCCGATTCTGTGTCTCCCTCTCTCTCTGCCCCTCCCCCATTCATGCTCTGTCTCTCTCTGTCCCCCAAAAAATAAATAAAAGTTGAAAAAAAAATTTAAAAAAAAAAAAAAATAAATAAATAAATGAAAGTGATGGAACTTCTCTATCTTAAGGGGGTGCTTATCTACCTATACACATTCGTCGGAACATGCATCAAACTGTATGCATGAAAGATCACATTTTGTTGTCCTGAAGCAATACCTCAGTAAACCCAACTTTAAAAAAAAAAAAAAAAGAAAAAAGAATAATTAACAGGAGCAAACGAGGTCCTTTTAGAGAAGATATACTGCATTAAGAAAGGACGTTTTATTTTTGCAACTGAAAATTAGAACAAGGAGAAACTGGGAAGGTCATCGCCACCTGGGTGGGTTTGATACTTCTTTGACCCACTAGATGTTTTTGTTTTTAGAACACAGAGAATCCTTATTTAACAAAATCGTAACTGAGTAACTAAAAAGTAAGCGACAGCAAACGCTACCAATGGGAAGTCAATGGGTTGTAACTACTACACCTGTCGGCTTATTTTTACCTATTTGCTGTTACGCTATCAGATGGTCACTGCGCCCAGCCAGCAGGTAACGGCACTGACACACATAAATACGGGGCAATCTGCCAAGGCCCATGGCCAACGCAACAGAGACTCAAATCCAGGTCAGTTGTCATGCAAATAACAAGAGCCAATCCTAATAAGTACATTCCTAAGTCTGCCACTATGAAATGTAAAAAAGCAGTATTTCCTTATGTCTCATTACCTTGTTATCATTCGCCCGCTGTACGAAAAGGAGCAAAATGAATTCACGTGGAATCTGTTCCATTAAAGGTTCTTAAGCCCAACCTCTGCCAAATTCTGTGATCAGATGCACCTACTATGTGCCTAAAAATCACCTAGATCCCAAACCATGAACTTGTGGATTGAGAGGAACGCCGCTGCCTGCAAGTGACAGCCGAAGCACAAAGAGGTGACCCTACAGAATCGGAGTAGAAAGTAAGATTGCGGACGTTTTCTGCAAATGCTCCTTCGGATTGCCATTCGTAGTTATCCACAGTCACACTGAGCCTGCCCAGAGTGGGAGGGAAGGCTTAAAGAACTCCTCAAACTTAAAAAAAAAAATTTTAATTTTTTAATGTTTACTTGTTTTTAAGAGAGAGAAAAAGGGTGTGAGTGGGGGAGGGGGAGGAGAGAGAGACAGACAGACAGACAGACAGAATCCAAAGCAGGCTCCAGGCTCTGAGATGTCGGCACAGAATCCGACGTGGGACTCGAACTCACCAACCACGAGATCATGACCTGAGCCGAAGTCAGACGCTTAACCGACTGAGCCACCCAGGCGTTTAACTTTATAATCTAAAGACCACGCTAACAAGACAGAAAGTTCTAAGAAGCAGTACTAACATACAGGTCCTCTGGAACCATCCATTTCACATAATCCTTCTCTTATTCCCACAATCCACAGTGCGCCCCAGGGTCCATGCAACCAACGGTCAGTAGCTCTGCAAAGAGAGGCCCTCTCCCAGACTAAGGGGCTGGGAAACTCTAGGAGAAATGGGTGTCAGACCTCACTGTGGGGAGATAAACAGGAATTATCCAGTAGAGAAGCTGGAGCTGAGCCTGCATTCTGAGCAGAAGGGAAAAAATGATCAGCACAAGCCTTGAGGGATGACAGTCCATTCCGGCTGCAGCTCTAATGTCCAGCCAAGGTGGACGTCAACCACGTGCGACTACTGAGCCCTTGACTACAGCTGCCCACACGGATGCCGTAACACACACACTGCATTTCACGGATTAGTACCCAAAAAAGATGGTAAAATATTAATACCTTTTGTATTGATCATGTATTGAAATGAGACTTTAGATACTGTGGATTAAATATACTAATATTGTAAAATTACGCTGTTGTAATAGAAATATTTGGAATGTGTCATTTTACCTGTTCTCCTTTTTAAAATATGGCTACTGGGGCCCCTGGGTGGCTCAGTCGGTTGGGCATCCGACTTCGGCTCAGGTCATGGATCTCGCACAGTTCACGAGTCGGAGCCCCGCGTCGGGCTCTGTGCCGACAGCTCAGAGCCTGGAGCCTGCTTCGGATTCTGTGTCCCCCTCCCTCTCTGCCTCTCCCCTGCTCATGCTCTGTCTCAGAAATAAACATTAAAAAATTTCTTAATAAAAATAAAAAATATGGCTACTCTATTTTTAATGTAGTTGCAAGTTTCCAATTGTGAGGTGTGCATTTGTGGCCTGCATCATATTTCTACTGTTTGACACAACGAGAGCCAGGCGATGGCTAAAGATAGTAAGGGTAACAGATATTCAAGTATTTGTAACAATGAGAGCTAATATTCACTGAGCACTCGGTGTTCTAAATACTCACCCGGATCGGCACCCTCCATCTTCCAGACAGTGCCCACTCTCCCTCTGCGGGCACTGTCTTTCAGTATTTCCATTTTAAATGACAAAGAGCCTACAGGAAAGTAGCTTGCCCTCCATCACAAGAGATTCAAACCAGGGCTTTTGGCTCTGAGCCTCCCTTCCTAGCTGTGTAGACAGAGCAGGATAAAGGAAGGACCTGGTTTGGGGGTGTGGGGGGCAGCAGAGGATCCTAAGGAGAGTGTCTTTACACCAGAAGCAGCAAAGCCCTAATTCCCCTCCAGTGTGGACCTGGGAGAGCAGGGCCCCTGTGAGCCAGAGAAACCTGCACCCTGACTGCGACATCCCCCTAAAGACAGCAGCCCCAAAGCAGCACAGAACTTCACCCCTACCCACAACACAAAATGAGCACCATTTTGCAGAAGGCCCTCCGCCTGGAGAACACCCTCCTTCCACCTGCCCCCTCCCCTCCCCCAGTGCTCCCTAGGGTCCTCACCCCTATCAGCACCCCGATTCCTGCTTGCTGGCCCAGGCTGCTGACGGCGTGGCCATACTTTGAGGAATAACACAGTGCACTGATTTCATATTTTAAGCTCCGATTATTTGCAGAGTACCCAATTTTTTTGAAGGTCCCCTCCACGCATATTGCCTCTCCCTGGCATCCCAACAATTACGTCAGGTGCTGTGAGCCACAGCAGTACCCTGCTATCACAGGCAGGGACCGGGCTGCGAGGGGCAGTGACTTGTCCAAGGTGTCCAAGGTCACACTTCAGCCTAGGGCTCTGCCTCCGGGCCAGTGGTCTCTCCTTGCTCGGCCACTAGCTCTGCTCTTCAAGCTGCCACGTGCAGGGCAGGGGTGGGAGGGGCTCCAGGCTGCATCTCCTGCTGGGAGCCCCAGCCGCTTGGTGGGGTGTGAGCGCAAGCCCAGAGGGGAATGGAGAGGCAAGCAAGGTGGAGAAGGATGCCAACAGAAGCCACGTCAAGAGCGGGGCCGGACCTGGACACAAGCCTGAAGCCACCAGCTGGAGTCACAGGCTTGCGGGGGACCCTCCTGGCCTGAGAACCTGCTGCCATGGAAACCATAATCAATGAGACCCTGGACAGAATCCAGCACTGAAAATCCCCAACCGCTTTATGAACAGGGCTCACGCCCATGCACATAGGCGTCACAACTAGCTCCATTTGTGGCTAATCCTGCCTACAGTCTCTCCGTCTTCTACTTACCACAACTTCTGGTGTCCCCTGGCCTTTTGTCTAGGTTGCCTAGAGCAGGGGACACTAAATGCATGAAGCAGGACACTCTTGGGACAAGGGGTTGGGTGTGGAATGGACCCTGCCAGCCTCATGCAAGGACATTCAAATTCAATTTTTTAAAAAAAAATGCACAGGTGACAGCCAACTGGAGCATACGGGGGCTGGCGGCGCTAAGGCTCAGTCCTCAAACTCGTCACTGTCTCAGACCTTCTTCCACTGCTGCTCTCAGATGGGAAGGAGGGACTCACCCCAGCCAATCACCTGAAATCATTTCACCTCAGAAAAATCCAACGGTGTAGGTGCAGGTATTCTATTTTGAAGATTTATTTTTGAAAGAGAGAGAGAGACACACGCACAGAAACCGAAGCAGGCTCCAGGCTCCGAGCTGTCAGCACAGAGCCCGACGCGGGGCTCGAACTCACGAACCACTAGATCACGTCCTGAGCCAGCCAGGCGCCCCTCTATTCATGTTACAGACCAGAAACGGTGGCCCAGAGAAATGAAGCGGATTTCCCCCAACTGCACGGTGAGGACGCAGAGATGCTGGGAACGGAGCCCAGGCTCCCCAGCGCCCACCCTCTGGAAAGGGTGTTTAGTGCCCAGCTTGCTTTGCTTTTTGAGGAAGGAATTAGCTTCTCCAAATGGACGCAGAATGGGCACTAGTCCTATCACCACCTCCGGGAGAGGGGCCATAGCTTCCCTGCCACAGGGGACTGGAAACAGCTCTGCCTTCTAGTGGGGACGCTTCACCTCTTGGGGACACCTTCCCTTGAGGCCTCAGAGATCACTCTGTGGGCAGCACCCAATTTTCTGCCACCTCGTGTCCTCCCTGCCGCCTTCCCCTCGCCCTTGACCAAAGCTGAGCACCCACAGCGCGCTCCCGCCTTCCGGCACTTTCTTCCCTCTGCCTGGACTCCTACCTTCCGGTTCTCAAAGCGACTTTTGCCGTCCTCCGGCTTCTGCAAGAGAACACATCTGTCCCTTCCTCTGTGCCCCCACCACACTTGGTAAACACCTCCCCTGCAGGAATTTGCACAGCTCACTTTTATTCATGGGTCTGCCCTGCAAACACTTCAAGGTCCCTGAGGACAAACTAAATGCTAAGAAGAGTCAGGGAAGTAAAAACCAACAGTGACCCTTTAGGTCAGCCTGAACTCTCAGGAGGGGCCTGGGTTTTTGGGACGTGCTGTCCCTGTCCTTCCCCCTTATCTCAGACCCCCGGCAGAGGCCTCACACGGTCCCTGAGCTCCAAGAGGTGCCCCACACCTATAGTCGTTTTACAGATGACACTGGGCCCCCAGCCTGGCCTCCCAGGTCCAGGGATGCTTCCTCTCTGACCTTGTCACCTATCTGTGCCTGCTGCCATGTGGGGACCCGGCTCACAGACAGTGTATGTCTTATTTAACACAGAGAAGGTACCACAACAACAAAGAGTGAACTGAGCCAGGAACGATAACTGGTCAGAAGGAAATACTTCTACTGAAGTTTCTAGATTGCAGTCGTTTCTCAGCAGAGGAAATGTAACTGGAAACCCAAAGTAGACCCCCTCATCCTCTGCTGTCCCAAAGGTGGGTTCTGCCTTCGGCCTGACCCACGATATCCTGCCATGACCTGCTTTCATGTTAATTCAGGTGTTCTCGGCCTTGGCCTTACTGATATCTTGGCTCAGATAATTCTTTGTTGTGAGGGCGGTTCTCTGCCCGGTGAGAGGTTTTAGCAGCCTCCCTGGCCTCTGTCCGTTAGATGCCGTTAACCCCACTGACACAACCAACAACCAAAAAGGAATCCAGACATTGCCAAATGTCCGCTAAGGGGCAAATCCGTCCCAGGCTGAGCACCACGGCCTCAGCTCTTACCCTTGTTCCCTGCACTCACTCACTCAAACTTCTGCACTTCCCTCAAAGCAACCATTATTTTAGACATCCAGACAAAAGCCCAGCTTTGTCCCCCATCTTTGCTGCTGTTCCATCTGATTTTCCAATCAGCCACCAAATCCCATGAGTTGCATCTCAGTTAACCTAGGCTTGAATCTAAATTCTATCCCGGACTCGCTGTGTGTCTTCTGACAATGCAGGCAACCCCTCTGTGCCTGCCCTTGATCACAGAATGGAGAGGATGAGAGCTCTGAAGGTTGCCATCAAGTTCAAATGAGATCCACACATGCCATGCCTGGCAGCAGTCGGCACATGGGAATCCGTTCATTGCCTGGATACCCACGGCCATTTCTCTTCTAGGGGGTGAGAAGGTACAAAGAGTGAAACCCCCACCCTTCCATCTTCCCCTCTCAGCTCCCTGCACCAGCATCCCGCCCACTGTCCCTTCCTAGGTGTCCGACAGATGCCTGTGCGGTTTCATCTCACAGTGAGATTCACTCGATCCGTGTAGCACCAGGAACCAAACTGGAGGCCACGTCGGGGCGTTCCCCGGAAGTCTCTTCTCACCCAGAGGACACAGGACCTTGGGCACTACCTCCCCTTTAGAAGTCACGTACCTCGAGATGATGAGCCAGCTGCATTCTCCTGGTGCCCTGCTTCCCAGCGGCCCCTCCCCTCTCGTTCCCATCCCCCACCCCAGCACAGACACCTGTGTGAGGGCACCATCTGGGTCAACTTCAGCCAAATGTGACGCCATATGCAAAACTCTCAAAGCACTTTAGAGTCGATCTGCATTAACTGCAGTACTTATGTTCTATAAAGTTGGGCCAAACACCGAATCAGTGAATGCTGACCGACTGTTCCCTGGAGAGCCCAGAGTCAAGTTCCTGTGAGCCTCTAGACACAACGGACTCATCAACACATCAATACATAACCTTGCTGTATGGGTTTTCTGCTTAAAGACACCTGACTTCATATATGCTGTTGATTCATTAACATTGAACTTGCAATTCAACAGCTCTACAACTTGAAAGCAGCTCATCTGACTCGCATATTTCCTCCAAAAGGCACATCACAGCCTTCCTGCACTCAGGAACACAAAACAGCACTTTAGCGCTACACTCGAGAGCCATTTTAAACAACGAAATCACCAACAAAAAGCACAAAAGTGCGGCATTAAATAGACCACAAAAAGGGCGATTGTTTGTGGTAGGAGAGCTGAAACAAGAAGGCAGAAAGTGGCCTTATTTGACCTCAGCTGGGAACATTCACGTGGGGCAACTCAAATTTTTCACCACTCTGTACGTGTCTGCACACGACCACAAAAGGGCTGTGAATACGGGTTTTGAGCTTACAGATACATTTCAGCAAGTAGGCAAATCGGCAAGTATGGAATCCACAAAAAAAAAAAAAAAAAAAAAAAAATGAGGACCAACTGTATACGCCTGTATGCATCTAAAGATTTTCACACATACCCCCCTCTGGGCCTACCTGCAGCTCAGTACAGGTGTAAGGCTGGTGCATGGACCCCCAGCACGCACCTCAGTCCCCCTTCCTGGGTCAGGCAAACAGAGCCTGTCTGCTCTTCTTCCCTGGGGAGGTTGCTCGGTGTCAAACGGAGAACCCTCTTGGTGTCAGCGATGTCTAGCCAAGGCAAGACACCGCGTGGTGGTGGGATCCACACTGATTGCCTGCGTCAGCTCAGAAGAGACCTGGAGGTTTGAAGGCTTCCTGGGAGAAAAAGATCCACTTACTCAAAAGAAAAAGGGGGAAAAAAGCAACCATCTTGCTTTACTGGAGCTCTTTCTGGGTCCCTGGACGCCAGACGCGGCGGCCCTTCTCCATGATGCCTGCTTTTATTCTCCAGGAGGGTTTCAGCGAATGGCTACAGACCTCAAAATTCCATGTCAATTCTATTTTAAGGCCAGCTGCAGGAACAGGAGAGGACCCCAGGTCTCTCTCCCCACCCTGCAGGCACCTCACATGTGTGACCCCAGCAGCCTTGCTGGCTGTTCCAGGGTGCGCTAGAGGCCGAAATGACCAGGCTTGGGGCCAGCTCACCAGCTGCAAATTTCAACACGACTCTCATTGTTTTAGAAACAGAGCCCAAAGACAGCCATGCAAATATACTGCACCGTGGCCATATTTTAAAGAACGCATTAAAATATAGCTCAGAACACACTCTCCCTCTCTCCTCTCCGCACGAGGACCTTTGCTTACAAAAGTGTTTTCAACAGCTTGGGAGAAGCGTGCTGGAACTCAATGCCAATCCCTTTTTGTTTTAATGGCTATAGACTTTTTTCTTTTCTACTGGAGCTAACTGTTTTTCTGGGTGAGGAAGTAAAGTCTTTTTGCCTTTTAGCATTTAGCTAAGGGGGGAAAATGCTGTACTTCTTTGGTCACCACGACAGACGTAATGCTGGAGAAGTTTGACACATGAAGCTGGGAAACTAGCAGCCATGCTGACCATCGCTCCCAGCTCAAATTTTCTTCTGGGTAGCAATCCAAAGGACTAACCCTGCCGAACTCTCCAGCACTTGAGCCAGATCCCCCATACCCAGCCTCCACCACCAAGAGACCCACAGACATGGTTAAATCCCTTCCTTGGGAGAATGGAGATTTCTCTTGGGAGAAGCAAAGAGTAAGGCTGAGAGGTGCTACCGGGAGGGAAATGACATAGGTCGAGTGGCACCAAGTCAAAGTAGATTTTGGTAACGGTCTTGATAGGAAGACAGTGCTAATTATATCAAGAGACAAACATGAGAAGTTTAATCCACAAAACCAATTAGCTCTTGGTATCCATAGAGTGGTCAGGTATTTTCCAAACTACAACCCTTCCCCCTCCCAAATCATTCATTCATTCATTCATCTAACAAATGTCTACTAATTGCTTATATGTGCCTGATACATTTATATGCATGTTTGCTTTATATAACGAAAAGACTTGGTTTTTCGTGGGGAGATGGGTACAGGAGCAGGACAATGAGGAAGGACAGCAATGCCACATGCAGATGGATGGCACTGGCAGTGAGACCCTGTGTGTGCATGGCAGGTGGTGGACAGGGAAGGCTTCCCAGAGGAGGGAACCCCAGAGCTGACACAACATGAAGCAACAGGGGTTTGCCAGATCTACTGAGGAAACAAAGAATTCCATGCAGAGGAACCAGCACATGCAAGGTATAAAGGGCAGCTACACTCGTGGTGACCGCAGCATAGCGTCGGAACGTACGGAGTTACAGAGTCACTAACATAACACTGTGTGTCAATTATGCTGCCATTAAAACAACTTCAAAAAATAGATATTAAATGAGATAATCGCATTCACCAAAAAAAGGCATAAAGGCACCCACAAGCAAGGCCACCCTCGGGGTGACCAAAAGTCACACGGTGCCTGAGGGGCACGTTGGTGGTGCGGTGGCCCCCACACATGTCTGCAGGTGCACAAATGCTGTGCGTGTGTGCGCAGAGTGGGAGAAACTTCACAAGTGGGGGTCACTCATCTCCACCCCAGCTCCTCACTCACGGTGTGTGGCTGAACTTCTTTCCCTTAGCACCAGAATTCGGTGCAGCTGGCCTCGTGGTGATGGTCTGTGGACACTGCTGCATCCGACCTAGTGACCAGACAGGAGACGTGAGAGGCACTGATCTAGCGGTAACACCTTCACGACGCATAATAAACACAGTGCAGAGAACTGTGGAGAGCCAGCCACACCTAATAACCCCAGCAAAACTCTGAAGGGTTACTTGAGAGAAAGCTCACGGGAGGCTGAAAGCGTCGCCTGAATGATGCGCACTGAACTCCCTTTCTCTCCTCCTCCTCCTCCTCCTGCTGCTGTTTTTTGCCAAGGTGGTGAACCGAAAGGGGTCAGGGACCCATGGGCACACACCTCTTTCAGTCTTGGGTCTTGCGCTAAAATGGGCCCACTGCTCTCCTCCACAGCCTTTAGGAGTATTACCTCTGTCTGAGAAAGCGGATGTGCACGGCACTTTGATGGATGGGCCATGAGCTGCGTGCAAGACACTCTGCAAAGAGATCAGGGGGAGCAATCAAGAAAATGCTCAGGATGGAAGCATCTGAACAAATAAGGCAATCAGACGGAAAAGGAGATAGGAGTGTTTCAAAGCCACCTTGTGTCTCTGCAGGAAGAAGAGAGAGAAGAGAAGGAAGTGGAGCCTTCCTCTTGATTCAACTGCCCCAAGATCTGCCCGTGAGAACTCTTGGCAACGAGTCTTGCAGACAAAGTAGACAGGAAGAGAGTTTACGCCAATGGGATTTGGGAGAATGCTGAAGAAATGAGCTTGACCTTTATTCCTGCCACTGTGCCCCAGTGGCCCCCAGATGGTGAGCTGGTTGAAAGGAACAGAGCTCAAAAGTGTCCTTTTGATAGTTGATAGATACTAGGATCTAGAGATTTGATATTTGATAGACAAGATCCAGGGAAATAGGATAGATAACAGGAGCAGGAAGTCCACAGGACCAAATGGTTAGTCCATCTGTAAAATGTTTAATTGATCTCATCTAGGATTATCCGTATACTAACCACGTGGCTCACGTGGGCACGTGGGCTCACGAGAGCAGACTATTGTTATAAATCAAGTGCTACAACTGTCCTTATCACATGGCAATCCTCTGGATTTTGTCCTCAGGTCAGCTCCAGTATACTAGGGAGGGAGGGAAGGAGACAAAGGATATTACTATCAAAGAAAAGCCTAACTGAGATACCCTAATGACATTGTCCCATATAAAGCTTCAAGTGGGCAGCTATTGTGTCTTCTGGATTAATGTATCCCGCAGTCCATTCTGTGTGTAGCAATCAAACTAGAAAATTAGTTCAGGATACCTCTCCTTCTGCTCTGATAATTAAAAAGCTCTTTTATCACTTGGAATTCTTATTTAAAATAAAGATGCAAAAGCTATTGTATTTATGTAGACAGAGATTCCTATGATCTAACCACTTCCGGGCATGTTTAAAAAGGAAAACACAGGGGCGCCTGGTTGGGTGTCTGACTTCAGCTCAGGTCACGATCTTGACGTTTGTGAGTTTGAGCCCCACACTCATCGGGGCTCTGCTGACCTGACAGCTTGAAGCCTGCTTCAGATCCTCTGTCTCCGCCCCTCCCCTGCTTGCGCTCTTTCTAGCTCATTCTCTTTCAAAAATTAATAAGCATTAAAAAAAAAAAAAAAAAAGGAAAACACAAGCAACAGGAAATAGATGAAGGTAGTCCTAAACTTCTCCAGAGTCCCACTCTTCCTCATCACTCACAAAGACAGTTTTTGTTACAGACTAAATGTAGGTATTCCCCCCCAAATTCACGTTCAAATCCCAACCCCTAAAGTGATGATATTAGGAGGTGGGGCCTTTGGGAAAAGATATGGTCATGAGACTGGAGACCTGAAGAATCTGATTAGTGTCCTTAGAAAAGAGACCCTAGAGAGCTCTGGTGTCCCTTCCACCACATGAGGACACAGGGAGAAGACACCTCTCTGTGAACCAGGAAACGAGGTCTCACCAGACACCCTGATCTTAGACTTCCCAGCCTCCAGAATCGAGAGAAATAAATGTTCTTTAAGCCACCGAGCCCGTGGTATTTTTGTTATAGCAGCCCAAATGGACTCAGACAGTTTTAAAGCCATTTATAAAGTTATTTGAAAGCAGAGCTCAAAAACACAGATTATGCCTCCTCTCTCTTGCGGTTCAAAAAAAAAAAAAAAAATTGTACAGAGCTTTTGTCTTCTCCATGACTGAAGCTGCCTCTTGGAAGGAAGATGCCATACCAGTGTGATTTGTGGTGCAGGGGCCAAGCTCTCTGCAGAAGCAAGGCTTCCAATTCCTTACATTCTACAAAGCTGCCACCTTATCAGTCAGCCTGGGGTGGAAACCACCTCTTTGCAGGACACATGCCAGCTGCTGGCTTTGAGAAGTGTCACTGCGGCCCAGGCATGAGTCCCTTCCACTGCTGAGGCATTCAAACACACCCAGGTTAACTGGGTTCTGAAAATGGTTGTGGCTCCCAAGGGACCCATTCAAACAAATGTTCCTAAAATTTGCATTTGAAAAGCACATCTCTGCCTAGTGCTTTCATGCAAAGCTGACCCCACAGCATTCAGGCTCAGGGCTCAATACCTTGGTGGGGTCCTAGGCTGAAGTGCTCAGAGCCACAATTTGTGCCGGACTGAATGAGGATTTTTCTGCCCCGTGCACCACGGGGACACGTGATATTGTATTGTACGCAGTGGCAAGAACATCTCACTGACAGCTGCTGATGCTTCCAACTCAACAGAAGAAACTTGAGAATTGATAATCAGAATCATCCTCAGCTTGGGGCGCCTGGGTGGCTCCGTCGGTCAGTTGAGCATCTGACTTTGGCTCAGGTCATGATCTCCAGGTTAAGTTCGAGCCCCGCATCGGACTCTGTGCTGACAGCTCCGAGCCTGGAGCTGCTTTGGATTCTGTGTCTCCCTCTCTCTCTGCGCCACCCACCCCCCAACCCCCCCCCCCCCACGCTCTCTCTTTCTCTCAAAAATAAATAAACTTTAAAAAAAAAAAATCATCCTCACCTTAACCTCTGGGCTGTCCAGCACCACACACCCTGACTGTGAACCACTCCATCTGCACTGGTGTCAGCGGGGGCCTCAGTCAGCACAAAGCCTCAACTTGTCTCTTCTCTGCGTCCCAAATCTGTCACAAAGCAGGAGCATCCTGACCTCATCGCCAGCCAGGGGCGCAGCACCTGTTTTCTGTCTGGGTTGTTTCTCAACCTATCTCGACCTTGTTAGTGCAGATCAGAGCTGCCCACGGTTAGCACATGCCCTGCGGCTACCAAAATGACAAGGCTCTGATGCCTTCTGGGTGACTCACTGAATGAGCCGGGCAAGGCTGAGCTAAACGGATTATTAAAGGAATTGTCCAGGAAGGGGCACTGAAGGCAGCAGGCTTCACCAAGCCCCCTTCCGGGTTCCTACGGGAGCTCCCCTTCTGCCTCAACAGGGGCTGGGAGCGGGGATCCGTGTCCTTGGGGTTGAACCTGCTCATAGGACCGTGGCTCCAGGAGCAAACGCTGAGAAGCACCTTAGAGCAGACGTGCCCAGTCACTTTCCTCAATGTGTACACACACACACACACACACACACACACAGCATGTACACACACATCCATGAGCACAGACTCCCATTACACGCTCCCACTCACATACACAGATACACCACACACACGTTCACTCCCACACACGCACACAGGCACACTCTCACACAGTCACACACTCACCTGTGCACACATATCCGCTAACGGCCCACGATGCCAGGGCTCCGTTAGGCCGCACCCCCAGGAGTGCCAGCTGAAGGCGAGGCCACCGACGCCACTCTCCAGGCCAGGTGGGCTCCCGAGCAGAGGAGGGAGGGGGCCAGACGGCACAAGCAAAGCAGGAAAGCTGGAGGGAAGTGGCGATCTGGGTCGCGAAGGGAACAGACAGTGGAGGATGTGTGTAGAGAGCCTGAAGCAGAGAAAGCCTCGGAGGCCCAGATGAGATGGTTCCTCACAACGGAGGGTATTTATTTTGACCTGTCGGGTCTGGTTGTCAAAGCCCTTCTTCAGCACCGCAGAGAACGAGCAGGATCTCGGGCTTCTCACTCGTTACGGGACATCCAGCCGTTGAGGGGGGCCTGGGGTCTCCTTCAGGGGTCGGTGAGGGACCAAGTTTGGCCCTGGGGTTCCCAAGCACAGATTGGCAGTGGGTCCTGATTTGCTCTTCCCTTTGATTGTGTGACTTCTTCTCTGATTATCGTGCTCTCTGGGGCCCTGGATTTTAATTTTTTTTTTTAACGTTTATTTATTTTTGAGACAGAGAGAGACAGAGCATGAACGGGGGGAGGGTCAGAGAGAGAGGGAGACACAGAATCGGAAACAGGCTCCAGGCTCTGAGCTGTCAGCACACAGCCCGACGCGGGGCTCAAACTCACAGACCGCGAGATCATGACCTGAGCCGAAGTCGGACGCTTAACCGACTGAGCCCCCCAGGCGCCCCACTCCCTAAAAGTTTTTGTAAACCCTCTGCACCACGGAGTGTCCCCATGGACCCACTCTCACCTGGTCTCTGTGCTGTTGTGTGGAGACAAGGCCCCCAGAGCCTCTCAGATGGGGGTTATGATGGGAACTGTCCCAAGAGCTGCATGGCACACGAACGGAAGCCTGACGGGAGGGCCTCTGGCCACATGCAAAGACTCACAAAAAGAAAGTACAGGATGAGACATGGATGGGGCCTAGAGCATCTGGATTCCAGTGCCATCACCAACATCTGGTCCTCTGTGACCAGCACCAAGTTACGTAAGCTTCCTAAGCCTCTGTTTCCTCATCTGTAAAACGGGAATAATATACCTTTCCTGCGGCAATCAAAGGAAATCATTCTCGGGGCACCCGGGTGGCTCCGTCAGTTAAGCATCCGACTTCGGCTCAGGTCATGATCTCACAGCTCGTGAGTTCGAGCCCCGCGTCGGGCTCTGTGCCGACAGCTCAGAGCCTGGAGCCTGCTTCAGATTCCGTGTCTCCCTCTCTCTCTGCCCCTCCCCTGTGTCCCTCTCAAAAATAAATATTTTTATAAAAAGGAAATAATTCTGAAGAACATGCCCTAAGGTACACAGAGAGCTACAGAATATAAAAGGATTCTTGTACTTAAAAATACAGCGTCCCTGAGGCAGCAAGGGGCTCCCAGTGATTACGCCTGCTTCTGCGCCTCCCCGGACACACTGTTTAGCTTGGTTTCCCAGCCTCCCAGGGACAGCACAGGCCTGAGCCCGGGCCAACGGCCAGAAGCGACAGGTACAGCCCCCAGCCCGGCCCACACAACTCCTCACACCCCTCTGCCACATTCTCTCCTCCTTCTTGACACAGACAAACACAGCAACCTTGCAAAGGACATTGAAAATGGCAATGCCAAGGTATAAAATGCCACCACTTGGCCAAGAGCAGCCCATCTGCTTTTCACACGAGCAAGAAATACGTATCGATTTAAGCAACGACACATGTAGGGGTTTGCGGGTTAGAGCAGTTTCAACAAATACATTCACCAGACCCAATAATGGGTGCAGGGGAGGAGACACTATTAAATGTTTCATCTAGGGGCGCCTGGGTGGCTCAGTCGGTTAAGCGTCCGACTTCGCCTCAGGTCATGATCTCGCAGTCCGTGAGTTCAAGCCCCGCGTCAGACTCTGTGCTGACCGCTCAGAGCCTGGAGCCTGTTTCTGATTCTGTGTCTCCCTCTCTCTCTCTGACCCTCCTCCGTTCATGCTCTGTCTCTCTCTGTCTCAAAAATAAATAAACATTTAAAAAAAAATTAATGTTTCATCTAACAAGAGCAAAAACAGAAAGCAAGCAAGCAAGCAAACAAAAATCCATCAGAAATGACAGGGCCACTGAATCTTCTTTTACACCCGACCCTTGATTTGTCACACAGACATCATCGGATTTATGGATCATCCCGGGCAAGTTTATAATCGCGAGGGGGTTTTCTGGTGCCATTACAAGGCTCCCTTTTCCTGCAAACTTATTCCCACAAATCGAAAAACATGTAGCCTCCCCATCCAAACCATTAACATCTACTGCAATAAAACCATGGGTGCGTGCCACCATCAGGTCAAGTGTGACTTGGGGTGTTCGTTCCATCACCCATGCCTCTTTCTTGTTAGCGCAATAATCGACAGTCAGCCCTCCTGGGCTGATGTCCCTCCTGCCCCTCCCAGTGCCAGACCCTCGTGAGAGAACCATCTGGGTACAGGACAGGGGTGGGGGGGGGGGTCCACCGGACAGCCCAAGAACGCAAGGACTGCATGCCTCACAGGGCCCCTAAGCAGCACTGCTGGGCACCCCCCCCCAGTGGGTTTACAGTCTTCCACAGCCACATCCAGCATGTCCTTCTCCCCCAGCCCCCAGCCCTTCCCTCAGCCCCCAGTCTCCCATTGCTGTTTTCCAAGGTGTCTGTCATTTCCCGGTTTCCCTCTGGGGTCACAGGAAATCCTTACTCCATACCTCTTAAAATTTCCACTCTGGAGGCACCCGGGTGGCTCAGTCGGTTGAGCGTCCGACTTCCGGTCAGGTCATGATCTCGCAGTTTGTGAGATCGAGCCGCACATCAGGCTCACTGCTGTCAGCTCAGAGCCTGCTTCCGATCCTCTGTCCTCCTTGGTCTACCCCCCCCACCCCCGCTCACACTCTCCCCAAACTAAATAAATATTAAAAAAAAAAATTTCCACTCCAGTAAGGACCTCGCATGTCACTTCCTGCTGTAGTCTGTGACATTTTCTGAGAATTTCTAAATGACCTCCAGAGGACATTCTCAGGACCTGTAAGCCTGGGACCTGGCTCCACGGGGACCTAGAAGACCTGAGCTCAACTCCTGGTCCAGCCACATCCCACCTCAGGACCTCGAGTGATCACCTCAAGCACGAAGGACTTTCTTTCCCCACATGATGGCAGTAATAACACCTTTGCCCCGGGTTTCTGTTTTCTGTTTCTTCATTTTTTAATGTTTATTTATTTTTGAGAGAGAGCTCGTGCATGAAGCAGGAGAGGGCCAGAAAAGAGGAGACACAGGATCCAAAGCAGGCTCTGCACAGGGAGAGCAGAGCCCAAATGTGGGGCTCGAACTCACAAACCCCGTGAGATCATGACCGGAGCTGAAATCAAGAGTCAGGTGCTCAACCGACTGAGCCACCCAGGCGCCCCCCCACCCCAGAGTTTTTATAAAACTATACACATCCATTCGTTTGACATGTATTTACTGGATCCCTTCCGTGTTCTGAGAACCCTTTTAAGCTTTGAAGATCTGACAGTGAATGATGTGCTCTCACGGGACCTGTGCTCTGACAAGGAACAACAACAAATAAACAAATATATAACAGGCCAAGTGGAGGTAAATACTAGGAAGAAAAGGAAAGTCAAGTAAGGGGCCCAAGAGTGAAGGTGGGGGGTCAGTGGGAGATGGGTGTTGAGGGACGGCCTTTCTGATGTGGTGACAGATGAGGAGAGGCTGGAGTAACGAGGAACAGCAGGTGCAAAGGCCATGAGGTCCGATGCATAGCATCACGTACAGGAAAATGCACAGCAAAGGGCTCTAAAAACACGAGACACGATTGGTCTCTGGAATCCCACACTTTGGACTGAAATGTCTCAACAAACCTTCATGCTGGACACAAGCTGGTGACATCTGCCTTCATTTCCCCCCAGAGAGCCACTCTCTTGCATCACCATCCTCCCCCTTTGAGAGAATCAATCCACCACGGCCAGAGATGCCCTTCAGAGAAGAATCCAGGACTTCCCGGAAGAAGAGCAAGACTGAGAGGTTCAAACACTGGCGCTTGCCACAGCGGTCTGCATCCCTCCTTTGTTATCACACCCTCGCTGGCAGCCGAGTCTTAATGAATCTTCTGGAAGTGCTTTTCTGTAATTCTACTGGGGTCGCCAGTAATGCAATTAGGAGATAAAGAAATTGACTGGAAAGGAAATGAATGAAAAAACTCAAAAGACCACATTTTCAGACAAGTCTGCTTTGTCAAGTCAAGGGTTCTTGAAGCAGAGTGGCAAATTTCATGCAGCAAAGGGCCGCTGGAGGGAGGAGGCTCATGCAGTGAGTTCTGAGGATGGACCGCACTGAAGCCGTGTGGCCGGGCAGAGCTCGGCCTCGGAGAGACGTCAAGATGACTGCTACGAGCCACCAAGGGTCACACGGGTGGCAAAATCAAACAGATAACCAGCTGGTCATGTAAATAAGCGAGCAAGTAATGAGAAATCAGTCCTATCACAAAAGAATGGCTGCTGGAATGAATATAATCGCTGAGAATATGATCATTTGAAAGGAATGCGTTTAAGAGCTACCCCGGGGTATGGGATGTGGCTCAAGGGGCGAACACCTCTCAAAAAAGGCATCTCCAAGGGCGCCGGGTGGCTCAGTCGGTTAAGCACCCGACTTGGGTTCAGGTCACGATCTCACGGCTTGTGAGTTCGAGCCCCGCGTTGGGCTCTGTGCTGACAGCTTGGAGCCTGGAGCCTGCTTCTCTCTCTCTGCCCCTCCCCCGTTCATGGTCTGCCTCTCTCTAAAATAAACATTAAAAAAAAAAAAAAGAAAGAAAGAAAGCTGGATAAGCATAGTGATCTGGACTCACGAGAGGCTCAGTCACTACCATTGGCACCACAAACCTTGGTAAGCACCTGTTCTGTGCCAACATTGCCCTACTCCACACTGGGAATACAAGAGGGAATGAAACAAAGTCCTGGTCTCTGTGGAACTTAACATTTTGGTGTCGCAGGACAGAAACTAAATACATCAATAACTATGTACTGTGGCCAGTGGGACCAATTTCTATGGAGAAAAATAAAGCTGAGAATAAGTGCCAGGGGATCCAAGGGTGAGAGAGAGCAGGGGCACGTGCTTCTTTCAATAAGGCCAAGAGGGAGGGCTTCTCGGATGGTATCTGAGCAGAACCCTGAATCCAAAGAGGGAGAGCGCCAAGGATTTGTGGAGTGAGCCCAGTAGAGGAAACAGCGAATGCAAAGGCCCTGGGGTAGGAATAAGCTTGGTATATGTGTAAGGAAGAGCCAAGAGGCCAGTGTGGCTGCTGCTGAGAAGACAAAGCAGGAAATGAGGTCAGAAAAGCAGAGAGGCCCTGATCACAAAGAACCACACAGCCCATGGTAAGGCAAACTTCCCCCAAGGCCTTGCTCACAGGTGTCGCAGATGAGCACTGTGTGTTTGTGGGAGACCGCACTGAGGACTGCACTCTGCAGCAGAGAATAAAAGCGTGCTGGGGCCGAAAACAGCAGGCCAGTGAAAAACCACAGCAATAGGTCCAGGGGACAGAAGGTCTTGCACAGGAGGGGCACAGAAGACACTGGGCAGGAAAGATACGCATCTAACCTATCAAGTTCCCAAATGGTGCCAGGTTGGCTCTTAGGCTCTTTCTCCCCAGGGTCAAGCCTCAGCAGGGAGACAGCAAGTTTCTCTACGATGAGGCAGGAGCCAAACTGCATGTTCAGACAAGGTTAAAGATCTCCCAATGCCAGGGGCGATTTCCCATTGCCAGATGAGCCATTTATCCCAAGTTGTTTTATTTTCATCTTTGCAAACTGCTTTCTTTTGAAAAATTCCGCTTACTCCACTTGCAAACAAATACGCCAGCAGATCTGCAGAGCCGGAAGGAAAAACCCACAGAACTAAGGCCAACTGGGGCTGCCCAGATGTGGGGAAAAGGGATAGCAACCAACGGCCAATTTTCATCCCCAACGCCCAGGCCCATGCTGCACCACGCCCCTCCCAATCCTTTGCTCACTGACCTATGGGTAGGTTCTGGATCTCAGACCCCCTGCAGAGAGGCCCCCAGACTTCTGTGCTGCTCAGAAACCGGCAGGCCCCCAGCAGGAAGTCACAGATAAGGAATGACAATAGGCAGACTCTAGCTCATTTTCATTCCCCAAAAGCTGGTCGCTGACCCCAAGGTGCACTCCTGGGATGGGCCTTCTCACCCCCTGCCTTGGGAATCACTCATTTTCTCCTCCTCTCGACCTTGCTTTGAACCAAGAGCCCCGGCCCAGGACTTGGAAAGCACACACCCCAAGAGACTTTTGCTTTTGGTCACAGCGAAGACAATACCTCCTGTTGGCAAGGGACTTTACAGCGCACAAAGTCATTTCAGGAGCACATTCGCCAGTGACTGGGATGGTCTTAGAACCCATCTGTCAAGCCATTTTGAACTTGCGCCTCTGCCCTGAAAACGACAGCTTCCAAACAGGGGCACAGTGGCGCTCATCTGCTCTTTGCACTACCCAGCAGTCTACGTGTTAGCAGCGGCCGAGGCACAGAGCTGGACACCCAGGCAAGCAGAATACGAAGAGCAACTTCATTTATCAAACCTCTGATGAGCTCCTCTCATATGCCAGACCTGAGATACAGCCACGTGGTTCCAGAGCTGGGAAGAAAACACAGAATGAAAAGCAGCCAGTGCACTGGTTAACAGTACAGACCGGAGCCAGACTGCGTGGGTTCGAATCCAAGTCCTACTGCTCCGGTGCTATGTGGCCTTGTGCAACACACTTAGCCTCTCCGGGCCTCAGTTTCCTCATCTGAAAGATGGAGAGAGGAGACCTGTTCCACAGGGTTGTGGTGAAGACTGAACGGGGACATGTTTGTACAGCGCTTGGAGCAGCGGCTCACAGGAGGAGAATACGAGCAGCTGGGATTTTTATGAAAGACACAGTAGGGACCACAAGTGGAGGAGGCAACTGAGGCACGGCTGCGGTCGGCGGTGGGGGAGGTGGGGGGAGACAAGGAAGACCTGACCAGGGAGCACAGGCAGATGGAAGAATGCAGCTCAAGACACAGACACGGAAGGGCTGGTCAGGAGCTGGGAAGCGTGACGATGCTCAGCCCTGCACTGGCCGTGGACAGTGAGGGACACCTGCAGGGCCCCATGAAGGCTGGTTCAGAGTGTAGTGTCCAGGCTGTGGGTGGACTTCTACCAAGATTGGGGAGGGGCGAAGAGGGGCGAGAAGGGGGAAAGGAGGGGAAAAGGAGGGGCAAGGAGGGGGCAAGGAGGGGGAGGAGGAGGAAGAAGAGGGGGAGGAGGAGGAAGAGGGGGAGGAGGAGGAAGAGGGGGAGGAGGAGGAAGAGGGGGAGGAGGAGGAAGAGGGGGAGGAGGAGGAAGAGGGGGAGGAGGAGGAAGAGGGGGAGGAGGAGGAAGAGGGGGAGGAGGAGGAAGAGGGGGAGGAGGAGGAAGAGGGGGAGGAGGAGGAAGAGGGGGAGGAGGAGGAAGAGGGGGAGGAGGAGGAAGAGGGGGAGGAGGAGGAAGAGGGGGAGGAGGAGGAAGAGGGGGAGGAGGAGGAAGAGGGGGAGGAGGAGGAAGAGGGGGAGGAGGAGGAAGAGGGGGAGGAGGAGGAAGAGGGGGAGGAGGAGGAAGAGGGGGAGGAGGAGGAAGAGGGGGAGGAGGAAGAGGGGGAGGAGGAGGAAGAGGGGGAGGAGGAAGAAGAGGGGGAGGAGGAAGAAGAGGGGGAGGAGGAAGAAGAGGGGGAGGAGGAAGAAGAGGGGGAGGAGGAGGGAGGGGGGAGGGGGAAGGATAAAGCAGGGAAGGGTGGGGAAGGGCAGGGCAGAGGGTGCTCTGCGGGCGGATCCCTCTCCCTGCCACCGTGGCCTCTGTACCCCCCACGTACTGCACTCCCACCACACAGGCCTCTGTCCTGATAAAACCACACAGTGCCACTCTCCTCATCTGGCCACCTTCCACTTCCTCGTAAGCTGGAAGCTTAGATTCACTTCTCCCAGGAAGCATGGGGGCCCCTGATTGGGCTCAGCCCCTAGAACCCCCCTTCCTAGCCTTATCACAGTCACAATATAAATACTAGCTTCTGTAACTCTTGAATGAATTCGGCCCCCTGGAACAGCGGAGGGCAGGAGTTACTCACTCAGCGTGGTATCCCTCCCTCCCCAACACAGCGCCTGGCCCCAAGACAGCACTCAAGACCTGCCCACCGGTCGGCCCATGGTTTATGCCGAGTGTGCAAATAAAGCTTCTGATCCGAAGGAATCCACCCTTCCGGGGGCTCCATGAGGTCAAAACTGTTCACGTAAACAGCACGAAGACCTTCTTTGCCTTTTTCACTCTCGTTTCGCCCACAAGCGTGCAGCGGGGGTTTCTAGCCGTCACTAATGGCTAATGCAACATGCACCTGTGTGTTCTCAGTTTTAATTTCTAATTAAATACCCACAGACACAAGCCTTGGAAACACGAGATCACTGAGACGCTCCTCAGTGATTTGTGGGGTGTTAGGAGTCCTGAGAACAAAAAGTCTGAGAACCCCTCACTGTTCTGCTCCATCCAGTCCAACCCCCACCACCAAGGAAGCTTAGTTGCAAAGATGCACAGAGAGAGATGGGGTGGGGTGTTCCGGGGACGAAGGGCAGGACAAGCGCTCAGAAGGACCCACCTCGCAGTGTGGGCGGGAGGCTGCCACCCCACCCTGAGACCAGACCCGCAGGCAGCTTCCTGGGCAAATCTCTAGCCACTTCCCCACCCCTGAGCCCCCACAAAGGAGAGCGGAACACCGCCAATCTCACTCTCCCCTCCCTATTCCTGGTGACAGCCCTCAGCCACTGTCACAGCAGACTCCCTGAAGTTCCCATCCACACCCTGCTGTTTCAGGGGTGGGACCCGCCCAGTCTATCTGATAAACACCTGTTCCTCCCCAAGGGATCCACGCCTCCCGCCTCCCAGGGGGGCCTTCCTAAGCCTGACCCCCACCCATGCACCCTGTCCTGTTCCTCTCTACACACCTCTGCCTCCAGGCCCCGTTCCAGCTCTGCGGCCCTCCCACAGGCCCGTCCTAGGGCTCACCACGAGCTCACCATGTCTTTCTTCCACGGACGAAAGAAGGCGGGAGTGAGTGAAGGAGTCCGTGACTTACACTCTCTGACATTAGCCACTTTATAAATAGACGTCTTCGTCTACAGGAATGACCCGGGACCGCTTTCCAGGACTGCAGAAGCCTCTGTCCCTGGTCGTGTCTGCAGAACAAGAAATCCTCCTCCGTCCAGATGATTTCCCAAGGCAGCAGCCTCCACTGAGGCCGATGCCCACTGATTTCTTAGGATTCTTCAATCCCACTTCTCAGAGTGGGACTGGTCCACCCTGTCCCTAAATCTGAGACCCTCCCAGCTGCCTCTTCCCTGACCAAGGACACGATAACGATGGGGTTGGCACCTCCCTCCCTGGATTTCACCCCCTCTTCCCCTCCTGGGCCAGGCAGCTGGGGAGAAGGGAGTGGTCGATGAGAATTAGATTTTGGAGCCGGAGTGGTGTGGCGTGGGGGGCAGGAGGAAATGTGCCAGTACTTGCCGAGAGGAGGGAAATCAATAGGTGACAACTGTGATTTGGGGCACGATAATTACACCACGTTCACAGGCCACTGCAGAGCCGCCCTATTGATTCCGGAAAAGTATATTTACTGCATCTGAAGCACAGGTGCGAGCCCAGCTCTGTGCTCTCTTTCCCTTCATTGATTTTGAAAGCGGATCCAGGTCCAAGATGCCTCAGTGTGCAGTTCCGTGCTGCTCGCCTCTGGGGTTCCGTTCGGCGATTTATTATCCACTTCCGCTTACTTTACCCAGATCCTCCCCTTTTTACCCTTGGAAAGTGACAAAGGAAAACCATTTGTTTACTCAAAAGCACTGGTGCTTGGTAGGTGCTGGTGATACAAGAGGTCACTGTCCCCTAGTAAAGCCTCTGAGCACCAGCCTCTGTGGCTACCAGTGGGCTCAACATTCTGGTGAAACGCACTTGATCACACGTAAACTTAAGATAACCGCAGAACGGGAGAAAACGCTTCCAAATTATACATCTGATAAGGGTCTAGTCTCCAGAAAATATAAAGAGCCCTTACGACTCAACAGTTCAAAGACTCTTAACTCAATTTAAAAACAGGCACAAACAACTTGAACAGACAGTTCTCCAAAGAATATGTACGAATGGCCAATAAGCACATGAAATGATGTTCGACATCATCTGCCATCGGGGAAATGCACATCAAAACCCCTTCACATCCACAAGCATGGCTCCAGCGAAAGAGACAGATAATAATGACCGTTGGCAGGGTTGTAAGAAACCGGAACCCTCCTATGTGACTGATGGAAACGTAAATGGGGCGGTCATTCTGGAAGGCAGTTTGACAGTTGCCCAAAATGTTAAACACAGTTACCATAGGACCCAGCAGTTTCTTGCCTGGGTATATACCCAAGAGAGGTCAAAACATAAGTCTGCGTGGAAAACTACACATGAATGTTCAGAGCTGCGTTATTCACGAAGCCAGAGAGTAAAACAACCCAAATGTCTTCTGACTGATGAATGAACGTATCGAATCTGGTATATCCCTACCATGGAATATTATCGGGCTACTAAAAGGAGCAAAGTTCTCATGCATGTTGTAATGCGGATGAGCGGTGAAAACATCATGCTAAGTGAAAGAAGCCAGACACAAAAGGCCACAGATTATATGATTCCATTAATAGGAGATGTCCAGAATAGTTAAATCTAGAGAGACAGAAAGTCGATGAGTGGTTGCCAGGAGCCCAGGATGAAAGGTGATTACTAAGGGGATTTCTTTGGGGGATGATTCTGGAATGAGATCATGGTGAAGGTTGCATAGCCTTGTGAATACACTAAAACCCACAGGATTCTACATGTTAAAAGGGTGAATTTTATGGTATGTAAATTATAATCTCAATCAAATGCTGTATATTTAAGGGTGTGAATAAAGGCAGTGAGGTTCAGCAAATCCCTCAAAGCCACATGGCCCCCAGGGGAACTTTAGCGTGAAAATATGCACAATAGTTTAAGCTCCCCTGTCAAACGGAGGGAAAGCCAGAGAAATATCAGAATATCAGCTACCTGTTGGTGGAGTCACAGAGGGTGGCTCCCTGGCTGTATTTCCCAAGACATCTTTGTCATCAGATTACTAAAGGCAGAATCCGCGTCCCACATACCATAAAATTCAGCATCGCCCAAGACACTGAACCACACGGCCAGCAGCCCTAACCCCCGAAAGCAGGAGTACCACCCATGAGATCCAGGAAAGAAACGAAGGTGGACAAGATTTAAATTTGTTCCGGAAGGAGAAACGGTGGGAAGCTGCGGTACATGGGAAATCCACGAGAGACAAGGTAAGGGCTGGGAACCTCCGTGGGCTCAGAAGAAGCGGACCAGATGACGAAGCTCACGGCCAAACGCTAGGGGAACACGCACGTGCGCGCATCCGGTCAGCTAACGCGCGAGGTTCCCCTGCCGCGGTTCATCTGCCCTGTCCTGCACCCAATGCCACAGTCAGGGATCAGAGAGCCTGCTTGGTCAAAGCTCAGGACCAAGAGCCAGTGCCAGGGACGGACTCTCCCTGGAACACGTCTGACTCTCTTCTGCCACCTGGCCCAGGCTCCCCCCTCCGCTCCTTAGGCTGCTGTTTCCCCAGCCTCCCATCATCCCCGCCTCTACACACACACCCTAGATTCTGGCCTCAGAATTACCTGAGCACACAGGCCCTGCACCTGCAGGCAGGGCGTGCCAGCTGCCACCTCTGTGCCTGCTACAATTTCCCATTCTCCTAAAAGCCCTCCGGTCAGAGTGGATTTTCCCTGCTCTCCACTCCTACGACATGGCGTCTCTCTCTCTCTCTCTGGTACAGACTCCAGTGGCTGTGACGTCTACAATGGCAGCAAGCATCTCTGATGGGGCCTCGCAGCCACCAGCCACTGCCGTGACTCGCTTAACTTCTCATCAAGTTGCTCTCTCATTCCTCATACCACCCTCGGAGGTATGGGCACCACCAGTGGAGGTGGGCACCACTCTTACCCCTGCCTACTGGGGAGGAGAGCGGCACAAGGTCCCACAGGCAGGAAAACGGCAGAACTGAGCGCGAACCCGGGCCTCCTGGTGTCCGCATCCCCCCCCACGGCCCCGTCCTCCTCCTGAGTTTATCTGTGTATCAGAGTCACCCATGTACAGAAGCAGCTGTCCCCCCCCCCCACCCCGGCCCAGCCTTTTATTGACAGTTTTCACACCCCTTTCTCTGGCACTAACCATCCACACCCAGACACGCACGGCCAGAGGGTAAGCAGTCGAGGAATGTGTCGTAGACCCGCGTAAAGATGTTCAGAATGTCAGGTGGGGAGCTGACGCCAGGGGTGCAGGGAGGGAGTCACCCCCACAAAGGATGATGGAAGCAGGAGGCCAAAAAAGGCTTTTCTACAGTATTGATTCCTTTATAGATGATGGGTTCCCAAGTTATCACAGGAAAGGAGGATGCGGGGTCTCCTGGGTCTCTGAAACCCGGGAGATCTTCGGAGGCATTGGTCGGGATACAGAACCCCCAGGAGTCTGACTCTGACCTTCAACGTTACAGATGTGCCCAGGCTAAGTGTGCATTTCCTCCGCTAGGCTTCTCCTACTCTGTGGCATCCTCCTGTTCTTGGAAAACCCAGCCCCAGGGTCTGTGAGTCGCCAGGGGTGGCCCACAGGGGACAGCCCTGCCACAATTCCCCACGCTGTCTGGAAAGTTTTTCGATCTTGGGGACAAACTCCCTGTCTCATCAGCAACTACCCAAAAGTACAAGGGTGCATGTTCCCTACACAGCCTGGTCTGCCCTTCTGCTGAGCACTCCCTTGGGAGAAGGCGGAGGTTTTCACGGGGAAATCTGCACACTCGTAAACTGTGACTCCAGCTGTCCCCACCCCCGTAAGGCCACGCGTGAGAGCACTCGCAGAAACAGGGTGTGCGGCTCACATCACACACTGGGCCTCATCTCTAAACTTGACTAAGCTCATGCTCTCAAAACCCTGCATGCTAACAACACCTCTTGGGAACAGGACACAGGGTCACGTTTGGGTCCACGGTAGACAGCTGGCGAAGACCGGCACAGGCAGGAGCAGAGCAAGCTTCCCAGAGGACGGCACAGAAACCACGGGCGGGCCTGGCCTCACACCCACCTGCTGGCTCAAGCTGGTATCAGGGCGCGGAGAGCCGAGCATGGAACGTAGGAGAACTCTCTCTCCTCGGAGTAGATCTGCCATCTGTATTCTGCCTCTGCTCCCACGGCCCGACTGGAACATCTAGCAGGGAGGATGAACCACCCTCACACAGAACTGGAAAGTTCCAAAGGTGCCCGCCCGGGTGCCAAGGGGAGCAGCACTCAGGGCCCCAGGTTGCGAAGTCACCTGCCTACCGCGGCCAGCAAGGGGCACACCCAAGGAAAGCAGGTCGGGTGGGACCCAGGCAAACGGAGAAAGGGGCTCCGGTCCCCTGTGCAGCATCTCCGTGGTTCAGCCACGATCACTCCAAGGGAAACCCGAATCCAGAGCTGAACGAACTCACGTTCCTGATCAACACCAAAGCGGGTTAAATGGACCCCAGAATCACTAAAGGCCGGAGGTCTGCTGGCCTCTGGTGCAGAGGATAAGGGACACTTAACGGAGCCCATTTCCTGCCCACGATAACCAGGCTCCACGTGTCGTTGTCCGAGTGCTTGAGAGGGCCCGCAAGGGCTCCCACAAAAACCCCGGGAGCAGAGAAGAAAGGGAAGCGGAGGGCGGATGCCCAGGCAACAGGGCGCCCCCTGAGCGAGAAGCCCGGGCTAAGTCTGCCAGTGCCAACCGGACCGAGGGCCCGCGCACCTTTTCAGGAAAGGCCAGGCCCAAGAACTCTCAATGCTTCCCAGAAGGGCGTGTGCCCAAAGTGGATTTCCAGGGTGGAGACAAGATGCTCTTCCCTCGTGAGGCAGCGTGACCACTTGCCACAGGGCACTCGGCCAAGGCCAGGCTCAGCCAGGAGGGGTCCTATCTTTACAGGTGCACCAGCAGGGAGTCCCAGAAGGGGGCAGCAGGGTTATTTCAGACCATGCTTCCTGTGCCCTCCTGTGTCACTCTGCCCTCCATGGGACAAGTAGGTCCAAGTAGGAAATGCACAAGACCATAGAGCCAAGGCACACAGTCCCACGGCCACACCCATCCTGTGGTCACCCCGTCACTCAGGGCCCAAACTGGAAGCTTGCTTTGTGTTGCTTTACGTGGTGCCACGCTGGGGATATGAAGAGTGCTCCAAGTCCCCGGTCGGTGGTCCTCGCCTCACTGCCACTTTCCACTGGCTCCGTAGCCCGTGTCCTCCTTCCAGGGGGCATCTTGTGCTAACTCAGGTCATCTGCTCTCTCTCCTCGGCCTTGAAACATTGCAACTAAACTGGGAAAATGCGTTCTGGTTGCATTCTTTTTAATACATGACAAAATCAGAGGAGAAACATTTTGAGGAAGAAACAATTCTTTCAAGTCCTTAAGTGCAGTGAACACCCAAACTACGGTTGTGGAATCCGTTTGTTTCCCCTCGGTTCTCTACCCTACTCATTCCAAAGTAACAAAATATTTTTCCACCAACCGTTATCTTTTTAATGTTTATTTATTTGTTTTGAGAGAAGGGGGGAGGGGGAGGGAGAGAGGACAAATGCACACATCAGGGGAGGGGCAGAGAGAGAGGAGAGAGAGAATCCCAAGCAGGCTCCACATTCGATACAGAGCCCGAAGTTTGATCTCATGACCAAGATCATGACCTGAGCCAAAACCAAGATCGGATGCTTAACCAACTGAGCCACCCAGGCACCTCCTGTTACATTTAGTAATTGTAAAACATCCCATCGTTTTCAAATATCATAATTGACTGGACCTACAGGAGGTCTGCTCTGTTCTTGGTATGAATGTTAAGTTCACACCTTTGCTTTTTCATGTCAGGACCATCTGAAATGTCCTCTTGGGGCAAAGGAACTTGGGGTCCCAAGCACACGTGACCCTCCTCTGTCTGCATAAATACAGGCTACTCTCTGTCTTTCCAGCCTTTCTTTTAAAAGGACCTTATAGGATTTCTCTTTCTCTAACACACTTCCCAGGGAAGCTGACCCCTTGAACACCAGTTAGAACCATGTGGGTCCACTTAACGTGCAGATTTTTTTCAACCAATACGGTCTAGTGATGCAAGTGTATTTCCTCGTCCTTATGATATTAATAACATCTTCTTTTCTCACGCTTACTTGATTATGAGAATACAGTGTATGATGCATGTAACGTACGAAATATGTGTTAATGGACTGTCAATATTATTGGTAAGGCTTCTGACCAACAGTAGGCTATTAAGTTATGGAGGAGTCAAAAATTACAGTGAATCTTCAACTTCATGGGGGGTCGGTGCCCCTAACCCCTGAATTATTCAAGGGTTAACTGTATTTTCTAAGAGACTCTTTCTATGCTTTTAAGGGAAGCCTCCTCACCAGAGGAAGACAACAGAGGGGAAAGTGTAGACTGAGATCAGGCCTTACTCTTGCCTCCACGGAGGGCAAATCGTGCCTCAAAGTGTCCATGTCTAAACACATCTTAAGACTCCTCCTTTCCCTCAGACATTGGTGGAGATGAACACGCTTGAGTGAGTCGCCCTGCACCAAGGACTCCCAAGTTCCTCCCATCTGCCATGAATTCCAAAAGGGGTTTCTGTCCGCTGAGGCCTTGAGCATGGCCCACGGTCCTATGGCACTGCCAAACTGCAGCCTGGCTCCCCCCACCGACCGGCTGTGTGGACACCAGACAAGTTACTCAACTCCACAGAGAAGCTGAACTAACGATCTTTAAATCTTCTCAGCCCTCAGATGATGAGAAACCGCCCTCGCGGACCCAAGGACCCAAGGTGAGCCGGGGCCTTGCTCCGCACTGGATCCGTGATCGTGCACTCACGCCAGCACTGCTTTATGCTGTTCCCTTGCTACCACCAGGTGATGCGCATCTGTTCAGAGAACATGTTAGATCACTCTTAACCAAGCCAAGAGGGGAAAGAGTCAGCATCTGAGAAAGCCAGATTCTAGAAGTTACCCTGGATTTTTCCCTTTCTCCCTCTTAAGCCCTTCCCTCCCCCCCAACTCATCAGGAACTCCTATCAGCTTCTAGCAGTCGCTTCCCCCACTCAGTTGAGGCCTCTATCACCTTCACCCAAACTGTGGCAACAGCCTACTCACCCATTCGCACAGCAGAGAAGCATCAGAGCATCAAATAACTCCTACCTAAAACCCCGAAAATGGTTCCTCTCATGGGGACAGAAACACACCAAAGCCCTCCTGTGACCGGCAGGGCCCTGTAGGACCAGCAAAGCCAACTCTCAGCCCCAGCCCTCCGTCTCCCTCCTGCTCACTCTGCCCCATGGCTTTTATTGTGATTCCTCCTATACAGTCACTATCTTCTGCCTCAGGGACTTTGCACATGCTTCTCCCTGTGTCTGCAGTGCTCCTTTCCCAGCATTCACTACATCATGTAATTATGGTGTTTGTTTTCTTATGCATGCATTCATTCTTGGTTCTCTTCTCTACTAGAACATCAACTGCATGAGGCAGGGCCCTGGTCTCTTATCTATTACCAAATTCCCAGGACCCAGCCTGGTGCCAGCCACAAAGCAGATACTTAATAAATACTGCTGAATGAATAAATTAAACCCACAGTCCACAGTGTCCACAGCTCAGAATATAAACTGTCCAAACATAATTCCATTAGGGCCTGAGTTACGCACTTTAATAGGAAATACTGGAGGAAGATTAAAATCTATGGGCGTCTGAGTGGCTCAGTTGGTTGAGCGACCGACTTTGGCTCAGGTCATGATCTCACGGCCAGTGAGTTTGAGCCCTGCATCGGGCTCTGTGCTGACAGCTCAGAGCCTGGAGCCTGTTTCAGATTCTGTGTCTCCCTCTCTCTCTGACCCTCCCCCATTCATACTCTGTCTCTCTGTCTCAAAAATAAATAAACGTTAAAAAAAAAAATCTAGATGTGAGAGTGGGATCTTAGTGCACACTCTAGGAAGTTTTGGGGAGTGTAATGCTTCTGCTGCACCTGAAGACTGTATGTGTGTGTGTGTACATGAACATGAGTGTGTATCTGCATGTGTCTGTGTGTGCATGTGTGTGTACGTGTGTATGCCTGTGTGTGCATGTGCTTGTGTGTGTGCCTCTGTGTGCATGTGCACGTATGCCTGCGTGTGCCTGGGCGTACATGTGTGTGCATGTGTGCATGTGTGCATATGCCTGTGTGTGTGCGTGTGGGTGTGCCTGTGCATGTGTGTACATGTGTGTGCCTGTGCATGCATGCATGCATGTGCGTGTAGGTATGTGTGTGCCTGTGTGCACCTGTGCATGCATGGTTGTGCATGGGTGCATGCGTGTGCATGTGTGTATATGCCTGTGTGTGCATGGTGCAGGTGCATGTATGCCTGTGTGTGCATGGGAGTGCACGCCTGTGTGTGAGTGTGTGTGCATGTGAGTGTATGCCTGTGTGTGTGTGCATGCACACACGAGTGTGCATGTGTTTGTTCCCCCTCTCCTCCTCAGGACGGCCATCATCAGTTCTGCTTGGCAGGACAGCGTCCTCCACTCCCACATTCCTTCACGAGTAACTCGGGCATTCAGATCTCAAGACAGGTTTCCTCCTGAAAGGCACATCTGAGTAAAAGGGGAAGATCACCAAATCCTCCAGATCAGAGATCCAAACCCTACGGGATTCACTGTGTCATATCTCTACCGGCTGCTTGCCAACAGCTAAGCACAGCGACCAGGCTCCAAGGGGAACAGGCAGGACCCGTGACAGATCATCGGCCAAGTGAGGCACAGAAGCCGAAACCACTCGGAACTTGACCTCACAGCTGCTGGCCACTTTGCTACGCTGGTACGGGGGGAGGGGCTGGCACAAACCGGGGGAGTCAGCTTGCCCAGCACATCTAAAGCATCCTTGATGATACTGTTTCCTCTTGTTGGCCTCATCCTTCTTGCCTCTCAGCCCCGAAATGAGGAGCTGCTGAATCCCTGAGGGGCTCACGCTCTAATGCCAGAGCCCCAGAGGCTGAAGCCAGCTGTATATAGTCTTAAGAGGGGCCTTTGACAAGGAATATGGAAATCATAAAAATAAGAGGAAACACTTACATAGGCTTCCTACGTGCCAGTGGCTGTTCCTAAGCCCTTTACACAATATCAACATATATCAACAACCCTGAGAAGGCATTTTACAGATGAGGGAAACTGAGGTACAGTGAGGTTGTGCTAAGTGGTTGTATCAGTCAAGATGTGTGGGTAGCAAATAGTACACTCAAAAGTTTCCACTCGGGACCACCTAATGAAGAACTATTTACAGATGGAAGGGCAGGGCTGAGGGACCTATCAAAGGACACTAAGGCACCCAAGATGAGTCACAGTGACAGACGATCACCAACCCTTCGGCCTAAAGAGGCAAGAGGAGGGATCGAGGTCACTGGAACTGGCCTAGGGACAGAAAGGCAGCCTGCTTCGAATTCTGTCTCCCTCTCTCTCTGCCCCTCTACCCGCTTGCTCTCTGTCTCTCTCAAGAAATAAACATAAATAAATAAATGAATGAATGAATGAAACAGACCCAAAATGGAGGCACTTGTGCTAAGCCCCACATCAGCAAGCCAACGCTTCTACCCAATCTCATGGTAGTTTCAGCCTCTCCCAGGAATGTAACCTTTAACCAGCCAACCTGAAATTACCTGGTCAGCACTAATGAGGTAACCCGCCAAGACCCATTCTGTCCCCCACAGGTAGATTAACCTAAGTCTGAAACAATCCACTCTTTGCTAATAAACTTCCTTTTTCTGCCGCTCTCTGCCTTTAAAACCTTCCCTTTTCCGAAGCTATTTGGAGTGTACTTCTTTTTGCTAGATGGGACGTTGCCCAATTCAAGAATCAGTGAATAAAACTAATTTGATCTTGAAATTTACTGAGCTGAGCTGAATTTTGCTTGTTAACAATACAAACCGATCAGAGATTAGAAGCTTCATACCTTGCAGGAGGAAGGGAGAGAAAAAAAAATCTTTTAGAGGGTTAAACACACCTCCAAATTCTCTGATTTCCAATGCCTTCCTTCTATGGAGAAGGAAAGGGAGACTCAGAGAAGCTAAGTAACTTGGCCAAGGTCACCCAGCCTTAACTATCAAAGATGAGATCTGGCCTTTCCCAAGGCCGGAAGGAAGAGGTCCTGCTCACAGTGTGATCCAGCCACCGCCTGATGCGTCCCAGGGACTTTCAGGGCCTTGGGCTCAGTCCTAGCTGGTCACCTATTCACTTATTCAATCACACACACACACACACACACACACACACACACACACACACACACACCAGTAAGCTCTCAGTCCCTTCTCACAACAGCACAAAGTTCTCACCTCTCCTCACCAGGCCAAAGCAACCAGCTTGTTCTCTCCCTACCCTGGAGCAGTTTCACCCACAATCAAGCAGCACCCCCACCCACCCACCCACCCCCCCCCCGAATTAATTTCGCATTGTAGCTGCCTAACGACCTCTAATTGCATAGCTGGAGGCTTACACATTAACATGGGCAAAACCAGCCATAAATTTAAAAGGGCGATTTCCTTCCCACTGTCCACCTCTGCCTCCCTTTCAATAAATCACTCACCTAAAATGGCAGAGTGGCAAAGCCCAGAGCCAGAGGTCAAAGGGGCCCAACCCTGGCTAGATCCCTTATTAACATTTAATAGCACCTGCCAAGGATGGTCTTTAAGGACTCAAAGGAATGCCCTAGGGCTGTCACAAAGTGGCAAAAGCAGGGAGAAAGTGGGGAGGCAGTGGTCAGGATGTAGGTAGCCACACAGATCTCTCCAGAGGAGATGCACTCAGCAGGGAACACCTACTGTCTCAGGTGCACGTGGCTGGAGCTGTGAGCAAAGGAGGCTCTACCGGGTTCCCAAGAAGCCCCTGAGCCGTGATCAATATCCACGGGTGCACGGACACTGATGAACACCAGGGCGTATTCGCAGGAGTGAGGGAAGGAGGGAGGGAGGGAGTAAGTGTGTGTGTGTGTGTGTGTGTGTATGTGTGTGTGTGTGTGTGTGTGTGTGTGTGTGTCGGGGGTTGTTTTGTGAGGGGACAGAGTCCCAGACTGATGCTCCAAGATCACTCTGCTACAATTCCCCAGACCGCGGAAAGTGCCCTGTTTAAATACCAATCTGAGGGCCGCCTGGGTGGCTCAGTGGGTTAAGCGTCCGACTTCAGCTGAGGTTATGATCTCATGGTTAGAGGGTTCGAGCCCCACACTGGGCTCTGTGCTGACAGCTCAGAGCCCTGAACCTGCTTTGGATTCTGTGTCTCTCCCGTTTGCACATGTGTGTGCTCTCTCTCTCTCTCTCTCTCAAAAATAAACATAAAAAAATTTTTTTTTAATTTGAAATTTACTATTTCAGTGGCTCTATTTCAGTATACATGTGAGGCTACCAGGCCTGGAGCGGATCAGCCCAGGTTCGAGCCTGGCTCCAACCCTACTCAGCCAGACTCCCCAGGCCTCTTGTGTAAAACCTAGACTTGGGGGAGCTCGACACGATGCCAGCCCACGGGGAGGGCTCAGAAATCACTAACCCCCAGAAGCAGGCGGGCCCCAGGCAACACCCTGTGGGTTGTGGGGGCTGCTGACGGTTTTGTAGCAGGAGACAGGTTGTAGGAAGAGGTGAGGAGGGCGGGGAAGCGGGATGGAGGTAAGGGGGTAACGGAGGACACGCTCTGGGCCAGAAGGCTGAGGAAGGAGTGGTGGCCCGGCCCCCACTCTGGCTGCCCCTGCTCACCGGCACGCAGGCCCCACAAAAGGCCACATCAAGAGGCGCCACAACCAGCTGCTGCCGCCAATGTCCGCCGCCCTTGCTGGCCCGACCAGAGCCTACGAGCGACAGGTGGACGGGAAGGTCTGTCCTTCTGCAGAGCTGCAGGAAAAACTGTCCGGCCCTGCAAAACTGGGCACTACGGGGGTCCCGCTGCACAGCCACACTCTCCCTCCACGGTGCCGAGGCAGCCTCCAGCAGGAGGGCGGGCTGCAGGCCAAGGTCTAGCCCGAGGGTGGGGAGGGGTGCACTGGGGGGGCTAAGTTTAGAAAACCTCGGGGCCTGCACTCCCCCACCCAAATTCTCTGGATGAGGCGAAAAAATCCGACTGTGCTTTCTTTCTCCACTAACCCTCCTGTCTACACCTCTGTGAGTCTTAATCGTACCACGTCTGTAACACAGAAGTGCTAAATGTATACTGCAGTCCCCTGTCAAATCCCTGTCAATCAAGGAGGTGAAGACAGATTCTGAGGTCCACGGGCCTGGGTTCAAATCCCGACACCACCACACACTAGCTGGGGTGACTGTGAGCAAGTCCCTAATTTTGTGCCTCAACTTCTTTATCTGTAGAATGGGAATCGTAGCCCCACGACCTATGGCTTTCTTGAGGGTTAAATACAGGTAGAACACTTAGAGCAGCCTGGCCCACAGAAAGAGCTACTCTAACCACAAAAGAGGCCGTCTTGTAACTGTGGCACAAACCTCTAGAAACCAGAAAGCATGTGACGTCTCCATTTCAGTGGCACTGCGGCACCTGAGCGTAAGCCGTCCCCCCCCCCCCCACAGCCGCCGGACTCACTTTCCTCAAACTTCATTCCACCCCCTCCCCCTTCCCCCACCTGGGTTTCCAAGGGACTACCGGGGAAGCTGTCTGGAGACCAGGAGAAGGAGAAACAATCTACGTTCCCGGCCCCATTCCAGAACTTACGGACAAAAACCTCACGGTAAGCTTCACGAGGAGCCCCGTTAACACGGATGGATGGCATGCTCCCCATTTTAATGATGAACAAACTGAGGCTTGGAGAGCTGAAGGGGCTTGCACAGCATCAGTGGCAAAGCTGGCATCCGAACTCAATTCCAAACCTTATTTCTCATTTAATAATAATAAAAATACTAGGAGGAAGAAGACCGCAATGATGACAATGACTGTCCCTTGAGCACTTACTCTGAATGCCCTACGTGTGCCGGCTCATCAGTCCTCAGATCAGCCCTGTGAGGTGGCTACTGGGACCCCTCCCATCTTACAGATGTGAAAGCCGAGCTTAAGCAATCCACCCAAGGCTCGGAAGTGGTGGTGATTTTCTCACGAGCCGTTCATGGTTTCAAATGAAAACTTCTTTGTAGAATTTGTCTTTCCTGGAACTTCTCCCCTTCTCCCTTAACTTAGCAGGTCCACTCTTCCCCTCTTTACAAATTTTCTTTTTCATTTCGTTTATTTTGAGACAGACAGAGGCAGCGTATGTAGGGGAGGGGCAGAGAGAGAGAGAGAGAGACAGACAGACAGACAATCCCCAAGCAGGCTCCGTCTGCACTGTCAGCTTGGAGCTCGATATGGGGGGCTCGAACTCACGAAACCATAAGATCATGACCTGAGCCGAAACCAAGAGTCAGACGCTTAACTGACTGAGCCACCCTGGTGCCCCCGCTCCCCACCTCTTTGAAACACAGTTCAGAAACCCCTTCCACCAGGCTGCCTCTCCAGAGACGCTGCTCGCTCTATGGGCAGCGAGAAGTCATAGCTTTACCTCCTGGACCTCGCTCCCCACAGGGCCTGGCACCCACAAGGTGCCTTCCTCCTGCTCCGTGCTCCACAGGTAGGTGCAAAGATGACAGCTGAGCCCAGGAGTTCTTATTCACGCCGTCTCTAATGAGCCCCCAAGAGCTCGCGGCCAAAACACATTTTAATGCAAGTGGCTGCTTTCCTTTCTACGTCGCCCACTGGGGAGACAGGATTTAGCTACAAAATACAGCTCACACTCTTCTCATGGAGCTAAAACCCAAAGGAAAGGGAGGCGCAGGTGCCCTGACTCTCTGGCCCCTGGAGGATGGACTTAACCTTCTTTGCAGATTCTGGGAGCACAGCTAGGACAGTACCCCGACTCAGCAAGTCAACGAAGGGCCTTGGGTGTCCCAGAATCACGGTGACCAGAGTTTAAGGACATAAATTAGGACACATGGTGCCTGTGAGGAAAGCAGAAAGGAATATTAGAACTTGAGATTGTCCCCAGGACAGCAGCAAAGGAGGAAGCGTGGCCTTTGTAACCGAGAGGGTGTGCAGGGTGGGGGGGGTCTGGGAGGCTGCAAGGCACTGAGCGGGCCTCAGCCACCTTGCAGGCCGGCCTCAGCTTCGTCTGCAAGGGCTTTGTTACTCCAGCAGTCTCTGGAACACGCACACTGCCATGTCTGCACTATATGCCCTTCTCTATTTGCAGAAAGGAAGCGGAAAGGGGAGGGTACCGGGAAAAAAAGTGCCAAGGTTAAACACTCCGTCATTATAATGCCCTCGACTCCCTCAGGGGCAAAACTCTCCCGAACAGAACTGTCCAAAAGAACTTTCTGCATGACAGCAATGTTCTATAACCCACACGCTCCAAAACGGTAGCCAAGAGCCGCACGTGGCTCTTGAGTCTTGAAATTTGGCCAGTGCGATGGAGCAACGATGTTCTTGATTCTGTTTGGCTTGAAGTCACTTAAACAGCACGTGGGCTAGCAAGGTGCCCTACTGGACAGCACGGCTCCAGGCCACGTTTAGACAAACTTACACCCAGAAACCACATTGGTTAGTAGACCCAGCCTGTGCCGACACGCTGTCCTCTACTTAGTAACACGTTGAGCGCTCGCTACATGCTAGCAATGGCCCCTTTCATGTCACCTCCCATAATCATCACATCATCTCTGATAAGAGAAATGCTATCATTATTGCCACTGTACCTAGGAGGACACGGAATCACAGAGCTCAGTAAGCAGTGGGGGCTGGTCCAAGAGCCGGGGGTACTCTCACTCCTGCACTTGGGATCCCTTGCTCAGCGGTCGGTGTAACATGGGTTTATGCTCTCCATTTGGACCTGTGATCACTTTAATAAGGAGGGCTATGCTCCCCCTTGTGCTCCTGGCTAACTGCTGTGGGACCATCCCTGAAACGTTTTTAAGGTCCTGAAAAGATCCCAGGGAGCTGATTTTAAACATAAAGTCCTTCCAATAGGAGGTCCAACGAGAAGTGTCAGAGGGACTATGAGGGTGTGCTACAAGGGACTACGGGTATGCTGCTCAGTGCACGCTCATGTGGAGCCTTCCCTCCGAATTCATCAGGAAGGAGGTGCCAAGCCATCTCATTCTTCCATACACAGGCAACACCTGAAAGATGCCCTCCGGGAGGGGTGCCTGGGTGGCCCTGCAGGTTAGGTGTCTGACTCTTGGTCTTGGCTCAGATCAGCATCTCACGGTTCGTGAGTTCGAGCCCCGCATCGGGCTCTGTGCTAACAGTGCACAGCCTGCTTGGGTCTCGCTCTTCTTCTCTCTCTGCCCCTTCCCTGCTCACTCTTTCTGTCTCTTTCTCAAATAAATAAAAAAGAAAGATGCCCTTCTGGAGGCTCCAAGCTGCCAGAGCCTTTTGTTAAAATTCATGAGAGAAAAGGCTGAGGCTTACCCCCATCTAGCAGACACATTAGACTTTTAATATCAGGCTAACGGAAGTAAACAGTGCCAATCCTGTAGCCAACAGGGATGGGCTAGACTTTAAGGTGCAGGGAACTGGGGGGCAAGGATGACCTTTGCCCTCATTAGCCTGACTTTCCTCTAACCTAGGACCCGTTTCTGTTCCCTTCCATCCCTCTGACCCCAGCTCCCAGTTTTCCTCGATGGATCACCTGGACCACGTTTACAGAAGCTTATTATGTTGCCCTTTCCTCTCATAACTTCAAGGAGCATTTCCTGCCTCAAACAGACATGGCCGGGACCTTTAACAGTTCTTATTTAACACAGGAAACCCAATCAAGAAAGTCACTGAGGATGCCAAACTGCTAGGGAGGGCTGTCTTCCAAGAAAGTGTTCCCATTCAAAGCCTCACGTGTTGCTATGAAAAGGTAAAGTTATAATCGGCATCTTAGGAAGGGCAGTAATTTACAGTATTATAAAAAAAAAAAAATCACTGGCAAGAAAAACTGGACTCAACATTGAAAGGAGTTCAGCCAGGAAAAAGAAAATAAAAGGAAATCAAAATGAAACCTGCCATTATGTAGCCAAGAGACTAATCGATGCTTGTCAACCTCATCCCTCCAGCTGGTTTCAAAATGTTACCCATCATAAAGAAAATCCAGAAGTTTGCAACATGATGAGTGCTTAAGATGTGTTAAGGGTGGCCTTCAAAAGAGATCTCACTTGGATTTTGGTTTTGCTACAGTTCAAGTCTGAGAGATACAGGGGCGCCTGGGTGGCCCAGTCGGTTGAGCATCTGACTTCGGCTCAGGTCATGATCTCATGGTCTGTGAGTTCGAGCCCCGCGTCAAGCTCTGTGCTGACAACTCAGAGCATGGAGCCTGCTTCAGATTCTGTGTCTCCCTCTCTCTCTGCCCCTCCCCTGCTCATGCTCTGTCAAAAATAAACTTAAAAAAAATTTAAAAAAGTCTGAGAGATACAAAACTTACCATAAACAAGTCAGGGAATATTGGCAAATATTTTCAAACACTTGTAATCTGTCAAAGAAGGGCTATGCGGACCCACCTGACTCTTTATTCTCAAACAAGAAAGGTGCAAAGAAATGTCGGGAGAAGAAGTTCTCTGAGAGTGTCCATGCTCCCATTCATCCAGCTACATTTGCCAAGACACAAGGTAAGAGAAAAGGCTGAGGGCTTACCCCCCATCTAGCAGACTTATTGGGCTTCTAACATCAGGCTAGTGGAAGTAAACAGTGCCCATTCGGTAGCTAACAGAGGTGGGCTAGATTCAGAACCCAACCATTTCTCAATGAGCAACTGTAAGGAATGAGAGAACTTTTCCCTCTGGGACAAAGGCTAGGGTTGCTTACTGCTTGCTATAAAAGCAGTGGATACTCCAAGTTCGGTATCCTTCTCCTATAACAGGACTTCCTGCACCACAGACATCCACCCGCATCTTCAGCATCACCTCTGTGGTACTTCAAGGTAAAAGGAATAGTCACAACCTACTCTTAAGGTGTCAGGAGTCATAAAGGCCTTAAACTGACCCATGACTCTCATTGTCTGAGCCTCCATGAAATAACAAACAGGCTAAGTGGTTAACTTTACGGTAAGTTAAGATCAAATTCCAGACCCAACAAGAAGCTGCACGGCAAGCTGGGGATCACCTGAAAAAGTAATAAAGCTTGGGATGGGGCACACGGTAGTGACATATTTAATGTTAACTGCCCAGGGGCCAGAACTCCCTTAACTCATAAAAACCAGAAAATCAAACTCCAGAAATTCTAAAGCAATATAACGTGGTATATGAGAGCATACACCTGAATCCAAATCCCAGATCAGCCACTCACTGGATCTGAGACTCTGGGCAAGTCACCTAACCAACCACCTCGTGCCTTGGTTTCCTCATCTATAGAATGGTGGCAATAATGATACATACCCCAGAACATCACTGTTATGAGAATTACTGAATTTATGCACAGCGCACAGAACACAGTAAATGCCACATGAATATTTGCTACATTACCACCAGCTCTAAAAATTCAATGATTCCATAGATCTTTATACAATGCCCATTATCCTAATTCTTTATAATGCAATCTTCCTGTATAGGATACACTGTTCAGTGAAAAAGTCAGGTGGGAAAAAAAAATGCATATAATTAGTTACATTTTACAAAGAAAAAGGAGAAGTTGGTATATAAATATATTTGGTTACATTCTTCAAACAGAGAAAAACCAAAAACTGAAAGAAAAATGGCTATGTCTGAGGTGTGGGAGGGAAAAACAATGATAGGTTTGGAAGCCAGAATTCTCAGAACATTCCTGTTCTGTAGATGTGACTTTGACACCATGTAAATAGTTTATGTAATTATCAAACAAAATAATCTCTTAAGAAGTAATCTATAAAAATCAAAAACAAAATGGAACATGTTTAATTGTTCACTGAATTTGAGTCCAAACCACACAGAGAAAAGCCATTTTTTCAATGATATTTAAAGATAGTAATTCATATGTCCCTAAAAGGATATACCTTGGGGCGCCTGGGTGGCTCAGTCGGTTAAGCGGCCGACTTCGGCTCAGGTCATGATCTCACGGTCCGTGAGTTCGAGCCCCGCGTCGGGCTCTGTGCAGACAGCTCAGAGCCTGGAGCCTGTTTCAGATTCTGTGTCTCCCTCTCTCTGACCCTCCCCATTCATCCTCTGTCTCTCTCTGTCTCAAAAATAAATAAACGTTTAAAAAATTTAAAAAAAATAAAATAAATAAAAGGATATACCTTAAGGACAAAACAAACTGCAAATAAATAAATAAATAAATAAATAAATAAATAAATAAATAACATTGTTTTTGGTAATCACATAGCCACTTTTCCTGCTTTTCTTAATCAAATTCTACCCAAATATAATAAAAGGGTTGAAATAAGGAACTTTCTCTTAATAGAATTTTTTGAAAAAGGAATGAGAGCATCTGAACATCCCCACTATGTAGAGACCTGACCATCGATGGCTGTCAATGACACAGAAAGAGAAGGCAGACCTTATGTGTGTCATTAATAGAAATACACATCATCACCTATGAAGTATTTCTTGCAAAAAAAAAAAAAAAGAAAGAAAAAGAAAAAAAAAATCAAACATGAATCAGATCAGTCCTTTAGAGCTAACAACCAATTTACAAAAAATACAAGTGAGGGACAGAAGAGCATGCTAAAAAAGCACCATCCAGCCTGTACAAAACTACAGGGCAGATGATTCAACTTATTTAACCGGGCCGGCGGGGGGGGGGGGGGAACCTATAGATTAAAGGGGACCTAAGAAACAAGGCAATTAATTGCAAATCATAGAGCTCTTTGGATCTAATAAAGTGTGTGTGTTCTTTTTTTAAAGAGGCAATTGAGAAATTTAAACACTGAGTACATAGGTGTTAACATTAACAAATTATCATCAGAGCTTAAGGCATGACAGTAGTATTGTAAATTCTGTTTCTATAGAGTCCGCATCTTCCAGAAATAAACACTAAGTAATTTACATACAGAATGATTGATCTAAAATTTCTGAAACCGTGCATCTGATACAACCAAGGAGAAGGGAGACTGGGTAGGGACAGATGAAACACGGCAGGCCACGATGAGCATGCTGAGGTCCACTCAACTAGCCTTTCTGCTTCTGTATGCATTTCAAATATCCCATAATAAAAATCAGTTATTCTACCAAATCTCAGCTTTGGGCCAGACACCATCAGTGGACAGACATTATGTTCAACTCTGATCACTTCCTTACTAAGGGATACAGACTTGAGACAAGTAACTTCATTCTGCTGAGCCTCAGTCTTCTACTCTGTGAAATGGCTATGATGCAGAGGGAAGGAGAAAACTCATTTCCGAGTGCCCGGCACGGGGTATGCACTCTCCCAATGGGGGCTTTCCACCACCCAGAGCTTTCTAAGGCAACACCACAGCAGGCAGCAAGCTACAGAACCGAATCTCCCCACCCCCCCCCCCCCCCCCCCCCGCTAAATTAAAGATCTGCCTAGTGAGCTCGTGGATTACTCGTTCAATCGTCTCCAGCAGGAGTGATATTCTTAAAAGAATATGCTCATGTTCTGTGTGATGAATAGCAATTTCCACCATCTACACACACACACACACACACACACACGGCTAGGTGGCCTCTTTCGGGCTGGCCCTATATGATTCACAGGAAGTAAAACACCGTCTCCCAGCTGCAAAGGCTCACCAGTTTTAAACATGCTTTCTTTCCCCAGACATCCAGCCTGGAGACATCAGGGACATCGCCTTCCTTTCTGAGCCTGGGTGAGAGGCTTTGTCAAGTCACTTCCTTGACCAGATAACACATCACATCAGGGAACGGCATTTGACACGGATGAAAAATGAAGTTTACACAAGTTCTTGCTTTGAGAACATGTGCAACGTGGTTTCTTTTCTCCAACAGCAGCTATGGTTTGGAAGACAGCGTGTCTCTGCAAGGCACTGAGTCACTACTCACACTTGTAAAATATTCCTGAGCACATTTGGTGAATATTTTCCAACTGTACATACACAAACGCATGTGTAGATTCCCATAAGCCTGGAGCTTCATCCTGCCCTCCTGCGTTTCAAGCTCTTGGTTTTTATGGCAGTTGCTGATAGACTTTGCTGGGAAGCAGAGGAACACATCCCTTGGAGAAAGAAGTGGCTCCAGTCCCCATGCTGTCCCTTACTGGACAGATTATCAATCTCTATGTCCAGATTTCCTTCCATAAAATGCAGACAATAAAACCTAAAGGATTTTTTCCAGAATCACGCTGGATAAAATACATAAGAACTTTGCCCAGTCTCTGGTCCACAGAATGTGCTTCCTAAATGCCTAATATTATTACTCTCATGGTCTGATGCTAGGTCTCATCCATCCACGTACCACCCCCCCAGCACCCTGCACTGGGCTTGACATAAGGTAAGCTCACGATATTTGTTAAATCAATGCATGAGTGAAATGGAGACGATTAAATTTAACCTGTCTCTATTTGTTAAAAAGGAGTCAAGTGGGGGCAAGCGTGGGTGGCTCAGTCGGTTAAGCATCCAACTTCAGCTCAGGTCATGATCTCGCGGTCCGTAAGTTCAAGCCCCGCATCCAGCTCTGTGCTGACAGTTCGGAGCCTGGGACCTGCTTCGGATTCTGTGTCTCCCCCTCTCTCTCTCGGCCCCTCCCTGACTCATGCTCTGTCTCAAAAATAAACACTAAAAAAAATAGTTTTTAAAAAAGGAGTCAAGTAACTTTAAGTCTCTCAAAAATATATAGTACTATTACCTTAAATATCAGTGAGACTCGTCAAAGATGGGCACACTCATCCAGGTGAGAGGTGCTGAGGGCCTGGCCTGAAACAACTGAGGCAAATGAAGAGAGGGCAGGGGCCAGACTCCAGAGACCTTCAGAAGCCAGGATCAGGAAGAGGTGGTGGCTTTTAAATGCAAGGGGTGGGGGGGCGCCTGGGTGGCGCAGTCGGTTAAGCGTCCGACTTCAGCCAGGTCACGATCTCGCGGTCCGTGAGTTTGAGCCCCGCGTCAGGCTCTGGGCTGATGGCTCGGAGCCTGGAGCCTGTTTCCGATTCTGTGTCTCCCTCTCTCTCTGCCCCTCCCCTGTTCATGCTCCGTCTCTCTCTGTCCCAAAAATAAAATAAACGTTGAAAAAAAATTTTTTTTTTAAATAAAAAATAAAAAATAAATGCAAGGGGTGGGAGGAAAAGGGCAGGGTGAAACAAAGACAAAGCAAATTTGGGAGAAAATTTAAGGACGTGAATTTTGCACTTCCTGGGATCTACTTAGGACACCCAAGTAGAGAACTGACTTTTTTTTTTTTTTTCGTTTATTTTTTTGACAGAGAGAGAAAGAGGGAGAGAGAGCAGGGGAGGGGGAGAGAGAAAGACTGAGGATCCAAAGCAGGCTCTGTGCTGACAGCTAGTGAGCCCAATGCGGGGCTTGAACTCACGAACCGGGAGATCATAACCTGAGCCGAAGTTGAACGCTTAATTGACTGAGCCACCCAGATGCCCTGAGAGCTGACTTTTAACAAGGCAGAAATAGATTGCACACAGATGTTCATAGCAACACTATTCACCATCGCCAAGCGGTGGAAGCAATCCAAATGCTCAATGAGGAATAAACAGATAAACAAAATGTGGTATATGCACACCAGAGGATATTATACAGCTTTTATAAAAGAAGGAAGTTCAGACACAGGCTCCAGCATGGATGAACCTTGAGAACATTCTGCTAAATGGAAAAAGCCAGCAACAAGAAGACAAATACTGTAGGGACTCCACTTAGGAGAGGTAATGAGAATAGTCAGACCCCGTAAGGACAGAAAGCAGAATGGTGGTGACTGGGGCTGTTTCCTGGGTGAAGAGTGTCAGTTCTGCAAGACGAAAGTTCTGGAGAAGCGCTGCACAACAATGTGCCAACAACACTACTTAACTGTACATTGTTTAAAAAACAGGTAAGATGGTGAATTTCAGGTTATGTGGTTTGTTTTGTTTTTTTTTTTTTACAATTCAAAAATTAACAACAACAACAACAAAAAAGCTTGGGGCACCTGGGCGGTTCAGTTAAGCGTCCGACTTTGGCTCAGGTCATGATCTCTCCGTTTGTGAGTTCGAGCCCCACATAGGGCTCTGTGCTGACAGCTCAGAGCCTGGAGAGCCTGCTTCAGATTCTGTGTGTGTGTCTCTCTCTCTGCCCCTCCCCCCCTCAAAAATAAACATGTTTTTTTAAAGGTGGAAATATGAATCTGGAGTCATGAGCCAGAGGCGCTCCCTACTCCCCGTCTGCACGAACTTGGTGGCTCACACCCAGTCTCTGACCTCTGAACCCACCTTCCACTCTGCCAGGTAGGCCAATAAGAGACGGTCATTTGTCTGCAGACCTCCAACAAGCTCGCAGGACAGTGAGGATGAACATATTCTGGGAGGAGCATGCCCTTAGGAAAGGGCAAGAGGCCTCTACCCCTCTCCGGTCTATCGGGAATTGCAATATTTCAGCTCATGGTCTCTGTTCTTTAATACTTCTTTCTCACCTGTTCCTCCGTGATCCACGAAGCCTTTTTTATTTTACCTTCTTACCATTTTGGTCCCAGCTGTGGCCGAGTGAGGTATGCGTACAATCACTCCTGACTTGCGGAGCAAAGCAAGCCAGCTTGGCCAAGCCTGGGAGTGAGGGAGAAAAAAAAAAAAAAAACAAACAAACAAACCCAAGTCCAAGTTGTGTAAGAGCAGTGACTGTATACCAATTAAAGGCTGCGGGGCCTGAAACGTAAACAAAACCGTCTGGTGAGTGTCTGTCACTTTACTACGGGGAGATTGTGAAAACAACTCACGTGGTTCTTTCGTGGGAACAAAGCTTTATCGGATGAGAGTTTTAACAATTCCCACAGAGAAGCCAGGCCCTAAGTCCCCTATGGCCATCAACGTCTCCTGGCTGAGACACTCCTCACCATTCCATACTTTACTGCTAAAATCAGGAATAATTTTATTAGAGGGGAGAGAGAGAGGAAGAGAGAGAGAGAGAGAGAGAGAGAGAGAGAGCGAGCATACTCCCTCTGCCTCAGTTTCCTCATCCGCACAATGAGAATGGTAACCCTTGTCTCCCTGGGCTTTAGGAGGAGGGAGCGAGAGACCACAGGCAAAGCACCCCATTCTCTGTTGTGTAGCAGGGACACCAAAGAGGACAGCTAGTATATCCCGTGTTGCCACAGTCATTATTCAAACCCCCACGTGCTTGATGCACTTGTCCAAATAAGCAGACAGGTGTTAAATTTTCTTTGTGACCACAATCGTTCCTAAAATTAAACACTTGCTCACAACCAGTAACAAGGTGGATATTAAAAAATAAAAAAGTGCCCATGCAGGAGACATTTTGTTCTTTATGCTGCCCCATGGCTTCTGAGTCTTGTCTTCAGCCCCAGAACCACAGGCGTTAATGCATGCATAAGCCAATCCAGCTGATCCGGCTGGATCAAGGTAAGGTTCTTTCCCCCGTGATACAAATGTACCGACTGAGGCTGGGGTAGGGGAAATAATTTAGATCTAATAATAGACACCACTGGGTTTCTAAAGGTTCCAAGTGTCCATACACAATTTTAGAATCTATCAGATCCTTGCCGGGCTAATGAGGCCTCTTGCTGGGAATCCAAATTCCCTTTGTAAACTCCATTAACAGCCCATGAGGCAGGTGGGAAAATATGAATGTTCTTACGGTAATAATGCCTTGGGCATAAAAGGAGGCACTGGGAAATCGCATCCACTTGTGCCACATGCTTAGTGAGAACATTAGAGATAAAGGGAGAAAAACATCTCTTCTTGGAGAGAGCTTAGGATGTGCCCAACCCCGAAACCCTGCCTGCCCCCTGCAACCCCATACCTGAACTAGGCGGCAATGGGAATTGGTAAAGACAGAAAGGGGGTTTCTTAAATGCAGCGACCGTCCCAAAAAGTGTGGGGTAAAAAGTTTTGCCCATGCTAATTTTGCCAAGTTCATTTGTGTCCCCAGATGATTTTCTGGGGTCCCTCACAACTTTCTGCCTACGTGTTTGTTTGTCATTGCCCGGGAGAATTTTTCTTAGTAAGAACGCATGGAAAGTTTTGACTTCGGGAGTTCAGATTCCATTATGAACCAGTGCATTTTTAAAATGTTTTTGCTTTCAACGCAAAAAAAAAAAAAAAAAAAAAAAAAAAAAAAAAAAAAAAAAAAAAGCTGATTTTCCTATCTGTGCATCCGTGCAAAACCAACACAGAAAATTTGCTGAATATTACCCAAAACACCCACAGTTAGGCCGAAAGAAGGGATGGAAAATTTTAGCCCCAAAGGAATTTTTTTTTTTGGACCCTGGAAGCACTGGCACAGGAGGAGGAGGGCTTGGAGGGCGTCTCCCGAGTGGCTGGGAACACATTCTGACTTTTCACCCACAGTTGCCTGACTGATGCGAAGATGCCTCCTGTCGGAGGTACAGGGGCTCCCCAGGGAGCGGATCAAGTTGACAGCTGAGCAGTCCACAGCATTCCATCTGTCACTCCGCACAGCCCATCACCTCGACTATCTTGGTTTATCTTACCCCAAGTCGCCCAACCTCACGGTCTGCCCGTCGTAAGGACTTTATGGGAATCTAACCTTTTTTGGATCCTGAACCTCTTCGAGAAGCCAGCGAAAGCTTCCCCACAAGAGCACGCATGCACCTCCAAATAATTTTAGAAGGTCCTGGATCCCTCCCCTCAAGCACATCCGAGAAACTTCAGTTTGAAGCAGCCCCATCACGTAGCCCCCAATTTCTCTTCACACTCGTAAGGCAAACTCCTGAGCCCCAGCTCTAATGTCTACACCTAACTTGTTTATGAGCGCCCATCAGTCACCTAACGCGTTGGTGCGTTCGGAGGTTTGTCTGCACAAGGGCAAAAATAAGCACGTGCACATGCACACATCTTGGCAGGAATGAAATAGCAAAGCCAAGTCCCAAATGGCGCGCACTCATTTAGCCTCCTGGCCCTTGACGATACAAAGCCAGTGCTGGGAGTGAAGGCAGGGCCAGCGATCACACTCGCGTCAAGGAGCCAGGATTGGTCAGCCTTCTTCCATTCGATAAGCAGCAGCACCGAATAATAAGCCCACATGCTGGACACTCTCCCACCTCCGTAAGCGATTTGCTATTAAACACTTACTGCTCCCCAACAAAGCCTGCCTGCCAACAGGTTATTTTTAAACACTTTGTTTGTTTGGAGTGGTCAGGGAGAAAGCGGGGAGTGGGGGGGGCATTCCTTTTGGTTTCTAGGTCTCTTTCCTGAAACTTAAAGGCTAGGAAGTAATGAAATGAAAACCTGAGGCAGAACTTCCAACCTAACCCTTTTCATTGACTGCATGGGGTTAGGTGTCGTTCAGGTCTTTAGGGCATCGTAGAAGAGCTAGCTCTCTGATCAGAGCACAGCTGTCCTACGTGGGTTTCCTTGCACAGAAACCCTATCCCCATCAGAAGGTGCGGGGTCACACCTCAAGAGGAAAGCAATCCAGTCCAACTCTCGCCGTGACATGACTGGGCAGTCAAGCCCGTGAACTGCAAATATTGTACAGGATCATTTCTGTGCTAAAGGAACTGGGATTCCAAGGGCTAGAGGCTCACTTCCAGCAGAGCTGGATCCAGGCAGTCGTCTTGCCTTCTCTCCCCCTGATGTACCTTCCTTTGCGAGGTCTTCACTCCTAGGTCAACTTCCCTGCATGTGGCAGCAATGACAGACATTGGAATCTCTGGACATAAAGTTTTTACAGCTAGCAGTCCTAGAAAAGAAAGTGGCCTCTGTCTCTCTCGCTCTCTCTCTCTCACTCTGAGTCCATTTGTCAAACCTCATGGTAGGCTTTGATTATCACAATCCTTGGGCCAATCCTTGTACATGGGAGCCCTTCTCTATGTCATGGCCAGCCACGCCCGGACCACATTATCATGTCTGCAGTCCTCGTTGGGGGAAAGGCAACACTCGGTCACGAAAACAAGGTGCTAGACAGGCGAAAAGCCAACGTCCACAACAAAGACTCTTCCATGAGGCTTAACACAAGAATCCCCTAGCAATGAAGAACTCACTTTGCCCTGAAGAGGAAGGCCATTAACCTCTAACGCCCGTGTTAACAACAGCAAATCACAACCCTCTACAGAAACCAAACCCTTCCCACAGCTGCTCTCACTGAATGCCTCTTGCAGGTGAAAGGAAAAAAAGGAGATAAAGCGGAGATTATTCTATGTCGGAAAGAAGTAGTCTGCAAATAAACTAAAGAAAAGGAATATGCAGGTTATTCAGGAAAATAGCTCAGAACCTTTTATATTTAAAAACAATGCCTGTGTTACAGTTGAAAGGAAAAATAAAATCAATCTTCTTTCACGAGGCAGGTGCAGTAAGAGGTTGATGGTATAGAAACAATGTGCCTTTGCGGTTCTGAAGGAAGGAACCCGCCCCGACCCGACCCTGCCCCATGCACCTGCACCTTCACCTTCCCCACGAGTCTTCTCTAGGTCTGTCTGGGCCTCTCTGGTCTTACATCGGGTCATCAAACACTTGAATGCTATGCTCTAAAATCTCTCAGCAAAGATGTTCCCGCACACACAGGAAACATCCACAGGCCCCAACTAGCCCCAAATGGTATTGGTTTCTACTCCCTTCAGGAAACTCTTGGGGAACAGATTTCTTCATCCAGACATTCTTAGCTTGGAAAACTGGTTGAATTTCTTTTCCATTCTAGGATTCCCATGCTCATGAGGCAAAAGGCAAAGCCTCAGCTGGAATAGCATCCTGAGAGGCTCAGCAACAGCTCTGACTCCTTCCTCTCTTCCAAACTGTGTCCTGTGTTTGTGCAAGAGTCCCCACCCCCATCCCCAACCCAACGCCCAGATCACCTGCGATCACAGTAGATAACACTATTTATTCTGGCTGTGGCATCCATGATGTGCAACTTCTTCCCTTACCACCTAGCTTCCTTTCTTGTTTTATTTGCTATCCAAAAGACAAATGCAATTTGAGATGGATGATGTAGAGCCAAGGGTCCAAAATGGCAAGCCACCAACGTACTCGAGCTGGCTTCTGTGTTGGTGACCCGCGGGAGGATTTGGAGAGGATGTCAACGAGTTGGCAATTCAGTCCACTTGCAAACTATGGATTTCCGATCACTCTTAAAAATCCGAAGATTTGGCAAGACTGACTCTGTATTCGGATGAAGAAAGAACCCGCAGTTCCTCAGCCTCCATCTATGGTCTGCTTTTCTCATTTGCTGGCTGAGCCCTTATAGCACTTAAGATTTCTACCCTGGGCAGAAGATGTGGCCTGGGGCTGACAACAAGGGCACCCACACTCCTGGCCAGCCCAAAGCATCTTTTCATGGCACACTTGTGTCTCACTTACTTATCTTCTGGAAAAAGTCACAGCCAGGCCAAAGGGCTGCCTTCCAATTCACATGGGATCACGGCACTAACCCAAGCTTTTAAGTCTTCGGCAAATGTGGACGGATGTGGCTCAAACCACAAAGATGTTCATCGTTCAAATGACCAACGAGCACATTCCAGCATTTCCAGATTATCAAAATACCCTATAGTTATCTTTGTGATAATTAACACAATTTCACATATAATTGATATATTACGAACTTTACAACAGGTCCATTGAAAGTAGGTTTACATGTATAGTAAGTAGGGTCTTAGAAGACAAAAGAAAAAGGCTGGAAGGAAATATACCTAAATATCGACAATAACTTTCTATAGGTACCCAGATTAGATACTATAGTTTCTTATTATATTTGGGGTTTTCTCAATTTTACTAAAGTGAGACTATATTCTTTTGAAAAACTGAGCCAATATCAAGAAGCAAATTAGGAAGTAATGTGTCAAAACCCAGAAAGCCAACCAATACATCATGTTGTGGTAATGGGCATACTCTAGGGTGCCTCTGACTTCGGATGAACCAGATCGCCTGCTGCCTGGGGCCATGCTAGCACTTTAGGTACTTTGAGATGAGCCACAGGAAGGGGTCTGCAGGCAAAGAAGAGCCCTGCTGATTTAATGCAGGACTGAAGAGGTTGCTATTCTTAGATCTACTAGGTGGATTATGTCCCAAGCTGAAAATCAGGATCCAACTGCTCTTGTCAAAGACCTGCCTGTGTGTTTCAGTAAGTCAGTCACTTATCTCACGCCTCACTTTCCACATCTGGAAATAGAGATGATAGGACCACAAAAAAAGAACAGGACAACATTTATTGATCTCCACCACGGACAGGGTACCTGATGCAAAGGATAGCAAGGCAGATCCCTGCAAGGTAGACCCCGGCCTCTTTTTACTGCTAAGGAAACAGGCTGAGGTTAACCAGAAAGGTGTCCAAAATCCTGGTGGCAGGTCTGAAGGGGAGCTGGGGTTTGAATCTCAAAACTGTCAGACTCCAGAGCCCACGCTGAGAGTCTCGTCCAAGGTCACCCAGGCAGAGAGCACAGAAGCGATTCCGTGAGCCACAGGGCATGAATTATGAGCAGCTGAAAATGAACAAGAAGCACCTAGCAGCCCAGGCAATATGGAAGCACCAGATAAGAGCCCCTTGCATGTTTCCTAGCGCGTTGCTAAAACACACTGAAAATGGCATGTGACCAGCAGCTGGGGAGAGGGGGTGGAACACAGCCAAAGCAAATTGACCAGTGTTGCAGTGCCATTTATTTTAGAAAAAGAAATTAATGAGGGAGACTTCAATATCAATGAAGTTGCAAGAATATAATGAGTTATGCTTGCTCCCACGAGGGAAAGCTTTTTAATTATTTTTTTCAGATGAACTGCAGTCACAGTGTATTTGATCCATACCCGACCCACACTCTTTGGAGAGTTGAAACACGTTTTACCCAATGTCAAGTTAAAATAAAAACTCATCAGAAGCAAAATAACTCTGGGCTCCCAGGGCTCCGACGAGAAGTTTGGTTCTCTCTGGCTGCCGGCTGGTATCATAGTGACCTTTGTACTGAACAAACACTTGGCAGATGAAATCTGAGAATAATTCGCTCTGCATCAACTGGAACACAGTGGGCTCCACTGGGTCTCAATACAAGCGATCAAAAAACGTGACACATTTGTGTCTAATACATGTGCCACACAACTCAGAGCAATTGCTCTGTGGATTCGGGCAGCCTGCAAGGGCTCCATTCTTCCTGGGAATTCAGAAGGCTCTCATGGGGTTCTTCTGGAAGAATCCCTCTCCTCTGGCCAGCCTCCATTCCACCTAAAGACTTCTCTCTGTCTCGGTGTTCTCCCCACGCACACGCATGTGTGTATCAGTGTTGCATGTGTGCCTGCCTACCAAACACACTCCCACAACTCAAACTGATCTGGTTTCACCTTGATCCTGTTCTGTTGAAAACACGATGCACTTGTATTAAAACTGCCCAGAACTAGGGGCCCCTGGGTGGCTCAGTCGGTTAAGCGGCCGACTTCGGCTCAGGTCACGATCTTACGGTCCGTGAGTTCGAGCCCCGAATCGGGCTCTGGGCTGATGGCTCAGAGCCTGGAGCCTGATTCTGATTCTGTGTCTCCCTCTCTCTCTGACCCTCCCCCGTTCATGCTCTGTCTCTCTCTGCCTCAAAAATAAATAAAATGTAAAAAAAAAAAAAAAACTGCCCAGAACTATACACACACAAACGAGTATACATCAAAACTGGCAAAATCTGGGGTGCCTGGGTGGCTCAGTCGGTTGAGCGTCCAACTTCGGCTCAGGTCATGATCTCACGGTCCGTGAGTTCGAGCCCGCATCAGGCTCTGTGCTGACAGCTCAGAGCCTGGAGCCTGTTTCGGATTCTGTGTCTCCCTCTCTCTCTGACCCTCCCCCGTTCATGCTCTGTCTCTGTCTCAAAAATAAATGAATGTGAAAACTGGCAAAATCTGAATCAGCTCCACAGACGGTACCATGTTAATTTCCTGGTTTTGATATTGCATTTCAGTCATGGGCCGTGTTACATTGGGGGAAACTGGATGAACAGTATGGGGGACTTCCCGGTACTTTGCAACAACCTGTGATTCTAGAATGATCTCAAAATAAAAAGTTGTTTTGTTTTGTTTTAAGCTACATCTTCAAATAATTTCTTGAGCGCAAACATACACACACACACACACACACACACACACACACACACACACACACAAAACAATGCAGTTCCTTATAGAAAAGTTTGGGCAAAAGACCCAAGGGTCTTGGTTTAGTTTGGCACTGATCCCCTCAGTACCGGTTATGGGATGAATCACACACCCCTCCCCGCCCTGGACAAATTCATGTTGGGCGCTAACCTCCAGTACTGCAGTACATGACTGCATTTGGAGATAGAGCCTTAAAGAGGTAATAAGGTTAAATGAAGTCATACAGGGGGTCCCTAATCCCACCTGACTGCTGTCCTTTCAAGAAGGGGAAATCAGGCCACAAAGAGCCCCCAGGGGTATGAGCACACAGAGGAAAGACCCTGTGAAGGGAGGAAAAGGAGGAACAGGAGCCATCTGCAAGCCAAGAGAAAGGCCTCAGAGGAAAACAGCTCTCAGGATACCTTGATCTTGGACTTCCCGCTTCCAGAACGGTGAGAAAATAAATTTCTGTGGCTTAAGCCGTCCAGTCTGTGGTGTTAGGTTAGGACAGCCTTAGCAAACTAACACAGGACCCACATCCTGCACACCTCATTCATCTGGTTTCGTCCCCTGGGAATGAGCCCCCACAGCATCCATCTTCAACAGGGAAACGGCGGCTCAAGTGTGGAAGGAAAACCAAGTCAAGTAAGGAACAAAGGTCCCGGCACAGAAGAGCTAAATAGCAGGTTAACTCCTTCCCTACCCGGCGAGGCTGGTGCTCAGCTACCTGAATTATCAACACATGGAAGAGAAGGGCACCTGGGGGGCTCAGTCAGTGGAGCATCCGACTTTGGCCCAGGTCATAATCTCACAGTTTCTGAGTTCGAGCCCCGCATCGGGCTTGGGGCTGTCAGTGTAGAGCCCCCTTCTGATCCTGTCTCCCCCTCTCTGTGCCCCTCCCCCACTCGCACTCTCAAAAATGAATAAAACATTCACACACACACACACACACACACACACACACACACTTGCGCGTGCGCAAAGAAAGACAACAAGTCTTCCGGGGGAGCCCCCGGGGCACAGCCAGTGGCAGCTTGTGGGCAGCTGTAAGGAGACAGATTTCTAACCCAATGAAAGTACAATTACCTAATGGCTATCGTGGTTCAAAAAGGGAATCATCAGCGATGTGAGGGGAGGGCCCATACATCTCTGGAGAGAGGGAAGCAGAAGGTGGAATACGCAGCCGCCCCTGTCTGGGCAGCACCAGCTCTAGTCTGAAGCCACCTCTACTCAAAGCAGTGAATGCTCCACAACCCTGTCCTGGACTGTGAGCCGGGACCACCCTCCCCTCTGCCTCCTATTCCCACACTTTGGGCCGGGGCACCCACTCTCCCTTCCGATCGCACCTCTCCCCTCGGCTTTGAGGCACGTTGCTCTCTTCCCTCCTGGCTGGCTCCCAAGATTTTTACCTCCTGAAGGCCTCATGCTATCTTGTGGCAGGCCCGGACTTGTACCTGACCCCCTGGACCAGCCACCAGCCCTCTCCCCCCGCCAACCCCAGCCTTGTGACACATCCCAGACGTACATGGAAAAACCCCCACCCTCAGACCACAAGTCCAGCTAAGTTATCTTAGACAAGTCATTTAACTGCTCAGAATCACAGGGTACCATCTGCCTTGTTGACAACAGCAAACACTTAAAAACAAACAAACAACAAAGAAAAAAAAAACTATGTCCAACAATAGAGGGCATTAAATATTACAGTACCGATCCACAAGAGAATGTTACGCATGCAGTAATAACATCACAGAAGAATATTTAGTAACACGGGGAAATGTGCATCAAATATTAAGAGAAAGATGTTTATTATAAACACATTTTTGGTAGAAGAACATACCAATCCAGAAAAGACCTTCTGTAATCATAGGGCTAAGAGTAATGATTCCTTTTTAAGTTTATTTATTTATTTTGGGGAAGAGAGGGTGTGTGCAAGCAAGGGAGGGAGGGGCAGAGAGAGAGAATCCCAAGCAGGCTCCCCACTGTTAGCACGGAGCCCGACTCAGGGCTCGAACCCACAAACCATGAGATCATGACCTGAGCCGAGATCAAGAGTCGGATGCTCAACCAACTGAGCCACCCAAGCGTCCCAAGAGTAAGGATTCTTTATTCTTTCTCCATACTTCCAAAGTTGTCAACGGTGAACATGTGATACGTTGTAACTAGGAATAAAGTTATTTAAAACATCTCTACCACTCAGGTCACCTTTTTCTTCCTCAAAGAGGACAAGGTTGCAACCAATTGCCATAGCAACCTAATGAAAGGACATGGTGAGTCCATTACATTATCCTACTTATTCCTGCCTACAGAATGTCTTGCCAGGCTTTGAACTTGAAAAAAAAAAAAAAAAAAAACAGAACAGCTAAGAAAACTGGGCTAATGGAGGGTCACTGAGGAGACTCCTGAAAGGTCTATTCTTGGACCCTCATCAGGCCCCACGTCGAATGGTTTCCACTGCCCCCCTGGCCCTTCCGTCCATCTAGGAAGAAAGACTGCCATGTGCCACCCACAGGTCATTGTCTAGCTGCGCCGTGAGCTTGGCTTCCACACTGTGCATTAGTGAAAAGCCTGCCAGCAGAGTCGTGTTCCCATTCAGCGGGTTTTGTCCCCTGGTAATGAGCTCCATTGGCTCCCTTTCCCCATGCTGGAAAGGGGCAGCCACAGACTGGTGACAGCCAGAGAAGCCCCTTGTGAATGGCCCTTCGAGGAATCCAGAAGCTTGGCAGTGGCTCAGCCACAGGAGTCCAGAGCAAATAATCATTCCAGGGGACTGTATCGGCTTGACTCAAGATGGAACGAATGCTCCCATCTCCCCTGCATGAAGAGGCTCTGGGTGTAGCCGTAGATAATGTTCATGGCACCAACTGGCGACGTGCAACCCAGAGGCAGGCCTGGCCACCAACGGCCTGTGGCTGAGACTACATGGTCATCATCCCCTTCCCCGCTGACACCCACAGGAAAGAATCAGCTATGAATAAGTCTGTATTTTACACATGGAAGTCTTCATAATCTTCATAATGGAGTTTCCATCTCCAGCCCACACTCACATTATTAGGCATATGACCAGATGGCGGGCTGTGAGCCTCTCTCTCTCAACCAGCTTTGCAGGAGCTGGAACCAGGGGACACACGTGCTATTCAACAACAATGAGTGTGCATCCACACGCACGCTCCCAGTGCCCTCAGACTCCCCTCCTCTCTACAGGCAGTATGTAAGGCCATAATTCATCAGTCCCTTTCAGCAGGTTCCCCAACATACTTCCTCAAGCTTTAAGTGGCTTCAGGAACTAGCTCCCCATTAGAGGAGATAAATGCTAAAATATCCTCACGGTCACAAACACTTTCTTATGTCCTGTACAACCCATGAATGAACGAGTTACTCTTCATATACTGTGGTCTTCCTAAACTGTTCCTGGAACAACCCAAAGCTTGCATGGGATAAGGCAGCCATCTATTGAGGCCAAACTCTGCAGAAGGCTGACTCTTTCCTGGTCCCTGGAAACACAGACCCATAAAACCAGTCCAGAGACAGAGAGCCCATCTCAATGGCCACATGTTTTGGAATTTTCCGGATGGACCAGTGCCACCAAGATGTCCATGCACCCAATGGACACTTCCAACTCTAGCTATCACAGAAAGAAAATGGTACCCAAATAGAAATTTGCCCGAAACATTCTTCCTAACAAAGACTCGTGGCAAATCCCACGACGTGGCCTCAGAACTGGAGACGGCCCTTTGTCTCGAATGGTCAGCCCCACCGCCCGCCTCCACCGCCCACACACAAAACCAAAGCACTTCCTCATCCTACTGCTCTGTGCACCAAACCAGGCCCCGGCCAGTGCAGGAAAAGACCCCAACCTAACTCAGCAGGGAGACTTACAAAAGAGGGTTCTAGACCTCTAGGAGGAAGGACTCCGGAGAAATTTTTCTGCTTGGTTCTGTCATCAGAGACAAGAACTCCGCTTTTCATTCCCCCATTTCCTCTTCTGAGCTTTATCTACTTACTGTTAACTGCTACCAGAAAACATCTCTCCCAGGGTCTTAGGATGCCATCAGTCAAGCCCTAGACCAAGTGTCTGGCTGGACCTCAGGAGGCTATTTGGCTACATGCCGTGACCCACGTTCTAGTCTGCGACACACTCCTTTGGGATCGCTGTCGCTCAAGCTTCCGAAGTAACAAAATGTAAATGACATCCCCAGTACCCACCCTAACCATAGGGGGAGAGGGTCTGGCCATCGTGGGTTGGGAAGTCCCCTCTCCCACGTCGTGTTCCACAGAGAAGTCATGACCAGGCTCCAGCCCTAGATGGACAGGCACACGCTTTCCATCCACCTTTCTTACCCTGAGCCCGTTCACAGAGAACCGTGAACATTTGCAGCACAGGTTTTCAACAAAAGCATTTACTCTGCAGCTGGGACAGAAAGTCACAGAGGAAACCCGGCATGGAGCTGCGTAACTGCTCCAAACCCTCCTAGCTCATCAACAGTGGAAGCTGCCCGGGTAGAGAGCTTTCCATCAAATTCTGCTCCATTCTAGCTTAACCTAAACCTTTGTGTGATCATTAACTTAATACTTCAAAGCACAGTGCTTCAGGAGAGAAAAAGTTTCCACGGGTAGAAGGAATTCTGCCAAAGCTGAGCGCTCAGGGAGTGGGGACAAGTCTTAGTAATCCACACTTAGTAAACAAGGGATAGAGATGCTCGCCGGGCCCTCACAATACAAATGACCTTGCCACGGTGCCCAAGAGCAGCGAGGACCCCATTTGTTGCAAGAACAGCTCACACGTGGAGGTTCCTTAACCCCGTAACCTGTGAGGGGCTTCCAATGTGCCAGTACAAAGTAACAGAAGCTATCACGGTGTGAAATTTAAAACGCACACATACCTTCTTTTTTCCCTAAATCTCCAGTTCCTGGCACACCCCCCATGCAGAAAGTTACCACAAGTCACCAACTCTGAAGGATACCAAATGCTGGGGGGGGGGGGGGGGGGGGGGGCGGGGTGTAATCGTCTCTTTGAACTTCAACAGGACAATGACCAGAAGATCAGTTTGATTATTAAACACTGGGGCTTCCAAGGTGTAGACCCCAACAGACCTCGGTGGCTAATGCCAGATGGCTCAAAGTCCCCATACCCATGGCAGATTAATACGTGTTAACCCTTCCTGACCACGTCTTCCCACTTGGAGCTTCTTCATGCGGGAGCAAAGCAGGACCTCCAAATCTGCCGCACACGGAAATCACCTGGGGAGTCCCAGTGGCACGGCAGACCAACTACACCGGATTTTCTGGGGGTGCAACTCAGGCATCCCCATTTTTCAACCCCACCCCCTGCAGATGTGCAGCCACGTCGGAGAACCGTTAAGAAGCTCGGGGGGCCCACCTTGCCTTCCTCTGTTAAGGCGCCCCTGCTACTAACAGAGCATGGACCACAGGGGAGCAAACCCGGCACCACCACAGCTCCTACCTATGTAGAGCGAGGAGTCCTTCCTCCGCACGTGGTCGTCGATGTAGGAGACGCCCAGGGGCTGCACAGGGGTAGCACCGATGCCCAGGAGCACCTGGGCCCCAATGAGCAGCAAGTACATCATGTTGGTGGCTGTCCGGCTGCGGCAGATGAGGTCCGGGTCGGGGCCCTGGTCGCCTCCCGAGCCGTTGGCGGCGCAGACGTCGCGGCCCTCAGCGCCCCAGCGGATCTCGCCCGCCTCGTACTTGTACTGGTGGGTCAGGAACTCGGGCAGCGCCGACAGCAATGCTCCCAGGGCCATGACGATGCCGCCGCAGCCGATGAGGCGGGGCCGGTGCCCGCGCGCCCCGAAGTAGCTCACGAAGAGGATGAGCGCCAGGTTCCCAATCTCGAAGCTGCTGGCGATCACGCCCACGTCGGCGCTCTGCAGGTTGAACCTCCGCTCCAGGGTGGTCAGGACGCTCACCTGCGGGGTGCAAAACGAAATCTCAAGGCCAATACTGACGGACGCCACCCAAGCGGAAGCCCCCTCCGGCCTCGGAGTGCACCTGCCGGGCCGGCCCTGGCCGCTGAGCGGTTTCCACAGGATGCAAAAGTGACTTAAGCGACTTAACCCCGAAGAGTCCTAAAAATGTTTACTTAGTATGATAGCCCCAAGTCAACAGCTAAAAGAATTAACTTTCCCAGCTTCCCCAATGGCAAAGGAAGGTGTCTTTCTTGGCACCTGTTCCATTCCTCAAAGGTTCTGCCTGTATTTGGGAATCACAACTTCCCCTTCCTGACCCCCACCACCATGTAGCAGGGCTCATGAGTCCCGGAAAAGCCCTGAAGTACGTCATTACACGCTCCCAAATATACGCTATTTAGAAAGTCCATGCTGGGAGGGCACAGAGACCAGGGGCTTTTTACTAGGTTAGCAAAGCACACCGGAAGAAGATAAAATGAGCCAAAAACCTAGTTGGCAAAATGGATATGCTGGATTAGTTCATTGGGATAATCATTAGCTCGGTTTCCTTCTGGAAATTTCCAACATACATTTCCCTAAAGGCCACCAAGTAAGCACATCCCTGACTTTTCCATGCACTCACTGCAGCCCCTCCCAGGCCTCTTGGATGGAAGATTTTTAAGGCTTTCCCCACCCTTGTATTCTTGTCTGCCCTTCATTTGTTTAACAAATATTTACTAACCTCTCCTGGTGGCTTGGAAATGTCCTAGGGGAAAAAAAGAAAGAGAGAGCGAGAGAGAAGGAAGAAAGGATGCCTGGCCTCAAGATGCCACCTAGCAGAAAAGCAAACATGCACAACTAAAACACGAAGTGACTGGATCTTACATTCAGGCTGCAACCATCACATGACTGGGGGGGCAGGGAGGGCAAGGGCAGATGCATTATTTTAGGGCTTGTGAGGTGGAGAGAAAATGCAAATGGCCTCTACAGGGGGTATTATCAACAAGGGTCCCTGTCCTGGGAGGTCTCATAGCCCTAGCTGGGCAGGAAAGAACGCTCCAGGCAAAAGGAACAGTGTGAGCAAAAGTCATGTGGCACGATTTAATAACAGAATGGAAAATGGTTGGAAAGGTGGATGGATTCTAAAGGGTCACAGATGCCACCCTAAAGAAATAAGACAATCCCATGCAGTGTGGTGGGGGAAAATGCAGAGTATGGAGAGGGGAGCACCTGATTTGAATTCCAGCTCTTACACCCTTAATTTGCTCTAGGATTTCGGTCAAGGTGCTTAACCTGTCCAAGCCTGGATTACTGTGAAACCTAAAAAGTAACATCAACCTAGCAGGATGCACACAAAGATTGGAAATAATGAAAGGTCTGTTAGCGAAGAGCCATCTTTCCCTACGTAGTGGGAGCTTGTAGGCACAGCCAGGACTCTGGGTTCAGAATGCGTGGGTCCAACCCAGCTATGACCTTGGGCAGTTCACCAGATGCTTTCACTTTCCTGTCTATAAAATGGGGATAAGAGTGCTACCTCTTAGGGCTGATGCCAGAAATAAACACCCTACAGGTGTAAATGCTGGGAAGGGCGATCTATAAACCACTGTCATTTATCAAGGGACATCGGAGAACATCAAAGGTTTCTACAGTGGAAAAGATGCCAGGTGTGGCCACGGTGTGACAAATGGATGGTGGAAGAGTAAAGAAAGGAATGTCAGCAAACTTGTAATGAGAAAAGAGACAAGGAAAGGCCTGAGTCCACACAGTGGCAAGAGAAATGGGCAGAACTTGAGAAACTCATCTTTGGAGACGCTGGGCTGTGTGTTGCTAAGAAATGGGAAGGAGAGTCGTGTGGATTTAGCCTTCCTCCAAACATAAATATGTGCACCGTTGTCCACGCATCCACAGCCTCTGACCAGGTGCATGCTATACCTAGAAGGATTAGCATGCCTTTATTTGCCTTACGAAAAAGAACAGAAGAGCCAAGTGATGGATTCCTCCTTCCCTCCTTTTCAACCCCACATGTTGAAACAGCCTCCTTTAGAGACTCTTAAAAACTGAGAACTGAAGGCTGAAGGTGGGTGGGTGATGGGTATTGAGGAGGGCACCTTTTGGGATGAGCAATGGGTGTTGTATGGAAACCAATTTGACAATAAATTTCATATTAAAAAAAAAGAAAAGAAAGAAACAGCCTCCTTTAACCCAGTGGTTCTCAATGCCGCTTTTAGACCGGAAGCGCTTTTAGACTTGTCCCTCCCCACGTTTCTGACTCAGCTGGTCTCGGGGACAGCCTGGGCCCCAGGATTTTGTTACAGTCCCCAGATGGCTTTGGTCCAGGGTGCACAGCACTAACGCAATGGCACCCGCCACTGTGGTCTTTCCTCCAGCACTGGCCCTGGGGGCGAGCCCTGCAGAGCCACGTTCTAACACGGGTACTGTGACAGGACAGCTGGGTACCCGCTCTGTTGCCCACATTGCAATTCGGATTCCCGTTTCCACCGCACTTTATAGGCAAGTCAAAGCCAGCTCGCGACTCCGACAGCCCTAACTACACGGCTAGATTATTTTCCCAACACCAAGTGTTTGCAACGGTCGAGAAAAGAAATTTATTAGCAAGTCTGGTCTCCTTAAACTGACTTTCAAATACTGCCAAAGAAGTTCTTTCCGGAAGCTCTGGGTAGGAAAAACAAAGGCTTCATTTATTTACTCCTTTGCTTTGTAACACAAACACGCATGAGAGAGTACGCGCTCTAGCCACGCTTATGATAGGTAATGCCGCGTGGAGTGCAAAACACGACAGCCTACCTGCCTGGGGGGGGGGGGGAGCTTCACCCAGGCCTTCATGCTGAGTCTTGAGAGATGCCCAGAAATAGAGGAGGAACACGTGTGGGCAGGGTCCTGTGGGCACACTGGAGTCATCTCAAGCAGCCTGGTGGGGTCTGGAGCCTGGTGACCTCCACCACGGGCGGAGAGGACAGCAGAAGCAGGAGGGTGGACAGGTGGGAAGGTTGCAGCGGAAGCTGTTTTTCATTCCTGCCATGAGGCTTAATGACATACATATTAGGCGGCGGATCTCAAATGTGACAACGGCTCTGTTCCGCCAGGTGCACCCCGTCATAAAGTATCACACAGGTGCGGACATTTCTGATGACAGATAAGGATGGTGAGGATAGAGACAGCTGTGGGCCAAACGAAAAATAATCAGCTCTTCTACAAAGAGCGGACGTCTGTGCCTGCAGCCCCTGTCCTGCTTCGAACCTGCTCTTTGCAGAGCAGCCCATGGGGGTGACAGGTCTTTGCCTCCTTGTCCTGTGGCCCCTCACTAGCCTCGGCCATGCAAACATTCTGAAAAGGTGCTTTGTGGGTTAGATCAGAGGCAAATGTTTTCACTCACTTAAAACACGATTTTGAGAAGATGGACTAATTAAGTATGCATAAGGCCATAAAACCCACTTGTGGCTTTTATGTGGCAGCGAACAACCCAGCAAGGAGAAAGATGCATGCTAAAGGGAACAACTGTCTTTACTTAATGGGTAACAGGACTGATGGAAAGCGTCTTGAATCTCTGGGAGCACGTGTTCGAAATACAACTTCCCAAACCCTGAGAGGAGACCCAGAGAGGAGCTTGAGATTTTCTAAGACTTGGCGGGCTGGTGGGGGCGGGGGGGGGGGGGGTCTCAGATGCCCAGCTGGGGCAGAAAACGACCAAGATTCCAGGTGTCCTCACCATCAATCCCGAGCTGCGCTGCTCAAACCTCAGAGGCAGTAAAATCCCCCGGAAGGGTATCACTCACTGCCTGATTCCAACCTCCGAGTTTCTGATGCAGTGGGTCTGGGGTGGGGCTGGGAATTTCTAGCTCTCAGCAACTCCCAGGTGGTGTCGATGGTGCTCTGGGGACCACGCTTTGAGAACCACTGCTCTATCCTCAACAAACCTACCCTGCTCAAGATTGAAGAGTTTCTTTTGTTAAATTAAATACAAATCACAAGCACTCTCTCATTTTCAGTTCATAGGGACATACTCACGTGGGAAACTGGGGTTGCATTTTGGGGGAGCTCACCCCTTTAGGGTACCCAAGGCACACTCAGGCCAACCGCCGCTGTCCCAAGTCCCCTCAGGCGGGAGGTACCCAGAGACCACGGCCACCTACAGATGAGCCCTCCCTCACTTTCAAAAAGTGCCGAGGGTGTCAGGAACTCAGGGAATGAGAAGCTCTTGGGATCAGCAGCCAAGGGTCAGGACGGGCCCCAGGAACCTTCCCAGAGGTCTGTCGGCTTTCTTACTCTGGCTTAGGGCGTGGCCTGAAGTAGAATCACCTGGGGGGGCTTTGGAACACCCAGTGCCTGCCCCACCCCCACCCCCAGGACTCTCCCGTAATTTGAGGGAGATGGGCCCTCAATACGGCGTGCGTATTTTCAAAGCTCCCAGTGATTCTAAGACACAGGCGGGCAGGGGTCTGTGTGTGCGCAGACACGCCGTATGGACACGGCAGAGGCGTTGCACCTGCACGGATCTTCACACCATGCAACACGCTCCTCTGGGGGCAGCATGGGAGCAGGGAAGCCTGGAGGTCCTGTCTGCCTCGGACGGCACTTGGCAGATCCTGCCGAGCCTGTCTGCACATCAGGGCAGCGGGGATAACGATGCTTGCCCGAGCGAGCATTAGGAGGCCACGCCTCAGGGCTGCCAGCACACAGTAGGTGCACATAAAAACGCTGCCCTCGTCACTCATGTGCATGCTCTGTGTGATTCCCATTCCAGAGTGCCCGCTCCGTGGCAAGATGCAAGAAACGGAACTATGAGAGACCGTCCCTACCCCGTGGGATTTTATAATCCGGGGAGAGCAGAAAGCAGCCACCAAAGAACACCACAGCCCACCATACGGGGGGACAGAGTGGCATAAGGTTCAAGAGAGTGAGAGCAGGTGTTCGGTGGCATGAGAAGGAAAATATATCTAGGATTCTGGGATGCAATAAGGATGAACGGGGGGTGGTGGTGGGGGGTCACAACATTCCAAGAGCAAAGATCAGTGGGGCGTGGGCAGTACAGTCCAGATCACCCTGGGGTAAGTCGTGGTGGGGGAGACCTTTTGGGCTCAGGGCACTGTGAGGAATAATCAGAAAGAAAACAACCTTGAAGGCCAGACGGAGGGTCTGCCCTTGATTTGGAGGTCAATGGGGAGCCAAGGGAGGTTCTTGAGCGGGAGCAACATTATCCAGGCAGTGAGGCATAGCATGGAAAGAAGAGAAATTGCCCTGGCAGTGATCTCAGCAGTACGGATGGGTAATGAGGCTTCAGCAGGGTAGTGCTGGCAGAACGTCAGAGGGTGCCCATGGGAGAGGTGCAGGAGCAGGGACACAGGGCAGAGCGGGCAGCTGAGGAGGCCTGGAGAAAGGAAGGTACAGCAAAAGGACCTCGCAGGGGGGTGCTGGAGGGGGGGGTCCTCCTCTGGCTGGAAGGAGCCCGTGAATGTGGAGAAGACCCATCTCGAAGCACTTCTGTCGGAGGGGCGTGGGATGTGAGAGCACAGCAGGCTGCCCCGAGGAACTTGGAGGAAGCCTCGCCCTTGAACTCTGGTGCCCAGCAGCAGGGTCCAGGTCAGGGACCAGGTGCAACAACAATGCAGGAGATGTCAAGCTCACGCTGAACTGTAGTCACCTAAAGGACATGTGGTCCCCTTGCAGGGATTCCTGAACAGGGATCAGCACTTTTTTTTTTTTTTTTAATGTTTGTTTATTTGTGAGGGGCGGGAGGCAGACGGAGAATTTGAAGAGAGAGCTGGATTCAGGGCTCAAACTCATGAACCACGAGATCATGACCTGGGCCGAAGTCGGATGCTTGACCGACTGAGCCACCCAGGCGCCCAGCACACTTTTTCTGCAAAGGGCCACACAGTAAATATCTTGAGCTTCCGGGCTACACAGTTCCCATAGCAACTACTCACCCTGCCGTCTTGGCACAAAAGCAGCATCCATAGGCAATATGGAAACGATGGATGTGGCTGTGTTCCCGTAAAACTTTATTAACAAAAACAAGCAGTGGGCTGGATTTGGCCACAGGCCACAGATTCCCCCAACTCCTTGTTCTACGGTTCTCTGTCAATCCAGCTTGGGAAATCACGTTATTCCTATGTCTGCCAGTAAAAGCGCTGGCCCTTTACAACAACTTTGTGAAGCATTCCTGCTGCTGGCACAGAAAAGTCAATCTAGGCAAGTCTTTAATGCAAGCTTTTTAATTCTGTGAAAGTAATTTGCAAGGCAGCTTCAATTTCTTGTCTGATGCGCCAAGGGCACGCCTTCCTGCAGTAAGGGAGGGGGTGGTGCGGAAGGGGCTCAACCACTTAGGTCCAGACAACACTGTCCTGTGCTGAAGCCGTAGCAGGAATCCCATCAGGTGAATGAGGCACCCTGGGTGGTTTTGTTTTTCATCTGAACAGCAGCTGCTTGGAGCACGTAATTTAGGGCACCAGGGAAATGCTACACGCAAGGCATTCACTTGTGAATTCCAGGATGGGAGGTTTGCAGAACCAGGGGACAGAAGACAAGGCCTCTGGTAATTGACCCGGGGGGGGGGGGGGGTGCCGGGAAACAGGCTGCTTGCCTGCTCCACAGGTCAGCCAGGCAAGAGAGACATTAAGACAATATTGTTTTCTTTCTGGTGGATGCTTTAGCCCGTATTATGACCACATAATAAATGGCTGTCATCCTCCAACCATTTTTCGCAAAAAGCAGAGTAAGAATTATGCAGAGAATCTCTGATTTAGACATAGCTCTGGCCTTCGGTTGACACCAAAGCCATCAGTATGTGTGAGGGGGCAGGAGGAAAACACAACAGATTCAGGGAGCCAAATGGCCGTAGGCAAAGCATTTAATTTAATACACCTGCAACTCCTTCCCCCCCCCCCCCCCCCCCCCCCCCCGTCTGTGATGTGGAGAAGGCAATGCTGCCCTCACAGCTTGCCACAAGGTTCAAATGTGGGGAGTGTTTTGTCAGGTGCCTGGTGTTGCGAATATGCAACATGGCCCTCCCCTTCCTCAGCAACATCCTGAGAGCCCAGAGACTCTCTCTTTATGTAGAGCAACGATGTTTCCTCTGGTCACCCCAAGTGAGGGTCGTCACCTGGCTTTCCTTAGGCCTCACTGGTCTCTGCTCTAAGCCTCTGTCTCTGCCATTCCCTGCACCCTTCTCTATTCATGATCTGCATCTTTCCCAGACTGTTTTTCCTTCTACATCCCATTAGTTTCTCTCCTCTCTCTCTCTCCTGCTAACTCTCTTCCCTAAATAGCCCTAAAGTACAAGGAAAACACACTTTTTATTGCTCCTTATATTTAGCAAAATCTTATGTTCAATTAATTCTATGAGAATGGATAACATTTTATGATTCCCCTAAAACAGCATCTCTAAATCTAATGGCTTCCTGCTTCTAAATCTCATCGTCGATTCTTCTCTATGGCTCTGTGGTCCATCATGGAGAAAACAAAGATTCTCCATCCCTGGGCAATAGAATGTTCTTCCACTCTGTTACTGAGCTTTAAAGTCATTACCAGAAATGTTCGCATCAGGCTATTATTAATAATTTGTGTTTAGCACCTTTTATACAAATAACTTCAGTCATGCTTTCAATTCACAATGGATGTGATGCCAGGTTTCCTCTGTGAGAGAAACTTCAAGAACAATAAGAGTTAAATGATTTCCTCAGCGTTCAACAAAATTGTTTAGAGGACCAGACACAGTATTTTTTTTAATGTGTACTTATTTTTGAGAGTGAGAGAGAGAGAGAGTGGAGAGGGGCAGAGAGAGAGGAAGACACAGAATCCTAATCAGGCTCCAGGCTCCAAGCTGTCAGCACAGAGCTCAACACAGGGCTCGAACCCACGAAATGCAAGATCATGACCTGAGCCAAAGTCGGACACTTAACCCACTGAGCCACCCAGGCACCCCAGGATCAGACACAGTGCCTTAAGAAAGAAATTTCTAACACACTAACAACTCACGCATACCAACACTCTCCCCTCAGGCAGAATTGTGTTCACTGAATTAAACTTCTCTACATGCCCGAGGGTGCAGGCTTACCGTCAGCTAGGTGAAAAACCCAGCCCTGAATACCTGTGCCGCACCAGGGCCTCAACCAGCCGGCAGAATCACGGAGATGGAAGCTATGAAAACAGACAATGATCATAAAGGATGAACAAGTTCGAAGACAGTCCAAAGACACAGCGTAGTATACTATGTACAAATTGTTTCTACCAGAACAGGGTACAAAACCATTACGTATAAATTCCTCAAGAGCAAGCCACCAGACAGGTATTTAAGTTCTAATACCTACGTCCTGATTACCAAGATAATCTGCTTCCACTTAATTATAGCCTCTCCAAGAAATGAACCCCACAAATAAGCTGATAAGAAAATAATACGTTCACCAAAGCCTGCACATCCAGGTGTAAGATAAACACAGATCAGAACAAAACAACGCCTGTTTCATGTGCATCGCTAAAAAGCTTCTAGCGTAAGAAAGTCGCAACTTTGGTGTCAGAGCCGTTGAAGGAAACAGTCACACACAGTAAGAGTTCATCTTCCTCAGCCCGCTCACAGCAATCTCGGCAACTTGCTCTGATTCGCCGTCCATCCTTCTGGTGCATCTGAGGCATGAAACACCCTCGGCTTTGCCTAAGACATGCAGCGATTGGTCACGGGAACAATGGACGTCACTCCTACTAAAGTGGATGTTGAGGATGATCTAGCCCGTTGCTCACACTTTACTGGGAGGGAACAGAAGCCCGGAGGAATGAAATGACTTGCCCAGCATCGTACACCTGTACCTCACAGAGATGTTTCCTGATGCCCAGCCCAGCTCTGAGCACCGCCCCCCCCCCATATTAAAATAAAAGCAAACCTAATGCTACTGGGGTCTCACTCTATCATGAGTAAAACAGCCTACTACTTGTTGAATGCACGTTACCTTGTCCAAGGTGCTAAGTATGCGGTACCAATAAAAACCAAACGAAGTACGAAAGGTACCAAAGCTGTAACTGAACAAAGTCGTGGAGAGGTTATCACTGGGGCAGGTGGGACAACACTGCCTCTTCCTGCCAAAGCCAGAGGCGGGATCCTGCTCAGAGGAAGCATAAGGGAGGGAATGCAGCCATAAGATGCCCAGCTGACCTCCACCCAGGGAAGGAGCCTCCCTCCCTCCCACTCAGCATGGGTCCTTCTGCCTACCCACCCGCCCTTCTTGTCTCCTGGATACCTTTCTTCACCTCTCTGCCCTCTTTCCACCCTCTCCAGCTGCTCCTTCTCTACCCTATCCACAAATATGCCCAATTCTCATCCACAGGAAACAACTTAAGATCCCCTTCCTTTATCGATTCATCTATCAGTGGACGCTTAGGTGGCTTCCATATCATGGCTTTTGTAAAGAACACTGTGATAAACACAGGCGTGCATAGACCTTTTCGAGTTAGTGTTTTCCTTTTTGGGAGGTAAATGCCCAGTAGTGGTATTACTGGATCATCTGCTAATTCTATTTTTAATTTGTTCAGGAACCTCCATCCTGTTTTCCGCAGTGGCTACATCAATTTACATTCTTGTCACTGCCATTCTTCTCGCCTTCCATCAAGAGGCATAAGAGGGGGGCCTGGGTGGCTTGGCCAGCGAAGTGTCTGACTTCAGCTCAAGTCATGACCTCATGGTTCGTGGGTCTGAGCCCCACGTCAGGCTCTGCTGACAGCTCAGAGCCTGGAGCCTGCTTCGGATTCTGTGTCTCCCTCTCTCTCCCTCTCTCTCTCTCTCTGCCCCTCCCCCACTTGCATTCTGTATCTCTCTCTCTCAAAAATAAACAAACATTAAAAAAAAAGAGGCATAAAGAAAGTCCACATTTGCAGGGTAGACTTCCCTGTTTTCTATGTTCAAGTCAACCCCATGAGTTTGGGCTTCCCTACTGTGCTATGGCCATGGGACGATGCCCTTGATAAAGGTCCCCACCGAGTTCCTATTTCCTAAATGTGATTGCTATTTTCCCCACCCTTCTCACGCAGAGCTTCTCTGATTTCTGACACAGGACGCGAACAGCTTGCTGTCCTCCACTTTCCCCATCCCCCGCCACCTGCTCCCCACCTCCTCCTCTTCTCTTGTTCTCTATGGCCAGAATTCTCCAAGGTCACAACCAACTGTTTATGAGTCACTATACAACCCCGCCGGGGGGATCCGTACATTCCCTAGTCTGTCTCCAGCATACCGATGGCACCCCAGCTCTCCCCGCAGCCACACTGCACCTCCATGCTCCAGACCCCTCTGGAGGATAACCGCAGCACCCAGCCTCCACGGGTCCCAACACAGAATTCTGCTCTCCACCCCTTCCAACACCCCTGCCCCGGGCTCAGCAAGCCCAGCTCTTCTGATCCCTCCCTCTACGAACATGAGTTATTTCCCTGATATCTGCTAGGTCCCAGGCCCCAGAAACCTGACAGTCAGCCCTGGCTCCCTACCCCACCTGTCCCCAGTCAATTCGCTACTTAAAACCCCGGTTGACGCCCACTGCCAGCCAGAAAAGCCCGAGCTCCTTGCCTCGGGGTAGCAGACCCCAACATCTGGCCGCATTCTGCCGCCCTGCCTCCCCACCGCAGCAATCCCTAGCTGCACCTTCCTACACTGGCCTGGATCGGTCTCAGCGCCCAGCTTTCAATTTTCACAGGGGCCAAAATACCACCCAGCTCACACCACTCACTTCAGAGATCCCTACTCGGCCACCAATCCACCTCCTCCGCGAATCCCCCCTGCCTCCACCTTCTCCCTTGCAACCACGACACTTGATTCAGACTCCCCTGCAGTCATCATTCTGGTACACCTGGCGTCCCTCAGGAAGGCTGACCGTTCCCTGGGGACAAGGACCGTCTTCCGTCTGCAGCCCACAGAGCAGCGCGTACAGCAGTGTGAGACGTATGCTTTCCTGCACAAAGGCGTCCCGCCGAGGAGGTGAGTGAGCACTGAATCCAGTCGGTACTCGGGTGTGTGCACCAGAGGACGGAGCACTGATTTCCCGTTGGCACGATGGCTCCATTCGGGTGAGTGCAGCCTGGGCTGATGAGCACACATGGAACGTTCCCGGCCCTCCCAGAGCTCCCCGGTGGCCCTTTGCTTTGCGCAAGTACCTAAATAAGCATCTCAGCCAAGCTGCTCTGTCCATTCCTGGAGGTGCCTGATGCAAGGGAACTCTGGAAATGGTGGCAATTGTGCTAATTAAGTTCTTGGAAACAAACACAAGTGGGCAGACCCGGGCTCGAACTCAATATGGTGTGTGAGCGGCACCAGGCATTTCAGGCAGTTCCTGGGGCTGGGAGGAAAAACACAGGCGCCCAAGACAAAGACTGACTAACATTTGGCCTCAACGAGACACAAAGCCATCTGTTCCTTGGGTCCCCTGCAGTCTTTCGTCCTCACGCCACAATTACTCCGAGAGCTGCCCTCATTTCTTCTGAACGTCAAGCATCACTCAGTAAAGATGATCCGAGGATCAGACGAATAGACTATGCGCAAAGTACCAGGCCATGGATATGGGGGCTAAGACAGGCAGTAAATAAGATTAGTAAAGATCAGTAAAGATGAGGGGTGCCTGGGTGGCTCAGTCGGTTAAGCATCTTGACTCTCGGTTTCAGCTCAGGTCATGCTCTCACGGTTTGTGAGTTCAAGTTCCACACCAGGATCCACCCTGACAGTGCAGAGACTGCTTAGGATTCTCCCTCTCCCTCTCTCTCTCTCTCTCTCTCTGCCTCTCCAGCTTGTCACGCACACACACATGCATGCTTTCTCTCTCTCTCAGAATAAATAAGCTTAAAAAAAAAATTAAAAAAAGAAAAGAAGAGATTAGTAAAGATGATCCGCAGGTCAGATGAGCTGACTGTGTGGAAAGTACCAGGCCAAACAGTATGGGAGCTAAGATAGTAAATAAGATAGAGTCCCTCCCTCAGTAAACTAATAATCAGAACTACCATTTTATAACATCTACAGTGTGCCAAACACAGCCTCTATCACTCTGTGTATGTGAAATCCATTTTGTTCTCATGACAACCCCATTAGGTAGGTACTATTTTTTTTTTAAGATTTTTTTAAGTCATCTCTACACCCAACATGGGGCTCAAACTCACAATCCTGAGATCAAGAGTCACGTGCTCTCCTATTTTAGTATATGTGCTGCCGAAGCGAGCACAAGTCACGTGCTCTCCTGATTGAGCCAGCCAGGCACCCCAGGTAGGTTCTGTTATTATCCCCATTTTACAGATGCAGTCACAGAGGCCCAGAAGTTAAGTAACTTGACCAAGGTCTCATAGGTAAGTAAATGGCAGGGCCAGGAGTCAAGCCCAGACAGTCTGGTGTCAGAGTCCATCCTATTTAACTGCCACACGATGTTTGCTCTCTAGAAGACGGAAAAAGACAACGGAGCTGGAATGGCAGCGTGAGAAACGCGACAAAGTCTCTCAAGAACAATAAGGGGCACCTGGGTGGCTCAGCTGGCGAAGCATCTGACATCGGCTCAGGTCATGATCTCGCAGTTCAGGAGTTCAAGCCCCTGACAGCTCAGAGCCCGGAGCCTGCCTCAGGTTCTGTGTCTCCCTCTCTCTCTGCCCTCCCTCTCCCTCCCTCTCTCTCTCAAAAATAAATAAACATTAAAATTTTTTAAAAAAGAACAATGATAAACCTGGACAAAATTGTAAAACAAAACAAAGAACATTATTTCAAGACTCTGGAAATCAACAGGAACATACAACGCACTGAGGAACATTTGTTCATGAAAACTTCTGAACCTCTGGTGACGATGGGGAATCCGGGCTCTTTCCCTCCTGTGCCCCTCCCACGTTAGCTTGGCACAGCAGTTCTATCACGTGGGTTGGCCATGCAAACCCGAAGCCTCGAGTTTGGAAGGAGGCCACTTGATCTGAAGTGGAACGTGAAAACCCCCACTCAGGGGCGTTGTCAGTAAAGATAGCAATCCCGATGGCAAATGAGTGGCAAACATCAGCTACTCTGCGGTCGCGATGCTGGTTGGGGCAAGCAACAGACCGGCAGACTAGACAGAAACTCAACAGCAAGATCAGCCATGAGAGTCTTTGATAAGCTCTCCATAGAGCTCTGGTTGACTAAAAGGACGCGCGGAAGCGGAGGAGGAACGAGACGGTTCTCACTCTCTACTCCTTCCTGGCGGACTGGGAGCCTGTGTGCGTAGACAAAGGAGGCGCAAAAGGACCCAGAAGAAAGTAAAAGCTGGGGAAACTTAAAAACTGCCCTAATTCTGAATGCAATCTTAGTGCCTGAGGCATTTGAAAATGCACTCTGACTATGCAGACACAGAGGCAACCCCTAGGAAGCCAGACTTTAAAATAAAAATAAGAGTGGGGCGCCTGGGTGGCTCAGTGGTCGAGGGTCCCAGGTCATGATCTCACGGTTCGTGAGTTCGAGCCCCACGTCTGGCTCTGTGCTGACAGCTTGGAGCTTGGAGCCTGCTTCTCATTCTGTGTCTCTCTCACTCTGCTCCTTCCCTGCTCACACGCTCTCTCTCTCTCTCTCAAAAATAAAGAAAAGATTAAAAATTTTTTTTAAATAAAAACAAGAGTTACAGAGAGGGAGGGAGGCACATCATAAGAGACTCTTGGATACTGAGAACAAACTGAGGGTTATGGGGGGTGGGGGAGTGGGGAAAGTGGGTGATGGGCACTGAGGAGGGCATCTGTTGGGATGAGCACTGGGTGTTGTATGAAAACCAATCTGTCAATAAATTATATTAAAAATAATAATAAAAATAAAAATAAAATAAAAACAACTTACAACATGCAAAGAAATGAAATGAAATGAAATGAAATGAAATGAAATGAAATGAAATGAAATAAGAATTTACAACATGCAAAGAAAAAGCAGGAACCAAAAATTAAAAACAAAATACACCATGGCCACACACCGCAGAAAAGGTAGATATCACAGTCTTAGTTCAGGCAGGTAATTAAACAGAGTAACATCAAACCATGGGTAAGAATGGGTGGCATTGAGGGAGGGACAGAAAACCAAATCCAGTGTTGTTACAGTATATTATCTAAAATGTCCAATTTTCGGGGCGCCTGGGTGGCGCAGTCGGTTAAGCGTCCGACTTCAGCCAGGTCACAATCTCGCGGTCCGTGAGTTAGAGCCCCGCTTCAGGCTCTGGGCTGATGGCTCAGAACCTGGAGCCTGTTTCCCATTCTGTGTCTCCCTCTCTCTCTGCCCCTCCCCCGTTCATGCTCTGTCTCTCTCTATCCCAAAAATAAATAAACGTTGAAAAAAAAAAATAAAAAAAATAAAAAAAAAATAAAATGTCCAATTTTCAACAAAAGATTCAGTCATGCAAAAACAAACAGAAAAGCATAGCCCTTCCTTACTCAGGAGGAAAAGAAAAGACAATAAAAGTCATCTGGGGGCACCTGACTGGCTCAGTCAGAGGAGCGTGCAACTCTTGATCTCAGGGTCATGAGTTCAAACCCCACACTGGACATAGAGGTTACTTAAATTGAAAAAAAAAAAAATAGAATTAAATGTGAGTCATCTGAAAATGGGCCCCCAATGTTGGACATAGCTGACAAAACCTCAACACATCTACTATTAAATATGTTCAAAACATTACAGAAATCCATGTTTGAATAATTAAATAGCAATATTATATTAATAATCTAACAGATTATCTGAATAAAGACACAGACCTCTCTCTCTCTCTCTCTCTCTCTCTCACACACACACACACACACACACACACACACACACACACGCACACCCCAAATGGAAATCCTAGAGTCGAAAAGTATAGTAATTGAAATGAAAAATTCACTAGAGAGGCTCAGTATCAGATTTGAGATGTCAGATGAAAGGATCAGTGAACTTGAAGATAAATTAATAACTATTGTCAATCTGAATAACCAAGAAGAAAAACAAACAGAATCTTTATAGATTCAAGAATCTCAATAAACCCCAAGTACGACAAAAGCAAGGAGCTCCGTGCCCAGAAACATTATAGTCTGTTCACATATATGTTGAAAGGTAGAGACCAACGAAAATCTTCAATGCAGCAAAAACAGAAACAAAAACAAAACACAAGAGATCCTCAATAAAATTAACAGCTTACTTTTCATCAGAAAAAAACATAGGTCAGAAAGCAATGGAATAGTATATTTAGAGAACTGAAAGAAAAAAACTTTCAAATAAGAATTCCATATCCAGCAAAACTATCATTTGAAAATGAAGGCAAAATAAAGATATTCCTAGATAAACAAGGACTGGGAGAATTCATTGCTAGCAGATCTTCCTTACTTATAATACTAAAGGAATCCTTCAAGTGGAAAGAAAACGATACCATACAGTAACTCAAATATACACAAATAAAGAGTACTAGAAAGTTCAATATGGGTGTTAAGTACAAAAGGCTATATAAATATATTTTTCCTCTTAACCTCTTTATTTTTTTAAATTTATTTTTATTTATTTTTGAGAGAGAGAGCACGCACACGCGCATGTGCGTGCATGAGCAGGGGAGGGAGACAGAATCTGAAGCAGGCTCCAGGCTCCACGCTGTTAGCACAGAGCCCAAGGCAGGGCTCAAACTCACAAACCATAAGATCATGACCTGAGCCGAAGCTGGATGCTTAACCAACTGAGCCACCCAGGCGTCCCCATCTTAACTTCTTTAAAAGGCTGAAGATTGCATAAAACAATAACACTGCATTGTTAAGATTCATAACACATATAGATGTTATATACTTGATAATATCAGAAACAAGGGAAAGTAATAGATCTGTACTGGAGCAAACGTTTCATATTTTACAGGAATTAAGTTAGTGCTGATCTGAAACAGATTGTGATGACTTTAGATGCATACTGTAGAAGCAATCACTAAGAAAATAATTCAAAACATAGGGAGAAAAGGAATTAAAATGAAACTCAAGAAAATATCTATTTAACACAGAATAAGGCAATAAAGAAGGAACAGAGTAATAAAAAAGACATGAGACAAAATAAATTATGAAATGGCAGATATACACCCAACAACACCAACCTTAAGAGCCCCAAAACACATGAAGCAAAAATTGACAAAGTGAAAGGAGAAATAAACAATTCAGTGATAACAACTGGAGACAGTAATATCCCTCTCAGTAACTGATAAAACAACTAGTCAGAAAATCAGTAAGGTTAAAGATAATTTCAGCACCACTTCCTTCCAATGATCTTCCAATCATTTCAGCAATGAAATGGCAAAGGACTCAATTTTAATAGGCAAGTAATTTAAAAAAAAAAATTCACCGAAGATGACATGTAAATGTCTAATAAGCATTTCAAAAGATGCTCAGCATCATTCTTCTTTAGGGAAATTCAAAGGTGCCACTACCCACCCACTAGAATGGGTATATTAACAAAACAGAGACAATACAAAGCATTCACATGCGTGTAGAGGGACTGGAGCCTCCTGTGTTGCTGGTAGGAATGTAAAAGATAAAATGGTCACAGCCACTTTTGGAAAACAATTGGGCTTTTCTTAAAAAGTTACATTATGAGGGGCACCTGGGTGGCTCAGGTCAAGATCTCATGGTTCATGGGTTGAAGCTCCGTGTTGGGCTCTGTGCTGACAGCTGGGAGCTTGGAGCCTGCTTCAGATTGTGTCTCCCTCTCTCTCTGCCTCTCTCTCTCTCTCTCTCTCTCTCTCTCTCTCAAAAAATAAATAAAAACATTAAAAAAAAAAGTTATATATGAATTTAGATGCCCCAAGAATTCCACCTCCAATCAACCCCAGAGGACTGAAAACACATGTCTACAAAAAGACTGTGACAGCAGTGTTCATAATAGCCCTAAACTGGAAACAACCCACATTTCCCATCAATGGTCAATGGGTAAACAAAACATGGTATAGCCATAAAGCCAACACTAATCCAATCCAGTTAATATAATATCTACTAAATCCGAATACCAAAGAATAGTCTTTAGCAATGAAATGGAGCAAAGTACCAATACATGCTACAGCCTAGATTAACCTCAGGGGCGCCTAGGGGGCTCAGTCGGGTAAGCATCCAACTCTTGATTTCAGTTCAGGTCATGATCTCACAGTTCGTGAGTTCGAGCCCTACATCAGGTTCTGCACTGATAGCACAATACGGAGCCTGCTTGGGATTCTCTGTCTCTCTCTGTCTCTCTCTCTGTCTCTCCCTCTCTGCCCCTCACCCCACTTGTGCTTTTTCTCTCAAAAATAAACTTAAAACAACAGATTAACCACAAAAAGGTCACGCTAATTGAAAGAAGCTAGAGGTAAAAGGCTGTATATTGTATTATTCCATGTACACGAAATGTCCAGGAAAGGAGGAAGGGAGACAGAAAGGGAGGGAGGGAAGAGGAAGGAAGGAAGGAAGGAAGGAAGGAAGGAAGGAAGGAAGGAAGGAAGGAAGGAATAGAGAGAAGGAGGGAGAAAGAGGGTAGTCTCAGGCTAGGATGGGGTGGGGCCTGACTGCAAATAGGCATGAGCAAACTTTTGGAAGTGATGGAAATGTTTTAAAACTGGACTATGGTGTTGTTGCATGATTTTGTAACTTAACTAAAAAAATCATTTAATTGTATACTTAGAATGGATGGATTTTATAGTATATTAAGTTATGCCTCAAGAAAATGGGGGGAGACAAGAAGACAATAGGTACAAATAGCCAAAAAGTTAAGGCAGAATGTGCGAGTGAAGGAACAACACGGGGGAGGTTCGCAAAAGGCTTTCCACAGGAGGAATCATGGAAGCGAGGTCATGTAGAACAAGCAGAAAGTGGACAGGTTAAGAGGAAAGAAAGGGAATCCGAGTGGAGAGAATCTAAGAAGCAAATGAATGGAGGTTGGAAAGGCTGAGGCATGTTTGGTGACCCGTGCACCTCCGGTTTGCCGAAGCATAGGGGCAGGGGGAGGTCAGGAGGGGTGGGGAGAGTGAGATCCATAAGATGGTCTCCCTTTCTGGCCCTCGGTCAGCTTCCAATCTAAACCACTTTCTCTCCACGTTCTAGAACAGTAGTTACAGACTTGGTGTCACTCTGGCAATTTAGGAATCACCCAAGTGATGTCCAGAGCTCCAGAAGATTCTGGGATACATTTGGGGTGGGGTCCAGGAGTTGCCCTCTTGAAATCTCTCTGGGAGACTCTGATGCTATTTAAAACTCATGGAAGGGGAGAGGGAAGATGGCGGCGTAGGAGGACGCTGGGCTCACCGCACGTCCTACTGATCACTTAGATTCCACCTACACCTGCCTAAATAACCCAGAAAACCGCCAGAGGATTAGCAGAACGGAGTCGCCGGAGCCAAGCGCAGACGAGAGGCCCACGGAAGAGGGTAGGAAGGGCGGCGAGGCGGTGCGCGCTCCACGGACTGGCGGAAGGGAGCCGGGGCGGAGGGGCGGCTCGCCGGCCAAGCAGAGCCCCCGAGTCTGGCTTGCAAAAAGCGGAGGGGCCTGACGGACTGTGTTCCGACAGCAAGCGCGACTTAGCGTCTGGGAGGTCATAAGCTAACAGCTCTGCTGGGAAAGCGGGAAGGCTGGAGGACAAAGGGAGGGAGAGCTGCTGAGCCCCCGGACGACAGAGCTCAGTTTGGTGGGGAACAAAGGCGCTCGCCAGCGCCATCTCCCCCGCCCATCCCCCAGTCAAAATCCCAAAGAGAACCAGTTCCTGCCAGGGAACTTGCTCGCTCCGCGCAAACACCCAACTCTGCGCTTCTGCGGAGCCAAACCTCCGGCAGCGGATCTGACTCCCTCCTGCTGCCACAGGGCCCCTCCTGAAGTGGATCACCTAAGGAGAAGCAAGCTAAGCCTGCCCCTCCTGCCCCTGTGCACCTTGCCTACCCACCCCAGCTAAGACGCCAGATCCCCAGCATCACAAGCCTGGCAGTGTGCAAGTAGCCCAGACAGGACACCCCACCCCACAGTGAATCCCGCCCCTAGGAGAGGGGAAGAGAAGGCACACACCAGTCTGACTGTGGACACAGCGGTGGGCTGGGGGCAGACATCAGGTCTGACTGCGGCTCCGCCCACCAACTCCAGTTATACACCACAGCACAGGGGAAGTGCCCTGCAGATCCTCACCACGCCAGGGACTATCCAAAATGACCAAGCGGAAGAATTCCCCTCAGAAGAATCTCCAGGAAATAACAACAGCTAATGAGCTGATCAAAAAGGATTTAAATAATATAACAGAAAGTGAATTTAGAATAATAGTCATAAAATTAATCACTGGGCTTGAAAACAGTATAGCTGACAGCAGAGAATCTCTTGCTACAGAGATCAAGGGACTAAGGAACAGTCACGAGGAGCTGAAAAACACTTTAAACGAAATGCATAACAAAATGGAAACCACCACGGCTCGGATTAAAGAGGCAGAGGAGACAATAGGTGAACTAGAAGATAAAGTTATGGAAAAAGAGGAAGCTGAGAAAAAGAGAGATAAAAAAATCCAGGAGTATGAGGGGAAAATTAGAGAACTAAGTGATACACTAAAAAGAAATAATATACGCATAATTGGTATCCCAGAGGAGGAAGAGAGAGGGAAAGGTGCTGAAGGGGTACTTGAAGAAATAATAGCTGAGAACTTCCCTGAACTGGGGAAGGAAAAAGGCATTGAAATCCAAGAGGCACAGAGAACTCCCTTCAGACGTAACTTGAATCGATCTTCTGCACGACATATCATAGTGAAACTGGCAAAATACAAGGATAAAGAGAAAATTCTGAAAGCAGCAAGGGGTAAACGTGCCCTCACATATAAAGGGAGACCTATAAGACTCGTGACTGATCTCTCTTTTGAAACTTGGCAGGCCAGAAAGAATTGGCACGAGATTTTCAGTGTGCTAGACAGAAAAAATATGCAGCCGAGAATCCTTTATCCAGCAAGTCTGTCATTTAGAATAGAAGGAGAGATAAAGGTCTTCCCAAACAAACAAAAACTGAAGGAATTTGTCACCACTAAACCAGCCCTCCAAGAGATCCTAAGGGGGACCCTGTGAGACAAAGTACCAGAGACATCACTACAAGCATAAAACATACAGACATCACAATGACTCTAAACCCATATCTTTCTATAATAACACTGAATGTAAATGGATTAAATGCGCCAACCAAAAGACATAGGGTATCAGAATGGATAAAAAAACAAGACCCATCTATTTGCTGTCTACAAGAGACTCATTTTAGACCTGAGGACACCTTTAGATTGAGAGTGAGGGGATGGAGAACTATTTATCATGCTACTGGAAGCCAAAAGAAAGCTGGAGTAGCCATACGTATATCAGACAAACTAGACTTTAAATTAAAGGCTGTAACAAGAGATGAAGAAGGACATTATATAATAGTGACAGGGTCTATCCATCAGGAAGAGCTAACAATTATAAATGTCTATGCGCCGAATACCGGAGCGCCCAAATATATAAAACAATTACTCATAAACATAAGCAACCTTATTGATAAGAATGTGGTCATTGCAGGGGACTTTAACACCCCACTTACAGAAATGGATAGATCATCTAGACACACGGTCAATAAAGAAACAAGGGCCCTGAATGAGACATTGGATCAGATGGACTTGACAGATATATTTACAACTCTGCATCCCAAAGCAACAGAATATACTTTCTTCTCGAGTGCACATGGAACATTCTCCAAGATAGATCATATACTGGGTCACAAAACAGCCCTTCATAAGTTTACAAGAATTGAAATCATACCATGCATACTTTCAGACCACAATGCTATGAAGCTTGAAATCAACCACAGAAAAAAGTCTGGAAAACCTCCAAAAGCATGGAGGTTAAAGAACACCCTACTAACGAATGAGTGGGTCAACCAGACAATTAGAGAAGAAATTAAAAAATATATGGAAACAAACGAAAATGAAAATACAACAATCCAAACGCTTTGGGACGCAGCGAAGGCAGTCCTGAGAGGAAAATACATTGCAATCCAGGCCTATCTCAAGAAACAAGAAAAATCCCAAATACAAAATCTAACAGCACACCTAAAGGAACTAGAAGCAGAACAGCAAAGGCAGCCTAAACCCAGCAGAAGAAGAGAAATAATAAAGATCAGAGCAGAAATAAACAATATAGAATCTAAAAAAACTGTAGAGCAGATCAACGAAACCAAGAGTTGGTTTTTTGAAAAAATAAACAAAATTGACAAACCTCTAGCCAGGCTTCTCAAAAAGAAAAGGGAGATGACCCAAATAGATAAAATCATGAATGAAAATGGAATTATTACAACCAATCCCTCAGAGATACAAACAATTATCAGGGAATACTATGAAAAATTATATGCCAACAAATTGGACAACCTGGAAGAAATGGACAAATTCCTGAACACCCACACTCTTCCAAAACTCAATCAGGAGGAAATAGAAAGCTTGAACAGACCCATCACCAGCGAAGAAATTGAATCGGTTATCAAAAATCTCCCAACAAATAAGAGTCCAGGACCAGATGGCTTCCCAGGGGAGTTCTACCAGACGTTTAAAGCAGAGATAATACCTATCCTTCTCAAGCTATTCCAAGAAATAGAAAGGGAAGGAAAACTTCCAGACTCATTCTATGAAGCCAGTATTACTTTGATTCCTAAACCAGACAGAGACCCAGTAAAAAAAGAGAACTACAGGCCAATATCCCTGATGAATATGGATGCAAAAATTCTCAATAAGATACTAGCAAATCGAATTCAACAGCATATAAAAAGAATTATTCACCATGATCAAGTGGGATTCATTCCTGGGATGCAGGGCTGGTTCAACATTCACAAATCAATCAACGTGATACATCACATTAACAAAAAAAAAGAGAAAAACCATATGATCCTGTCAATCGATGCAGAAAAGGCCTTTGACAAAATCCAGCACCCTTTCTTAATAAAAACCCTTGAGAAAGTCGGGATAGAAGGAACATACTTAAAGATCATAAAAGCCATTTATGAAAAGCCCACAGCTAACATCATCCTCAACGGGGAAAAACTGAGAGCTTTTTCCCTGAGATCAGGAACACGACAGGGATGCCCACTCTCACCGCTGTTGTTTAACATAGTGCTGGAAGTTCTAGCATCAGCAATCAGACAACAAAAGGAAATCAAAGGCATCAAAATTGGCAAAGATGAAGTCAAGCTTTCGCTTTTTGCAGATGACATATTATACATGGAAAATCCGATAGACTCCACCAAAAGTCTGCTAGAACTGATCCATGAATTCAGCAAAGTTGCAGGATACAAAATCAATGTACAGAAATCAGTTGCATTCTTATACACTAATAATGAATCAACAAAGACAAATAAAGAAACTGATCCCATTCACAATTGCACCAAGAAGCATAAAATACCTAGGAATAAATCTAACCAAAGATGTAAAGGATCTGTATGCTGAAAACTATAGAAAGCTTATGAAGGTAATTGAAGAAGATTTAAAGAAATGGAAAGACATTCCCTGCTCATGGATTGGAAGAATAAATATTGTCAAAATGTCAATACTACCCAAAGCTATCTACACATTCAATGCAATCCCAACCAAAATTGCACCAGCATTCTTCTCTAAACTAGAACAAGCAATCCTAAAATTCATATGGAACCACAAAAGGCCCCAAATAGCCAAAGGAATTTTGAAGAAGAAGACCAAAGCAGGAGCCATCACAATCCCAGACTTTAGCCTCTACTACAAAGCTGTCATCATCAAGACAGCATGGTATTGGCACAAAAACAGACACATAGACCAATGGAATAGAATAGAAACCCCAGGGGCGCCTGGGTGGCGCAGTCGGTTAAGCGTCCGACTTCAACCAGGTCACGATCTCGCGGTCCGTGAGTTCGAGCCCCGCGTCGGGCTCTGGGCTGATGGCTCGGAGCCTGGAGCCTGTTTCCGATTCTGTGTCTCCCTCTCTCTCTGCCCCTCGCCCGTTCATGCTCTGTCTCTCTCTGTCCCAAAAATAAATAAAAAAAAAAACGTTGAAAAAAAAAAAAAAAATTTAAAAAAAAAAAAAAAAAAAAAAAAAAAGAATAGAAACCCCAGAACTAGACCCACAAACGTATGGCCAACTCATCTTTGACAAAGCAGGAAAGAACATCCAATGGAAAAAAGACAGTCTCTTTAACAAATGGTGCTGGGAGAACTGGACAGCAACATGCAGAAGGTTGAAACTAGACCACTTTCTCACACCATTCACAAAAATAAACTCAAAATGGATAAAGGACCTGAATGGGAGACAGGAAACCATCAAAACCTTAGAGGAGAAAGCAGGAAAAGACCTCTCTGACCTCAGCCGTAGCAATCTCTTACTTGACACATCCCCAAAGGCAAGGGAATTAAAAGCAAAAGTGAATTACTGGGACCTTATGAAGATAAAAAGCTTCTGCACAGCAAAGGAAACAACCAACAAAACAAAAAGGCAACCAACGGAATGGGAAAAGATATTTGCAAATGACATATCGGACAAAGGGCTAGTATCCAAAATCTATAAAGAGCTCACCAAACTCCACACCCGAAAAGCAAATAACCCAGTGAAGAAATGGGCAGAAAACATGAATAGACACTTCTCTAAAGAAGACATCCAGATGGCCAACAGGCACATGAAAAGATGTTCAGCGTTGCTCCTTATCAGGGAAATACAAATCAAAACCACACTCAGATACCACCTCACGCCAGTCAGAGTGGCCAAAATGAACAAATCAGGAGACTATAGATGCTGGAGAGGATGTGGAGAAACGGGAACCCTCTTGCACTGTTGGTGGGAATGCAAATTGGTGCAGCCGCTCTGGAAAGCAGTGTGGAGGTTCCTCAGAAAATTAAAAATAGACCTGCCCTATGACCCAGCAATAGCACTGCTAGGAATTTATCCAAGGGACACAGGAGTACGGATGCATAGGGGCACTTGTACCCCAATGTTCATAGCAGCACTCTCAACAATAGCCAAATTATGGAAAGAGCCTAAATGTCCATCAACTGATGAATGGATAAAGAAATTGTGGTTTATATACACAATGGAATACTATGTGGCAATGAGAAAAAATGAAATATGGCCTTTTGTAGCAATGTGGATGGAACTGGAGAGTGTGATGCGAAGTGAAATAAGCCATACAGAGAAAGACAGATACCATATGGTTTCACTCTTATGTGGATCCTGAGAAACTTAACAGGAACCCATGGGGGAGGGGAAGAAAAAAAAAAAAAAGGAGGTTAGAGTGGGAGAGAGCCAAAGCATAAGAGACTGTTGAGAACTGAGAGCAAACTAAGGGTTGATGGGGGGTGGGAGGGAGGAGAGGGTGGGTGATGGGTATTGAGGAGGGCACCTTTTGGGATGAGCACTGGGTGTTGTATGGAAACCAATTTGACAATAAATTTCATATATAAATAAAAAAAAATTAAAAAAAAAAATAAAACCCAAATAGATTTATGAAAAAAAAATAAATAAATAAAATAAATGTTGAGTCTATTGTCAAAGTAAAAAAAAATAAAAAAATAAAAAAATAAAATAAAATAAAACTCATGGAAGGCCTGCCCCCAAACAGCTCCAAGCAGCTCTTCAACTGGAAACATACCAGGTTTTTCTTCTAGAACTATACCTGGTGACATCTTCACCCCACATAGAGAGCAAAGGGTTTCCTTTCGGACATTATTTTTTGTGAACAGGGCATCGGAAGAAGCATCTATAGTAAAATCCTATAGCAGGGTTTTTCAAACTTTTTTTTCCCCACAATCACCTTCAAAGAGCCCTTTGAGACGTTTCTTCCTAATTGGCCCCCATGAAATTTTCATAGCACAGATACACTGTACATGTTTATACACTGTATGTAAATCTACACTTTATACATAAAAAAGCAGTACATTTTTGTGCCCCTCCCCACCCACATGAAGCAATTTCCTCTCCACTAGGGGGTGATTTCACCTCCATCAAGAAGGCATGTTGGGGAACCCCAACACACTGGGTATAATGCTAGTCTCTTGCGCATCTAAAATGTTAAACTCCTTTAACTGAATCTTTCCAGTTCAACTGGAGATGAAGAAGGGAGAACAGCCCTCTGGGCTCCTCCAGAAAAGACCCAAATGACTCTAGAGGCCAGGGAATAATAGAACCAGGCTCAACAAGGACAACTATTACGGAAATGACATGGTTTATGTCTAATAAAAGCTACAAGCCAGGAGAGACACAGCTTGACGAAACTACATAGACAAGCGGGTCTAAGATGGTATTAGAAATATTATCAAATGTCGGGCCATCTGGGTGGCTCAGTTGGTTAAGTGTCCGACTTCAGCTCAGGTCATGATCTCGCTGCTTGTGGGTTCGAACCCCGCATGGGGCTCTGTGCTGACAGCTCAGAGCCTGGAGCCTGCTTCTGATTCTGTGTCTCCCTCTCCTTCTGTCCCTCCCCCACTCATGCTCTGCCTCTGTCTCTCTCTCTCTCAAAAATAAACAAACATTAAAAAAAAATTTTTTTAAAGAAATATCAAATGTAAAAGAAAATGCACTCTCCGGAAGGGCTGCAATCTGCAGATTGTAGAATGAAAAAGGCATTTGCCTCTCCAGTTGGATATTACAGGGCACTGGATTCTTCACATCAGTAAGAAGTGGCTACCGCCCAACTCCGGACCAGAAAGCTGAGCACAAGCGGTGTTGCTGTGTGCCCTGGTAACAGGGACCATGGCTATGTTCTTGAGCAGGGAGCCAGCCCCGCATGTGACGGATGGAAACGGATACATCCCCTGGGATTGCCGCAGCCCTATCATATTAACTGGGTCACATTATCTCCCTTTGACTTCATGCTTAGAAAATAAGATGTGTTGAAAGAGACACCTGCACGTAAGCCAAGAAGAACGCCAGACACAAAGCCCAAGCGTGTGTTTTCTGCATCTCATTCAATTTCTACTCAGAAAATGTTGTGTGTCTACAGCAAGACTCCAGCTGTCACTCAACGTCACCTGCCTTTGCCCCGGTAGTTAGGGCTCAGGTTGACAGGTTACTCACTGCAGGCTGCCTCGACGGGTCGGAAAACAGAGGAGATGGTCTTGGCAATTACTGGCCTTGGACACCCAGTTCCAATACTGGCACACCGTTCCTTGGCACGCTCCTGCCAGAGCCTGGGCTGTGACACAGAGAGAGTTTGGCACATGGGAGCAAACCCATCCACTCAGCCGCCAGCGTCCCGGGACACAGCTTCATCAAGATGATACTCCTAGCATTTACATCAGCAGAGATACCTGCCACAGTGTGTTCTGGGATAGTCTACGGAGCCAGGATGAAGGAGACGGTCAGAAATCAGGAGACGGCTGTGGGCTTATTCTGAGCCAAAGAACGTGAAAACATCAAGTCTTTACATAAGAGCCTACTTGTAACACCCAACCTAATATTTTTGTTTTGTTTTAAAGACAACAATCCGCAGAGAAAGTGGCAAACAGTGTGATAGGAACTTAGCATACTTTATTGTTAATTCTCCCAGCCTTCTGGCTGCCAAGAAGGCATTATTGTGTTTTCTGGAGGAGACTCGAGATCAGAACAGCTATGTGTCTTTCCTAAGATCACACAGCTAGAAGGTGGCAGAGGCAGATTTCAACTCAGGACTGTCTGGCTCCTAAACCCGTGATACGTCTTGGCAGAATCTTAGCTGGCATCACAGAGACATTTTCTAAGTGCAGCTCTTACCATTCTCTTACAAGACAAGGCACGTCCTGATGATAAACATCTTATGTAAGGCTCACCTTTCTTCACATTGGAAAGTTGGTCCACGTGCCATTTCTGCCTGGAGTCCCACCTCTGAGAAGCAATTGTGGCCACACCACGCATGGGACTTTTATTTGGTTGGCAGATTAAGTTTCTTCAGCTCTGTGATAGAAGCCACCGCTCTGAATCCGGGAAATAATGTGCCGGTATACAGAGTACAGGGTACAGAGGTGCACGGGCTTATGCGGGGAGCTTTTCCATCCACACGGGAGAAGCCCCCTCCCTGCCCTAATTCTAGGACCATATTATGCACTAAAGACCATTTCATTAAGGGCTCTCTTAAACCACGCCTGTTTCTTCCTTTCCAGCAGCTATCCCTGGCGTTAGCTGTAATTCCATAAAGAGAAATGAAACAAAGGGGGAAACAGCAATTGGAGGGATCAGGCTTCCGTGGAGGAGCAGAATCACAGACAGAGTGAGTGGCTTTACCGAATGGCTTTCCACTCAGAAACAAGAGAAGGGACGGTTCATTATGACTGAGGTGGGTCAAGGCAGTTCCCTGCCCCCCAGTCTCCTGCGTTAAATCTGCGCGGGCTCTAAAGGCAGGATCTGCATTTATTAGAAGGGAAGAACATAATGAAAATGCAAACTACCACATAATCATTTAATAACCTGCAGTGATAAAAGCCACAGCACTTGGGAACTCCAAAGATTAGACAGAAGGAAGCTGGCATACCAGCTTGGTACAACAGCCCTAAATGTATGGGCTAGGGGTCGAGAGAACAACTGCAGTATCCCATCTAGTATGAAATGGGGCAGATTATTAAGAACTACGAGAGACACCATGAATCAATGGTATCGGCTAGGAAACCAAATAACAAGTCACGGTCATTTTCTCCCAGTAATCAAATGTTCGCTTCACTTACAAAAAGCTTCCATATGGGATCCTGCCTCAATAAAGCATTCTGTGCCGGCCCCGGATGATCAATACGGTTGAGCTAGCCCCTTGTACACGGGAGCACACTCCTTTCGAAACGACCCCAAGTCCTACAGCCTGGTAATTGTTTTCACTTACTGTGATGCTCTGCAGGGAAACGCATCATATGAAACTTCTTGACACTTCCTTACCCATTTCATTAAGAAATGAGAGCTAGAGGCACCGCTTTGGATGCCCCCTCGGCTGAAACTGCTGAAACCCATCATCCCATTGTTAACATCTCCGGTGATGTAAGCACGTCTCATTTCTCCCACTGGGACACCAAGTGAATGCATTGTGTTAAGAACGCAGGGTTGCCCCTCTCTCTGACCCTCCCCCGTTCATGCTCTGTCTCTCTCTGTCTCAAAAATAAATAAATGTTAAAAAATAAAAATTAAAAAAAAGGGGGGCGCCTGGGTGGCTCAGTCGGTTAAGCGGCCGACTTCGGCTCAGGTCATGATCTTACGGTCCGTGAGTTCGAGCCCCACGTCGGGCTCTGTGCTGACAGCTCAGAGCCTGGAGCCTGTTTCAGATTCTGTGTCTCCCTCTCTCTGACCCTCCCCCGTTCATGCTCTGTCTCTCTCTGTCTCAAAAATAAATAAATGTTAAAAAATAAAAAAAAAAAAAAAAAAAAAAAAAAAGAACGCAGGGTTGCTTAAATACACAGAGCCACGTGCCTTCTTGCCCACGGGTCATTTTGTCTTAAAGCCTTCTTTCTCATGTAAAATACATCCCCTCAAAGGTAGTTCTAGAGATTGGACCTGAGGAGCTGAGGGTACAGAGCTACAGGCTGTGAAATAATTGCTGTGGAACTTTGTTCCCAAAGGACAAAGGAACGGGGTCTTCCCTGTCCACAAAGCAAGTTCCTTGAGTGTCTGGAGAGGGCTCGCAGCCACCCATCCGAGATGCCCGTGTAGATCCGCAAGAACAGACTCGGCTTTGGGAGAGTGCTTCCTGGCTCACTACAACCTGCTCCCGAGACCCACGGGGTCTGGAGGGTCACTGTTCCGTGCTCTGTGTAGCAGGAACATACGATAGGGAGTCAAGTCAGCCGTTAGGGGGTAAAGTGGGGCTCAAACACAGGTGGCACTGACATCCCCAAAGAGGCTTCTAGAAAAGCAAAATCTCAGACCCCAGACCTAAGGAGTCAGATTCTGCATTTTAGCAATATCCCCAGGTGATCCACACATTGCTGTCAGGGAAACACTGCCCCAGGCTACGTGCTTTATGACCCCCCTGACCCACACTCCATAGCCTCACAAAGCCTTGAAGCAGTCTCCTGAAGATGGAAGGAAGATAAGCTTATTCATCAGTCAGTGGGTACTCCAAATACCCAGTCTCACTGTCCAGGTATATTTGGGAAGGAGGGTATAGAAACACTCTGCGACCTTCACATACTCAGTCGACCCGTCAGGAAGTTCTGTCGGTTCCACCTTGATAGATCCCCATCTGTAAACTCTTCTGTCTCCCCTGTACCATCTGTACCCAGCCACCGCTATCCCCTCCCCATATCAGCCACGCACTACAAGGCACGCAGTACAGGAGGCATGCTCAGTACTTTCCCACAGCTCCCCATGGCGCTCAGAATAAAAATCCCGAGCTCCAGACTCTGGCCCACTAGGTCCTGAAAATTCCCACCGGGCCCTCCTCTCTAAGGTCCTCTCTGGCCAATGTCCTCTCCAGGCTCATCATGCCAGCCACACAGCCTTCTTCCTGCTTCAGACACAGGCCAAACAGGGTCCCAACTTAAGACCATTGGCTGCCCCCTCTGCCAGGAACACTCTTATCCCAGATCAGGACCAGGCTGTTTCCCCACCAAACAGGGTCCCAGCTTTCCTTAAACAAGCACCGCCATCGCTTCCAACCCATTCACCAGCGCAAAGCCCTCTTTTGTTCTCATCATATATCCTGTGCCTTCACATTATCTATTCCCTCGGTGGCAGGCAAGCTCTTTGAGAGCCAAGATCTCTTTGCTGACTGCTAGGGCCAAGAAGAGTAACTGGATGGATGGATGGATGGATGGATGGATGGATGGATGGATGTGTGGGTGGATGAAAAAGTGCTGGCCTGAAAGTTCCAGTCCTATGGTTCTCAATTCTGGCTGCAGGTTAATGCAGATGCTGACAAAAATGCCGAAACCAGACCAACGGAATCACAACCACTGAACGCTTTTGTTCAGAGACCTGTTCCGTCCAACATGGTAGCCACTAGCCATAGGTGGTGTAAGTGGAAATTAAGACTGCACAAAATTTAAAATCCCTGATTGTACTAGCCTCACGTCAAGTGCTCCTTAGCCATCTGCGGCTAGTTGACAGCTGATGGGAGTTCAGGGCAGGTAATCTCAAAATGTGCCACTCTGGCATTTTGATTATTTTGAATTAAAGTCACATAAGAAACAGCGGACACAAAGACACTCGGACCGTCCTTTGTCTCCCTAAAAACAGGAAATGAATCTCCCGTGTGACAGGTGCCTTCCCCGCACCAGGAGGAAAGGAGAAATCCTTATCACCAGAGAGAAGGACTCTGGAGCCCAGAAGACTATGTAAACAAACCTTGTTGCTTCCTTTTATTTATTACCCAAACTCAGACATCTTTGTCCTGTCAATTCTTTACAACTTTATCGTTTCCTTGTCAAAAAGGTGTAAAAGCCATCAGCTTTGGTCACCTCTTTGGGTCTCATATCTTTAGGGCCCCCTGTTAACCTCTCTTTTATTATAGGGGAGGTCTCCATCAAGAACCTAGAAGGGTGGAGGGAAGTTTCTTTTTCCTCCCTACACTATCCTACTGAACAGCACCGGCACAGCCTATTTCCATCATCCCAGAGAGTTTCATTGGAGGGCACTGTTCTAGAACTTTATCTGAATCTAATTTCTTATGTGACCCATTTATGCACTGAAGTGAGCACCTGTTACTAGCCAGACATCATACTAAGTGCTAAAAACTAATGGTAATTGTAATAATAATAACAAAAACAATAGCATAAAATACTTTCATAGTACTTACTATGTATTACCAGGTACTACTCTATAAACTCTACATGTACAAGTTAATTTCAGTTTCATATTAGCCACGTTAAAGGTACTATTATTATCCTCATCTTACACATGAGGAAACAGAGACAAAACAAATTTAAGAAACCTGCCCATGATCACATAGCTGGTGAAGTGAGGAGTCAGAATTCAAACCCAGAGCCTGTCAAATGGCTGTTTATAGGGGCGCCTGAGTGGCTCAGTTGGTTATGCATCCAACTCTTAATTTCACACTGACAGTGTGGAGGCTGCTTGGGATTCTCTCTCCCCTCTCTCTCTTCCCCTCCCCTGCTCATGTTCTCTCTCTTGCTCTCTCAAGATAAATAAATAAACATGAAAAAAAATAGCTGTTTGGGGCACCTGGGTGGCTCAGTCGGTTGAGCATCCGACTTCAGCTCAGGTTACGATCTCAAGGCTCATGAGTTCGAGCCCTGCGTCGGGCTCTGCGCTGACAGCTCGGAGCCTGGAGCCTGCTTCGGATTCTGTGTCTCCCTCCCTCTCTGCCCCTAACCCACTTGCACTCTGTCTCTGTCTCCCTCAAAAATAAAAACTAAAACTTAAAAAAAAAAATGGCTGTTTACAAAGGCAGAGCAGGAAAAGACTGGAAATATTCTCCATATTTCTTAACAGTGACAAGTGCCTCGGGCTGACCAGGGGGCTTGCTCAGTGGCCCAGCCAGCATCTGCCACTGCCCAGCTAAGAGCTCAGCCATTCTGACTTCCTACTTCTGTCAGAGGAATGCAGCCTAGGACACGAGGTCCAGGCTGGAAAATTCCTCTAAAACCTAAATGGATAAGAGCCACCTGCATTCGCGCTGCCCTGCTCACAGGTACACCCACCCATCGTGTGACAATTCCAGGACACATGGCAGAGAAAGTGTGGTGCTGGGCAGGACCTCCTCAAATACCTCTGGGCTCTATGAATCCGCAGTCAGCTGTTTCTTGAGTGCTTCTCTCCCAAAAGTGACTCAAACCCTTATCTCCGTGTTTCCCATGACTCAGCGACATAGACTGATGGAGGAGGAAACAGCCAAGCCTGTGGGCTAGATCCACCACACTCACTTCCAGGGACCATCATGTACTTACAGAGAAAGACGATGGAGAACCCTCATTCATCCTGTTACCTCATTCATGAAATGCGAAACACGAGCACCTTGTGGGCTGCTGCGGGATTGAGAAATCAAATCCTCCGAGCATCAAAGGGGCAAAGATAGCAGGCAGCTTGTCTTCTCCATGTCCTACCAGGACACTGTTTAAGAGACTTGCCCGCAGATGACTCAACCATCTAGGGCAGGGGTCAGACACTACGGCCCTCGGGCCAAATCCCACCCTCCACCGGTTTTGTGAACATGGCCATGCCATCGAGACTACTTTCCTGTTCCAACAGCAGGATTATGGGGTTGTGTGGGAGCAAAAGAGGTGTTTGCCTGCAGAGCTTGAAATATTTACTATCTGGCTGTTCTTTACAGGTCAGCCAAACCTGGATCTAGAGGAGTATACCTGGATTTGATTTGGTTATTTCCTATATATTAAGGGCTTGGACACTGTGAAGCTACGTACCAAGTTGTAGACCTTCTATGCCATGGAAAAAACAACCCCAAAAGTTACAGTCACACTGCGCTGTAGGGCGCTCACTGATTTTGTATCTAACTGTGACAGACTGGGATTCTCAGGAGGCAGACTCTGGATTGATCGCCATGGAGCCACACGTTTGTGAAGGAGTGTTCTAGGGGTCAAGCCCCAAAGAAGGGAGGGAAGGAAGCAGGACTCAGTAAAGAAAGAAGGTAAGCTAGGATGCATTTGTGACCGGCCTTGGCTGACCACATGGGCAGTTTTCTGACTATAGGATGCCCCTCAAGAGATCAAGCAAGGGGGTGAGAGGTCCGTGCTTTCTTCCCACTCATGGATCAGACACTGGGCGCAGACTGCCCCCAGAGGGAGCATGTCTCCGGGCAGGTGACTCTCTTCAACCAGGGCAATCCCTGAAGGGAGGTGACAGCCAAGGGTTAAAAGGATTCAGAGCGAGTCCCCTGACTCCCCAAAATGTACCACTATGGCATGTAGATTATCTTAAGCTGAAAATAATCAAGGTCCATAAGACTCAGGAAGAGCTTTTAACCTCCCCTTTAACTGCCTCTAAGAATTCAGACAGAGGTCCTAGTACAAGAGAGTTATCGCCAGAGGTAACTACAAAGAGTCTGGGCTAGGTGGGGTAAGGGATAGGGGCCTCGAAGGGCATATGTGTTCATTTCCAGTCCACGTCCCATGGTCTGTCTCTTCATGGCATGACGAACGTTTGTTTCCCAAACATCCGTTCATCCCATCTTCCTACAAATTGTCTCCTTTCTCATTGAAGCCCTAAACCCCCATATCCTCCTTAGCTCAGGATGGCATATGAGCCTCAATTGCCTGTCTTTGAGCCTCTTAGATTTCTCTGGGGCTCCAGTACATATGAAATGAAATTTGCTCTCATCCTGTGGATCTGTCTTATGTCAATTAACAGACTAGCCAAAAGAACCTAGAAGGGTGGAGGAAAATTTCTTCCTCCACTACAGAGCTTTCTGTTGGCTGCACTTCCAGAAGCCGGGTCACCTCAAGGCTCATCTGAATGGTACCTCACCATTTCCCCCACACTTACCTAATTATTCTCTTCTATCTTTTTCTCTTCAAAATGCCTATAAATACCCAGCTCCTCAAACGCTCTTCGAGCCAGCTTTACCAACCTACCGGTTCCCCCGTTAATGATTTAAAAAAATCTATTTGACTTGGGTTCCCTCTGTAATTGTATGAAGGGCCCATTTTTCACTTTTTCCAAGTTATTTTTTGACAGAATGCACATTAAATGGAAATCATTGCATTATTATTACAAACATAATGGAGAAAGCCATTATTTAAAATGAATACGAAGTTTCCTCCCAGCAAGGCCTTCATCCCAACATTCCTTCTGAACATTCCAGCCCGGGCAGGACTGGGACACCACTGAGGCAGGACAGCTGTGAACCGCTTCATCTCAAAGGTCAGCCTGATGGCTAGCTGGAGGAGGAGGGGAGGCGGCCCAGACCAGAGAATGCTGGAAACTAGCCAAAGGGAAACCCTGAAGCTGAATCAGGAGTTGGTGTCTCTCAGAGCCCTGACCTGACTGGTGCTAAGAGATGGGGAGCAGAGAGCATTTTCTGGGGAGTCTAGTTAAGGCTCTAAGCATGAAAAAGTAGAAAGGTGGATGGAGAGCATCTTGAAAACCTTTGTTTCAAAATATACAGTAAGAGGGGCGCCTGGGGCGGGGGGAGTCAGTAGGTTAAGTGCCTGACTCTGGCTCAGTCATGATTTCACAGTTCATGAGTTCAAGCCCCACGTCGGGCTCTGTGCTGACAGCTCAGAACCTGGAGCCTGCTTTGGATGCTGTGTCTCCCTCTCTCTCTGCCCCCCCCCCCCACCCGCCCTCACACTCTGTCTCTCTCTCTCTCTCTCTCTCAAAAATAAACATTAAATTTTTTTTTTAAAGGCACAGGGGGCGCCTGGGTGGCTCAGTCAGTTGAGCAACCAACTTCAGCTCAGGTCATGATCTCAGGGTTTGTGAGTTCGAGCCCCACATCAGGCTCTGTGCTGACAGCTCAGAGCCTGGAGCCTGCTTCTGATTCTGTGTCTCCCTCTCTCTCTGCCCCTCCCCCACTCATGCTCTGTCTCTCTTGGTCTCAAAAATAAATAAAAACATTAAAAAAATTGCACAGTAAGAATCAGAATTCTTAAGGCCACACCAAGAGCCCTGGGAGAGGCTGATGGGAGGGCTCTGTGCCTACTGGGAAGGCTTCTAGCCTAGTCATAAGCAGGTGTCAAGAAGGAGGTCCAGGGAAGGCTCAGGTAAGACCCAATAAGTCAAACATGCTTTCCGCAAAAATAGCACATGGCCATGATTAGGGGCAGCGTGCAGCTTACTTAGAAACACAAAAACAAAAGGATGGAAATGAATGCAGTAATGGAGAGACAGATAATTATACAATAAAGCAAATATAGCAAGATGTTATCTGCAGAATCGTAACAGTGGGTATTAACTGGACAATTCAACTCATTTACATGTTTGAAATCTTTCATGATAAAATATTGGGGAGAAATGATTGATAGTATTGAGGGAACAAAACATAATCTCAGTCCTATATTCTGCACGTTAAGTGTGTACATACGTATACATATTTACGTGCGAGCAGACACATACAGGTGCACACACACACACATATACACACATATATATGCACACAGCCATAAATAAATCAAACACAAATATAAGCAGAGGACTGGGCATGTAAACAAAAGGGAAGACACTCAGTCTGGGCTTGTACTTTGTTCTGGTAGGAAATGAATGGCACAGCGTTTCCTCGACTGCAAAAATCAGCAAACTGTATACTATCTCCCCCTTAAAGTCACTTATTCTTTAACATAACAAGACAACTTCTCAGGGGAAACGGTATTTATGAACTATATGTCATAAAATAGCAACAATTCTGAACGATGCCCAATGAAATCATTCAACCTATAAAGGAAGGAAAAACAATTCAAGTCTCTTCCATTTGCCTTAACTGCCACATTGACTTGCCTGGGCTAACAGCCTAAATGAACACACAGAAAGCAAGGCTCACCATGCCGCTACACAGGTAAGTACGGGCAGATTCTAAGGGTCAATAATTATGTGGAACTTGACACTAAGTGGATAGCGATCGCACTGGAAATGAGCCTACCTTACAGAGCTCCCGGGCTAGTAAATTCATAGAACAAGCCAGCATTGTGTACAACAGGGCACGGAGCCCTGAACTAAAACACAAGCCCTGCTACCCAGCACCAACGGCCATGCTCACCCACAAGTGTAAGGAGAAACAATGTGAGCTTCGGACCAGAAACCCAGGGAAACTCAGGCGCCGGAATAAGGGCTGAGCAACGAGTGGAGTTTAATGGAAGATATCAGAGGGACACCGTACTTCAAAGCCTACAAAGTACTACAAATAGACACCAGGGGTGCCTGGGTGGGCTCGGTTGCATGTCAGACTTTGGGTCATGATCTCATGGTTCGTGAGTTCGAGCTCGAACTCTCCCTCTCTCTGCCCCTGTCCCACTTGTGCTCTCTCTCTCTCAAAATAAATAAATAGACGAAAGGAAGGAAGGAAGGAAGGAAGGAAGGAAGGAAGGAAGGAAGGGGAAGGAAGGAAGGAAGGAAGGAAGGAAGGAAGGAAGGAAGGAAGGAAGAAAGAAAGAAAGAAAGAAAGAAAGAAAGAAAGAAAGAAAGAAAAAGAAAGAAAGAGGGAGGAAGGAAGGAAGGAAGGGGAAGGAAGGAAGGAAGAAAGAAAGAAAGAAAGAAAGAAAGAAAGAGAAAGAAAGAAAGAGGGAGGAAGGAAGGAAGGAAGGAAAGAAAGGAGGGAGGGAGGGAGGGACAGACCCCAGATTCAGTGTGGCCACCCACAGTCCTTCCCTGGTGACAATACAGAATTTACTTTTAGCTAAGGAGTTTGTACCTCCAACCTTATAACCTCAGTCAAGGAATAATAGGGCTTGCTGTACAGAAAAACTAACAATGTCCACTTACGTGGAACATATTTCTTCTGTAATCATCAATGCCCACGTACTACCTGTTATTAATATCAACACAAGCAGCCTTTCCTGGGCACTTATTATGGAGTAGGTTCCGCGCTAACCACTTTTCTGGATTAATCCTCCTAATCCTCACGCAATCCTATGAGGTAAGGGCCATCACTACTCCATTTTGCAGACAAAGAGACTGAGGTTCCTGATGCCCCAGGCCATCCAGTGAGAGGTGAACTGGAATCCAGGCAGTGTGCCTCCAGAGGCCCGCTAAAGGCTCCCACCGACACAGGTCACAGCCAAGCACGGGTCACGTGCACGCCTGGAAGAGCATTAACTTAAGCGGTTGAAAGACAAGCCAGTGCATCTACGACGGGCAAAGGACACACCGCCTGAAGATGTGCCCAGAGGTGCAACAGCACACAGGGAGGGGCTCAGCAAACCCGGGCCCGGGGACCACACCCCATTCGGACGATGCCGCCAACCCACGTCCGAGGCACGGGGGACCTGGGAGTCCCCTGACCAAGTACTGACTCTCCACCCTGACTCCCGGCCAGCCCTTCACCCAGCGGCAGTGAGACGGCCGCCGTCTTGTCCATTCGGAAAATAACACGACCCAAGCAAACCACAAACAAGGGCATAATCAAAGCTCTTTTACTTCTGTTTGCAAGTATCTGAAACCTGCCAAGCACAGATCGCTGCGGAGAGCAAATCAGCATGCCTTGCAGCTCACTGGACCTTTTCTTCTCCCGCCTGGGATCCCGGCTGAGGAAAGGAGGGAAGTTCATTACCCATCGAGCGCGGACGGCGTGCCAAGACCCGGACGCGGCGCCTTCCACGGGCGTGATCTCATGAAATCCTGGCGCAAACTGTGTGGCGCAGGTATCACTGACTTCAATTTAGAGCCGGGAGGAGAGGTTCAGAGAGCTTAAGCGACTTGTCCAGGGCACACAGCTAGCACAGCAGAAGGAGATGTTAAAACCTCGGCGGTGCATCCAGCCTGGATTCGTTAAACCTAGAGGCTGCCTCCCCAACATCCTTCGTCACAAAGTCCGTCAGAAGACCGGGCGAGGGCAGTGGGTCTTCAGAAGGTCCTAGGATTGAAATCTGTTTAGTAGGACGAAGCGGCAACTGACTTCTGCGGGACCGCCCAGCAACCCCCCTCCCCCCTCCACCGGTTCCAGCTGGGCTCGAAACGGCCAAAGCCGCCAGGCCATCCGGGGGTGTCAAGATGAGGGCGAGCTGGCTCCAGCTGCTGAGGGGCTCCCGTACACTCAGGCAGAACCAGGGCACTCGACAGGGTGGGGTGCGGGCGAGGGGTACCGGCTTTGTTGCCGCACTATCTCAGCCTTCAGGGTGGGGGCGCCCGGGGGGCTCAGTCCGCTAAGTGTCTGACTTCGGCCCAGGTCACGATCTCATGGTGCATGGTTCCAACCCCGCGTAGGGCTCTGTGCTGACACCTTGGAGCCTGGAGCCTGCTTCGGATTCTGCATCTCTCTCTTTCTCTCTGCCCCTCCCCTGCTTGCGTGCTCGCTCTCTCTCTCTCTCTCTCTCTCAAAAATAAATAAACATTGGGGCGCCTGGGTGGCTCAGTCGGTTAAGCGGCCGACTTCAGCTCAGGTCGTGATCTCGGGGTCCGTGGGTTCGAGCCCCGCATCGGGCTCTGTGCTGACAGCTCAGAGCCTGGAGCCTGTTTCAGATTCTGTGTCTCCCCTCTCTCTCTGTCCCTCCTCCGTTCATCTTCTGTCTCTCTCTGTCTCAAAAGTAAATAAACGGTAAAATAAATAAATAAATAAATAAACAAACATTAAAAAACAATAATTCAAAAAACTGAAAAAAATACAGATCTTCAGGGTGGCTCTTGGGGGTGTTAGGTAGCCACGGGTGCTTGGACAGCCAGACACAGTCCGGAAAATGCCGCACTCAGAGGGAAATGGTAGAGGGTAGGGGAAGGGGAAGAGAAGGTGACAGTATTCTCAATGAGAACAGAAAAGTAGTGAAGAAGAAAGCAAAACTATCATCATACTGACTCCGAATTCGAAGGCATTTCTAAACTCATCTGTGACCCCGCACTGACAGTGCTAATGACACCGGGCGTTGAGACACGTCATGCAGAGGGCCATAAAGGCTGGCAGGGATTCTACTGGGAACGTTGAGTCTTGGCCAGGACACGGGACGCAGAAAGGAGAGGGAAATAACTCCCGCCTCCTCACCCGGTCAACTGCAATGTCAGCTGGAAGCAAAATTCCTTCACCTGCCAGCTTCAAGTTGTGAAACAAGAGTATATAAACTGCAGGATTAGAAAAGGAGGATGTAAGGCCCTCGTCCACACCTGCCGTCTTCCGGGGCTCGTCAAATACCCACGATCCCTCATTTTCCCAACTTTTGCAGAGAATCAACAAAGCACCAACGCATCACACCCTCCGTGCTCAGCTGCAGTTAAGCCAGGCTGTTCAGATCGATGGAGTCGGTGTGAGGTCCTAAGAACAAAGCCACAAAGGTAGGGACACTGACTCCCTGCATGTGGGGACTCCGCAGTCAGTAAACGTATAAACAGGGTCGCACTGTACAAACAACACCGATGTGGGATATCACATCTCTCTTTGGAAGGGCAGAGCATAAAGAGGCAAATCGCTCTTGTCCAGGTTCACAGTCACGCAGAGAGGGGGGAGGGGTTTCAGACACTCGCCCCACAGGAAGACAAATGAGGAAGCCACCCTGACCCAGGGGCTCCTAGGAGATAGATCTCCCCGAATGGCAGGACTGTGTGTTTGGAGGGGGTGGAAGGGAGGGGAGGCAGATCTTAATTAAAAGAGAAGCATAGGAGATGAGCTGTAATGTCATTTTTCAGCTAATAAGAGCTCACGGAAAAAGATACAACCTCCTAAGCTTTCCTATATGGGTTTTTGTGCTATTATTACTGGAGGGAAAATGTTCCCATTGCACAATTAACAGAGACCAAGGGGGAAACACAGGACACACTGGAGGAAAAGCAAACATGCAGAGGCTGAGAGGGGCACTGGAGAAATGAACTGATCACTCCTGCCTGCCTGAAAGAATACTTAAAAAGGATCGATTCAGCCGTCTGGCGGCTCACAGGGCCCTGCAGGATCTGGTCTTCCAGCTACCTCTGCTCTCATCTCTTACCACTTTCCCCCAGCTAGTGACTCACTCACCTTTCTAGTCTTTGATCATACATAGCAAGCATGCTTCAACCTCAGGCCATTTGCACTTCCTACTCCCTCTGCCTGAAACACACACGCTCTGAATAACCACGCAACTTGATTCCTTCAAATCTACTCAAATGTCATCTGCCCAGAGAGGCTTCTCTAGCATCCCATATATTAGCAGCAAAATAAAAAGGGGGGTGGGAGGATCAATTCAGGCAGCACATGGCTGTTCACAGTGGACATCTACCCCAAACTGCCTGCTGTGAATGGAATCAAGGACAGAGACTGATGCACCTGTTCAAGGGTCATCCTCGCAGTTTCAGGGTTGATTTCTTACAAAAGCTAAAAACCTAACAAGGGTCTCTTCTCAGCATTATTAGAAGACCCTGGGCGTTCCTGACCCAGGTGCCCAGTGGAGAAGGGTTCCCTTTTCTTGTATATGATTTCAGACACTCTGGTGTTTGGCTGCGAAAAGAAAGTGAGTCTGCCCAGCTTCTACCGGAGACAGAGGCACCAGGACAGCTTTGAAAAGGGCACTCCGGCCTCTGATGTCCTGAGTCTTCCCTTGAGAAGCTTTTGACCTCTGAGCTCATTCAAGGAGAAGCCAGCATGGCCCTCCTGCCCTCAGGAGCAAGCTCTGGGAAGGGAGCCCCGGGGAAGGAGGCGATGACAGAAAAGGCAGAGTCAGGTCTGGAGCTGTCCAGTGACAATGCAAATGGACAAAGGAGATGGCCTCTGCTCTGTGAGGATCCACCTACTAGCTGCCCCAGAGCAGAAAGGCAGGCTCACCATGCCTGCCCCTCACCAGCCACTTCCTTCTTGGGCCCCCACATGGGATGGGTAGGCTTTTTCCTACTAAATGAGCAAGAACCAGAGAACCCACAGAACCGCACCTTCTCCCAGAAAGCTTTCCTGGTGCACTGGAGAAAGACCTTAGACGCCATGCTCCTGGAACACAGGAGCTCGCCAGGAGGGCTCCAGCCACTGAGCCCAAGCAATCGGGAGAGGTTCTGATGCGTTCACCTCTGTGAAGAGCTCAGCTTCTTCGGCTCTCAAAGAATCATTCTATTTTAAGAGTTACATGAGGCGATGTGTGGGACACGCATAGTACAGGGCCTGGCACAAAGTGGGTTTCCAAAAAGCGCTTAATTTGAACAAATCACAGTGGTGATTTAAAAAAGGAAACGTCAAAATTAGAACCCAAATCTAACTATCGAAGCTTTCTAGTAAGATGCAAATTGTGGAAATCGCTTAAGCCCCATTTAATACCGGAAAACAGACATTTCATAATCATTTCTGATGTTAGTGATTCACATCATCTCTGTTGAAGAGATTAATAGTGGCTTCTTTATTTTAAAACAACTTTTTTATTATTTAAAAAAAAAAAAAAAAAAGGTCTGGAGTCAGAAGGCCTGGTTTTGGTGCCCAGCCCTGCCACTCAAGCTGGGTGACACCAACACATTTCCTGATCCCTCAGAAACTCACTCTCCAGCTATAAAATAAAGGTAATAAGCCGTACTTATTACACAAGGTTCTGAGACGATTAAACAGATGTAAAAACCTTAGGACAGTCATAGACAGTATCACTACTCTTATCATTCATTGTGACTATTTTCACCATTAATGTATCTTTATGTGACATTACAGTGGCAAAGCTTTCTGCTCCGTCCAACACTGCTGTGCGCTCATCAGTGACAGGGTTAAGTGCACGATGCACGAACTGCACGTAACAGAGTCCCCGGCCCAGCAGGCAGAACTGAGAACGTAGACGTGGCACCTCAGGACGTTGCTCCCAGAGATATTACCAATACGACCCTGCTTAAAAAAGAGTTGGAACCAACATTTCTACATACCAGCCGGGAGAACACCTGCGATCATCATGAAGGTATGAATAATGTGCAAAAAGATCACCTTCGTAATTACTAAGAGATCTAAATCACAACTTGGCATTTATAACCAACAGCAACTTGTAAGGGTATATAATGGCATAAAAGAAGATAATTACAAATAACTGAGAGGGGTAATCCCTACGGAAATGACTGCTAAATGGAAGGAAATGCAAGGGGGCAGGATGGTGTCTAAACCACCACCCCCCCAGCATGCCAGAGCGAGACAGCCCATCATCCACAAGCCCCAACATCCCAGCAAGAGGGAGGCAGGGAATGGATGCTGTGATCCCCAACAGGTGCTTCTCCTACTGAGGAGCCTGTGGTTTCTGAGCTTCCCTCTGGTCCCTCCACTGATGGGAGTGAAAAGGCAAACTGGAAAGAGGGGCTGCTAGAACCTCGGCACGACGCTTCTCTTTTCATCCTCAAGTTTCACAAAGCAAGCATTTCCCGGCACCTAGAAGGGAGACTCGGGCCACCATTGCCCTGCTGCTAACAAGAACAACAACAAAAAAAAACCCGGGGGTGGGTGTGGTGGGCGGAGGAGGAGGGGGTCATTTTATTACCAACCAGCCTCAAAGCATCTTGCAGACCTAAAGATTAAGATGCACTGACAGGCCCAGAATCCGAACGGCTGGAGCACACGGCTCCCTCCCAGGTCCTTGCGGCTCCCCTGTTTATAAAGGTGCCACCTGCTACATTCCCTTACACACCAGGCACCACGACTGTAGCCCAACCAAGTTCCTGAAGAACCAGGTGATATCACAGCACCCTCGGATACCAGGAGACACCTGACCTCAAAGAAAATCCACTGCTTTCTAGGCCACAATTCACTAGCTTTGACGGAGTTCTACTTTTTGCACGTATTTGGTGAAATCAGAGTAGGGCTGAAAGAAAAGTCGTATGCGGGTGGCTGTGGGAGAGGAGGTTGCAAATCCCCCCATCCCTCCTGTACTGAATGCAAGTTCATGTCTGCCTGCTTGATCGTTCGCTCATTCATTCATTCATTCATTCATTCAGCGATCATTCACCAAATACCTACCATGGCCTCAACCCTGAACTGGGAACATGAACACAGAGACAAGCAAATGCACACCTTCAATGATACGTTATTTTGCAAGTATGAATGGTTTATCCACGATCCCACTTGGTAAAGGCATGTCCTGAACATGTGCTTGAGAAAGGAGGCATGAACTTCCTGTCCTCTCGCTGTGCGTGCATCCCATGTGCCCCTCTCCCTGTACACGTACCTCACCAAGGCTAAGCCTGATTTTCGGCTAAGCACTTCTCATAGCATGGCCCCTGAAGGTACTGCCTACCTTCCAGGCAACTGAGGAAAGTCCTCGGGGAAGAGCCCACCCACACACAATGCCTGCGTCCCAGGCTGCTTTAGAACTAAGCTGAGCCATCCTTCAAGGCACTGGTCTTAAGGTTTAGGGTCAGAAGAGAGTCAACTGCAAAGGAGGCCGCAGGAGGAGGGCAAGGGACCTGGCCAGGGAGAGGCAGGGGAGGTGAGGATGGGGAACGTACAGGGTTACCTGACTGCAGCAGGACATCCCAGGTGAGTGCTAGGAGATGACGGGAAGACTGCCAGGCAAAGAAACCACACTGCTTACGCTAAGAAGACCACCTCCTGAAGTCTGGGCCAGAGGCACGTGTTTCTGTCTCCCCCGTGGGCCACCTCTTGTCCCAATGCTAAAATCCCTTCCTTTCTTTAGGTCAGTAACTTGAATGGCAGAGGACAAAGGGACAGTCTGCTGATTGCATCAGACACAAGGTCAAGAGAAGTCTTTCAGTGGGGACTCACAACATCAGGTCACGGGGTCGGTCAGCTTGGGCCACTTCCGATGAACCTCAAACCAGCAGCTGGCACTCTGAGAATGATTTTGGTGTTAAAATTCTGTCACGTGACTGGCTAAACAATCCCCAGACATATTTCCTGAAAAGGCCAAGCACAACATTTTTCAATATGAAAATCAACCCGTAAGACCCATGATCTGTCCCAGAACAAGGGAGCAAGCAGGGGAAGGGCAGACAGACAGACAGAGAATCCCAAGCAGGCTCTGCACGTTCGCGCAGAGCCTGATGCAGGGCTCGAACCCACAAACCGTGAGATCACAACCTGAGCAGAAACCAAGAGCCAGACGCTCAACTGACTACGCCACCCAGGTGCCCCTACAGCTCCTTTTATCAAAAACAAAAAGTACCTTCTTCCATCAACTCCTGGAAGAGAAATGCAGATGCTTAAATGCAGGTCTCAGAGCACAGAGTGCCTCCGTTCCCCTCTGCAAATAAACTAAATGTATCTCAGACTCAGGCCCACCCTTGAAAGGAGACATATCAGCTGGCTAGTCAGCTCCCCTGGGACTCAGTGGGCTCTTTCCACAGCCTGCCTGCCTGCCTTCTTTCTAAATAAATTGCACCTTACTCCTTCTGGAGGGAGCCCTGTTGGAAATTCCAGAAGAGAACAGGAGACAGAGACTGGATCCTTGTAAAGTGCTCCCTGATTCCGTGCTGTTGGGACCCCATCAAACTCTCCCAGGTCCTTCTCTTTGAAAAAATAAGCACAACCTAATGTCCTTGAAGGAGTGATTGTTTCCATAAAGGTAGTACGTCCATACCACGGAATATTACTCAGCAATGAAAATGGATGGAATACTAGTTCATGCAACAACTCAGACAGATCTCCAGAGATCTCTGCTGAGTGGGGAAAAAAAAAGCCAATCTCAAAGATCACATGCTAAATGATTCCATGCACGTAACATTCTTAACGTGACAGCGTTTCCAAGTTGGAGGCTAGATCAGTGACTGCCTGAGATCAGGGGGTAGGGAAGGGTGTGGCCACACAGGAGGAAATCCAATGGAGGGGGGTGGACAGCTACGTACCTTGACTGGCGGTGATCACATGAATCTACCCGGGAGATGAAACAGACTAAACACACACACACACACACAAACAAATGCACGGACAACTGGGGGAGTGTGCTGGTGAATTGTATGCATGCCTGCAGCAATGTACTACAGTTATGCAAAATGCTACCACTGAGATTGGGTGTCCTTCTGTAGTATTTCTTACATATGTGTGTGAATGTTCAATTACCCCAAAATTAAGTTTAAAGGGAAAAAGAGAGAGCAGTTTTGAAGGAGAACAGGCCAGCTTCATTCAGACACTCTGCATAGCACCTGAGTACCTATTAAAAAGATCCGGGTGCCCTACCTGGGACTCAAGATGCCCCCTCCTCTCCTGTCACACCCAAGACAAGATTCTGGGACCACCAGCACCTTTTTAGGGATCTTGTTAAGAGTTTAGCTGCACTGGGGCGCCTGGGTGGCTCAGTCAGTTGAGCATCCAACTTCAACTCAGGTCATGATCTCACAGCTCGCGAGTTCGGGCCCCACGTCGGGCTCTGTGCTGACGGCTCAGGGCCTGGAGCCTGCCTCGGATTCTGTGTCTCCCTCTGTCTCTGCCCCTCCCCCGCTCGCACTCTATCTCTCTCTCTGCCTCTCAAAAATAAAGAAAAGTAATAAAAAAAAAAATTAAAAAAAAAAAAAAAAAAAAAGAGAGAGAGTTTAGCTGCACATCAGAATCAATTCGACCACTGTCCGGAACACAAGTGTCACTCACAGAGCCCAAGACCTATCCTACACACCACACCTATAGAGGGAACTCTATGCACCTGCTGTAATAGTGACCCCTGGGCAGCCGGAACAATTACATGAATCCCTGGCCTTCCCTTTTCTTTCCTTTGTATATTTCTCCTAATTTCCAGGTATGTTTTTGTCTGCAACCTAAAAAAAAAAAAAAAATTCAAATGCTGACTTTTGTTACATGCACACGCATCATGCTAGCTATAATTGTAGAAGCACACCATTGTCTCCAACATACCAATACTTTTCCCCAAGAGTAGTATAAATTTCAAACCATTAAATAAAATGATTTCATACTGTCCTCCCAGATGCTACTAACCCCCGCCCCCACCAGTGACATCACGGTTTCCATAGGAACTAATGGACTTCAAAGTGGAAAATGCATATGGTGGCTTTAAAAAAACAAAAAGGGCAGACAAAATACGTGATAGAAACCACGCGTATCATAGTATAAGTGGTGATGCATAATGTACCTGCATTACAGGGCGCCAGCTCGGGGACAAGCAATAAATATTTTAGTAGAGCCCTTATGCTAACAGCTATTCTGTATAATAGCACTTGTCGCATTACATGATTGCCTTTGGAAACACGGCTGCCCCATTCACTGCATGTGGGTAAAAGTGTGTGTTTAAAGCACAGGTACAGATCAGAGGCAGATCGTGCAAACAGAGTCCCATATTCCGCTTTATAGTTAGGCTGTAATTATGCCTGAGAATAGATTCCAGAACTATTTGAATGCCAGGAAGAAAAGAACACAACCACTCATGAGAGAAATGGAATGAACAGGGAGAGAGAGGAAAAGAGCCTCAATTCTTACTCCCCAAAGGTAAGGAAAACAAATAATAAAATCTCCAGGAAATGCAACATTTCTCTCCGTAAGCATTAAGGTCCTGCTGAGGAAGTGTGGGTACTTTTTCAGTCTCTGTACATATGTCTTAGTCTGGACATTGGTGAATGAAGGTTCTTTCTGGACGCAAAAGCCCACGCTCTGAGCTGCGAAGAAGGCGGCGAGGAGGTGACAATTCTGGATGCTTTGACACAAAACGAGAGTCTGGTTTTAAAACATAACAGAGTGCTTGATCTGTCCCTGTCAAAATGTCACTCTGAACACTTCACATTTAACATACTCAACAGAAGCTTCAAGAAGTTCCATCATTCTGTCTCTGTGCTGTGGAAGCCAATATGTAGACGATCAGGTCCTGCAAACACCCAATGAGCTACTTTCTTCTTTTTTTAAGGGAGCGTGAGTGGGGAGGGGCAGAGAGAGAAGGGGACAGAGGGTCTTAAGTGGGCTCTGGGCTGACAGCAGGGCTCGAACTCACGAACCACCTGAGCTGAAGTCAACACTCAACTGACTGAGCTACCCAAGCGCCCCGAGCTACTTCCTTCTGATGCCCTCCGGCTCCTACCAAGGACTAAGGAGCCTTGCAGCCAACCGAAAATGCCCAAATCCACACCATGCTTAAGATCTCCCACACGATGGTTTCATTTCCGGGATGCTAGATTGTGCCCCATTTCCTCAGTGCGGTTTTCTGTGTCTCAGCAATGCCCTGACACAGGAGGGCAGTGTGTGTGTGTGGCCCTGCCACCTGTTGCACGGAGGATGGGAAGGCACTTTTCACCTTCAGCCACACACACCCACTCCTTCGAGAATCCCAACCATTGCTCTGACGTCATTAGCAAAGGTTCTGAGAAAAGCACCCTCACGTCAGCACCCTCCGAGCGGAGATTTCTGTGTGTTCTGCTAAGTGCTCTGTCCCCCAAACCTGGAAGAGTGCCTGGCAAATCGCAGAGGCTCAATAAACTGGACTTGATTAACTCGCGAGGTGTTCCAGAATACAAACATCTCAAGTGTCTTAAGGGGAAGGTTGAGGGAGGCGAGGGCAGGGCTTGGTGTCATAAATTTAAAAACGTATCTACAAGGGGAACTGCCATCATCGTTTCCAGAGGCTCCATGCCAAACTAATTAAAAATGGTAAATAATGATTTAAGAGGTTGGGAGACGACATAAAATCCGAGGGAAGAGAATCTTCCACATCAGAATTAAATGTAATGCCTCAGATCAATAAAAATGATCTGAAAGACCAGGAAATAAATCAAGTAACATAAGCTGCACGCAAGAGAAAATGACATTAGGAAAGCGGCGTGTTGCCATCCAAATGCAGAGGTAACTTACAGAAATGAGGTTTCTCATTGAGTGGAGCTGAATCAGTTCCATTTGGGTCAAGCAGCAGGACCCCAAACATATTGGCAGAAGTGAAATATCTACAATTAGCTGTTACTGTGTTCGAGGGCCAGGAGCAGGACTAGAGGGAAGGCCGCACCCCCCACCCCCCCACCACAGACTGTAACCACACGGGGCGGCCGAGGTGGGGGGGTGCACAGGAGCTCCCTGGGGGTCGTCTAGAAGGTACCCTGCAAAACACAAGCAGGCCTACTCCACTGATTGGCTAGGAGGAAAGATCCCAAGTACAGGAACCTCCAACGTGGGGCCTTCAGAGTCCCCAGATGTTGCCCAGCCGAGAGAATGGCTGTGAGCACAGAGGTGGTCAGCCTAAAATCATTAGGAGGAGCCTGCCCGGAGGAAGGCGTCAGCCTTAGGGTCTGGGTAAAAAGACTAGAAAGATGGGCAGCTGGTAACCCCGGAAATGAAAGCTGGAGGCCGGAATTCACCAGGAAGCAACATCTTCTCTGGGAAGCCAAGACACCCCCCTCCCCCCCCGCCTCCCCAATCAGAGACCACAAGTCTAAGAACTCTTAAAAGATTCCAGAGCAGGGGTCTACAAGGTTTTCCATAAGAGGCCAGCTAGGAAGTATTTTCGGCTTCGCAGGCCATGTGGTCTTGTCACAACTACTCAGCTCCGCTGTTGTAATGCCAAAGTGGCCGGAAACAATGGTATGTAAATGAACCAGCATGGCCGTGTTCCAATAAAACTTGATGTACAAAAACAGCCTACAAGGAGGATCTGGCCCACGGGCTATAGCTGGCTGGTCCCTGTTCTGGAACTATCCTCACTACTCTGTGTCTCCTCCAGATTTTCGGCCATCTGCAGTGTTTCTCCACGGGGCATGACAACAAAACCCTCAAGGCAAGAGCCTGAGGAACCGTCCCCAGGGACCCAAGGAAGGGGTGACCTCAAGGAGGCTGAGATTTATTATGCACCAGGCACCATACTAAGGCTTCCATGTAGGGTACCCCACACTCACAAGAACCTTCTGAGGTGGGCAGTAATCATCCCCAAGTTACAGATGAGGACACTCAAGTCCAGAAGGTGCAGAACCAACCCAGAGTCCCACAGGAGGGGTAGATCCAGGGTAGGAATGCAAGCAGCCTCGCTCCAAAGCCAAGCCCTCACTCCACAGATACATAAACTGGACAGACAGTGCCCACGTCAAACCAGGCAGCCTGCAGGGGAGGGGGTAAGGCCATGACCCCCGGGCTGGACACAGGACAAGGAAAAAAAGCAAAGCAGGAGGGGGAGGGGTCCGCAAAGTGTCTTCACAACAGAAGGGCAAGCAGGGTCCTCAACACTGAGTTGCAAAATGGGGACAGTCCTGAAGGACTAAATGAGACAACATGAGTCAAGTTCTGCATTGGTGCCCAGCACACAGCAAACACTCAATGAAGAGAGATGATTATTATCGGTAAGCAAGTTAGCGCCTGTTCAGAATTTCGGCAACAGCCTCATCTGTTTAAAGGGTAACAACAGGGGCGCCTGGGTGGCTTAACTGGTTAAGCATCCGACTCTTGATTTTGGCTCAGGTCACGATCTCATGGTTCATGAGATCAAGCCCTGCATCGGGCTCTGCACTGGCAGCGAGGAGCCTGCTTCAGATTCGTTCTCTCTCTCTCTCTCTCTCTCTCTGCCTCTCTCCTTCTCTCTCTCTCTCTCAAAATAAATAAACATTAAAAAAGACTTTAAAAGGTGACAGCAGAGGGGCACCTGGATGGCTCAGTCGGTTAAGCGTCCGACTTCGGCTCAGGTCATGATCTCGCGGTTGGGGAGTTTGAATCCTGCACTGGGCTCTGTGTGAACAGCTCACAACCTGGAGCCTGATTTAGATCTGTGTCTCCCTTTGTCTCTGCCCTCCCCTGCTTGTGCTCTGTCTCTGTCTCTCTCAAAAATAAAAAAAATAAAAAAATTTTAATAATAATAAATAAATAAAGGGTGACAGCACAAATTCACACCCACTTCAAGGAAACAAATGTCCCTTTCACATGGAGAGGTCTGGCAGTCACTACCCACATCAAGCCCTTAGCATCGCAAACAGGGATGGGCCAGACGTTTAATCTGAAGAACTTAAAAGGATGCCTTTGGGGGCGCCTGGGTGGCTCAGTCGGTTAAGCATCTGACTTCAGCTCAGGTCACGATCTCGCGGTCCGTGAGTTCGAGCCCCGCGTCGGGCTCTGGGCTGATGGCTCGGAGCCTGGAGCCTGCTTCCGATTCTGTGTCTCCCTCTCTCTCTGCCCCTCCCCCATCCATGCTCTGTCTGTCTCTGTCTCAAAAATAAATAAACGTTTAAAAAAAAAAAAAAAGGACGCCTTTGCAGTTCTCCAATTTGATCAAACAAAACAAATCCAGTCAAGACCAAACTAACTTCGAGTCAAGCCATCAGGGAATAATGAGATAGAGTCAAAACAAGGAACGTTCTGTAGAATGTCCTATAAAATGACAACTGGACTCATGTCTTCAAAAGTTGACATCATAGGAAAAAGTGGAGGAACGAGTCTAGATTAAAGGAGGAGGAAAGCTGTCGAGCCACATTCACAGCAACGTTACTTGACGACAGCTAAAATGTGGACGCAACCTAGCGCCCATAGACGGATGAATGGAGAAGCAAAATGTGGTACCCACTTACGACGGAATATGATTCAGCCTTAAGAAGGAAGATAACTGTGGCACAGGCGACACCATGGATAGAACCTTGAAGACACTATGCTCAGTGAAACAAGCCAGATGCAAGAGAACAAATACTGTATGATTCCACCTACATGGGGCATCCAGAGGAGTCAAATTCAGAGAGTCAGAAGGTAGAAGGTGGTTGCCAGGGGCTTGAGGGGAGAAGGGAATGGAGTCATTATTTAATGGACACAGAGTTTCAGTTTTTCCAGATGGAAAGAGTTCTGGAAATGGTTGGCGGTGATGGTGGCTACAATACTACAATATAATGTATCTAATGTCAGTGAAGTGAACACTTAAAAATGTTAAAGATGAGGGGCACTTTGGTGGCTCAGTCGAGTAAGCGTCCGACTTCAATTCAGGTCATGATCTCGCGATTCGCGGGTTCGAGCCCTGCATTGAGCTCGGTGCTGACAGCTCAGGGCCTGGAACCTGCTTCAGATTCTGTGTCTCCCTCTCTCTCTGCCTCTCCCCTGCTTGCACTGTGTCTCCCTATCTCTCTCAAAAATAAATAACACATTAAAAATTTTTTAATGTTAAAGATGGTAAATTTCATGTTATGTGTATTTTACAAGGATAAAAAAAATAAAGAGGAAAACTAAAATCATGTAACAAATGAAATGCAAGATCTTTGGTTTTGGGCTGTCTAAAAAATAAGCATTCTAGAGACAGAAGTAGGGACATAGTTATGGACGTCAACAGCATTGTCAATGGAGATATTTTAGGAACACGTGGAGAGATGTGACTATGTCACAGGTATTAGGTGAAATTAGGGAACAGTTACCTTTTCCTATAGTTAACCACTCCTATTAGGAGTGGTAATAGGGTTGTGTTTTTATAAGGATAGGAATCATATTTTATGTGGAGGCATAGTGAAGTATTTAGATGTGAAATGTCCTCCTTTCTATAATTTCCTTTAAGGTGGTTTTAAAAAAGTATACGTATATATTTGCATGTATGTGTGTGTGTGTGTGTGTGTGTGTGTAGTTCAATACGTTGTTCAGCTGTTCAGTCCTAAGTATTCACTGCACTATAATTTCCATTTCTCTGCTCCGAAAACTTACAATATAAAGTTAAAGGTACAAGTGGGTCAAAAACACCCCACCTATCTCTCTGGGTTGCCAGATAGCTAAACAACATTAACCCATAACAATGCTTTGAAACTCATAAACATTCCACACACCTAAGATGGGCATTGTACCCATTTTCATCGTTGACAATAAACCTGAGACCCCAAAGTAAATAAATGACATCCCACTGAGGAGTCTTTCAGTAAATACCAAAATGTTAATTCTCGGAAAGTCCTGTGGAATACTTTTTGAATACGGGGCATGTGATTTTGTACTAAGGTTTGGAAAAATGGCCATTTGGTGAAGAGGTAAACATTCATTAGCGTGTCTGTTCACACTGGCATGGAGCGGTGTGTAATTTTGTGGGGGCTGTTAGGGCCAGATTATTACATAATGGCCCTTGTTTTTGAGTGGCTGGCTGTTGAGAGCGAGAACCTAGTTGAGGGCTGAGCACACGGGTAGCAACATGCCCAGAACAGGGGCCCTGCGACACAGGGCATGGAACATTCAAAGGCTCATTTTCAGAGCTCACACCTCCTGCAAATGCCATTTCGTACTCACGGCGAAGGGAGAGACAGAGAACACAGGTCCCCGGGCCCAGGGAAGTCGTGTTCAACGTTCACTACCAGTTAAAAAGAAAGAAGAAAAACAAGAACAGTGTTCTCTTACAAGTAGTAACGTATTAAAATGATATCAAAACACCAAACACCTTAAGCCTTCCATTTGGGCTGTGATTTCTGGAGGAGGTGTGGTCTGAGGAAAGAGGAGGGATTTGAGAGCAACGTAAAGCTGAGAGACAGGGATCACACACGACTTGTGTCCCCCTGGACAAGATACTCAATTTCTCTGAGCCCTCATCTCTTTGTCTGTAAAACAGAAATACTGGCATTTACCTGCGGCGAGAATCGAATCAGACTATTTACGTGCTCCCTGGCACACAGAAGACACTTAGAAAATGTCAGTCCTCCCTCCTTCGTCGTGACTGATCAACAGATATAGGGGAATGAAATACAATGGGATTCTATACAAACTTCTAAAGTGATACTGGGTATTAAATGATAGAAACTCCTGGGGCACTTGGGTGGCTCAGCCGGCTAACCATCTGACTTCGGCTCAGGTTGTGATCTCACAGCTGATGAGTTCAAGCCCCCACATCCTGCTGGCTGCTATCAGCACAGAGCCTACTTCAGATCCTCTGTCTCTCTCTGTCTCCCTCTCTCTCTGCCCCTCCCTTGCTAACTCTCTCGCTCTCTCTCTCTCTCTCTCAAAAATAAACATTTTCTTAAACGGTACAAACTTCTTACAAAATCTCACTCCTCCAAAACTTAACCAAAAAAATGTTAAAGCAGAATTTTTTTTAAAAATCACCAGTCCAGGGGCGCCTGGGTGGCGCAGTCGTTAAGCATCCGACTTCAGCCAGGTCATGATCTCGCGGTCTGTGAGTTCGAGCCCCGCATCAGGCTCTGGGCTGATGGCTCAGAGCCTGGAGCCTGTTTCCGATTCTGTGTCTCCCCCTCTCCCTGCCCCTCCCCCGTTCATGCTTTGTCTCTCTCTGTCCCAAAAATAAATAAAAACGTTGAAAAAAAAATTAAAAAAAAAATCACCAGTCAAAAAAAAAAACCAAGAAAAAATGAGTACATAATAATCAAACCCTGCCTGCCAGGGAAAGTAAAGGAAGACTGTAGAACAAAAAAGAGAACAGGATGGCATGGCCAGGCTCAAAACCCAGCATCTACCACGCGAAGGAAGATGAACCAGGGACTAAATAAAAAATCCGGAGAGTTTTCATGCGTATCAGCAAATCTGGAGAAAAGCAACCTGAGCAGGTGTCAATATATTCCTCTTTTCTGAGTGGGGAATAGTGAAAACATCCTCAGGGGAGAAAAGGAGGAAGAGGGGGCCATGAACCCTGGTGCTGATTACCTCTGCTGGGAGGAAGTGAAGGTTCCAGGAATACATGGTGAAATCCGCGGCTGATCCAAAGCCAGAGAATACTGCCCAAGGGTATGCAGTGGGTGTTCCTCCACAGGAAGACTGAGCCCACTTAAAAGAACCTTTAAAACATCCCAGAAGCAAAAGCCACCAAGCCAACATCATCTAGCCATGACTAGTCAGCGCCCTGCATACCACCTGCCATGGCATAGCCAGTCCTGGCTGCTCTGCAGGCCCTCAGGGTGCAGAAAGCACGGACAGAAACAAAAATCTAGCCATCAAACTTCAACTGGGTGGTAAGGGGGCAAAAAAGAGAGGCTTCGAACCCAGAAATCACCCACACCCAGAACAACAAAGATCTGCAAAGACTCACCCAGACAAGAACAGAGTGATAAAAAGCAAACAAAAAGGTCTGGTCTCTACAAACACAGACTCCTGGAGGAAAGGACAAATGAAACATTGTATCAAAGACAAAGAATTCAGCCTCCAAGAAAACATAATGCAAGAAGAGGAGGATTCCCCCAGAAAGATCTCTGAGCCATAGAACTTAATATGAATAAGAGTGCAGTAAATTGAGAATTCAAAGGCAACATTAACCCTCCCCCCGCCCAAAGAAAAAGGAAAGAAAGAAAGAAAGAAAGAAAGAAAGAAAGAAAGAAAGAAAGGAAGGAAGAGAGAATGAGATTGTAGACCTAAAGAAATAAATTGGGGAGCAAATAAACATTAGAAAAGCAATATATAGAGTAAAATTTACAGCAAACTAAAGAAAGATGGCTTCATCAATTTACTGACTACAGGAAAGCTAAAATTAAAAAAATGAAAAAAAAAAGTGACAATCGATAAAAACAAGGGATCCAAGTAATCAAAGAAAAACAAACAAGTATAGAGTTCAAAGACAATCCAACATACAAGTAACTGGTGTCCTTCCATCAGAGAACTCACTGCCCAGAACCAAGAAAAATCAGAGACAATATAAGAAAATTCTCCTGAGACTATTAATAAAGAATTGAATCTGTCGACTGAAAGAACACACCAAGTGCCACAAAAATATGACACATCTCATGCGGCAGTGATATACTCGTTAAGTTACATGTCTGATACTAAGAAAGAGCTCCTCCAGCCTCTTATCTACGAGCACGTAGTCTGTAAAGGAGGACAAAGCAGGCTGGCCTTGGACTCTTCCATGGCAACACTCAAGGGTAGAAGGCAGTGACTTCTTCCAAGTTTTAATTAAGTCTTCTGTGAAACTGGAGTGAAGTTAAATTTACTACTTTGTATTTTAAGAACATGTATCTTACAAAGTATATCTAGCCAGCGAGCCGATTTTACATGGAACGGAAAGAACCCTGAGATGCTATACTGCTAATGATCATTATAAAGGGGGTGGGAGTTACTCCTTCCTCTTCCCAGAACCCATACCCGGATCCATACTAAAGGAGGAACCTCTATTTTCTGGAAGAAACAAAGAAAAATTATCTGTTCTGACTTCCTCACTGCATCCTCCCCAAAGGGGGCTCAGGAGACTTATCTGGTCTATAAAATCATGAAAGGAAGTCTAACAGTCTTGCCCTGACCTCTTCCTTTTCCTCTCCTGTGAACAGACCTCAGGATGCACACATTCTTTGCTCCTCCAGGAGGTAAGCTTTGCAGGTGCACCCCTGCAGAGACAGACAGCCCATCATTCTGACCAGGAGCAAAGTAGTCTGAAGCCTGGATCTGGCCACAAACTGAGTTTTTTGTAATCCGAACTCCAAATGTCTCCATACAAACTCCAAGCTGATATTCTTATACCCCTGTGGTTGGCCATCATGTCTGCTACACTATTGATTATTAATTGGTGGGAGCAGGGGGAAACAGAGAGAAGATAACTATTACCCCTCAAACACCAGGATCGGTCCCGATTATTTCCGAACGCTGGTAGGATTTGGAATGTCTTAAAATATTTTTTATCTGAACTTTTCTTCATTTTAAAATTCTTCATAATGAATATGCATTGTTTTTACAAAAACAATAAGGTCATTTTTCTTCATAACAGTGACACCAGAGGAAAACATCTGATGTTACAGAAAAGTAGTCACAGGGGCACCTGGGTGGCTCAGTTGGTTAAGCATCCGATTTCAGCTCAGGTCATGATCTCGCAGTTTGTGAGTTCGAGCCCTGCATTGGGCTCTGTGCTGACAGCTCTGAGCCTGGAGCCTGCTTGGGATTCTGTGTCTCCCTCTCTCTCTGCCCCTCCCCCACTCATGTTCTCCATCTCTCTCTCTCCTTCAAAAATAAAAAATAAAACGTTAAAAAAAATTCTTAGAAAGTAGTCACAGTGGTTTAGGGGAAAGAGTAAGAATGTGCAGTGTGATCTGATTTATTATAAAATAATAATAGTAACAATAGTAACATTCTGCACAGGCACGGGGTAAGCACTGTGAATGGATTATCTCATTTAGTAGGAAGTAGGTAAAAATACCATGCCAATCTTAGACATAAAATGGAGAGGGAAAGTCATTTGCCCAAAGCCACACAAAATTAACACACAGCAGGCATGGACTTCACAAAGCCAATATCTTCTACTATCACTGACGTTTAAACAACACAGATGTGAACTACACAGATCTACTTACACACAGATTTTTTTCCCCATAAAGTACAATACTGTAAATGTATTTTCTCTTCCTTATGATTTTCTTAATAACCTTTTCTTTTCTCTAGCTTACTGGATTATAAGAATATACTATATAATACATATATATGATATGTGTTAGCCAATTGGCTGTATTATTGGTAAGGCTCACGATCAACTGTAGGCTATTAGTAGTGAAGTTTTAAGGGAGTCAAATGTTACACACAGACTGTGGGGGAAGTGGGTGGGTGTTGATGCCCCTAACCTCCCCACATAGTTCGAGGGCCACCTGTACTCTGTCCTCACAGTCATAAGGAAACACAGGTAGTCCCAGAGATTGAAAAGCACGGGTCCCAAAATGTTGACAGTGTCTCTCCAGGCCCTGACATTATGGATAATGTTTTTTATTATTATTGTTGGTGGTGGTGGTGTTGTTGTTAAATTATTGAATCTATGTTTCTCTATATTTTCCAAATCTTCAACACACATGGTCCTTGTGCAATAGGTAAAACAGTAGGTCTCTATATTAAGAAAAATACCACAAGCATGAACTTGAAGTTCAAGTTAATGGTAGAGCCAAGTGATGAGGCCACACAACGTTCCTGAGCTGTCTCAGCCCGTGTTTTTAGATCGGCGGCCATCTGTGGGCAACAGGTGTGGGCCAACAGGCCAGAGGCATTCTGGCCACACTCCGCATCCCCTCCACACAGGATGTGAAGTTGAAGGGCACCCAGCTCAGTGAACGCTCTACCAGCCTCCTAGCCCCCACAGCATCGGGGCCTCAGCCCCGTTGCCGGTGAGCTCTGCTCCGAAGAGAGCTTCCCTCTGGACCCTCACGATTATTCCAAGGAGGAATGCCCCCTCTCAGCAGCTTGCCAAGTCCTTCTCAAGGAGAATGGCAGGGGAAGTTCGAATGGCCTCCATCCAATTTTTAAACTGTAAACTGCACACCCACTTTTTGTTTGGAGACATTTCCTGTGCGTGAACACAGTTTGTTCTGTTACCAGCTTTAAAGTTACCCAGAACTGATACATCCAAGGCCGAGCTAAAGTGTTTGAAGAAGAAAAGAAGTCCAGTACGATAGGACCTTTCCTCATTTTAGCTCATCTTGCAGAAATCCCATCAGAAGATGAGTCAAAAAAGAGGTTGGCCACAGAGATGCCACTGTGTATGGACGCCCCAGCCCCCGCCCCTCCTCGACTGCCCCCATCCAGGCGGGCGCAGCACACTGGGACAAGCGGTGTCCTTCAGACCCTTGCCTACATCATGCGATGCGGCCATGCTTGCTTCTAGGTACGTCTGAGGACGCCATGATGCGGCTGCCTTCCACATGCCTGTAGCAGCATTTCAGGGCACCACTTCAAAGCTGGGGGGAGGGAGGTAAGCCTTGCCAAGAGAGGTGCCGACGGCCCCCGCAACGCTGGCTGGCGCTGACATGGCCCTGCTCCCAGCCTTCCCCTTCTCCTCCAAAATGGCTTCCCAGCCCCGTCCCACCTGCGAAGGCTTTCCCCAGCCAGACTCTTGAAATACCAGCCTGACGCCTCCTTCCCTTTGGATCCACCCTGACCAAGGCTGAGAAAATTACCGGACAGCTACTCTTCTCCCCGGGGGCCATCTCCAATGTGACCTCCCACTCTGACCCAACACTTGGCTTCTACGTACGGCAAAGACCATGCCGGCCCGTGGACCGCGGATACAGCCAGACCAGCTGCAGGTCTCCGGGAGGACAGGGCCGTGGCCCGGCCCAGGGCCTGGAACGGTCTCATGAAGGAGTCATTAGTAGAAAAAAATATAAACGTGCCATCCCTGCCACCAGGATAAAGAGACTCCGTGAGGCCCAAGAAGATGCCTTTACTGAAGTCAGTGTTGCTCACAGTTACTTCAAGAAGTTGTCCAAGTTTGGCAGAGACCAAGCTCAAGTCTTTTAAAAGGAGCCAATGCTGAGAAACTCTGAGAATCAGACAGTCCCACCCCCAGCAAAAACAAAACAAAACAAAACAAAAAACCAACCCTGGAGATGAATGAGATTAGAAGGCAGGGGTCTGGTCCTAATGTAACACACACCTGGCCAAATCTGGGACTGGCCGGCATGGCCACAATGTTCTCTTCCAGTCCTCCTGCATCAGGTGGGACTTCAGGGAGGCGACGGGGCCAGCTGGACATTTCACGGGGCCTGGTTCCTGTTAAGGAGTCCCGGGTGTAAGGCACAGGAGAGCTGTACTACACGCACTCTAAATATATACACACGTAATGTTCACCCACATGTATTTCTAGGCTTTTTTTTTTTTTTTCTTTTTTTTTACATGCATTTCCCTTAATCAGATGCTGCACTCATCCCGGCCACTCCCTGCACTCAGCTATGCCCAGAATCGGGAAAGAGTGTGTGCAAAGCTATTCATTAACGCAACTGGGCTCACTCCCGCAGCCTAACCACCACCCCACAGACAGAAACGTAGGTATCCCCTTACTTCTTCAGAAAGGAAACAAGGATTGTCACAGGATAGCACATCTGCAAAGAATGACACGCTGACCAACATTCCAGAAGTTTCCTACCCAACCCAAAACCCCGAAGAGGGCAAAGAGTCTGTCTTCTTCTTTCTCTTCTTCTTTGTACCATCAGACCATTTTAGGGTCCTTTGCTCTATTTTGCTCCTGGTATCGTGAGTTGAATCATGTCCCCCCAAAAGGACTAGGATGAAGCCCTAATTCCTGATATCTGGGAATGTGACCTTATTTGCAACAAGGTCTTACCAAATGTAGTTAAGGTAAGATGAGGTCATTAGGGTAGATCCTAATCCAATAGGAATGGTGTCCTTCTATGAGGAGGAGAGAAACACAGAAGAAAAATGCCATGTGACCTCAGAGTCACATAAGGGAGGGGTACAAAGCCTATCTAAGGAACATCAAAGATCAAGGGCCACTGTCAGGAACAAAAAGAAGCAAGAAACGATTCTACCTGGAGTCTCAGAAGCAGGACGCACCTGCCGACACCTTGATTTCAGGCTCCTGGCCTCTAGGACTGCCAGAAAATAAATCTGTTGTCGGAAGCCACCCCGTGTATGGTTAGTTTGTTTCAGCAGAGCCCCAGGGAACCAATACACCCCATTTCTTCCTTCAGAAATGCCCTAGAAACTCATTCATATCGTCATCCACCTTCCCGCCCCTGGGTCCAAGTCTTCCTCCAACCAAAGGATGAACTGTCAAAGTCACTTTCTCTGTACTACACGTCACACCTTTCTATATCTAAGGGAGAATATATAACCCAATTTTTCTCTAACATCAGAGATACAGAAAATGTTTGGGAATGCCTCTACTATCCTCTGAACTCCACAGGGGAAGGTTTAAATAGAATATGAAGACGACACTCCCCACCCCCACCCCCACCCCCCAAATAAAGTACAATAGGGTCCATCCGGGAAGGCAAGAGTTAACATACAGTCTGTGGTCAAAGGTGGGACTGGATCTTTACCTCCTGTAGGACTGAGAGCTCAGCTTATATTACCCACCCAATGAGGACGGTGAGAAACCAACAAAGGAAACAGCTTGAAGAGGGATACTGACAGTGCCTGTAGCATAAGCCTGGCACAGGAATCCTACTCAGGAGTGACCAGGGTTTGACTCCTGGGAGCACGCTCTCACAGAGGTCTGATGGATCCGACTGGGACATCCTGCCAGGGCTGGTGAAGCGTGGCCCTGTGGCGTCAGGGGCCAGCACAGGGAGGCAAGAATAAAATTAATGAACAACCAGGAGGCAACAGAGCTGAGCTGACCACCGTGACCACCAGAGCTCAGCTCACCTGGTGCAAAGAGAAAAGCAGTCACGGAGGCGACGGACCTGAACACAGGAACACTCAGCTTCCTTCTGGGGGCTCTAAAACGTGTCCCTTGTCACACTGCACAGCCTCCCTGATGGCCTTGGGTGCCTGCAGCCCTAGAGGCATTTTTAATAGCTGCCTTGGTCCTATTACTTTTAAGTGACAAAGCGTTCCCCAGTGAAATCTAAAGTATCAGAAGACGGATAAATACAAGTGTATGTATTTTTACCTGCTCACCAGATTAAGGATAGGTATGATGCCTATTAGGAAACGGTCTATATATACATATATGTATATATATGTGTGTATATATATACATATATACGTATATATATGTGTGTGTATATATACATATATACATATATATATATAAAGGAATATTTTTAAAGAGAAAAAAAAGTGGACTTTTTTCCTGCATTCACCAAAACATTACTTTTATTTGTATTTTTACAATCATTATTTCCAAAAATGAAACTCTTCTGGACTGTTCACCTACTCACCCCGCGAGCTAACGTGGGGGGCTAGCTCTGGAGGGTAGGGGCTGCATATTTGGGTAAATTACTTAATCCTGTGCCGATTTTGCCTAAGATGAAAAGCAGTTAAGGGCAGATATTTTTTTTAAAATTTTTTTTTTTAACGTTTATTTATTTTTGAGACAGAGAGAGACAGAGCATGAACGGGGGAGGGTCAGAGAGAGGGAGACACAGAGTCTGAAACAGGCTCCAGGCTCTGAGCTGTCAGCACAGAGCCCGACGCGGGGCTCAAACTCACGGACCGTGAGATCATGACCTGAGCTGAAGCTGGCCGCTCAACTGACTAAGCCACCCAGGCACCGCAGGGCAGGTATTTTTTAATATAAAAATTGTTAAGTTTATTTATTTTGGGGGAGGGGAGGGGCGGGGGGGGGGGAGAGAGAACCCCAAGCAGGCTCCATACTGTCAATGCAGAGGCCAACGCAGGGCCCTAACCCTTGAACCAACGAGATCATGACCTGAGCCGAAGTCAAGAGTCAGATGTGCAACCGACTGAGTCACCCAGGTGCCCCCCCCTTGGCTATGTTATTTTTTTTAATGTTTATTTATTTTGGGGTTTTTTTTAATTTTTTTTTTATTTATTTTTGTGACAGAGAGAGACAGAACATGAGCAGGGGAGGGGCAGAGAGAGAGGGAGACACAGAATCGGAAGCCGGCTCCAGGCTCTGAGCTGTCAGCACAGAGCCTGATATGGGACTCGAACCCACAGACTGTGAGATCATGACCTGAGCTGAAGTTGGACGCTTAACTGACTGAGCCACCCAGGTGCCCCAATGTTTATTTATTTTTGAGACAGAGAGAGACACAGCATGAACAGGGGAGGGTCAGAGAGAGGGAGACACAGAATCTGAAACAGGCTCCAGGCTCTGAGCTGTCAGCACAGAGCCTGATATGGGGCTCGAACCCACAAACCGTGAGATCATGACCTGAGCTGAAGTCGGACACTTAACCAACTGAGCCACCCAGGCGCCCGTTATTTTTAAAGAGACCTAAGAACGCAGGCCGAGGCCAACCTTGGGACACAGGGACGACATGCCGAGTGGACAGTCGGTTCCACCTGTGCATCTCAGAAGGTTCACGGGGCTGCATCCGCTTTTAGCTCAAGTCCTGCTGGCTCCACGTGCCCCTCTGAGCCCGTGTGTGATAAGGACGCCCTCCCCACCTGTTCCCATCACCCGCAAGCTGCAGAGCTACGCTGACAGCCTTTTCGATTCGTATGCATCTCCACAGATTTGGCAAAGGTAAAGCGAAGGTGCTACTTTGTGGGTTTTGTTTCCAGAAGACATCCTTCCTTTGGCTGGCTGAAAAACTCCTCTTGGCATTTCAGCCTCCCAGCCGACACAGTATTTACCACACTGGGGGGACAATGCGACCCGCCACATGATAAATCACACAGTCAGTTGTGAGTCTTGTCCTAAATTTTCCGCATGAAGACAGGGGAGGCCTTTCTGAAGCTCTTCTGGATCTGTTTCAACTCGTCTAGATTCTTTTAAGTATTTCCTCCCAGTGTCCACTCTGGCCACAAAATAAGCTCCTTGTCTACACTTTAGGAGGCTGTAAATGTGAAATGGGCCACGCAGCGTGCAGCCTGAGAAGAGGATGGTGGGAATGAGCCACAACAAAAGACCGGCAAATTATGCAACACGAGGCAAAATACACCCCAAAGGCGATGGTAGGGGGACTTTGGGAAATGAAATGTCCAAAGCACGGATGCCCATCACAATCGACAGTGGTTTTATTCCCGAACACGCCACTGAATCGCACAAGCAATCTCTCAAGCCTTCACGGACACCTTGCCCTCTGCCACCCGGAGAGTCAGGGTGACCTCAGACACAGAACGAGCCTATGCACCCCTGGAGAGAAGGTGCTGGTGCTGAAGCAGCAGGCTGCCAAGTTCCAGGGGGAGAGCTCTAGGTGGCTCTGTGAGTCTACTTCCAATGATTCTCTGACCCTGAAAGCCAACGGAGAGATTAACTAATCAACACCATTCTTTTTCACAGGTTGGGGTCACAATAATGGAAGCTTACATAATAAAAACATACAGGTCTGCGCTTAGAAATTTGTACCTTCATTAAGAGAATTCTCAGCGAGGGAAACACAAGATTTCAGGTACAGTATTTTAGAGCTTACATAATCAGTCGGAGGGCGGCTCTCCAATTTCCACTTGCTTATATTCAAGGTGGTAGTTTCTCATTCGAATCAGCCGAGGATGGGAAAGAGGCAGTGTCAGGCTGGGGGAGCAGATCCAACAATTAGAGACGGAGCGTGTCTATTTTACATAAGCCTTCTCCCAAAGAGGGGAGGAGGGAAAGACAACAGCTAGTCCCAAGAACATCTGACAATAGTCTTTAATTGAAAGCGCCATTGTGACACTGTTCTCCCTGCACCAACCTTGTGAGTGCAGAAATGGAGGTAAAAAGAATCATCTCTATCTTGCTGAAGTTCTGGTAGTTGTGTAGGCAGTGACTTAGGGAGCAAGATGCCTAATATTCTATTATATTCCCCAGGACTATGTGTTGAAAGCCTGCTCTTGGCTCCTTCCTATTTCTGCTAACTCTGCATCATCGGGGACTCGGGGAGCTAGGAAGAGACAGCCACAACAGGCTTTAGACCCACCGACGGAAGGTTCCGAGGGTCACCCGGCCAAGTTAATTATCCAGAGACCTGTCCCAAAGGGCAACTTGCCAGACAAATCAGAATCTGCCACCACATAGTACAGAACTCACATACGGAGTGTAGGTGGGTGGACAGACGGACGCACAGACAGAAGAAAGGCACTCCCTAGGCTTTTGAATGGACTCACTCTATCCCACAGTAACTCAGACCTGCTGGGACATGCCAGGGACCCAGCATACCACTGGCCACTTGGATGGGTTGTGGCCACAGCTTGCTTCTGTGCTCGTGGCAAAGATTTTAACCAAACCCAATGCTAAGGAAATAAGACATCGCTGTTACACTCAAGGCTCTTCCATTCTGTTACCAGGCATCTTAAAATGCCACTGGGGATGTGATGTCCCAGAAGAACAGAGTATTGAAGAGGTGTTGAAGGCACCTTTTATTTATGAAGGAAATCATGAAGGAAATCATGGAGGCAAAGGGGAGTAAGTGGGCTCCACACTACCCCCTCCCCAGCCCCATTCAAAACCTGTGGCTTGGAGCCAACCTACGTTGTCTTTGGCTTTTAAACTGTTCCACTGAAGTGTTGACTGGAAGTCATAAATGAGACATTTGTATTAAGTCCAAGAAAATTTTAATGACCGACTATTATGTCTCAGGGAAATGACCATTCCCTATTTAAAGAGGAATGTCCGCTCGTTTCAGGAAACAGCTGGGCTGGTTACGATCATTCCTATTAAACTGAGCTACTAAACCCTCCGTTAGGAAGGGGTTCCCTTTTCAGAAAGGCTCGTCTCGAAGCCACAAAGAAGAACAGAAATAAAGAAGCTGGGAACAGCCAGCTGCAGAGATTCCGCTACACCCAGTGGAGCGTTTCCGCTCTGCATATTGTCACTGGAGAGCCCACGACACAGCACCCCTCCCACCCCCACCCCCAGCCAGGCTTGTTCACTCAACTGTGGCTACAGAAGGTCCAGGGTCTTAGGAAGCTGATAGGGTTTCTTCCTCGGGGAAGTCGACACCCAGCCAGCAGAGTCTGGGGATGCAGTGGTGTTCAGACAGCGTGTGCTCTCTTGTGAAGCCCGTGGCCCTTGAATGTGAAGCTAAGAACTCGCCTAAAACAGATGCTGCAGGTGGATGCACTGAGAAGAGCCCAGTCCATTCCTTATCCTTCCCAAGGACAGGTGTGACCAGAGGGGCGCTGGGCAAAGGTAACCCCCTAAACAATCATCGTAAGTGGAGATGAATGGACCCGGAGGATGAGAAACAGCACGGCATCTATCAAGAGCCTGCTCAGGGTGCCTCGGTGGCTCAGTCGGTTAAGCGTCCGACTTCGGCTCAGGTCATGATCTCGAGGTCTGTGAGTTCAAGTCCCGCATCGGGTTCTGTGCAGACAGCTCAAATGCTGTGCAGATGCTCACAGCAGACAGATGCTGTGCAGACAGTCTCAGATGCTGGAGCTTGCTTTAGATTCTTGCCTCCCTCTCTCTCTGCCTCTCCCCCGCTCATGCTCTGTCTCTCAAAAATAAGTAAACATTAAACAAAAGTTTTTAACTTTAAAAAAGAGCCTACTTGCTCTGCTTCGGAGAAACCAAAAAGGGTCAAGATGAGGAAAATGCCCCAATTGTGCCTGCTGAGCCCTGTCGAGCACTGCAGGAGGATTAAGATGAAGCAGTGGGTGTGGCAGGAGACCTGAGCCCCCCCCCACCCTCCCCCCCCCCCCCCCCCCCCCCCCCGGCAACCAGGACCAAGCTCCCAGGTCGCTGACCAGAGGACAGCATATGTCCAGGACATATGTCCCTTGATCCCCGAATCCTGACACTCCAGGCTGCTTTGAAGTGGCCACTCTTCACCCAGAGAAGCAGAGTGAGCTATGAGGGCCCCAATCTCCAATGTGGGAAACAAAACCGAGGCCTCACACAACACCCCAAATTCTCAGGCCCTGGGGAAGGACTTTGGTTACGCCAAGGTCAGCGACTAGGGTTGTGTCATTAGCAGCAAAGCAAGTACTGAATCCTGTACCCTAGGAGAGCACTCTATCATGTGTCCATTTATTCAAATATCTCAACCATCTGTCAGTCGGTCCCATTTTTCAGATGACAACATCAGGACTCAGGTAAGTCAAGTCACCAGGAGCCGGTAGGTAGCAGGCCCGGGATCAAGTCCAAGTCTTCTGACTCCATAGCCAACACTCTTCACTGCTCCTCAGCTGCCTGCAACATAGAGGACCATCAAGGATTCCCTATCCTGTAGCCACAGACCAGAGCGACGGGAAACAGGGCCCCCCCAAAACGAGGCATCAGGACGCCTGTCCCTCCCAGCCGTCCCGAGCGCCCCTGTCCACCCACCTCCAAGTACCCACTGGCTAGAAACGCTCAACAGAACCATCACTAGAGCGAACTCCTCTCCCACGTGACTGGTAATTCTTACAGCATCTTTAAGACAAGATGGATTGCTACATTGAGAATAAGGGAATAAACAGAATTAGCAACTGGCACTTATTTCTTGCTTCTAAAAACGTTTTACCTCCCGGACAAAATGTTCATGCAGAACAAGGGAACTACCCGAGAGTACAGTTCACTACACCCAAATCAAAGTTTGAGTGAAATAATTTTATTGCTCATTTGTTGGGGCTACAAGCTGAATGCGTGTGGAAAGCATGTACACCACGTCATTATTAATAGCTCGTATCTATCAAACAGCATGCGCCAGTTAGCATTCAAAGTGCTTTCCATGTACCAATTCAGTGAATCCTCAGAGAATCGTTATGAGTATTATTAGACCCCCGTTTTAAAATGGAAAACCAAGGCACAGAGAGGTTAAGTAATCAGTTTAGGAACACACAGCCAAGAAGGGGAGAACGTGGGTGTGAATCCCAGGTCTTCGGAAGCTCATCCATCGAGCCACGGTTGCCGCAGATGCTTATCATTCTCCTACCTGGCAATTTTAACCATTCCATTTGGGGTTTTAACCACGTTTAGTCATTTTAACATGAACACATAGACACTTGGGTGACATAAAATACAAGTTTCTCAAACCATACCAATTTTATTTATCCTGTGAACCAAAGTCACGGATTCCACCCTTTTTCCCCCTACTTATTTCCTATTTTGTAGATACAGATACAGCAACAGAAAGCAAAACTAAGTTAAAGGAACAAGGATGCTATCTTTCCGGCTTACAGATTACCAAAAACATTTCCGAGAGGGGACAGAATATAGGTCACTTGACTTCAGGGCAGTTCTAAACCCATGTTTAAGCCACACAATCAAAATTACCAGCAAAATGTCCCTTAACAACGTCCAAAAGGGACAGCATTCAATATTTGGTCTATGCAACCCTACACCAGAACGTGTACGTATGTAAACGTATAATGCACACGGTGCACATGTTAACATACATAATAGGAGTAGGTATACAAAACATGAGTAGAAGTGTTGAGTATGGTGATTTTCCTTTGGAGGAATGTGGCTATTTATTAAATGATGTGCTGCAGTTAAATCCCTGCAAGTTTGGGGCGCCCGGGTGGCTCAGTCGGTTAAGCATCCAACCCAGGTCATGATCTCGGGGCTTGTGAATTCAAGCCCCGCGTTGGGCTCTGTGCTGACAGCTCGGTGCCTGAAGCCTGCTTTGGATTCTGTGTCTCCCTCCCTCTCTGCCCCTCCCCAGCTCATGCCCACACTCTGTCTCTGTCAAAAATAAATAAACTTAAAAAAAAAAAATTAAATCCCTGCAAGTTAAATGTGTTCACCAAGTTGAAAGGAGAAATACTGCTGGTAGAGTTTTATTCTCCACCCCAGCAAGAGGGGGGCAACTTCTGCAGACCTGCCTGCCCAGTCACCTGGCAGGCCCCACCCTCCTTGCCTGGCACCTCAAGGAGCCCTCCCTCAACCCAAGGAACAAGGTCAGCTCAGCGGGAGTCCTTGCCATTCCCTCTGCAGGAGGCCTACACCCTGAAAGGAACACCCCTGTCTGCAATTAACCAGGAACATTCACGGATTTTGTTGGGTCTTTATTCCAGGCCTTCATCGTCTTCAACTGCGGCTGCCTCCTCATTGTTTTTTGCTAGGTTACACTTACTCATCCCCAGCGATGGCTATGCGAGCCCCTCCATAAACAGGCAGCACTTGAAAGCTTGCTTCAAGATGAGCAAGAGAGATGCAGAGCCCCTCTTGCTCCAACTGCCTCTGCCCAAGTAGAAACTTATCCAGCTTAACACAGAGCAATGCCATTCCGGCAGCAGGCAAGCAAGAAGATGAGCTTAAATGCTGGGCATGTGATTAGCAAGACAGTGCCCCTGCGGAGAGGCCTCTGTGTCCTCTGCTTTGTTAGATATCTAAAATGGAAAAGGGGGAGAGTTCCAAAATTCAGGAAGGATCTTGCCTGCTTTACAGCCCACTGATCCCATTTCTTTGACCATGAAACCCACAAGAGAAAACCCCTAGAGAAACTAAGCTGTGTACACAAAGCTGATTGAAAAGAATTTGCAGAAATCATTTTTCCCCTAAATAATTATTAGCTAAACACGTGCAACCAAACAGCAAGGAAAAAAAAAAAAATCAGGGTAATTGTATTTCTTACTACCTGGGGCTATATAGTAATTATGCAAATGGCAGGGAATTTGTCACTTTGAGTAACCATAAGTGTGTAAAATAATTTGATTAAGTAAAATACAGTCGCCTTAGTCATCATACTAATTTGACAAGGACTTTAAAAATGTCCCTCAGCTGTCTGCTTCTGGGTAAGAGACGTAAAAACCCATCTTCAAAATGATGCTTCTTTAGGGAGAGGGAAAAAAAACAAAAGAAGAATAACAAATCCAGTAGTTTCACCTTACAAGTAATTGCAAGCCACTGAGTGCTCTCAGGCCTAACACTTTTTAAAGTGACTAGAAATCAGTGAGATGGGAGTTCTGTTACATGCACTCAGTCATCCGGCGAATTATTTCGTCACGACAACCTCCGACTCAGGGTTTGCAAAACTGTAATAGGGAAATGCCCACCACAGGTCCTAGGCACTGTCTGTGCACCCCACCCTGGAGACTCGACAGGCCTTGTCAAGTTTGCATCCTGAGGAAATTCAAATGCATTTGTATGTGAGCCTCGATCCTAACTGCCCAGAGGTGTCAAGGTTTTAATTTCCTGTACACAGCCTTATCGACTCCAGTCCTCGGCAATTTGATAACACACGCGAAGCTCTACACGCAGGGCTGACCTCCAAGAATGGCTTGAGACATCTCAGTGGGTCTCCACACATCACCATGAAGTACACACAAAATAATTTTCTCTCCCTGCAGTTCCCATAGGCCTAAGCCTTCTCCAAAGGGGCCGAGACTTAAGCAGAGATTACATCCTTGCAAGGTCAGTTCAGACTGGAGCCACCCAAAGCAAAGACCCAAGTAAAGGAAAATCGAATTCTCGACCCAGCACACCTTGCCGATCAAACTGGATGGGTCTCTCTTCTTATGCTCAACAAAGTATCGCATAGCCACTCAGGCAGTTTAAGGGACTAGGAGAGAACATCCCCGTGACATTGGCTTATCTGAAGTATGATTTCCAGTTACAACACTGGCAAGTGTAGCAGATTTCAGAATCCACAGCTGGCCGGGGGGTTGCGCGATTACCTTATCTCTACTATCACAGCATCTGGGTGTCAGGGTCAATAACCTTCAGCATTGCCCTGGGAGACCCACCCCCACACTCGCACACACATGGAGGCAAAAAGTTGCTGGTCCCCTGCCCAGCTTAACAATTGGTGTTTGTCTCATATACAAGTCTCCCTTGAGTTTCCTCCCTGGGCAGGTTCTTAAGGGAAAGCGCGCGCGCACACACACACACACACACACACACACACACACACACACACAGTCCTCCTTTACAAAGTTGCTTCTCAAATCACAGGCAACTTTCTGCTTCAGTTCTGCAGTTGGGGAGCTTACACCAGTGCCATTGAAGACACAGGGCAAGCCCTTTTCAGACAGTAAAGGGAGAAATGAAATGAAGCCTCCAAATATAAAACACTGCATCTGAGAAGACAAAATAATAAGGTAGCTGCATGGACTACTGGGATCAAATAGATTAAAATAATGTCGCTGGCACAGAACTTTCGATAACCCCCCTCGCTATCAAAGCAAGCACTGTTGGCAGTGTCCCACGGTGTGCCCTTCATCAGGTACCTGAAAATGCTTCATCGGAGAGGCAGGCTGATTGCCAAGATCATATATAACACACCCCTGGCACATGGACCCTGACAGTGCGTATGATCACCTAGGAAAGCAGGCTCTGAGGTTTCTTAAGAAAGCCATGATGAATTAAAACGCAGACGTCTGCCTTTCCTGCAAACATCCTACAACGTTCCATTCTCAAATTATCCTTGAAGAAGTCACACACAGCTGCAGGAATAACTTTTTATTCCACCTCCAAATTAACAGATGAACAGAAAACTCCCAAGTGGCCCAGAAAAACAAAACCCACAGCAACCTGATTCAGTCAACCCTGGCAAGCAAACTATTTATTTTCATGAGGTTCGGATGGCCACAGAGAGTCCAGGGCAGCGGGGCAGGGCAGAGCCCTGAGCACCCTATCCCTCCACTCCTAGTAATCAAAATAAATTCAGTTTCCCAGGCCTGTCCTCTCCTGGGCCTCCATCCGCCTTCTGCTGGTCACCTGTCGACTCCTGTTACCCTACCCCGCTGAACCAGGCTTTCTATCAGCCCAGGCTGGAAATGCCAGCAGCCCCCCTCTCCCCCCACCACCAACAACCAGGTGGACTGAGTTCCTGCCACTGGCCTACTCTGGGATTAAAGTCAACTTTCTATCTCCCGGTGCCAGCCAGCCCTGCCTTTAGGTATCCAGCTTCACCAGCAGCCCTCTGCTCCTTAACTTTCTAAAGGAGCCCAGGCTACTCATCTAGTTGAAGCTCAGCCTCGTTCCTTTCTAAAACCCTTAGATCATGGCAAGCTAAAAAACTAAGACCAGGCCTTTATCATTCATGGTGTGAAAAGTTCCGTTCCTGTTTGCCACGCATGAATAACGCACCCTACTGAACAAAACTGGCTTCAGGCAAACAAAATGGTAAACCCGAAGGCAGCTGTTGATACACTAATTACCTCCCCAAACACAGACCCCGGTTAGGTAGTACATACTTTGCATACGCTCCAGCACAGACCCACAAATATCTTGTTAATACGCATTTGCATCTTGGTAATACACATACCTATCTTAATATCGTAACAGTCAAAATTCCCTCCGTGAAAGTGCTGATAAACGGACCCCCCACACAGGGACCGTCTGTGCAGGAACTACCGAGAAAAGCGCATTTTTGTACAACAAAAATCTAAACACCGAAGAAAACTGTGCTTTGGGCTTCAGGGCTCACCTGCAGCATACAAGTCAAGGATGCACAGAGACGGGGACTTAAAACACTTTCATCTCACAAGGAGCAAAGGAAATGCAGCTGATTTTCAGGAGCCCTGTAACTTTGGCACCCCAGGAACAGAGCTGAGTTTGAACAATCCTCTCTGCTAACCACAAAGATGACGTTCCCCTACGCTACAAGCCTGCTTGTACTTCCCTCTGACTGTAAGCCCGGGAGTCTTTGGAGACTATGAATGGTACAGGGCACCCACCAGTCCAGTCTTCATTAACTGCACCCCAAGGCCAAGAAGGAGGGATTAGTGGTACATCAGGAAAAGCACGGTTCTATCTGAGGATGTGGTATTCCAACAGCCAAAATCCTGTCCAATTCTATCTCCGTCAAACTTGTTCAGGAACACTCAAAGTCTCTGACGTTTCATTTCATGTTTCAGGTCAATCACCAAAGTAATGATTTAACACTATACACTGACAAAATCTTCTCCTGTGTGGGCAGGGCTGGACTCGGGTCTGGAAGTGCGCTCTCTGGAACTCAAGTTGGGACCACCCGCGCGGGGCAGGACAAGGCGACAAAGTAGGTATTTGACAGTGCTGAGTCATTACAAGCTGTTTCCTCTGATATGCCAGGCACCCCTGGGACGTCTGAGCATTAATATCCCCTGTCAGAAGGCAAATGAAATAGACGCACATAGTGCAAAATGATGCGACCCCCTTGCGGGCGAGAGACCACGGTGGGGAATCGAGGTCTTAAGCACGGGTAGCAGGAGCTACACAAACTCGCAGCTGCTCTCCAGGTACTGTAACTTTATCCCAGACGCCAAAAGATGGCTATTGGGATACGGAGAGGGAATATTCCCCCTGCAGCCCAGGCTCCGAACAGGGCCACACTCGGGTGCATTTTACTCTAAGCTGTTAAATACCACCCCCCACCCTCCGTAATTGGCGCATGGGGAAAGCGCCCGGAGAAAATGATGCATAATGAATTTGTTCTCGAGGCGGATGGAATGGAAAGAGTGGAGGACGCAGGATGCTCAACTGGCTTTTCTTCCCATGTGCAGGTCACCTGAAACCCGCGATGCCTGCCTCTCCAAGGGGGCTCCTGAACTCACCCTCTGGCTGCGCCTTCCCGGCGGGGAAGCAAACGGTTTCCCGGCCACCTGCCCGCCGCCTCTCCTCCCCGGGCACCCCAGGCCCCCGCCGGCCGCGCGAGCAGCTGCCGGCATCCGCGGTCCCGCCCGCTCCCGGCTCGCTCGGCAGCCCGGGCCGGCAGCTCCCCCGGCGGCCGCCGCTGCACCACTCGCCAACCTCCGCGCCGGGCCGAGGTCATGCCCGCCTGCCCCCGGGCCCCAGGCGGCCCCCTCCCCGTGCCAGCCGGCCGCCCGAGCGCCGGGCCGGGGAGGGGGCCCCCGCGGCGGAGTTGGCACGGGGACTCACCAGGTAGGCGCCCACCGTGCCCTGCGCCAGCATCAGGGCGCACTCGGACACCAGGAAGATCTTGATGTTGGAGAAGCAGGACACCTTCTTTTTCTTCTTCTTGTTCCTCTGCGCCTCGTCCCCCTGCAGCTCGCCGCTCCGGCCGCCGCCCGACGAGCCGCCCGGCTTCTTCCCCTGCATCCTTCCCCCGCCGCCGCCGCCGCCGCTTTCCCGCTCGCCCCGGGTGTCGGGCCCGCTGCCGGGCGGGGGTGTGCGCGGCGAGGCTGCGTGCTGTCCCCGCCCCGGGCCCGCGGCGGCCGCCCCCGTCCTGCCGGGGCTGGAGAGGTGGAAGGCACAGCTCCTCGCCGCCGCCGCCGCCGCGCGCGCTCGCCCCTTTCCTCCTCCTCCTCCTACTCCTCCTCCACCTCCTCCACCTCCTCCTCCTCCTCCTCCGCCCTCCCCGCGCCTCCTCCTCCGGCTCGGGCTGTGCCAATCACAGGGGCTCCTCGCGCCGCCCGCCGCCGCCGCCGCCGCCGCCGCCGCTTCGCCGCCCGCGGACGCCCGCCGCTGCCATCGCCCGCTTCCCTTCGCCAGCCGGCCGCGCCGGCCCTCGCCTCCCTGCGTCTGCCCCGAGGCCGGGCCGCCCCTCGCCGCCAGCGCGCCCTCGGGGAGGCGCGAGGGGGACCCGCTCGGGGCGCGCGCGCAGGGAGGGAGGGGGTGCCCAGGAGGGAGGAAGGCGGTGCCCAGCCCCTAGATGGCGCTGCGGAGCACGGGGCGCCCCCGCGGGTGCTGGGCGGTGCTGCGCGAGGAACTGGGGGCGCCGAGGTGGGGTGCGCGGGCGCCCCCGCGGGACGGGGACCGAGTGCTGCGGCTTCGCGGCGCTAGACGGGAGAGGAGGGGCGGTTTCTAGGAAGAGAGCGAAGACCGAGTTACCCAGGGAGGGGTGGACGCGCTCGCTCCCCCTCTGCCCGGGTATTTCTGGGGACAGATGTTGCGCCCTGGGGCTTGGGGAGGTGCCAGAGGTCAGAGCTGCTGGCGGCGTCCGCAACCCGCGGGTCCCTGCTCCTGCTCCCCCGGGCCGCTGGGCGTGCCTAAAGGGCTCCCGACCTCAAGGAAGGAAAGCTCTTCTAGAGAGGGAAGTTCGATTAATCCGTCGAGAACCGCACAGACTATCAGCCGCCCCCAGGCCGCAGTGTCTAGGTGGCTGCAAGGTCGCAGCGACCCCAGCAGAGGGCCTTGTCCAGCCCTCCATCTGCCTGGAGTCCATCCTCAGGAATGATGCAGCCGAGGCTGAAGTCAGCGGGAAGCGATTAGCCCAGGCCTCCCCTAGTATTGTGGCCCAGGCTGCCCTTCCTGGTCTTGGCCTGTAAGCCCGAGCCCCCGAGGCAGCTGCTCTTTATAATCATTACCAGGAGTTTGGGCCACAAGGCACCACCAATAAGATCTACTAGTGGTCCGCAGGCTTTTGGAAGCTCAGAGAAACTGGGAAGGACTGGATCAGTACCAGGAAGCCCTCAGCAACTTCTGCCTGGGCCACTGAGAGGAGGGGTGGTTCAAACAATTGTTTATAAAGCGTTTACTTAATAACGGGTCAAAGAAAACGTGCCATTCTCCTAGGCTCCTGAGAATGGCTTCAATTGAAACTGAAGGCTTTGAATTGAAACACGCAGGCTTCAACTTGAAACTGAAGAGCAATGAACACATCCGAAATGTTTACTTCCTCCCGAAGAATGGGAATGGGAATGGATGGTGTCATGGTGGGGGTGCTGTCTTGCCATGCCATTGAAATAAAAACGGCCTCATCCTCTGGTTCTAGACATGATCTCACCTAGACCTGCTGTCCCTGTCAGATGCTCCCCTCTCCTTGTCTTCGCTGTCTGCTATCTGAATTGGCTCCCCCCAACAGAGGCCTTTTTCCATTTTTCCCCCAATTCCTGTCACCCGGGGCTGCACCAATTCCCAAGAGTCTGTCACCTTCCTGCAGCCCCTTTCCAAATCCCGCCGCCCCCCTCCCCGCCCCCCACGCTGCCTCACAGCAGACTTTTCTACTGAGTCCTGCCTTTGAAGGGCTGGGGCCTCTCAGACACTCTGACGTCAAGGGAGCATCTCCTGACTTTCCTGAGAAGACCTTTGATGAGCTAGCTCCCTGCCTGCCTCTGTGGCTTCGCGCTGCAAAACTGAGATGTTTACTTGTCCCACTGCTGTTGAAACAGCAGAGTGCATTATAGTCCATAAGTGTCGTTCACGTGCTTTGAAATAACAAGAGCTAATTTTTTTCAGTTTATTTATTTTGAGAGAATGGGAGAGGGGCAGAGAGAGAGAGGGAGAGAGAATCCCAAGTGGGCTCTGTGCTGTCAGTGCAGAACCCAAAACGGGGCTCAAACTCGTGAATCGTGGAATTGTGCCCTGAGCCAAAATCAAGGGTCGGGTGCTTAACTCCCTGAGCCACCCAGGCACCCCCAAAGAGCTCATGTTTATTGCATGCTTACTCTGGCCAGGCCCCATTCGAAGTGCTTCACCTGTGTTTACAACTGAACCCTCACAGCCACCCTCTAAGCCAGATACTGTTATTAGCTCATTTTACAGGTCAGAAAACGGAAGCCCAGAAAGGTTGACTCACCTTACCAATGTCACATATCCAGTCAATGGCAGGACCAGCCTTTGAAACAAGTCCAGGTTCTTGATGACTCCCTATCACCCAGTGGTCTGTCTCTTGGGGACAAGGGAACTCATATGGTTTCTGCTTTATAAATGGAGACTCAGAGATATATAGTGACTAGCCCAGTGTTACACAGCTCAAAGGGGACAGGACTTGAATCCAAGTCCAGCTGCCTTCACCCTGTACCACACTGCCTTGTGGGTAGTCCCAGAGGGGCACAGGCTTTTTTCAGTTTGGGGTCATTTATTTTACATAAAAACTGCCCTTAAAGAAATCAAACACTTCTGCCAAAGAGAGGACTCCAGATTAGGATTGTAGCTTCTTCATATAATTAATGGTAAGCGGCCAGAGAAGAATGTTGTGGCTGAAGCCTTAAAGAGTAGTCAGAGTCAGCCGGAAGGAAATCATGTGTCAGCCTCAACAACCATCGGAAAGAATTGAACACATTCAATTTCCTTCCCTCGGCAGTCGTCCTTTATTTACCTGTAGATCGGGGCTCCAGGGTTGAGGAGGTGGGTTTATGAGCAGCAGGTTCTCGTGCTTGGTTTCTCTTGTGTGCAGCGGGAGCAGCAAAGGAACAGGACCATCTTCATATCTGCATGGCACTGGCACGTGACTGCAGATTCAAGCCTCCCAACAGGGAGCGCTGGTCTTATAAGCCCCGTTTCACTCATGATTAAAAGCAGCAGGTGGCTTTTAGGAGCTTACAGCTCCCAAGTGGCGGGAATTGAAAACTGCATTTTCCACCCCAAATTGGTGGGAGCAGCCAGGAGGAGGGGGGAGATCCAGAGGGCCTTCAGCCCTCCCAGGATCTGTTGCATCCCCCTCCAACCAGCCTCTGAAATGGATCGTTGACCATCCTGTGGCAAGCAAGGTAAACAGAGCTTAAATCCCATCCAATTCCTCAACTGGACGGCCTTAACTGTTCCCTTGGAGAAATGCCATAGCCACCACTTCCAGCCTGGACCCTTTTTCATCATGTATCCCCCTAGTGGTGGATGGTAAATTCAGGAACAGTAGGCATTACAAATGCCTGAAGGACCCTTGTGATTATTTTGGCCTTTCTACTACTTTTCTTGCCTAGGTTCTAAATTGGACTTTCCTAAATTAGGTGAAAATAGTGCTAGCTAATCCTGGGGTTCCAACACTCCTTACTTGGTTGGCTGCCAGAGGTATTCCAAACAGTGACAAGCCACGTAATCTGTGACGTAGGGAAGGAAGCATGATGAAAGTCGGGTGACTTGGGAAGACAGACTGGCTTTTGATTCCAAAAATATTAATAAGCCGTACGTAAATGCTTGGGATTAGGATTTGGAGAGCTTTCATCCCCCACCACCAACTCATTTATGTGGGAGAGAAGTGGGTTAACTTCATGGCCATGGGGTGGGGGGGAATGACAATATCTTTCACTGTTACTGGGCTGTGGCAAGATTTCCCAGCAAGCAGCCTCAATGTAATTCAACACAATGAGAAACTGTTGTTCAAGTAATTCACATGAACCATCCTTTGCCAGCTTCAATTTTGTTCACAGGCAAATACAAAGTGGAAAAATAAATGCAAAGAATGATTTCTGATTGTCGCTGGGACGGAAAATAGATGCTTATATTCTCACCCTATGGACGGATTTTTTTTTTTCTTTTTCTGAAAATACAGCAATCGTGCATTGTGTCCAACCAAGGATAGAGTTGGGGCTAGGCCAACTTCTTTGGCTTGAAACTAATATTTGGGCTGAGTTGAAGCCTATTTTCTCTTTCTCAGAGTTTTTCTCTCCCCACCCCCACTTGCCAATTAGCCTTATCCATATGCCTTTCTCCCATATAGCCTGGGTTTGCCACTTACTATATTCAGAGCTCAGTATTTTCAATTATATCTCTTAATTTAAATAGATCACCAAAGAAGTGAAAAGGATAAACATCAGTGTAGATGCAATTTTAAACATGTGAAACCCAAATCCAACTGGAAGACATGGAAGAAAGACCAAAAGAAAGAACATCCACGGAAATTGGACAACCGATAGGAGAAACTCGGGATTTAGAAATGTCTTTTATTTGTGGAAGAGGAGCCTTGAGACAAAAGAAACAATACAAATGATAAACATTTACCAATATTGGTGTATTTGGGGAGTTCATCATTGGCTGCCTTCAACTGATATGTGGGTACATAGAATGTGTTTATCCAAATAGACTGTTAGTTTCTTAAGAGTAGAGTGTTTTACTTTAAAGAATTTTTTTCAGGTTTATTTATTTTTGAGAGAGAGAGAGAGAGAGAGAGAGCAAGCGGGGGGAAAGGTAGAGAGAAAGGGAGACAGAATCCGAAGCAGGCTCCAGGCTCTGAGCTGTCAGCACAGAGCCCAATGCGGGGCTCAAACCAACGAACCGTGAGACTATAACCTGAACTGAAGTCGGACGCCCAACCGACTCAGCCACCCAGGCGCCCCTGTTTTACTTTAAAAATAAAGGATCCTTTGTCCTGTGCAGTGTCTAACAGGCCTCCTGCCAAGAAGCTTAATATTTATGAAAAAGACAGGAAAATGACCCAGAAGGTGTCAAGGTTTATAGACAGCTTCCTTCCAGGTATTGTCCCCAGGGACCTGCTCCCGCATTCCTGGAGCAGCAAGACTTGTCCTCATGAGTGCCTTTCCCGACACAACGCCTTTTCTCTCTCAAGGGCAAGTGTCCCAGTTTTGCTCCCAGTCTCAAAAATGCACACAAACCCTTGTGTTTTAAGGATGGGTACCGATGGTAAATGTGAGCAAATGGAATGAACAAATGAAATGAGCCAGCATCTCTGGCAAAGAGCTGTGAGGTTTCCAAGTTAATAGCATGACAAGAGTTTGGTGGGTCCCGAGCCCAGCAGAAAGTGGCCACAGCTGTCTGCCCTCTTCAGGGGCGGCCAGCTCCAGCCCTGGATACCCCAGGTGGTCATGGCACACTGCAGTCCATTAATCCCCTGGCTGATGGAAGAAAGGACATATGAGAAGACCAGGAAAGAGGGGCACCTAGCTGGCTCAGTCAGTTGAGTGTCCGACTTCAGCTCAGGTCATGATCTCACAGTTCATGAGTTCAAGCCCAACATCGGGCTCATAGCTGTCAGCGCAGAACCCACTTCGGATCTTCTGTCCCCTTCTCTCTGCCCCTCCCCAGCTTGCACTCTCTCAAAAATAAATAAAACATTAAAAAAATAAAATGAAAAGACCAGGAAAGAAAAGCCACGGGTGTAGGGTGCCACTAAAACCTAAAACAAGAGTATTAGTAATAGAGAAAGTAAAGTGTATGCAGATCGAAGAAAGGAACACCCAGCTCGGATTAGGGTCCTCCCCCATACCCAACTTCCTTCTTCCAAACCCTGTCCAGCTCCTCCCCTATGAGACAGCAAATAAAAAGGGTTGAGGAGTGCAAAACGACTGACCAAGAAGGTCATCCTACCTCTGACTGCTTGTTCTGGGCTGAGTTAGATCACCCCAAAATTCATAGGTTGAAGTCCTAATCCCCAGCACCTCAAAATAGGATGGTATTTGGAGGAGGGGCCTTTAAAGAGGTGAGTGAGGTAAAATGAGATCTTTACGGTGGGCCCTCATCCAAGACCAGCATCCTTTTAGAAAGAGGATTAGGACACAGAAAGCTCAAGAAAGGCAACCATGTGAGGACCCAGGGAGCAGAGAGGGTCTGCAAGTCAAGGGGAGAAGCCTCAGAAGACACCAAGCCTGCTGACACCTTGATGTCAGACTTCTAGCAGCCAGAATTGTGAAAAAAAAAAACAATCTCTGGTTAAGCCACCCGGTCTGTCTTTCTTTAGGGCAGCCAGAGCAAGCTACTCCACTACCTTACCCCTCCCCCAGCCCTTCATGGACACGCCAGGCTCTGGCCATAATTAAGTAATTGCAGTCCCTTGAGCTCACCGTGCTTTCTCCTCCTCCAAACATATCCACCTGCTATTCCCTCTGCCCAGGATGCCCTTCCCTCCCCTTTCTTCGGCCGGCTTGCAACCACCAGTACCTTAAGAGTCAGCTAAAAGATCACCTCCCCCAGGAAGCCTTTAAAGAATACCCTCTCATTCTTGTCCTCCCAGCTTCCCACTGCCTCCCCACACCTACATGCCCTTACCACCTATGTCATCCTCTGCCTTAGTGTTTGTCCCGTTGTGGAGGGCACTCGCTGCCCTTCTCCCTGACAAGCCTCCGATCAGTGTCTCCATCTCTACATTTCTGCCCCTGGATGAGGCGGGCCCAGAAGGGCCAGTACTACTGAACAGGGAACAAATCAGCGAGGACACAAGAAGGGACCCTTCCCCGCCTGAGCTGCCCAACAGCTGCAGAACAGGACAAAATGGCAGGAGGAGCCCATAAGCACTGGGAGACAAAGAGATAGGGGACATAATAGTGACAATAGCTGTAAAACCACACCTAGGGAGGCAGGAAGTGAGAGTCTTTCTGGGCTGCCTTCAGGAAGTGAAAACAACAGGAAGTGCCCAGAGCCTCTGCACTCGAAGTGTTGTCCGAGGACCGGCAGCACTGGTGTCACCTGGGAGCTTGCTAGAAACACAGACGCTCAGACCGCAGCCCGTGTGTTCGGAACCAGGATTTAAATTTTCACAAGATCCCCAAGCAATTGATATGCATGTTATGATTTGGGAAGGAGAGAACCGGTCCAGGATGCTGTCAAAAGTAGCTTGGAGTTAGGCGACTTCCGGCAGCACGTCAGCGTTTCTGTGTATTCCCCGCTTCTTTGTACTGAGGGCTTTAGAAGGACAGACTAAGATGAAAAACAGGCACTGGCTATTTTCCTTCTCCTGGAACCATCGCACCACGGAGTCCCACAGAGCATGGGTGACTGACAAGGCCAGGGCATCGGGAGAGGGGTCCTCTTGTGGTTCCATTTTGTGTCTGATTATTGATGTGGCAACACCTCTGAATCTCAGAACTCAAGCTGGGACTTCAGGGTCCTGAAGGCCACGTGAACTTCCCTTTCCCAACTCCCTTTAAAATACCCATGAACACCCAAAAGGGCTGCCAGGACTTAATCTGGCTGCAACCCCAGGATCCCAAATATGGATTGTCCAGTTTCGAATGGGATGACCAAGGAAGAGTGTCTCCTTCCTCCACGGGGAAGAAGGACAAGAGGGCTCTGCATCGGGGACCTGGGCTGATTGCCTAGTCGGAAAGCCTGATGGTCACCTTTTGGCTGCCCGAGGACACTCAGCTCAGTGCTCTCTCATCTTGCTAGATCTATGCAGTTGTAAATCCCCGAAGAGCACAATGGGCCTCAGTGAAAACGGTGGGTGGTTGCAGTGTATGTCCTGGGATATAAAGTGTATAGTAATATAGGGAGTGGGTAATATAGTAATGCAGGTGGGGGTGGGGATGGGAAAAACATGTTCGATTATCTAATGGCATGTAACAAGCCACCCCAAAACTTAATGGCTTAAGCAACAAGGTTCATGGATTCATTTTCCTCCAGAATCTGCAATCTGGGCAGGGCTCGGTGGGAAGGACTGGACTCTGTCATCAGCCGGGGCAGCTGCGGGACTGAGGGCTGGAATCACTGACGGTCTCACTCATTCGCATGCCTGTGTCCTGGGCTAGAAAGGTTCACACGGCTGGGGGCTGGAACATCTGTGCCTTCCTGCAGCTCCTGGCATCTCTGCTTGTGTTCTCTCTTCATGATCTCTCCAGAATGGCAGCCTTGGGGATGCCAGACCATGGGACTTTTATGACCTAGCCTTCAGTCATGCAGCATCATTTCCGCCACATTCTGTGGATGGAGGCAGCCACAAAGCTCCACCTAGACTCAGGGGAAGAGATCACAGAAGTCATCTCTCAATGAAAGTGGGTCAGAGCCACGTTGTTAGAAGAACCTAGGAGATGGGATAAACATTGCTGTGGCCATCCTTGGAAAACACAATCTGCCACATACATTGAAAGCATTGCCTTTCTTGGAATCAAAGCCCCTCATGCACCGTTTTGGGCCACAAAAAGACTATGAAATGTTTTAAGTTATTTAATAATTAATTCATTTCCCATTTACAAAGGAATAGTCAGGGAAGCGGGAGAAATTTCTGCCATGATCTAGCAGTTCACATTGCTAGCTAGGCACTGGAAACTAGGGCAGAGAGTATGCACCATAACTTGCTCTCCAATTTAATTTTTAAGAGGAAGATTCTAGCAGATCCAAAGTACAACCAGCTTCTATAGGTATCCCTTCTTTTAAGAAGCAATGAGTGTGCATGTGTTGGAAGGTGGGATAAAGATACATTGCATCTATGAAAAATATTCTGTAACATAAAACAGACTCCCCAGACCAATAAGACAAAGAAAAAGCCTACTTATTTAAAACAAACAAACAAAAAAGTTGACTAGATAAGACAAGAAAAAATTTAATCCCGCTGTTTTGTGTTCTTAAAAAATACTAACCGGATGTACTTTCTGAAATAATGAAGCATTAGATGACAAAGATGATGCTTGGGATTCCAACTGAATTCAAAGAGGAAACTGGAAGATAAGAATAGGACTCTGGTAAGCTAAAATTAAAATTGTGGCATTGACATCTGATCTCGAGGCAGTAAAGATCACAATAAAAATTTCGGAAAACCCAGTAACTGATGTAGGAAACAAGCCGAATAAGTTTCCTATCAACATAGAGAAGAGAAAGAGAGATAAAAATGATGAGAGAAAAGATGGATGATTTGGTAGATCACAAATAAAGACTTACGACATGTATAAGAAGGACCCCCTTCCCCCACAGAAAGATATAACCAGAACAAACGATGTTGCTACAACATTGGAGACAAAGAATGGAAGAAAACTTTTCAAGCTGGAAAAAAAAAAAAAAATGGAATGTACAATTTAAACTAGTACACCGTCTCTAGGCAAAATTAATGAAGAGATATTCACAGTTAGACATAATATAGCAAATTTGTTTGACTATAAAGGATTTTTTTTTTAATTCTGCAAACATCCAGACAAAGCATTAAAGTTACTTATCATCAAACGAAAAGTCTAAATCAACTGTGCATCCCAAGATTGGATGCCAGATGATAATGGAACAAAGTCTAAATGGTACTGAAAGAAAATGGTCTTGACTCAAGCTGAAATGCTAATTTGCAAAGAAAACAAAAAAGACATTCTTAGATATTCTAATCAAGGGCTCAAAAAAGATACCACCCCTGTGCTTTTCTTGAAAAATTTACCTAAAGATACGTTCAAATGGAAAAACATATTAATTAAAGACAAAAACTCAAGAATAAAAGAGGTGGCTTCAAAACCATTGTGACAGTCCCAGCTAAACATACAGAATTAAGTAAAAAAATAAATAAAATAAAAAAATAAAAAAATGCTATAAATAAAATAGCAGTACAAATGGAAAGTTTTTGTTGTTGTTTCTTGAAATAGAATAACTAAAAATAAGACCAATAATAAATAGGTCCATAATTCCAAATGACATTGGCAAAGATGGGAAAAAGAGTATGTGGGGAAGTAGAAGCATGCCCCATTCCTTGTCTTACAGGAGAAGGAATCAAAAGTTATGAATTATGCTCATGAATTTGATAATTAGAGAAGGTATGCATTCAAGTGTGATTTTGAAAAACCTAATTCAAATAATTCGAGATAATATATGCTTGTAAAAATTAGGAAGATGAAAAATGAGAACAATTATAATATTGGGAAGAAAACAGTATAACATAATGGTCAAAATCGTGTGCTTTTGAGTTAGGGAAATTTGTTTTCAGAAAGTGGTTCTGGCACTGACTCACTTTGGTCTGGAAAATGCAGAGCCTGTTTTCCTGTATGTAAAAGTAGAATAGCATGGGGAATTGTGGGGATTAAAGAGAATCTTTATTGAAAGAACTTAATCCAATGTCAATAAACAAGTTGTTGTAAATCGTTTTGGCCATCATTACTTTTTTTTCATTATCATTTACAGAAAAAGATTGAAAATACTTGGGTCTCCCCAAGCTTCCCCAGGAAGCTCTCCTGGCTCTGTTTTCTGAACCTACTCCTCAACTGTGTTTGCTTTTTGAAAACTCTTTGATTTGGATGCTGTTCTAGATTTCTGACCAATTCCACAGACTCGCGATTTAGAATGTTCCTCTCTTTGCAACATGGCCTTGGCTATGACCAAGTTTGAGCTTTCCCTTGTTTTCATGCCTGTAGCTGTTTCTCCTGTCAGTGGTCAGGCTTAGTTCCCCTGAACTCTGCCTGAGCAAACCCCCAGATATCCCAAATAATCATCCAGGATGAGAAAATGGGACAGTTACAACAATAAATGTAAATGACTCATCCTCCTACATTAAAATGTTAAAACATCAGGATTGGGGAAAGAAAATCCAACTGTGACCTACTCATGAGAAATGTATCCAGAACAAAAATACAAAATGATACAAATAGATTAAAAATAAAAAATGAATAAAGACTTACTAGAAAAACATAAACAAAGAAAAAAATGAAGATATTAATATCAAGTTCAAACAAGACTAGAAACAGGGCCAAAAATATTAAATGAGTCAAAGTATGCATGAAAATGTGCAGCCTTCAAGATATAAAAGGGATATATATTTTATGCATCAACTACATGAAGCAAAGATGTACAAGAAGAAATGGACAGAAACAATTATTTTATGCAAGCCTTTTATAGAATGACTGGTCTTTGGAAAAACAAGTAGACAAAACAGATACATTTCAAAGGATTTGTACTATATATAATTAAAATGTATTTAAAACAAGGGAAACAGAATAAAAGATTTTCTAAAGATAAGCATAGAAAAAAATGAACAAATTATTAAAAATAGAAACAGTAAAGTTGATGCACAAATCCAAGAACTGTTTTTTTAACGCAACTCAAGAATATATGAGTAGAGGGAGAAAAAAAAAATTAAAGTAAAACAGAAATGTAAAAATAAGAACAGGAAATTTTTAGCAAATCAAAAAGTATTATTCAAAAACAATGTGTTAGTAAATTTGGAAAACTGAAGTAAATAGATATTTTCATGGAACACTTGACCTGATCCTAGAATGATTACCTATAAAGATATCCCATTGCTTTAAAATTTCACCAGTGATAACTTTCAGACTTTCACAAGGACAGATAATTCCACGTCATATGATTTTTCCAGATATAAAAACAAAAGCTGAAAATATAAAGATTCACTGTGTGAAGTTAACATTACACTGATATAAAACTAACAAAGATAGGGGCACCTGGTGGCTCAGTCAGTTAAGCATCTGACTTCTATTCAGGTTATGATCTCATCGTTCCCGAGTTTGAGCCCTGCATCAGGCTCTGTGCTGACAGCTCAGAGCCTGGAACCTGTTCAGATTCTGTCTCTCCCTTTCTCTCTGCCTCTCACCCACTTGCACTCTGTCTCTCTCTCAAAAATAAATAAACATTAAAAAAAAAAAATTGGAAAGGTAGCCCAACCAAAGAACAATAAATACTATTATAATTTTGCAATGACATGTTACGTATTTCAATATGATGAAAACCAAAAGATAAGCCAATATTATGTTGCTTATATGATGTAGTGATTCTACAGTTTATACAGATTAAAAACAAGTTAAAAAATGATGTAAATATTGAAAATCAGGCAATTATATTAAGGAAGCACGTCCTACAAGGTATTAAAATATATTGCAAGCAACATCCAACAAAACAGTATGGTAGAAACTCAAGAACTGCCAGACAGATTGATAGAATTGAGCAATCATCCCTGAAATAGAGTCTAGTAAAGCTTAGTAAAGTAAGCACAACAAAAATCTGAAAGGAACGGGTTGTTCATCAAATGTTTGAGAAAATTGATAGACTCAAATTATAGCCTCGCCGTGGAACAGGCCAACACAAAAACAACAATAAAAACAAATAGATGAAAGAACAGCACGTAGACAAAAATATAAGTGAATAATTATTAGATCTCTGGAGAGGGAAAGACATTCTACACACAAGAGCAACAGAAATAGTTACAAAGGAAAAGCTGGATAGACTTTATCATTACACAATTAGGACTACCCTATGCCAAGAAACATCACTCGCAACAATGAACTCACAAACTGGGAAAGGTGATTTAGCAATGGGGCAGGAGGGTAATGTCAAACATAAAGTGCCTTTACAAATCGATAAGTAAAACTCTATTACTCCAAAAGAAATGTCAGAGGATCCACACAGAAAATGTAAAGAAACACAAAATTCAATGACCATGCAAAAATATTCACACTCGCAACTAATCAAACAACTGCTAACGAAAACAAATACGAGATACATTTTATTCACCCTCCAACGTGGCAAAACATTTTCTAAAGAAAATTTTCGGGGTGCCTGGGTAACTTGGCTGCTTAAGCTTCCCACTGGCTCAGGTCATGACCTCATGGTTCATGAGTTCGAGCCCCACATCAGGCTCTGTGCTGACGCTCAGAGCCTGGAGGCTGCTTCGGATTCAGTGTCTCCTTCTCTCTCTGCGTCTCGCCCTCTCATGATCTGTCTCTGTCTCTCAAAAATGAATAAATGTGAAAAATTAAAAAAAAAAAAGAAAAGAAAAAATTGTGCTCGTGGAAGTTTGATGGAAAGGCTCACTAGCAAAGTGCTGGCAGAGGTGTGAATTCGTGCCACTCTGTGGAAAGTGGTTCGGTCCTGCCTATCAGGGCACTCAAACTGTTCACTTCCATTGGCTCAATAATTCTCTTCTACTGAATCTGTCTGAAGAAAATCATCAGAGACACAAGCAAAAATTCAAGTACGATGCTTTATCGTTTGTTGCTTAATGTGTAATGAATAACTGTTTATAATACTGAAAAATTGGGAAGGATGTATATGCTCATTAATCAGGGACTGGCAAAATGACATTACGTTTTCACTGAAAGACAGTATTCACCCGTTTTTTTGTTTGTTGTTTTTTGAAGTAGTCTTCACACACAATGTGGGGTTTGAACTCACATCCCTGAGATCAAAAGTCACATGTTTTATCCACTGAAGGAGCCGGGCACCCCAAGTAATCACTCGTTTTTTTCAATGTTTATTTGTTTGTTTATTTATTTCTTTTGAGAGAGAGAGAGAGAGCGAGAGAGAGCGCACGCTCAAGTGAGCGGGGGAGAGGAGCAGAGAGAGACAGGAGAGAGAGAATCCCAAGCAGGCTTCCTACCATCAGCTCAGAGTCTGACTCAGGGCTAGATCTCACATGGACCGTGAGATCACAACCTGAGCTGAATCCAGCGTTTGGATGCTTAACCGACTGAGCCACCCAGGTGCCCCGGTAGTCACCCTTTTTTAAAACTATTTTTTATAAAACATTATAAGAAAGGAGAAATGCTCTTGATAAAGTAATAAGTGAAAAAAACAAGGAGAACTCCAGATGGGATGTGTAGTGTGGTCCAATTTTTGTTGTACACACATACACATACACACACACATACGCAGCATATTTAGGACGATGGGTCCTGGAGTCAGAGTCAGACTACCTGAATTTGAGTCACCTGAATTTGAATTTACCACCTACTAGTTTACGACCATGAATAATTTGCTTAACCTTCCTAAACGTCAATTTACCTATCTTTCAAATGGGAATAAAATTAGAACCTGTCCCAGCACGTTGCTATGAGTATTGGAAGAGGTATGGAATGCCCAGCGCCTGGCACAGAGCCTGGCTCTCTCATAGCAGGTTTGATGTTCATGTACATTTCCAAGTTACCATTAAATATATATATATATATATATATATATATATATATATATATATATGCATTAGAATTACAATTAAAAAAAATTATACCTACTCCATCATTTCTGGACCCAGTTTGTCTTGTTTAATGGGAAGCCTCCAGCAAACTAACATTTCTCAAGTGCCCTGCCCCAGCTCAAAGGCATAAAATGAAACTCAGGCTGCTGTGAGATTTAAACTCCATCCTGCTAAGGTTATTTTGAATAGGAGATCAGATGTATAGGCGTATCTTTGTTTTCTCTTACGTTCCATCTCTTATCTCTTTAAGCAATTGTTGTCCCTTTTCCTCGTCCAGAGCCCTCTCCCTAAGTGTAAAGGTAACAGGGTATCTTTGGCACAACTCCAAAGATAATGGTGGCTCCCATCCCCCACCCAACTGGTGAATGGAAGCTAAACCCGTAGCAGCCAGAGCGAACCCTGGTGGCATTCCAGATCCCTTACACAAAGGGGTCAGTAAGTTAGTTACCAGTCAAGGAAGGCACTCATTAAAAATGTAAGAAAACAAGGATTTCTAGAAGGAAATATATTAACTGAGCTAAGACAGGGCAAAGACGCTGCTCTCCTTTTCATGTTGTCACTGAGACTCTCAAGAGATCACATCTTTCTTCCTTCAGATTCCTACGGTCGAATATGTTGGAAGTCAATGACTAAAAACTATGGGGGCAGATACAGAGCTGGTGGTAGAGGACGTATGGATGAAGGGGAAAGTGGTGTTCTCCAAGGCTGAATCCCAACCAGAGAAGACTCTTCAGATACAGTGAAGCCAAGCCTTTCTTATAATTGAGGAAAATCAATATGCGGCCATCCGGAACAATTACTCCTCAGGGGCAAGAAACACTTAGGTACATTGCCCAGGGGCTGAGAGAATTCACTGGGGATGAGACTGAAAATCGGTGACCACAATAGCTCCAATGAGGTGTTGGAACAAAGACCAATTTCTCAGAGTCCTTGAATGTCAGTGTGATGTGAAGACAAACACAAAAGCCAATATCATGGGTAGAACTATAAAAGAAGGAAGGTTCAAGCTGAGGTCATGTATTGCATAATATATTAGAAAGTCTTAGAGGTCAATAAAACCTCATGCTATAAGGTGAGTAAAGTACAGACACTTAATTATGTTAATAATAGTCGAAAAAAAAATCAATGTGAACACATGATGTTAAAAAGCAATCGTTTTCCCGCTAGAAGTATGTGAACAGCAGCATCATTCTCTTCACTGCCTATTCTCACATGAAGCCCTCATCACCCAGATTTGGATCTCTGATTCTTCGCGGTATGGAACTAACATGTCTGGCATGGGCCCAAGTTCACGCGCCTGAGCAGATATGCACAGACTAGAATCGTCCTGGAATACCCTATGGTTGCCAAAAAGCAGAGATGCTTTCAAAGATGCCAGGAACAATGCTGAAAGAACAAAAGACGTAGCTTAAGAAGTTTCCCACCAGCCAAATTGGAATTTGAGCATCAGAATGGGTATAATAATCGTGGTTAATTGAAATATGTTGAGTTTGTGAAAGGCCATAATTTCATAATGTTATTAAGAGTAAAAGTTCATATAAAGTACACCAAAGGTAATTAGGATGAGCAGAGAAGTTGGCTATAAAGGGACTTGCTTAATTTTTTATTAATTTTAATGAGGAGGTTAACACAAATTGGTATTTTATTTCTTCTATTAATGGTTTGATTTTAAAACAGAGACATGAAACTGATGTCTATCTGAGTGAGTACAGGAGGGAAAACACAGGAAACTAAGCCAAATCACCCTCAGAAAATATACAGAACCAAGAGTAGAGACTTAATGACACCAATGTTCACACACAATAACTCGACAGAAAGGAGGCTCAAAACTGTGTTCCAAGATGATGAATAGGCCAAATGCCTTGCAAGGAGCCCTCACTGCATAACCTTGTTCTCCCGCTCCTGGGAGATGAAACCATGACTTATAATGAGACACTGGTCTGGCATCCATACATTTTAAATAATGCCAATAGACCAAGTTATCACAATGACACAATGACAGGACAATGGGTTATGTCATGCTGGTCAAGAAGGACTTCAACATTTCCTTTCCTTTCCTTTCCTTTCCTTTCCTTTCCTTTCCTTTCCTTTCCTTTCCTTTCCTTTCCTTTCCTTTCCTTTCCTTTCCTCTCCAGACAGAGAGAGAGCATGTGTGCAAGCAAGGGAGAGGGGCAGAGGGGAAGAGAGAATCTCAAAGCAGGCTCCACACTCAGCATGGAGTCCAACACCATTTGATCCCATGACCCTGAGGTCATGACCTGAGCCAAAATCAAGAGTTGGACACTCAACTGAATGAGCCACCCAGGCACCCCAAGATTTCAACATTTAATGAGGGAAACTCCAGGTTACTAAAAACAATAATCCATGGGAAAAGCTTGGACCTACATTTTTTCTTAATTGATATAGAAAGAAAAGATTATCTTAAAAAGAAAGTTTCAGCCTGCTGTCCTGGCTTGGGTTTGAAAAGCATTGGGAGAAATAACCTGGGTTTGTGCCATAACCAGGAATCGACTGATCAACCAGATCCTGTAACCTTGGCTATCTGAATTGATACTTATTTTCTTTCTGATCTGGTAAGAATACTATTCCTTTGGGAAGGTTTGTAATTAAGCACCACTGTAATTTTAGGAAGTATGGAAGTGACATTAAAATAATAAAGAAATTGGGAAGCAAACAAGAGGTTGACGTTTTAGGTATAGGTTTAGGTACAAGTATAGTAATGTTTTTTTTGTAATCATTATATTTGTGTACATTTTATTTGCTGTGTGAAGTGTTTGAAATGCTCAAAACAATGTCAACTAAAAAAGTATTTTATTATTTTTTAAATATTTATTTATTTTTGGGAGAGCCCAAGCGATGGAGGGACAGAGAAAGAGGGACAGAGGATCCGAAGTGGGCTCTCCACTGACAGGCTAACAGCAGCAAGCCTGGTGTAGGACTTAAACTCACGAACCACGAGATCATGACCTGAGCTGAAGTCAGTCGCTCAACAGACTGAGCCCCAGGTACCCCCCAAAAAATGTATTTTGAAAAAATAACACATCAAAAAAAAAAAATAAATAACACATCAAGGATTTTCTATGAACCTTTCAAGGTTAGTTTCTATTGCATTTTGGGGAACAGAAGCAGATCATAATAGGTTGAGGAGTATATAGAACAGGGCCGGGACTCTGGTAAGACACGTGAGGTGAACATTCACCTTGGGAGCAAAATCTAAGGGGGTGCCACAAAACAAAATAATCATGATTAATAATATTTTAAGGCAGCGTTTTTAAAATATCAAAGTTAATTCAAAAAAAAAAGTCTATGATAAGCAAAATGTCAGCATGTTTTAAATACTGACAGGGTGAAAATTAAGAGGGTATGGACAGTAAGTGCATACAATGGGTTCTTTTTCTGAAGCCATCTGGGTGCAAAGAAGGAGAGAGGTGTTGCTAGGGGTGAGCTCCAAGTCTATGGAGGTGAGTTGGCTTGCTTGTTGGTTTAAAGAAGGTAGAAGCTTGCACATACGTCTACACTAAGGAGGGGACCTGAGTCCTTTCCTTCCTGGTCCAGCAGCGTCATTACAAGGAGGTGGAGGAATTTGGGCAGTCCAGATGGAGATACGGGGCAAACAATTCTTCCCAGGGTCATGGTATTACGGTGAGAGGAGGAAGGCAAGGTCTGTCATGGCAGAGCAGGTGTCCTGCCCCAAATGGCAAGCAATTGTCTCTCCCTTGCTATGCATTGGAGACACAGGGGGGCGTCAAAACGTGCTAATACCTGGTTCTCAACCACCTACCCTACAGCCTGATTTAATGGGTCATCCTCAGACCCCTCTCCAGCATGGTTTGAGTATCAAAAGTTTTAAAAGCTCCCAGGTAGGGGTCCCTGGGTGGCTCAGTCAGTGAAGCATCCGACTTTGGCTCAGGTCATGATCTGGTGGTTTGGTTGTGGGCTCGAGCCCCACAGGGGGTTCTGCCCTGGTGGCATGGAGCCCGCTTGGGATTCTCTCTGTCTCTCCCTCTCTCTCTGCCCCTTCCCTGCTCTCTTTCTCAAAAATAAACAAACTTAAAAAAATTTAAAGCTCCCAGGTAAAACAGCTCCACTGCTCTACATCTCCCATGGATCCACCTTGTGAGCCCCAATCCCAGCCTCTATGTGGCCATTTCCAGGAGGAGGGCAGAGGAGAGAGGAAATAGTCCCTTTCCCGGCCTTTGACTCAGGATCACAGGCAGGCAGGATCTGATGATTTTCCCTTCAAGGGTTCTGTGCCTTAAACTTTTCCCCATCGAAGCCAATCAATTATCTGGTGGTGATATTAGAGGCAGGTCCTGCCTGGTCCTCAGTGCTGGATTCCCAGAGCTCGTGCACACAAGGGAGTGCTCACCTCTAATCATTTCCCTTTGAAATTCCAACTAACACATTAGGTTGGAACAGCCCTTGTGTCCCGGGCCACAAGTCTTTCGCTTTTATTTTCAAACTTCAAAGTTTAGCTTTGAAATAAAAGGTGCATTTCATCGCATAAGCCTCCAGTTTTTCCCAGGTGCAAGAAATTTTGGTTTAATCAATTCTTTGGGAATTTTATTGCTGTCAGTTCACTCTTTTCTCTGAAAGTGCTTCAGATCTACAATAGCTGAATATTTGCCTTATTTCTATCTTTGAAGTAGTACAGCAGCTTTGTTCTACACGACCTGAAATTAACGACTCAAGTCGGGACTTACCCATTCTGAGGCTTCCTCTCTCTCTCTCTCTCTTTTTCTTTTTCCAAACCAAATACAATTATTTGATCTAACCAAACAATTATATAAGCCTTAAAGTAAGAGGAAAAAAAAAGAAGAAAATGAAGATATGCCACACAACAGTCTCAGTGGAAGAGACCTGGGAGCAGAGTGTGTCTCACACGCAGAGCAGCACGGAGCACGTAGTGGGTGCCTGTTAATTACTGTTTGAACGAATGAATGATCAGTTCACCTGCCATCACTGCTCTTCATCAAAGCCAAAGCGTCTTCCCTGCATGAAGTAATCACAGTAGCACAAAACAGGGAGAAGGTAGGGAGATTTCTTTTTCTGGGATGTTCATAATGACCAACGTGGGGTCTTAAAGGAAATAAAATTAGAAGCTGGCTGGTGAGAAGTTCCCACCTCTTCCACCCAATTTAAGGTTAGACTGCAGAAAGAGCAACTGTCCCACCTCTCGTTGCTGGGGCCACCTCTGCTGTTTCGACTCAAGGGTGGCAGAGCACTAGCGACCAAGGAAGCAGCTCGCAGCACGTTCTCCAACCCCTTGGAGCAGTGTGCCCTTGCTCCGAAGGAACGACCTGCCAAGGAGCTTCCCGAGCCCCACATTCTAGCCTAGGACACACAACGGGACATTTAGGTCTGCTTACCACACCACCCAAGTACAGAGCAGGGCAAAAGCTGAACACGCTCCTAGGAATTCACACGTGTGTTTTGGTCACTCAGGATCAGAGCACTTGCTTGAAAAAGGATCGAGCATTTCATCTGGATGGGCTGTAGTGTAACCGGACACTTCTACAATGCAGGGCATCGTTGGCTTCTGTCAAGAAGCTCTTGTAGCAGAACTCTGAAAATACAAGGATGTCCTTATTGTCTAATCTCGTAACAACTTGGGATTTCAAATCTTTGAGTTCTGAGATGGCCCAGGAAAAGCGGAAAAATTCTTGGGTCCTGTTTGCTATGGAGCCATATATGGGGAGGGGAGCGGGGAAGGAATTGTGCCTTCCCGCTTTCACTTTTTAATTACCATATAATTAATATATGGTGTTAAATTAGCTTTAGGTGTACAATATAACGATTCAACAAGTCTATATATTTCTCAGCATAAGTACTGGATAAGTAAGGATGAGAGAGACAGAGCTCGAGGGGCAGAGAGAGAGGGAGAGAGACACAGAATCCGAAACAGGCTCCAAGCTGTGAGCACAGAGCCCGACTCGGGGCTCAAACTCACGAACTATGAGATCACGACCTGAGCTGAAGTCTGATGCCTGAACGACTGAGCCACCCAGGCACCCCTTCTCTTAAGCCTTTTTGTCTATTTCACCCATCCCCCCACCCACCTCCTCTCTGGCAACAATCATTTTATTTTCTATATTTAAGACTGTTTTTTGTTTACCCCATTTTTTTCTTTGTTTCTTTTTTAAAAATATGTACTCTTTTGGGGGGAGAATGCAAGCTGCGGAGGGGCAGAGAGAGGGGAACAGAGGATCGGAAGCGGGCTCTGCACTGACAGGCTGACAGCAGTGAGCCCGATCTGGTGTTCAAACTCATGAACCATGAGATTGTGACCTGAGCCGAAGTTAGATGCTCAACTGAGCCACCCAGGTGCCCCTGTTTGTTTCTTAAACTGTACATATGAGTGAAATCATATGGTATTTGTCTTTCTCTGACTGACTTAGCATAATACTCTCTAGATCCATGCATGTTGTTGCAAATGGTAAAATCTCATCCTTTTTTGTGGCTAATATTTCATTTTATAGATAGATAGATAGATAGATAGATAGAGATAGAGATAGAGATAGAGATAGAGATAGAGATATATCTCACAACTTTGTCCATTCACGTACAGGTGAATATTTGGGTTGCTTCCATTTCTTGGCTATTGTAAACAATGCTGCAGTAAACATAGGGGTAATTATATCTTTTCAAATGAGTGATTTTGTTTTCTTTGGGTAAATACTTAGTGGTGGAATTACTGGACTATATGGTAACTCTATTTTTAATTTTTTGAGGAACTGCCATACTGTTTCTCACAAGGGAGGCACCAATTTGCATGTCCGTCAACGGTGTGCGAGGGTTCCTTTTTTCCCACATCCTCACCAACACTTATTTTTTGTGTTTTTGATTTTAGCCATTCTGACAGGTGTAAAGCAGTATCTCATAGTGATTTTAATTTGCATTTCCCCTATGACTAGTAACGTTGAGCATACAGATGGCCAACAGTCATTATCACTTTTTTGAAGTCCCAAGAAACACCTTTGAAGGGATGCTGGGACGGGCATGAACTTCTACACTGATTTCGAGAGGATGGGCCAAGAGGAATGGCATCATGCATACACCAGATGGAGTGCATCCTTCTATGAGCCTGTTACAAATCACACTTTTTTGTCCAGTGCCGCAAGCTATTTGCCCTGTCCGGAACACTTGGCCCCTGGAAATGAGCCTCTTCTAAAAAAGCAGTGAGAAGAAATGGTTTTAATACCTCCCCATGTATGTATGTAATGGTGGTAATTTATCGTGTTACAGATCTGCATGTCAATGCACGGCACGTTTAGCATGGCAACAAAGAACAGAGTCAAGTTCAGATTGAAGAAATCGTGGGTGATCATTATAATCAAAGAGCGTAACCCTATTTACTTTCAAAAGTCTGATTTTTAAGAGTAATTTCTAGGTAGGAATCCATCTTATTTCTATTAAAGATTTCAAGAGAAACTGATTCACTGAAATGACGTCCTTTTCCTTTGGAGATTTCACACTAAAGGGATTTAAAATTAACCCTGGCCTCTTTCTCTCAATGGGCTTTGCACAGACTGTTCCTCCAGGATGGAATGTTCAGCTCCTCGGTCATTGGTCCCAGCACCAGGCCTCAGTTTATGTTAGGGGCTGTAGTTGGAGATAGGGTCTTTAAAGAGCTAATTAAGGTCAAATGAGGTCATGTGGGTGGGTCCTAATCTGATAGCACTTCTCCTAAGAAGAGAAGATTAGGACAGATACACAGAGGGGAGAGCATGTGAAGACACAGAGAAGATGGCCATCTACACCCAAGGAGAGAGGGCTCAGGAGGAACTAACCTTGCTGACCACTTGATCTGGGACTTCCAGCCATCAGAACTGTGTGAGGGAATAAATTTCTGTGGTTTAAGCCACCCGGTCTTTGATTTTTTGTTATGGCAGCTCTCACAAACGAATACAGTTTCCTGATCACTTATTTACAGAGGCCTTCCATCTAGATCAGTTCCGCCTAGGGGCCCCTGGGTGGTTCAGTCGATTAAGCATCCGACTTTGGCTCAGGTCATAATCTCACCACTCGTGAATTCGAGCTCCGCATTGGGCTTTGTGCTGACAGCTCAGAGCCTAGGGCCTGCTTCAGATTCTGTGTCTCCCTCTCTCTCTGCCCCTCTCCCACTCATGCTCTGTCTCTGTCTCCTTCAAAAATAAATAAACATTAAAAAAAATCTTAAATCAGGTCAGCCTATATGTCTCCTTGGGCCACCCTGCGTTATTCTTTCGCAACTCTTACTGTAATTTGTAGCCACTGTAATAGGTAGAACTTAAGATGCCATTGATTGTAAAATGCACCACTCTAGTATGGACGTATGGGAACATTTAAAAAAAAAATTCAACCTTAGCCCCTTGTGGAAGCAGGTAGAAAAATCTCTCCTGGCAGTTTGAACCAGAAGGCGAACATCATACAGGTTTGTGGTGTGAGGTCTGACTACAAGTGTGGTCCAGGAAACCTTGGAGCAGAGAATGTAGTGTAAAGACAGTGGTAGTTGTGGTGGTGGGGGTGTGTGTCCCAAGTTGGGAGTAGCCCCAGGTAAAAGAAACAAATGCTAATGCTCTCTGGAAGAATTGGACTCCCAGGCCAACTCCATGGTAAGAATGGTATTAAGAGTCTTGATATTGGATACGCTGAGATATTTAAATAAATAGTTGCATCTCAAAATAAATGAGATACGCTACAATCAATTTGCATGGATATTTGCTTAATAACTAAGACTTGTAGATAGCGTTGGCGTCTATGCTCACACCCTTACCTCCTTTTCCTGGTAGAGTGCTGGTACATAGTGGGCACTCGATAAGTAGGAATGGGATAAATGAGTGAAGCAAATTCTTCCGAGCTTTACCACTGAAGTCCAATTCTATTTACTATTTACATGTGTGTGTTTAATGAGCTTCTAGTCCAGCGGCAAGAATATTACACTTGGAATTCTGGAAACTTCGGTTTTGGCCTTAGCACCTTTATTGATTAGCCCTAAGTTTCTGGGCAAAGGCCTTAAACTTTCTGGTTCACTTTTTACGTCTCTGTAAAAGCGTATCTTGTGATCTCCAAGGTCCCTTCCAATTCTAATATATTGTGCTTCAATTGTAATATAAAAATAATAATGAAGTGGGTGCGTATTCATCATCATTATCGTTACCACCTAACCTCTCCTAGGTAATCAGATAGGCAATTGTCATGGTGCTGAGAACTTGGTCATCCAGGAAATCCTCATATGATTCTCTCTTCATCATTACAACACAAAGATGGTATCTTTCTTGATTGTTTCAGGTATTTTCGTGCAGTGATGTAAATGGCAGTGCGTTGATGATAAAGGGTAGGAAACGGAGCCTGAGGAAAATAAAATGTGATTGAAAGAGTCAGGTATTTGTCATGGATAGGAGAGAGTCCGAGGCTTTGAATCAAGGCAGAGAGAAATCACTGAGATCAAGGCAAATTGTGTCTAAGAAGTAAAGTAGATTTATAAAAAAATAGGCCAACATAAACCCTGAAGCTTTGAGCCATGCCAAAGACAATTTATGGCCAATCAGGAACCAAAGGATTCTTTTTTTTTTTTAAGTTTATTTTTTTTTGGAGGGGGAGAGAGAGAGAGAAAGAGAGAAAGAGAATGAGCAGGGGAGGGGCAGAGAGAGGGAGAGAGAGAATCCCAAGCGGGCTCCGTGATGTCAACGCATGGAGCCTGACACAGAGCTCGATCTCACGAAGCGTGAGATCGTAACCTGGGCCTAAATCAAGAGTTGGATGCTCAACTGACTGAGCCACCCAGGTTCCCCAGGAACCAACGGATTCTTAAAAGTTGAAGGCAGAGAGAAAAGCAAGGAAGAATACAAGGGAGAGCCAGTCTATCAGGGGCAGTGTGCCCCACGGCTGCCCTGTCTCAGGAAAACTTCTGGTCCATTCTGCCAGTTTCATCAGTTTCCCCTCCCCTCATCAAAGTTCAAGACTCTGTTCAGGTGCTGACAAGTTTCTAGTGTGTTGTCTGTAGGCAATAGGCCAGTCAAGGAGAGGACCCCAGTAAAGCCTCTAGACACAGAATGCTTCTACCAATGGATGGAAGACCAATGGTGGCAGTGGGTGGCCCTGGTCAGCAGCCACCAGGTCTGGCCTGCTTCCACTGTTTCCTTCTTCTCTTACAGAAGAAGTCCCTCTCCTCATGCTGTGACAACTAAGATACGGACACTCTTTCTACTGATTAAGACACCCCGGGCTTTCTGCTGGCATTGGCCTCATCCTATGGATGACCCACTCTTCAGCAGCTCTGCACACTCAGACAGCTTCCTCTCAATCTCCCTTCTGGCCAGGCCACGACCTCCAGTCTCCCTCTGTATAACACGGCCGGTTCAAATTTGTCCCAGGCCTTTTGTTGTTGACCTAAGGTTATGTCATGGAGATGGCTTTGTGTTCTCTAGGAAAGGACTTCTTTCAAAGACTAAGAATCCATGAAGGGGCCTTAGTGATAAAGGTCCGTGACCCTCCCTCTCCTCCTGCTGAGAATCCTGCAGTCTGGCATCTGTGCCTGCCTATCCTCTCTTGGGGGTTTTGGCCCAGGCCTCCCTGGCTCTCCTAATTTTTAACAGATCCACCCTGTGAAGTACAGATAACAATGACATACAAAGGATTAAACGTCTAGGGAAAGACTTCCCCCTAAAGGTAACTGCACGGAGGTTGGGGGAGGAGCAGCGCAAGTGCTCCTGGGAAACCAGGAAGTGGAACAATGCTCAGGCAGCACCTGTTTCTTGCACCACACTTTGGAGGCAACAGGCAGGATGAGGCAGGTGATGTCGGCTGGAGAGCTAGTCCGTGCAGAGGAAAGCTTTGCCTGATTGTGTGGCCAGATCCCATTGAAGAGAGAGCCAGTGTTGGGAAAGTCAAGTTTTTTCAAAATGAGAAAGATCTTCATCGATGGGAAGTGAGACTTTCAGCTAATAATAAGATTCATCTGGCCTGACTCAGGAGGCTTGGAAGATGAATGAAAATACAAGTGCAGGACAAGATCTAGTTCCCTCTTTCTTGAAAGGAGTTAGATTCCTGGACAAAGGGAAATGTCTTTATGTGGGGGGAAGGTATAAAAGTTTATTAGGGGGAGAATATATTATATATAATTTTTTAAAAATGTGAAACAGTTGTGTGATTTATTCTCCCTAATATATTAAGCAAGAATACTGATATAATCCCAGAGAAGACAGGGAGGCATATGTTACCTCTGGATGAGGAGGGCTCATGTACAAGCAAGCCCCAGAGAAGAGGAAGAAGGGAGACACCTGTTCATCTGCCATGATGGGCTAGGGGAACGGAAGAGGAAGGAGGAAGGGGAAGCAGGAAGTCAGACCTACATGTACTGACATCCTTGCTCCAGGTTGACAATTACGCAGCATCTTTTTTTTTTTTTTTTTTTTTAGGGAAAGAGAACACGAGCCGGGGAAGGGCAAAGGTGGAGGGGGACAGAGGATCCAGAGCTGGCTCTGCACTGACAGCGGCAAGCCCGATGCAGGGCTCAAACTCACAAACCTCGAGATCATGACCTGATCCAAAGTTGGATGCTCAAAGGACAGCGCCACTTGGGTGCCCCAGTTATGCAGCATCTTATAAAACCCATGTCCAGGCAACCACTCTTCCTGGCTTCATTCACACTCAACCCTTGTTTTCCTTTCTACGTATTTAAGTCAATTTGTTTTTGAAATTTTATTGTGTGTGTTTTGTAATCCATTGCAAATCTCTATGGAATGAAGAGTGAATATGCATCAATTATGGGAGTACATAAAATAACCAGTCCCAGGCTCGGTCCAGATAATTGTAAGGTTTCAACTTTAGGAAAACACCAAGGGCTTTGAGGACTTTATTTTGGGAATTCAGCAAGTACAGTAGAATCCTAGATTTCTATTTTTTTTTTCCATGACAAATCATGTGGCCTGTGTTAGGGGAACGCAGGCACGGAATTGGTTCCGAGAGTGGTGAATATTGTATGTAACTATAAAAGACAATTATATGGTCTTTGTATATGTTTGTAAGGAATTGGAACACACACACACACACACACACACACACACATATGCCACATGTCAGTTTTCAGAGACTTAGAACACAAATTCATTTAGCACTAAAATGTGCTGAATGTAATTGTAACCTTCCTTTGATGATTCAGAAGCTATTTTAAGCTCCTTGTGCTTCTGGGTTATTACCATGAACATAAGTTATTATCGTGCAATTCTTCACAATCTAGGTTGTTCAGATTCTTCTGGTTATTTTGTCATGAATGAATGGGAGCCTTCTATAGTACTTTAATTACTATGCAGAGCTAGTAATGAATGTGTAGGTCATTGTAGGGTATGGTTGGGTCACCTTACAGGAAAACAATTAAACTTTTCTTAAAGTGGAAATATATGTGAAAACTTTGCTAGTTACACCTGTTGGGCGATTGATTTCCCTTATCAAACATACAAGAATTCCAAGAGGGAAGAGTTCATATTTACTTCAGGAGATAAGAAAACATTTTAGTGAGAAGGTTGCATTTGAGCTTGGCTTTGGGGGATTAATCAGTTAATTAATGGAGACCAGAGAGCATTCCAAGTAGAAGAAAAAGGGGCAGAGGTGGTTTAGTTTGAGTCCCTCACTACTCAAAGCTATGGTCTGTGGAGCAGAGGCATCGACATCACCGGGCCCTTAGTAGAAATGCAGTCCTGAACCCTCATTCCCGCCCTACCAAATCAGAATCTACATTTGGAGCAAGATCCTCCGAATGATGCCTAAACATATTAAGTTTAGGTATAGGACATCACACCTATTATTTGTAAATAAGGCTGAAAACGGTACTGAATTATGAAGGCCCTGAGACCATGACAAAAAATTTTGACTTTATTTGTTAGGTCATGCCAACCATTGACAATTTGTAAGCAGATACTGAGGTATAGGCTAAACACCAATCAAGTAGGATCAATTCTGGTCTTCCTCTGGAGACAAGGTCTTAGAAATCTCCTGATGTGCCAGGTTCCTCCAACCCAAAGTCTTGGAGGAAGTGTGTTGGTGGCTAGGCTGGCAGGGCATCACTGGGGGACTGGATCCGTGGATATTTGCCAACTGCTGATGTGCAAATAATACTTTCGGACCATTGCTCTGACTTCTGTGCTTTGGATGAATATTACTGAGGTGACAGAGAACACAAAGGAGAATAATTAAAAGCCTCTGTGACAGTCTAAGTAAGAGACTTAACCCTCTAGTTTGAGACACTACAGAGAGAATGCAAATGAGGATAAAGACAGTTGAGAAATTATAGAGGTAAACCAACAGAACCTTGTTCATCCAACAAAGTTTGATTTCCTCCCCATGATTTGCCAGGCGTTTTGCTAGAGCTTGGGGCATCAAGAGGAAGCATGTCCTTCTTATAAAGTAACTCAAAGCTAGGGATGGAGATAAGCATACAACAGTTTCAAGGGCCAAGTTGATGTTAAGCCCAGGAATTTTCTATCCCGTCTGAGTAAGCCCATGGAAGCAGAGGAAGGGAGGGTTTTCCAACCAAATTGGCATGGCCAATTTGGAAAAAAAAAAAAAAAAGTTGTTTCACATCACTGGACATAAGCTTTCTAAGGGGACCACAAGAAGACAAGGCTGCCAGGATAGGCCAGAGCAAGGTCCAAAGGGCCTTTCCAGGTAGCATTAGGGAAATTGTACTTTATCTCATAGGCCCTAGAAAAATGTCAAAATGATTCTACCCAGTAGAGCAATAGAGGCAGAAAAGGATTTTCAATAAATAACTTGGCCAAAAATGAAGATGGTGAATCAAGGTGGAGCAATACAAGAGAAATTCGAGAAAGGATCAGTGAACTGTGTAGAAACCAGGGAGAAACTGGGTTGGCTAAGAGCTGGATGCGGGGGGAGGGGCGCCTGGATGGCTCAGGTGGTTGAGCATCCGACTTCAGCTCAGGTCATGATCTTAGGGTTCGTGAGTTCGAGCCCCGCATCTCTGCTGTCAGTACAAAACCTGGTTCAGATCCTCTGTCCCCCTCTCTCTCTGCCCCTTCCCTGTTCGGTGCACACCCAAAGAGCTGGGTGGGGGAAAAAGCCCATTGTCTTGGCAATTACAAGGTTAGTGGTATCCTTTGAGAAAATGGAAGAGCAGGTACCCAATAAACAGCTGAGGTATGTGAAGGAGGTGAGGGAATAGAGGACACCTGTGTGCGCAGGATTTGCAGCCAACAGAGTACGGAGCCCCATAAAGAGAGATCACAGATGTAGGTTTGATTTTTATCCACCAAATTCTCTCTTGCAGAAACAGAGGATATTGCCTTACATTTTTTCTAGGATAGCGCTGTGCGTGTATCTCATAGTTGCCCAAGGAGTGACAATCTGCATAAACGGATGAATAAAACATTTGGGTCACTTTGCTTGACCTTGGAGCATCTTAATCCTTCAATTCAACCTTTCAATTCAACCCTTTTTCATTCAGACCACTGGGTCTTGGTAATGAATGGAGCTCAGTCAATCTGACCAACGGTTGTTTTCCTTTCTTCTCTTGTCACTATTGTCTGATGACGTTAAAAATGAGTAGGTGTGAACCCTCCCCTCAAAACATACATAATTAGTTCAACTGGGCTACAACTTTAAAAAGCATCTGAAAGGCCTATTTATCTCTGAATGCATATGGAAAGAGAATGAGGGCCTGTTGGCATTAAGTGGCAGAATCATAAAAGCCTGTGTGTAAATACAGTCAATCCATCGTTTTTTTATTGAAAAAGGAAGAAAACCAACATGTATGGAGGATGTGCCAAGTTTTGGTTACTGGGCTAGTGACCTTCATTTCATCCCCGCGACAGACCCATGAAGTAGCTCTATTTTCACTCTCAGGCAAACACAGAAGGACAGGGCTGGCTCAGGTTAGCTGCTTAACATTCCTGGGCCCTGAGCCACAGGATTCAGACTCAGGGCCGCCTGACTCCACCGGCTGTGACTTCACTCTGTCACCATGAGGAAGTCGAATTTAGGAATTCTTTTAGTTATGATAGGAACTAACATTTCCTGTAAGAGGAAGAGGAAAAGGAAAAATGAAAAGGGAAGAAATGCGGGAAGCCAGGACTCTGAGGGTCTCTGGTGGAGGTCTTTGAGTGGGTTTTGGATTTGCCATGTGGTAGGGGGCTACCCCAGAGTGTTCCTTCAGAAGAGCCTACAGACATGGGGAAAGCTAAAAGCTTTAAAAAAAAAAGAGTGGTCTTGTTAGACAGGAATTGGGTATTGTATTGGGTGTTGTGGACACTTTTGTAAGACACCAATGGCAGGTTTTGACCAATGATTGGACTTGCAAAGAATACAAACTCTAGGTTAGTGATTTGTCATAACCAGTTCAGGATTAGTCATATGACTATGAACTCAGGGATCTGTATCTTCAGAAGCCTATTGGCTTCCTCTGAACTCCTCTTCTGCCCTCTGTGATAACAGCCAATGGTGACCATTTACTGAGTGGTTAGTGATGAGGTTTTGGGGTGATAGTGGGGTTCGTGGGGTCTGGAGCTGACCGCCAAGAAAGAATTCTTGCAGATATCTTTGGTGCAAAAAGGTGATTTTATTAAAGCACAGGGGACAGGACTCTTGGGCAGGGAGAGCTGTCTGGGGATCTCCAGGAGAGACTGGTTATATACTCTGGAGTTGGAGGTAAAGTCGGGGGAAGTTTCTAGTGAGATTTTCATATGCTAAAGAAGACCCACAAGATCCCTGAGGCCTAGCTATTGTCATGGTAAGGTTGTTTTTCCCTCTAGCAAAGCATTAGCATTAAGACAGTAGGGAGTTCCTGGAGAAATGTTTTGCTCTGCCGGCCTCAAGTAGTTGCTAATGGGCTACAGGTGATAAGGAAATTTAGTTCTAGCTGCCATTTCCTTCTGCCTTAGTTTCCCACATGACTATGGAGGCGTGATGGAGACTTAGGTCCTGCAGGACTATGATCTCTATCAGTTAACCATTTGGTTTTCCCTTTCCTTTGTTCTTGGGCAGCCGGAAGTGCCTGAGGATTATCACACATACCCTACCTGGGGGCCGGGGGTGGGGAGAGATGTTTGAGGCCTGTCAGCTTGCCTTAGCCTCCCTCATCCGTTAGGTCTCTATGGCCAGATGGAGCTGACTGCTTCACATTCATGGGATTTTCATTTGTTCCTTACGACCATCATGTGAGGTGGGTTGTTTCATTCCCACGTGTACCTGTGGACATCGGAGCTTGGAGAAGTGAGAACATTTGCGTAAGGTCACATCTTTAAAGGCAAAACCATGATTCGTACTCAGGTCTGTGTTAATCTTCAGGTTACGTTCTCAGAGCCACTATGCCACGCTGCCTTTTATAAATCTAGTTTCTTCTGTTTATTTCAGCGACTTTCTCACTTGACTGTGAGCCACCTGAGGGCAGAAGTGAATCTCCTCTCTGGACACCTGAAGCCTGGGATGGTGCCCAGCACTAAGTAGACACACAAGAGACGTCGGAAGGAAAGAATGGGTGGACAGAGGGAAGAAGAGAGGGAGGGTTATTATTGATATTTCATGTCTGTCCTGGTCTTTTGCATATATATATATATATATAAACTTAAATTTTTCTATATACTTAATGTGAGTATATCATAATATACATACTGTTTCTTTTTCACTTGTAGCAATAGTGAGCTTCTTTCTATGTTACTAAGTATTCTTCTAAAACTTATTTTGACATCAAAAAAAAATAATAATATGTGTTCCCTATCTCCCTCTTTTCCCACCAGAAAAATGAGCTGCATATCAGGAAAGTATTGAAATGCATTATCTCAAGATTCTCTGGTGGGCCATAAAAGCTTCTGGAACTCTATTCAAAAATTAATTTCACACACAAAAAATTAGCCATCCTAGAAGAAGGACTAAAGATATTAAAGGCAAAGATGGGTAAGATTATTTCCAAGTTTAACCATCTCCTCCCAGAACCACAGCATCTCATGAAATGTGCAGAAAGTCAGTGTGCTACAGCACAAGGAGAAACTCTCCAGCTCTTCCTAAAGAACATTGGCATTCCAGATTTTTATGTTTTAAAAGGAAAAAGCAGGTGACCACAAAGATACTGTGTATGTAGACAGGAACATATCTGGTTAGTGTTCATTACAGGTAAATTGTTGGTTGGATTTGGTAGGTTAATCTCTTTTAACCTTGTTTTCAACAACTCAACATTTTTCCATCAAAGCTTAGAGAAGGGCCAGGAATGAAATTTAGAGACTTGGAGCCTTAGAAAATCCCTGGCGTGTGCTGTGTTTGGAGAATCCGGGGAGACTCTTACGGATCTTGCCTAGATCTGGGCACTTTGCTCCTACGGTTCTGAACCAGCCTAAAGCCTCGCTGCCAATGCTAGAGATGTGACTTGTGTAAAACCACGGGGGGAGGCGGGCCCTGCTGAGAGGGTCAATGGCTTATTCCTATTTGCCCTGTGTGGGTCCTGCCCATCCTTCCTCCTCTCGGGTCTTTCCTTCCTAAGCAACTGAACTTATTCTCGTGCTTTCTTGCAGGAGCCTGTGGCCGTTGCACCTCCACGAGAGCTTTGGCACGTTTTGGCTCAGTTGTCAGTTCTGTCTGAGGCGAGGTGTGAGAAGAACGTGTTTCTACCTGATGGTACAGTAGGTGCAAAAACAGATATCAAGGGGCGCCTGGGTGGCGCAGTCGGTTAAGCGTCCGACTTCAGCCAGGTCACGATCTCGCGGTCCGTGAGTTCGAGCCCCGCGTCGGGCTCTGGGCTGATGGCTCAGAGCCTGGAGCCTGTTTCCGATTCTGTGTCTCCCTCTGTCTCTGCCCCTCCCCTGTTCATGCTCTGTCTCTGTCTGTCCCAAAAATAAATAAACGTTGAAAAAAAAAAAATTAAAAAAAAAAAAAAAAACAGATATCAAAAGCCCCGTGACTAGCCCTAAGTCCACGGGGCTTCTACAGACTTCTCTGTAAGCCTTCGGTCCTGGGGTCCCAGAGATCCCATAATGTACAAGCATAATCTTTCTGCATCTCACATTGGTTACCTGTAAAACAAAGGCAAAAATACACCTGTAGAATAGCTGGGAGAATTGTGTCAGAAAATACATGTAAAAGGAATAACATAATACCAGTCAATGTAACTAAATTCTTATTCATTTGACCAACGACTACGTACTGAGCACTGACTTGGGGCCAGCGCGCTGAGGTTCCAATGGCAAGACTTTTTTTCAAGGAGATTATATTCTACTAAAGTGTTAGTGAATTTTTTTTGGTTACTATTATTATATATTAGTCTTCTATTGCTATGTAACAAATTACGCCAAAGCATAGAGGCGTAAAACAGCAGACCGTTATTTCCTTTAGTTTTTATGGGCCAGGAATTGAGGGGCAGTTTAGACAGGGGCTCTGGCTCAGGGCCACTCAGGATACGGGCTGCAGCTGCAGTCATCTGCAAGCTTGACTGGGGCTGTTGGATTCACCTCCAAGATGGGGCACTCGTGTGGCTATCGGTGGGAAGCCTTCATTCCCCACATGCGGGCCTCTCCATAGGGCTGCCTGAGTGTCTGCACAACAAGACGGCTGGCTTCCCACAGAGTGAGCAATCTAAGAAAGAAAGGAAGGGGGCGCCTGGGTGGCTCAGCGGGTTGGGCGTCTGACTTCAGCTCAGGTCCTGATCTCACAGTTTGTGAGTTCCAGCCCCGGGTCGGGCTCTGCTTTGACACCTTGGAGCCCGGAGCCTGCTTTGGGTTCTGTGTGTCCCCCTCTCTCTCTGCTCTTTCCCTGCTTGTGCTCTGTGTGTGTGTGTGTGTCTCTCTCTCTCTCAAAAATAAATAAACGTAAAACAGACAAAAAATTTTAAAATAAAAAAACAAGTAAGTAAGGGTAAACCTGTGATATCTTCTATGACCTATTTTCAGGTGCCACATCCTACCACTTCTACAATCTTCTATCTGTTAGAAGTGAGTCACGAAGTCTAGCCCAAAAGGAAGCTAAATAATTAGCCCCACCTTTTGGAAGGAGGAATTTGAACTTGTGGACATATATGGTTTTCATTTTTTATTTATTTTTGAGAGAAAGAAGGCAGGGGAGAGGCAGAGAGAGAGGGAAACAGAGGATTCAGAGCAGCCTTGAGCTGACAGCAGAGAGCCTGATGTGGGGCTCTCACTAATGGTGAGAGATTGTGACCTGAGCCCAAGTCGGACACTTAACTGACCGAGCCACCCAGGCACCCCATGGACATGTTATAACACCGCCACAAAAAGTACAACAGAGAGATCAGAGCAGAGTCGAGACATCAGTGGAGGCCAGACTCAGAAGCATCATGCAGGGCTTGCTGAAGAGTGAGAGAGTCCCAGCTGGAGGCAGCAGGGATGGTCCCGCTACTTTTGCAGAAATTAATGTGTGAATATCAACTCTGTGAACAGGACACATTGAGATCATGGAAAGGGCTACTTTGAGTACCCTCTGCTGTCTATGGTCCCCCCAAAACGAAAGACCAGTTTTCTAGAATGTTCTTGGTTTCCCTTCCATTTCTGCTTCTTTCAAGATCTTTCATACAGCCTTGTACTTTCTGAAGTACGGGGAACTGAACTTGAGATTCTTTCCCTTTTTAATCTATAAAGGAACGTCTTCAAGTTCAAAAACTTAATATTCATACATACAGAAGTAAGCACAGAATTTCTGATTTTCCCAGAAATGGTTGAGCATCTTTGGTGCTCAAGTCCTTTCTCTTATGCCACAAGTCTCTCTCAGAGCTGATACAAATATGCTCACTTGAACAAAAGAAATGAAATCAATTTTGACTTGCTTTGGTTATTCCTTCTAGGAGAACCCTGTATATCTAAAAGGGCTGGGGTCCTTGAACAGAGAGAGAAAATGCCCATAAATCACTCAAAAACACCAGAGATAACTTAAAATGCAGGACATCAGTAGTTACTCCTTGGTGCGTTTGATTTATATGCATGTTTCGTCTTACTAACCACCACATTGGGAGAGTAGGCACCTTAAATCTATTGGTTTGTAGATAAAGCAAATAAAACTCATCTGTTTCTCATGTAACTGTGTTTTAAGAGTAACTGGGAACGGGGGCAAGATTTCCATTGGCAAAGCATTTTAGAAGCCACGTTGGGCCCTTTGTGGGTTTTCATATCATGTTTGTCACTGTAGACTATCACTCTATTGCCAGTGATCTCTGGTTAGGTCAATACCCTCAAGGAAAAAAAGCATAAAACAGTGTCCCCTTGTTTCTTCTGTTCCCTTCCCTTTCCACAAGGTGGGTGTTTACTTGACCTCATTTCCACTGGCAAAATAAGGAGGAAAATTTGCATCTAACGTAGTAGCTCCATGTTTTCCCTGCTCAGAAATTGCAATGTGGTTCCACTGCTCTTAGAAGAAGATTTTACACTTTGGCCCATAAGGCTCTACGTGGCCCGGTCCTGTCTTGCTCTCCGGCTACACAGTGCACCACCCTTCCCTTTGCTCTTTCCGTGTCAGTCACATCGCCTTTCTCTTAGTCCCTCACGGTCCCCGTCATCTTTCCCGCCATAGGACTTTTGCACATGCTGGTTATGCTCTCCCCTCTGTCCGTAATGGTCTTCAAACCTCGGCTCCAGATGCATCAGGGAGATCTTCCCAACCTTCCTGATGAGGGCAAATCCCCCAATTATGGTGGCTCTCCAAGTGCCACGTAACTCTTCTCTTCAGTCCGTGTGTTTGTCGCTCTTCTAACACGTGGGGTTCTTGTTTGTTTGTTTGCTTTTGCTGTTGTTGTTTCTACAGTTCATGCCCATTTCTCTTTCTCGGTAGATGGAAGTTAAAGTCCGTATCTGTGTTTAATCAGCCCGGCACCAAAGTACTGAGCACAGTGTCTGGAACTTCATAGGTGTTTAATCAACATTTATTGAGTCAATGTGTGAAGGCACCACGGTTTGCCCTATACCACTGCCATTTTCTAGCTGCGTGAACTTGGGCATTTCTAGCTTTAGGTTTGTCCTCTTCAAACGGAGTTGATAATATATACCAGCCTCATGAGATGGTCATGAAGATTAAGTGAAATAATTACTGTAAAAATGCTGAACACGGGGCCTGGCATGTAGCAGATAATAAGCAGTGGATGTTTGTGTTCATCTTCAACCATCACCTATCCCCTCAAACACACACACACACACACACACACACACACACACACACACCCCAACTGGATTTCTTATCCTTGAAAGTCATTATGGAGTATGGTATAGGGAAAGCATAAAGATGGCATCTGCCAGTCTCTGTCCCTGGAGAGTGTCCCAGCAGGCTTCTAGAGATGCATGTTAGATTAGATGCCTGCCCTTGGGGCCGAGGTCCTAATAGAAGCAACCCCTCCTTCACTTTTTGTTTGGAGTATTGAATTTTGTGGCTGCCCCACCCCCCTACCCCAGAAGATATGTCTTGATCTCCTCACTCTGAAGGCTGAAGGCCAGGAGAGCTTGTGTTCCTGACTGTAATCATCTGTGTTGCCCAAAAAGGAGTTCACACACCCCAGTTTTTGCAACTCCCACCAGAAGGCACCTCTGTATCACTTTGCTCCTGTGGCCATTGGGGCTTACTTATGATTGCAGGTCCCCCAGGACTGTAACCAATTGAGAAAGAATTCTTAAACAGCTACTACCCCCAGGGCACAGCAATAAGCTATAGACCCAGGAGCTCACATTTCTGTAGTGGAGGCCTATTACCTAGTCATCATGACTGTGGCTTAAGGGGCAGGTTTCTAATTAAACATGTATTTAGGAGCTGACTATAATCCTTTCTAGAGACCTGGAGGGCAGGTGCTATCTTTGCGCCCACCCTCTGCCACATTCTAGAGAACCAGTATCTCCTGGCGGGAAGATTTACCCATGCCTGGTGTCCTGCTTTTTATGTCTGGTGCCCCAGTTTTTATGGTCGCTGCCTAGGGAACACCTCTAGATCACCTGGCTCTGCCGCTAGTGGGGCTTATGATGGAGGTTCCATGGAACTGTATATATTTGTATACTTTTGAAAGCTGATGCCTGAGGGTCTGGCTTCCAGTCAGCCTGAATCTAGGTGCTGAGATTCTCCCCTTTGGGACACTGACAGGTCTTGGCACATCCTTAACTAATGGGAACTATTAGAATATAAAAGGCTACTTGGACAAGCACCAAGATTTGAGAGACAACCAAGAGCCAGGACAGGATTGAACAATAAGCTTCACCCCCTACACGAAGCCACTCCTATAAGACTTGGAGAGATGGTTGTATAGAAACAAACAGAAAGGAGCACCTAGGTGGCTCAGTGGGTTAAGTGTCCGACTCTTGATTTCGGGTCAGGTCATGATCTGACAGCGAGTTCAAGTCCTGTGTCAGGCTCTTTGCTGGCAGCATGGAGCCTGCTTGGGATTGTCTGTCACTCTCTCTGTCTGCCCCTCCCCAACTCACATGCTCGCTCTCTCTCTCAGAAATAAATACACTTAAAAAAAAAGAAAAGAAACAAACAGTGAATGAAGCAAAATGAAGAAACAGGAATATGTTGCAAATGAAAGAACAAGATGAAATCTCAGAGAAAAACCTTAATAAAATGGAGATAAGTAACTTATCTAATAAAAACAAAAAAATTCCAAGTCATGGCCATACAGATGCTCAGTGAAGTGGGGAGAAGAATAGGTAAACACAGGGAAAACTTCAACAGAGAGACAGAAAATATAATAATTAACATAATTAACATTGTTGAAATGTCTGTATTTCCTAAAGTAATATACAGAATCCATGCAACCCCTACCGAATTTCCAGTGGCATTTTTCACAGAAATAGAGCAAACAATCTTAATACTTGTACGGAATCACAGAAGACCCCAAACAGCCAAAGCAATCTTGAGAAAGATAAACAAAGCTGGAGGCCTCACATTCCCTGATTTCAAATTATATTACAAAGCTGTAATAATTGAAACAGTTATGGTATTGGCATAAAAACAGACACATAGATCAATAGAACAGAACAGAGAGTTCAGACATAAGCCCACATATATGCAGCCAACTAATTTCCAACAAAAAAGCCAAGAACATACCCTATGGAAAGGACAGTGTCTTCAATAAATGGTGTCAGAATACATTAGACAGCCACAAGCAAAAGAATGAAACTGGATTACACCATATACAAAATTAACTCCAAATTATTATTATTATTATTATTATTATTTTTTACGTTTATTTATTTTTGGGACAGAGAGAGACAGAGCATGAACGGGGGAGGGGCAGAGAGAGAGGGAGACACAGAATCGGAAACAGGCTCCAGTCTCCGAGCCATCAGCCCAGAGCCTGACGCAGGGCTCGAACTCACGGACCGCGAGATCGTGACCTGGCTGAAGTTGGACGCTCAACCGACTGCGCCACCCAGGCGCCCCTACTCCAAATTATTATTAAAGACTTGTATGTAACACCAAAAACTATAAAACTCCTAAAAGAAAACGTAGGTGGTAAGCTCCTTGACATAGGTCTTGTTGATGATATTTTGATCTGATGACGAAAACAAAAGCAGCGAGATAAAAATAAACAAGTGGGACTATATCAAACTAAGGACCTTCTGCACAGCAAAGGAAACCATCAGCAAAATGAAAGGCAACACACTGAATGGCAGTGCAAATATTTGCAATATTTGCAAATCATGTATCTGATAAGGGGCTAGTATCAAAACCATATATAGAACTCTTACAACTCAATAACAATAAAACAAGCAATCTGATATAAAAATGGGCAGAAGATCTGAATAGGCATCTTTTCAAAGAGGGCATATAGATATCCAACAGGTACGTGAAAAGATGCTCATCACTCATCATCAGGGAAATGCAAATCAAAACCACAATGACATATCATTTCACACCTGTTAGAATGGCCACCATCAAAACGATAAGAAAGAACACGTGTTGGGAAGGTTGTGGAGAAAAGGGAACCCATGTGCTCTGTTGGTGGGAATTCAAATTGTTCAGCCACTATGGAAAGGGTATGGGGGCTCCTCTAAACATTAAAAGGAGAACTCCCATATGATCCAGCAATCTCTCTTCTGGGTATGTTTACCCAAAGAAAATTAAAATATTAATTTGAAAAGATACATGTACCCCTATGTTTATTGCAGCATTATTTACAATAACCAAGATATGGAAACAACCTAAGTGTCCGCTGACAGATGAAGAGATAAAGAAACTTGTATATATACACAATAGAATATCATTCAGCCACAAAAAAGGTATGCAATCTTGCCACTTGCAACAACATGGATGGACCTCAAGGGCACTATACTAAGTGCAATAAGTCAGATAGAGAAAGAAAAGTAGTGTATGATTTCTATTATATGTGGAATCTAAAAAACCAAAACCAAAACCAAAAAATACTCTCAAGCTCATAGATACAGAGAACAGATTGTTGGTTGCCAGAGTTGGGGCTGGGGTTGGGAAAAATGGGTGAATTTTTTTTTATGAGTTTGAATCAATTGGATAATAATCATGAAAAAAGATTAAGAGAGTTGCCATTAATTCTCACAGACTCCCTATCAGTAATGTGTCTGGCAGGTGAAATTTTCCTATGGGCTTTGTTCCCACCATTGCTTGGAAACCAATTCAGTTGAACTAAGAAGCCTAGCACGTTTTTGGTCATCATATTGTGTTACCAATGCTGTGAAATAACATGCAATGTTAGAAAAACAAGCTCAGCAAAAGGAAGTTCTTCCTAACCTCTTTATTTCTTCTGGATTTAAATTAGTCCTGGGGGAAATGTGAACAGAAGAAGCAAAAATGTTATCTTTCCATTTTATAAATACATACAATCCAAAATCTCCTTAATTTGGAATTCATGTGGTTGGGACCTCTGGGAAATGGTGTAAAACATGTCTTGATCTCTGTTTCTTTCTTTCTTTCTTTCTTTCTTTCTTTCTTTCTTTCTTTCTTTCTTCTTTCTTTCTATCTTTTTTAAAATTTTTAAAGTTTATTTTTGAGAGAGGGAGAGTGAGAGAGCACAGGCAGGGGAGAAGGGCACAGAGAAGGAGGGACAGAATCCTAAGCAGGCTCCACACCATCAGCACAGAGCCCAACACGGGGCCCAAACTCACAAACCTTGAGATAATGATCTGAGCTGAACTCAAGGGTCAGACATTTAACTAACCATGCCACCCAGGCACCCCTTAATCTCTATTTCTTATACAACAAGTTGCAGCTATTAATGAGTACATAACACCAGGGTGTAAGACAAAAAAAAGTCAATATGATTTTTAATAGAGTCTAGACTCATGCTTTCCCATTTTATAGATGAGGAAATGGAAAAATAGAAGGGCTTACTTTCTTGCCTAATGTTGGTGGTTACCTAAAGCCCATTCTTCATTTTAGCAATGAGGACATCACCTTCCTAAGCCCGAAATTCACTCATAAGTACTGAATGTAAGGAGCAGTAACCTCTTTGTTTGTTTGTTTGTTTTTTAGTCCTGGGTGCCTTTTTCTACCTGTCAGAGCTTCCTCCCTCATTTTCCCCTGACATCCTCTCTTTTCTCATAGGTATGCCTGAACCAAGAAAGTAATATGAACATTTCTTACAAACAACTGAATTTGGGTCTGTCACAGACAGACCTGTGTTCCATTGCTTCCTTCACTTTCACACTCACAGAAGGCCGGCCCCAGCAGAGGGGAGAGAAAAGATGGCATCTCCATGGACGGACTATGTCCAGAAGCTCCTATCAGATAAGCTGCATCCTGGGTTTGGGGACAGGAGAGGAGCCTCAAATTCACCCACTGGTAGAGGGTGTTGACCTACCCTATACATTTAAACAAGCCTAACCCATTCACATACCGTGTGACTTGAGACCAGTATAGATAGGCTATAGGCATTTCAGCTTTCATGAACACTACCCAGAACTCACTTCACTCCCATTCAGATTCTTGATTTTTGTCTACTGTTTTTGGTGTCTATACCTCCCCTTTGGATTTACCAACTGAGTTTGGTATCTTCAGCATGGTTCTCAGCCCTCATGATGATATTGATGCTAGAATAATAATTCATATTCATCACATACCTACCATGTGCCAGATACAATATATATGCCTTAAAATCCTTATAATAACCTTTTATTATACTCAGTTTACAGACAAGGAAATTGGAGGTCATAGATATGAAACGACTCTTAAGGCCACATAATTTATGAAGGACAGAGTTGAAATTTACACCCAGGCCTTTCTGACACCCAAGTTTGCTCTTTCTACATCACAGTGTTTCTCTCCAGGCTTTAACTTAGGCACATCTTCTGTCTTTTTCTGTTCTTGGTTTCTTTGAAAGGCTCCCTCTCTCAGAAGCCAAACCCTGGATGCTGCGGCCTTAATTTGGACCATCCTAGTCCCTAGGACAGCGGATTGTAGTTTCTTCAGTACTGCCAAGCACAGGAAACACCGTCTCACTACTGAGTTTCAGTTCTTTCATATCTGCTAATTATGGGCAGATCAGAGAATGAGAAGGGAGGTGGGAAGGAGGAGGCGTTTGGGAAAGTCATGTAGCAGGACTGTGGGGCATGGGTGAAGAGAGAAAGATGGGAGATGACAGAAGAAACCTGTGTGGAGACAGCATGATATTCAGTAGCCAATCAAAGATTCTTTTATGGCACAATAACCCAGTAAACTTCAGGACCCATTTATAATGGGAACTCATCCAAGGGTACATTTATTTCATCATTGTCCCTCCTCTGTCCCACCCCCACGGGGCCCTTGGGTATCCTTAGCACTACAAATGTATGATCTTATTTCATAATTGACTGGTCCCAGAAGGCCTGAAAACTAGCAAAGGAGCCAGCTCACTGGAAGAGGGACAAAGACTAAGAAGTTTGTGGTTACTTTAGTGCCTCTACTGAATGGGCTGACCAAGGCACTGGGGACTTAGGGTGATGGCACTTAAAGCAATAAACCACATGCAAATTTCAAAGATAATGTTACATTTCAGGATGATTATAGCTTAGGGCCATTTTCACTAAGTGTAGTCCAACCATGGTCTCAAAATACCTGTTGTCTTTTACATTTAAAAAAAAAAAATGTGTATTTATTTTTAAAATAGAGAGAGACAGAGCATGAGTGGGGTGGGGCCAGAGAGAGAGGGAAACACAGAATTGAAGCAGGCTCCAGGCTCCAAGCTGTCAGCACAGAGCCTGACGCGGGGCTCGAACTCACACGCTGTGAGATCATGACCTGAGCCAAAGTCGGACGCTTAACTGACTGAGCCACCCAGGTGCCCCCTGCCCCTGCTATCTTTTAATGTCTCCAGGTGACAACAGCCACATCTTTTCCAATCCATGAGCCACCCCAAATCTCACAGAAATATATTGGCTTCTTTTGTCGTAGGCCATGTCTCCCTTGGACAAGGGATGAGACCAAGATGATCTCTTTGTCTTAACCTAGTTACAACAATAGGCTCTGCAGCAGAGACCCCTCAGATTTGACCCACTACTCTCTAGGAGCATCCTGACAATCCAACAGCAGCCCAACCTTTTGATTCAGTCAACTCTGATGATCTAATCTCCTAAAGGCCCTTGACTTTGAAGTCACAATATTCAATTTAGACCTCTGTAGTAAATTTATGGAAAATGTGTTAGGAAGCGGAAATCTCTCTTGATATGGACAAGGCCTGAGATAATGTCAATTCCCCTCTGGCCAATAAAGAAGTCCATGTTGTGTCTGTTCTGAATTAGCAACATGTGGAGGAAGTAATTCTGATGATGATAATAGAGCGTTACATTTCCAGTATAATTGCTACTTTCCAATAGGCTTTTAGCGACATGAGGCTCATACCAATAGCAAAAACCAGAGTAATTGCCGGGATGTGGTCTTTCCATTGCTTGTTAAAGTTATTTCCTTTCCATAATAAGAACAAAACAGAGCAAGCAGTATAAGCTTTGGTGGATCTCATCACGCAGCCCTTGACTTTTATTTAATAATGACAAAAAAAATTCTATAAACGTGGTACCTCTGAAATTAATATCCTGTCTTTTTTTAGTATTTATAGGAGCTATATATTCTTGATTCACAATTCTCCAGCCTCATTCCCCACTTACCCTTGCCTTTCATTCATTGGCAACCCTGGATTGCTTATTAGGCCTTTTATGTTATACCTACTGCCAATTTTACGATTCTGGAAACATTTTCTCAACTCTCTGCTTTTCTCAGAAACTATTTCATGGGGAAGACTCCTAATGGTCCTTCAAAGCCCAATTAAACACAAAGAAAGCAGTGGCAGTGACAAAGTCACTGTCAGTTTGAACATTGGGCTAAAAACTGTAGGAGGGAAAATTCTCAACTGACTTCTCAGCTGCCTCTTCATGTATACCTGGTATGGGAGTAAGAGTTCAACAAATATTTGACCTTAAAAATTTAAACATGTCAGCTGCACTTCAGTCAAAAAACTTTTTAAAAAATTCAACCACCACCTTCTTTGAGTTCTCTAAAACACCTGGCATACGGAATGTGAACCCAGGAAAGAGTACATGGCCGCCATAATGAGAGCACTATTGGTGGCCATAGTGTATAGGTTTTCATAAACAACAAAAAGACCTTGGTTCCTAGTCTGAAGACATTTGGGGAAGATGCACTGAGAAAAGCTAAAGGGACTGGATGGAGGTAATGTTTCTTAAACTCTTATACTCTAATGTCCTAATTTTAGGTCCACTTAGTTTCCAACATATGCATATGTATGTGGCTTCTTCTGACCCTGCCTGCTTGCAACGAGAGGAGCGATTGTGTCCTATGCTTTAAACTAAGTGATGAACACATTGCCAGAGGCCATTTTGGGGACACTTTTCCATATCTGTAGAAAGTATAAAGCTAAATCAAATATATATAAACAAAATCATCCTGGGAGGCCTCCAGGCCAATTTATGCACAGCATAACATCCAAAAGACATAAATCAGACTCAAAAGAGCCTTGAAAAGTAATGTAAGCATTTGGAGAAGTTTTTTTGGAGGAGGTAAAGATGAGGAAAAAGCTAAAAAAAAAAAAAAAACTTGAACCACAATATTCTTAAACCTCAAAAGGACGATCCACTAAACTCTGCTCATTAGAAAAATGAGTTTCTCCTATGGCATGCTTTTGTTTCCAATTTCTTAAACTCAAACCTGCATATATAGAGTGTAAACAAAGATACCTGGCCAATAAGAGAGAGACAAGTTCAAGGAGTGATGCTGGCCTGAGGGTGCTTGGGTGGCTGCATGTTACACATGACTGGCATTTCTGGAACAGTCTATTTGCTACCCTGTATAATTCAGGACACCCAACTAGCACATTTCATGTTTATGTCATTTTAACCTTATAACCAGGGGACTTCAGCTTGAGAGAGAATAGCCTTGACGAAAAAAGCTTATCCTATGGAAATGTCCCCTCTTCTTACAAAGAAATGACTCTGTAATACATTTTTAAAAATATCTCTTCTGATGACATCAAATTGTACTTCTAAATATGAAAAAAAGAAAAAAAAAAGAACAAAAGGCAATGTCTCATTTTGCTCTCTTCAGCACTGAAAAAAACCAAACCTATATTAGGAATTCTACTGATGACCTTATCCTATCAGTAGCTGGGCTACTGAATGCCATTCAACTAATATATATATTTTTCAAAACTTAAGATTTGCATATCAGCAAATCAAATTTATTACCACCGATTTAATAATGTCTAATAATGAGACCATGTTGTAGCTCTTTAAATTTTACTTAAACTTGATTTCTTGGAGAAACAATGGCTAATTAGGCATTTTTCTCTGTATTTGTGGCTTTCCCTTTGTCATTTTTTAATGTATCGTTGGGATCAAAATGGATTCATGTCTCTGCTTCAGATATTCAATGTTAGCTTAAAGGTAATGGGTTCAGTCTGGGAGACACATTGAATGTGAGATGGATGGAGGAGCCACCCAAGGAGATCAGGTTGGGGGTCCTGGAAATCAGGTCAACCTGGAAGGTCCTACTGTGGTCCCAGAGTCTGTTGCCAAAATGTAATGTCGTGAATCCAATGGAAAGGAGCCAGGGTACTAATGAAGAAAGGTAAAGAAAGAGGATAAACAGGAAGACAGGCTGTATGTTGATAGTGGTAGCCAGGTGAGACAGGTACACAGGGAAGGTGTAAATTCAGGATGAGCAACTCTGGGCTTTGTCCAAGAGAGAAGTAGGGGTTAGAATCCTTTATATCAGTGTGGTAGAGGTAAAAGTCAAGAGCAAATGGTGGGAAAAGTCCCTCTCCATCAATGAACTGTGTGGCAGAAACTGCCAATTATGCACCAACATCTCTTCTCCCCTTCTTGCTACCCTAAAGACTAGCTGCATACTTGAATGCCAAGAATCAGAGTCTACATTTCTCAGATTCCTTTGCAGCTAGGTGCGACAATGACCATGCTCTATCAGGATGTAAGCAGAAATGGGAGTGCCCTAAAAAGAGGAAGTCCTGCTCTCCTATGGTTTTCTCTTGGGAATGCAGACATGATGGCCAGAAGGGAGCAGACATCTTGGACCCCCCGTTGACAGCTGCCAGTTGACAGCCGGACAGTCAGGGGAAAAGATCCACTCTGACTGTTTAAGTTTCTGTGAGAAGGAAATGCACTTCTTTCTTGTTTTTCAGATCCCTGTGTTTGGTATTTTCAGTTGTCTATAGTAAATATTAAATAATACAGGTGGAGAGGAGAGAATGAATGAGAGCAGGAGTCTGGACCATGTTGCTTTCAGATGTGTGATTGTCACATTCCCACTTCTTTTGCTTCCTCCCTTCTCCAAGGATGAGGAAGTGAAAACAAGATGAGAAACCTTGCACTGGCCTGGCGAGAAAGGGCTGAACCAGCTGAACCAGAGACTCCTGGAGTTTGCAGACTTATAGGCTATTCCTGGCATCTAAATTGGTGTCACACCAGCCTGTGGTGCTAAAGGACCATCAGAGTTAACAGAACGATGAAGTCCTGGCACATCAGTGCCATCTCATTCCTTGGCTAGACTTCAAGGGACACACATTTTTTCCCCAGGTCTTCTCTGCCTTTTCTCAAGTCCACTTTGCAGGCACCTTTAGCATTCCTATTGCCTAAGTGGAGGGAAGTAGAGTGTAGGGAGTCAGTAGTTGGCCCAAGAGCCAAATCCAGCCCATTGCCTGTTTTTCCTTTTTTTCTTTAATGATAAAAGAGTACACCTGGGTGGCTCAGTCGGTTAAGGGTCCAACGCTTTGATTTCAACTCAGGTCATGATCACATGGTTCGTGCGTTTAAGCCCACGTTGGGCTCTGCGCTGACAGTGTGGACCCTGCTTGGGATTCTCTCTCTTCCTCTCTCTCTGCCCCTCCCCCCTGCTCTCTCTCTCTCTCTCTCTCTCTCAAAAATAAATAAACTATAAAAAAATTTTAATGATAAAACAATCATTCTTTATGAAATTTTATCAAGAATCAGAGTTTGGCTAATTGTTAACATAAATGACAGATAAAAGAAAAGAAACCAATTATCTCCACGTGGAAATACCTAATCTCAAATAATAATTATGATAAAAGTAACGATCATATATGACTTCCCTGTTAGTAAAACATATGAAAAATGAGAATATATTAAATTGAAATCAAAACTGAAGTATTTTACATTCACATGCGAACAAAACTGCATTGATAAGTCGGGCTAAAGTAGGACTCAAATGAACAAGCGTAGTTCAATAGGAAGGTCATAGGATAGGTATTTTATGTATTTTTTGTATTGTTTTTAGATAAGCGTAAGAGTAAATATAAATATGTAGAGCTTGAAGCTAAAAATGTTTTGGTTTTTAAATTTTTTTAATGTTTATTTATTTTTGAGAGAGAGAGAGCGCATGCGAATAAGGGAGGGATTGAGAGACAAGCAGGCAGAGAATCTCAAGCAGGCTCTGCACTGACAACAGAGAGCCCACCCGACGTGGGTCTCGAACCCATGAACAGTGAGATCATGACCTGAACCCAAGTGGGATGCTTAACCGACTGAGCCACCCAGGCACCCTTAAAAAGTGGTTTTTATGTTTTTTAATTGTTGAAAAAAATGAGACTATTTTTGACACATGAGAATGATATGTAAACCATATTCTGGAGTCCATAAATGAAGCTTTATTGGCACACAGTCATGCTCATGGGCTTACTTATTGTCTGGCTGTTTTCACATTCCATCCACAGGGTTGAAAACTCAGGGCAGCGACTGTATGGCCTGCAAAACCTAAAATTATTTACTATCTGGCCCTTTCTAGAAGAATGTTGCCACCCCAATGGTAGGGAAAAGCGGCAGATTTGGTTTAAGTTCTGATCCTATCACTGGCCGGCTGAGTTGAACTTGGACTCTGTCCTTCACTCCTCTTATCTTCAATTTCCTTCTATGTAAAACTTAGATAATAATACTCTTTTTGATAGAGATTTGGAAGTAGAAAACGAGATAAACACTTAGGAGATTGCCTAGCTTAGAGGTATGCACTTAAATATGATAGCTGTGATATGATGATATCAAATGCCCTACTTCACAAAAGCGTAAGTCTTCTATTAAGATAACCTTTCTCCGTGCACACGTGAACAAATTTTATTTCGGTTATCAGTCTGAGTAGTTAGTATTGATTATACGATTAAAGCAAATGGCACCACCATGTAACTAATACACCTGCGTCTCCAAGAGGGTTTTTAAATCTCAACAAGAGCTCTTGACCCACATAGATCTTCATTTGATGAATGATACTAGTGATATATCTGTTGAGCTGTGGGCTCTTGGGTATTTCCAGTCTACTCTGATAAAAGGTATGACTGCACTGGTCCTTAGTAACATGGGTGGAGCCTGATTTTTTTTTTTTTTAATGCCCAGAAACGCTGATGACATTGTTTATTCATTCATTAAAAAAACAAAATTCAATGGCATAAATTTGAAGATCTAGTCGGCTTTGTTCAACGATTCACACGGGCAGTGTCCCATCTACCAAATAGAAGGGAGCTTTGAGTAGCTGCACAAAATGGAGACATTTTATAGGCAGAAACGGGTTTGCGGGCAGGAGAAAAGATTGTTTCCAGCAAGATCACCTTCCCTTTGGGGGAATGCAGGGGGTCTTATCTTGCAGATTACCTCATTTAGTGCTGATCAGGAAATTCTAGACTGATTGGCTTAAAATTCCACTCCTGGGAGAGGCTGACACTGAAGTTCATGTAGGTTTTAAGCTTCAGTGAGACTTAGCGAAAGTGACTCCATTTGGGGCCTGTTGTTTCTTAACACTATTATGTTCTTCTCCCATTCTCTGCCTGAGATATCCCAGCCTCCTTCAGGACTCACATCAAACATTAGCTCCTTTATAAAACTTTTCTAATCTCACTTCGTCCCCTGGAAGAAAGGAGTGTCCATGCTCCGTGATTCTCTTTTTTTTTTTAATTAAAAAAAATTTTTTTTAAATGTTCATTTATTTTTGAGAGAGAGACAGAGCATGTGCATGGGAGGGGCAGAGAGAGGGAGACACAGAATCTAAGGCAGGCTCCAGGCCCCTACGTGGGGCTCAAACTCGGGAACGATAAGAGCATGACCAGAGCTAAAGTCAGACACTCGACCAACTGAGCCACCCAGAAACCTCTACATGCTCTGTGATTCTGTAAGCACTTCATTATAGAGCTTCTCATACTGCACCCTAATTATGATGTTTACACATCTCTTTCTCCCATTAGACCCTGCCACTCCCCAAAGATATATACTGTATATTATTCATCTTTGGATCCTCTGCTTCTGAAACATTGCCTGACACTTCTCAGGACTAGGTAAGTGTTGGATAAACAAATTAATAAGGAAAGGACCTGATAGGAAATCAAAGCTAAACCAAGTTTGCCCAGGGCTCTGTTAGTCAAGATAACGATCTGGAATCTTCACAGCTGCTCCTTAGGTAGGGCAGCGTCCCGGATTCCTTCCAAAACTTCCCACCCAAAAATGCAATCTATGACTGGTATGATTTAATTCGGACTCCTGCTTCTCCACATCATTCTCTTTATCAGATGCTCTCACTGGCTTTTGCCTTCTGGAAAGTAATAGAAATTTCTCATTAGCCAATAATTGTGTTGCTCTTAATTCCTCTCCTCCCCACTCTATTTCTTTACTGTTAGTGGTTTAACGCTTTTTTATACTTCTCTCCTAATTTAATAGGGTCTCGAGAATGAAAGGAGACAAAAAAAAAAAAATATGTGCTCTGTATACCCATATAAATTAGAAACTCTTAATTTTTAAAAAGGTAAATGGAGGGCAGAAAGAATGGGAGACCTCTTCTCAGAGCAGAAACCAGGGAGGTCACTACAGTTCTATCTTGCTTTACCAAAGCTCAAGCTTTTAAAACTCAAACCTACGAAACAATGGGCAATTATGTGCATTGTGAAACAATTCCATTCATGTACTTAAATGGTCTTTCAAGAGCACCTAGGGCATGGTTTGGGCTTCTGAAAATTTGGTCAGAACCAAACTTTACACCAAAATATGAAATATAAAATACGAGAGAGCCCATCTCACCTACTGGGACAGAAGCTCACAATGAGAGAGCGTAACATAAACGTAAAACACTGGAAATATTTGCAACCAAGGTGCAAAGACCAAAATACATGTCTAATTGCTATCCTGAGCACGGAGTTGACGAGGTTTCTAAATCTGCTTTGGCATCCTCACCTGGCCAAGGACAGTGACATTTTTACCTTCTGCCATCTCACCCTCCAAAATCTAGGACAGCCCGAAATACTATCTCTGACCGGGGCAGTGGAGAAGCGGGCACCCGCCACGGGGCACAACTGGGTTATCGTCTGGAACTTTCTCAGAGAGCCGTTTAATTTTTTAGATCCACACTTAACCCTTGGGCCCCAGGCCTGCGCTGGTTCAAAGTGAGGGCACAGGGGAACAATCCGAGCTGTTTGTGTTGCTGCGACTTCGGGAGGATCAGATGAACGGATCACACCATGCACCACACTGGTCATACAATCTCAGCGGGAATTTATTCTGGGCTCTGTTTCACAGATACTAACACTCACCACTTGGTTTCAGGACTGGAAATAGCACGCCCTTTTTAGAACCGACAAAGGGCTCCCAAGAAGCTCACCTCGAATAAAAACCCGAGCCTCATTTTGTAGGTTTGTCTATGTCTGATCTGAAAACTGCTCATCCATCCTGATAAGATGTTCTACCCATTTCCCACTTTTATGCATTTATTCCTCAGACCTAGAAAATACTGCCAGTTTCTCCTTTGAAATTAAGCTCTTCTTCCTCCAAGATCCTACTAGGATTTGACCCTCATGAGAACAATGACACCGTCTGTCTATTTTTACTCACAGTTGTATCTCCAGGACATAGCCCACTGCTTGAATCATGCCTCCCACAATTGTATCACCAAATGGTAAGACAAACTCTAAAGTCCCTGTGTGGGACCGAGGCACAAATAGACAGATTCCTGGGACAGAAGGGATAGCCCAGGAACACACTGAAGGGTATGTAAAACTGCAGTTCTGTAATTTATTCATTCTGCAAATACGTACCAGGGAAGTGTATGCGCCATGCATGATGGTGGGAAAGATTGGTGAGGAAGTCAGGTAGGGTCGCTGCCCCGATGGAGCCACCAGCGGGTGGTGGGGAAGAAAGACTTTAGACAAACAGTTTTATTTGCCTTTGTTTCCCTCCTCTCTCTCGTTTTTTAAAAGTAGGCTCCATGCCCGGCACAGAGCCCAACACGGGGCTTGAACTCACGACCCTGAGATCAAGACCCGAGCTGAGATCAAGAGTTGGACACTCAACTGACTGAGCCACCCTGACACCCCCAAATCATTTTATTTGCAATAAGTGCTTGAAAGGGATGGATTTTCTGCTCCCATCTCAGGAACTTTGCACTCATTGCTCCCTTTTGCTCTCTTCCTCCAAGATGTCAGTGTGTCCCTTCACTCCATTCAGGTCTCCACTGAATGCCACTTATATCGAACAACCTTCTCTAACCACTCTTTCCCATATTTCAACCCTGGTTGCCCTTTACACTGGCCCTTTTAATTTGTTGTTGTTGTTGTTGTTGTTGTTGTTACACGTATCTACCTAATAGTATGTTATACAATCTAGAACTTGTTTCTTGACTGTCCCTGCCACCTGAATGGAAGTCCCCTGAGAATAGAAGCACTGTTCGCTTTTGTATTTCCAGTTCCTGGAATGGTGCCTACCCCTAGGTGTATCTGTATCTATATCTATATCTATATCTATATCTATATCTATATCTATATCTATATCTATATCTATATCTATGTCCATATCTATCATCTATATCTACAGAGAGTCAGTATTAGCTTGATGCCTTTCCAATCAGCAGGAAAAGCATATATGAATCAATAAACAACTTGGGGACAATTCATTTTCTGTACAACCCTACATTATTCTACATTTGTCAATAGACACTAGATAGGTTGAACAGCTTAGATATATTAGTGAATCGTGTATGAAAAAAGGGATGACAAATCATAAATTGATCACAAAGTGATCAATCACAAAGCGACTGCCATGTAACCATCACCCAGATGTAGAAAGAGAACCTCACCAGCCCAGCAGAGGCACCTCTTGGGACGCTGCCGGTTAGGGTGACCGACCATCCCAGTTTGCTTGGGATTAACCGTTTTAGCACCGAAAACCCTGTGTCCGGGTTACTCAGTCCAAGGGAATTCAGGATGGTCAGGCACTGCGTGTCCACTTACCACCACGCTGTTCTGCCAATGTGCCCCTCGCCTGATTTATAGACACAAGAGATTAGCTTTGTCTGTTTTTGGACTTCCTATAGAGGAAACCATTATCTTCATGAGTTTTACTCATATTTTGCACGAAGAAGGAAGTTGTTCATCTCATTGCTCTCTGATATTCCATTTGTTTATCCATTCTACTACTGATGGACAATTTGCACTGTATCTGATGCTCGGTTATTATGAATAAGGCCACTGTGAGTATTCTTGAACATGTCTGTTGGTCAACCAATGTGTGCGTTTCTGCTGGGTACATCTATGCCTAAGAATGGAACTACTGGGTCACAGAACATGAGTGTGCTCACCTTTTGCGGAATGCCAAATAGTTTTCCAAAGTATTTGCACTAATTTATGCTCCCACTGGAGATGCATGAAGATTCCAGTGTCTCCACAACGGACTCGTATTTGGTATGGCCAACCCTTTTACTTTCACTCATTCTCTTCTTCTGAGTGTGTAATGTATTTCACTGTGATTTTCATCTGCATTGTCCTAGTGACTTTTATATGTTTTTTTAAACTGCCTGTTCAAATCCTTTGCTCATTTTCTATTGACTTTTTTTTTCTATTTTCTTTCATTTCTAGTGATCTTTTACCTTATTTGTACAATCTGGCTGTATTCTGGATATGATTCTTTTGCTGGCAATACGAATTAAAATATATTCTCCAACTATGTGACTTGGGATTCCATTCTCCCAATAGTATTTATTTTCCCTTTTACAAGTAGTGCTTACATTTTCTTGTTTAAGAAATTTTTGCCAGGACACCTGGGTGGCTCAGTCAGTTGAGTGTCCAGCTCTTATTTCGGCTCAGTTCATGATCCCAGGGTCATAGGGATCATCAGGCTCTGCACTGAGCATGGAGCCTGCTTAAGATTCTCTCCCTCTCTCTCTCTCTCTCTCTCTCTCCTCTGCCACTCTCCCCTGCTCATGCTCGCTCTCTCTCTTAAAAAAAAAAAAATCTTTGCCAAACTAAATAGCCCTGAAAGCATTCTCCTGTATCTTCTATAATCCATTTAAAATTGAGTTTTGTATGTGGGTTAAGGTAAAGCCCATGTTTTAGTTTCCTTTGTCGGTTTGTTTTTCATATAAATATTCAGCTGATCCAGCATCATTTTTGTTAACAGACCCTCTTTTCCTTCTCTCATAAATCAAGTCCTCCTTTGTGTGTGGTGGGTCTGCCTCTGGACTCTTTCTCTGGACTCTTACTTATCTATGCTCACACTAATTAATATCTTAATTATAATGCCTTTATAATAAGTTATGATGTCCAATGGTAGAAATAGTTCAAGTTTATCCTGGCTACCTTTGGATCTCTGCACTTCCATATAAATTTCAAATTTTAGATTGTTCATTTCCACACATACACGCACACAAATAAGCCTGCTGGGATTTAGGTCAACTTGGAAAAATTTGCACATTACACCAGTGATTCTTCTTATCCATGAAACATAACATATCCTTCCACTTATTTAGGTTTTATTTACATTATTTCAATATTGTTCTTTCTACTTAATAGATGGCTTGTGCATTAGTTTGGGTTTAGATATTTGAAATTTTATTTGGATATTCTTCTACATGGTATTATTTGTTTAACTCATTTCTTAAATTGTTGCTGGCACATGGAAATGAAATGTATTTTTGATATTTATCTTATAGGCAAAACCCTTGCTAAATTCATTTACTAATTTTAACAGTTTGTAGACTTAAACTTTTCTATGTCTACAATCATGTTGTCTGTAAATGGCAGCTTTATTTCTATTCAATTGTAATTCATGCACGCTTATTTTAAGTACGTATGTATGTCTGTATGCTTTTTATTTCATAATATATTGCAATTGTCGCAGCCTCCAAAGTCGAATAGGAATGGAGGGAGTACAGTCATTGTCTTACTTCTAGTCCCTGGTAAAAATTGCAATAGCGGATCATTAAATATGATGTTTGCTATTGGTGTTTTGTAGCATTCTTTACAAGTTTAAAGAGGTTCCTTTTTATAGATGGTTTGCTTTTTTTTTTTTTAATCATGAGTCATGGTAGAGTTTTGTCAAACATTTTTTCTGCATCTATTGAGATAATTATTTTAGTTTCCTCCTTTATTTTGTTAGTGGGGAGAATTATCAATAATGAATTGATTTCTGAGTTTGAAAACCAACCTTGAACTCCTAGAATAAGTGCGTTATCTTTTTTAGTCCTAGTGCATTATCTTTTTCATATATTCTTGGTCTCAGTTTGCTATTTAATATTTTTTTGATCTATGTTCATGAGAGAAATTTATCTATAATTTTAATTTTTTAGAATGTCTTATCAGTTTTGGGAATCAAGGTTATACTGGTCTCATAATATTCATTAGAAAGTGTTCACTATTCTCTGAAAAATTTTGTTGAAGATTATTGTGATCTTTCCTTTACTATTTGGAAATACTTGTCAATGAAGACATTTGGTCTTGGGGCTTTCTTCAGAAGAAAGTGTGTGTGTATGTATGTATGTGTAATCAATCATTTTATTAACTCCATAATTTTGTGGGTCAAAAATTCAGGCAAGGCACAGGAGAAATAACTCTTCTCTATTCTATGATGCATAAAAAATGCATCCATTATTTATAGTCAGAATTTTAGGACTAGAATTATCGTTGAAGATAATCTAGTCTATATGGTCTGGAAGCCATTTTATCTTGGAATTTTCTTTGTGGGAAGGTGAAGGTGGGGTTTTTTTTTTTTTTTTTTTTTTCAACTCTGCTGAGGAGTCAAACAGCTTTTGAGTCTTTGATTTGATGTCTTTCTGCAGTTTGCTGGTATTTTTTTCAGTTATCATCTCTTCAAATATTGCTTCTGTCACAGACTTTTCTACCTTTTTTCTGTTACACTAATTAACCAAATATATAAATCTTATTAATGTAACCTGTGTGTCTAATAAAACCTTTTAGTACCTTGATGTTTTTTGTCTCTATTATTTAGTCTGAATATTTTCTATTGACCTATATGCCAGTTCACTAATCCTCTTTTCTGCTATGTCTAATTTACTGCTTAACTCATCTAATAAGGCCCTGGTTTTTACATTTTCAATGTGAGAGTTACATTAGTCTCTTTAAAAAAAACCACTCCAATGAAATCTTCCAGCTTGTCATTTTATCCTGTCTTCCTCTTTTGATTTTTAATTAGCTTTTCTAATTACTAGCATGTCCAGTCATTTCTTTATTGAGGGTCAAATATTGTGTAGAATGTTATCAAGATCATAGGAATCTCTGGCTGACATCTTCCTCCCCAGAGGATTTATTTTTTCTTTTTGGCAGTCAATTAAACTTGGGTCAGATCTCTTTAATCCAGTTTGGGATTGAGTGGTTTGAACAATGGTTTCAGTTTTTGTGGGGGGATGGTCAATTTCCACCTTACCTTTACTCCTAGGGTTTATTTCTCCTGTGGTTCTGGGCTGGTTCTGGGAAGTTGGGCTGTTTACCAGGGATCCTTCTATTTGGTGGTGAGCTCTGACCTTCAATATCTGTCTTTCAAGCTCCATGAGGTTACCAAAATCTCTGCATAGCCTTTCAATCTGTTAGATACTGCTTTATACTCTAACTTTTTAGTCTCTTAGCTCTAAGCTGCTTTAGAATTAGCAAATGCCTCAAAGGGAAAATATCTAGAATGTCAGGCTCACAGTAATGTGCTTCTCTTCTCTGCTGCTTTGATAGCTCTCCAGTGCCTTCAAATGGCACTTTTTTTGAATTGTGATCAGATTTTCTAGTTATTCTTACTGGCAAAATTGGTCTGCAACAGGCTACTCTACCAGAAATGGAAAACATCTTGCCCCTTATCTTTTATTCAGTAAAGGAGGGTTCTAGCGACTACATGATGTTACCTCAGTGACAGGTATTTCAGTGAGGAGAATGAAAAATCTAGAGCATCTTTGAATGTGCTCACGTCATAAAAATAGTCAACGAAAAAATTTCATCAAGATTCTAAATTCTAATGAATTTTTAATCAGTTGAAACTAAACTTAATTCAATTACCTTTCCAGATCTCAGAGATGAATGCAGGTTAATCCTATATGACTTGAGGTGAGGGGCAATCCCTTCCATTGGAAATAAAACTAATAATGATTGGCAATTTCAGGAGTCTATGTCACTTACGTGAATGGGACAACCAATGGCAAATCCAGCATGAATATTTGTTGAAATGCTAACCTAGTGGCAAGAACTGAGGTAAAATTCTTGAACTGAATGTAACAAGCCTTCAAGGTGGTAATCAAAATAAAAGTTTGGTGGATGCTATGCTAAAAATTTAAGCTCACCGCTCAATCCACATATCAGGATGGCATACATGTTTCCTTTCATGTACCAACCACAATGAACCATCAGTGAAATACTGAAGGACTCTTTTGAGAAGAATTTTGAGACTGCGTCTGAGCTCAGGGGAAAAGAGAACTATAATCAGTTAGTGACTATCTTTTATTGACAGAACATTTGTTAAGTGCCTGCCATCTGTGGTGTAGATAACACACACAAAGGTATACTTATGAGCATAACAGTGATGGATAATCAATATTATCTTGAGATAATCCCATAGGAAAAATGGTCTTATATTTTCTGGCTGTGTTTTTGTTATATCAACCATCTGGATCGAGTATTCCTTGTGCCGTTTAAGTTTGGAGGCTCGTCGCTCTCTTGAACAGTATTCACCCCTGTCCTTCGCCATCTATGTCTGTGTGCCTACCTGCCGTGGGTCCTGAATGCTATACGTTGCTGTTCCTTATGGCTTCAGATCTTTGCACTGATTCTCCCACTTTGAGCCTCATTTCATCCCGAAGCCCTGATGTTTGAGTCTGTTTCCCTGGCCAAGACCATGCTTCCCTCCTTGACTAAAATTCCCAATTGATTCTCTTTCTGGTTACACTGCCTCAGGTTATTCGGCAATAACGATGAGCAGAACAGATGGGACAACATGGAATTATGAAGATGCGTAGTTCGGTACAAATGTTCATTGTCTCACATGCTCTCGTTCACAGGGACTCAGGCTTCTTTCTTGTATTTGCCAGTCAGGGTCTCCACTATTTCGCTCTGTTCTTTACCCAGCTCTACTATAATCCTTCCTCATCCCTGATTTTCTTTGTACCTTATTTTCAGATGGTTTTGCTTTCTGTATGTCATTAGCATGTGCTCAAGGTCACATAACAGGACACACAGGTGCACTCTTCATGGTGACTTCTGCTCTACTGGCCAGATTCTAAACATTTCCCTTTCTCATATTGTATGGGTCTCAAGAATATGGAATTCTTAGGGAATCTTCCTCTACAGCACCATACCAGTGTCTTCAACTTATTGTCGAAGACTTGTTTTCCTATAGCCACAATACTAAAATACCATATATCTACACTAAATCATAAAGAATATTTATAACTAAACTCAATCATGTAATTTTACCTTTAAAATCTTATAACCACATGTACCTTCATGTGTAATTTTTCACCTAGTAAATATCTCTAGTTTAATACAAAACATTCCCTTTGGTTAATACTACCCTTCAAAAGGGGCAGTGACATTGAAAGCATATATTCCAAAAGCCAAATCTGTAATGTTTTTTTCCTGGTTAAATAATGCTGCCTTGGTCCTGTCCTGCTCTCTCTCCCTCTAAGCCAGAGGTTCACAAACTATGGCCTATGGGCTAAATGTAGACTTACTTTTGTTTTTGTAAGTCCTCTGAACTAAGAATGATTGTTACATTTTTAAATGATTACATTATAAATAGTTCTATAAATACCTACATGATGTCTTTGATTTTGCCTTTGGCCCTGCAAAACCTAAATTATTTATTATCTGGTCCCATATGAAAGGGCTTGCTGACCCCTGTGTGGGCTCACAATGAAGCCAATGCCCTTCAGGCATTAAGCAAGGGGAAAAAGAAAATAATTCAAGGTCATTGGTTGCATATTACAGGTTGCAAAAACCACAGCCTGTCTGTGTCAGGGGCTGCCTAGGATGGGCTTTGCTCATTTTGAAACAGAAACGAGATGATTTTCTGGGATATTCCAATTTTAAAATAATTTAAATTGCATATTAGAAAACTTCAGATAAAAATGTACCCTTCACCAGAGTGATCTTTGCAGTTTCCTCTCTCATAGTCACGCAGTGTCACATGAAAACCCCTAATGAGAACGCAACTGCACACGCCAGTGTAGGATTGTTTTGGTTTCCATAGTTAATATTCTGCCATTCTTGCTTCTCTAGGCTGTGGCAGAGGGGAAGGAGTGGGGCAGGGAATGTAGTACTTTGTGAGATGTGACATTGTGGAATCTGGTCCTTAGAACTGTAGGCACAGGAACATGACTTCTCTTTTCAACCAGGTCTGATCAGGCTCTTGGGCAATGACTCACAGTAATTCAACTCACAACCAGATGCCAGTTTGTTAACCTGCACTGGGAGAATTTGTCATGTGACTCTGGACTGGCTGTTTGTGCTGTTGGAAGAACTCTCTCTCCATGTGAGGGTGGATTGATACAGGAGGCCAAATTGAGGTTGTTAGCAAGCTCTACAGTGGATTCTGAGCCCCAGACGGTTTTTACCATGGTGAGTACATTTCTACCTAAAGGACACGAATTCATCTAGACCTGGAGTCAGCAAACTGTGGCCAGTGGACTGGCCACCTGTTTTTGTGAATGAAGTTTTATTGAAACATAGCCATGTCCCTTCATTTATGCATGCCCATGGCTGCCTCCTGCAACAGAAACTCCATGATCTGCAAAGCCTAAAAGATTTATCATCAGGCCCTTTCTTTTTTTTTTTTTTTTTTTTTTTTTTTTTTTTTTTTAAAACAATTTTTAAATTTTTTTTTTCAACGTTTTTTATTTATTTTTGGGACAGAGAGAGACAGAGCATGAACGGGGGAGGGGCAGAGAGAGAGGGAGACACAGAATCGGAAACAGGCTCCAGGCTCTGAGCCATCAGCCCAGAGCCCGACGCGGGGCTCGAACTCACGGACCGCGAGATCGTGACCTGGCTGAAGTCGGACGCTTAACCGACTTCGCCACCCAGGCGCCCCAACATCAGGCCCTTTCTAGGGGGCTATATGACTCCTGATCTGTTAGTCTGGAGTTTTTCGAGCAGCAGTTGTGACCTATGAGTGGTTTTTAAATTAATTTAAGGAATTATGACCAGCATTTTATTTCAAGTAGAATAAAAAAGAATGGAAAATATCAGAGTCCATTTTTGTCTTCCAGATAAATATTATTTTGTGAAGCTTTTGTTTTTATATGTTAGGATGGTTCTTTTAATGCGTCCACATCACTGGTCCAAGGGAAGCCCAGATATTTGGACAATATCTGTGGATGGGTCTTGAAAGTGTTGCCTGAAGAGATTAACATTCAAAAAAAAAAAAAAAAGAGAGAGATTAACATTCAAATAGGTGGACTGAATAAAGCTGATTGTCCTCCCTCCAGTGGAGGGGAACAGCATCCCGTTGGTTGAGGGCCTGCTTAGAACAGAAAGGTGGAAGAAGGTTGGATTTGCTCTCTGCCCAACTGTTGAGCTGGGACATCACTCTTCTCCTGTCCTTGGTATGCCTGGTTCTTCAGACTTAAACTGGAATCTAGGGGCCTCTGGGTGGCTCAGTTGGTTAAAATGGCCGACTCTTGATTTCTGCTCAGGTCATGATATCACTCTGAGCTCACAGTACTGAGCCTGCTTCAGATCCTTTGTCTCCCTCTTCCTGCCCCTCCCCCACCTGCACTTTTTCTTTCTCTCTCAATGAAAAATAAATAAACATTAAAAAAATCTTTTTTGGGGCACCTGGGTGGCTCAGTCGGTTGAGCCTCCGACTTCGGCTCAGGTCATGATCTCTCAGTTCGGGAGTTCGAGCCCCACGTGGAGCTCTATGCTGACAGCTCAGAGCCTGGAGCGTGCTTTGGATTCTGTGTCTCCCTCTCTCTCTGCCCCTCCCCCACTCATGCTTTGTGTCTCTCTCTCTCTCTCTCTCTGTCAAAAATAAATGAACATTAAAAAAATTAAAAAAAAATATTTTTAAAACTGGCATCTATACAACTGACTCTCTTGGGTCTCCAGTCTACCAATGGCAGATTATGGGCCTTCTCAGCCTCCAAAATTACATGAGCCAATACCTTATAATCATCTCTAAATGTGTGTCCTATTGGTTCAGTTTCTCTGGAGAACCCTGACTAATACATATGCGTACACACAGACATATGTATATGGATTCTGGCTCACAATGGGAAACATTTTTTCTTCTTGAGGGTCATGTTAAATAGCGTTTCAAAAAAAAGTCCTCTTTTCTTATACAATTCTGAAAAGCACTGAAGAACTCTAACCTTCAGACTCTCCTTACTATCATTATTACTCATAATTTTTAATAATAGTGCTGTGTGGCACATCATAATTTTCAAATGTCTTCCACACAAATCCCCACGAAGCCTCTACACCAAACATGAGAAAAAGAAGTTATTACCCCTAATTGAGAGTTGAGGAAGTCATGGCCCCAGACATTAGCTGTCTTGATCAAGGCCATAATTCTTCTCTTTTTTTAATGTTTATTTATTTTTGAGAGACAGAGAGAGAGAGAGCCCATGAGTGGGGGAGGAACAGAGAGAGTGGGAGACACAGAATCTGAAGCAAGCTCCAGGCTCTGAGCTGTCAGTGCAGAGCCCGATGTGGGGCTCAAACTCACAAACCACAAGACCATGACCTGAGCTGAAGTCAGATGCTTAACTGACTGAGCCACCCAAGTGCTCCCAAGAGCACAATTCTCAAGGTCAGGGTATGTCTTCAAACCCATGTCTTCTGACTCTTTGTCCAGGCCCTTCCCTAGCTTGCTCTGTCTTTCTAGAGTCTAAGAGACTCCTTCCAGTCTGATAACTCATCAAAAATGTTTTTGGATTTTCAGGATTCTATTCTTAATATCCCTTTTTTGCTGATGGTCTTGGGATAAAATGTCCTTGAGATACCTCTCTCCAAAACCATCCCTACATCTCTGTCTCTGGAAGACTAGAATGTGGCAGCTTCACAGCCCCTCTCAGGTCCCTGTATGGGGTCACCAAGGACTTACAAAAATAAGGATCCTTTACCACATGGAAAAGCAGAGTGAACACGGCCCCACCCAGACACGATTTTGCCTCTACCCTGCTGTCCCTTTCCAGGGAGGGAGGAGACAAATTATAAAGTCATCAGACATGGAGGGGCCAAGGGTTCTTGAGGTGCTGGGAGTTGGGAAACACCATTTGGGAGATTCATCCTTGGCACTGGAAAATGCCTTCTGTCGAAAACTTGGGGAGAAGCAGCAGGAGGCAGGTGTGCACGTGAGGCCTAGCTGCTGACACTGAGAGCTCACACTGCACAGAAGGCCTTAACCCGGGTGAACTTAGTCTGGCTCCCCACAGCTCTCTGTGACAACTCATGTTGAGAGAAGCTGGTGACCCATGCTAAACCTCCTAGTGGCAGTGACAGACTCAGGCCTCCTACTTAGGCAATCTGACTCACTGTGGACACTGCTCCTTTTTGAAGCAAAGGCGTAAAATATTCTGGAAGCTCTCTCCTTCTAGACAGTACAGTATAATCCACCCAAACAGAAAACTGGCTCCCGGGGAGAAGCTTACCAGTGATCCTGCACACACACTTGGCTGGACACCCCTCTGGACACTCCTGGGTTTTTGGGGTACTCCAAGCATCTGGCCTTGACCACAAAAAATGAAATGCACCAAGGGCAGCAGGTGAGTGGGAACTCTGGCACTTGCTGAGGACAGTCAGACAGATTACGACAAAAAAAACCCAACAGCGTGGAAACAGAGCCCCTCCTTCAACTTTTGGAAAATGGGTGTGAGGATGAAACTCTTCCTGTTGTCACTTCCATACTCACAGGAAGACATCCGGTTTGAGGATGACAGAGTCAGGTCGACATTCTTCTTCCTCCCCACTCCAGAGACTGCCCCCCCCCGCCCACTTCTTGCTGTAGATCAACAGAAATATGGAGGAGAACGAGAATCCAAAATACCAACTCATTTTCTGCATTAGGGTTCATCTAATGACAAGGCAGAGGTGAGGGGTCCAGGAACACAGGGATACTCTGAGGGTACTAGCTTCTGTCCCAAGCCCTGAGGATCTTCCCAGGCAGGGCCGGTGGCTGCAAACGTGTAGGAGGTGATAGGTGCTGCCCAGTGCTCTTCAGCAGACACAGCTGAAGACATTCTCTGAAGAGCCTTCCAGGTCTGGCAGGTGGCTAATGCTCTAACAGTGAGGGGCCAACCCCTGGGCATTGATTTCAGATGCTGGAGCTTCCTTACCTAATTTTTTGATGACCAATATAAACAAGAAGGCGTTTTTAAGAAGGCTAATCAAAGATTGGGACTTTTAGCAGTCACGTCGGTTCAGAGGGTTTGGGACATGAAATAAGCTAAATCAGGGTGAATGACTTTTTGAGGAGGAAATCCACCTGGGCCAGGGGATCTTCCAGCCAGCATACATCCTAGAGACTGATCGGAGGTCTCTAACAGGGCCTTCAGGAGTGAGGGAGAGGAGGAGGAGGGCAGAGAGGAGAAAGAAAGGAACAGAGCTGGAACCACTGTCAAGGAGGAGGGAGAGGGAAGCATTTTTCTCAAAGACCGGGAACTGGCAGCTGTGAAGTACGGCCTCCTAGGATCAGAGAAGTGTTTTCAAGCAGGTAAACCTCTCAGGTATTTACATATTGATTAGATAAAGTGCTCATTTATAAGCCTTCCAGTGCCTTCTGGGTTGCAGTTTATTCTGAGCCCCAATGGTCCAAAATCAGGCCAGGAGAGAGGTACAGAAGGGTATAAGAGAGAAAAACCTTCTTCTCCACCCTCTTACATTCTGCTCCTGAGATCTGTGAATTAAACAGATGAATGGGGGAAGAGGCACATGCGTTTTATTTGATATTGATTTTTACATGTCCAGGGAGGTTTTCATGGAAAAAAAGTGAAATGCCCCAATGGCAGTTAGACCTGGGGCTTCTGGGCCATTCTAACAGAGGATGATATGTAGTGCAGACAGGACTAGACAGAGAAAATGGGGTTGGGTTTCTATGCGCGGTAGTTACATTTGGAGGAGGTAAATATTTGGGGGAAACGAATGGCAGATAAGGGTTATTTCGTGAGGTTTTGTTTGTGCAGACTCATCTCTGTGCTGTCTCCAGTTTTGGTGATAGAGGATGTTCTTCACTTCCTGGTGTGAGAGAGAGGAAACCTTCACAGAGGGAAATGGAGAACCTCTTTCTAAGCAGATAGGGGGAGGGCGGGTGCTTTTCCTGCATCTGCTACTTCTCAGTTATTGTCAGCTTATGTCAACGTGGCATACATATTTAGGCGTGGCGTAGTCTAATCCCCTTCAAAGGGAAAGACTGGGTGTGGGTGGTAACGGTGTTAGGGGGCCAGAAGATCATTTGAGGCACAGCCTTGAGATAGAAGCTGATATATACAAGGATGTGGTACAGGGTAGCATAACCACCTGCCACTGATCGTCAAGAGACTCAGCTTCTGGCCATGGGGGAGATGATAATCGACAGTCTTTAAAAAATAGGGTAAAATATTATTTTTAAAAACTTCTCCTGTGTCTCCAGATCAAGGTTGATACAGGTAGCTAAAATAGCAAAGGTGCCACCCACCCACCCGTCTATCCATCCATCCTTCATCCATCCATCTATCCATCCATCCATCCAACTAATCAAGTATGGTGCCAGGAGCTACATAAGGCACACTAGACACTGGGACACACAAATGAATACCCCATACTCCACGTACACATGAAAAATTCATAGGCCTGCCCAGGACAGAGACTGCTGCATGAATAATTACACCGAAACTCAATTCGTGATATGATCTAGTTAACAACCAAATACGTCAGGAGAGTGGGGTGTGGGTGTTACCCCTGGGGTGTGGCAGAAGTTTCCCACCCCCCCCCGCTGGAGTCACCACACTGGGTGTGGCACCCCATCTCTTCTTTGAGGGCAGGTGCAAATCCTAAAGGGGCCTATTAGCTCTGTCAAAGGACTGGGCTCTGTTTCTCTCCATGGCAACCAGGTGACTTGGGGCCGCTGGTCCAACCCAGCCAGCGCCAGGTTTAGGGACCAGTAACTAAGGAGCCCTGGTGAAATCCTTGCCAGTAAGTGTGTTTACAATAATAAGACATGATATTAATTCAGTTTAGCAATGATAATTCCTCAGTGAGGAGGGACTGGAAATCAATGCTGGAACCAAATACTCGTCACATCTGCAATTGATTTGGGGTGTGGTGTGTGTGCATATGTGTGTGTGTGTGTGTGTGTGTGTGTGTGTGTCCCTGCCGACCCACCCTCAGGTGCATAGTATCTGGAGACATAATAAAGTATATGTGCATAAACATATTTTATGGAGATATGTTTTGTCAGCCTTTTAGCAAACCAAATATAATTTGGTGCACTTGGAGTCATTTTTTAAAAGGGCATGGATTCAGTTTTTTTTTTTCTTAATGTTTATTTATTTTTGAGAGAGAGAGAGAGAGAGAGAGAGAGCAAGTGGGGGAGGGGCAAAGAGAGAGGAAGACACAGAATCCAAAGCAGGCTCCAGGGTCCAAGCTGTCAGCACAGAGCCCAACGTGGGGCTCAAACTCATGAACCGCGAGATTATGACCTGAGTGGAAGTCGGACGCTTCATCGACTGAGCCACCCATGTGCCCCTGGATTCGGTTTTTCTTAAAAATCATTTTCATTAAAATTTTGAAATTCAAAGGAGCAATGTTATCTGCAGCTGTGTGTCACTCACTAAGGGCCTCTTGGATCCAGACCCATTTCTTGTCCACAAGTTTCTGAAGTGGGTACTATTGATCTCATCGTAGAAATGAACAGTCTTCAAAGAGGTTACGTTTAGGCCTTTGCCCACACAGTAATTACCAACGATGCTGTTTGAGCTCAGCCTGCCCGATGTGAGGGTCATTTCTCTTTCTATCATTTTATGTTGCTTCATCCTTTTGAGGAGAGAGAAGTTCAGCCTAAGGATGTAACTCCCTAAGGCCTGTGGGATCCTGGTACCTCAGATGGGTAGATCACAGAGGACTTGAAGAACAAAACCTGAACCACGTTGCCCCCCTAGAAGGGCTGGCTTCCACACAGCATCCTCACGTGCAACCAGAGGACGGCATCCACACAGATTAAGCCACCTGTCCACCCCGCACGTTGTCCCTGAGCCGGTTGAGACCATCGTGGAGCCAGGCAGGCCAGCAGTTGAGCCTTACACAGTGTCACTGTGCAAGAGTTTAAAAAATGAGTTTACCAACTGAGTTTAAAAAATGGGTTCTTTGATCTGAAGATTCTCATACAGTTCGAAGGGAAAGACAATTTCAAGGTACGTCAAGCTTCCGTGATTATACATACCCAGAGAACCCACAGATACCTAGGCAAGAAAACTTGCCTTCTGCAGCATTCATACTTAGAAATGAGACACGTAGGGTGGGATTGTTTGTATGCCAAATGATCATTTTGTTTAATAAGGATTTCCTACTGGATAAAGCAAGCTGCTTTATGCATATTTCAAATATGATCTGGGGGAACAACGTGGCTTTCTGCCCCCCTTTTCAGGAAGTGTACTTTGGTAAAGAAGGGCCTGCTGACGAACTCTAGCCACGTGGTCCTGTATGCTCAAGGGAAAGTCAAGCCAGAGGGATCTGATCTTGGAACGCTTCATGGTAGAAGATTGTCAGCAATCTTTTTTAAGAATTTTATTTATTTATTTTTGAGGGACACACACACACACACACACACACACAGAACGTGAGTGGGGAGTGGCAGAGAGAGAGAGAGAGAGAGACGGAGAGAGAGAATCCCAAGCAGACCCCATACTGTCAGTGCAGAGCCCCACGGGGGGCTTGATCTCAGGAACCATGAGATTGTGACCTGAGCCAAAATCAAGAGTCGGACGCTTAACCGACTGAGCCACCCAGGCGCCCATGGCTTTTATCTCTTTATCCCTAGAGCAGAACGCGGCCTCCTGCACAGTGGTGAGGTGGCACCAACTCTCAGAGGAATACAAGAATCAAAGGACCCGTGGAGCATTTGGCAGCTGAGAGGGTGATGTGCTGACTGACCGAATGTGGAGGCAGCTGGTAATCCTGTTGGCTTCTGTGAAACATGATCATGTTTGGGCTCTGCCTGAGGCCTTCCCAGGGTCAGTGAGCCTCACATCTGCACAACTTTGCAGATCTCTCAACCTGGGGACCTAAGATAACAGAGAGGCTTCTGAGGGCTCAGCGTCATCCCTGATCCAGGCACACAGGGGTCCCGGGCTATTCTCTTAGCACCTCAGCCTCAGGCCAAGCTTGGCTTGAGTCTCTCCCCAATCCTGAGGGTCTGGTCTAGTGACTGAGCATGCAATTCTCTGCCCATTCTCTGTCCACCCTGGCCCTGAACATCGCTCTCCTTGGGCCTGTTCTGTACCTCCCTGGAACCTCTTTCCTGCTTCCTTGTGCCTCGTCAAATGCACCTGGTGCATCTACTGGCCATTTCGCTCTTCTCTGTTAACACCTTGCCCTTGCTTGGGCACAGCTCCTAATCTAGGCGTTGGATTTGGCCCATAGGGCCATGCACCCTTCTCTCGTTCTGATTCCACATGCAGATTCTACACTTTCATGTGGCCTGGGCCAATACTTGGTCTCCCAGTATGGGGTTGAGGTAAAATAAACACTTTGGAGGTCACCTGACCAGGGTTCAAGTTTGCACCTAGGTGTGTGACCTTGGAAGAGTTATTTGACCTCCTTGAGCCTCAGCATTCTCAACTGCAAGAATGTGGATTTTTATTTTTTATTTATTTATTTTTCAATATATGAAATTTATTATCGAATTGGTTTCCATACAACACCCAGTGCCCATCCCAAAAGGTGCCCTCCTCAATACCCATCACCCACCCCCCATCAACCCTCAGTTTGTTCTCAGTTTTTAAGAGTCTCTTATGCTTTGGCTCTCTCCCACTCTAACCTCTTTTTTTTTTTTTTTCCTTCCTCTCCCCCATGGGTTTCAGTTAAGAAGAATGTGGATTTTTAAAACTTTATCTTACGAGAGAGAGAGAGAGAGAGAGAGAGAGTGAGGGGCAGAAGGAGTGACAGAGAATCGTAAGCTGGTTCCACGCTCAGCACAGAGCTCAACGTGGTGCTCGATTCCATGACCCTGGGATCATGACCTGAGCTGAAACCAAGAGTCAGATGCTCAACCAACTGAACCGCCCGGGTGCCCCAAGAATGTGGATTTTTACATTTATCCAGCGGGTAAATGAGATGTTGTGAGTTCAGAATCTAATGCAGTGCCCAGCATGAACAGTATTCAGCTAATGTTCTTGCCCCCTTGCTTGTCATCTAATTATTTCTCCCAGCACCGGTTATGATGTAGTCAAATCCTAGATTTTCTAAATAGGTTTCAGCTGCCTTAAAATATATTCTTGACAGTTCCAGAATGCTACCACTACAGTGACTTTTGGATTAGATTTACAAGAGCAGGGGCATTATCAGTAAAAGGTGAACTTCCGGCCTTAAAGGAATTCTTCATGGGGAGCATATTTTCAGTGTTTAAATTTTAATTTTTCAGTGTTTAATTTCAGCTAACTGACTGGTATCCTTCATCCCTACATGGTGAACTTTGGGGAGGGTGATGTTCAGGGCTGAGGGGGCCTTAGGCATGAGGATGAGGTGGGTCAAGTGGGAGAAGCCGTCAGGGTTTCAGAGTGGGGAGCAAGCCTGGGGATGAACGGACAGCCCATCTGTCTTGACCCGTCCCACCACCGCAGTGCCCGGATGTGAGGGCGGGAGGAAAACGAAACGTTTTAAGAGATGCCAACCCCAGCAGCTGGTAAGAAGAAGGCAGGGTGCTGTGAAGATCCTGGCATGCTCTCCAGGCAGGGGGGATGGTGTCAGCATTAAGCATGAATAATAAAAGGCCAGAATCTTCCATGAGCTCTGGGGAGAGTCTGGAACTTTGCTCTATTTTTAATACCAATTTTCTCTCAGCCCTGTCCCCCCTCTCATATATAAAGATGACCTCAAGTGCAAAAATATGATTCCACTCAAGAGGAAGGGAGCCAAAGAATTTCTAGTTGATTAGACTTGGAAGTTTTTCCTGTTACCGCTACAGTTAAATAGATATTGGCAAATAGTGTAACCTGCGGGGAACCAAACAGAGTGTGGAAGAGCCTGGTCTGTTATAATTAGAAATATACATCATTCCCCTTTCCCCAAAGAGCAAGAGAGTCATATTTAAAGGGACAGTGACACACGCTACGTGCACAGCCTTGACTTAGCAACAGTTGAGAGCCACCTTATAAATTACTGAACAGTTTGCAAATGTAGTTAAAGCTCTTTCTCCCTAATTTTTACTCACGCACGTTAGCCTGGTCGATGTGAGTCTAGAGGCGCAGAAGTGCAAGATGGTTACACGCCAACAACGAATTGCATTTGCAAATATACAGCCCTTTTATCTGCAGTTTGCATTGTGCTTGCATGTATTGATGAGAAAGATGATTAATTATCCTGACACTTCGGAAAAAAAATGAGATAAATATATTTAAAACCCATACATATAAAAAGACCGGTGCATTCCTCCTGACTCCGATGAAAGCAGTATGAATGTAATTTCCTTATCTCCAAACTGGATCCAATTCAGTTGTATTAGACAGCTGTTGACTGAGCGCCAACGCCACGCGAGGCACCCTGTAGAGAATGGAGGGCTGAGGCGGGGTGCTGGGCTGCAAGGTGAACAAGACTATCTAGCTGAATGGTTAAGTTCATGGACTTTGGGGTCTGACACACTGGACTTGAAACCTCCCTCTGTTCCTTTCTAATCTAATGACCTTGAGCAAGAGACTTCACCATTCCAAACCTTGCTCTCCTTACTTGCAAGGTGGGGCTAAAAATAATGCCTAGACTTTTCGGGTGGTTGGTAAGAGATAATGTACAATAACTTCTAGCCAATAACAATGGCTTTGGGTCCGCCTTGGAGAAGACCGCCATGGTGGAGGGGAGCATGCAAACAGGACATTTCAATATAATGCCATAAGGGTTATGGTAGTGCTATACTCTGCCACACAGGGACCATTCTGGGGTTTAGGAATTAATGCCCAGTTTCCTGGAACCAGCACCTGAGCTGTGATCTCCAGGAGGAAGAAGGGACAGTCAGGCAAAAAAAAAAAAAAAAAAAAATGCATCATAGACGCAGCAGATATCTTGCACAAAAGCAAGGGGCACAAAGCCTGGCCCACGGCTCTCCAGGGTGCTGGGGAGCTGACAGCAGAAAAGAGCAGTGGGTGGGGAGCAAATAGATGGGGGCAGAACAGGGCCAGCTATGCAGGAAGTGACAAAGCCACAACAATCTAAGCTACTTGACATTTGCTCATCAAATACTTTCAAAGCCCCAGAGGTTTTAATAGAGAACAAAGCTGCATGATAAAGACAGGAAGAAAGAGGCTTTGGTTTTCTTGAATTTCTTGGAGCTGTGCTCGAGGTGTTTGGTATGATCATGAAATTATTCTGGAGTGTATCACAACTTGGCAACCGTGGAGCTACAGCTGATGGCTCAGCAGAACCACAGGGACCAGGGGCAGAACACGGGAAGGAACAGGCAGCAACCTCTTTGACCTCAGCTGCAGCAACTTCTTACTTGACATGTCTCCAAAGGCGAGAGAAATAAAAACAAAAATGAACTACTGGGACCTCATCAAGATAAAAAGTTTCTGCACAGTGAGGGAAACAATCAACAAAACTAAAAGGCAACCAACGGAACGGGAGAAGATATTTGCAAATGACACATCAGATAAAAGGTTAGCATCCAAAATCTATAAAGAACTTATCAAACTCAACACCCAAAAAACAATCCAGTAAAGAAATGGGCAGAAGACATGAATAGACACTTTTCCAAAGAAGACATCCAGATGGCCAACCGACACATGAAAAAATGCTCAACATCATTCACCATCAGGGAAATACAAATCAAAACCACATTGAGGTACCACCTCACACTGGTCAGGGTGGCTAAAATTAACAACTCAGGAAACAGATGCTGGTGAGGATGTGGAGAAATGGGAACCCTCATGCACTGTTGGTGGGAATACAAACTGGTGCAGCCGCTCTGGAAAACAGTGTGGAGATTTCACAAAAAAAATTAAAAATAGAACTACCTTATGACCCAGCAATAGCACCACTGGGAATTTATCCAAAGGATACAGGAGTGCTGATGCATAGGGGCACTTGTACCCCAATGTTTATAGCAGCACTATCAACAATAGCCAAAGTATGGAAAGAGCCCGAATGTCCATCAACAGAAGAATGGATAAAGAAAATGTGGTATATATATATATATATATATATATATATATATATATATACACACACAATGGAATACTACTTGGAAATGAGAAAGAATGAAATCCTGCCATTTGCAGCAACATGGATGGAACTGGAAGGTATTATGCTCAGTGAAATAAGCCAGTCAGAGGAAGATAGGTTACTTGGAATATGAGAAACTTAACAGAAGACCATAGGGAAGGGAAGGAAAAATAATTTACAAACAGAGAGGGAGGCAAACTATAAGAGACTCTTAGAGAACAAACTGAGGGTTGCTGGGGGTGGGGGGGGGGTGGGGGACAGGGAAAATGGGTGATGGGCATTGAGGAGGGCACTTGTTGGGGCGAGCACTGGGTGTTGTATGTAAGCGATGAATCACGAAGTCTACTCCTGAAGCTAAGACTACACTGTATCCACTGGATGTTAGCTAACATGACAATAAATTATTTTAAAAATTTTTAAAAAATAATAAAAATTAAAAACCTTCTAGAAAAATAAAAGAACACAGGAGGGAAGTGCAGACTGCTCCCTCCTGCTCAGGAGAGGAAATACAGGCTGTAGGGCTGGAAGCCAGACTTCAATCTTGCTGGTGGGGCAGGAGAGGCTCAGCACAGCTCTTCCTAGGATTCTGCTCTGGTGGTGATTCTGGCACAGTACAGGAAACAAAGCAGCCAAAGAAACAAATGCAGGCTTCTTTTTTATTTTTTTTATTTTTTAATGTTTATTTATTTTTGAGAGACAGAGACAGAGCATGAGTGGGGAAGGGACAGAGAGAGAGGAAGACATGGATTCTGAAGCAGGGTCCAGGCTCCGAGCTATTAGCACAGAGTCCAAGTGGGGCTCGAACTCATGAACTGTGAAATCATGACCTGAGCAAAAGTTGGAAGCTTACCCGACTGAGACACCCAGGAGCCCAATGCAGGCTTCTTATTGGCACATAAAGATGCTGTTGGGGGCACTAGGCTCTGACAGGCTTCTACCTGGAAAAGAGCCACCATTTAATGTAGTCTTAGACGGTTACAGGAATTGCCTCAAAAGACATGCTGTCTCAAACCGAACTTTCCAATGAAGGCAGCTCACATGTCTGTTTGTGCTTCAATATCATGAACTATGTCAAACACAGACACGTGAATAAATAATAATAATAGTAATAAAATGTACCCAGCACCACCTTTGTTTAATTGTACTGTTTTTCCATAGTTGCTTCAGGGTTTTAAAAAGAAAACATTTCAGGGACACCTGGGTGGCTCTGTCGGGTAAGTGCCTGACTTCGGCTCAGTTCATGATCTCGCAGTTTGTGAGTTTGAGCCTCGCGTCGGGCTCTGTGCTGACAGCTCAGAGCCTGGAGCTTGCATTGGATTCTGTGTCTCCCTCTCTCTCTCTCTGCCCCTCTCCTGCTCATGCTCTGTCTCTCTCTGTCTCTCAAATAAATGTTAAAAAAATGAAAAAGAAAACATTTCAAAGAAAGCCGAAACTCCCTTCGTAAGTGCTCTAATGCCATTCCTTACCCGACCCCCTGGAATAACCACCACTCTGATGTTTGTAGAATCATTTCCGTGCACATGTTTATACTTTTACCACATATGTATGTGTACCTAAACAATGTTTTGTTTTGCATGATTTTAAAGTTTATTTATTTATTTTTTATGATTTTAAAGTTTGTATGAGGACTATCATATTCCGTGTAACCCTTTTTACTTTTGTGTTGGGAATTTGTGTTGAGATTTGTCTGGTATTGGTATATGTGTTTCTTGTTCATTCATTTCAGCTGCTGTTTACTTCCCATTCTGTGAATATTTTACACTTTTTTGGAACCTATTCTTCTGTTGATAAATATAAACGTAGTTGCCTTCTTCCCTCCCCCTCCCCCTCTCCCTCTTCTTTTTCTTCTTCCTCTCCTTCCTTCTCCTCCTCCTCTTTCTCTTTTTTGTTCTTTTTATTTTTGCTGTTATCCACAATGCTCGAATGCAGTTCTCTACGTGGCTCCTTGTACACAGGGTAAGAGTTTCTCTATGAACTGGGAGAACTGCTGAGTTGTAGAATAGCCATGTTTTTAGATTATTACATATTGCCGTATGTACAATTTACACACCTACTCTCAATGTCTGGGAGTTCCTTTTACCCCTTGTTCTTCCAACTGTTCTGTGCATTATGTGGTCTCCAGATGCAACACTCACTGTAGTCATTCCCCTCTGGTTACTCTCTTCTCAGTCAAGGTCCTTCCTAGCTATGGCGCTCAAGACTGAGTGGGATGCACTTGCATATGATTTGATCCACGAATTGGTTACACTCTCTCTTCTCTTCAGCTTGTCAGTGAATTTCTCCTGAGATACTTCATTTCAACCACCTCCTCTGTGGCTTATATTGTCCATTGTCTCAATGGTTTATCAAAGTGCCAGCGGCCAGGAGGCTAATAATAATTCCTTGAATCTATCCCATTAATTCCTAACTTTCTTTGAAATTGAGACTTTTCTAAAATTGAAAGCTACACACACACACACACACACACACACACACACACACACAATTTTACATACAATTCCAGAAGGTTCATTGACCCCTGAAGCCAATCTGTGGATCCTGAGTTAACAACTGTTTTGCTGTGTCGAAGGATTCAGGAAGAAAGGTTGGAGAAAAGTTTGCCCTTTTGAAATATGTCTAAACTTGGGACTGTGGGGAAAATGTCCCATTGCTCTAATAGTAATTTTAATGAAACTTAGTGTTTTTAGGGTTGTTAATTTTTTTATATAAAATTCTAACTATACTCCATGATGCAGCAGAATAGAATGGAAAGTGTTAATACTCAGGAGTCTACAGTGCCAAGTTCAACTCTGGCACTTTTTGTTTCGTTGAGATACATAACATCTGCTAGCCTCAGTTTACTCATCTGTGAAACGGACTCATATTTCAAAGGATTCTTGTGAGGGTTGATCAAATCTATCACAATTTTTGGAATGTGATAAATATTGAATAAACGCTGTTTTTTCCTGCCCTACCTTACACATTGGACAACGCCCAACAGATCTATAAATGGAGGCCAACAGGAGTATTTCCCTGGGCTGTCGTGGGCTTTGAGGAGATTGCATTTGTAATATTTCCTATGCAGAGTTGGTCACCAACATAGCTTTGTTTCCTCAAGGAATATTTTGGTGGGGGCTCTGTTTTAGGGAGAAAGCAAAAATTTAATTAATTTATTTTCTACATTTACCCAATATTATGCTTCTGTACTAATGGGAACTCCCTGCTCCTTCATCCCTGTCCATTTGACATCTCCCTAAAATCCTTTGCCTTCTCTTCCCCCCAGGGCTGCAGCTGCCTCTAATGATCACAAAACAATGCCTGGCATTGCCTAGGCGGTCAGATAACAGAAGAATTATTATCTAGGGTGTCCTCTGGAGGTTTGGGACAGCTCCTGCTTCCTCACATGTCTTTCAAAGGCATATATTGTTTTAGGCACCTGTAAAAATAATAGCCATGGATTATTTGTAGATAAATATTAATGCTGCGTCTATATTGAAGCAAAGCACAAATTGAATAGCTTTATCTACATAAGGCCTCAAATAGATTTAATAGAAACTTCTTTCCAATTCATACATTATTTACTCTTGATATTCAATAAAAATTCACACCGGTAGATATAGTGCTTTTGACATATTTCACTTACAAACATTAGAAAAAAGGTCTTGAGAGAGATTTAAATTATGATTTCTAAACCTGTTCCAATTCTGTCTCTGTCAACTATGAATTGCTAGCAAGAATTGCCTTACTTAAAAAGAGAATTGCCATTTTGAAAGCATATATTGATGATGAGGCATTCCCTGTCCCCCATCACCCCAAAGCATCCCTGAATCATGGCTGAAGGGGTCCTCAAAGTTTAGCTGCCCCAAGGCTCTTATTTCCCAGATGCCCAGGACGGTGAAGTGATACATCTGAGATCACTCAGAGTTAGTGGTAACTAAGGAGCAAGATGGTCCAAGTCAACAGGTGCTATGATTACTGGTGTGATGGGCTGGAATGAGAAAAATGAAGTCCGAGCTGCTTCCTTTATGTGCCGTAGTGTGAAACATGATTTACCCATAATGAAAACTGAGAACTGTGCTGAGCCAAATAGAGAATTTGGGGTAAGTTATTTCAACATACAAAAGATATACTCTGCCCTTCCTCTATATTAATTCAGCCAGGCCATTTGTTCTCTACGTGAATATGCATATATGATACATAATGATATCTCTATGTCTATATCTCGATAGATAGAGAGATCTAGTGCTATTTGTCTTCCTGTCTCTCTCTATAATTATATATTAATATATATTTTATTAAATATATAATATATATTTTTAATATATATAATTTATAAGTATATATTATATATATGGGGGGGGTTGGGGCAAAACCTCCGCCAAAGAGAAAGAAAGAGAGCAGGTAGAGACACAGGCTATGTTGTTGGTTTTTAGATGCTTCTATTTTTTTTTAATCAAAATTATAATAAGATTGTGCCTCTTTTGTTATATTACCACCAAGACATTTTAATGGAAAGAGATATGATTTTCCATCTTGCTGACTTGGGTTGGCCTATGGGAAATCTGCCATTCACATAAACATGTCGGTGACATCAATAATAAAACCAGTATTATTCATTCCGCCAGGCGGAATGCATATCTTCCTGTGAGGCCAAAGTCATTCCAAGCACCATTGAGTCACACTCTTAATCCCACGAGAAGGAAGACACAGTCCTTACCCCCGAGGGACTCAATGTTCAGTTTGCAGATCATATAAGCCTGGAAGGGAAGCAAATGCAAGCTAGTATAACAGAAGCAAGAGTCACAGTGATATGGATGGCATACCTTCGGAACCAAACTTATACAAAATATATATGAAGTTTTGCTCCTGGGTATGAAAAGAAAAGAAAAATTGCACAGTACAGGCGAGGGGAGACCTGACTTGCAGAAAAGACTTTGGAGGGGCTTGGATTAGTTTGCTAGGGCAGCTGTGACAAAGTGCCATGTACGGGGTGGATGGCTTAGACAACACAAATTTATTGTCTCAGGGTTCTGGAGGCCAGAAGTCTGAAATCAGACATCAGTAGTGTTGGATCCTTCTGAAGCCCTATAAAGAAGAACCTGTTACATGTCTCTCTCCTAGGTTTGGGTGTTTTGCCAGTGATCTTTGGTGTTTCCTGCTTTCTAGAATCTCTGCCTTCACCTTCACATGGACTTTTCCTTGTGTGTGTATATCTCCAAAGTTTTCCTTTTCATAAAGACACTGTTCATATTGGATTAGACCCACCCGATGACATCTTAACTATTATATCTTCAATGGCCATATTTCCAAATAAGGTCGTATTCTAAGGTACTGGGGGTTAGGGCTTGCAATATATGACTTTGGTGTGAAAGACACAATCCAATCCGTAATAGGGGCTTTCAAGATCTAAACCATAGCTTAGGTGATACTTATAGTTTAATTAATACAGACTAAGTTGAGCATAATCTTTGGCTATATTAAAGTATGGTTTACAAATTATAGCAGGAATGGCCCCAATGAAGTCTTATAAAGTACAGTCACGTTGCTGTGCAACTTGTAAAAATGAAACTCTTTACCCATTACAAACTCCCCATTTATCTCTCCCCTGGGCCCCTGGTAATCACCATCCTACTTTCCGTTTCTATGAATTTTACTATTCTAGTTTTTGTCATCCTGTGACTGGCTTATTTACTTAGCATAATGTCCTCAAGGGTCACCCATGCTGTACTACATGCCAGCATTTCCTTCATTTGGGGGGCTGCATGATATTGCGTTACATGGATATACCAATAGCAGCAAACTGCTAACTATGAATTTGACCTCCTGGGTATCACAGAAGTTGCCTGATCCAGACACTGGACAGACCAATGGGGGTATTCTGGTGGCCAGAAAAGGAAAGGGAGTCAGAGTTCCTTTTAACCTAGGTTTGAGGAAAAGGCTTTTGTGTTATTACCAGGCAGGGAGTGAGGGTCTGAGGGAATAAGGGAGAGAAGGAGACAAAGCCAATACAAGGATAACTTACTGAATTAACCATGGCCAAGTGCCACTGGTTACCAAATTCTGAGGGACTCAGAGTTCTAGGGATGAAATGATATGGTCCTCTGAGAAGCCTTATAAATGATCTCAGGACAGTGGAGGGGAGAAAGAGGGAAGGATTTATATCCTTGGTCAAAGACTCACTCTATGATGGTAACTTCCCCACCCTTCAAGGCTATACACAGATGGGCACCAAGAAGCAGTCTGCAGCCTCCCACATCCAAGCCAGCAGGGATGGCCATGATGGACAGGGACAGGCACAGGCAAGAGGAAGGCACTTCTAGGTTGTGCCTGCATGGAATTAGCCAGAGCCCATCCAGAGCTGGCTGCTGCTGTAGTAGCTGGAACATGAACAGGTGAGGCTGGGAGCATCTGAAGAGGTTCAGGAGAAGAGACTGGTACAGAAGGCTAGAGAATACAAGTGACATGTGCTGAGCCCCACAATGCTCTAGGCACTTTACAGGTAACACCTAATGCAACCCTTGTACTAACTATGGGTGTTACTCAGCCCCAACGAAGTTAATGAGGTTGCACATAAAATCACACAGTTAAGAAATACAGGGGCCAATTTGTGATCCAGATCTGATTCTAACCTAGCACTTTTGTATTGAGAAATTGGGATCCTGTTCTACCCATCAAACGTATTGTGAATTTGACTGAGTTGAGCAGTCCCTTCTGAGTTCCTTGGCTAACTTGGGTTTCTGGACCTACAAAGCTGTGGACCAGCATCTGGGGTATAGTGACCTCAATGAGGGTAGCTTCTTTCTGTGGTACCTTCACCTTGTCTCTCTCCACCAGTTGTAAAATATTAGCAAGTCTGTCAGGAGACCTGTTTTGAATTTCTCCAGAGGGTATAGATTACTGGGAGCAAATTTCAGCCTCATGTAAGGCTTCATAACCACAGACTGCTTGCAGAGGTGAAAACTTTTGGTGTTGAAATGACCTGAGAGGACCAGGGCCGCACTAGTTTGTGTGAACAGAAAGATCTTCTGAGTGGTAACTCTGTATGTTAAACATGAGAGGGAAACCATATTCTCTTCTCTGGGCATGGAGCTGATTTCACTCAAGGAAGATGCGGGTAGTTATCTTTCATGACCTTTTGATTCTTTCACCCCTGCTTCTTTTCTGTCCTTCCATGTGCCCCTTTGTTCCATCAATTCTCACCTCTTTCCTTTCAATTTTCCATCCTCCTTTTCTTCCATCCCTCCTCCTCTCTTGCAAATGTCTCTCTGTCCACCCTTCTACTTGATGACTCTTTGCAAGCAGAATGCAAACCCTCACTACTTTAAACAACAGGGAATTCTGGGAAAGGATATTGGGAACCATTAAGATCAGCAATAAGGTCAGAAAACCAGACTTGGGAGCAGGATGTCATGAGATATGGGACTATCTGAGCTTTTCAGATGAAATGAGGGAAGCCCAGCAAATTTTCTCTGTCCTCACATCATTTTTTAAGCTTATTTATTTTGAGAGAGAGAGAGAGAGAGAGAGAGAGAGAGAGAGAGGCAGAGAAAGAGGGAGGGGGAGAATCCCAAGGAGGTTCATGCTGTCAGTGTCAAGCCCCAGGTGGGGCTTGATCCCATGAACCCTTAAGGTCATGCCTGAGCTGAAATCAAGAGTCAGACACTTGGGGTGCCTGGGTGGCTCAGTCGGTTAAGCGGCCGACTTCGGCTCAGGTCATGATCTTGCGGTCCATGGGTTTGAGCTCCGCGTCGGGCTCTGTGCTGATCGCTCAGAGTCTGGAGCCTGTTTCAGATTCCGTGCCTCCCTCTCTCTTTGACCCTCCCCTGTTCATGCTCTGTCTCTCTCTGTCTCAAAAATAAATAAACGTTAAAAAAAATTAAAAAAAAAAAAAAGACACTTAACTGACTGAGCCACCCAGGTGCACCATCACATCATTTTAATAGGAAACACAGCTCTTGGAGAATTCAACCAGTCAGCCAACTGATGTGTGTGCTTTTCCACCCGGGATGCGTAGAGTTCACATAAGGAAGCCTCTAAGAGAAAGTCTTTGCAAGGACCTCTCAGCTTCTGTGGTGGGAATGCAGGGCATTTTCACAGCACCCAGCGTATGGGGCTGGGGAGGTGAATTCCCAAAGGAAATCCAGGTACCATTATGAAGGACAATGGATGTCCAGTGGCCAAAATATTTTTTAAATATGGTCTATATGCCTTATTCCTCATTCACCCCCCCACCCACCCTTTTCAATTTTACCTCACGATTTTTCCTCCCCTAAATGCATATGTTAAAGCCCTAACCCTTCATATCTCTAAATATGACTCTATTTGGAGATAGGGCCTTTAAAGAGAGGGTTATGTTAAAATGAGGTCATAGGACTGGCGTCCTTATAAGAAGAAATCTGAATACCCAGAGAGACACCTGGGTGCACACAGAGGAAAGACCACATGAGGACACATCTGAAACGATAAGGTGGCCATCTGCAAGCCAAGGAGAGAGGCCTCAGAAGAAACAAACTCTTGAGTTTGGACTCCAGTCTCCAGAACTGTGAGAAAACAAAATTCTGGCATGTCAGCTGCCCGGTCTATGCTGATTTTTATGGTAGCCCTGGATAACATGTACATTCTGTATGTAATGACCACTATGGCTCAGGGGAAGAAAGGTCATGTTCTTTGTCAAAGCCCCACAGTGAAACCAGCTTTTCCGGTTCTAATCCAGTTCCCTCTTTGCTACATCAACCTACCTCTTTACTTCCTGTTGCCATCTTCCTGCTGATGGATATCATTCCTGCCCCAATGCATCTCGGTCCTTCCCCATTGAGCCCTAGGCTCACAGAAGGAGTAGCAAGAGCCTGTGTCCTTTTCACCGGCTGTACACTGTTGAGGACATCGCCATCCATAACCGCCAGCCCAGTCCATCCCTTCCTAAATGCACTTTCTCTTCTTCAGTCCCCCTAGTTGATGAAATAAGATGAGACTTTAACTCAGTGACTGCTGTCAGCAGCCGAACAGCTGACCTGGTAAGTTACTCTCTCAAGTGTTGGCTCTCTCACCAAACTGTGCAATATAGAGCTTTAAGTGAATTTGATTTATTGCTGATTTAGTCGAGGGCTTTCATCTCAACAGTGATTAGCCATCTTGTTGAAAAAAGCCACAGTAAATTTGGTGATGCCTCTACCAAGATGATACACAGCAACTAGTAACATTATATTAAAAGGGGCCCTTGGTCAGCCCAGAGGCTACTGGGTTTACAGTGAGAGTCACATTACATTTGGTAATCTTATCCTTATAGGTTTAATCTCTTGCTCCCACCTAAACTGTGTATGTTGAACGGGGGTGGGGCATATGCATCTATAAATAAAGAACTCTCCTAGGGGGAGCTTGCAGATCCCAGCTAATGAAACAAATCCTCTTGTGTCACTACCCCTTATCTACCTAGGTATCGGGCATCTCAATGTCTGTTTGGCTTTGACCTCCACCGTGCCCATTCCTTCTTCCTAACGAGCTACCTCAAAAAATAAATGTGCATTTCATCCAATTCTGAAACCTTATATTTCAGAGTATAAAGTCGATCCAGATGGCTTGCTCCTCAGTTTCACCACGATAACATACCCAGCAGGAGAATTTGTCACTCACACACACATGGTCCTCAAATAGCTGGTGTGCGCCTGGCTTTGGAGGGCTCCATGTGTGTTTGCACAAATGCCTTCCTTAGGACCGTAGCCCCACCAGAGGGTAGAGTTAGGGAGAAGTACTTTGGAAAGTGCTGAAAAATTCTTAGCAGAGTCATGTTTTTCTTTCTTCCAGTGCAATGCCTCTCACTTAGCACTTAGCTTAGCACTCTTAGACCAATAAAGAATGCTCATTGATTCCGACATGATGGTGGACAAATTGGCCCAAAAGACAGAGGTGCAATACTGTTACCAAATGAAACACGAGTCTGAACAGCACAAGTCATACAAACAAAGGCTGATCTGAAGGAAAGGTGGACGTTCATTTTCAAGTCAATAGAAGAGCCTCTATTTTCTCCATTTGCACCTGCTACATACATAACGCTTATTGGTATACTTAGCCCAACCTTAACAAGAGGAAATTTTTGTGCGGGCAGTCACGGACTTCCACATTGAAACAGAAGAGCCTGTTTGCAGAAAATTTTGCCTTGCTGCATCTTAGTCAAACACCCGTGACAAATGTTGGAAAAACATACAAGGTAATTCAAAACCTTTAAAATCGTCAGACTCCAGCTGTTAGGATAAGCAAGCCCTTACCAGGAATTTGGTTTAATGGTATTCTTCTGTCTTTATAACTTTCCGGACTGAACTGTCAACCCGAGTTTCATGGCTGACCCAGGTTTTCATGAGCTATACACAAGTTATACAAACATAAGCAATTTTGCTTTTGTATCTGATCCTGTTCCCATGATTGGAATGATGGGAATATATGAAGGGATGAGAATTGACCCTTGGGGTTTGGTGATAATAAATAACATTTATTGAGATAGGCTTCTGAAGGACTGGGCAGGTTGGAGGTTGAGGAAAGTTTCCTATGCATAGCTCATGGTGCTCGGAACCATGGAGCTAGTTTAGAATCAGATGCAAGAGAAAAGGGGGGGTCTAAATTCAAAGTTCTGGGAGGAGGATTTGCAAAAGGCTCTTGTAGGTATTCCCTGCAAAAGGCTCTTGTAGGTATTCCCTCCCAAATAACTAGAGAATGAGGTTAGCGGAAGCACAAAGCCATAGGCATGACTTATCACGGGTCAGGTGTTTGCTAGGTGAATACCATATAAAAGAACTGAGAGCTTTAGCCAAGTGGTTATGAGATCTGTCCACTGGGGGTTTCAGGGTGAGTCGGGATGTCACATGGATGGGTCAATACCAACAGGTCTCCTTCAAAATGCCACATTTCAAATGTTTTCAAAACAGTATTTTTAGGGGCGCCTGGGTGGCTTAGTCGTCAAGCGTCTGACTTCGGCTCAGGATATGACCTCACGGTTTGTGAGTTTGAGTTCCACATCAGATGAGCTTGAGCCCCGCTTCAGGTGAACACGAGCCCCACTTTGGGCAAAAAAACACAAGCCCAGCTTCAGGTGAGCCCCGCCTTTCTCTCTCTTCTCTCTCTCTCTTCCTTTGCCCCTTCTGGGATTCTCTCTCTCTATCCCTCACTTGCTTGCACCTTCTCTCTCTTTCTCTCTCAAAAACAAAACAAAACAAAACAAAACAGTATTTTTACACAAATTTTCTGCTAGAAAGCCATTTCCAGTAATGAAGAGAAGATGAAAAGTCATCGGAATTGACCCTTATGGAAAGACAGAAAGTGTGTGTGTGTAGTTCTTTTCAAAATGGGAACAAAGAACAAAAACTTATGAACAGCTTTTCACGTCAGTAAATATATTTCCACAATGTAATTTTAATTGTTGGGTAGCATCCAAAAATGTGAAATGATTTATTTCATTCCCTATCGGGCATCCAGAATGTTTCAAGCCTATAATAAATAATGTTATACTGAACCACTTTACAACTAAATCTTTGTGCTTACCCCTATGAACAAATTTAGAAATGGAATTGCTGGGGCAAAGTATATACATGATTTTAAATCTCTTGATAGGTTTTGCCAAATTGTCCTTCAGAAATGTACCAAAGTTCACTCTCACCTGTAATGTATGAGCATGTCTGCCTTTCTGTGTCTCTGCCAGCAAGGAGTGTTATAATTAAAAAAAAAAAAAAATCTGTCAGATCATTTCAGTTGAATTTGCTATTTTTGCACTTGGACGGGGATGTACCTGCCAATCTCCTTCCCCCACCACACACACACACACACACACACACACACACACACACAGAGGGGCATGTCTGAGACTGGACCAGAGTCAGCAATAGGCTGGTCAACCAATTGTCAGACCCCATTCCCCATTGTGTGTGTGTGCGTGTGTGTGTGTGCGTATCTGACTTGTATGGAGGTTCACTGTGGGAGAGCAAGGACAAAGATACTGATGACAAGACTTCCAGAAAAAAGGTCCAAAGATGTCGTAAAATCAGAAAAAGGGTGGAAGGGAGTTGAAAGTCGGAAGTCTGAAGTGACAGAAAAAAAAGACAAGCTGTGATGGACGTCACCAGATAATCCATTCTTCTCTGATTCCTGGGCCCTGGTAATTCTGTACTTCCCAGCCCCTTTCACTTGGATGGGGCCATGTGAACATTCTGGCCAATGGTGACAGTAGAAGAGGTATTTCTCCTTTTAGGTTGTAGATTATGTTAAAAAAATTTTTTTAATGTTTATTTATTTTTGAGAGAGAGAGAGAGAGAGAAAGAGAGCATGATTTGGGGAGGGGCAGAGAGAGAGAGAGAGAGGGAGACACAGAATCTGAAGCAGGCTCCAGGCTCCCAGCACAGAGTCCCACACGGGGCTCAAACTCACCAACTACAAGATCACGACCTGAGCTAAAGTCCCACGCTGAAGCGACTGAACCACCCAGGCGCCCCTCAGGTTGTAGATTTCAAATGGCCAGTGCCTGACCTTCAATCTCTCTCTTGCCCCGCCCTGGTGATATGCAGGGCTCGGAGGGAGATGTTAGAGCATTGGTCAATCTGAGTCCCTCAGTGTCCCCTGGAGCAGACTCTCTGCCAACCAGTGTTGGTCGCACAAGTTGGTGTGCGTAAGCAATACGTCATTGTCGTGGGAAGCCCCCAGCAGTCGGGATTGACTTGTTACTGTAGTCTAGTCTAGTTTATGAATACATAAAATCAAGTAGTTAATTCCAACAAAGGTGGCAAGGAGTAAGGGAGTAAGTTTCCTAAATAATTGCCTACAAACTTTTGTGCTCGTGGACCCTCTGTTCAGCAGTCTTCTTAGGCAGACTTGGGTGTAGAACAGATGGAAGCAGAACTAACTGCCTCCACGTGGCAGCCCTGGAGGAGGGGCCGCTCCGTAAACCCCTAAGACGGTGGTGGAACCCCCAGCCTGAAAATAAACAATTAGCCTTTGCACACAGGCAGGGGTGCTGGGTTTGGATAGATCAATACAGTTTAGAAGCTGACTGCTTGAAGGAGGGCAACCGTCCCTACTTTTTTTTTTTAAATTGCAAATAAAAAGTTTAATTTTGGGGTGGCACAGCAGGTTAAGTGCCAACTTCCGCTGAGGTCATAATCTCGAGGTTGGTGAGTTCGAGCCCTGCGTCCGGCTCTGTGCTGACAGCTCAGAGCCTGGAACCTGCTTTGGATTCTGTGTCTCCTTCTCTCTCTCTCTCTCTGTCCCTCCCCCACTCACGCTTTCTCTCTCTCTCTCTCTCTCTCTCTCTCTGTCTCAAAAATAAGATCAACATTAAAGAAAATTTTAGGGGTGCCTGGGTGGCTCAGTCGGTTAAATGTCTGACTTCAGATTCCATGTCTCCCTCTGTCTCTGTCCCTCCTTTGCTAGTGCTCTCTCTCTCTCTTTCTCAAAAATAAACATTAAAAAATTAAAAAAAATTTTTTTAAGTTTAATTTCAGAAACTGAGTTCACCATTTATTAATACAGTAAAATATAGTCAATGCAAAATCCGATTAAAAATAGGTACAATAACTTTGTATTTAAGAAAAAGATAACTTCTGTAAATAGTCCTAGGTGAATGAGTGTATTGCTTCACCCAGAACGTTTCATTGATTTGAAAAAAGAAAATGAGCCCTTTTCTACACGTTGAAGTAAAAACTATGAAGACATTTTTGTTAAAAGAATCTGACAACTGATACTTCATTCTGATATCCTTAAGGTTCTGAAATATCCCATCGATGGCTTAGTCTTCCCTGTTATTGAAAACAAAAATCTAAACACTTAAGGCTATTCTCACAACTGTAATGTAAAACTCTTTCCTGTTAATAATTTTTTTAATGTTTATTTATTTTGAAGGAGAGAAAGAGAGAGTGAGCAGGGGAGAGGCAGAGAGAGAGGGAGACAGAATCTGAAGCAGGCTCTGAGCTGTCATCACAGAGCCTGACACAGGGCTCAAACTCACGAGCCATGAGATCATGACCTGAGGTGAAGTCGGACGCTTAACCAACTGAGCCACCCAGGCACTTCTTCTAAAAAGAATTGTATACATAATTTGGTCAATTTGTGGGTTTTTTAAAGTTTCAAGATCCAATTCCAACAAGGTGGGAGGGAGATTCCCCTACATACAATACCAAATAATTCTTAGACACCAGCAGGGTGTCTCAACTCAATTCTGACACTCTACCCAGAGAGAGCATCAGATTCCACAGGTTAAGGGTTGAGTCCTACAAGACTGCCCCCTGCCCCCACTTCAGATGGTAGGTGCAAGCCTCAGGTCACACCTGGGCGTCTGACCCACCGGCTATGCATTGGAGGTCCAATGGTCTCCTCAGGTTCGACTGAGTTGCTGGTGCAGCTCACAGAGCTCACTTATTTTACGCTTAGTAAATACTTAGTTTACCAGTTTATTAAAGGTAACTCTAAAGGATATGAATCAACGGCCAGATATAAGAGAGGGCAAAATACGGAGAAAGGGCACGAAGTTTCCATGCCCTCTCTAGGCATGACGTCATTCTTCCTGCATCCCATGTGTTCACCAGCCCAGAAACTCTCTGAACTCAGCTTTTTTGGGTTTTTGTTTTTTATTTTTAGTATTTTTTAATTTATTTTTTGGGAGAGCACAAGCAGGGGAGGGGCAGAGAGAGGGGGACAGAGGAGCTGAAGCCGGCTCTGCGCTGACAGGCTGATAGCAGGGAGCCTGATATGGGGCTCAAACTCATGAACCACACCTGGAGATCACGACCTGAGTTGAAGTCAGACGGTCAATTGACTGAGTCACCCAGGCGTCCCTGGGTGGTGTGCGGTGGGGGGTGGTGGTTAATGGAGGCTTCTTGGAGTAATCTTGATTGACTAAGTCACTGGTCATTGGCTGATTCAACCTCCAGTCCCACTCCTCTCCCCTCCTGGGAGGTCAGGAAGTAGGACTGAAAGTTCTACAGGATTGATCCTGCCAGCAACCAGCCTCACCTCGGAAGAGGGAGTGTCCAAAAGTTGCCGTCATTAACATAACAAAAGACATCTTTCTGACTTAGGAAATTTCAAGGGTTTTGGGAATTGCGAGCCAGAAAACTGTGGACAAGGCTAAATACATATGAGAAATAGAATTCGGCCATCTGAAGGCCCAAATATATGTATTTCCTGTAAGGCACATGCCATAGAGACAGTAAGCAGGGCTTGTGAATCAGGGGCTACACAGTTTCTAGACTCAAGGCTTTGCCAGTTGGCTAAGTTGGTCATGATCTCGTGGTTCGTGAGTTCGAGTACAAGGAGGTGCCAGAATGAAACCTTGTCTCTGAGCTATTAAGTGAGGTGCAAAAGGGAGTGATTGAGTGGACACTTCAAGGGGAGAAAAGTCTTAATGAAGTCTTGACTCTTTTCCAATTTGGGGAAGAGGGTTTTGTGTGGGGATGGTGAGGTAGAAATTTTTCTACCTCAAATGAAACTCCCTGGGGATTTCAAGCAGCAGGACACTCAGTGCAAAGCTCTCGATTAACCAATTAGTGTGATTGATGTGCACAGCAAAGACCAGTAAGGAAGGCCAAGAGAAAAATCACCCCAGCTCCAAATTAACAGGATTGCCTGTTTATATCCATCAGGTCTGAGAAGTGATCGCCAGAACATTGTTTTTGTTTGTGCTGTGTGGGCAGCTGTAAAGTCTGCTGTATCCAGGAGCAGGATTTTAATGATACATATTTTATAAGGAACAGCCACGCACTGCCTTGGAAACTTAGCAGAGTCAAGTGTTCTGATGTCAGAGTGTTTTCCCCTCTCTCATTATGGGAGTCCGCAGAGCTTTTCGTTATAAATTACAAATGTTTGGATCCCTTCTGATAATCCTCTGTTGCCTTATACTTTGCTGCAGAGTCGTAAGAGATCTCGGTGGGTAAGGAAATGTGAATCAGGTCTTCTAACTCTGAAGAAGCCTTTCTTGATTTTAAATCTTACGTAACCAGTTATGATTAATTTTACGTGTCAACTCGACTGGACCACACAGTGTCCAGATTTGTCAAACATTAATCTGGGAAAGTCTTGTGAGGGTGTTTCCAGATGAGATCAACATTTGAAGTGGTGGACTGAGTAAGAAGGATTGTCTCCATGCTGTGGGTGGGCCTTGTCCAATCAGGTGAAGTCCTGAATGGAACAAAAAAGGTAATCCTCCCAAGAGTGAGGGAGAATTGCCCTCAAGCTGGCACATTGGTTTTCTCCTACCTTCAGACTGGAATGGAAACATTGGTTCTTCCTGGGTCTCTCTCTGCCCTGTAGGCTTTTGAGCTAAAACGAGATCATTTGCTCTCCTGTTTGTCAGTCCTTCTGACTCAGACTGCAATGAACTCACTGGCTCTCCTGGGTCTCCAGCTTGCTGACAGCAGATCTTGGGACTTGCCAATCTCCAGCCTCCATAATTGTGTGAGCCAATTGACTAATTCCTTACAATAAATGTCTTTATAGAAAGATAGACGGAAATGAGTACGATACAGATACAGATACACGTGTCTTATGGTTTTGTGTCTCGGGGAGAGCACTTGACTAATAACAATAGGAAATGACACCTTGTCTGGGTCAGGGTCATGATGCTTTTTAGTACCTGGAAAACAGGATACTTCAAATAAAAACATGCTTCCAACCTTAAATTACACATTGGTAACACTGCCTCAGGATCTGTTTCAGATCTTGGGTATTGTTTACTTAATTAGGATAATTTCCAGAGAATATAGACAGTGTTATTCCATTGCTCTAGAACTAAATAATAGCTAGGAGCAGAAACATCTGATGCTTTCGTTTAAACAAGAAGCCTGTTAGTATCAACTTCCCTATAGTTAAGAAGTGTGAATTGGTTCCTGCTTGCCCAACTTTTCACATTTCTGGCCGTTAAAAAAAATCATATCACTGATTTATTTTACACTTGGTTCATAATGAGCCACCTTAGAGTTCAGGGTCTGAAGTATTTGAACTTTGGCCAACCATGGTTGCGTTGCATCTGGGTGCCTTTGCATATTCTTTGTCCTTGCCTTGGAGAAAAGAAGAATTCCTACAATGTGTGGAAAACACCCCCACTATTTATCCTTGATATTTTAGCTCAAATGCCACCGTTTCTGGGAGTCTTTCTTTATTCTCCAGAAAATGTGGGGAAACCCTAAGCTTCCCAAAAGCACTCACTTCCGCTGTAGGAATTGTCCTATTTGTTCCATCTGTTTTATTTTTTTAATGTTTATTTATTTTTGAGAGAGAGAGAGTGTGTGAGTGGGGGAGGGATGGAAAGAGAGGGAGATGCAGAATCCAAAGCAGGCTCCAGGCTCTGAGCTGTCAGCACAGAGCCCGGTGCGGGGCTCAAACTCAAGAACTGTGAGATCGTGACCTGAGCCGAAGTCAGATGCTGAACCGACTGAGCCACCCAGGTGCCCCACCCTCTGTTTATTTTTAATGCCTGCCTTCCCCCCTGGATGGTAAGTTTCTGGACACAGGATCTTATTTTTCTCTTTACTATATTGTGTTGCTGCAGTATAAATGCAAGCTACCACTTATTGACCACTTATGTTCTAAAAGCTTTTCATGAATGAATGAATTCAATCTTTATGACAACCCCATGGGATAGATTTTATTAGGATCTTTATTTTAAGCTGAGGAAACTTGGGTGTGGAGAGGTTGTACAGATTAATCATTCTCTTCCACTTGGGTGATCCACAGAGTTTTCAGTGTAGACATTTTCAATAGTTCTGGAATTTCCTTATTCCTAAAGAACCTGGCTTTTATTAGCTGGAGGTAAGCTACCTACCCATGTTGAGTGTGGTGCTTGTTCATCATCAAAGAGGGGCAAGTCAAGTTCAAGGGAGCCTGGTACAGGAGTTCAGTAAGTACTCCCGAATTTGTTACCTTCATTTTTCCCCCCAGCTTTATTAAGGTATAATTGACAAAAATTGTACATATGTAAGGTATACAACGTGATATTTTGAAATATGTATACATTGTAAAATAATCACTATAATCAGGTTAATTAACATATATGTCACCTTCTTCTTCTTCTTCCTCCTCCTCCTCCTCCTCCTCCTCCTCCTCCTTCTTCTGGAACACTTAAGATCCACCCTGTTAGTAAATTTCAAATATACAATACACTATTGTTAACCATAGTTACCATGCTGTACATCAGATCTCCAGAACTATTTATCTCGTATAACTGAAGCTTCGTTCCCTTTGGCCAACATCTTCCCAGATCCCCCTTCCCCCAGCTCCTGGCAACCACCTTTCTACTCTCTGCTCCTACCACTTCGACTATTATAGATTCCTCATGTAAGTGAGACCATACACTATTCGTCTTTCTGTGTCTGGCTTATTTCACTTAGCATAATGTCCTCCAGGCTCATCCATGTTGGTGCTCATGGCAGGATTTCCTTCTTTTTTTAATTTTTAAGACTGAATGGCATTCGTATATTTATGCCAGTTTTCTTTACCCATTCATCCACTGATGGACATTTAGCTTGTTTCCATATCTTAGCCATTGTGAATAATGCTGTAACGAACATGGGAATGCAGATATCTCTTCATTTATGTTGGATAAACAGCCAGAAGTAGAATTCGGGATCATATGGCCGTTCTACTTTTAATATTTTGAGGAATTTCCATGCTGTTTTCCACAGTGACTGCACCAATTTACATTCCCACCAACAGTGCACTGGGGTGTTTTCTTCACATCCTTGCCAACTCTTGTTACCTTTTGTCTTATGATCTTCATTTCTTTATTCATTCTTTCTCTCCCCCTCTCTCTCACACACACATACACAATTTCCAAATCTCATAGGCAGTTTCCAAATTTCCTATTGAATGACGACTTTGGGGAGGACCGGCAGAGAGAGAATCTCTTTGGTAGGTGGGGAGGAGAGGGCGGTGGGAGTCGGAGGCAGTTCTTGTTCTCAGGGCCAACTTTCCCACCCCAATTCAACCTCATTGTCTCCTGCAGCATCCTGTTGGCTCTCACTTGGTCTCCATCCCTTGTGTTCCTCTAAGGCTACAATGGAACATCTCAGGGAAACCTCTGATGAGTCTGTGGTGTATAATGTCCCTCCTGAAAGTGTCTTGATTCTGGTTGGGAGGTTAAACGTTGGAGAGAAAGACTTGTTTTTACCGTGAGGAGTTGCCAGTGTGCTTAAACTACTCAAGGAGAAAGTCAGGTCATCCAAATAGTGTGCCAGTTCACAGAAGTCCTGGGGAAGATTAGATAACGATCGATCTCATTTTCCACAAGAGCCACATGTCTGTGGGAAGTCCCTGACCTTAGATGGTCAAGCTTAGTTGGAAGATTCCAGTTTCAAGATAATTGAAGCAAAGAAAAACTGGATATTTGTCTGAAGGAAGACACTTTCCTACCTATCAGCATTTTCCCCCTGGAGTGTCAACCAGTGATCCTTAGATGCATATTATGTGTCTCATCTCTGTGTTTATGGGAATAAATCTCTGGATAAATGAATGAATCTCCGAGTAAATGAATACATCTTGACTAAAGCAGTTAAGAGAAGACTGATGGCCCAGAAACAGGATCTCTGAGTTGCCAGCAAATCTCTGAAGCAGCCAGGTGATGCTCTCCTTTGATAAGGATGCAAATTATGCTTGGTGTGACTTTTCATAAGATGCCTCCCTTTCAAACAGGTATAAAGGTGTTTCCACACGCTTGAAAAAAAAGAAATAATAAATGCCTCTTTAAATATTTTTTAATGTTTATTTATTTATTTTGAAAGAGAGAGAGCAAGCAGAGGAGGGGCAGAGAGAGAGGGAGAGAGAGAATCCAGAGCAGACTCCACACTGTCAGTGGGGAGCCCGATGTGGGACTCAAACCCATGAACCTGTGAGATTATGACCCAAGCCCAAACCAAGAGTCCGATGCTTAACTGACTGAACCACCCAGGTGCCCCAATAAATGCCTGTTTTAAAGAAGCTCTGGGCCAGATGCCCATGTTGTTTTACAGTCTTGCCCATGACCAGGAGGTCGGCAAGAGGTTGGACTAACCTCTAAGTTCACCAAGTTAACTAAGTTAAGCAGCAGCGTATTGGAGAGATTTCCTTTTTCATAGTAAATGTGGGTCCGAGTCCAATTCAGACAGTGCCCCTAACATAATATTGGATCATCACTCAATGATGCCAGTAGTTAGAAATTTTATTTAAACCCAAGATGTAGTTAGAAAACGAAAATGTGGATACATTCACAATTTTATTCTCCTGTGCCTGCCTTCAGGGTATACTCCTCCCTCAACACAGGTGGGCATCTCCACTGCAGGAAATGAGAAGATACCAGAGGTCCTAGGAACCAACTCTAACCTTCACTTCCTTACCAAATCATTTCCACGTGACAGGTCCTCCTCTGTCTGTGAAGAGAAATCCTTGCTAAAACTTTATATACACATGTTTTTCTACAAGATAAAGGAAATTGGTCTAGGAGACTAATTGTGGTCAGAGCTTTCTGGTGGAAGGAACCAGTGTTCCCAGGATGACTGGAAGTGGGGTCCAAGTGGTTCTAGACAAACCATCATAGATGTTAGGGCCCAGACACAGGGCGCTCCATTCAATGCCACCTCTAAGTGAGAGGCCTTTCTGCGAAGGTCACCAATGCCACTGCCTCCAGACAGAGCATGTCGTGATCTGAACCTTTGTTAAACTGTGAGCCGATCCAGGCCACAGTGTTCCCGAGATGGGGATTCAGGGGTATCGGTAACTCCCTTACCTAATTAGAAGGGTCACAGACTCACCAGATGACCTCATAGCACTTAAACTTGATATTCAGCACAGACTTGGGAGTGTGTCCTTATTATAATTTTATGCACAGCTCTCACTGTGACCAGTATAAAATGAGAATTTGTGACAGGGGCTTATTTTAAATGTCCTTGCCAGTCAGTGCAGATTATGGACCATGGGAGATGCAGGGCTGCTATTTTCTTGTGAAATGTAGCTAATAAATATGTAAATCAGACTATCTTTATTCATAACCTGGCAGGGATCAGACACGAGATAACAGCCAAAAAACACTACGTTATCTATAATATTAAGTGATTTAATATCTCAAAACCTCAAACGCTGGGAAAAATGGCATGAAAAAAACATTTTTTCCTGGTCAACATTTTGGTGAGCAATATTTAACATGCTTGTCAATTCTTTCTGTGCACAAGCTTGGAACTTGAAATTATATACATATATTATTTATATATTATATATTTATATAAGTATTAATATATTTATATAAAATGTATATATTTTTGTAAAATATATATATATATATATTTCCCCCCCCCTCCTAAACTACCTTGTACTTTGAATTGAACCGTACAGGCAGTTCTCTGTCTTTAAAAAATGAAGGCTTCTCCCTTCTGATAATTACCTGTCAGAAGCTGATTCTTCAGCTGTGGTCATTCTTCTTATTTTGTTATTAGGAGCCTTGGAAGTACCAACAGAATCCCTCATGCTTTTATTTTCTTCTTGGGTTCCATGACCCCACAAGGTGGAGGAAGCCCCTCGAGTCATGCTTCCGCGGCCCCCCATTCATCCCCCCCCTGCCAGCCCCCTGATGGCAGTTTCCCCCAAGGTCTATGCTGCCAGGATTGCTGAGAAATGACCTTCCTGTTAGAAACTAAGGGACACATTTCCTTCAGAGACGTGTTTTTCTCTGGGTCATCCAATTATCCTCACCCAGAAGAGTAATCACGGAGACGCCGAGCACTCTTAGAATTGGAGGAATTTTAGAGGTCACCTGGCCGGGTTAACGCTTTGGATCCCCTGAGGAAAGAGGCTCAGGAAGACGGAAGTGGATCCTCAGCCCAGTTCTGGGTTTCCCCCACTTCTGTGACCTGACCTTGGGTGGGTTACTTCACTTCTGAGCCTTGTTTTTCTAGCCACAAAACTGAGATAATGATGTTCAGCTTGGAGATAAGAGGAGGTTCTCCGGAGAAGAGAGCAGACACAATAAATGGCACACGATGTGTTGAGGAACACATGCGAATTTCCATCGCATAACTTTGGCTCGTGCAGATGAGAAGATTCTTCCACAAATAGTAAACATTCATCTAATGGTTTATGATTTATATGTCTCTTTCACCTGTATTGTCTCACTGCATCCTGGGAAGGAGAGCCAGGGAGTATCACCCACATTTACATGTGTGCACGTAGAGTCATGTGGTCTTTCCTTATACCGCTGTGTGCGTCCTCTTAATCCTGTTCCATGTTTTTTCTCCCTTAACATTTATCATTTCCTAACTTACATGATTACAACATTTACTATTTGCTATCTTTCTACGCCCGCTAGAATCTGAGCTTCATGAGGATGGCCACCTATTCTGCTGACTTCCTGAACTAACCTGAGGGCCCAGAATGGTACCTGGAACCGAGTAGACGCGCGATATTTGATGAACGAGCTGACCAAGCATATGCAATTAATGAGTGACAAAGAAGGGCTCAGACCTAAGACATTGGTCTCTAAATTCCATTCACCCACTAGCAAGGGTGTGGTATTGATTAGTGTTAAAGGGTGTTTGAGCTGATCCAGATGGAGAGATGACAGGGAGGCAGGGAGCAGAGACAGAAGGAGGAGGAAGGAAAGAGGGAAGGTGAGAGGAAGAACAGGGGAGCCCTTAGGGAAGTGCCACTCAGGGCACGTACAAAGGCTCTCCTCCAATGCACGAGGTAGTCCTGTCACCCCCAGGTCAGCTCTGCACAGCGGCTTTGCAGAGGAAGCCCTGAAATACATGATGGGCAATGAGGTGTCTGTCGTAGGCCCCCTCAGCCATGAGGCACCACCTCCTCCAGGCATTTCAGCTCACGGTATCCCCTCTCAGAATGTCACCGTAAGACCAGACATCTCCTACTCAGTTCTAGACATGACCCCCGGGGCAAGAGGGGAAACACATTTTTTAACTGTGCAAAAGCAGGATCTCATCACTTTGTGATGGCCCCAGAGGTGGATGTCATCATCAGCCAAGACAGATAACAAAGCAGTCATCTGTGGGATATTTTAGTATCTCTCTGAGTAGTGCTTAGAAGAAAAGACATGGGGTGGTCTGGCCAGCAAAGGAGCTGAGTCATTTCCCAGAAGCTACCCCACATTTTCAGGGGAAAGGGAAATTGGGATTTAAACCATTTTGAGGCTACATGGACAGCTTTCTGGAAAGGAAAGTTCATGTACCCCAAACCTAACCTCGAAAGTCTGTTCCCAGAAACCTTTATTTTACTAGTTATGGAGATTTCTTGTGTCTAAACAACCAAGGGAATATTTCTTATCTTCCTTGAATCAGGAGACAGAGGAGCAGAAGGCCTGCCCACTCCACCAGAATGTGGTGCCCGAGAGGAGCCTTCATTGTCCCCTGTACCCTCCTCTCTGAAAATGTGTTTACACACTGTAGGCCTCCGTGGGCCGTTTTCTTCCTTGCTTGGCTGATTCCTGTTATTCAAGGTCCTTAACGTTCGAAAAAGTCACCACAAACACACAAATAGCAAATCCTGAACCGTTGTTTCTAGAAGTTCAGGGTTAGTTTCCTGCAATTCTCTGGTCACATTTTCATCAACCCACCCATATGTAAGCTGGTTTTAGATGTGTTTCTGTGTAAAGACATCTTGTTTAGTAGATGTTGTTGATTCATTAACATTGAGCTCATGGCCAACAGCACCAGAACTCATGCCCCAACAAAGCTTAGCCAACGTGCCTACTTTCTCCATCAGGCACGTCATGGCCTCCTTGTACTGAGGAGCACTAGACAGCACTTTAGCACTATGCCTGCGGGCCGTTTTGAACAGCAACATCACCAACAAAAAGCACAGAAATGTGAAAAACGTGCACCAAGTAGACTGTGAAAAGGGCACTTGTTTACAGAATGAGAGCTGAAACAAGAAGGCAGAGGCACCTTATTTGAACTCAGCTGGGAACGTATACATCAGAACTCAAATTTTTCACCACTCTGTGCAGGTCTACAAATGACCACTGAAGTGCCATAAGTATTGACTTTTGAGTTACAAATAAATTTTAGCAAGGAGGTAATTTCACAGACATGGAATCTGTGAACAGTGAGGACCCAACTGTATTCACAGGAAGTGGGTGGCTGGGTTGTAAGTTTTCTGGGAAGAGAGACTTAGCTCAATATGTCCTTGACTTTCTGGCTAGGCCAGCAGTTCATCAACCCCTACCCTGTAGACACCCAACAGAATAGTCTTGGTGAAACCACTGTAGGCTCAGCAATGCTCTGTACTGTGATATCACAATTGAGTGATTCCATATTCGTTCCATATTTGGTCGTATGGTGGTGTGGGGTGAAAGGCCAAGTCAAGTGGAGATCACCACCACCACCAGTCATCACCATCAACAACAAGGAAATAGTAAGCATTCACCATGAGCTAACGCTGTTCTAATCACTCTACATGGCAAGCCTTTGCAACAACCCAGTGAGACAGGTTCTGTTAGTATCCTTATGTACTCAAAGAAGAAACTAAGTCTTTGTAAGGTCAAGTGCTGGGCTAGTTTCAGTAAGGCAGTGTTTACCCCTCATGTAAACAATAAATGAGTTTCTCTTAAAAACTACATCGTGAAGGTCAACTCTAGATTTGAATGTACTTAATGGCACTGAATTGTACACTTGAAACATTAAGTTTTGTGTTGTATATATTTTACCACAATCAACACACATGATGAATAAAATCATCAACATTTCTTCAAACCCATCATGTGGTTTGGAGCCTCTGTGCCTTTGCTATGCTATTCCTTTTGTCTGAATGCCCTTTCTTGCATTGTCTGCCTACTCACCCTTCAAAATATGCCACCAATGGGGTCATTTCCTTTGTGAATCCTTTTCCTTCCTGCGTTCCTCACCCCCTCCACTCATGGAATTAATCACTCACTCTTTGGAAGCAGTTCTGAAGCTCCTACATATTTATTATTTCTTTTTAAAATTTTTTCAAATGTTGATTTATTTGAGAGAGAGAGAGAGAGTGCAAAGGAGGGGAAGAGAGAGAGGGAGACACAGAATCTGAATTAGGCTCCAGGCTCTGAGTTGTCATCACAGAGCCCAACACAGGCTTGAACCCACAAAACATGAGATCATGACCTGAGCCAAAGTTGGATGCTTAACCAACTGAGCCACCCAGACACCTCTACATAGTTATTATTATTACACGTGAGACAGATCATTGCAAATATTTGCCCAGGCATCTTTTGTTTCTGTTCTTGTCTGTGCCCCTAGTGCCTGTGTGTCTTTGACACACAGCAAGTGATCCACAGATGTATGTTGGACACAGGACCTATTTATAATACTGCACAAGGGACCATATCTAGAACAAGGCCTAAGATATCAAATGAAGGGAGAAATTGCCACCCTGAGCTTGGCCCCATGTTCCTCTCTAGCCAGGACATTTGTTTGAAAGTGGAAATTGCTTTTTATTACCAGGGTGGCCTGTCTTCTGTGATGTCAATCTAAAAACCATCTTGGAATGTCATCCATGAAATTATCTCAACTTTTCTGTAGCAAAACTGCTATCATATGACATTTTCGTTTTGCTCTGAGCTTTCCCGTGCATCTCTTTATGTCAATGTAACATGGGCGGGTGGCTGTCTGAGGTGGTGATGCCTGACATATTGGGGTCCTGGGCTCCCATTCCCCTACCCCCACTTTCCAGCTCTTTTATTTTTTTTTCTTTTTTTTCTTTCTTTTTTTTTTTTGTCCTGAAATTTTATTTTTTTTATTTATTTTTTTTATTTATATATGAAATTTATTGTCAAATTGGTTTCCATACAACACCCAGTGCTCATCCCAAAAGGTGCCCTCCTCAATACCCATCACCCACCCTCCCCTCCCTCCCACCCCCCATCAACCCTTAGTTTGTTCTCAGTTCTCAACAGTCTCTTATGCTTTGGCTCTCTCCCACTCTAACCTCTTTTTTTTTTTTTTCCTTCCCCTCCCCCATGGGTTCCTGTTAAGTTTCTCAGGATCCACTAAGAGTGAAACCATATGGTATCTGTCTTTCTCTGTATGGCTTATTTCACTTAGCATTACACTCTCCAGTTCCATCCACGTTGCTACAAAAGGCCATATTTCATTTTTTCTCATTGCCACGTAGTATTCCATTGTGTATATAAACCACAATTTCTTTATCCATTCATCAGTTGATGGACATTTAGGCTCTTTCCATAATTTGGCTATTGTTGAGAGTGCTGCTATGAACATTGGGGTACAAGTGCCCCTATGCATCCGTACTCCTGTGTCCCTTGGATAAATTCCTAGCAGTGCTATTGCTGGGTCATAGGGTAGGTCTATTTTTAATTTTCTGAGGAACCTCCACACTGCTTTCCAGAGCGGCTGCACCAATTTGCATTCCCACCAACAGTGCAAGAGGGTTCCCGTTTCTCCACATCCTCTCCGGCATCTATAGTCTCCTGATTTGTTCATTTTGGCCACTCTGACTGGCGTGAGGTGGTACCTGAGTGTGGTTTTGATTTGTATTTCCCTGATAAGGAGCGACGCTGAACATCTTTTCATGTGCCTGTTGGCCATCCGGATGTCTTCTTTAGAGAAGTGTCTATTCATGTTTTCTGCCCATTTCTTCACTGGGTTATTTGCTTTTCGAGTGTGGAGTTTGGTGAGCTCTTTATAGATTTTGGATACTAGCCCTTTGTCCGATATGTCATTTGCAAATATCTTTTCCCATTCCGTTGGTTGCCTTTTAGTTTTGTTGGTTGTTTCCTTTGCTGTGCAGAAGCTTTTTATCTTCATAAGGTCCCAGTAATTCACTTTTGCTTTTAATTCCCTTGCCTTTGGGGATGTGTCGAGTAAGAGATTGCTACAGCTGAGGTCAGAGAGGTCTTTTCCTGCTTTCTCCTCTAAGGTTTTGATGGTTTCCTGTCTCCCATTCAGGTCCTTTATCCATTTTGAGTTTATTTTTGTGAATGGTGTGAGAAAGTGGTCTAGTTTCAACCTTCTGCATGTTGCTGTCCAGTTCTCCCAGCACCATTTGTTAAAGAGACTGTCTTTTTTCCATTGGATGTTCTTTCCTGCTTTGTCAAAGATGAGTTGGCCATACGTTTGTGGGTCTAGTTCTGGGGTTTCTATTCTATTCCATTGGTCTATGTGTCTGTTTTTGTGCCAATACCATGCTGTCTTGATGATGACAGCTTTGTAGTAGAGGCTAAAGTCTGGGATTGTGATGCCTCCTGCTTTGGTCTTCTTCTTCAAAATTCCTTTGGCTATTCGGGGCCTTTTGTGGTTCCATATGAATTTTAGGATTGCTTGTTCTAGTTTCGAGAAGAATGCTGGTGCAATTTTGATTGGGATTGCATTGAATGTGTAGATAGCTTTGGGTAGTATTGACATTTTGACAATATTTATTCTTCCAATCCATGAGCAGGGAATGTCTTTCCATTTCTTTAAATCTTCTTCAATTACCTTCATAAGCTTTCTATAGTTTTCAGCATACAGATCCTTTACATCTTTGGTTAGATTTATTCCTAGGTATTTTATGCTTCTTGGTGCAATTGTGAATGGGATCAGTTTCTTTATTTGTCTTTCTGTTGCTTCATTGTTAGTGTATAAGAATGCAACTGATTTCTGTACATTGATTTTGTATCCTGCAACTTTGCTGAATTCATGTATCAGTTCTAGCAGACTTTTGGTGGAGTCTATCAGATTTTCCATGTATAATATCATGTCATCTGCAAAAAGCGAAAGCTTGACTTCATCTTTGCCAATTTTGATGCCTTTGATTTCCTTTTGTTGTCTGATTGCTGATGCTAGAACTTCCAGCACTATGTTAAACAACAGCCAGCTCTTTTAAAAAAATGTTTCTTAACGTTTATTTATTATTGACAGACAGAGACACAGCATGAGCATGGGAGGTAAAGAGAGTGGGGAGACACAAAACCTGAAGCAAGCTTCAGGCTCTGAGCTCTCAGCACCGAGCCTGACATGGGGCTCAAACTCCACAAACCACGAGATCATGACCTGAGCCAAAGTTGGATGCTTAACCAACTGAGCCACCTAGGCACCCCATACAGATCTTGATTATGGGCAGAAACTTAACAGTTCAGGCTCACAGTTTTCCTCTCTGCAACACAGGGATTAATACTCTTTTCTTTGCCTTATCAGAATCATCCCAAGTACCAATGAGATAGTATGTGTGAAATGTCTTTGAAATTTTGACATTTTGAAGGCAGAAGGTGCTTCTGTAATCAGGTCTATCAGTGTCACACTTAGCTTCCTTTTTCACAAATATGTCTCTTTTCTACTAATAGGGTGTTTTCTTTCTAATAGGGTGTTTTACTATTCCAGGACCCCAAGACCTAGCAGAGAGGGCATAGTGTGGTATGCTGCATGCTAACAGTAGACATCATTGCTCAACCACAGCACTATTGCCTGGGCTTTGGATGCTTCTGAAAGATGAGGGAGCATAAGGCAGTCTGAAGGCAAAGTACAAGCTAGTATACACCCCCCCCCAACCCCCACCCCAGGTGGGATCTGTGTGATATTCCTCAGGCACTCCCTGCTGCCCAGAAACAAAAGAAAGGAGAGAAAACAAATGGTTAACCGATAGAGACCACAGTCATAAAGGACAGGAGTCTCCATCAGTTTACAAATATATTAGTAAATTACGAGAAAAAGGCAATCTTATCAATAGTTTAATCTCCAGAAACCTATAGACTTAGTTTCCTGGATCCCCAACATCATCTTCCCCTCCGTAGTGATGTGGGGGAACAAAGGTAAGAAGAAAATGGCAGGTAAAATTAAGTTTCCTTATAACCTGCAGCCCTTTGACAAACAGTTGAGGCTGGCAGAGTATAACATTTCTCTAGGAACTCCCTATTGTCTTTCCGTCAATGCTTTGCTAGAGGGAAAAACAACCTTAGCTCGACAATAGCTAGGCCTCCAGTACCCTGGGAGCCTTCTTTAGCAGATGAAAATCTCTTTGGAAACTTCCCTTTTGCCTTTACCTCCCCAGCAACATAGTATGTAACAAGCCATTCTTCACAACCCCAGTGCAGCTCTTTCTACCCATGGTTCCTGTCCCTGTGCTTTAATAAAATCACCTTTTTGCACCAAAGATGTCTTCAAGAATTCTTTCTTGTCCGTCAGCTCTGAACCCCATCGTCACCCCAAAACCTCATCATGAATACACTATTCTGTGTGGGGCACAGCATTTCAAATTCTCTGCTGTAAAGAGCCAGATTTTTCTCTTTAATTCCCAACAGATAGCAGACTGGAATGCAGTCCTACCGCTCATGACTGGTACCCAGCTCATGGGCATGAGACTCAGCATGCGGGTTTGATAACAACCCCTCCCCCCCGCCCACTTCCTGCTCAGGGAAACAAGTTCACTGATCACACACTGATATGCTGTGGCAACATTGAGTTGCCATATGAGCACCTGAATGCTTGTTTTCTACTTCTGCATTTAAACTGATCTTTGAAGGCACCTCCCTAGGCGGCAGGTCTCATTTAACGTGGGTTAGCTCGTGAGATGAGCTCCCTTTGCCACTCCTGACCCTGACTCTTCTATCGAATGTGACAGACAGCACCAACCTCGCAGGCTTCTTAAGAGAACCGAATGAGATGTGTGAGAAAGCTGTTTGTAAACTCTGCCATGTTATCCAAGCATTAGGTTATTACTGTGATCCCCATATCCATCACTTAGTCTTTGAAAATTATATAAAAATACCTGTAAAAGCTTTGCCCAGCAAATGCAGCGTGTTTTCTCATTATTATGGTTTTCTCTTTGTTTTCCTAGACCGATAGGTTCATAGTTTTGTTGTTGTTTGGTTCTTATTTGCCAGCATTTCGGCCCTATTGTGGGAGAAGGTTAAAACGCCACTCAGTCTGTCTGAGGCTTTCAGCAGGGCCTCAAAGCCTTAGAGCAGCACAGTAGGTGCCAAGTACCCCCACCCTCTTAGCAGCACTTGCTGAGAGATTGGAAAACCAGTTGTGCAAGCCACAGCCCTTCACCCACCTCCAGGCTCAAGGGTGGAGGGAGGGGCTGGTGCAGGAGGGTGCCTTTGACAGAGTTGTCAGGGTGCTGTGGTCCACCCTCTGTCCCCTGGGCGGGGGATAGAGAGGGCTTCTAGTTACTCTAGCCAAGTGGGAAGGCTGTGATCCACACACCCTCCCCCCCCCCCGCCATCAGAGAGTCCAGCGTGAGCCCCCTGGCATCTGGGGCCCACAGAAAGGTGTGTTAGCATCGTCGAGAGATTCCAAAGAGGAGTAGCCATGACTGATGCTGGATTTGTCTGATTATAAAGAGCAAAGTTGGTGAGTGTGCTCTAGGGACCAGATGGGGACTTGGTGAAGGGACCAAAGAAGACATTCTGGGGGAACAGTGTGATCCCATGGGAAGGGTGAGCCAGCAGATGTCCAGAGCTTGAAGAGAGAGGTCTGGCCTGTACTGAGAAACTGAGAAAGCTGTTCTCAGTGGTATGGTGTGTGTGTGCGTGTGTGTGTGTGTGTGTGTGTGTGTGGTATATGTGTAGTATTTATGGTATGTGTGAGCGGTGTGTATGTGTTGGTGTGTGTGTGTGGTGTGCACATGTGTGATGTGTGGTGAATCTGCAAGGACCCTGCAACAGTGCCTACGAGGGCAAAGCCCAGCAAATGTGTGCCTTATACCTTCCATCCGGAAGGACCAGCCCACATGACAACTTGTCAGTGGGGAGGACGTTTCCCTCTTCCCCTAATCTGCTCACCCTTCTGGCCCTGCCTGGAAAGGCAGAGAGCGGCTGTCCAGGCTGAAACAAGATGGCGCTGGGTAAGGAATTTACAGTGTCTTCGGTATTGTACTTTACTCTAGCGAAATTAGGCAATGAGGCCATTGGACCCCACATTCTGATACCGAAACCAAGGGATTGTTTGTTTATTATAAAAAAAAAATTTAAAAACCAAAAATCTTACTGAGATTTCATCCAGGAACGAGTGGAAGAAAAAGCTGGGTTTGAAGGAGCAGAAGGAGAAAGACTTACATTGACCTTTTCACCCTCTATCAAGTTAAGCTCATTCAATAAACGGGGTTCATTTTCTGTTATTTTAGCTCCTCTTCCCAATTTTTGCAGCCACAGGGAGTATCATGAGTGGAAGACATATAATGTCAGCTGCAGAGCCAGAAAACTAGTAAAGCCCGACATGAAAGATGGTCTTCCACACTTGTCACGTGTTAAGAGAATGCCTTTGTGGAGACCCGATCAACTCTGACGACCAAGGTAGTTAGGGTTGTTCTCCCTCATAGGTAACGCCCCTGCCTTAATAATAAACACGTGCAGCCACACCACTACCTCCTCCATCACATTTACCATCACCTCCACCTCTACCATCACCTCCATTTCCTCCACCACCACCTCCACCATCACCTCCACCTCCGCCATAACCATCTTTCTCCACCATCACTTCCATCGCCTTCACCACCACCTCCACCTCCACTACCACCACCTCCATCTCCTCTACTTCCACCATCACCCCACTTCCACTACCATCGCCTACACCTCTATCACCTTCACTCCAACCCCATCGCCATCTTTCCCCACCACCGTCTCCAAAACCTTTACCACACCTCCACCACCACCACCACCATCACTTCCACCACCATCACCATCACCACCTTTCCCCACCATCACCTTCATCACCTCTGTCAGCACCTCCACATCCGCTTCCATCAGCTCCACCTCCTCCGCCACCACGTCTATCACCCCCCCCATCAGCTCTCCCATCACCCTCACCACCGCTGCCTCCAGCATTGCCACTAGCACCACCATCACCATCTCGATCATCACCACAATTATCGCCATCACTACTGCTGCCACTGCTGCCACCACCTCCACCACCACTCTCACCCCTGCTGCCACCACTATGATCTCAGTTACCACCGGAATCACTATCGCCACCACCACCATTTCTGCCATGGCCGCTGGCACCATCGCTCCTGCCACTATTTATGACATATTAGGATGCACCAAACAGTGCTAAATACTGCATGTGCAGTCTCTTACTTAACCCTCACAGCTGTCTTTGTAAATAAAGACTACTGTTATCTTTGCTTTAAAAAGGAAGAAACAGAGGCTTAGAGAGGTTAAGTAACTTGTCCAAGGTGATAGAGCTTCATTGGAATTCGACTTTTGCTTGAGAAAAAAAAATCATAGAAATTCTGTTCTTGGAAGAATCTTCATTTCAGGAGCATCTTTCATGAAGTTTCTAAAACTAAGACATTCCCCCTTCTCTTGGTTTATCCCATTTAAAGATACTCTTGAGAGAGCTTTACTTAGCAGAGAAAATACACATCAAACACCAAATTTCTAGAATACATTTCAAGGCTAAAAATCTCTCCAAATCCTAATCTCAAAATGCTTAAGAATGTTTTCAAGCACTTGTTGACAGTGAAAAGGGCATCCAATCGAGGGGGAGTGAGGGGTGAAACTATGCTTTTCCGGGGAGGGAGGGGGCTCTGTGGCTCCTGGTGGTTGCTCTATTATTAATTTCCTGAACCATTTATTTGTTCCCTAATGAGAGTGGTTTTGCACTTCTTGGCTAAATCACTACATCAAAGAGGTAAGTGTTTTTGGAAACCCTTATGATTATTTAATGGGGAAGAAAATTATCCCCAGTCTCAGTGCCATCTTCAAGCCTCCTTTCTGGTCTCTTGCTCTCTGATTACTTCCTCTTCTGTACCAACATCATCCTTTCCAATCCCCAGACATACCCTGAAGGTTGTTTAGCTTTCTTTTTCCTACCTCCATGTGCTCTTGATTAATATTTAAGGAGTCACCCCACCCAGCAGCAAGAGAACCTGAAATTTAAGTTGGTTTTATTTTGTTCTTTTCTAACTGGCATCTGTATTCTCTTGCCTAGTCTGCCATGTGAACAAGGCATGCCTATAGTGAGGAATAATGAAAATAACATTATCAGCTAGGTTTAGAGGTATAATTTGTATATGCAGGGTTTGATGACCTTGTCTAGAAGACAGAGGTATTAGAAAGCATAACTTTGGGGCGCCTGGGTGGCGCAGTCGGTTAAGCGTCCGACTTCAGCCAGGTCACGATCTCGCGGTCCGTGAGTTCCAGCCCCGCGTCAGGCTCTGGGCTGATGGCTCAGAGCCTGGAGCCTGTTTCCGATTCTGTGTCTCCCTCTCTCTCTGCCACTCCCCCGTTCATGCTCTGTCTCTCTCTGTCCCAAAAATGAATAAACGTTGAAAAAAAAAAAATTAAAAAAAAAAAAAAAGAAAGCATAACTTTGCATCAGAAGCAACAGGGGCTGAAGGGTGAACTCCAGGATGGAATATTCACTTCTGCTGCATATGAAGCGTGATGCTTTATCTAGAGGGAAAGCACTTGTATAATTACCTAAGTTAAAAGCTGGAATAACCAATTTTACTTGAAACAATGACAGATAAGCTCTGGTTGTTCAGACTTGGGTATTTGGAAAATAGTTTTCTAAAAATATATGAAGTGAACCCATTACATTAAATAGAACAACTGAATTTTACCAATAATGAAATTCAAGGTTTCCGGTGAAAATTAGACCTTCAGATTGCCATTGTGAGCTTGACAGCTTTCTGGTAATGACTTTTTTGATGAAATTGACAGTGATATTAATATACATAATTTTTGCATGTTGTATAATGAACTAGAACAGAGGATCAGCATAACTCAGTGAACTGATATTTTCCAAATGATCATGGCACCATGTTACAAAGACATGCATGAGTTGAAGGACAAAGGACAAAGCACAAAATAAACTGATAGATTTTAATGTAACAGTATGTGAAAAAAAGTTAATCCATAATGTTTCAGATTCTACATGGCAGCTAATATTTAAGAAATTGCCACTTGTTGAGTGTTGGTGTAGTAGTAAAGAAGAATAGCCATAATTATTGGAAAAGGCTATTAAAATCTCTCCCAACTACACAGCTGGGTGGTGCCAGATCTTCTTCACAGACTTCAAACAAACCAACATATTGTGGCAGATTGCAGGTATCAGAATTCTGCTAATTGTCCTCTTTAAGCTAGACCTTAAAGAGATTTTTTTTAAGTTTATTTATTTTGAGAGAGAGAAAGCACAAGTGGGGGAGGGGCAGAGAAAGAGGGAGAAAGAGAATCCCAAGCAGGTTCCACGCTCAGTGCAGAGTGCTATGCAGGGCTTGATCTCAGTACTGTGAGATCACGACCTGAACTGATATCAACAGTTGAATGATTACCTGACTGAGCCACCCAGGCACCCCTAAAGAGATTTTTTTAATTGCAAAATAATGTCATTCTTCTAACTAAATACTTGTTTGGGCTTTGGAAATATAACATTTTTCATAAAAATGTGGTATTTTTATTAACATGTAATGAGTTTGTTATTTTATTAAAAAACTTTTTTAATGTTTATTTATTTTTGAGAGAGACAGAGTGCAAGTTGGGGAGGGGCAGTGAGAGAGAGAGAGACATAGAATCTGCAGCAGGGTCCAGGCTCTGAGCTGTCAGCACAGAGCCCATGGGGGGCTCAAACTCACAAACCACGAGATTATGACCTGAGTAGAAGTCAGATGCTTAACCAATTGAGCCACCCAGGTGCCTCAGTTTGTTATTTTAATAAATCATTAGGTTGACATTTTAAAAAGTTTTTCAGCTTTAATCCTTAGTTTATAAATACACATATGTATGTATGTATGTGTGGGTGTGTGTGTGTATATATATATATATATATATATATAATGTATATGTGAATATGTGTGTGTGCATATCAGATGAATGATAGCTTTTTGAGGTCCTAAATAAGTTTTAATAATGAAAGGATCCTGCAGCCAAAAATGTATGTTATATCTCATAAGGTTATGATAAAAGAAACTACTATGCATTTGTCTCCCTTTTTATTTATTTATTTAGATATGTATAAAAACATTGAAGATTTATCATGGGCCAAGTGCTATATTAAATCACATATGAGGAGATACAAAGAGAAATCTGACAACATCCTTGTGTCAAGGGAGTTACTGTTTGGTAGGATAAATAAACAAATATTAAATGACACAAAGAATTAATTTATTCTTTCAGCAAATATTTCTAAAATGTGCAAGATCCTGTGCTGAGAGTAAGGGTGGTGATGGTGAGTCTGATAGTCATATTCTGGAGCTTAGACTCTAACATGAATTAGTCAATTAGTTCTTTGGACAACATGTCGGGAGTTCTAGAAGAGTTGATTAGGGAAGTAGTTAATCAGTTATTAGCTGATGATCAGTTAAGCAGGGACGATGTCACAGATGTTGCACTGAGATCCCCAGGAAGAATAGGAATTATCCTGGAAGAGGGGAAGAGGGAAGGAGAAGAAGAGTGTTTCAAATAGAACAGACAGCATGTGAAACAGAACTGAGCAGGAAGACACTTTCTTTCTTCCTTGAGGCACTTATGATGAACAGATGTTCTTGGTTCATTCTCTACAAATATCAGCCAAAGAGATCCTTAATGTTTTACTGCCTTGGGCAAACATCTTGAGTCCTGTATAGAGCTTCAATGCCTTACTCTCTTGGGCAAATACTGTAATCCCGTATTGATCCTAAAGGCTTTACTGGACAAATACTTTCTTTAAATACATGTTCTCAGACCCCCTATACAAATAGCCTTTTGCTACTTGATGGCTTATGTCAGGGTTCACCTTTGCCTCCCTGGTAAGCATTACTATGTTTCTTCTTCCTTACCTGAGCATCACAAGGTCCTCTCCTTAACTGAATATAGGGCAAGTCTTAGAGGGACTCTCTGTTGTGTCCAGAACAGAAAGAAAGCTTGTCACTTTTATGTGTTAAGAAACTGGGCTGAGGATGTCCCTGACCCTTGGCAGGTAAGATGTCTCCTTCTTCCTTCCTGCAATGCAGTTTTTATAAAAGGTGAAGGAAGCCTCATTTTCAAATTCTCTGGGTTTTTTCCCCTCTGTAATACCAGACTGCAGAAATCCAGGGAAAGGATAGAACTGGAAGAGGATGATGAAAAAGGAGGTGGCCATATTGTTTGGAGTCCTGTAGATTTTGACAGACATTTTACATTTCATTTTAAAAGAAAGAGGGAAGGATTGAAGGATTTAAAGTTTGGAGTAATACATGGCCAAATTTATGTTTTCAAAATGATAAATTTGACTGGAGGAAGGCAAGAGTAGATGCAGAAGAACCTCTGGAACGTGTGGCAGTGCTCCGATGGAAAGACGACAGCTTCACCCAGTGGAGTGGCCATGAAGATGAAGCAAAGCAGGTAGATTGGAGAGACATTTTGTAAGAAGAAGCCGTAGGCCTGATTAACATATTGGGTGTATGCGGTATGATAGAGAGGAAGAGGGCAAGCCAGGTGCCTGGCTTCTGTAATGGTGGATGTGGCGATGACATTCACTGACACGGGAAACTGGAAGGGGGCTGGGCATAGAGCAGGGGCCCCGAGTTCTGACTTGCAAACGCTGACTTCAAGTTGCCAGTGACCGATCATGGTAGACATGCTAAATGAACACCTGTATGCATAGATTTAGAGTTCGGAAGAAAGGTCTGGAATGTGGATATACATTTGGCAGTGGTCTGTGTACAGATTATAACAGAAGCAATGGGAGTAGACAAGCTTGCCTAGGAAGAGCACTCAGACCGGGAAAGGAAGAGGCCTGGTAGAGCATTTAGAGTTAAGTCCCGAATGGAGGGGGAGCTGAAGGAGTTCATCTCTGGAGTCCAAACTGACACACTATTGCTCTCAAATGGGAAAGGCTTCTTAAAGAAAAAATACTTTTTTTTTTTTTAAAAGAGAAAAGCAATATATGACCACTGTAGGAATTTAGGGGAAGGAAAAAGCACAAGGGTCAATCATCATTGTATAGCTCAGAGATCATTAGTAATAAACATTTCATGTGCTTCTTTCTGGCCACTTAAAATATATTGTATATCATATGGTTTTTATATCAAAGAGATTATAGAACATAGTCTAATATCTTCATTTGCTTCCCATAGCATTACAAATGGTTTGAAAACTTCATTTGAATGTGTGTCTAATGTCCCGTCATGTGAAAAATGAATACTTTGAAAATTTTACCCTGGTAGCACGGTCCAGAAGTAGAGATTTGTCCTCTCTCTGGCTATCAGAGTATGGACTGGATTTGGGTTTTATTTGGAAGGAGGGCCCATTCTGAGAAGCACTTGTGCATGGGACTTCTTGAGACTTTCCTGGAGTTGTATGAGTTCAGCACTTGTTTTCCTCTTTAAAATTGAAGTTGTCCCTTCCATTTTATTTTCAACTGTATCAGGGATCTGGAGGTTTGAACATAATATTGAGTTCCAGACACATTATAACGACCACACAAGAATAAATAAAAGGCTGCCTAAATTACATACAAAATAAGCCATCGTCTGCCCTTTTCGGTTTTCTGTGAGAAAATTCCGGTTACAAAGGTGCCAGAAGACCAACATACATTTGCCGCATCGTCCAGAGGTAGATGGAGTCATGCGGAGCGTTCTGTACATTGCGAATGCCTCCTGCATCTGCATTCACACATAGTTTAGAGTGTTGAGAATTGGAAGGGCTTTATCATGAATAAATGGGGGAGGGGAATCCAAAGTAACCAAACAACAGCACTGAATTGGGAGTGTGTAGGAAAGAAGGGAAAGCCAGCATTATTTCCAGGGACACCTGTAAAATTGGGCATCCACTCCTCCTGGGTTAGTGATAGAATGGGAGGAACCAATGCCCTACTAGCCTCATTGGTTTTTTAGAACCTTGCAAGTTGCTGCCCCAAGAGAATGGAGAACCAAACTGTTCCTTTTCTTTTGTAGCTCAGTACAGGATGTTATTAGTGACTAAATTTGGTTCCTCACCATCGTGACCAAACAGGCGACCCCATTCCAGGTCTGCACCTCGATGAGTCACCAAACACCCTGAGCCTCAGGCTCCTAACCCCAACCATGGCATGAGACAATATGTATTAAGGCACATCGTAAACTGCAAAGTACTATAGGAATTAGAGTGATAAATTTTTGTAGCAATTTTGCAGGTGTGATAACAGAATTTTACAGATAAATGTACTTGCAAATATGATTCATTTCTGCCAACTCTAAGGTAGGTCACAATGATAAGGAGGGATTCTTTATCCCTCGTCACCATTTTCTGCCCCTGAATTGCATTTGATCTTTGGTACAGTAATTTCCACTTGCCCTTGAAGTCAATGAAATGGCCACTTCATGTACTGTGACTCTCGGGGGCTGGACTTTCTTTGAGGTTTAATTATTGATGACAAGGGCAGAGACCCTGGAGAACTCTGGTCAGTAATTTCTGGGGAGAGTTAAGGATGAAATGTTGACTCAGGCCTGCATTTTCCCCTCACGGGCTGTGACCCCAGTCTTTCATCACTGGGGCTGAGTCAGCGATGGTGATGGACAGGATTTAATCTGGACCAAGTGCTTTTCACACACATGTGGATACTTGTGGAGCTCAGTCTAGTATTTTACATGACGGTGACTTCCTTATTTGGTTTTCTTTTGCTCAAGGTCAGGTGTGACATAATCTCCACTTTATTGAGGGAGTGCTTTCAATATCTCTCAGTGAGAAAACCTAGGAGCCTCCAACCAATGTGTAATCCAATGATATACCGGACTGATGCAAGAATACAGCAGCTAGTGACTTGGGACTTCTGGCCATATTTCTTTGTTAACATGTACTTTTGTTTTCCTTTTTCTTTTTCTGCCAACAATGAATATTGTATGGCCATTTCTATGATAGAGAGTACTCATCCTCTACCCTCCTCCACTACCAAAGATATTTAGGTTTTTCTGTCTTTTGCAGATGATTTCACAGGCTTGTCTCATTCTGAAACTGGCTAATGTTTCTTTGTGGCCTTGGTCTTAATTTCTCTTTGCTTTTCGTCAACACTCGCTCTTTTGTCTGGCTGAAAAATGGCCTGGCTTCCTTGCCAGTGGCCAAGAAAGCCTTAAAATGCTTGACGCGTTCTTCCCCTTCTCCTTGGTATTGACAAAAGCCTTGCATCCATTGCCTTTTGGCCTGTATTCATTGAGTGGAATGGCCTCATAGCCTGCATTACTTAAATCATTCACTCTTTATGTTGCCCTTACGTAGGCTTTTGCCTTCTAATTTCCTTTTTGGGTGCAGTTGAATTAATGCAAGTGAAATGCGTACATGATGCAGCTCCATTCCATTATTTGGGGTCAGCCCATGTGCTCAGCACACGGATTTCATTATCTCAGCTCCAACACCATATCCCACCTGTTTCTCTGCCCTGGAGAGGAACTGGAGAGGGCCAGGACAGCATTCTGGCTCCCCCAGCCATGTTTCTGTGAACCAGACTCTTTGGCCTTCAAGGTCTGGCTGATACTCATCAGATTCAAAGCTTCGGGGACCTCTTGCTAATGCACCAAAGCTTAAGAGTGCTTAGTCTCCTGCTCCGGTCTTTCATTGTCTTCCTGATTTCAATTATGTGTGTTTGGAACATTACCTAGAAATCGGAAGGCACAGAAATCAGTCCCACATGTGCAAGTAGATAAACTCATAGCTCCTTTCACAAAAGATGCATAGACTGTGTTTTAGAAATCCCGATGGCTTATCAATCTCTTTCTCTAAGTCTATTAAGCAAATATGGAAGAAGGTTTGGGAGGCTCCAGGGCTCTCCACCAGGATGGTCACCAGGTGTCCACAGACATCTCAGAAAGAAAACCAACATGAAGGGGTATGTATTAATTTTCACAGAAGACACTTTATAGTTTCTATCACATTCTTAAAGGACTCAGAACTTCCCCCCAATTATACACCACTCTTCTGCCGTGGTGTCCTCAACCAGTCAGGGGATGCCCCCACATCCAATCAACTACCCCTGACTTCTGAGTCAGAAAAGAAGAGTGGGACTATCAATTCATTTTTTTTTAAGTTTTTTTTCATGTTTATTTATTTATTTTTAATTTTTTAAATATTTATTTATTTTTGAGAGAGAGACAGAGTGCGAGCAGGCGAGGGGCAGAGAGAAAGGGAGACATAGAATCTGAAGCAAGCTCCAGGCTCTGAGCTGTCAGCACAGAAGCCCAACACAGGGCTTGAACTCACAAGCTGCGAGATCATGACCTGAGTTGAAGTCAGACCCTTAGCCAACGGGTGAGAGCCACCCAGGTGCCCCTCAATTCATTTTAATAAAAAATATTATTTAACACAATGTGCCTTATTTCATACTTTGAATTTATTAAACATATTATATATAAATATACTTTTATATTTCATATCTCTCTATTATGACATATTTAGGTACCTCGATAAAAATATACAAATCCAAAATATAAAAAGCATATACCTAGATGTCTTTTTATACTATATGCCTTTTTATATTGTATAACAACTGCAAATCCAAAATATTTATATAAAAAAAACAGAGCTGAAGTTTGGTCAGCCGGTGCCCCCACTGCCTGTTTGAATCTTGTTTTCATTTCTGGAGCGTGTTCCCAAGGTTGTGACTCCGATGTTTTTGCTGTGTGAACTTCTGTTTACCAAGTTTCTCTCTACACCTTTTTAGTGTTGAATGTTTCTTTTGGGAGACGCAGCTATGGGTTTGTACCGAAAGTGCTGTCGGTGCTTCTACTCAAGAGACTTTTCTCCTATAACACACGTACTTTTTGTTATTGCTCCTTTTGAAAAGAAGAAAGCAGTTTCTTGCGACTCCAGTGGAGAAAAATGTTAAAAAGATAGTTCCCTGGATTCGATCTGGAACGGGTGTCTCTGCCGTTGAGAACTCGTGCTTCCTCCAATGCTTCATGGAACATAGAGCATTACCTTTCAAAGAAAAAAAAAAATGGAGAAAATTGGAGTCAACTAATAACCGAATGTTATTTAACCGATCTCCCATTTTAAAAAATGATTTATTTAGGGGTGCCTGGGTGGCTCAGTCGGTTAAGCACCTGACTCTTGACTTCGGTTCAGGTCATGATCTTATGGTTTGTGGGTTCGAGCCCCTGTGTTATACTCTGTGTTGACAATGCGGAGCCTGCTTGGGATTCTCCGTCAATCTCTCTCTCTCTGCCCCTCCCCTGCTAGTGCTTCCTCTCTCTCTCTCTCTCTCCCTCAAAAATAAATAAACATTAAAAAAAATTAAATTATTTAAATAGTGACTTCAGAGCTCTCATTTGTTGTGCAGGGTATAGAGTATGTGTTATTTTGCACACGTTAGCAGTGATCTACTCCCTGTGAATAAGCAGCACTATGTCTGGGGAAATGCTTGAGGTCTGAAGCCAGGGAAATGTAGATTTGGTGCCCAGTTAACCATGTGGCTTAATGACTCTGAGTCTTAATCTCTTCACTTCTAGCCATCGAGATCATAATGCCTATTATGCAGGGTTGGTCATAAAAGAACGATCGTTATGGTGCTGGCATGTGGTGACGGTTATTTCTTAGAATTTCAGAGGTAAGTGTTTGGTAAATATGTCATTATTAAATGCCAACTGCATTGAAGAGGCGTGGGTCCCACAGCAACTCGTGACCAAAGGAAGCCCCGCTGCTCTGGAGAAGCCGGCGCCCTCCATTGTACTTCTCAGTAATTACATTTCACCTCCTTTGTTTGCTGTATCCATCTTCTGTCTCTACTGATTCACCAGAACAGCGAGTTGCAGTGGAGTGAGACTTGAGAAATGCATCAAAGATATTCACCAAGGAGGCGAATTTTTCAGGCAAATGCATAATGGAGCTTCTGATTGTCTCAAATGATTTATTCCAGTGACTGTTCATCAGGGGTGGTACACTATATTTTTCTAGTCAAGTTGGAGATTTTAGCAAAAGATGTAAGACCTGTGGTTTTCATGACTACTTAGAGAAAAACTCAACGGAACTGGTAGCTGATGGTAGTGGCATTAAATTTATTGAGTTGTTCACAGTTCTTAATAGTGCAGGCTTGTCAGAGGAGTCTCTATAAACTGGAGAGCTAATCAACTTTTTATGTTTCTCTTTTTATCCTTTAGTTTGTCTATTCATTGGATAGAGAGGCAAATTTTCTCTGGACTGTGACTAAATGTTCCCAAGTGGAGAGTACCCAGGGAAATTCTTTCTGTCAAATACTATGACTCAGAGGCGATCTAGTACAGTGGTCTGTTTTGTGTGTGTGTGTGTGTGTGTGTGTGTGTGTGTGTTTTCTGAATGTTTTCAAAAGCTTTTAACTTTGTAATAATTTTAGACTTATAGAAAAGCTGCAGAGTTGGTACAGAGACTTCCCACATACTTTTTGCTCAGCTTTTCCTAATGTTAGTATCATGCATAACCATGCTATAGCTGTCAAAACTAAGAAATTCACATTGGTATAACACTTTAAACCACAGACTTTATTTTGTCAATTTTCCCACTTAGTGCCCTATTTTTGTTCTGATCTCCGATTCAGGACATCACAGTGCACTTAGCCATATTTCTCCATAGTTTCTCCGTTTTTCCTTATGTCTCCACGACCTTGACAGTTTTGAAGAATGCCGGTCAGAAATTTTGCAGAATGTCCTTCAGGTTGGGTTTGTTTGGTGTTTTCTCACGATTATACAGGTTAAGAATTTTGCAGAAAAACATGACAGTGTGGTGCCCTGCTCATTGCACTGTGTCAGGCAACACAAGACACCAATGTGACTTATTACTGGTGATGTGATGTTAACCTTGATCCCTTGGTTTCTCCACTCTCAGGTTAGTATGTCCCTCTTTCTATAAGCTACTTTTTAAGTACAGCCTGAATTCAAGGGGAGAGGGATTAAGTCCTATCTCTTGGGAAAGGGAGAATCTACATACATTATTTCTAATTCTTCTGTAAGAAAGATTTATTCCTTCTCCTCCTTGTATTTATTTGTTCAATCAATTATTTATACAGTTGAACCTCGAACAACACAGGGGTTGGGGGGGTGATTCTTTGCACAGTTGAAAATCCATGTATAACTTTTGACTCCCCCAAAAACTTAATTAATAGCCTACTGTTGACCAGGAGCCTTAACGATGACATAAATAGCCAATTAAGATATATTTTGTATATATCTTTGTATATTGTGTTATATACTGTATTCTTACAACAAGATAAGCTAGAGAAAAGAACATATTTTTAAGAGTATCGTAAGGAGGAGAAAATACATTTACAGTACTGTACTGTGTTTATTTAAAAATTTTTTCATTTAAGTGGACCCACAGAGTTCAAGCCACGCTGGTCAACTACATCAGTATGGATTTCATGGATTTTTGTTATACTCTTTGGGTTACGACCCAACATGATATCGATTTTGTTGCTCAAATTGTTCTGGCTTTGGCCGCTGAGAGCTTTTTAGGTTGCCCAGTATTTTTTTGACAAGCCTACCTGTCTCCCTCCCCCTCTCCTTCCCTCCTTCCCTCCTTCCTTTCTTTTTCTTCTTTCTATTTTTTTTTGTTGGGGGAGGGGCACTTCCTTATTTTCTGACACACTAAGATGTATCTGGCTTATCTTGTATTTTCCTTTCCCCAACTCTGGAATCAGTTATTTCTCCAAAGAAGTACAGTATTTCTCCAAAGTACAAGCTAGCTGACCAGTTGGAACAAGTTTCTTAAACTCCCCAAGTCTTCATTTCAGTGGATAATAATAGTGCCTAGATCATGGGACAGTGATGTGAACTGATCCATGTACAGGATCAAACACAGTGTCTTGACTATAAGTTCTCATTGCCTTACTTCCTTTGCTGGCATAGGCAATACGAGGGATACCAAGAAGAGAGAAAAGAAACTCTGTAAATCCCTGAATGGCAGTGCTGGCAGAATTGCTGCAAGAAAGGAAGTCAAATCCGTATCTGGAATATGTACTACTATGGGGAAAAAGTGTTACTCTCTCCACCATATAAAGGCCCTTTTCTGGCAGGTGCCCCAAAACAATGGCACCATGTCAGGGATTCAATATTGTCTTCTTCTATTGAGCCGTTGGGCTCTCAGCAGGTGCACTAGCTGAATGAGGCTGAGTCAAGGGGAAGTCCATACTATTGACCCATATGTTGTCTCTATCTCTGCCCTCAGGGCCACCCTGTTCAGGCCTTCTAAGCAAACACTAGCATAGACTGGAAAAGAGACTGGCTGACATTTACAGGACAGATAATCTTGTCTATCTAATTGTTGATAGCTTCCTCCAGTATGGATACCCCTTGGGGGCATTTATGTGGGATATGAGTATCTCACATGCTTCTCCCAGTTGACTTGCTGGTTCCCCACGGAAATGGTACCATGTGTGTGGCCTCACTCCCAAATCCGATGGGTGTGCATGGTGATTCTCCTGTTGGGGTTTCCCAGGGCCTTCCTAATGCATCCCTGTCTGCTCTCAGATACTTCAGATATCAATTGAATTTGCTGTATCATAAGAATTGAGTAGAGATCAACCTCCAGGGTCTCAGAGCTTGTGAAGAAGGGTAGACAGTAGAATCTGTATGGGTACATGTGGGATATTCAGTATGGACGCTTTCCCTGACCACTTACCTAAAGATCTCCCACTCTGCACAGCGACTCTCTGTCATACACCTAGTTTATTTCCATAATAACACTTATGATTATCATAATTTATCTTACTTGTTAATTGTTTGTTTCCTCTACTAGAATGTAAACTCCATGAGGGCAAATAATCTGTGTAGCTCATTCATTTTTGTATCTCTTGTGCATGGAATAATGCACTAAACACAATAGGTAGGTACTCAATGAATATTAGTTAAATCCATGATTCACTGTTAAGGTTTCTCTTAGCTCTAGTATTCTATCATTCATTTGTGCCAATAGGCATTCGATTACTATTAAGTATTCTTATGATGGTATATTTTATTTCAACTCATCACATAGTCTGCATAGCTCAGTGGTTCTAGAAAGCTATTATTTTTTGCCAGTCTAGAGAATCTCTTTAATGAGACAGCCAGCTGTGGAGTAGAATAACTACGAACTTTGGAATCAGGCAGCACATCTAAGTAATTGTGACCCCAAAATGAGGCCATAAAGCATTTTTCAAATGTTTGCCATATATTCGCATGTGCACGCACACAGGCGCGCGCGCGCACACACACACACACACACACAAGCAAAAAAGCATAGCATTTGCTTTTATAGAATTTCAGGAGGGCACATGCAAGCTGCCTTTTTCCCTAGTAAGAATGGGCCTTTGTAACCGGGGAACGGACCTGGTCTTCGTCCAATGCAGCATTGGTAAATTCCTCAGCCCAAGATGAAGAACAGGGACACATTGTTCTGTTAGACCCTTGTGTCTGGGTTATCTTAACTCCTCAGTTCCCATGTCCACTTGACCCCAATTGGTGTCACAGGGACAGCAACCAACCTCCATCTTCTGGGCAGACTGGGGTCCAGTCAGTAGTGGATATCCTCAACCCTCCATGCTGATTAGCGGTAGAAGAATTGTACTCATGATTGAGGTGGCCAAAGCTTCATGGACCAGAACCCATTTTGAGGGGATAGTCTTCCATTTATGTTTTAACCATAAAAACGACCCAAACAAAAAAAGTATAGGATTTTTACAGACAGTAGCCATAGCTCTGTTTTTTCCTCTTGTTTTTTTAATCCTTGCCAAATGGCTTCAGGATCTGAGTTCCTTGTTTGACTATCCCATGAGGGCCAAATGGTAGGTGCAGGGCAAGTGTGTGGGGGGTATGATGGAGAAGATATACTCATTACCTTTCAAATCCATTGTTTCCTGGGAATCCTGCTTTGTAAAGACGTATGACCCACCTATACCCTCTTTGGATGCAGGAATCCACTGAAGTCATCCCCTACTGGCAATTTGGTGGAGTAGTTACCTTGATGGGCTGAAGCTTCTTCACCCCTAGGGGCTGAAAGCTCTTTGGGAAGAAAAATCCCCCATTCCTTTCCTGCTTTACCCTTCCATCTCCACAAGACTCATACATGAGTCCATGTAAAATTCTTTGCTGAACAATAGAAGACATTTTCAGAAGGGAAACAAAATAAATTTCCAGCTAATTTAGAACTTTGTCTCACACAAGGAAAGAAGTGTTCAAAGACAGGTGTCCTGGCCGGGGTGTATTTGCAAGAAGCTAATGAAGTTTTAGTTTCTAGGCCCCTCACCTGCGTGAGCCCCTGTAAGGCCCTAGGAGGAGGCCTAGCTATGTGTTCAAGTGCGCATAGATTTCTGTACAAATGGCAGAAGTAAGATATTTTAATTCATGCAATTAGGAACCACCTGCTTTTGCCATTCCATGTTATGCTCTGTCACACATTTCCTCAGATTCAGGGCCATTAGAGTGCCCATAGACGTTTCTGTCTCAATGTAAAATATTCATCTTGTTGCTCTCACTACACACTGCTGTATAGTTACCAGTAGCTATTCTGTATTGGAATGGCTTCTAGAAATAGTCACTGTGCCCCATGTACTAACTCATTCAGCATCGCCACCCAAAGGAGCATGGCCCAACATCATGAGAAGGTCTCATAGGGGGCCCAGAAACACAAGAATGTGGGTAGGAGGAGAGAGACATAAAACAATGAAACACAAAGTCAGATATTAGTCTGGAAAATTCTTCCAAACCTAATACCTCATAGGAAAAGGAAATAAAGTAGATCCTGGTTTTCAGGAATTGACAACAACTTCAAAATCAGCATATGACGTGACCAAAAGTAATTTTGAGGCTAAAAGAAGTTTCCTAATCTCTCATAGTAAAAAATAAATTTTGCTCTAACATGCTAAAGGAAAGGCTTCCTTTAGCTTCCTTTCCTTTCCTTTCCTCTCTTCTCTCTATAGGAAATATTTCAAAATCATCCCAGGTATGTAGCCAAAAACTATGGGAAACACTATTCAAGAGGGGTGTCAATCAAAATACGATGGTATTGACTGCATGTGTGTGATGATGATTTTAAAATTTGTCATTTGTAGTAATTTCTCTCCAAGTTCTAAATAAATGATCACCTTTGAATATGTGATTTTTGTGTCTTCATTTATGCATTATTTTCCTAGCAATGACTCTGAAATTGTATGTGTCAAGCCTCTAAAATCTTGAGCTTCTCCATGCCCAGGACTCTCCCCTGAAGGCGGACCTGATCTTCCCTTCGGCGCCCTCATCATCTAACAAGACCATCTCCTGCTTTGGGAAAGCCCATTCCTTCCACAATAGAGATCTCATCTTCCACTCTCATAGATTACTCTGGTCTCAGTCTCCAGGTTCTGAGACATGCCTTGGGCTCCAGCCAGGTGGGTGATAGTACTTCATAGGCACTGGGGAAGAGGATAGGCTCAGTTGTGTGGGCAAGAGTAAGACTAGATCCTTCTATCCAAGTGTTCTTTTCAGTTATGGTCTATAGGTCCCTTTGCCAGGTTATGAAACTTATCCAAGCCCAAACATTCATATTTTCTTAAAGACTATACAATACAAAATCACAACAAGGGAAAGTTATTTCTTTTTAATGAGGTTATGATTCTGCCCTTTGCAGTAGTGGGACTCCATTATTTACCTTGGAAGCACCACGTTCCTTTCCACTTGTTTGGGATAGAGGTGGGAATGGTTGTTGGCATCTCAAGATTATTTCACTGAGTGAGATTGCACCTGGCTTCGTGGAAAAAATGACTGATAAGGTCATGAATTAATACTGCAGATGGAAATCATCATTATTTTGAAATCAATGGAATTAAATAAACCACATCGAATTCTACATGTTGAATCAAATGCTTTCGATTAATCCATTCAGCAAATATTAACTGAGTAACTGAGCGCCTATTATATGCAGACTGGACAGAAAGCCAAAAGTCAGTCTTTTCTACATTTGGGTAAAATAGTAACTCAAAAGTCATTAAGAAAGAGAAATAAAAAGGACACAGAAATCAGGGCAAATAGTAATGTTAATTCGACGTTAGCAAGCCCTTTGTGTTACCATGCTTTAGGCACTGGAAAACCACCTCACATATATTTTTTTTACTAAGTCTTTGCAATAAACCTATGAGACATACATTATTGTTATTCCGTATTAAAATGATATACTGAGGTTTGGAGAAGTTCTGCAGAGTCACAGAGCTGTAACTCAAGCCTGGTTCTGACTGCTGACGCTCTTCATGTAACCACTCGTTCATACCTCCACTTGACATCACCTGATATCCCCCAGTATTCTGTTATCCAAAGAAAGAACAATGAGAAGTGATTCAATCTGACATCAACCCTAAAGATGAGAATTGCATTTCCTCTTTTGGTTACGATAAATGGCCCCCCAAACCGTAAAATCTGGATTTTAAAAAGCTGTTGAGGCATCATAGAGTGACCATGGGAGCCAGGTTTTGAGGGGCCAAGACACTCAAAGGAGAAGAACAGATTAATGTGAACTCTATGTTTACCACCATTTTTGCTCTCAGAGCATAAGACGATGGTGCTACAGAGATCAAAGACCCACGGATGGGGAAAAAATGAAATTGGAATTTAGGGGTGGTAAGAGAGTCAAGATCAGAAAAGTTAAAAAATCCAGAGAAAATGGGACTGTAGAGAAATGAGCTAACTTTCAGCATGCACAGAAAGTAGAAAAATAAGGTACACTTTCTGACCTGTTCCCAATATATTTTATGAGGTTAACACAGCTTTTATAACAAAATTGAACAAGGGCGTCAGAAGAAAAACCTATTTTCTGTCTCATGAGCTTAGGTGCAAAAGTCCTAAATAAAATATTAACAACTAGAATCTAGTGACATACAAAAAGGATAATACGTCACAGTTAAGTTGGCATTATTTCAGAAATGCAAGGTTAGTTTAACATGGAAAATCAAATGACACACTTCCCCAAGTGGTACTATAGGGCAAGCCATGTGATCAAGCCAATACGTGTATAACATATGCAACATGATTCACATTTGTTCACGATAGAAACTCTAAGCAAAATAGAAATCTTCCTTAATGTAAGGGTTATCTATAAACACCCTATAGCAAATCTCATATTTAATGATGAAATACTGAACTTTCTTTCTGAGATGAGAAGTAAGACATGGGCCTCTACTTTTACCATTTCCACTCAACATTTTGCTGAAGGTATCATCTAGTGCAATGAGGCAAGGAAAATAAATGGCATAGGATTGGAAAGGGGGAGATAAAGAGTATTGTTTACAGATGATATGACATATGTAGATAATGTATACCTTTAATCCACACAATAAACAAGTAACCTATTAGGATTAATAAGAAATAGTAGCAACTTTGCTTTCTGTGAGGAATAAACTTTAATGGTCTCTGCTCAGCTGTCTTTGTAAACCTCATTTCCATCAATAGCTCTGACTATTCATTCTATTTCCAATTTGGATTATTCTTGTCCTGAAACATTTATTTCACACTTAGCCCTGTTAAGAATCACCACAAACTCCTGGTTTGCAGATTCATAAACCCTTCTGTGACCCACCTCTTTTCATTTGGTTCCTTAGAGCCCTGATGACTCCTTAGAGTCCCAGACTTTGGAAATCTTGGACCTTTCTCTCTTAAGTGTCTCCTAGTCCTTTAGGAAGATGCTGAAACAGGCAGGTGTTAATACTCATCCCTAATGGACCCCACACTTTCACCATGTTAGTACATACAAGTATGTTAGGAATCGCAGCAAACTGATAAAACCGGGCTCAGTGCAAAGTCTAATATGGAGTCTGCAATCTTGGCTGCCTACTCTTGGTCTGACCAAAATTGCTCCATTTCTTCTTTGAGTGAATAAGGGGGTTTGGAGAAGTAAGAGCTTGTGAAGTTCTTGAGTAGAGGTGTAGAGTCAAGAAAGGAGAGGCCACGCATACTAACAATGGCAGGAGATCTTGGAGCTGTGAGGCTCTCTCCCTCATCAGCTCACATGATTGTCCTCTCCCACTTCCTGAAGGTCAGAAAACAGGCTGAAGAAGTAAAGTAAGATTGGAGGAAGGAAGCAGAAGTCCCCATCTGCTCACTTCCTCTACCTCCAGAGAGGGGCAAATAGCTGCTTTCAGTAGCACATTGGCTGGCATGGCTACAAGCCCCAGTGGTCGCCGGAAGACTCCACAAGTTACACTGAGGACATTTCATCTCAGACACAGCTTTGCTCAGGGCCCTAGAGTCCTTTTGTTGCCCCGACTCAATTTTTCTATTGTTGATAAGATGACCACTGGTGTGGATAAACAAAAACCACCTCGGGGAGGAACTGGAGGGCAACCCAGGGGGTGGGAGACATTCACCAGACCACCATGTGGGTAGTGGGAGTTGGAGAGCATGTTGGCCACATCTGGGGAGTTGTAAGAACTGACGAGGCTGAGAGGGAAAGAGAGGAGCAGAAGAGGAAGGAGGACAAAGGGAGAAAAAAGAAGGCATGGAGATGTGGTGATGAAGTAGAACAGCTCCTCCCCAGGTGGCCGCGCGTCAGGAGGACAAGCCAACAGTAACGAGGGATGGACAGTAAAAAGGCTCCCCGCTGGGAGCAGAGAGCAGCCCAGCTGCGGAGGGGCCTCTCTCTCCTCTACCTCCTCTGGCTGGGTGTGAACTGGAGATACCTACATGAAGGACACACAGTGAAAATGAGAAAATTTTGAGCGTCTCAGCACAGTGAAATAGAACACGTTGTTTGTTACGTCTCTTCCTATCGTCTCATCTTGGGAGAGCATGGGGATGTGGAACAGATATGCTACCGAGGACAATCCCAACAGTGAGACATTGCAAAAACATTGCTTGGTGTTCTTGGGGTTGCCTTGAAAAGCAAGTCAGTGAGCCAGTGACAAGATAAATTCTTCCAGACCTCTGACAGTTCGTATCTTCAATGTATTCTCATTCTTAAAAAAAAAAAAAAAAAAAAAAAAGGCAGATTTATCTCTTTTCCCCAAATTCTCAACTAGGCTGGAAACCTCTTTCAAGACATCAGAAAAAGATAAATAATGTCACATGGGCCAAAAGTATCTTCTTAGTTTTCAGTTTATTTGTAGGATCTCAAGGAGCAATGAAGCTAAATTAAGATGTATCTGCACCTACTAGTAATCCAAGCCCAGTGAAGAGATTTGATTTGGTTTGTTTTTTATAGACATCCCAGAAGAGAATGGGGTATCTGATTTCTTGTCTTTTTGTGAGCTGATTTATTTGGTGTGTATATCAGCAAGCTCAATATCCCACCATGTTTCTGTGAGATCTTGATTAGATATGTCATTCCGATCATTAACGAATGTTAGCAAAAATGCCTAATAGGCAAGCATAGAAAAAACTGGGGTTTAGTGGGCCCTTGACTCAGGAGATTTAGATTCTGTACCCCAAAGTGTGTTTTTTCTCTGTCATCTTTGGCATAATCACTTCACGCCTTGGCCTCTGTCCCTGCAAAACCGACCTCCCTGTACCTTTCACATACTTCTTTTTGTGAATATTTTGTGAATGAAGAATCAAATACTGCAAATTTCCTCAAAGAAAACATTGTATGACCTACGCATTACTTACTGTTAAATAATGACTTCTCCATAAGAACTCAGAGGTACACTGTGGCTAGACTATCACAGGACATAACTTATGACCCTTTCGCTCTGAGACCATATTATCTTGTCCTGTTTTAAAAACAGCTGCCTTCAAAATATCTTTTCTTATTTTTTTTTTAACTATCATTTGCCAAAAGGGCAGAGACTGGCAACTTCACATCATTTGAAATGGGAAAAGATTGGCTTTGGGACTCTGAAAAGCCTTATGTTGTTCATTTCCAATAGACAATTACGGTTCTCATTCCCTCTTATCATGTCAAGGAGATACCCAGATAAAATCCCTGTTGATATCAGTCGGTCTTATTTAAGTTTTTTAGAAGCAGTGCTGCACAGAGTGTCACAATCTTGTTCAATTATTAATCTAGTGTTTGGAGGTAAGTGTTGGCTTTGTCACCTATTCTTGGTCATTAGAAGATGTCTCCTAGAGTTAATGCAAGCTGCAATGTCTCCTTTTCAGATACCTAAAAAATGGGGACTTCGGGCCCAGTGGAAAGTGGCTCTCTTGTCCTGTCAATTGCCCAGAACTTTCAGAGACAGAGCTATTAAATGTGGCCAGAGCCTAAAGCATTTCTTTTGAACATCCTTCATGGTGGTAAATCTTTGTCTGGCTTTTTTGGGAAACAGCCTGAAGTCATTTAGAACAAATCTGATATGAAATAAGGAGGGCAGTCATGCTGGTGGTGAGTACCGTATTCTGGTCAGAAATAAAGCAAATAAATCATGTAATGACAGTGGCTTCTTCTTGCCACGCTTTCTTCCATCGTCTCCTCATAGGCCTGAGCGATGCATTAGATAAACGTTGAGGGCAGGTCAGACAAGCAGGCATCTGTCCAGCAGGTGCTCTGTTAAGTGTATCACAAAACTGAAGAAGCTCATTGGATGGAGAGATGACTTTACTGCAGCAGAAAGAACATTGGTTTTATTTATTTATTTTTTCAATATATGAAATTTATTGTCAAATTGGTTTCCATACAACACCCAGTGCTCATCCCAAAAGGTGCCCTCCTCAATACCCATCACCCACCCCCCCCCCCTCCCACCCCGCATCAACCCTCAGTTTGTTCTCAGTTTTTAACAGTCTCCTATGCTTTGGCTCTCTCCCACTCTAACCTCTTTTTTTTTTTTTTCCTTCCCCTCCCCCATGGGTTTCTGTTAAGTTTCTCAGGATCCACATAAGAGTGAAACCATATGGTATCTGTCTTTCTCTGTATGGCTTATTTCACTTAGCATAACACTCTCCAGTTCCATCCATGTTGCTACAAAGGGCCAGATTTCATTCTTTCTCATTGCCACGTAGTACTCCATTGTGTATATAAACCACAATTTCTTTATCCATTCATCAGTTGATGGACATTTAGGCTTTTTCCACAATTTGGCTATTGTTGAGAGTGCTGCTATAAACATTGGGGTACAAGTGCCCCTATGCATCAGTACTCCTGTATCCCTTGGATAAATTCCTAGCAGTGCTATTGCTGGGTCATAAGGTAGGTCTATTTTTAATTTTTTGAAAACCTCCACACTGTTTTCCAGAGCAGCTGTACCAGTTTACATTCCCACCAACAGTGCAAGAGGGTTCCCGTTTCTCCACATCCTCTCCAGCATCTATAGTCTCCTGATTTGTTCATTTTGGCCACTCTGACCGGCGTGAAGAACATTGGTTTTAAAGTCAGGTCAACCTGGGCTTCAGTCTTAACAATTAATTGTGTGGCCCTAGAGAAATAATTTAAACTCTCTGAATTTCTGTGTCTCTACTTGTAAAATCAGAAGTGTTAACACATGTCTCCATATTGTGAGCGTTAGTGATTATATATTCCAGGGACCCGATAAAGGGCCTGCCACAGAGCAGGTTTTCATTCACTAGTAGTGATGCCTAATACTCCTCCTCCAAGTCCCCGACTGTCAATTCTTTCCTTTGTTTTTTTTTTTTAATGTTCATTTATTTATTTTAAGAAAGAGAGAGAGAGAGAGCACGAAAGCTGGGGAAGGGTAGAAGGAGAGGGAGAGAGAGAATCCCAAGCAGCCTCCACGCCTGGTGCAGAGCCCAACTCAGGACACGATCCCACAAACTGTGAGATCGTGACCTGAGCCAAAATCAGGAGTTGCCTGCTTAACCCACTGAGCCACCCAGGTGCCCCTCGACGCTGTCCTTTAAGAACGGTTCCTAAGCTGTGTTAGTTCTCTATCCTCGATCTGTTGTATTTATATGTACTCATTACCCTGTGCTGTATTTCTGTGTATTATGTTCAGTCTTCCCTAGTAGGCAGTGACCTCCCTGAGAAGTAAGAACTTGTTCATACTTTTATCTCTTGTGCCCGAATGCCTATATCACAGGTGATGACCGACTTTTGAATAAATGAGCGAACAGATAAATTAAGAAGAGAAACATCTCTATCAGGATAAAGACCTAAGCTGTAGCAGCCAAGAGACGCAACACTACAGTGTCTTAAAGAACATGGTTTGTCTCTCCCTTTTGTACCTTTTCCCAGGTGAATTGTCCATGTCATTGGGTTTCTTCCAAGCATCGCTCTCCCTTCTGCTAGTACATGTCACTGTCTGTTCAGTGAATTCTAAATCCCCCCATGGCATCTGGGGAGTAGGAGGAAGGTCACAAGGAGGCAGCATGCCCACTGCTGTGAGCCCCAAGCTTTGAAAGTTGGCACATGATTTTTGCTCACACCCCAAAGGAGAGAACGTAATCACGTGGCAGAGCTAACTGTAAGGGAGGTTAGGAAATGCAATCCAGCCTGATGCCCAGAGTCCCTGGCCCACGATATATATCACAGGGAACCAACCGTATCTCCCGAGTTTCCTTATCTCCTGGTGGAGGATGGCAGGAGCAGGAGAGAAGGCTGGGCAGTTTTCTCCCTCTCTGCCTTAGCTGTGTTTCCTCTGTCACTCCACCTCTTGCCAGACAGCTCCTCCCTCCACAGTCCTGGCTCTCCCAAGAGATGGCCATTGTGCTTCTGGTTTAATCCCCGAGGTAACAACAGTCTCGGACACTGCTAATTTCTGGGTTATCTCATCTGTCCCTGTGAAACCGATTCCATGTTAAATTCCCTCTCGAGGAAAGGCCTGGTGGCGTCCGTGTTTTCCTGATTGGACCCTGACTGAAACACACGAGCAGAATTGGGGAAAGGATTTTTATGCATAACGATCTGCCTCCAACACAGCCTACCCCTCTGGCCTCCAATTATCCATGTGTCTCCTTCCTCCCACACATGGAACAGAATCACTTTTCCCCAAGGGAGACAACCCTACATACCAGCTGGTTTCTGAATTACTAAGCTCAAAGTCAAGAATGTCAGGTCTGACTTTGGCTCTTTATGGTTCAGTAACCTGTAAACAAGAAGATAGTTTACTGGCATCTCCTCCCCTCAATATACAATAAGCAAGCAGGACCAGGGCAACGGCAATAAAAACCCTCAAATAGAAAAGGAAACTTGGGAAGAGTCAAGCAGTCCAGAACAGAGGAAATCCTACAGGCAGACATTGTGAAGACGAGGGGGTTGGGTTGGAAGCTAACACCTCCAGTTCCATCCTTGGTCAGCGATGGATGACTTTGCTTGACCTCACGTTTGACTAGAAGGACTTAAGAGGTCTTTGGAAAAGGTTCGAACAATTGTCCTCTGTCTAGCTATCTGGGGCATAAATAAGATGGCCATTTAATTCATCGTCCAAAGAAAGACCCCTTTGACTGGGTAAAGAAGGACTATCGCAAGAACTGACTGGCTCAAGAAAATCAGGTATGGAAGCAGTTGCCTTTCCAACAGAGCGACGACCTTAATCCCCGAACTCTCCGTTCCCTTCCATCTCTGCTTGCGCACTGGCTAATCCTTAAGGGAGCTCAATTTTTCTTGAAACACCTTGTGAGGAGCAGCCAACACAAATTAATCCTTTAGTTTTTTTTATAATCCCTTCTTCTTGAGTTACTGGCTTGGTAGGTCTGTAGTCTCACTTCCAAGCTAGAGAAGGTAACAGCTTTATTAGATTGTTTCCCTGAGCATAGAAAAGTCAACATTGCAACCTGCAAAGCCATTGCTGCATCAGTCAGTATTCGGTGCAAGACACAGAAATCACCTCGGGCGTTTTAAGCAGAAAGAAGCCCAGTTCGGGGAAATAATTGTTTTTGAAATTATTGGAATTGCTGTAAGAGCAGGAGCTAAGGGGCTGCTACTTGGCTTTGAAATCCTGCCGCAGCAGCTGTGACCTGGGGCTCCCTGCTGCCACTGCCAATGTCACAGTAGCCTGAGTCCACGAAGCTGGTGATCAGAGTATGGCATGCAGAATCTGGCTGCTGCAAAACCTCTATCTGCTAAAACCCAACTCTCAGCTACCCCCACCGCCCCTTTCCTTCTCCTTTCCAAGTCCCCCGCAAGAACATCTCAGAGACAGAACCCAAATACCATCCTGAACCCTCAAGGCAAGGGAGTCTGCGAAATGAACACAGGCTGTGTCAGCGAGGGCCTATCAAGGAACAAACACCAAGATGCGTTAGAGAAGATTCGGTGTGCAAGATACCTATTAGAGTAACTGTCTCTGAACAATAAAGGTGATAAAGCGCTACTAGGCAGGGAGAGCCTTCAGACTCCAACGCCAACGAGGCGTCTGTCTGAGGAGAGGGGAAAGAAAGGCCTGAGGAGGACAAGCCTCCCACAGAAGTTCTAAAAAAGTCTGGACCGGGCCAGCAGTGCCCATTAAAGGAATCCCGAACTGGTGGCAGGTATGGGCTGGCACCAGGACCCCTGCTGTACTTAGGCACCAGTTGTCAGCCACGTGGGGACATGTGGTCTCAGCACACATGGGGTAGATGCAAATGGTGAGGTGGGGGGCGCATATGATGCTGTCCCCCAGCCCCACCACAAGCTCTCTTGGAAATATGAATGGCACCTGTCCACGACCACCCTGGGAGGGGCAGAAGGCAGTAGAAACAGGTGCCACGTCCAACAACACCTAGCACAGCATCCTCCCTGGGTGATTCTTCAACCATCCTCCTCCTCACCTGTCCATCCAAATATTTGTGTTGTTAAGAGCCAGAAATAACCATTTTGTTCTTATTTTTGTCATATCAGATCCCTGGGGGGGGGGGGAGGGGGCAGAATTCATCAAGCACATTACGTGAAAATAAAACTATTTTAATGAAAAGTGCTTTGATCTGATTAGGGAAGGCACAAAAGGTCAGTTTAGATTAATACACTGGGTAACCTTTCTAGTCCCTGGAAAATTCTTGGAATAGCAATCCAAGTTCAAGTGCCTTGGTTTCTGAGTTTTGCTGTAATGCCATGCCCTTTAAAAAGAAGGAATTTTCACCTACGTATAAAAATGTAATAATTATTATAATCAAAGCTGACACTTAGTAGTATTTATTATGTACTAGGCAATTTACCAGGTGCTTTACATATACTAATTGCTTTAGTTTATTTGTTAATTATTGTCACAATGATCATTTCACAGTGGGGAAAACGAGAAAGGTTAGGAGCTCACCAAAGGTCACGCAGAAAAAGCGGTGGGGGGGCGCCTGGGTGGCTCAGTCGGTTGAGCGTCCGACTTCGGCTCAGGTCATGATCTCGCGGTCTGTGGGTTCGAGCCCCGCGTCGGGCTCTGTGCTGACAGCTCAGAGCCTGGAGCCTGTTTCAGATTCTGTGTCTCCCTCTCTCTCTGACCCTCCCCTGTTCATGCTCTGTCTCTCTCTGTCTCAAAAATAAATAAATGTTAAAAAAATTAAAAAAAAAAAAAAAGAAAAGAAAAAGCGGTGGAACAGGATTTTGACCTTTGTGGTTGGGTGTCGAGAGTCTGTGACCCGTGGACCTGGGTGCCCTCACCAAGCCCTCCGTGTGCTGGGTCCTGTCCTCCATAGATGGTCCCAACAGTCTTCCAGCCCCACGAACTGGGTTCTACATGCAGGTCTCTAGTACGCCTTGAGGCCAGATGGCTTTTAGAATTCAGAGTTTTCAAATTTTAAGAAGGTGGTGGAATTCATATACCATATATTATGTAACACCCCCGGTCAGGTCTGGGACAACATCTCCATAATCAATGTGCATATTTATACCGAGTGGGACAGATGGAGATTGGAAACAGCTTCCTGCCAGCAGAGGTCAGCTTTTGTCACCAGTGGAATTAGAGAAAATCTTTTTGGTGTCCTGAAGCATTTGGATTTGGAAATTGTGGATAGCGGGTTGTGGACATATATAAAGATTCTCATTTTATAGGTGGAAAAACAGAGATATGAAGAAGTTAACTGGCCCAAGATCTCATAGAGAGTAACTAGCTGAGCCAGGACTTGAGTCCTGGTAATTGACCTGTAACCTGGCAGGGCGCTGGCTACCTGTTATCAGGTGTTCTCTCTGTCCCAGGCCCCGTGCTGGACCTTTGGCACACCCGTCTCATTAACCCCTCTCAATCGTCTTTAGGAAATAGGAACCATCCTCGTGTCTCTGCTGAAATAACCGAGACTCAGATTAAGTCATTTCTCCTTGATCACCCGGCTAGGATGTGGCTCCACCAAGATCTGAATCAAGTTCTGTTGGACCCCAAAATGTCACACCGACGTAGCTTTAAAACATGGAAGCCCGATACTTCAACGAGCCAACGAATGGCCCTTCCAGGATTGCCAGTACTTTGGGCAACAACACGCTCGGCCACACTGGCTGCAGCCCTCTTCACGGGGCAGCTGGAGCTCTGTGTCCATAGTCCTCTTGTCCCTGAAGAATGTCCCGGCATTCCTGGAATCTCAGACAACGCCTTTTGTGTGCTCTCCTTGGAGGCAGAGAGCAACCTGCGATCAACACAGCTGCTCACCTCCTTTTCCTTGACCTCCTGGAAAGAGGCCCTAATCCTAATGCATCTAATGTGGTGCTGCGTTCACATCTGTCCCCACAGACTCAGGACATGGACCACTGGGGCAGTTTTGTATTTGCACCCGTTCTGCATCCTTTCCTGGGTGCCTGCTGGTAGATGAGAGAGGGGAGAAACACAGGAACAGAGGACGGTGTTCCATGGTTCTCTCCCAGCTAAGCCGGAGAGACGGCCGGAGACCAGAGATGCCAGTTCCAGGTCACTGCCACCAGAGTCACCCTGCAGTTTGTCCATGTTGCCACATAGTTGTGCCAGCTGCATGGCCCGGGCTTTTAGCACAGCCCAAACATATATTACATACAAATCTTCCATTTAGGGACTGGTTATTATACACCGGTCACTGTGCTACACGTGCATAAGATGACTCCATTCAATATCCCCTAGGACCTCAGTGGGGCTATGAAAGGGCTATTAGCCCATTTTATAGATTAGGAAACTAACACCGAGAGAGATGCATAGTTCAAGAGAGGCACAGAGCCAAGGTCCCAGCTCAAATCTGTCTCCCCCAGAGCCCATCTATTTGCCTCTGTGCCTCTAAAGGCCACTCACCTCATGAGCACACTGCACGTGTCATACCCCAGGTCCGGATTTGGGGCGTAGAAATTCTCACCTTTGCATATTTTGCAATTCCTGTTCCCCTATCCTATCCTATCCTATCTGATATTTGAACTGTATTCTGATTGCACCTAAACTTTGGTCTAATTACACTTAAAACATCCCCCCAGATACGTTGGCCGGTCCAATCACATTTACTGGTAGGCAGAGGAATGCCATACGCTATTGCCATTTACTGCTTGCATCTCAAAATTGCATATGGAATCAAAACAAGTGTTATTATCATGTTGCAAATGAGGAAAGTTATAGCACCCAATATTTATTTATTCATTCAGTTGCTGTTATGGATCACACTGTGTCTCCTAAAAAGGATATGTCGAAGTCCCAACCTCCAGGACCTGTGCATGTGAACTTATAAAGAAATAGGTTCTTTACAAAGGTAATTGAGTGAAAATGAGGTCATTAGGGTAGGCCTTAATCCCACATGAGCGGCCCCCTTATATAAAAAGTGTCTTCTGGGGCACATGGGTGTTTCAGTCGGTTAAGAGTCTGACTCTCGGTTTTGGCTCAGGTCATGATCTCTCGGTTTCGTGAGTTCAAACCCTGCATCAGGATCTGTGCTGACAGTGTGGAGCCTGCTTGGGATTCTCTCTCTCCCTCACTCTCTGACCCTCCCCCACTCATGCTGTCTCTCCCTCAAAATAAATAAATAAACTGTAAAAAATTAAAAAAAACAAAACAAAACAAAGAGTCTCCTTTTCTCCTCCATCATGGTTTATTCCGGTGACTGCTCCTTGTCTTATCTTCTCACGAGACTTTCAGGATCAAGCGATTCCTGGCCATGAAACAAAGGTAGAATCGGCCCCCTCTCCAGTGGCTTTGAGTGAAAACCGGTAACAAACTCAGGTACAACTCCAAGAGGAGGCACTGGACAAGAACCAGGCTGGGTCTATAAGGGATTGCACGTGAGACAGCACACCTACTTATGCTGCATGAAGGTCACGTGCTCCTATCCTGTCACTCTGCAAACACCACTACTGTCTGAACAATAGACACGCTTTCTCGGGGAAATGATTTTTCTCTGTTACTCTGCCTCTGCACCAGTAGGTTGGTTCAGTAATATGTGAGACCTTTTGTTTGAAAAAAAAAAGAAGGAAGCTTAAACACAGAGACAGACATGCGCAAAGGAAAGTCAGCATGAAGCCACCCAGGGAGGAGTGACTGGAGGGACATATCTATGAAACCCAGGGAACACACACACAAAGGATTGCTACCAACGACAAAAGCCAGAAGAGTCTGGGAGAGGTTCTTCCCTCTAGCCTTCAGAATGAGCATGGCCCTGCCCACAATTTAACTTCAGATTCTGGCCCCCAGAGCTGGGAGACAATTCCTATTGTTTTAAGCTGCCTGGGGTTTTCGGTACTTTAGTGGGCAGCCCCAGGCCACTAATACAATCAGTATTTGTGAGTGTCCTTTAGGATCAGGCACTGAACTGGGCTGGAGGTAGAACAAAGAATAAGATGTAGAATTTGCAATCAGGCACTGAAAAGAGATATTTAATCAACACTTACCCAGATAAATACTCCCATTGTTACACACACCAGAGGCTTCCCTGGCACAGAGAGACTGATGTGTGGCCTCTTCTGGGGTCAGGAGAGGTTGCCATGAAAAAAGGAAATTAAAGCTGAGACTAAAAGCGTCTTCGGAGTTGGGGAGGAGGATCTGATGGGCATGAATGAATATTCTAGGAAGAGGAGATAGGTTGTGATGTCACGTACGTAACGACCGTAGGAAGGGGGCCTGGTTATAGTCTCCTAATTCTTTTGTTTCGTGCCCAGCTCCCACCCCCAACCTGAGCGTGGGACCAGGTTCTTCTTGGACACTGAAGAGTCAGCCTTAGCTACAAGAGTTGGTAACTTGTACCACTCAGCTGAGCTTGTACTTGGCCACTCAGAGGCCACCCACATGCTGCCATGTTGAAGTCTCAGTCATGGGAGCACCGCTGGGAGGGTGGATCGCTACTGGCTTTGGGTTTGGCTGCCATTTCCCCAAACTCAAGTGAGTCTTGCAAAGGTTTCCTTAGTTACAATCAAATGGTCTGTAACTTCAGTTTATTGCTGGGAGGGTCTTTTTTTCAATTTCTTAGATTTCTTGACTCTGAGCTCTGCTGGATGAGTAAAAGGGTTCCCTGGTTCAGTAGAAAAGGAAATGATTTATTATCCCCATTACCTGAGACACGGAGACTGTCAAGGCTCAGAGTCTGGGCCGGGAGTTGCATGCACCTTAGTTCAAGGGTCAACTCTGTCACGGTGTCATATGATTTCACCCATATGTGGAATTTGAGAAATAGCAGATGAACATAAGGGAAGGGGAGGAAAAATAAGATAAAAACAGAGAGGGAGGCAGACCATAAGAGAGTCTTAAATACAGAGGACAAACTGAGGGTTGCTGGAGGGGAGGTAGGTGGGCGGATGGCCTATATGGGTGGTGGGCATTGAGGCGGGCACTTGTTGAGATGAGCACTGGGTGCAGTATGTAAGAGATGAATTACCGGGTTCTACTCCTGAAGCCAAGACTACACTGTACGTTAACTAACTCGAATTAGTTACTAATACATTTTTTAAAATTAAAAAAAAAAAGTCAGCTGTGTCACATTCACCTGACCTTCACCTCTGGCTTTTCCTCAGCAAGGTGGAGACGAAAATAATAGTATGTATCTTCTTTGTGAGGATTGAATAAAAACCACTTTGCAAAGTACCAGGTCCTTAGTAAGCACTCAATTGATGTCAAGTCATATTAACATTATTATTACTATTATTACCATTAATTAAAGCCTGCGACAGTAGGGGCACACTTTAAGACTTTAAGGTGACTTAGTATGTTCACATATTCTTTGCAATCAAGACTAAGCACGGGTAAGTGATTAGTGGCTGTGTTGTTAATTAACTCTCTCCAGTAAAAAGGGACCTTGGAGAACTCTACACTTAAACAGCTGATTGCAATACAATAAGCTCTATTATGCAAAGGCTCTCGTTGGGGGCCCTCTGCTTTCCACTCAGAGAAAACAGAAGTTACAGAGCAAAAAGATCACCACTCCCCTCCTTTTTAATTAGAAAGCACTAAGAAGATGAAAATGCATAATAAGCCTCTGCAGTAGTTAAGTGTAATTCGACTAATGTGTGCCTGGGGACTCTCCATCACTGTGCCGCCACGCAGAGCAGTGCCTTTAAGAAGCAGCATGTCAGGGATGGGCAGGGCCGGAGTTCCAATCTCCCGCTCAGCCCAGGTTGGGAGCTGTGGTCGAGGGGTGGTGCTGGGGATGTGAGCATGAGATCCCCATGATCAGAAGTGGGGCTGGAGGGTGGCCAGGTGGACACATCTTCAGGGCGCTTTACTTCTACTGGGCCTCGGTTTCCTCCTTGGTAAAAATGATAATCATTCCAGTGTACCTACAACAGACTGCATGGGTTCGATTCCTGTCCCTGCCATTACTGTGGTTACATTTATTGCTGCCATATCCTCATCTCTAAAATGGGTGTAAAATAATGCCCACGTCCTTGGCTAGCTGCACTTGGTCCTGTGCCTAGCACGTGGAAGCATTTAAAAACATTAGCTCTTAACAGACCTGAACTGCCTTGCAAAATCAGCAACTAATTCAAGGTTACAACTAATTCAGCAGCAAAATCAGCAACTAATTCAAGGTTACAACTTGATATCTTATTATTCAAGTGTTAACTCTGGTCAAAGTTTTGCCATTTTGATTTTGATCAAGCCAACCATTTGCATCAGGAGGTCCCCCAGTTACAACCAGTTTACATAAACAGTTCACAAGAGACATTTGACACAATGGGGAAACCCAGCACAAGGGACTTCTTCCAGAAGTACCAAGAATTTAAACAAGATTTCACATTACAATCTCAATAGTTAATATTTATCATCTTCGAGATTCACAGAAGCCCTCAGAGAAATTTTAACTGTTTTTCTTCTTTGTGTTCCCTTCCTTCGCTTTTCAATAGTTATGTCTTCACTGTCCACTGATTCAGGGAAGGCAGGCAGAAAGCCAAAAAGAAGAGTTTGTTTGGATTCACTTCCAGAATTTCCAGCCTTAAAAAAAATGGAGATTTTTTGAGCTATTGAGAAGTAGAGGAGGTGGGGGAATGAACGGGAAGTGAGACAAATAAAGATATTAGTGGGTCCTGGAGAGGGAAATGAACTTGAACCTGAACTCTGCTTCCTGAGTTTGAGTATCTGAAAGGGTAAAAACCTTGGGGAGCTTTCAGAGACCAAGTTTGTTGAAAAGACTAGCTGACCTTCAGAGGTTTGTGTGGAATTTGTGGCTCTGACGTAAGAGAACTGGTAGGTCTTACTCAAGGTTGACCGAGGTCTAGGATCCAGTGCGAAGAGTAGAAATTCCCACTGCTCCAAACTGTCCCCTGCCCCTGCCTTTTTTCTGATTTGTCCTCTTCTCGCATTTTCTTTCTCAAATCAGCTGGTGACTTTTCACAAAAGGAAAATCCTCAAAGCAGTTCTGGGCAAAGGTGGAGAAACCCCCATGATCCCTTTCTAATGGTAGGAGGCTGATATCCCTGGAGTTCTGGGGTATCTTTATTTGTACACCTTGCAGGCTGTTCCCCCAAATAACCGATTTATATCTGAGGTGTATGGCTGGGGTGATGGGGAAGAAATAGAATGGCAGCCTGGATTTATTGAACCATGCTATGCTTGCTCTGCATTAAGCCCAGGATTCCATGGATGTCCAGGGTGGTGGAGACACCTGGAAAATGCAGCTGTGACCCATGGTGAACTTGAGCTAGCTCTTAGTGGCTGGTGGGAGCTCACTGTTAATTTTCAGAAATTCTACAACCCAGTTGTTAAACAGAGCCATTAATAATTAAAGTCAAATGAAATTACAATTAAATAAAGTATGTTAAAAATAAAGGAAATACATCATCATCATTTTTTTATTCTTTTACTACATGTTCCTATTATGTGTATGCTTTTGAGATCATCTATGTCTGTTTTACTCATATGGTGGAACTACTATATAATGAAGTAATACTGTGCATCTTTCCCCAACTCCGTGTTCCGTGAAAATGGCCATGGTGGGAGCGTTGACAAATCACAGAAGTTGGCAAATGCCACAAAACAGGACTCCTCCCCATCCCCCCATAGAGCCGATTGTTAACCATCAGGTGACTTCACATAGTCTGGGGGCTTGGAAAATCTTGAGGGAGCCCAGGGCAGAAGGCCAGACTGTGAGCTACAGTAGAAGGGTGGGTGCTGGAGACCTGAGCATGAGATCCCCATGATCGGAAGGGGGGCTGGAAAGGTGGCCGGGCAGGCAGTGTGAAACCACCACAGGAAGGGGTGCACACCAGCCCTGTCAGTCAGGGTATCCTAACAGGGACATCAACACCATAGGAAGCCTCCCAGTGGGTGCAGGGGAACGAACAGTCCGCTGAAGTATTTCCACATACCAGCCCATCAGGGCCAAAGTCCACTCAGGAGACAGAAATCACACCAGTTACTTAAACAGAGAGAATTTAATATCAAGAATGATTAGCCAAGTATAAAGTCATTACGTAGTTAAATGAAAGGGAAAAAAGACAGTTCTAAGGTTCCAAGGAGTTGCAACTTCAAAGTGGCAAGCACCTCTACGGCTGGAGAAGCAAAGTGAAGAGACTGGAATATCTTAAAAGTAGAGGCAGATTCCCGTGGAATTTAAATTCAGAGCCTTTCGAGGGGATGGTGCTTGAGTCTATGGGCTTGGAGGGTACAATAAGCTGTTTTCTGCAAATGTTGAAAACTGTATTTATCTGCTGCTTCAGAGGTGAAGACGCAAGGCTAGCAGGGCCTGAAAGGAACAGAAAGCGAGGAGAAAGGGGCGAGTTCCTTCTGGCTCCCACAGCCTCAGAGTCGCTCTCTAGCGCCCCCTATCGGTGCTGACTAGTGGACCGCAGCCGGTGGCAGGGTGATTGGCAGATTGCTCAGAGATCTGGAACCCCAGAGGATGCAAGGCTGCCCCAACACACCAGAGGTGATTAGGCCTCTGTGGGCCAAAGCATGAAGGTCAATGACAGACTGCACTTCCTTTCTGCTACATCTAAAACTGAAAAAAGTGGAGGCCTCCCTGCTACCTTGCCAAAGTACTGCTTTGACTCGATGGTCAATTTGGTAAGGTAAAAACATTGCTTCAGCTTTTTCCAAGGGCTGAAAGCTTAAGGAATGGTGTTTGGGAAATGTGACAGGGTTCTGGGAAAAGAAAATGTAGCTGTTTGAGAGGGAAGGATCTGAAGCCAAGTGAAAGCCCTGATAAGCATATGTCCTCTGAGCATGTATTTAAGTGGCCCATTTAAACTGGGTCTCTGTTAAGCTATTTTGCATTAGACAGGAATTTAGCCGTTTTATGTGTTTGGGATTTTTTAAGGCATATTTTTAAGTTGCAGGCTCTTCTCTTATTCCCAGCTGACCTCCTTTCTAAAAAGAATTGAAACATCCATGTCTTTGCCTTGGCATCCAGTGATTATCAACAACGCCCTAGGAGGTCACCTTTGGGGATAACAATACAAGCTTCAGTAAAGAACAACTTTTGTCCTCTTGAAAAGTATCTTAGCAACTGAATCTCAATGGCTACAATCTCCTGCTTACCTCTCTTGGGCCAGGCTTTGGGTTAAATACTAAAGAAGGACATAGTGGTAAGGGAGACCCGTTCCCTGCCTGCAAGAAGTCATAGTTTAGTAGAGAAGGGCAGTAACACAGTGAAGACAGTACTCGGAGGAGCAATGATTCTACGGAGAGGGGGGCTAGGAGGCTGGAAGTAGATAGAGTGGGAAGTAGATAGAGTAGGAAGAGTGGGAAAAACGCAGACAAAATAGAACATTTCTGATTGCCTCCGAAGAAAGAACAGGAGCCTGCCAGGTAGAGAAGAGAGAGGCACACTCTAGACAAGAACTTGCAGGTGTGAGAGAGCAGGAGTAACAAGAAGGGGCTGGAGAGGTCTCTGAAGGTGCAAGGAGGCCGGGTCAGAAAAGTACCTTATTTGTTGTGTTGAGGCAATTGCCATTTATCCTGCGGGTGATGGGGAACCATCCGAAGAAGCTGTTTCCCTTACATCTGGGTGGCTCAGTTGGTTAAGCATCTGACTTTTGATTTTGGCTCAGCTCATGAACTCACTGTTCCTGGGATTGATCCCTGTGTCAGTCTGTGTGCGGACAGTGCAGAGCCTGCTTGGGATTCTCTCTCCCTCAGTCTCTCTCTCTCTCTCTCTATCTGCCCTTCCCCCACTCATGCACATTCTCTCTCAAAATAAATAAACTTAAAAAAAAAAAGAAGAAGCTGTTTTTGGAGAAGCTATGCTGAGGACAGGTCCTCAGCTGTTCATCAGCCAAACTGCACCTGAAAATAAGTTTACTTTACAAAAACACCAAGTCCTACCAAGTCCTGACCTCCTCTGTGCACACCTGAATTTTAACTTCATCAAATTTGCAAGCTCTGGCTACGGATGAACATGTTTCCATTTTGTGCCATGGCTGGCCAGGTATGTCCCCCATCAGAGATGTCTTCTTCCCTCCCTCCCCCCGAGAGCCACACTTCCTACTCCACATGGCTCACTTTTGAGCAGTTGCAAAGGCTTATCTGGATATAAGAACTCCAGATAAGTAGTGGTTGGCATTGACACTCACGCAAAAGCTAAGGTTTAGCTGCTCGGAAGGCAGCCTCCAAGTGGCCCCTCTCCTGTCTGCTTTGAGTTGTACTGGTTGGTTATTGTGGTGTAATAAACAACTCCACAACACAGAGCTTAGAACAACCATGAATTGTTATTGCTTATGTACCTGCATTGGGGCTGTATGGCTCTGCTCCATTTTTTTCTGATATTCCTCCTACCATCAGTGGGCTAGCCTAGACGTGATCTTCCCACAGTGACAGCGAAAGAGCAAGAGGGCAAGAGGAAACGTGCAGCCTCTTAAGATCTAGGCTGAAATCTACTTCATTATCCCTTCTACCCATATGTTACTGGCCAAAGTAAGTTTCATGGCCATGCCCAAAGTCAAGGCTCAGGAAAGTACAACCTGCCCACCATGAGGCAAATAAGGGTGTAGTAGATGTGGGGAAGGGTGAGAAATTGGAGCCAATAATGCAGACTACCACAGTCCCTCTGGTGATTGCATTCTCGGGCTCTTCTGATTCCCTCCTCCTCGCGTGCATGTGCCCTAATTAAGATGGAAACTCAGATGTCACAATGAGGCTCAATTTTCTTGGATCAGGCTATTGAAAGTGTATCTATTGTGGGGCCTTTGTGTAGTGTCAACCTGGATAAAATGGAACTACATTTCCCAGAATTCCCACGCTGTCCCACAGTTCCTGGTTAGGGCTGGCTATGGGAAAAATTCATGCCTGATCTGGAAGGTCAGTGTTGGATTACCAGGCAATGTTGCAGCTCATGATCTGTTCGCTTGCCTTGTTGGCAAGGAGTAGCAACCATGCCTGTAGCTTCTTGAACTTGTATCAGATCTCTTCCGTCAGCTGCTCTGAATCTTGGCCAAGGTACACGTGCAAGTCCATGGTAAGAGGCACCAATATTGCCTGCCTTATTGAGGTTGGAGGCAGACGTGTGTACCAATTCGTCTTCAAGGGTTCCAATTTGTCCCTGTTACCCGCCCCCCCCCCCCCCCACTTCATGTCCATTTTTCCTTCCTAACTGCCTGCACTGCTGACTTCAGCCCCGGCATCAGATGAAGAAGCAATGGCTTTACAAGGACCTGTTTAATCAGCTTTCACCATTGTGTGAGGTCAAATTCTTAGAATAAATCTCATATCCTGCATCGTTCATTGTGGCTCTGTTTTTCTGATCAAACCCTGGTGCAACTATGGTTAGAATATGTACTTTAAAGTAATTGAAAGGTAGATTGAGGCTGTGTCAGTTTACGTGTTCATTTATGATTTCGTTCATCTTTCCATGTATTTACTGAGTATATGCTACCTGGTAATCCTGTTGCTCTGAATGTTACAGGTCTATAATGTAGATTCTGTACAATGAGGTTGCCGTCCAAGAAACAGTGTATTCACAGCAGTGTGATAAATAAAGGATTATAATGCAATATGGTAACTGCTCTATTAAAGAAGCACCAAGCACCATTGGGATCTCTCATACTGCTTAGGGACTAAAGATTTTTTTTTAATTTTTTATTTATTTTTATTTTTAAAATATAATTTATTGTCAAGTTGGTTTCCATGCAACACCCAGTGCTGAACCCAACAAGGGCCCTCCTCAATGCCCATCACCCACTTGTCCCTCTCCCCCTCCCCCCATCAACCCTCCGTTTGTTCTCTGTATTTAAGAGTCTCTTATGGTTTGCCTCCCTCCCTCTCTGTAGCTTTTTTTTCCCCTTTCCCCTCCCTCATGGTCTTCTGTTAAGTTTCTCAAGATCCACATATGAGTGAAAACGTATGGTATCTGTCTTTCTCTGACTTATTTCACTTAGCATAATACCCTCCAGTTCCATCCACATTGCTGCAAATGGCCAGATTGCATTCTTTCTCATTGCCAAGTAGTATTCCATTGAATATATAAACCATATCTTCTTTATCCATTCATCAGTCAATGGACATTTAGTCTCTTTCCATAATTTGGCTATTGTTGAAAGTGCTGCTATAACCATTGGGGTACATGTGCCCCTATGCATCATCACTCCTGTATCCCTTGGGTAAATTCCTAGCAGTGCTATTGCTGGGTCATAGGGTAGATCAATTTTAATTTGTTGAAAACCTCACACTGTTTTCCAGAGAGGGTGCACCAGTTTAGGGATTAAAGACTTTGTTAAGAGGTATTAGATGAGCATCAGTTGGACAAGATTGGGAAAGGCTTCAGGAATGGCCATCATTATGTTGGTGGAATGGAAACCACTGCTGACAAGAGTGTAAATGTTTGAGTAATGGCAGTGAGCTTCCTTGCAGAAGGCCTTATTCAATTCATGACTTTCAGTGTGTTGGAAGGTTTAGAATGATTTAGCACCAAGGCGTGTATTTATGCATTCCCTTGTGAAAACTAACTCCTTCCCCCCTCCATTCTCTGCTTAGCAATCTGAAGTGTCCCATGCAAACAGAAAGAAATCTTAGGGAGTGAAATCACAATGGAGTCACTAATGCGGGTCCAATCATATGGACTCTGGCGCCATAATAGGGAATCCCAATCTGGTGGCCCTTTGGTCCCCAGTGTGAAATGGTAGCTACCATTTGACCTCAGCTGTCCACAGATTTAAGCTAGTAGTACTTCCATTGGAAAGCATTACTATCCCACTACGATGGCACATGCTTTGGGGTAGAAGACCCTAAACTTTGACCTCATATAACTGGCCATGAAACCGGTTTTCTGTCTTAGCAGTTCTTCTGCACTGAGGTGTTCTCCTCCAACCCTTACAGCTGCCTTCCATATTTGACACAATCACCATGCTGCCTGGGCCCTCCTTCACCAATACACGTTCTAAGTTGGTGGGAGCCCATTGTTACCAGCAGATCAACCTCTTGCAGACACAGCTGTGCACTTAATATGGCTTTTATGCCTTTCTTTATGTTCCATCTCTTACTGGCAGAGTAGCTCGAACAAGCTGCTTAAACTCAATGCCTCAATGTTCTTACATATAACATTGGGATCATAATCATGCCCACATCACAGGATCATTGGTGGATAAAAGGAGTTAACATTCTTGGAAGGATGCCTGACTTATCTGGTGAAGCCTCTAGAAATTTTAGTTGTTACGGTTATAACTATCCTCCTCATCTCTTTTTGTCCTCTGGCTGGCCTGGAACAATGGAATCACACTGAGAAAAGCAGTGAGTAAGTAGAATAAGATATGAAAGAACACAAACGCCCGGAGTCCTGAAATACAGTCTGTCTAGTGAGACAAAGGGCTAATTAGCACTTGAGAGAACAGGTTGTGACACATTCCAGTTTCCTACAGACGCACCGATTGTGCTTTTTAAATGGTGGCCAATCTCCTCTCTCTTGCCCTTTCCAAAATGCATTATATTTGCCTAAGTTCTTAGAGACCGAATACTCTGTGATCATAAAATATTATGGCATCGATAATGGCCCTAACCCAGAAGGAAACAATCAGTGCGAAACGTAGCATTAAACAGGAGCCCGAGGTACTGAAGGTAAAGCTGGGGGGAGGCTGTAAACTGTGTCAAATAATGGGTTTAACCAAAAGAGAAACCACATGATGAGAAAGATTATAGTGGAGCAGAAGTTGAACTGTGTAAAAAAAAGAAAGGAGAGAAAGAGTTTCCCTGACAATGAGGCAAACGATTTGCGGATATTAAAAAGAGAGAGAGACTCTCTCTGCCCCTCCCCCGTTCATGCTCTGTCTCTCTCTGTCCCAAAAATAAATAAACGTTGAAAAAAAAAATAAATAAAAAAAATAAAAAGAGAGAGAGAGAGAGAAAGCCAGGGAAGTGCTCAAGGGCAAACTGAAATTTGAAAGTCATTTGTGGGTATATAAAAGAAGTGGGAGATCATGGATTTTTCTAGAAATCAGACTGGGAGGAACGAGAAACAGGTCAGCAACAGAGAGCGGCGTAGATGACAACGAACTGGAGGTGGCTTTTGACCCACAAGAAAGGTGAAAAGTGAGCCTTTGGTGGAATAGTCAGCATGGAGAGCCAGCCTTGCAAACCCAGGGACTCAGGTACGTATATGGGAGGCAGAAGATGGTTCTAAGAACTCATAAAAGAGGTGTGCCTGGGTGGCTCAGTTGGTAAAGCGTCTGACTCCAGCTCAGGTCATGATCTCCCGGCGAGTGTGTTCGAGCCCCGCATCTGGCTGTTCATTGTCAGTGCGGAGCCTGCTTGGGATTCTCTGTCTCCTCTCTCTGTTCCTCCCCCACCAGTGCTCTATCTCTCTCAAAAATAAATAAACATTAAGAAAAAAAAATTTATAAAGGAATAAAGTGCGGTGGGAAGGAGGAGCTCTCCAAACAGTATCATGAGAAGAACTCCATGAGAAATACTGCTTCCACTTGGCAACATTTATCGGGCACCTGCTGTAGCCCATGTGCTGAGGGATGTGCTGGGCTCAGGAAGTTTAAACAACAATGACACCAACCACCAGAATCATGGTTAGCATCCTCAAAAATTTGTCATTGCTAGTGATGCCCAATGGAAAAGTGTTTACTCCTCAGTTGGTTTTCGGGAAGGTATTTGTTTTGGTTCTCCTTACAGCCCCCACAGATATGCTTTTAACTTCACAAACTAGGAAGTGCAAGTCAGGGGCGATGAAGTGAATGGCCCACGAGGCACAGAGGCTAGACGCACAGTAGGACCGGGATTCAGCCTCCCGACTCCTCTTCCCAGGTCTGTGCCAAGAAGCCGCCCAGTAACTGGTTACCATTTGCGTTGATTAAACCCAGGGATTTTCCTGTGATACTCTTAAATCCATATTTCTGTTTTTACTTCTAGACCATTCTTCTTCTAAGAAGCTGGAGGCATTTTACACATTTTCAATTCTGACTCATTCAGTCCTTCTTGGGAGATAGAGAATGACACATAATTCCCAAATGGCAGGTGCTTAATGGAAAAACAGAAATACAACAATTTACATTTCCTTGTAAAACAAAACAGAACAACAACGACAAAAAACTATGACCTCCTGGTAGGAAAGTAAATGCAAATTAGTCATGAAATGAGGTTGGAACTAATAATGCAGTCGGCACATAATGAGAGAATCCCAAAAAAGAACTAGAATATTTGTACTCAAAGCCGTTTGCCTGAAGGGTCCCCAGGCCAAGAACATGAAAGTGAGGCCTGACCACACAGAGCAGTCAAATAAACAGGATCAGAATCATGTCAAGGTTGGATGTAATCCTGGAAAATCTGTCTTCACAACATGGCCAGTTTTTTTTCCCCTTCTTTTTGTAATTGCATTTTTCATGCCACAGGGTATAAATTAATTGATTTGGTTTGTCAGAAGCTCATGTTTTCAGGGTTCTCTGGTTGTAACTTGCCTTCCTAAGTATATGTGTTTGTTTTCACAGGTTCGGTCTGTACTTTCTAAGAAGAACTTGATCTTTTTTCAGAAAAGAAAGTCACATGAACATGAATATAAGATTCCTTCTTTTCCTGAAAACTCCTGTCTGTGGCTGACGTTGTTATTCCTACAGACGGCAACAGCGATCTGGATTGTTCCTTCCCCTCCTCTCCCCCTTCCCTGATCATCCCCTCCTTCAGGGGGCAGGCTGGACCCCTGGATTTCTGCCTCACTGTCCTCTGCAGGTAGAGGAGGGGCTTCGGAGGCATCTGGTTAAATTCATTCTCCACACGGCCACTTCCCTTAAAGTCTCTCAATGGTTCTTGATTGTCTTTAGGATAAGGCTCAGGTCCCTTCATTTGTGGCACAAAGTCCTTCAATTTCTGATCCCGCTTTTATTGACAATCCCGTTACAAATTCTAATTCATGTAGGGGACCCTGGGTGGCTCAGTCGATTAAGCATCCGACTCTTGATTTCAGCTCAGGTCAAGATCTCACGGGTTCGTGACCACACCCCTCTTCCCTCCCCACCCCGCCCCCCCAACCATGAGTCAGGTTCAGTGCTGACAGAGCCTGCTTGGAATTCTCTCTCTCCCTCTCTCTCTCTGCCCCTCCCCTGCTCATGCTCTCTTTCTCTCTCTCTCTTTCAATAAATAAATAAACTTAAACAAAAATTCTAATTCATTTATGTTTTTGATGTAGGAACTTTTCCTGTGCTTCCTTGTCTTTACAGCATCAAGTTGTCTGATAGGAACGTCCTTTCCTCTCTTTTCTGCTTCCTTAGTCCTGCAAGCTCCTACACACCCCTGTGTGAGATACCCCGCCTGTTTGTCCCCCACCTCTCTATCATACACATAACCACATGAGATTTTAATTTTTAATGTCCTCATCTGTTTCTTCTTCTACAACACTACTATCCAATACAACGTATGCCATATATGTAATTTAAAATTTTCTGAAAAAAACAAGAAAACAAAAAAACTTCTAGAAGCCACGGTTTAAAGAGTGAAAATAAAACCCAAGGTGATTAATTTCAATAATATATTTTATTTAACCCAATATATCCAAAGTATTGTCATTTCCACATGTAATAAATATACATTACTAATGGGACATTTTACATTCTTCTTTTCAGTCTGAGTCTTAGAAATCCTGTGTGAATTTTATACTTTATGGCACAGCTCCGTGTGGATGATAAACTTTCTTTGGGAAGACTTGAAGTCTACTTATCCTTCCTAACACTTAGAGTTCAAAAAGGAGACCCACATTCTCAAGTTGTCCTAAGTGTACTTACAAGTTTCAGTAATGGAAGAGGATCTTCGTTTTTAAATTAAAGTTAACTGGAATGAAAGAAACTTACAAGTTCAGTCCCTCAGTTGCATTTCGATGCCCAACACCCACAGGAGGCTAGTGCTGGGTATTGGGGAGCAGCAGGTCCGGGCAGTAAGGTTCTGAGGGCAGGTCACCCTTCAGCTGTGCATCTCCAGGGACACCCCATCACTGCTTTGTCTGGCAGTGGGACAGCCTTAGGAAGTAAACAGTGTCCCTGCCATGTCCTTGCCTCTAGAACCCAGGATACAGCCTGGCATACAGCAGGTGCTCAGTACGTGTTTGAACAAAGGGATAGACGAAAATGTGGGTTAGTGGTGAGTGGCAGGCTGGTCCCAATAGGAAAGGGGTTCCAGAAATGTGACAAAGGTTTTACGGTTTCTCTGGAAAGATATGAGAGCTTTGAGCAATTCTGTAATAAGCCTGGAAAGGAAGAATCTGACCATCGAATTGCTTTTGGCCTGGAAAGGGGTTGTGTCAGGATGATGTAGTGGCAGGTGGCAAAGCCACACCCACCTGACCTTCTCATCCCTTGTGCGGCAAGAGGCGTTCCCAGTGCGGTGGCTCCATCACTCCATCAGCACTGCAATCAGGGGACAAGGCAGAGAGGAGCGGAAAAAAAATAGGACTGGAGCTTTGGAAAAACAGCGGGCAGTGTGTGGCCAAAAGGGCCGTGGCTCCCCTGACGGTTTATTCAGATCACGGGGTTTATGCACAACTGCACGTATAATTGGTGGGCAAAGACGGAGAGCCTGTCACTGTTCCAGGCGCTGCCGCTTGGATAAGGGGTTTGAACAGGACTGCGGGAGCACGTGGAATCTTGAAAGAGCCGGGCAGTGGGCTTGTCTCTCCGATTTGCCCTTCCCACCCAGCAGCAGCTTGGCGAGGCTTGAGGCAAGATCTCCGTGATTGCAACTCTGCGAGCCTCCCTGGCAGTCATTCCTGCACTTCAGCTGAGGACAAATCGCTCCTTCTAAGAACAGGAAAGGCAGCAAGGGAGCAAGGAGCTCTGGCCCACAGCACTGCTCAGAGCCACAAAGCTCTCCGAGACTCATCTCTGGTCACCACTCCTGTTTCTAAGGGCAAAATCATCCTCATGCTCTCACCTTTGGGAAACATCTTTAACTCTTTCTTGAAGGGACAGCACATTTCTACATGCCTCTATCCACCAGTCAGCACAAGTCGATGATGGGAAAGGATCCTGTTATGGGGAAGCAAGCTGGTGTCTAGAATCTTTTGCTGCCTCTTCTCCCTGGTCTCACCTTCAGGGCAAAGGCACTCATTCCCCAGAGTCCCCGAGGGTTTCCTAACTGACTGCTTATGGCTGAATTTCTCCCCAGGAAATGCCCTCAGCCCAGTGGAGCTGCCTCGTCGAAGGTTGCTCCCAATCCTTGGGCCTCCTGCATCCGATGGCTGGTCAGTGTGGGGATTCAAAAGTCCGGCCCCACTGATAAACTCCAGAGAGGCATCACAGCTCTGGAGCTCTCCATGGGATCGGCCGAGGTCTTTGTTGAGACTGCATTGCAGCTCAGCTCCTCCTTCTGTTGAATCCTACTTCTAGCGTTTTCTCCTGTTGGCCCTGAGTGGGTCATCTTTGCTGCAGTTGAGCACCGGGTGAAGAAGTTGAATGGAGGGAAAGTGCACGATTTAAGACAAATACCCATCTTCAAGTACGGGAATAAACCTCATGGGGGAAAGATGCTGGCAGGAACCCAGAATAGCATATTTAGATCTGCCAAATCGTGCTGACATCCTGTGGCATAAAACATGACACATGGAATGTCTATTGTGTGTGTGGGTGAAGCACGTACGATCGAGCCTGTGTGATTCAAGAGTGTATGCTATACATTTACACCTAGGTGTATGTTGCCCTCACTAGACTGTGAACAGATCCCTTTCCCTTGAGGGAAGAGATCTGGCTCAGGGTCTGGTGCACGTAGGTGCTCAATTATTTCGACTGGACCCAAGGTGTCCCTTCTTTCTTGCCTATTCTTTAGCATCAGTGACTTTCCCAATAACCTGCTTTTAACTGCCCAAACCCTCTCACTGACAGTGTCCAATTTCCCCCTCCACTTACCCACTGTGATTCATTATTTTATTTATTTATTATTTATTACTTTTGGTTTTTAAACGTTTTTATTTATTTATTTATTTATTTATTTATTTAGAGAGATAGAGAGCAAGCAGGGGAGGGGGCAGAGAGCGAGGGAGAGAGAGAATCCCAAGCAGGCTCTGCACATTCAGTGCAGAGCCCGATGTGGGGCTCAACTCAAAAACTGTGAGATCATGACCTGAGCGGAAACCAAGAGTCAGACGCTTAACCAACCGAGCCACCCAGGTGCCCCTCACTCTTTATTTTCAAAGCTGCTTTTCAGGCATCTCCTCTGTGCCACGCATTTGGGAAACCAAGATGCACAAGATAAACAGTCTTTGTCTTTACGGAGCTTACCTTCTAGAAGGGAATATAGATGATATGCATTGCTATGTGGTTGCAGTTGTGGTGAATTCCTCTAACTACATGTACACCATGCAAGAAGGATTTATGAGAGTAAGACGCAAGCTGATCTGGGAGCTCAGCCAAGGCCTTTTCTGGGAAGTGACATTTCAGCTAAGGCCGCACGGTGAGTAGAAGTCAGCCTGGGGCAAGGGGCAGGGGCAGGAGTGCTCCCGTTTGGTGCACACCCTGGGGAGCTGGGTGTGTGGCTGGGCCTGAGGACGGCAGACGAGCTGGCTGCAGGCTACACTGGGGAGGAAAGCAGTGCTTTGGCTCTGCCTTGAATGGGACCAAGAGGGCCTCTGGGAGATGAATTAAGGCTACCACAGTTGCCTGAGGAGGGAGATGGTGGTGTGAGAGAGGGCAAATTTTAGAGATCTTCAGAGGTGCATTTGTGGGCATTTGAAACCTGGCTGGATCTGGAGGAGCATCTGAAGACAAGCACTTAACATGGCCACATCTGGGGCCACTTTCTGCCAAATGACCGTGAACTTCCAACCCAGAACTTCTCAGGGTGGTGGCAATGACCCTGATGGACCACACAGTAACAAGTCCACATTCTTGACATGAAGAGTGTTCCCTGAAATTAGAGAGACCTCAGCTTCAGGAGAACAGGGTGTCCACAAAGTTTGAATTACTACGCGGGCTGAAACGATGACCGGAAGAGCACGTGGGTCACGAAGGCTACCTCCGTTGGCTCGCGAGGTCCGTAGGCATGAACGCTAGGCTGTGCAGCGACACTTTTGCTCAGGGAAAGACGATGCACCTGTGCAGAACTAATCAGAGTCCCAGAAGTCAGCTGGAGATCAGCCAACTTGCAGTTCCCATTTTTCGTTTTTCTCATTAAAAAAAGGATTCAGCCCTTGTCTGTTTTCAATATCACTTATGGTCATGAAAATGGACAGGACAAGAGCAACAGTGAAATTCTACTCTGTGTCATTGAAAAGCAGAACCTTTGCCACCTCAAATATACAATTTGCTAAGCAGGTTGTAAAAGTCGCCACTCTGTAGCTCTCTAACTGTGGTTAGCGAGGTCACGTAGACCAAGATAAATATTAACAGTTTGATAGCAGCCTCTTATTCCAAACACTCTGCCCTGGTGCCTCGAATTATGTAGTACATTAATTATTACTTGCATTATTATTACATTAACAATGAATTATTAATTCCAGCGATTAATTATTAATTCAATAGATGTTTATTGAACACGTATGTAAGTGAAAATTTATGAAATGAGGCATAGCATGTACAAGTAAAGCTTCTGAAAGGGAATAATCAGTAAGAACCACACTGTAGGAATTCAGCTGGGGCTCTGCAGGATAAGGAAAATGAAGGTCAGAATGGTGGTAACTCTTGGATCCTTTGGTAAACGGTGGCAGCGTGAGAAGAGCCACAGAGGAAAATGCCTGAGTCCTGAACTGTGAGCCCGACAGTAATTCCCTGAGACCCCCCGTAAGGACCCTTCCATTTCTGGGATTCCATAAATGTTACCATGAGGTTTGTCTCCTTCTCCTCCGACACAGTGGGGCTTGCGCGTGGCAGGGAATGTGCCCCACTGAAAGGCACGGTGGCTTTGGGGGCTGGCGGCACTCCCCTCTCCCCCCGCCCCCTGAAGTATCTGGCAAGGACTTTACAATGTACAAAATCACACGGCTCAAAGAGACATGGGATGGCTTCTATTTCAAACAGAACACAACTTCATCGACACAGCGCTTAGAGACAGTGATTTAAATATTAGGTCATTCCAAACAATCTGTTTGCAAGAATGCACATGATAAAACACTGCTGGTGAAGACGCAGAAAAAGTCTGTCACTCTTGGTTTTAAGGACATTGCTGACACAGCCTGAGCTGGCCCTGGGGACACACTATAAACTTCCATCAACCACGGACAATGAGGAATGTAGGGCCCCTCCTGGGCTGGCAAAGCCATCGAGCAGTGACCTGGTGTGACCCTCCTTGTGGGGTGGGGCGTGGCCTGGAAATCACTTTGGGGACACCGATACGTGCAAGAACACCCCTTGTGTGATGAGCTCTTAGAGCAAGCGTCCAAAATGGAGTCAGAGGAAAGCATCCCAATTTTCCATTCCTCAGTAGTATTTTGGAATGGACTGTTCCTCATTTGCTCCAGATGTCCAAACCCCAAGACTGATTTTCATGATGTCATGCTACCTGAGCCTCTCATCGAAGGCGGCCTTCCTTCTGTGGATCAAAGTCTGAGGGGGGGGGAGCCCACAAAAACAAAAACAAAGCAAGACAAAACCTCGTATTTTGGGGGCTGTATGTAGGCCAGGACTTAGCTTCCTCCATAGGCCCATCTGCCTCCAGGACTGAATCTTATCTGATCATTTCCATGGCAACAGCTGTGGGATTAGAATAGGCTGAAGGTTTAGGAAGAGTTGCTGGAATTCAGTCATACACCAGTGAGGATTATTTAACTACACATTTGAGTTACCATGGAAACGCAAATTTACAAATCAGGCAGGATTTTGGTAGCTCTGTAGCACGGTATTATATTCTTAGGGTCGCTTCAAATCCCCAAATTCCATCTCCTCTCCCATCAGGGGGGAAATACCCCACCAGACACATTTAATTATTCCCCAGACACTTTCCCTTCTGATTTTTAAAGCAGAAATATGAATAAGCAGAAGAATACGATCAGCACCGAAAGAATTGTTCCTAAAATGCCTCTTTATAATAAAGGGAAATTCAGCTTAGTCTAAAGAAAGAATCTCAAACATATGATGGTGGACATACTCATATAAGAGTCAATTAAATAGCACACTGAAATTATGCCTATTAAAAAAAACAGATATTTGTTTGTAGGGACTGTCACCCCTGGACTTCTAACTCATTTAACACCAAGCTAATTTCGGGAAATCAGTCATACTTCATCGTTGGCCACTGTGTTAGAATTTATAAGCTACTTTCACCACCAACAGTCACTTGTTTGATCTGGACACAAGCCTATGCGGATGGAGGGGCAGGAATCAGATCCATATCTGGAGATGGGAAACTGTGGTATGAAGGGGTTCTCACTCACTTCCCCATTTCTTTGGTCTGTTGATGGAAATACCCATTATGTCTCCAGGGAGGACTTTATTCAACTCTTACAAGGTTACTTACAGACTTCCTTCCAAATGGACTCATATTCTCTTTTCTCACCTGTCTGTCCTTCCTCAAATGGCCCATCTTCTTGGAGGAGTTGTTCTTGGGGCTGGGAAGACCTGGAACCTCTCTCGCCTGTGATTTATGAGGCGAGGTAGCGGCAGTGTGGAATCAGTATGACAGCATCTTAGAACTCTCTAGAATGGGGGTCCCCTGAGTGTAGAAGAACTAGGCAGATGGAGATTGGCCGGCCTGAGTACTGTCCCACTCCCGCGGTGAAGCGGGGGCCTTGCGTGCACTAAGAGAAGGTCCAGTGCAGGAGCCAGATGATTACGTAGCCGGTGTGGGGTGACGTCAGGCTGGGTGGTGTGGCACACGGGGTGGGGTTGGAGAGGCCCAGCTGTGGGAAGAAGGCATCCATATAAACTGGGCTGAAGAATGGGCACATTAGGGTCCCACATGTCCCTGTGGTTCGGGGTCTGGAGGCCCGTTAGACTTGCCTGAGATTGGTATCTAATTCTACCAACTGCTAGAAATGTCACGTCAGGTCAGGTACTGCATTTCTCTGTGTCTGTTTTCTCCTCCGTAAAATGGGGATAATTTACAGTTACTACATCATAGGTTTGCTTAGAGGATTGAATAAGCTAATTCTTACTAATAAGCTAATTCTGATTCTTATCATTACTACTATCAAGTGCTTGGCAGAGTGTGTAAGCCTGCCAAATTGTTAATGAAGGCATAGCTGGTATGATTCTTACTTCATGCTATTTGGAATATAGTAGAGCATCAGAGTCAGAGCAGGGTGATAGAGAAAGTACCCCCACAAGCATGCAGACTTGTTTTGTTTGGCCTAGGGGTATTGGAGCCCTCAGTATTGCATGGCAGCAATCAGCTGTCACTGAGCAGTGGCCGCCCCTCCCCATAGGCTAGGTTTGAGGTCCCCTGAGAGCCCAGTCTCCCTGGCCCGCTGTGCACATGCGGGTAAGGACCCAGCTCCTACAGGCATCTGAGGTTGTGACCCTAAGCCAACACCCTCATTTTATAGCTGAAGAACAACGTGTCCAGAAAAGTTAAGTGCTGCCCCTCTACCCAAGGGCCTCCCCCACCCCAGCCCACCCTTGCTTATCAATGTCAGAGCTGAGCCTCGAACCCCCATGTTGGCATGGAGGCTGGAACTTCGTTGGATCAAAACTTAAGGACAGAAAGTATTTTCTCTTCATCTGATGTCACTTCAAGGCCACCTAGGTTAACAAGTATCAAAACTCTAATCTAGCAGGGGCTGGAAATTTGACCCCAGAAGAAGGTAATGTGATGGAATTGGGGTCACTTTCAATAGCCTAGGAGTGTGATATAACTGGATCTGATTTTGAGACGTAAGTGAGGTGAGTCTTTGGTAGCTTGTCTTGCTCTAGTCCACACTCATCCTTCTTAAGAGTGACAGACCCATATCAGAGCTGAAACCACAATCCTTTCAGTTGTATCAGAGCATCTACGGGAGAACCAGAAACGTTCACACTATTATTCTACCCCTATTTTTACTGGGTGCCTGTGCACTCAAAAGTAGCCGTTTAGTTTTATGCCCACCTCCACGGGCCTCCCCGTCCCTCCCTGAACACAAATACTTCAAGCCTCACACGTGGCTCACACCACCTTCTGCCACTGTCATCTCCACCATCGGCATAAGTTGACGTAGCGACAGACGCCATCAGACGTTAAGTGACTGTCCTCAAGGTTAAGCAGGGATGTGAGGGAGAGCCAGGACCATTAGTCAGAGAAGCATAAAGTCAGAAGATGAGCTGACATGGCCCTTTCTCGGACGGGGCAGTAATAAGCCGTCCACATATTCACCGTGTGTCTGGGTGTAAGTCATGGAGACCCTGCTCTCCAGAAGGAAAACTGGAGAGAAGGGAGGACAGTGAGCATCTCCCTGGGAAGCTGTGGAAGGCTGAGAATAAACCCTTGCATTACAACATTCGTGAAGGATTTCAGCCGGGGCAGGGCTTCGGGTGGTCAGCGCTCTGGACTGAGACAGGGTGGGGCTGTCGCAGGCTAAGGGAACACACACTGGCTCCCCCATTCCCTGAGGATGTGGTTGTGTATGGGGGGCACAGTCTGGCTCCATTTATCCACATCCACAGTCATATGGCTTTGACTCCATGAACACTTCCTAGTAATTATCCTACACCAATACACAAAGATGCTTTTTGGAGTATCGTTTATAAGAGCAAAACATAAAAATCACCCACATGTGGGGACAGCCTAAATACCTTAACAGGGAACTGACTGTATAAATATGGCATAAATATTCCATGAACCCTATGCTGCTGTTAAGTAGACATCATTGGTCTGTATGTGCAAACACGAAAAGGTCTCTGAAATACACCACGAAACGAGACAAACAAGATGCAGAATAAAGTGTGGTCCAAGCTGTGCAAAAATATAGGCACCATATGGACACGGGCTATGAATGTGTAAACTCTTTCCAAAGGGACCCGTAAGAAACTGTGGATTGCAGTTACATCTGAGAATGCAATGAGAGTTCAGTGGCGACTAGATGCCTTTATGTCTCATCGTGTGCTTTTCAGTACTGATCATCATTTTCCCACTGTGCACGCGTGTTCCTTATTAGGAAAAATCAGTTTGTCAGAAGATACTGGAAGGGACTGAACTGGGCCAGCAGACCAACAAAAAGCTGGGGAGGGGAGAGAGGTAAAAGAAGAAAGGGAAAGAAAAAGGAAGAACCAGTTTAATTGGCAGGAGTGAAAATGATCTTTAAAGGATCTTTGTAAAAAGTATTTTAACAGCTTTGTTGACATATAATTTACATATCATAAAATTCCATACCATTTGAAGTGCAGAGTTCCAGCGTTTTGAAACATATTGATAGACTCATGCAATCATCACCATAATTTTAATTTTAGAATACTTCACCACCTCAAAAGAAAACTCTTAACCCGTTAGCAGTCACTCCCCACCACCTTCAGCCCTCCCCCTTGGCAAACACTAATTTGCTTTCTGTCTTTATAGATGTGCCTGTTCTGGACATTTCATGTAAGTGACATCATACCGTATGGGATCTTTTATGACTGGCTTTTTTCACTTAGTATAGCGTTTTCAAACATGAGATTGGATTTCTGATTATCTCAGTGTGCATTGGTGGCCACCAGCCCCATGAACCGCTCCAGTGAAAAGGAGGAGGAAGATCCCATGGTCAGATAACCTTGGGAAAGGCTGCATGCCTTGTATGTGTCAAAGAGACTGAAGGCTCTGAGAAGTCCTGCTGCAAAGAAACCCACTCAGCTTTGTTGAATTCAGCATTTCTAAACATGTTAAGCAGGGTCCAGGGTGAAGAGCCTCTTGTGTGTGCTGAGGGCAGAGACATGATGGAGACAGGAGATTCATAGCAGATTGTAGAGATGGAAATTTGGAGAGGGGAGGTGAATCCCTTGGTCATGTGAAAGTTCAATTTCATTTTAATCCTCCCATAGAAGTCAAGCCTTGAAGATCCTGTGGGAGGTCGGCTGCTTTCTAATAGTCCGGAAATAAACTCTCCTTGATTTATTTTTTAGCATTTTTTTAAGTTTATTTATTTATTTTTGAGAGAGAGAGAGAGAGAGCACGAGCAGAGGAAGGGCAGAGAGGGGGGGGGAGAGCGAATCCCAAGCAGGTTCCCTCGTGTCAGCCTGGATCCCAGCAAGGGGGTTGATCCCACAAACCACTAGACCGTGACCTGAGCTGAAATCCAGAGTCGGACGCTTGACCGACTGAGCCACCCAGGTGCCCCCAATTTTCCTTCATTTAATAAACATCTGCCCCCTCCCTGCACAGAGCCTGTGAAGCTTCAGACACTTGAACAGACCTTTGCCATCATCTTTGCAGAGACGGGTCCTAGACACGCTGGAAAGGTGTGGGGCTCCAAGCCAAGCCTTTTGCGTCCCTCGGTTGGTTGAACAAACCGTGGGTAGGTGCTCTTCGGCAATTCTGCTGCAGAGAAATGCTTTAAGATGCCAGTCAGCTTGACTCTTGGCAGAAGTCTTCCAACGTGGTGTGTCCGAGATCCAGAGGAGGAATTCTGTACTCTAGATCAAAAATAATGAAGGCGTTGAGTTCGAGGTGTTTCCTGCCGGGTGGTCAAAGGAATTTCTTTCCTTAGATGTGGTGTTGCTCTACCTCCTGCTAGAGATTTAGGCCAGGGAATAAACAGACTGCAGCCCAGTGGGCCTTTCTTTTTGTCCTTTTTCCTTTGATGCAGTCATTCAAGGATCATGTCTTATACCTCTCTTTCCCCTGATTGTGCTTAACACTCTCTTCGCGTCATTGGGCATGCTCCAAAATTACACTAGCACAAGTTGGCAAAGACGATGTTTGAGCGCACCCAGTGGGGGATTTCTGGATGTCTAAAACTTTGATTACATTATCAATTAGTAGGCCTCCTTAACTCCATGCCTAGTCATGCTATGATGTACTCCATTTAAGCCTCTTTGCTTTCAGCTGAGCTCTTTAGCACTGTGGTTCCAAAGCATTGCTGAGTGTTGCTAACTGCATAGACGGAAGTCCCTTCCCTCATGAGGCTTATGCCTTAATAAAGGAAAAATGACCCTGTGTTGTGTATGCAGCAAATAAGTACAGGGCCCCTGGGTACACAGTGGAGAAACAGACAACTAAGACTTAGAGGCTTCTTGGGGTGCCTGGCTGGCTCTGTCGGTGGACCATGTGACTCTTGATCTCAAAGTTGTGGGCTCGAGGAGGCCCACATTGGATGCAGAGATTTCTAAAAAATCACATCTTGAGAAAAATATTTAGAGGCTTAGGAAAAGTGACCTAAGGCCCAAGAAGAGCCCTGAGGAACAGATAGGGGTTCCTAATGCCAACAAGAGGGGAAAGGCATTTCAGGAAGAGAGAACTGAGTGAGTGAAGGCTTAAAAACATGAAACAACATGGGGCAGTTGAGGACCTCTGTGCCATTTGGTGCTGTTGGAGCAAAACTCATCATGGGAGCAGTGACGTGGTGACCAAAGGAAGCCATTCCTTAAAAACAACCGGTTAGCCTTGAGTTTACTCCTTTATTTGCTCATAATAGCTGTTGCAGATTTGAAGCCCAACCCGTAATAAGCACCCTTTCAGTATTTGTCACTATTATCAGTATTATTAATTTTAAGATTTGTGCTAGTGTCTAATTATATCAGACATTTCTTTTTTTTAATTTTTTAACGTCTATTGGTTTTTGAGAAAGAGAGAGAGAGAGAGAGAGAGAGACGATGAGGAGAGGAGGGGCAGAGAAAAAGGGAGACACAGAATCCGAAGCAGGCTCCAGGCTCCGAGCTGTCGGCACTGAGCCCAATGCGGGTCTCAAACCCACAAACCGTGAGATCATGACCTGAGCCCAAGTCGGAGGCTCAACCGACTGAGCCACTGAGGGGCCCCTATATTAGACATTTCTTTAATAAATAGGAGTTCTGAAATTGTCTGCCCTGACACTGTTAAGAAAAAAAAAAAAAAAAACTTTGCCAAAATAAGTTCATACCACATAAAACGCTTTTATTTCCTTCTTCGGGAAGGTACATAAACACCTGAACAGTCAACATCTAGTCAGAGCTTCACTTCTGTCACTTCTGCCAAGTATTTTTCTCTATGTATTCGGGCGGGAGGGAGGTCTGGAATAATGCATCTCTGAGCAGCCATCGGATCCCTGGGTTTGCACAAAAATACCTGTCTTTTCCCACAAGAGGAAGAGAAATCAGGGTTCCAAATCTGTCAAGTTAATGCTGTAGCTGTCCTCCAGGGAAGTAGTGGGTGAAGCCCAGGCTCTGGAGTCTGAGAGCCCCAAGTTCAAGTCCCGGATCTGCTACTGATGAGCTGTGAGAGCCTGAATGAGTCAGCAGAGACCTCTGAGCCTCCTTGTTCTCATCGATAAAATGGAACCGAAGCCGCTAGGGCTGTTCTGAGAATGAAATAAGAGAATGCATCTAAAGCACCTGTAATGTCTGGCATGCTGTGAGTCTTAAATTAATAATAGTTATTATTTTTAAAAGTTTTTTTAAGTTTATTTATTTATTTTGAGAGAGAGCACGAGTGGGGTAGGGGCAGAGAGAGAGGGAGAGAAAATTCCAAGCAGGCTCTGAGCTGCCAGTGCAGCTGGCCCCATGTGGGACCCGAACTCACGAGCCATGAGATCACAACCTGAGCCGAGACCAAGAGTCAGACGCTTCATGACTGAGCCACCCAGGCGTCCCAATGGTTATTGTTAGTCGGTATTATCATTCAACCAGTCTCTGCTGACATGGAATAAACTGCAGAAGAACTTGGAGCCTAATGTCCCCTAAGGTTTATTCTTCAGAGCATCCTTTATGGCAGGAAAGGGAGTGCCATGTGTCAGGACCTGTCAGCCGGCCAGTTCAGAGGTGTCTGTTCTTGAACATTTATTGAACACCTTCTACGTGGCAGGTACTTTCGCAAATATTGTGGATATGTAGCAATGAACAAACAAGCAAAAATTACTGCTCTCATAAACCCTACAGTCCAGTGGAGGAGGGAAGACAATAAAAACTTGAGTAAGTAAAGCATGTAAGATGCCAGATGGTGATAAGTCCTATGCTGAGAAAATACGGGAAAGACTCGGGAACATGTATGCTAGTTTGGAGGAGGGTTTGTCATTTGAAAAGGGGTGGTCAGTGCCAAAAAGCTCTCCGTGGAGGTGATTCCGGATTTGTACTCACGGAACATCCTGCCTGGGACTCCCAAGGGCACCTACAACTCAGAGCAGAAATTAGGAGCCAGGAGGTAAGGGTTTAGGGGACATCCCAGGACAGACTCCTTGTGAGCCACCGGGCTGATGTTTCCCACTAGAGTTTTTTGTTGCGCACTGTGGTGGGTCCCTTTAGAACGGGACTGTCACACGCAAGTCACAAATGCCACCCAAGCATGTCTGAGACTTGGAGAGATCCCAGCTGCCGTCTGGAGCGCACTTGGAGAGGGAGATCCAAGACATGGGGACAGAGCTTCCAGGCACCGCCCACTGCCCTGTGGGATGAACTCATGTGCCAGAAATCACAATTCTCATTCCACAAAGTCCTGGGGAAAGCACGGAACTGTATTCAGAGATGGATCCCGACAGCAGGCATAAGAGAGGAACAGACTCGTCTCTGGTGTATCTCAGTGGGGCTTTTATTCATGGTGGATTTCCCTTTCTGATGGGAGTCAGGCGAGCGGTTTTGCCAAGGAGATAGCACTGTGATGCCTGGCTTTCTGGGCTCACACACAGAAGGGACTTCATCCAGTGAAGAGATGTCTTTACAACATTCAAAACTGCCTTTTCTGCCCAAGGTATTAAATAGAATGTTACTCAAAGCTGTGATCTCTTTGGGGAGAAAAACACTTAGCAGGTAGCTCTTCCCCAGAAGTAGGTTAAATGAACAGGCTGCAAACCCTTTTCTTCCTTCTTTTGACTTTATCAAGGGGAACTATCACTTAGGATCTCCTACTAGGTGCCAGGTATAAACGTGACACAGATATCAGCTAGGAATTCATCTCGCTGCAAGCCGCAGGATATCGGTTACTGGTGAATTGCGTGACAGATGCATTTAATTATGTAAAGGTAGACAGTGTGGGGCTGGTGTGAGGCGTAGTGATGTTATCAAGAAGCTTGGATCTTCTGTCTTTCCACCTTGCTATCCTTAACCCGTTGAACTCCTCGGTCCTCAGAGCTTTTGCCTCCGTCGATCAGCATTCAGGGCAGGAACGAAGAAAAATGGGATCTATCGACTCCATCTATCCCTTTAAAAAAATTTTTTTAATGTTTATTTATTTTTGACAGAGAGACAGAGAGACAGAGAATGAGGAGAGGAGAGGGGCAGAGAGAGGGGGAGACAGAGAATCCGAAGCAGGCTCTCGGCTCTGAGCTGTCAGCACAGAGCCCGACGCGGGGTTCGAACTCACAGACCTCGAGATCATGACCTGGGCTGAAGTTGGATGCTTAACTGACTGAGCCCCCCCGGGTGCCCCTCCATCTGTCCTTTTTATTAGAACACATTCTTCCATGTTTCATGGGCCAGAACTGGTACCACACAGTCATCCCTAGCTGTGAGAAAGGCTAAAGTTTGGTCTAAAGTGGTCATTTGCAAAATCGAATCAGTATCAGAATCACCTGGAGGGTTTCTTAGAGCACAGTTTGTTGGGCATCTCCCTAGACATTCTGATTCAGTAGGTCAAGGGCAGGGCTAAGGATCTGCATTGCCAGCAAAGTTCCCAGATAAACTGTGGCTGCTGCTACAGGGACCTCCTTTGAGAACCACTGGCTTAAAGGAGGTCTTTGACGTTTTTATTGGCACTCTCCTAAGCAGATCCTTCTTTGCTTTCTCTGAACTCTTGCCATAACACCTTCCCTATTCTTCCTTCCTTTCATGGCACATTTATTCATTCATATTTGCCACGTTTGCCATATTTAGTTTCCAAATTCCAGGTCTGATCATATTGTATCTCTACTCAAAACCCACCAGGGAGCCCCACTGCTTAGTTTTCTCTGCAATGCAAGGTGCTCCATGATTGAAAACCAACGTGGCTGTGTTTCCAACCACTCATTGTTCACAATCTATGCTTCGTTCACACATGGCCCTTAAGAAAGGTCTGTATAATGACTCAGTTGTATCAGAACAACATCTTGCCGAGAATCATTACAAAATCTGGTTACAAAAACAAACAAACAAACAAACAAACAACAAAAAAAGTTGTGTGAAATCATCACAAAGTAGCCAAGACAGCTGGATCTTAGAGGTCAAAATCCAAGAGAAAAGAGAAATGCAAAGATCAATTTTTGCAAACATTTAAGGAATAAAGAACCCCAATGTTACACGAAATCCTCCAGAGAATAGAAAAAGGGGGAGGGCATCGGGACATATTTTATGAAACCAGCATAACTTTGACACCCAGCCTGATGGGCATATTGTAAGAAAGGAAAGACATTTGCCAATATCCCTCACAAACATAGAGGCCAAAATCCTAAACAAAGTAATAACAAGTTGAACCCAGTGACCTGGAAAAACATAACAGACTACAGCCAGGTTGAAATCCAGGAGTGCAAGCTTAGTTTTAACACTAACAGAAAAAAGGTGAAAAATCTCAATATCCTGTTCATAAATGCATAAAAAGCATTTGATTAAATTCAATCCTCAATCAGGAAAACAAACAAAAAAATCCTTTTTTTACGAATTAGGAGTAGAAGGAAACTCCCTTAATGTGCTGAAGCGTCTCTACAGAAACTCTCCCACAAAAATCCTACACAAGGTTGAAAGAGAAGAATGCAAATTTGGATGTGAGGCAAGAATGCTCTCTATAACCATTTCTGTTTCACATCACATGGGAGGACCCAGGTAGCACAAGAAGGCAAAAGAAAGAAATAAAAGGCACAATGGTTAGAAAAGTAGAATTCAAATAACAATTGTCCACGGGTGACCTGAGCGTGTATATCAAAATTAAGAGCGTGACTAAGTATTCATGACACGTATATCTAGCGAAAGATTCCTACCAAACGTACATTGAAAAAAGAACATCAAAAAAATCAATAAGAAAAAGATATCCTGTTGAAAAATGAGAAATTGAGGAAGAAAACTTTTTGGCAATATTGATAAGGATCTGAGGTAGCTGGAACTCATAATTCACTCTTGGGAGTGATAAGTGGTGCACCTATATTGGATAACCAAGCACAGATACACCCAACAGAAAGTTCTGTATGTTTTCCAAAAATCACAGGTGGCAATTTCGCGACATTATTGCGGTAGGTAGAACCTGTAGACAATCTAGAAGTCCGTCGGCAGGAAAATGGATACATGGACGTGAACTAATCAGATGAAAGAATACTACACAGCAATGAAAAGAAATAGTCCTGGGTCAACCCCACACACGGGTTGAGCAGAAGAAACCAGACACAAGGGAATATACAACATGGTTTTATCTATATAAAGTTTGCAAACAGGCCAGACTAATCTTTGGTGATGGACGTCTGGACAGAGGTTGCTTTTAGTGGGAACAGCTGGAGAAGGCAGGAAGGGGCTCTGGGGACTCGAAACACTCTCCTTTTGGGTTTGGGTTGTGTTAAAAAGGAAACATTTACTCCAAAGACCGATGAGATTTGTGTGCTGAACTGCTCTGTTTGTATCTCGTACTTCAATGAAACATTTACATGAAACATTTACATGAAACATTTAAACAAAACCAAAAATAACAAAAGAAGGAAACAAACGAAACTCTGGCTTATGTTTGCAAGGACTCTTTTGCCAAGTATGCCCTTCTCCCTCCTCTCCCTCCTCTCTCTCTCTTTCTCTCCCTTGCAGCCTTTTTATAACCCCATTCGGCAGCCTACTTCCAATCTCCAGGCTAGAATTGGCTTGGACCGCGATCCTCTCTGCGATCCCGTAGAACTCGGTTGTGATCTCCGCTGCGGCCCTTCCGTCTCACATGCCAGCTCTGTGTGCACGCCTAGTCTTCCCTGGAACATTGCAAACTTGTGAAGACAAGGATGGTAACGGGCATCTGCTACGGTTCTTGAAATGCGAGGAAAACAAAAGTTCCTGACAGTGCTTATGGTCTCAAGAAGAGAAAACATTTATACACATGAAAAAAAAAAAAGGAAGAAAGAAATCAAAACAACAAAACAGGAGAGACTTCACAAAGTGTCAAAGCGTATGATACGGATCGTAAGGGCAATGGGTTGTCAGTGACAGACTCTGTCTTTAACCAAAGGCTTTCTGCATCTTCTTTCTGACTAGGTTTTGCCCTTGGGGTCTGTCCTTGGCCTGCTAAGTCCAGTTGCAAGGAGAATCCTACTAGATCAGTTTAGAGGAAATTTCCGCCCTCCTCCACCCTTCCCATCTGATCAAATTCCTCATCCTTCCCTCTTGATATCGGACCACCCAAGATATCTGATTGAATTCCATGTCTCCCCCGTGCTCCCCCATATCTTATCACCCTGGCCTGCCTTCAGCAAGAAGCCTACCAATTCAGATTAGCCAAAGTTCCTCCTCCCCTCTGGTGCTTCATCTTTTTCCATCTGGCACCCCCCTCCTTGCTCCTTGGCTGTGAATCCCCCCTTGTCTTTGTTGTATTTGAAATGGAACCCGGTTCTCTGCTGAGGTCTTTCTCCCACTCCTGCAATAGATCCTAAATAAAATATGCCTTTGCTGTTTTAACTTCTGTCTGGCTCTGGTTTTCTGTGACATCAGAAATAACTATGAGAGACAAACGGTTGGAAACGGGACAAGTATAAAGGCCCTGTGTCTGGGAAAAGGCTTATCTTGTTTTGAAAACTGCTGGAAGGCAGAAAAGGGCCGGCTCACCTGGGCCTTCTGGGTCCAGATATGGGGTTTAGTTTCATTCCAGTTGGAAGAGTTGAAGGTAGCGGGGCAAGGCCGGATTTCTTGCCTCTTGGCCTGAGGCCCTGAGCCCCCAGCCCTCTCGAAAGCTCTCAGACCTACGCTGATTAGCATAGATTTCTTCCAAAGAGGTTGGCAGAGCCCCCTATTCTTGAATGAATGATCTGGGTAAAAGCTGAGTGAGTACTGGAATAGAAATGCAAATGTCTGATTAACGTGGTCAATGGATAGGGGGGATATGCTGATTGCTGCTTTATTATTATACAAATGATTGCCTGCTACTCAATCTGCAAGTATTAATCTACTGCAGAAACACCATGACTTAGTAATTGAGAGCACGGATTCTTGGTCTAGACCGTCCTTACTCAAAATGAGGTCCCCTGGGGACCAGCAGCCCAGTCAGCGTCCCTTGATCTTCTATAGAATCTCAGGCCCCAGGAAGATAGGCTGAACCTGGCGTTGGGGGCCTAGCCCTCTGGGTTTTACCAAGCCCTCCAGGCGACTAGCACGCATTCCAACACTGATCTCGACTGCCTGGCGTTGCACTCTGGCTCGTCACTCAGCACCTGCACGATCTACAGCAAATATTTCTATGCCTCAGTTTCCTCATTTGGAAATGCAAGATAATAATGGTTTGTTGGATTGTTGTGCAATATTGGGCACTCAATAAATGTTGCTATTGTGGAGTCCTTGCTGTAAACTCAACACCACAAAGCTAAAAAGGTACAGGCTACCATCTCTGGCTTTCTGAGCCTGGCTTCTGCTCAGGGGGACGATACACCACCTTCACCTGGGTTTGTATGAATTCTATTCCCAGGCTCTATAACTCAGAGTGTGCATGGGCTCTCAGCCTCAGTCTCTCATCTGTACAGTGGGGACAAAAACATTGCTTCCTGAATAAATTTGTTGGATGAGTGACTGAGATTATACGCATTAAGCTCCTAGCAGAGTGCCTGGTATGTTTCAAGTGCTCAGTTACATTAGCCACAAGTATTACCATGTCCATGGATAACTGGAATATGAACACGGAGTGAAAGGTTCAAAAAGGAGTTTTTAAAAGAACACATGTGGGGCACCTGGGGAGCTCAGTCGTTTGAGTGTCCAGCTCTGGATTTAGGCTCAGGTCATGATCTCACAGTTCATGGGATGGGGCCCTGCGTCGGGCACTACACTGACAGCAGGGAGCCTGTTTGGGATTCTCTCTCTCTCTCTCTCTCTCTCTCTCTCTCTCTTCTCTCTCTCTCAAAATAAATAAATAAACATTAAAAAAATTAAAAGAACACATATTTTCTTGAAAAGCCTGTGTAAGTTATTGCTGGGCTTTACTGCACATTTTTTCTTGGCTAAAAGCCCTGAATATGGATGGCAACCACCAGTTGTATAAATTAAGCATTAGGTTAAAAATAGCTTTCTTCACACACTTCTCGCTATCTGTAAGAATATTATTTATTTACTTGTTTATGATCTTTTCCTCTCCCATTCGATGAAGTGGTACTCTTGTCCATCACCATAGCCCCACTGCCTATCTAAAATAGGTACTCACCATTTTTGAGAAAAGAAAGAATGACACAAATCCAATCCACATATCTTTTTAAAAAAATGTTTATTTGTTTATTTTTGAGAGAGAGAGACAGAGTGAGAAAGGGAGGGCAGAGGGAGAGGGAGAAGAGAGAGAATCCCAAGCAGGCTCCATGCTGTCAGCAGAGTCTGACACAGGGCTCAATCCCACAAACCGAGAGATCGTGACCCAAAACAAAGAGTGGGATGATTAACACAGATCCTGTATGCAGAGGTAATATAGTAAACCTGGATTTGAGATTGGGAGGGTAGGAAAGGGAGGGAGAGTATTTCATATATTGATTTTTCAACAGAAAAAGCATTGCAGGGAATTCCAAAGTAACCAAACATATACCAGATACCTACCCAGAGCTCCCCATGAACACGGGAGGTGTTGTGGGCACATCAGAAGTATCAATGTGTGGAGGATGGTCTGGTCAAAGAGAGAGAGTAAGGGCCATGTGATCAGTGGGGGTAGATATGGTGAGTGATCCAGAAGGGCAACCTGATGGCAAGGGTCAAGTTCAACTCTAAAGGTCAGGTAATAAATAAATAAATAAATAAATATAAATAAAAATAAAAATTCAGGAAGTCTAAAGCCAGGGCAAAGAGTCAGTAATCAGGGACTGGAGAGTACCAGTAGGCTGGAGAAGATAAGAAGGTACAGTCAATCCTTGGGCTTGAACTGTACCAGGGACAGTTTGTGGTCTTTTCTTACAGCAACACTAGGAGACACATACAGCAGTCTTCAGAGTTTACCCCAGAGTCAAGGAGAGAATTCCAATGCCTAAGTCTGGGTCGGATCTAATCAGCTATGGCAGTGGTTCTCCAAGGATGGTCCTCAGACCAGCAGCCCCAGCCATACTTGGGGGTGTGTTTGAAACACAGATTCTCAAGCCCTACCCCAGTCTCACTGAATTAGAAGTTCTAGAGGTAAGGGCCCCCGTATCTGGTCTCCCAAGCAACCTGTGGTGATTCTGACGCACCTTCAGATTTAAAATCCGGAGGAAGGCAAGAGGAAGGTGGGTGGGTTGTAGGAGAGTGGGAGCAAGTTTCATAGAACGTGTCCATGACTTCAGGGGCCCATTTCTCTGAGTGGGTAGGGCTTGATGGCTCTCAGGGAAAGGAACTCGGGCATGGGAAGGAATCCCAGGAGATGCCTTTTGTTCCTCTCCTCCTGAATCTTAACAGAGGCATCTGGGATTCTAACAATTCCACTGGTGGGGATGGTATCAGAGATCTAATATTTTGTTACTGCTCTTATGAAACCATTATATTCCAGGGCTGGTCTGAACCAGGGCAGCAGAGATTACAGATAAGAATGGGTAACAGAGATAATACAGGAACTGGATAAAAGTAGCTTTACCGACATATTGAAATCACCTGGGGAAGTTTAAAAAATACCGACACCTGCGTCTCACCCCCAACCACTCTGATTCAATTGATCCAGAACGCAAGCCAGGCATGAGGAGTTTTAAAAGCTCCCCAGGTGATTCTCCTGTGCAGCTCAGTTTGAGAAGCAGTAGGCTAAAAATCTATCATCAAGGCTGTGAGCTTTAAGTATCTTTTGAAGGTGATAAGGGATGTGATTTGCTCTAGGTGAGTTTTCTGAGAAGAAATGGCATGCAGTTTGCTTTGGTAAAACACGTTCCATCGGTTTACAGTAGGAGTTGAGGTTCAGCCCACGTCAACAAATATTAATTGAGCTTCCTGTGTCAAGCTCTCTGCTAGGTGCTGGGGATACAGTGCCAAAGGAAAGTTTGTGTTCAGCTCCCTCTTTAGGGCAGGAATCAGGTATACATGTGATCTGGGTTTTGTGTTGTTTACACATCGGTGCTTCTCAATTTTGGTGCTGCAGGGCATTGGTGAGATCCACCAGTTGCTAAAAGGCCGTCCATAATGTGTTACTGAGCATAGCTAAAGTCCCCAGATTTCCAATGAATTTACTCTAGATAAATAAATTATGGCACATGTATTGCTATCCCCAAAATAATGCCACTCATCCACTGAAATTCCAGCATTTAATGAGAATTAGAGACAGTTATGCCTGGGAATTGTTCATGACCCCCACAAAATAATCTACACAAACTTAATTTATCTATGGAAGATCCAGTTACATCTGTTGTTGACTAATTTTATCAGTAAATTCAGCTTATCCAGTCAAACTGGTAGAGCGATTTGTCTCAGGCACACCTATAATATATGAGGGGTATCTGCATTGTGAGAAGGAATTGGGAAATATGGATGGACAGAGTGGAAGTCAGTGATTCCACGTAGTTACGTGGCACTGAAAGTTCCATGGAAGCAGATTCTTCGTTTCTGTGTTCCTGGCAGAGCCCAGCACAGAAGGCCCTGCCTAGCACATAGTGGGTGATCCACCATGTTTATTAATGTTGAATTGACTGGCAGGTTTTCTGGGTAATCCGATATCACAGGATGGCCATCACTGTAGTGTATTGGTCAGGGCACTGGTGTCTGAAGATGGCAGAAACCTTCTCAGACTGCTGTAAGCACAGCTCTGATTTACCATTAGGCCATTATCTCTGTCTCTAGGATCTGTGGTTGGCTGTGCTGGCTCCAGATTCTTTCACTGTGAAGGTCATTTGGTCACCAGCTCCTCTGGGTTTATGTTCTATTAGCTCAGCAGCCCCAGGGGAGAAAGAATTCCTGTTGATTGCAGCAATGTCCTGGGGGAATGGGGGAGGGTCGATCCAGGTTGGCCTGGCTTGGGGCCCATGCCCCATGGGGATATGGTTATTTGATGGACAAAGTCATAGAACCAACCCAAGAAGTGTGAGGCGGGCTCTGACTCATTGGCTGAGAATAAGGGAGGGGAGAGTTCCCCAAAAGGAAAAGTGGGTTGCCATTTCCAACTCTACCAGGAGGTATTATTTGAAGTAGGTATCGTTTGAGGTAGGGATTGTTTGAAGAAACTGATGTTCTGAAAAATAAGTGATTTGCCTAAAATCATATAGGTAGTAAGTGACAGAGATAGACTTCCCCTCAGTCTGCTTAACTCAACAACCTGGCCTTAAGAATGGAGTACTCATCAAAAAAAAAAAAAAAAAAAAAAAAAATTAAATAAGAATGGAGTACTCATGAGGCTAAAGCAAATTTGAGCATTAGGGCCCTCTCCTGATGGGCCATGGAAGGGCCGTATCATTCAAAAAAAAAAAAAAAAAATAGCTTGATATCCTTTTCTCAAATAGTGTTGTGATATCTGTACAGGCTTCCAGTCTTCCCCCAGAATGTGAATTTGATTCCTGTTTATCTCTCTTGTCATACCTCAGTGCCTCTGCTGTCTGCTGAAACAGTCTGCTTTGGGAAACAATTTCCCCACATTTCATACTTAACACCACGTCTGGACTGAAACTTTCTCTGGCTTCCGCAGAACATGATTACTCCCTATGCACGACACCTTCTTTGAAGATCTTCTAGGACATTTGTCATAGGCTCCCTGGTGTTGTTTTTATTGTTTGTGTGCATATTTTATCTTTCCTACTAAAATATAAGTCACTTTCAGGATGATACTTGCTTTCCTGGCCCCCACAGTGACAAGTATATTGCTTTCTAGAGTGTATGCTCCCACTCCATGCATGTTGTATGAATGGATGAAGGATGAATGTATGCCAAGAGCTTCTTTGTGGGATCTTCTTACAATTCCTGGCTTTTTTGTGTCTGTTTCGGGCAAACTCTTTATCTTAGTTTTCCAAAAATAGGAAATTGCTCTCTGTCAATGAGTGTTGAGGATTTTCTAAGTAGAAGCTTTGAAAGACCAGATATCCTTTTTGTTGTTCAGGGGTCATAAAGGATGCATTAAGGGAGTTGCTAGAAATGCTATCTCTTATAATTTTCCTGTGATTCTCCCCTGTGGGACACTTTTGCCACTCATTTGAATGCTTAAAAGGTGGTTGGGTTGTTATCAAGTCTTTCCTGGTAAATATTTAATCAGTAAAAGCCTTCTTTAAGCCTTTCTAATGGTGCATGCCCCAAATAATACAAGAAATAATAGACTTCTCTCAAATGTATCCTGAACTACCTCTAGAAAATGCATAAATCCCTAGATTCAAGAGTGCAATTTTCTACCCATGATAACCTAACAATTGTCTTCTTTGTTAGATAAATTTCAAAGCACTCTTTTTTTCTATTTAATGTAAATAAAACTTCTTTTTACCTATTGAAAATGTAATGCACGCTTGTTGTGGAAAACACACAAAAAATACACGCTAGGGGGAGAGGCCTATATGTATCCTCTCTTTTGTAGATTTGTGAAACATTTTCACCAAGGTATTTAGTAGAACATCGCTGGTAGAACATCAATAATTCCACTCTATCTCTGCGTGTGCCCAGCTGAGATCTCAAGATGCTACTTTAGAACAATTGGAGAGAAAACATCACGTCACCAATCAGTAGGAACAGCCTTATCAATCTGTCAATAAATACGATTAAGATAAAGCTAGGAGGCCAGAAAAACAGGTGTACATATGTTAAAGAAGGAGAATCAGAGCCTTGGTGGACCATGCCTTCAGACTGATCTTATTTGCATTCAGGCTCTACTTAAAGTTCAATTTTAATGAGCAGATGATATTCCGAAACATCCATTGTTAGACTTTTGGAATTTACATCATTGTTAGTTTTCTCCAGTAAAAGTTGCTTTTGGAAAATACGTAAGTTTCAGGAGAAATCAGGGAGGCTCTACAAGCCAGGTCTGGTGTTAATGGAGCTTGGACCTGCTCCTGAGAGGTGGAGATCATGTGGGGTCCTCAGAAAGGATCCTGTGCCACTGAACATTTCCTTACCTGCTCTGCCATGGCCGTCAGAGATCTCTGCCATCTCACGGACCACTCACTGGCAATGTGTGGATGACACCTGCGTCTCCAGTCTCAACCCCAAATACCATGCCTGTACTGTGAAAAACCATCTCAATGTTGGCCACTTCCTTCAAACTCAATACGACTTATCTTACAAACATCCTTATTTCTATTGAATGTACCACCAACCATCCTCTTCATATCCTCAGGCCATAACTGTAGTCACTTTTGGATCTTCACTGTCATTTGCCTTCTACCGAAATCTCTCCTCCATCCCTCACCAAAACGAGTAACAGGTTCTTATTAGTCCTTATAGTCACATTTAAGTCTTTTATTCTCTTGCTACATGTATTATCATGTCTTTCACATTGGACGGCGGCCATCTTTAGTCATCCCCTTACTGGTCCCACCACCAATATAACAAATAACCATATTCACCACATTCTATCAATGTTAACTTGCTGTTTCCTTAACATCCATTTTTTAAAACATTCTACAGGCGCCTGGGTGACTCAGTGGGTTAAAACATTCTGGCCCTGCCCTAGCAGGACCTGGCCTCATTTGCCTCACCTTCATTGTGGTCCTGTTGAATCCTGACTACTGCTCCATTACCAACAGACTCATCTACATCTTCAAGTTCACCAGATATCCCCTTTACGTTCTGACTTAACTGAGAGCTGCCTCCCCTGGAAGAGATCACTTCCCTCTGCTCCCTTCTTAGTGGTGGCTGTTTAGTCTCTCATATCCCATGCAGCTCACAGTAATAAGGTGGGTTTTGTGTCCCCTGATTTCTGCTTCCAGACCCTTATTCTGCCTCATTCAAAAAGTTTTGTTTCTCTTCGTCTCGTTCATATGATCATAGCACCTCTCCCCCTCTTTTTCTATCAACTAAACAGCCTATCATTCCCCCTTGTTGAAGACATTGGCTCCTGGGCTCAAAATCTTCCTCTCCACACCAAGCTTTGCCATTATCCTAAAACGAAATTGAAGCTGCACATGAAAGATCCATGTGAAGCCCTGCTATCTCAGTTTCTTGGACCTCCAATGGCTTTCTTTGCCTCTCAACCTCATCTGGACCTTCCATGGCCACTTAAAAGTGTTACACCTCCAGTATCATTAATTGAAGTATTCTCATTCCTAGGTTCATTTCAGCTTGCTTATCAGGTACCTACAAAAACCTAATGAAGCTTTCCAGCCAATGGAGTACTCTATGTCTCCTAATGCATCAGCCCTCTCTTTACCTTTATCCCGCCCTTTTTACAATAGAGCTCTTATAAATACTCTAAATACCTCTTTCCCTTTATCTTTTTTGCCTTCTCTAAGTGGTAAAAACTCAGACTTTGATGAATCCATTTATCTGTTTCCCTCTATGTATATCTTCACATCTGTGGGAAAGACTATTCTACCATAAAGTCATGATTGCAATTTCTGATGGATGCTGATAACCAAATCAGAGTCCTCTAGGTAACTCTTTTATCCATTCTACAAAGGTACTTCTAGCCATCTTCACTCTCCTCAAAACTGTGACCCGGGGCGCCTGGGTGGCGCAGTCGGTTAAGCGTCCGACTTCAGCCAGGTCACGATCTCGCGGTCCGTGAGTTCAAGCCCCGCGTCAGGCTCTGGGCTGATGGCTCAGAGCCTGGAGCCTGTTTCCGATTCTGTGTCTCCCTCTCTCTCTGCCCCTCCCCCGTTCATGCTCTGTCTCTCTCTGTCCCCAAAAAAATAAACGTTGAAAAAAAAAATTAAAAAAAAAACAAAAAACTGTGACCCACTTATGTCCTCTCTACAAGCACTCACAAACTTCTTAGCATATGGTTTTGTCTGTCCCCTACCTTCCACAGAAAATGGGTGCCATAGATAGGGATGCCCTAAATATCCTACTATATGCCTACAACCCTAATTCTATTTTTACCTAGCTACTTTCCTTCCCATTACAGTGGGATTCTCGCACAGAGATGCAGGACACTGAGGCTCTTCTTTCCAGGAAGCAGCTTTATTCGTGTTGGCATGGACTCAGTAGGCTAAGACCCCAAGCACAGTGGGGTATAGCCTTTTATGCAATTTCTACTTCTTTGTCTCTCATTTATGGTGACAGATAGTCTGATTGGACACAGTCCAAGTTATACTTGTGTCAGAGTTATGCACATGTGTATAGGAGTTGATTGGGCCACATTGCACGTTGCCTTCTTTTGTTCTGAGAAAGTCTCCACCACATTCCCTAGGGAGGGGATCTACCACACCATCACCTACAACAAAAGTGCTGTATGGCCTCTTCTCTATGTTCAATGACTCCACCTATGTTTGGGTGACCCCTATTCTCCCCATCTCCATCTTCTTAAATTCTTGGAGACTACTAATTACTGACATCTCCAACTTTCAGGGCAGGTGTATTTCTGTATCACCTGGTTGTTTCCTTCCTTCAGCATCCAGACACCTGATGGTATTTTCAAAACCTTTCTACCAAGGTCTATTCACATATGCAAACAGCCCTCACAGACAGGCCCTAAGATGACTCTACTCTGGCTTTCCCTTGTAGGTAACCCACCTCTCACCTCTGGGCAACACTGACTCTCCCTTTTTGCCCTGAGAAATGCTAAAAGCATGGGTTGATCCCTATACAGCTCCTTCCCATTGCCTTCATGTACTTTTCACAGTCTACTTCCACCAGTCTCTCAATCTTTAGATTTATAAGACATGAGTCAGATCTAAGGCAACTGTTTAATTCCCTACCCAAATTAAGGAGACACATATTCATCTATCTCTCTCTCTCTCTCTTATGGTGAAGAGGGGGCATCACTATACCTATGTCTTTTGGAAGAGTTGGGATTTCCAGCCTTCCAAAGCTATCTTTAAATATCTCTGTGCATCTTCTATTTGGATTCCTTATTGCCAAGCTTGAGTCTAAGAGACAGAACCCTCATGCCTAAAACTCTTACGCCTTTGAGGTAGGTGAGGGGTTCGGGTGTGTAACTAGTTTTTGATGATCTCCTTCACAATTCTGGATATGGTCTAACAATCTCTTTATAATATACAGTATTGATTGCTTCGTGCTGTATCACCAGAAACTTGCATTTAACAAAGCAATAGAGGGGCGCCTGGGTGGCGCAGTCGGTTAAGCGTCCGACTTCAGCCAGGTCACGATCTCGCGGTCCGTGAGTTCGAGCCCCGCGTCAGGCTCTGGGCTGATGGCTCAGAGCCTGGAGCCTGTTTCTGATTCTGTGTCTCCCTCTCTCTCTGCCCCTCCCCCATTCATGCTCTGTCTCTCTCTGTCCCAAAAAAGAATAAATAAAATGTTGAAAAAAAAAATTTAACAAAGCAATAGTTATGTAAAGAAAAATTGGAGGGAATAATATGGAGGGAGAGATTCTGGGCATGCAGTCTATAGTACTCTACCCGTACAACCTACACATTCGTGTCTTTGGCCCCTAACTCTCCCTCGAGCATTAGACTCTAAGATCTATCTGATGCCTTGACATCTTCATTTAGGTAACTCAAGGTATATCCAATTCAACAAGGCCCAAACCACCCATGATCTGGTTCTCTAAATCTAATCTTATCTTCCCTCAGTGCCCTCTAATGTGGTGGCTAACACCACAATTCAACTTTCTTTCATCCACTCAAACCCATGATCAGGACCAACTTATTTAGTTCCTAAAAACGTCCATATCTCTTGATTGATACTGCTGTCATCTGAGCTCATCCAGCTAACCATCACCTGCCACTTCACTGGTCTCTCTACCTTTACTCCTGACCAGCTCCAGACTGTTCATTGCACTGTAGCCTAAATTATCTTTATTAAATCTAGTTTTCCCATCTATATTAGGGTCCAGTCCTGGAAGAAGAAACCACACAATGATTTGAACAGGGAAGACTTAAATTTTTTTTTATGTTTATTTATTTTTGGGAGAGAGGGAGAGACAGAGCATGAGCAGGGAAGGGGCAGAGAGAGAGGGAGACACGGAATCTGAAGCAGGCTCCAGGCTCTGAGCTGTCAACACAGAGCCTGACACGGGGCTCGAACTCACAGACCGTGAGATCATGACCTGAGCTGAAGTCGGACGCTTAACTGACTGAGCTACCCAGGCGCTGAATAGGGAAGATTTAAAACAAATAATTGTTAACCATCTTTTGCTAATTTATTACTAAGAGAGGATAAATACTAAAGAATACCCTAAGGCTAAGGGGGAGTACCCAAACTTGGGAAAGAGCCCTCCTACCCAAGGTCAGGAATCCAACTTCAGTGGGGAGGATGTGGGGATGTGGTTGCAGCCCACTAGATGGCAAGAAGTTCACTGGGTTGCCTTGGCCAGAGTTAATTCACAGCTGGGGGGTTGAGGTTGACAGCCAGAGAACTGTGGGTTGGGGCTGGCAAGCTAGAAGTCTCCTGGGGTACTGCCAGACTAAAGCTGGTGGGTAGGAAACCATCTACTGGTATGCTAGAAAAGGCTGTTCATGGTGAATTCTGCTGAACTCACTGGGGAATTGGCTGTGGCATCAGTAGGACTCACTGGAAAGCCGCCAAGAAGCCACCTGCAGATGATACTGCTGTAGATGTTGGGAAGTTGCCTGAGGCATCCTTGGAACCTGGTAAAAAGCTACCCTTGAGGGTCCCTCTGAAACTTTCTGGGCATGAATTCCACTGGTAGCTCTCATGCCAGATGAGTACTGCAGAATCAATAGAGAAATCGCACCATAAGGCACTTGGATGCCTCAGTCAGTTAAGCATCTTGACTCTTTATTTCAGCTTGAGTCAGTTCATAGGATCGAGCCCCATTCCTGCTTGGGATAAAAACTTAAAAAAAAAATCTCACCGGTACCAAAAGCCCTTTCCTTCTGCAGTATCTGTCTGCAACCTCTACCAGAAAAGGAGAGATGTTTACAAGATCCGTCTCTAGTACCCAAGCAAGGACACGAAGGGCAGATTAGGAGCTGAGAGGCAACACACTGACAACTGCCATACCACTTGTGCTGAAAACTCCTCTGCTTCCCATTGGCTAAAATCTGAACTGTTCCATACACAGCGGTGGAATGAATGTGTAGATGAGTGAACACGTGGGTCCTTGCATTACCCTGTGGTTGTCACTAATGTTGCTCACAAAATATTCCTGGCTCTCTGCTTACAAGGCAATGGTAGGATGGGACTTCTCCATCCCTTTGGGTTTGGGTTGGCCAAAGAGTTGTGAATGACAGGTGAAGTGAGTCCAGTGGTGTGTTGGCAAATGTTTAACAACTGGTTCTTTGGAGCAGGGATGGAGCCACGATTTGCAGGGCTTGCCAATTTCTGCGGTGCAAATAATCCCACCTCGGATGATCTCAAGCTACCAACTTGACATCGCTGAGTGTGAAGTTGGGAAAGAAAGGCCACAACTGGCTCTAGCCCACTGCTGCGTGATTCATTTCAGTGCCAAACCGTGGAATGGCTGGTGTGAGACCCTCCGGGGCTTTCTTTTGCTTTGTCAAAGTTTGAGACGGTGGTACCACCATCACTCTATCAAGTTAGATCCCTGTGTGAACATAAAGAACAGAGCTCCCTGTTTCCTGGCAACAAACAGGTCATATGAATAAAAAATACACTTTTTTTGTTTGTTTCTTTGTTTTAAGTCAGGAGAGTTTGGGGGCTGCTCGTCTCTTTAGCATAACCTAGCCTAACCTGCCTGATAGTCTAGCTGGCTTGACTGGAGTGCTTTGTACTCCTTCCAATGATTCTTTTATACTACTGCCAAATGAAGTTCTATAATTATGTTTTCTTCATATTTCATATCTAATTAAAATATCTAATGGTCCCGCTCTGTCCCCTGCCTCGCGACAAAAATATAAAGTCCCAACTTTTTGGCATGGAGCTCAGATTTCTCCCAATGTGTCTTCACACTGCATTTTCTACCTTATTGATCATCATTACTTCGTACGAACGCACCATTCCTCAGACTTTTCTTTCCTTTGGCTTTTTCTGGGCTTCACCTTTGCCTCAGCCTAGTATTTAGCACAGTGATGGGAACGTGAGATATTTGTTGAATGTTCTTTCAGCTTATCACCACTCGTCTTAATCAACCAATTCTGATTTTATTTTTTTTATTTTATTTTTATTTTTTTCAACGTTTTTTATTTATTTTTGGGACAGAGAGAGACAGAGCATGAGCGGGGGAGGGGCAGAGAGAGAGGGAGACACAGAATCGGAAACAGGCTCCAGGCTCCGAGCCATCAGCCCAGAGCCTGACGCGGGGCTCGAACTCCCGGACCGCGAGATCGTGACCTGGCCGAAGTCGGACGCCTAACCGACTGCGCCACCCAGGCGCCCCAACCAATTCTGATTTTAAATGTAAGAGTAGAAACATAATTACACAGGGATCTAGAGAGAAAATTTTCTGGTTACCTTCAGATAAATGTGGAGTGTTTCCAGGGTTTGAGGGTGTTCATGAAGCAGAAGAAATTTCTCTCCCTATGAGCGATAAATATATCTTAAACACACACCCCTGCACACACACACACACACACACACACACACACACACACACAGAGTAATGCTTACAGAGAGAAAAGTACAGTGAAGATAAAGTTGGAGAGAGAGAAAGAAAGAAACCAACAAAAAGACAAGACAGAGGAGGAAAGGGAGTGACAGCCAACCTAAACTGAAAAGACTAGGGACAGTGATGAGAGGCAAACTCAATGAGAGTTCCCAAAACCAGTGACTGGGAACAGCACAGTTCACAAAGGAGTGAGTGGAGAAAGCATTAGCAAGGAAGGGTAGTGCAGACTGCAGTGAGACAAAACGAACCACTAACATTGCTAATGTGCCAGGCCCTGGGAAAAGATCACCTTTCCTTTAAAAAATTTTAAATATGTTTATTTAGTTTTGAGAGAGAGAGAGAGAGACAGAGCACGAGCACATGAGGGGCAGAGAGAGAGAGAGGGAGATACAGTATCCAAAGCAGGCTGTCAGCAAAAAGCCCAACGCAGGGCTGGAACTCATAAACTGCGAGATCATGACCTGAGCCAAGGTTGGGCACTTAACTGATGGAGCCACCCAAGCACCCCAAAGGTCACCTTTTCGAATTCTTACCCTTCTGTGAGGTGCGGGTGTTCGTTCCGTTTTTCAGAGTTAGAAGCGAAGCCTTGAAGATGTTTTGTAACGCGCCCAAGAACTCAAGCTAGTGGACCCTGGTTCCTTCTGCACCCTCCATTCTTCCTTCTTTTTATTTTATTTATTTATTTATTTATTTATTTATTTATTTATTTTTGAGACAGGGAGAGACAGAGCATGAACAGGGAGGGTCAGAGAGAGGGAGACACAGAATCTGAAACAGGATCCAGGCTCTGAGCTGTCAGCACAGAGCCCGACGCGGGGGTGGAACTCACGGACCGTGAGATCATGACCTGAGCCGAAGTTGGCCGCTCAACTGACTGAGCCACCCAGGCGTCCCCATTCTTCCTTCTTCTTGTAAATCCTCAGGTTTTGCTTGTCCTTCTTCACGGCGTGGGGTGCCTCAGTCCCAGGGGATGAATCCCCACTGGCCCAAGTGGCTCCTGATAATCGCCTGGGAGGCTCAGGCTCCTGCAGTGACTGCTTAAGGGGTGTGCACCTGACCCAATTCCAAGCCAGAACGCACAGGAGGGAGGCTCTGACACTGCCGGGAAAAGATTTGTTCCTTTCAAAAAGAGACCCAAAGAAGAGACAGTGTCTCTTTTTACCGGATGCTACTGTGGCTGACTGGGACATATGGTGTAATGTCCTGCTGTCTCCTAAAGACAAATGCAAAACACTAAGGAGGGCCAAAATGATAATGATAATCATAGTAATAATAATAGTAAGTTATTATTATTATTATTATTTGTATTACAAAGAATCTGGATCTGTGATGACTTCCTCAAGTGACAAATTAACTGTCCCTCACTCCTGATTTCTTTAATTTCTTTACCGTGTGAGGTACATGAATTGCGGTTTTATGTTACTCGCACCCTAAAGCACACTAAATGATAAAGCAGACTTCAATATAGGTTTTTTATACTCCAAAGTCTGTGCTCTTTAGGATTATACATGCCTTGCCTGCATGGGCATTGTCTGATGTTCAACAATTACCCTTGGTCATGAACCCAAGGGTAAATTGTGTCATACATGCTACCTTATATTCTTAAGGGGAAACAAAATATGTGTGTGTGAGAGAGAGCGTATACACACACACACACACACACACACACACACACACACATTTATGTCAGTGATTTTAGAAAAGGATTTTTTTAAAAACCGCTCATGACTTCAAAGGATAAACTTCAATTTCTTAAGATCCACTCACTTAAAAGGGATTCCTCCTCATCCTTCAGGATTCCTCAGATGTTGCTGGTGATTATGGCCAGCCCAGATGTATCATTCTGTGAAGACGCCACGGTCCCCATATATTGGATGTGAGTGAATTTTAGACATTTAGTAAGTACCGTGAAGTACGTCAGTTCCTTGCAAGATAAATGTGATGTGAGGTCAAAGTAACATCATTCATCAAATTGAATAACCTATTATAATGGCTTATAACGGTGATGATTTATTTTTAGTGCTCCCTCAGTTACTCTCCACCTCTGATAATAGTTCAGATGACAAGAGTAGAGTGTAGTTGATATAATGTATACCTCCAAGTGGTTGACTTGATCTCTCTTAATGGTCAAGAGTCATTATGGTTATTGAAGAAAGAGATACTGAATGTATAAGCAGTATGAATTTTAATTTATAACCGTATGAGGGCACTGAAGTAGATGGGTGGCTTTAAAAAAAGTAAGAAAAGGGGTGCCTGGGAGGCTCAGTCAGTTGAGCGTCTGACTTCGGCTCAGGTCATGATCTTGCGGTCTGTGAGTTCGAGGCCCCGCGTCGGGCTCTGTGCTGACAGCTTGGAGCCTGGAGCCTGCTTCGGATTCTGTGTCTCCCTCTCTCTGACCCTCCCCCGTTCATGCTCTGTCTCTCTCTGTCTCTCAAAAATGAATAAACGTTAAAAAAAAATTTTTTTTAAAAAGGTGGGGTAAAACCTGTGAGTTCACATTTTGAAAGAATCAACCTGTTTACACAACTCGATCTCTCATCCTAAACTTGAACACTGAAAGTTCCCTCGGTCAAAAATGTGGAGAGACTGTAAACGAAAGAACTAGTAGTGGAAGACAACTTTCTTCCTCAAGAAAGATACACAATTAAAGATATGCAAGGTGTGTGCATGACAAGACGTGGGCCATGAGAACCAGTAAGTGATATTGTGCCGGCGTTATAGATACGCTCGGAGGAAACGTGGGTCTGTTCAGTAATCCTTCACAACGTGTGATTTGTGGGCATTCTCCAGGTGTCTTCTGGGGTGACAAGATTATCGAACTGATCTTGTAAGTAAGGGATTCATAAAGAGTTACGAGGGAAGACCGAACACACTTTTAGGTGAGAGAAATGTCGTATAGGAACCCAGGAAGACTGACCAACTTACATTTTGGTAGCATTTGAGTAAGACTGGTACCGAAGATGATATTTGGAGACAGACAGGAGGGAAGTTGGTGAGACACTGAAGCGATACAACGATGTGTCCGTGGAATCCAGGAATAGGCCATTCAGATTAAAATGTTATGCTGCCTTTTCCCTGAGAGGTATCACTATATCAGTGAGAAAAGCCCTGGAGTCAGAATCTGAAGACCTGGGATTAACTATCCCATTGCTACCTCCTCATTTATAAAATCGGAATGGTGACAGTATCTATCCCGCATTGCCACTATGTAAATTAAGTAGGATAAGGTATGCAGATGTATCCAGCTTCATTCTTGACACAAAGAAGGTGTAACTTTTTGCAAGTTATCCCAAATTAAAGCATATACAACCCAAACATGCTTACTTCTGACCTATTTCTTGTTAAGACACTATCTACAAAGGTCATTATTAGAAAGTCAGCCTGTTTGTAGCAGATCTGCATGGATTTATTGAATAGCCAGAAAGCATAGCACATAGGTCTTCAATACCTTTCTTCTTAAATCCATTATTTGATTTTTGAAATGAATAAGTTTCAGTTGTGCTGAACTGAGGAAGTCCTGTGAGGCCAGCACCTTCCACAGAAACCCACCAGCCCCATACCAGTGGGCTTCCTTTGCTACACCCTTGTCAGTCAATAGGCGGCGCTGTGCTGGGCTGTCTGTAAATGGATTTCCTGTAGAAAGGCTCTTTTTCCAAAGTTTCTACTGAGCAGTAACCAGCACTGTAATCAAGCTGACATCACTATTTATCTTCCTCCCAACCACTGTAATTCTTCTCGTTGCCCACAGAGTGTTGTGGCCCAATTGCTTTCAAAGATCTTCTCAGGAAATGCTCTGTGAGCAAATTAAAGGGGAGGCAGAAATAACTGATAATTATTTATGCGCCAAACAGCACATTGCCAAGTTCTCCTGTGGTCACAAAGAGGAAGCGTTCAAAATGATTGAGGGAGCCTGAGTGCACACCCCACAGCCCCAGTGGCTGCAGTGGTAGAGACGGGACTTTGGTGGTGAGGATCAAGGCAAGTGTGGGTATCAGAGGCTCATGAAATGTAAACACAGACTAGAAAATAAAGTTTTTGTCCTTAATTTCCTCGTCTGTGAATTCAGAATAATTACCGTGCTTTTCTCAAAGGCAGAGAGAATTCTAAAAGGCAGACTCGACATTTGAGAATAACACTGTTCAGTAGAACTTTCAGCGATGTTGGAAATGTTCTGTATGCCTGTACCATCCAACATGGCAGCCAGTAGTCACATGTGGCTATTAAGTATGTGCAAAGTGGCTAACGTGACTGAGGAACTGAATTTGTAACTTTGATTTTAATTCAAATGGCCACATGTGCAAATCCAATGAATATTGGATAGCACAGAGAAGTTATCCAATTCAAACAACACTTCTTAAGCCCCATTCAAGTGTCCCACACCTATAATTCAGGGGAACGTTTGTCTGGAAACCTCCAATGATGAGAAAATCATGGTTTCCCATGATGGCCCCTTCCACTTCGGACCCTTGCAAAGAGACAGGTGAACTTATTATTGTCTTCAAGTCAGTCTTTTGACACTGTCGTCCCAAAGCTTTCTTTTGGGATACCCATAGAGGTCATTCTGCAATCTAGCTGCAATGTAATGGGAAGGGGAGCTTTTGAGAATTTGAAAACGTTTAATATGTCACTGGTTAGTCTATATTCCAGACAAAACATGGTTTGAATACTATCTGATACTTAAGAGCACATCTTGTGGATGGAATTAGACTCCCTGGTTCTAAATATTGGCTTTATTATTTACCACATACACAACAGAGGACGTATTACCAATCATAATTCCATTTGTATTTCCCTTACCTACGCAGAACATAGTGGAGCTGAAAGAATGAAACGGGGCTGAACATGTAATACCATCAGTAGAGTGCATGGCCATTGTAAACATTCCAAAAGCGTGAGCACCTCTTATCGTTATTGGTCTCCTCTGGATGTGCTCCCATTTATGAATGCCCTCTTATGCAATACCCAGAACTGTGAAGGTGTGTGCACAAGAGCTCCATAAACTAAAGGGCTGTAAAATATATGATGTATTGGTTTTTCTCTTATTGTTATGGTCACTGGGGCTTCCCTCTTACTTTAGTTGACATGGTGTTTTGAGATTCTTCCGTATCCTGAAGTAATGCAACTTCATGACTGGAAGAATATTGGGACCTTTTATGGGTTCAAGCCTGACACACAGAGAAGCTTTCACAAACATTTGTGATTAAAATATTAACATATTTCCCAGTCTCTGTTTATGAGCTGTTCCCTTCCATCAGGCTAGATGCCAGAAAGAGTTGGAGGAGAAATGCTTAAAAGGGCATAGCCACAAGAATTTCTCCTCTTTCATATGGCAGAACTTATACCCGTACCTCAGCCAAGAAGTAATTGAGTTACATTTTACATATCAGTGGCACTGGGAAAAATACTTATGGGCCACTAAAAACAAATAGAGCAACAGAATAGTATTAATGCAAGTATGTGATCACCAAAACCATATCCTCAGATGGTAATTCCTAACAGGAAGGACAGGCAGAGCCGGCATTGTGTGGGAGTCTGCTCAGAGTGGCTTGAGAGGGCTAACTGTTGAATTTTCAGGAATTTGGCAAGCTGGTTGACCTCACAGTGGCAGTAGCTTGAAATTGGCCATTGTGGGAGTTTTCATATCATGGAAACCAGCAAATGTTGTATCCCTCACCATCACCATCTTGAGCCCTCCTTTCCTCTTCCAATCTCCCTTGCTTCGTATGTATCTCATTTCTGCCTTAAATGTAAAACTAAGGGATACCCACTTATTGAGTTGAGCAAGACATTTTGGAAGCTTTGATATTACCGGATCATCTTGGACTAAATGAAATAATCAAGCACCCGAAGGGGAAAACCTTAGAAATTGTGTTTGAAATATCTTTGCTCACATATCTAGCAGGCTAAAATTTCCTTGCATTAGATAGGTGCACCAGATTAGACACTGACTTCTAATGCTGCCTGTGACACGTGATTTGTGGTGGGATCCTGGGGAAATCATGTAGCTGTTGGTTAGCTACCTGGGCAGTGATCATCTTCTCACGTCTTTTCTGATATGGAGGTTAATTGGAAATAGGGTCTAGATTACACTGGCATATCTACAATAAAATTTCATGAATGTCTCCTTGATGGCCAACTTCACCAGCATGTTGGCCATGTGGATTCTATCAGGAAAGGCAAGTGCATTATGGAAGGCAATAGCCAGTTTTAGCTCAAAAGAACCAAGGAATAATGCCAAAGGAGCAATATCAATCATCATTCCAGTGGGGGAAGTATGAGGCCAGAGGCAGTGGACAGAGCAGTGTTGAAGCTGAGCAGTGTCGTTTATGGTCTATAAGGGATCCACCCATTCACATCCGAGGCAAGAGTGAGATGTCTATGGCAAGTGCAGTCTTGATCAAAGAGGAAAACAGTCAAAGCAGTTCTGAACTGATATAAGAATAGATGGATCAATGTAGATACATTTGGGGAGTGTAGATATATAGTTGACCTTGAACAACACGGGTTTGAACTGTGAAGGGTCCACTTAAATGCATTTTTTTTTTACAGTACAGTTCTGTAAATGTATGTTTTCTTCCTTATGATTTTCTTTTTGATTAATTTGTTTTAATTTTCAAAGTTTTTTATTTATCTGCTTAGTTTTGAGAGAGAGAGAGAGAGAGAGAGAGAGAGAGAAACAGCATGGGAGGGGCAGAGAGACAGAGAGAGAGAGAGAGAGAGAGAGAGAGAGAGAGAGAATCCTGAACAGGCTCCACATATCAGTGCAGAGTCTGATGCAGGACTTGAACTCATGAGCTGTGAGAGCATGACTTGTGCTGAAATCAAGAATTGGATGCTTAAACAATGGACACACCCCGGTGCCCCTCCTTATGATTTTCTTAATAACATTTTCCTTTCCTCTAGCTTACTTTATTGCAAGAATACAGTATATAAGGCACACCACACACAAAATACGTGTTCATCAACTATTTATGTTATTGATAAGGATTCCAGCCAAACAATAGGCTATTAGTAGTCAAGTTTTAGGGGACTCAAAAGTTAGATTTTCAGCTGCACAGAGGGTCCATGCTCCTATCCACTGCATCATTCAAGGGTCAACAGTAATTGTGAATTACAGAACCAAGCATCACTCCAGCTGCAAAAACAATGTGCAGGAGAAATTGAACCCAGACTATAGCATCTTACACTGTCTGTGATGAGTTAATTTTGCCTTGTGCTGATAAGGGCCACGGCCCCTGTTCAGACTCGTCTGTTGTCCTGTTCACAGGAGCCAAGTGCTGTATGTCATGAGAACTGCACCCAGCCCACAGCTGACTTTGACATCTAGTGAAGCTGCTATGAAACACCCCAAGTCATAGAAACCGTATCGCCTGCCTCACTGAGACATTCTGTTTTTCTTTGGTAAACTGAGTCCTCACTAGCTTGGCTGAGCAAAAAGCTTGTCTCTGAGGAACTCTCTCCTTGCCCATCCCTGCCCCCTTACATGGAGTATTCATTTGGGGCAGAGAAATCCATGTTAGACCTTGCAAGGAGAACGTTTTTCTTATTTTTTTTTTCCCACTGCTTCTTTCTTGTTGACAGAAGGTCAGACTCCAGAATACCAAGGTGTCAGAAACCGGAAGGCAGCAGAGGGTTCAAGAAAAAAGTCAGAGGGACCAGGGTTCTGGCTTTCTAGGTGGCATGTCAGTTGATTTAAGAGCACCTAATTGGGCTAAGAGTCAGGCTCAAAGGGACCACAAATCACTGAAGTGTTTTATCATTTTTGTAAGTCTGTGAAAATATATTTTGTATGCTGAATACTTGACCCTGGGCATCGTGAATAAAATTATATTTGACAACACTTAGCAAGTGCTGTATTGTTAGTGGGACTTTGGAGCCAATAATTTCAGAGTAATTACAATGTTATATGGGATGAGATTTTAGTGCAATCTTTTATCCCATCTTCTGACTTCTCTGTACTGTCTGTCTGTGTAAGGCAGGGAAGCTACTCCCTTCAAATCTTGCAAGTTCTGGCTTGTTATTCTGTGAGCTGTTACACAGAACTTTGTGTTTGCAAACCCCTTTGTAATCAATTATTAATCTCTTCCAGGATCACTCTTTGGTTATATGAATTCTTTCTCTTTTCTCTGCCTTTTTTTTTTTTTTTGGTCAAAAAAGCTATATAGCGGTAATATTAATTTTGTAAAATAAAAGTCATCCATAATCCCCAGACCGTAATACAACTTGTCTGTCTTATTAGTATATACGTGTCTAGCTTTTTGCCTTTATGAGCAAATGCTGCAACAGAACTTTATGCAAAATTTAATATTTTCAAGTTAGCAATGTATCATGAAAATGCCCTTTTTCCTATGTAATTTTGACATATAATTTTAATATTGGCTATATTTATGCAAGTCAATGTACCATAATACATAAAATAACTCTCCATAATTGAACATTATGGTGGTTTCCAGTTTTCACTGTCGCAAAGAGGGCTGGCGTGAAGGGTTTTTTGGAATGAGTGTTTTGTTTGTCTTCTCCCCTGATCCTAACAGCATCTGATAGGCAATAGGCACAAATAAATATTTAAAATGTTAATTAATGAGTGATAGTTTTGTTTCCTTCTAATGAATTATTTCTTTAGGATGAATTTCCAAGAATGAAAGAGATTACTGAATCAAAGGGAATAAACATTCTGAAACTCTTTTTTTTTTTAATATTTATTTTTGAGAGAGAGACAGAGAGTGAGTGGAGGAAGGTCAGAGAGAGGGAGACAGAATCTGAAGCAGGCTCCAGGCCCTGAGCTGTCAGCATAGAGCCTAATGTGGGGCACAAACCCACAAACCGTGAAATCATGACCTGAGCCAAAGTTGGATGCTTAACCGACTGAGCCACCCAGGCGCCCCACATTCTGAAATTCTTAATATGTTCTTGTATGTTGCCTCTTAAAAGACTTGTATCAACTCTTTAAAGCTTTTACTAATATTTCAAATTTTGGCTTGGTCATCAAAACGGTACCTCTAATGTTTTAATTTGCATTTAATTGCATTTAATTTGCACATCATATTGTTCATGGTTATTTTACATGCCTGTTTCCTCCACTGGATGTCTGAAAACTATCTTGATCTGTCTCCAATCCCTAGTGCGCAGCACAGGGCATGATATATAGTAGAGGCTCGATGAATATTAAGCCAATGAATTGCAGAACACTTTTGACCATTTATGCTGTGTAATTTAATTTTTTGGAATATCTAAAAGGAAAAACAAGAGTAGTCGTTAGAACAAAATTTCCAGCCTCTGCTTTCTATGTCTATGGGACCAAGTGGGGTAATATCTAGAAAATGGAGCTATTAAAATCTCTGGTCTCATGGAGTTGTGGCAAGGATCATATGAGCTAGTGTAAGTAACGGCTTGGCTCAAACACTCAATAAATATTACCTGTTGTCTCTGGAGCATATATCTATATGGTCTTCCTGCTTACTTAATAAAATTGAATGAGCTTTTACCATGTTGCAAATATTAATTTCTTGTATGTTTCATCAAATTTAGTGAGAATTTTTTGATATTGTGTACTTTTAAATTTTTTATTTTTTATTAACAGATTAATGTATTTTTGAATATTTTATGTATTTGAAATATTTTATGTATTATTTAGTGATTTTTTTCCCTTCTTAAGTTGAAAAGGTCTTGATCATTTCCCCAATGACCTGGTTAATATTTTATTGAACTATGAGTATATCTTTAAAACAAAAATTTAGGGGTGCCAGGGTGGTTCTGTCTTTTAGGCGTCTGTCTTCGGCTCAGGTTACGATCTCACGGTTTATGAGTTCCAGCCCTGCGCCCAGCTCTGTGCTGACAGCTCAGAGCCTGCTTCGAATTCTGTGTCTCCCTCTCTCTCTGCCCCTCCCCCTGCTTGTGCTCTGTCTCTCTCTCTCAAAAATAAATATTCATTTTTTTTTAGAAAAAAACATTAAAATTTAAAATCTATTCTGCACTTTAGTGTAAACTTAAAGGTAACTTAAATGTGTTTTGGAGTATAGTGTTATATATAAGCCTAAAAACTTACTCTTTTTTTCCTTCAATTTGCTATTTCATTATTATTGATTCTTTCTTATTTTCTTGATTTGAACGTGTTAAGCACTCATGCAATATTTCAGATATTGACCCCTTCCTGAGGACTTATACCTTCATTTTGGTGCCAGTGCCACACTGCTTAAATGACTTTGGTTTGTAATATATTTTAATATTTAGCAGGCTAGGGTCCTCGGTGCCCTCTTTCCACCATAATCTTACTTTGTGGCTTCTTTTAAGTTTATTTCTGTATTTTGAGACAGAGAGTATGGGTACATGTGCCGGGGAGGGGCAGAGAAAGAGGGAGAGAGAGAAAATCCCAAGCAGGCTCCACACTGTCAGCACAGAGCCCCACGGGGGGCTTGATCCCGTGACCGTGAGATTATGACCTGAGCCAAAATCAAGAGTCAGATGCTCAATTGACTGAGCCACCCAGGTGCCCCCACAATGATCTTACTTTGAACTGGCTTTTGAACATCCTGTCTCGCCAGTTTAAAATAAGTTTGGTTGGAATTTTGATTGGAATTATTTTAAATGTATGAATTAAGATAATCTGCCTATTGAAAAAAAACAAGAGTTTTCACTTTGGGGAATGATTAACAAAGAAGGCTCTATTGTATTTAAAATTCACATGCCACCTTTCCTCACATTTCCTGGTAAGTATCTTTTGGTTTTTGATTTTGTGAAAAGTAACCTACTTTGTCATATTTCCTAGGTGAATTTTATACATATTCCCAATGGGAAGTTATTATTTAATGGTTGTTATTATTGTTTAATAGATACAGAGTTTCAATTTTGCAAGATGAGGGGCGCCTGGGTGGCGCAGTCGGTTAAGCGTCCGACTTCAGCCAGGTCACGATCTCGCGGTCCGTGAGTTCGAGCCCCGCGTCAGGCTCTGGGCTGATGGCTTGGAGCCTGTTTCCGATTCTGTGTCTCCCTCTCTCTCTGCCCCTCCCCCGTTCATGCTCTGTCTCTCTCTGTCCCAAAAATAAATAAAAAAAAAAATAAAATAAAATAAAAAAAAAAACAATTTTGCAAGATGAAAAAAGTTCTGGAGATGGACATTGGTGATGGTTGTGCAATGCGAATGAACTCGATGCCACTGGACAGAGTGTTTAAATAGTAAACTTCATGTTATGTATAGTTTGCCACAATTAAAAACAAATTTTAAAAATTGTAAAATTATGGTGATTGTTGCTGTCCTTTTTCTTACCGAACTTAAGGTATTAAGGTAATGCTGTCCCAGATCCATGTTGAGTTGAATAGCACTTTGGGTTGAAAATAGAAACCTGACTATGAGAGAGTCTCTCTATTCTCATATAAGCTTTTTATTTGACATGGGTACTACGTTCTGTCCACTGCTTTTTCTGCATTCTCTGATGGGTAAATCGTATGGCGATAATAGACTTTCTCAGGTGAATTTGCAATCACATAACACTGCCCGAAGATCTGGGATAGACCAGACCCTCTGCTGGAAGCTTTGTTTGCCCTGGACACAGCAGGTGAATTTTGTGGATGCTGTGGTCCAGCAGTGCCCCAGGCCACACAGCACTGATGGCTGGAGCCAGGATTCCTTTCTCCTGACTTCCAGAGTAACTCTTTTATTTCACTACTGGCATTGCATCCTACTCATAGACATGATGGCCTTGATGAACAGGGTGCTTTAAAGAATGTTGAGCCAACATTTTAAAAACCTGCAGAATTTGCATAGCCATCCACAATGTGTTCCCCTTCTTAGCAGGTAGTAGATTTTCTGCACAGTCAGCTCTCCAAGGGAAGAAGCCATGCCCCTTGGGATGGAGCACCTATCCCCAGGGCTCTGCAGTTTCAGCCACCCTCTACTCAAAGAGGAGTGGGTCAATGGCCACTTGTCACCTGCTCACACTGGTGTTCCCTGTTTTCTCTGGAAATATGCAGATTTAGGGGGATGATGGAAGAGAGCACTTTTCTTTGTAGAAGTGAAGTTTACATCAAGGCATTTAGTATGAAAGTTGCCTACCCAGTCCTCCAGTGGGTTTAGAAATGCTGCAGGATATGAACAGCCTACTTGATCCTTGTAGGATTCTCCCTCTATGCATAACCAAATTTTAATTTCCATTACAGTAGTTTATAAAATGTTTGTGTTGCCAGGACTTGAATTATAAGGCAATTGATTCAATGGGAATAAAGATGCTTTGTGCTTTAGAGTTGCAGCTTGGCAATAACCACATTATTTTTCCTTCAGGAGTATCAAAAGTAAAGGTATTTTTATAGCTATAAAAGAATAGCCATAAAAACTCAACATTGCTGAGCAACGCAGTTTTGCTCAAATGGAGCTGGTATGCACGAGTAATAACTTTTCCTCTTCTATTCTTGCCAACACTGTTATTGGCACAAAGACTCTCACTCACTTTTCCCGGCTTTATTATCTGATGCACTAAACTCAGAGACACTCTGAGAATTGCCTTATAGCTAGTCTGGTGGCTCCCTACCCCCTCAGTCTGAGTTGCTGGTTCCGAATGCTAATTATAGCATTACCAATACAGCTCCAAGGGACTCAAATCACACCCCACACAGATCAATCAAGTTATTGATAAGTAGTGTTGTGAAAACCCATGTACAGAAGTAACACATTTAAAAAAATTTTTTCTTAATGTCCTCCAATGAAATTATTTTAAGTGACAAAGGGAGAAAGAAAGAAAGAAAGAAAGAAAGAAAGAAGAAAAGAAAAGAGAAGAGAAAGACCTTGTATTTGTTTGCTAGGGCTACTTTAACAAAGTACCACAGACTGAATGACTTAAACAAGGGAAATCTATCTTTTCACATTTCTGGAGGCTAGAAGCCCAAGTCCTAGACCAAAGTGTCAGCAGGGTTCTCTTTGAGGGCGGTGAGGAAAGAATCTGTTCCAGACCTCACCCTTGGCTCATACATGGCTGTCACCTTCCTACCCAAATCTTCCCAGTGTCTTTGTTGGAAAATCACAGTGAACTTAGCCTTATAAAAAGAATGTTATCATCTGATCATATCTTTGCTATTATTTTTTTATGCAACAAAAGATTATTTCCTCATTGAATGTCTGAAACAATTTAAGAATGAGGTTCTGATTTCCTAGACTAGTAAACTATAACATCTTTGTGAATTTTTTTTGGTCATACGTCTGTTTATGTTTTTTATTTCATTAATGCATATTGGTATTTATGGTCGTTTTTTAGTATAGTTGACACACATTGGTTTCAGGTATACAACTTAGTGATTTGACAAGTTTATACATTACAACGTTTCTGGTTTTTTTAATAAGACATGATTTATTGCCTTTTTCAAATTTAATAAATATTAATGTAATATTCATATGAAGTTAACATCTTTGATATTGGTTGTTTACCCTTTCTCATTTTTAAATGGTCCATTTATTATTTTCACTATATTTCCATTGTTAGATTTACCAACAATTCGTTCTTTTATTAGAGTTTTCAAAGATGTAGTCATGATATTTATCATTTCCACTGTTTTTGTACATTTGTCTAAATTTCTTTCTTCAGATGTATATATTTCCTTCTTTGAATTTTTCTTGCCATGTTTATTCATTTATTCTTTGAAAATCCAAACTCAATTCACAAATTTTTAACTTTCTCTAAACACACACACACACACACACACATTGATCTCAATACCATACTATCAGCTAGTCATGAGTCCTATAAAGGAATGTGGCAATTTTACTTTCATTGTTGATTCTTCTGTCCTTATAACTTAATTAACTGCTAAAGCACAAGTTGTGCAAGAGAGTAAGATTCTTTTTTTTTTTTCCTTCAGATTCTTTGGTCTCATCCTTGAGGAAGTGGCTAGTAATAGGTTGGTATTTCTAGATGCATCCAGGGCTTCTACAGAAGGTTGTACAGTTGAAACTCTGCACCCCCGCAGTGGTGCCACAATGTGCAATTCTGGGGAGGAGAGAAGCTCTGTGAATAGCACCATTGAGCTTACGCTGTGTACCATCCACAAGAAGGTATTTAGGAACACAACACACAGGTGCATGCCTTTCTGTCAATAATTGCAGTCCCAGAATTTCATCTTGAGAAATAATTGCACAGAAGAAAAAGAAATGTGTTAACCCTTATCCATGGTGATGACAAATTGGGAACATTTATCATATTTTCGTTTTTAGTATCCACAATTAGAAATGATCGTAGGGGCGCCTGGGTGGCTCAGTTGGTTAAGCCTCCGACTCTTGATTTCAGCTGAGGTTGTGATCCCAAGGTCATGGTATTGAGCTCCACATTGGGCTCCACGCTGAGCATGGACCCTGCTTAAGATTCTCTCTTTCTCTCCCTTCTTCTCCCTCCCTCTGCCCCTCTCCCTTGATCTCACATGTGCTTGCTCTCTCTCTCTCTCTCACACACACAAAAAAATGATCATTACACTTCCATAAATTTAGATATCATGTATCTCAAATACACAAGCTATTACACATTTATTACTAATGTTAAGAAAGAAAATCCAAGCAAATATCTGAACTGTATTATTAAAGCAAGAATTATAAATTATATCCTCTCACTTATAATACCTATATCAATATCCTTCCACGTGGCCCCAAATTAGGATATATTAAAAAATAAAAATAATTATAGATTATTTTTCTGTAAAAGTATTCCCCAGTGTTATAGTGACACATCTTTTCTTTTTTACATGCAAGCAAAAAATAAAATAAATAAAAAATAAGAGCTGCGGCTCCTAGAAAATTAACACTTGGTGCTTTTAAAGTCAGAGTGCTATTCTTTGGACGGAAATGTGCTTTCTTAAAAGGGCATTTCAACAGTAATGAGTGCTCCAGCCTGGTGTCCCCTCCCTGACTTACTGTAGAATACGTGGCTGTGTTCTCCATTGTCACAGGGTGTCCCGACCTCTTCCTGTCATTTTGTGTCTTTGTACCCCTCTGAATTTTCCAAGACCCAGGATACGAAGCTCCCCGACCAGTTAACCACAGTCAGCAAGGGCAGGGGCAATTTTCTGTCTCCTACCAGCAGCGATAATCCACGAGAAGACTGGTTTTCATACTGGGAAGTAGAAATTGGCAGCAGGTGGCTTTCTGTCATGTCGACAGCATCTCATCGAGCTGGCACCTCTTTCTAAAGCACAGCAGGAACATTGCTCACTTGCTGATCCGTACGTAAGGACATGCCGTTCTTTTTTAAGAATTTCCCTCAAATACTTGCCTAATTTATGATGAAATCATGGGCAGCCCTCGACCTTAGTTAGAGCGTTAAAACAGTGTAATCAGGTCACCCAGGTTTACCTAAATGTTCTTTGAATTCAGTCATGTTTTATTTCAAGAATCCAGGTTATATATAATGGAGCATCTGTTGTGTATGGCTTCAGGGAATTATAAAGCAGATTTTCCTGATAGGATCTGGGTAGATTCTCTTTTTGGATCTCAAGACCAGTACCCTGGTGAATGCTAGTACCCTGAAAAGAAAGAACACTCTATGCATAGACAGACAAGATTTTTTTTTTTTTAACTGTGCAGTTCCCTGCTTCGGTATAGACATCAGTGATAGTTAAGCCAGGACATAGCTGAAAAATGAATGTAAACATTTGATTCCAGGCTGATTTATTCCTCCGAAAAACAAACACACCATAAATGATAAATGATAAACACGATGTCTTGAATCCAGTAAAATCTCAAACCCTGTTATTTGGAACTGATTGGGTGCTCCATAGATGATGGTTTCGAGTGAGCTCAGAAAATAATCACTTGAAGAAATAATTAGTTTTTCAATTTACAAATTTGATGTAGTCGGTTGCCTCATGTAACCCCTGCGCTTTCTCTCTTCTATGGTTTTCATCAATTTTATACTTACTTTATACACAAAAATGGAAAGACTTGGCCAAACATGATCTAGAGATGTGACACTGCCTTAACGAGAAGAGGCATATCTTAAATCCATGCTAATAATGTTTTCAGAAGTCTCTTGAAGGTTTGAACCTTTTTTTTTCCCCTTTCATTTCCACTGCCCTAAATCCAGTCCTCACGCCTTGACCCACTAGGGCTCGAGATATCCCGGAACCAGGAGAAACAAGTGAGGACAGACTTCTCCCTGCAGACGTTAACACCTGAATCAGGCAGTTTTCAAGAGCAGAAAAGCATGAGCACTTTCAAAGCAGAAAAGCAAGGTCAGAGCTGGGTCAACAATCAACATGGACCAGCCAATGTGAAAAATTGGTATCTGGAGTTTTCAGTGTCTATTTCCCACCAAGATGCAAGAGGCAGGGAATTACTTAGATACAGGGATGGGATTTGGATGCCAAATGGACAAAGAATGTCAAATATGTACTGCAAGTCCCAATTATAGAACGGACTTTTGTTAGATGCTTTATATGTATCTTCTTATTCATTCTTGTAATAGCTTGTTATGATAGGAATTACTATTATTACCAATACAGAGGTGTGAAAATCAATGTTTAGAGAGAATGCAAACCTGGGTCTAACAGATGACAAAATATGTATAGAAAAGGGACTTTTAAAAAATGAGAATTTTTCCTTGCAGTCGATCTAGGGGACTAGCAAACTCATTCAGAGCCCAATCCAGAGCCTAAAGTTTATAGGATATAATTTTATGGATGGAGGGTCAAGAGAATATGTTCTGCAGCAACACATTTATTTCTCCTCCAATATTTTTAATTGATGAATTATGTAAATGAAAATTATGGGGATCAGAATGGTTCTGGAGACTGACTTAAGTGATTTATAGCAGATTAATGTTCTGGAAAAATATGCTTGGCAGGGAAATTGGCCCAGGCTTCTCATGTGCTGCAGACCAAAATCACCCATTTTCTTGGCGAAGGTACTTGTAACAGAATGTCACATTTCTCTACCAAACAGCTGGTGCATGACACATGCTGTTAAGGAATGTAAACCCCACTGACTTTATTACAAAGTTATGTTTGAGTGGTCAACACGGTAAATCCAAGGCCAACAGCAGGGCACAGGACAAGATGCCAAATTCAAGGCAGGTGAGTCCACCTTCCTTAGGGGCTAACTGATATGTGCTCCCACACTGGACTCCAGCCATCATTTCCCATTGGACGTAACACCTTCAGCAATCAGTAACCAGTAAGCCTGTTAGTGATTCCCTGCAGGACGTCATGATGTCCTCTCTGAATGGAGGTAGAATTCTAGAAAGCCTGAGCTTCAAAGATTCTGAAGAGCACTTCCCTGGCACATAACGAATTGTGACAATTACTCTGCATGCTGGTCTTGGACAGGCTGCTTCCACGTGGGAAGAAGGTGTTTCTATATGATGCTTTCTTACCCAGAGGACAAGAGATGTCAAGAAGGAGGTATGGCCTTAGTTTATGGTACAGAACAGGAGGTGCACCTGTGGGACCTCCCCCTTCTTCCGACAAGAACATTTGCCCTTACACACGATGCCTTTAGCGATATCCTATCACATTCAAGACTTCCTCTGATGCCCGCTGAGCCTGATTATACATTTGGTAGTTGCATTCTTCCAGAAGCTAAGCCTGAGGACTGGATTTGAGTATAGGTTATTTCAAAAGTGACTCCACGGAGCACCTGGGTGGTTCAGTGGGGTAAGCATGCCACTCTTTATTTCTGTTCAGGTCATGATCCCAGAGTCATGGGATCGATCCCTATGTTGGGCTGTTTAAGATTCTTTCTTAGCACGGAGCCTGTTTAAGATTCTTTCTCTCCCCCGTTCATGAGCTCTTTCTCTAATATAAAAAAATAATTAAAAAAAATTTAAAGTGACTTCAAGTGGGTAAAAGAAAACCAATAGAGGGAATGTGAATGGTAGATTATCTCAGCAGGTGACTGAGGCCCAGTCCTATGGGGGAGCCTCTGAGAGACGTAGAATATAGGATGTATCAGTTGATTTGGGCTGCTATAACAAAACACCACAGATGGTAGCTTAACAGAAGTTGTTTAAGAAAAATGTTAAAGACAATAACAGAGGTTTATTTTCTCTCAGTTCTGGAGGCTATAAAGTCCAAGATCAAGGCGCTGGCAAATTGAATTTCTTAAAAAAATTTTTTTTAATGTTTATTTACTTTTGAGAGAGAGAGAGAGAGAGAGAGAGTAGGGGAGGGGCAGAGAGAGGGATACACAGTATCTAAAGCAGGCCCCAGGCTCTGAGCTGTCAGCACAGAGCCCGATGCAGAGCTTGAACTCACCAACAGTGAGATCATGACCTGAGCCGAAGTCAGACGCTTAACCAACTGAGCTACCCAGGTGCCCCTCAAATTGAATTTCTGGTGAGCACTCTCTCCCCAGCTTGGAGATGGCTGCCTTCTCGCTACATCTTTACATGGTATTTCCTTGGTGTCTGCCCATGGAGAGAGCACGAGGGAGCAAGCTGTCTGGTGTTCCTTCTTATAAGGACACTGATTCCATTGGATCTCCAAATACAGCCACACCAGGAATTAGGATTTCAATATAGGAATTCCGGGTGAGGACACAGAGATTCAGTCCAAACAAAGGTAAGGTCCCCACACGAGGCAGCCAGAGCACACCCTCTAGTACTGACATGGGAAACTGAGGCACCTTCACCAGGTGAACTCCAGAGTGGGCTGAGGAGACAAAGGCTGTGAGGAAAGCAGGTCCTGCAGCCCGTGGGCCTCAGTAACCAGTCCTGGGCCCTGGAACCCTGGACACGGCCCTGGGCATTCATGCCTGGATTCTCCCAGTGTTTCAGGGGGATCTGCCTCTGATTGCCCAGTACATGCCCAGTACATGCCCCCCAGAAATGGATCAAGGACAGAGTGAACACAGGGAGACCGTAAAGGAAATAAACCTTTATATTCCCCAAGATGAACTATGTGACTCCCTTCCATTTTTAGGACATATTAAGAATTCATGAATTGAAGGGGTAGCCATGAAACACCTTTTCCAGGGGCCGTTCAACATCATTTTTTTCTCCAAATACTTATGAAGCAACTACTATGTGCTTTTCAGGTGAGCTTTTTTGTTGTTGTTGTTTCATGGTAAAAATGTGTTTCCCCGGTGAACTTCTTGACCAGTGATCTGGACATACACTTATCCATTCTTGGAGCACCTGGGTGGCTCAGTCAGTTCAGCATCCAACTCTTGATTTCAGCTCAGATTGTGAGCCCGAGATTCGTGGACTCAAGCCCTGTGTCGGGCTCTGTGCCGATAGCGGGGAGCCTGCTTGGGATTCTCTCTCTCCTTCTCTCTCTGCCCCTGTCCCACTCGTGCGTACTCTCTCTCTCGGTCTCAAAATGAATAAACTTAAAAAAAATTATCCATTCTCTTCTTAAAGACTCACAGGGAAGATGGCATCAGAGCCCGCCGTCAGTTGGATTAGTGAGCTTCGCAGTCTGGAAGCTCTTCCTTCTGTCCAAAGTATTTTCTATTTTCCAGTCATTTATTATTATCTTTATCTGCTGGCTTGTATGTAGCATGGCAATTTTTATTCACACTGTCCAAGTATCTGCCTCCTTGGAACCAGAAAGCAGCAGAACATCATTTTTATTACAAAAGCTGCAGAAGAAAGGAAGGCAGACAGTGCATATTCATTTAGCACCTTATGGTAATCAACACAGCTAAATTTGCAGGCTACTTACTAAGTCTCAGACATGTTCTGAGAGCTTAAATATTTAGACCTCATGAAAACACAAGGCGGTAGGTATTATGATTTCCATATTTTACAGGCAAAGGGACTGAGGCACAGAGAAGTGAAGCTGCTTTCCCAGAGTCACATGGCTCTACATGGTAGAGTCAGGTGTAGCTCAAACAGACTGGGTCCCTGGGCCACGGTCTTAACCACTAGGGTGTCTTTCCTCTTCATGTGCAATTAGGTGGTTAGGAGAGTCGTCAAGGATATGTAGATAGGTAGTAAATGGTGTGGCCACCTTTCTACTGGTCTCTAAGCTCTTTCCACTCTGCACTCCAAAACAATAACCAGATGCCCCCTTAGGTAATAATGTTTACGTCTTTCATTTTTGTAGAGCATTTTCCTGACAGATCTTCCTGGGAACCTGTTTGATGGGAAAACTCTATATCCTGTCTCTATGCATTTTTATATTTGTACCTAGGTTCACTTTACAAAGAATTCGACGTGGTTAGTTTTCAGCATGTTTGCTTTCACAACTTAGAGTTTTGGATTTGCTAAGCCTGGTCACACACAGTGAAGGAGGTGGTAAATTACTAAAACCAGCTTAAAGGAGGTAAATTTAGGCCCAATAAATATAATTTTTTTTTTCAACGTTTATTTATTTTTGGGACAGAGAGAGACAGAGCATGAACGGGGGAGGGGCAGAGAGAGGGAGACACAGAATTGGAAACAGGCTCCAGGCTCTGAGCCATCAGCCCAGAGCCCGACGCGGGGCTCGAACTCACAGACCGCGAGATCGTGACCTGGCTGAAGTCGGACGCTCAACCGACTGCGCCACCCAGGCGCCCCAGGCCCAATAAATATAAAGTTGATATGGGTCTTGTTATCCTCAGATGGTGAAAATGTAAATAGGTTTAAGGATGGCTGAGATGAATTTGTAAATGACAGTCCTCAAAGATGTTATTAAGGAAAATTGGTACATAGAAGAAATACATTTCTATCCTATTTATGGAATTTTGTCTAGTTTGCACATTTTCTTATCTCATCATTGATGAAATGGCTCTTCCTTGTCTCATACCAGTTTCTTAATGAGCTAGAGACCCTTTTGGCCTCCTGGCTTTGCTGGGGTTACTGGGGGCCCTGTGCACTGCCAGAGCGGACCCCCCCTTTCCACGGTGTGCTCTGAGACTCTCATGTGGTCAAACATTCTGATCCCACAGCAAACCCTCAAGGCTAAAGCAATGCTTTAAAATTTTATTTCCTGCTGCAATCTCAGTGCTAGAAGGAATAACACGATATTCTATCAGCACACATTTCTTTACCACTCAGACAAAATAGGCGAAATGTACATTTCAAGGGATAATCTGAAGATCGTAAAGAATCTCGGAGGCCACGGAGTCCGGTGGAATTCAATCTTTTTATTTTACAGGTGAGGATTCCGAGGGCCAGCATTCCAGTCGTCTACTGATGCGCAACAAAATACCTCCAAATTTAGTGGCTTACCCCAACAATTTTGTTATAGCGCCTAAGGTTGTGAACCCTGCATCTGGACAGGGATCAGCTGGGTGATTCTTCCGCTCCATGTGGTGATGGCTGGGACTACTAGGTGATATTTGTCTGGTGGAGGATCCTTTCTTCTCTCTAGACTTCAAACCAGACAATTCCCATTGAGCCACAGAGCATCTCCCCCAAGAGGAGTGGATCACTTACCAAACTGCTCCCCAAACATGTTTGCTAATGACCCAGGCTACGTCATGGGGTATGTGACAAAAGGTGACAAGGGACATTTTCTTGCCTTCGGTTCTACATTCTACTCGGTCTTGCTTCAAGTTCTTTTAAATAGGGTGAGCATCTGTTAGCTCTTAACTGTTTTCTTTTTGTTATTATTTTCCCACACATCCTTTGTAGACTCACCTTCGCTCCTTTCTGGTGGATGAGTGACCTAACTTGCTGGGGACTCAAGAGCATTTGTCTTGCTTGGTATGTAGTCACGTTAGAAGGAAGTAAGGGACTTTGGGGCTGGATCTGAATGAGCTGGAGCTCTGCCATTCAAGCTAGCAGCTCTGGTGTATACAGTTTCTGAAATCACAGCTTCTGTTTACTGCTAGGCAGTGAAAAGGGGGACCAGGTGTGGAGGGACTGCAGCAGCCCGGGGTATCATTATTTCTGGACAAACCAGCCATCCTGATGAAGGGTACCTGATGTGAATCCGGCACTGGGTGCTTCTTGGTTCTTCTTGGCATCTTCTCACTTCCTTTCAAAGATAAAACGTGGGAAACACATGCTGTTATAAGGTAATTTCCAGTGCAGACACTACAGAAAGCACATCAATAAGTTACTGCTTTCCCCCTTAGTTCCACGTGGCTATGAACTTGATATTTAATTTACTTTCCCATATCCACATTTTCATTTTCTATTCCTCCTGCCACCCCCAGAATGACAGAGAGACAGAAAGAAGCATCTGTAAGGATCTGCTGAACAGCAGATGCCTACTCAATGGGGCAGTTTGTTTACATTTTACAATAAAAAATTGATTGAAAGAGAGAGTTACTGAGGTTACTAGAAGGGGAATATGTTTGGCATCAGATTGGTCTGAGTTCAAATTCTAGCTCTGCCACTTACTTACCATGTAAACTTTAGCAACAACAACAAAAATATCTCTGAGCCTCAACGTTCTCATCTGCCAAATGGGCATACCAGTACCTGTGTCATAGGGTAATGTTAAGGACTACAGGAGATGAAGAATGTGCAGGAGTATAATACATGCACAAGAACAGTTCTGCGAGTGAACCTGACATATAAAAACTCAAGGGGATATATTTTTGTTAATACAGAGTTAGAAATGTGAGGTCATAATAAACATATTTTTTCAGCATTTCACATTTTAGACACTGTGCTAGATTCCATGGGGACCACGTGACAAGCCAAGTTCCCAATCCTCAGGTAGTGGAGCAGGGGGAGAGGAGTGGAGGTCAGAGGACCACAGGACAAGAAGACAATAACTTTTGGGGGGTGAGGTGCGTGCAAAGGTTCTCAGGGAGACCGGAACTGCAGTGGTAGGTGAAACGAAACCCTTTCATAACAAGAACAGGCAAGTTGCATAATGACACAACACAGCTCACCTTGAACTCTATCAGAGTTTTCATTTGACTTTGAATTTTGAATTCTCTATCAAAGGAAATCAGTGCTCTAGAAAAATTGCCAGGAAATTACAAAAAGAAGTCAGATTCCCAGGGGCACCTGGGTGGCTCAGTCAGTTGAGCATCCGACTTCGGCTCAGGTCATGATCTCACAGCTCATGAGTTTGAGCCCCGTGTTGGGCTCTGTGCTGACAGCTCAGAGCCTGGAGCCTGCTTCAGATTCTGTGTCTTCCTCTCTCTCTGCCCCTAACCCACTCGCATTCTGTCTCTGTCTCTTTCAAAAATAAATAAACATTTAAAAAATTTTTAAATAAAAAAAAGAAGTCAAATTCCCAGAAATTCGGGAACCAGGAGAAGCTGAGATAAATCTTTTTTGTTGGCCTGTTCAGGGATAAAAAAAATTAGAAATTTGGCAAAATTTAAAACATGTACAATGTGTTTTTAAAGTAATCTTTAATGATTATATAATTTAGGAACATGCAAATATATGCTTTTTTTTCTTACATCAGAGGGTTTTTTCCCCCATTTTAAAGTTTTGAATAATTTCAGACTTAGAGAAAAGTTGGAAAAATAGCACTTAAAATCCCTATACAACCTGCACCCTGGTTCCTCAAGTGTTAATTTTAACAACTTTGCTTTATTCTCTGTGTCTCCCTCTATCCTTTGTTTCTGAACTAGTTTGAAGGTATGTAGAAAGCATTATACCCCTTTACCTCTAAATACTTTAACATATATATCCAAAAAACAAGGGTATTCTCTAACATAACCACAGTACAATGATCAAAATCAGGAGGTTAACTTTGATATTCTACTATTAATTATCTCCAGGTATTAAAACCTCGTCAGTTGTCCCACTAATGTCAGAAAGAAAAACTTCTCTGGTCCAGGATCCAATTCGGTATCACACATTACATTTACATGCCCTGGCTCCTTAGTCTTCTTTGACCCAAAGCAGTTCCCAGTCTTTCTTTGTCTTTCATGATTGGCATTTAAAAAGAAAATAGACTTTCTGTTTTAGAGCAGTTTCAGGTTCACAGGAAAATTGAGAGCAAGGTACAGAGATTTCTCATATACTTCCTACCCCTGCATATGACCAGCCTCTTCATTATCAACATCCCCCAATAGTGTGGTACATTTGTTACACCTGATAAGCCTACGTTGACACATCATTATCACCCAGAGTCCATAGTTTAGGGTTCACTTCTGGTATTGAAAGTTCTGGGAGGCTGGACAGATGTGTAAAGATATGCATCTACTATTCATACATACAGAGTAGATTCATTGCCCTGAAATCCCCGTGTGTTCACCCTATTCATCCCTTCACCTCCCCACCCAGCTTTTGGGAACCATTGATCTTTTCACTCTCTCTATAGTTTTGCTTTTTCCAGAATGCTAGATAATTGGGCATATAAAATATGTAGCCTTTTCAGTCTGGCTTCTTTCACTTATTAATATGCACTTAAGTTTCCACCATGCCTTTTCAGGGCTTAATAGCTCATTTCTTTTTAGTGCTGAATAATATTCCATCGTCTGATGCATCACAGTTTGTTTATCTACACACTTACTGAAGGACATCTGGGTTGCTTCCAAACTTTGGCAGTTCTAAATAAAGCTGCTACCAACACCCCTGTGCACGTTTTTGTGTGGACATGTTTTCAACTCCTTTGGGTAAACAGCAAGGAGTGCCATTGCTGAATCACGTGTTAATAGCATGTTCGGTTTTATAAGAAACAGCCTGAGTGTCTTCCAAAGTGGCCCTACGAATTCTCACTTCCACCAGCAACGAATGAGAGCTGTTGTCACTCTGCACCCTCACCAACATTGAGTGTTGCCAGGGTTCCGGACTCGGGCCGTCGTAATAGGTACGTAGTGTTAGCTCATTGTTGCTTTAATTTGCAATTGTGTGTGTGTATGTGTGTGTGTGTGTGTGTGTGTGTGTGTGTGTGTGACTTAAGATGTGAAGCATCTTTTCATCTGCTCATTTCCACCTGTATATTTTCTTTGGTGAATGATGGGCATTTTTGAAGAGTACATACAAGCCTTTTGTAGAATGTCCCCAATTAGTTTTGTTGAACATTTCCTCGTGTTTAGATTCGTGGTGTAGATTTTCATCAGGATACACAGGAGTGTTATGCTTATTCTTCAGTACATCATATCGGTGGGCACATGGTGATGATTTCTCTCATTATCAATGATGCTGACTTGGACCACTAGGTTAAGGTGATACCTGCCAGGTGTCTCCACTGAGAAGGTACTTTTCCTCCTTTGTAATTAAACAGGATCTTGTGAGGAGATACATTGCAAATAGGCACATGTGCCATTTCTTGCCACATTTTCCCCACGAGTTTTGGCAGCCTTGATGATTCCTATACAATTATTACCGTAGTTGCTGCCAAATGGCAAGATTCTAATTGTTATTTCTACATTTTACTGGAATTCCTCTGGGAGAGCTTCTCTTCTGCAACATGGTCTTATTTATTAATTTACATGATCATCTCAGTGAAGTCTGATGGGTTCCTATTTTATTCTATGGGTTACTATACTTATTTATTTTGTGGCTCCAATTATCCCACAGTTGATTGGCGGAAGCACTCTCAAGTTAGCTTCTGGATCCCCTTTAGCAAGATACTCATTTTGTATTCTATTTGCCCAGCTCTGGAATCAGACATTTTCCCAAGGAGCCCCAGTTCACTTTATTAGAAAAAAGGTGTGTTGGTTAACTCTAATGTATGGTTTATGCTTTTTCTTTTTTGGCCATAACTCATCATCTATTATATTTAAGGCACCGAATGTGTTCCTGGAAACTAAAGATGTGACTCTTTACCCCAAGGAGTTTCTCACTAAAGGAAAGATAAGGCAAACACACAAATCCCCATATAAGATAAAGTGATGCATCACAAGAGGCTAAACGTGAGGTGCTGTAGGAGGCTGAAAAGGGGAAGATCCCTGCAGGCTGTGTAGACTTAGGAAGGTTCCACAAGTAGTATCTGAGCTCTATGGGAGGATTTAAATAGGGAGTAAATGAGGAAGACATGGAAACGGGATCAGGTGGAGACAGATTGCTCATTACTGACACAGCAGATAAAAATTTGCGGAATTTACCTGTAACTATTTGAAAGCTGTACCTCTTGTAAAATTTGGAAGATTTGCAGTTGCCTCCTCTATTTTAAAGTAATTTCTGATATCACAAAGCAGGTGGACAGATTTCTTTTTCATGGAATGTCAAGGAGGTGGGGGTCAGGGGTTTCTCCTCAGGCCTGATGTAGACCTGTCCCTGGGCCTGGCCCAAAGCAGAGCCTGCTCTGATCAGTTTCTGGAATCAGGCAGGGCCAGGGGGCCCTGTCTCACTTCACTCCATCCCCTCTTGGCTCCTCCGGGAAGCCCCGGCTGTGGCTGCTGAACACAGCTCTGTCCTCAGATGTTGCTGGGCTTTGCCTGGATGTATGGTCCCATTGGGGCCTCCATTTTTGCTCTGAGTCTGAGGTCCTGGTTCAAGGGTCTGTTGCAAAGAATAAAGGAATGTGCAAGAAAACACATGGTAAAGCATGTGAATTTTTAAAGTATGTGTCTCCTGCCATATTTGTGCTACAAAATTATCCTTTGTGTATCTGAAATTCAAATTTAACTGGGCATCCTGCATTTTATCAGGAACCCACACTGTCGGGAAGCAGAAGTCAGTACTGACCTCCTGCCCCATGATACTTCCCTCCTAAGAGCCCAGAGCAGCCAGCAACCCTTCTGGAATGCCCAGCAGATCACACCCTGCTTGCTCAATAATTGTGCGGTGTGAGATTGGTGGGTAAATTGGACATTGTGGGAATTTATAATCAGATGGTTCATACAAACACCATGAGACAAATTACCCATATTAGTTTTTATTTAAACTATAATTGAATATGTGAATAGAAAATTAGTATAATGTATCGATACCATCTGGTGCTCCAATCTTATACCCGTTTTTTCATCCATCTTAATTTAAACAGGATTGAATTTTTTCCCTACACAGTATTTTATTTCATTAATTACTCTGTTGTCATTTAGATGCCATTGCGTTGCCCATCATCACGAATGCATTTAATAATTTGTAGACAACAGAACAGGTGTGTTGCCTTCAACAAGCCAGTGTTTTTCCTAGCGATACAGATGCTGACCCTTGATAGTCACCCCCATCCCAAGGTTGAGTAATTTCCAATATAACATGGCATTCTCCAGAAACGTATATAAATAGTTCAAGTTCATCACTCATGTATTCTTTCCGTACCTCCTTGTTAACTGCCTACTATGTGCCAGGCATTAACTGGGCACTAAAGATAGAATGAGATCTAAGAGTCCTACTACTCACAGCATCTCCCTCTGGTGAGACATTCAGATCCATACTCAGATAACAGTAGTGTGATTCAATAAGGCACAATGGCAGTGCTCTGGGGACACACAGAAAAGGGTCCCTGATATGTAGAAAGAAGGGAAATGGGTAAAGAGAGAAATAAGCAAAGGAGATTCAGCTGGAGAAATGGTCAGAGAGGCAGCAGGGAAAGGCGCTTAACACAATGCTGTTTTCTAGCCCAGTTGTTGAGCTAAGAGTACGATAGACTAATATGGGACTTTCTGGTTTAAGAGCACATCCACGGACTCACACACACACGTGCTTGCGCTGTGCAAAGAGTAGTGTGAGGTTGTCTTTAAGGGCAAGGAAGCCCAGAGGAACGGAGAGAAGAGGCAGGTGGGATCTGGATCCTTGGAGCTCACCGAGGATAGCGGAGAGGTGAGAAACAGCCAGCCTAACTGGTTGGAGGTCTCCGCTTACAGGTGGGTTTTTCCTTTGTGTTTATCTCTATTTTCTGAGTTTTATGCCTTAAACTTGTGTTGCTCTGGTGTCATTCCTTAAAAGGCATTTTTATCAACATGCAAATCAAAACCACAATGAGGTTATCACCTCGCATCTGTCAGAATGGCTAAAAATCAAAAACACAAGAAACAACAGGTGTTGGCAAGGATGGGGAGAGAGAGGAACCCTTGTGCCCTGTTGGTGGGAATGCAAAGTGGTGCAGCCATGGTGGAAAACAGTGTGGAGGTTCCTCAAAAAGTTACAAATAGAAACACCATAGGATACAGTATTTCCAATAGTGGGTATTTATCCAAAGAAAACAAACAAGCTAATTTGAAAAGATACATGCACGAGGACGTTTATTGCAGCATTATTTACAATAGCCAAGATATGGAAGCAGCCCAAGTGTCTATCCATAGATGAATGGATAAAGATGTGGTGTATACACAATGGAGTATTACTCAGCCATAAAAAAGAGTGAGAGCTTACCATCTGCAACAACATGGATGGATCTAGAGCATATTATACTAAGTGAAATCAGTCAGAGAAAGACAAATACCGTATGATTTCGCTCATCCACTGAATTTACGAAACAAAACAAATGAAGAAAGGAAAAAGAGACAAACCAAAACCCAGACTCTTAGATGTACAGAACAGACCAGAAGACAAGTGGTTGGGCAGGTGGGGGAAATAGGTAATGGAAATTAAGGGTACACCGAATCATGAGAGCACTGAGTAATGTATAGAACTATTGAATCACTGTGTTGTACATTTGAAACTAACATAACCCTCTCTGTTACTTACACTGGAATTAAAAAAAAAATTTAAGGTATTTTTATGAGACAGAGAAAGGCTATCTATACAAATGTCCCAGATTAAAGGGGGGTAGAGACATGTAACCGGCTGCACAGCCTGACCCTAGGCTGTGTCCCAGAGCAGAGGGGGAAATGCTGTGAAGGTCAGAGCCAGGTCAGCCGACGGAGCTGGATTAAACTATTGGATCCTGTTGAATTCATGCAGTTGGTCACTGTGCTGTAGTTATACAAGGGAATACCCTTATTCTTAGGAAATACCGGTATTAAGGATCATGATGTATGTACCTTATTCTCAAGTGGTCAAAGTATTTTTTGCATATATTGACTGCAAAGCTTACCTATTTAGAGAGAGAGAATGAGAGAGAGTGCAAATGCCAAATGATGAAGCAAATAAGGTAAAAGTCGACCACAGATGAAATCAGGCGAAGGATATACACGCGTGCTCTCTGTGTTATTTTCGTTCTGGCCACTTCTCCAGAGAAGTTTGAGATTATTCTCAAAAAGCACTTTGACACATCATCACTGTGGTCCTCACAGCTAAGTAACACAGCCTTACTTATTATCCCCACGATACACGTGAAGGCGCCACGAGGACATATGCAGAGTCACACAGCCAGTAGGTGACAGGCTGAGGAGCAGAGCCCAGGGTTTCATGACACAAAGCTTGTGTGCACCTCCTCAGTCTACTCAGACAGCCACATAGCTGACTTTATTTAGGTGCATGGGAAGGGGGATTGGTTTTTTTGGAGAACTTTTGCCAATGACACACACAGTGCCTCAGGTCTGCCCTGGGGGAGGCATCATTCGCCATCTGTATCAACCCTCTCCATCTCTCTGTGGGCAGCCTCCCACTGGCCGGACATCCTGCACTCTCCTCCCATCTGTGGAACTTCTGTCCCATGCAGACAGACTCCCTTACACGGTTCATCTCTCTCTAAATGTCCTTTTGTGCTCATCACCTTACAGGAAACCCGACTCTGCTGAGAGGGCATGGCTCCCTTGCCTCTGTCCCTCGTGCAGACCTCAGGGTCGGGATTTAGGTCTGAATTTTCCTTACCCCCCAGTGTCTGCTCTCCCCTCTAAGTTCTCCACCTTGTGTAAAAATCGTTGCTCTTCCGAGACTTGATCGGTTTGGCTAAATCATTGTATGCCAACCTCCTCATCTTTTTCAGAGTGGCTGGTTGGCCACTTCCCCTCATTTTCTAAAGTTTGACATCTGGTTTACCATATTCCTCTTCTGCAAATCCTACCATTATTATTCATGACATCAGTCTTCCACACATGGCATGTCCAAAGCTCTGGCCTTTTCCTCGACCACCTCTTCTCCAGTGACATGTATCTTCACTGCCCTTCCTCTACTCGCCCCAGACCTTCCTATTGGACAAACCACTTGTTCCAGGCAGGGATATTGGTTGTAAACAACAGAAATCAATCTCATCCACTAAAACAGATGGACCTGCCACTCATCCACTAAAACAGTGTACAGAGTGACAGGGAAAACCAGAACACCAAGTCAGAAAACTGTCAGGGCTCAAGCAGTTCTGGACAGCCAGGAGCACAGGCTGGCCCCTGGTCCTGGGACCCAAATCATAGACCATTGCCCTGTAACTGGCATTGCTGGCCCCCCCGTAAGCACACCACTGGACTTAGCTCTACACTCACTCAAGTAATCACCCACTGTCCCCTCTTCTTGACTGCCCTCCTTCAAGAGTAAGGGTCTGGGTGAGAGTTCTTGATTATCCAAGCATAGCTCATGTGTACACTCCTTCCTAACTCTAGGGACCTGGGAAGAGAAAAATGTCTTCCGACTGTGCAGCCTCCCCTGTAAGGACAGGGCTGTGTTATGGACTGGATGCGTGTATCCCGCAATGATTAGTGCCCATATTAGAAAAGGAAGAGAGAAAGATCTCCCATGCTTGGGCACCAAGGAAAAACCACATGAGCACACACATACAGCAAGAAGGCAGCAGTCTGAACGCCAGAAAGAAGGTTCCCACCAGAACATGACCGTGCCAGCAGCTTGACCTCGACTTCCAGCCTCCAGGACTGGGAGGAAATAAATATCTGTTGTTTAAGCCACTGAGTCCATGGTATTTTGTTGTAGCTGAATGAGCAGAATAAGGCAAGCAGAGTAAGTCCCACGTCTGTGATTATCCTAAATGGGAAGAGCATAGGCTACTGAGAAACCAAAATCAACAACGTCCCACACTGTACGTCTGCTGTCTGCTTGGCGACCCTGCATTTTCTCGTACTCTTCTCATGATTACCTTTCAAAACAAAGCTCTCCCCTTGCTACTTGCCACTCATTTTTATATGTTGAAAACTCATTCACTCCCCCACTGCCCAACCAAGGAGACATCGCGCACATCCCTCCTAGAGGCTAAAGCGTCCGGCTCTGAGTCCAGGGTTTCTGGACAATGTCTGCTCCCCCTGATTCTCCCTTGATCCAGTCTCAATATTTTGAAACTGTAAACCATTACAACCTATAAACAATAGTGTGAGGGGGAAACAAATGGATGGCATGAAAGAAATAGCAGTTAAAATTTATGTTTGTATGTGTATGTTTATATGTATATACTTTGTGTGTGGATATGTTATATATATTATAATATTAACTTAAATTTATATCAATATATTAATATAAATATATAGTTGTTAATATATAATATGAATATATTTATATTAATTATAAATTTATATCAATTTTATTAACCTATAATAATATATTAATTTATATTAATCTATACTACTAATTTATATTAATAACATATTATATTTATATATATATATACATATATGTATATATATATATATATAAAATAATATCAAAGAAGTCCATGACCTTTGTATTGCAACTGGTTTCAGGGCCACAGTTGATACATGCAACTCTCTCCAATATCCTATGCTTTCCTTGTTCCCTAGACCTTCAGACCCCACCATGGTGACTGGAAATGTTTGCCTAGTGAGATGACGCCAACCTTCCTTCCCAGAGGATATGAGCCCTTCGTGGTCTTACTCATTAGCATCGTGGGAGTGGCTGAACTAAGAGACACCCAGGGGAACACCTGTGTTCTATTTATAACTCTTCCCATTCGGCTGCTTAAATCAACACTCTTTCCTCTTGGTGGGGTTAAGGTTCTCAGCCAACACTCTAGTGCCCATTTTTGCTGATGGGTTGAATGGCATGAGGAGCTCCATGGGACTCCAAGATGGCAAAGCAAGATTTTTGCTAGTGAATCATTAGGTTTAATTGTGTCATGTTCCCCCTCAATTCTAGACCTTGTAATGTACCTTTGTAATATTCCTGAAAGGCTATATTAGAAACTTGTTCTGAGCATATTCTTTATTCTGCAAGGCTTCATCCCCTCCAAGGAAGGTATTATTTCTTAGTTGGATCAGGAGACTGGTTACACACACACACACACACACACACACACACACACACACACTATAATATACAATGACATGTACAGGTAATTAGCAGAAGTGTTACTAGCAGAGAAAAGAAATTAAAATTCAGAATGTATCTCTTCCACTGAGAAGGAATTTATGTCTCTCCATGGTGGAAGGGGGTTGATGGAACCAACCAGCCACCAGGTGCCAAGATGGTCCTCCAAGATACTATACTAAAGGCTTGGAGTTAGTTGTTGCTGTTGAAAGTTGGCCACTCAGCAATGGGACAGCCAAATAAGCTTACGCAAAGAGGGACCCATGTTGTCAGGCCCATGTGTGGCCCCGGGGAAGGAGGCTGGTGGATGGGTATTCCCAGACTGAGTCAGTTTTCCCTCCTGATTAGTGAGAAGTCACTATGTGGTGGCTTTCATATGAGATTCAGATATTTTTGCATTCTGGGGCCATTCCAAAATTTCCACAGACCTCTTTCCTGAGAGTCTTTGTCACTGATGCTCTAGTATTGCTTCTTCCAAGTCCCTGACCAACTGATCAAACCATTAACCACTGCCCATGAGCAAGTATAAATACTCAAGTCAAGCTTGCTCCTCTTACAGATAAAATGGCGAAGAAGACGGGCTGTTAAATTGTGTTTGCTGAGCCAGTTTTCCTTCTATGTTTTTTCAGGACCATTCTTGAGTAAGCCTAACATCGTATCAGTTAGTGTGGGCCATTGTTAGGATGCCACACAGAGCCATCCAAAACACAGGCTTAATTTTTCTTCCTCAGTCAAGTGGCATAGGGAGCCATCTATGAAGGCACAGGTGTGGGTTGAGGGAAAGGCAGACCCTGTGCTGATATGTGTTACACCTGCATAGCTCAGAGCACCTGGGCTTCTCATTTTTTTTCTCCTGAGAGAGAGAGAGAGAGAGAGAGAGAGAGAGAGAGAGATTGCACAGGCAGGGGAGGAGCAGAGAGAGCGGGAGAGAGAATCCCGAGCAGGCTCACACTCTCAGCGTAGAGCCTGAGATGGGGCTGTATCACATGAACCGTGAGATCATGACCTGAGCCAAAATCAAGAGTCAGACACTTAACCAACTGATCCACTCAGGTGCCCCTGGGCTTCCCACATTAAAGGGTGTATAGGATACCTAATTGATATATGTGTCCATGTGCGTATTTTCCATACATGTATGTATATAATTCTTACACGCATGCCTGTATTATCCCAAATCTTGTAAGCTTTTGGAAGGGCAGCCACCTTTCTATCATTCTTTCTATCATTCCCAGCCACCGTCTTTAGCATCCAACACAATGCCTAGTCATAGTTGTGTGGTTGTTATATTTGACAAATAAAAATACAGGACATCCTGTTAAATTTGAATTGCAGGCAAATGATAAATTATTTTTAGTATGAATACATCCTGTGTGATATTTAGGACCTCTTTATACTAAAAAATGTGTTATTCACCTGAAATTCAAATTAACCTGGCTTCCTGTATTGTATCTGGAAACCTTAAGAGTAGGTTCTCAATAAATATTTGTTGCATTCATGAATAAATAAATGAAGGAAATAATGAGATTTACCTAGGACTTTCATATGTCCTCCTCATCTCTTTGGACTTTTCTGTAGCTACATGATAGATTGAAGTGCCAACCTTTTCTCTCTGCAGCTGTTACAGATGGCCACCTCTACCCCAATGGAAAGTCATCCTAGTGGAGCCAGAGAACATAAAATGTCAGGGTTCAAGTGTGAGATGGGGAAGTTGGGGGAGAATCGCTGTGAAACCAATGGTTTCTCCTTTGTGTAGTCTACCTGTGGGCACAGGGGTTGGGAGGGAGTCTGAGAGTTGATCCTGAAAAGATGATGCTTATTTTCTGACCTGGTTGAATACTGGGCTCAGAGAAATGATAGAATTCCTGGATAGATCAAGAGATCCAAGAACAGAGGAAACTGCTTTCCAGCTCTCTGTCCATTTCCCTGGGAGACTGGATCCATCAGCTATTGCTAAGTAACAAATAGTCTCAGAATCTTTTGACATATGGCACTGGGCATCTATTTTTGCTCATAGGTTTGCAGATTGGTTATGGTGTCCCTGTTTCAGACTGCAGGTTTCCTTCATGGGTTGTAGTCAGGAGCCCGGGCCGGGGGACAGTGACTCATGGCAGGATCAGGAACGTCCCAGAATGATGAGCAGAAGTGTGCAATGACTCTTCAGGCCTGGATTCAGAACTCAGACACTGCCTACATGCCATTTGGCCAAAACAATACAGGGCCAAGCTCAACTCAACATCAATGGTGAAGAGGTAACCTCCTTGTACTCCTTGTATGGGGTGACAGCTCACTGGATAATAACTGAATTTCCCACCAGGACTGTAAACTCTATGAGAGTCACACAGGGTGTTGAAATGGAAGAGGTAAGGCCGCCTCTCTGAGACCTTGAATCCTCTCCTGAATAGAAGGAGCAGAAATATCGTACGTGCTCACAAATATTTGCAACGTCTTGGCAGCTCTCCCATAGGCCGTGGGCTACCTAGCACCCGCGTGCGCACGTTAGGTGTAACAGTCGCCAGTTGCTGAAGGCTTGACGGGTGCCATTTTTTGGTCTCAGTTAATCCTTCCAATCATCTAATAACATAGAGAGTATTCTTTCTGATTGGTATGTAAGAAGGCTGAGGCTGGTAAGTAGAGTAATTAGCCCAGGGAGCCCGGTGAGAGCAGAAGAGCTGGTGTCAGAACCCCGGTGAGTCTGGGTACAAGGCCTGTGCCTTTTCACTGCTCTGCCCGGTGGTATGTGAATTCCAGTCTCCTCTCCTTCACAGTCGTTCTCTTGTGTCTTCTTCCAGGGGCTGCTGAGAGTGCTCAGGAATCGGCTTCTAGCCACGGCTGTACAAAGTCCAGGAGGAGAGATTTATGGAGTGAATTAAGCAGCCTTCCAGGTAGGAGTTTGGTAAAGGATTCACAACCAAGACCAGTGGGGTCCAGAAAAAGTCTCTGCCAAGAGGTTTTGAGAACGCACAGCTTGCCTGCCTCCAGCAAAGAGCCCACGGGGTCCTGAAGAAGGGGAAGAGCACTAGAGCCCTGGGGCCTGGCCCCAGACAGGGATGGCGGGCTCCAGCCACGGCCTTTGAGATTGACCACCTCCAGCAACACTCTGTTTATCAGGCTCCTGCCTCTGCACTTGGCTTTGTTAGCCACTGCTGAGTCAGGAGGGGGAGTATTTAATTAAAATCACTGTAGTGCTGCGAAATGAGAGATTGGGAAGATGGCCAAGCTCTGCAGCCATTCCCACTAGCTTGGCCTTCTGTGTGGAGCCCCACTGCCAGGCCTGGGGCCTGTGACTGTCCCTCTGACCACTCTCCTGTGAGAGGCATGGCCTCCAACCTTCAGAGGGGGGCGCTGGAGCTCGTAGAGCTCCACGTGGATGGAGGATGCGCAGCTTCTGTTTTATCCAATAATCATGTGCAGAGGCTGGTGGCAGTGGTGGGAAGCAGGGGTGTGACGTTACCGGCTTGCATCATGGACCAAACCCTACTTCCAAGGAGTGACGTGCGTGGGGTCAGACGTGGATGGAGAACCAAAGTACCCTTTCATTAGGACGTAGCTGGGACTGCGGCCCAGACACCGCCGATGGGCTCTCTGGGAAGCTGGGCCCGAGCAGGTGGCCTAGGCTAATGTGAAAGGGTGCTGCTCGCTTCCTGGGCCCAAGAATCTGGGACTCGGTGATTGCACAGCAAGCCTGTGGGAGAGGCGAGAGTGCCTGGGTATGTGTGTCCTGGAAGAGAGGAGAGAACTGAGCTGGGGGATGTGTTCAGGGAACCAGCCAACTAAGGTAACTGAATGAGTGTAAGATGGGGAAGAGGCTCGAACCATAAGGTGTCACTCTGCAATGTGCCGGACACGCGGGCTGCCCGAAGTATGAGCTGTGTGTGTGGAATACAAGGCAGAGAAGGAGGTGGGGCAGTGAGGGGCAGGAAGTTCCAATCCCTTCCCTCCACTGCTGGCCCACACCTGCCGTGCTCCAGACCGCAGGTCCACTCTGAGCGCTCAAATGTGAATAAAGCCCAACATCTGCCTTCAAGCAACTGACTTTCTATCACAGGAGATAGATGCTTTTTCAAGTCGTGATGAAAAACCTCATGGTTTGGGGAAGATTGCCCTCATCTCCTTTCTGTACTGGTTCCCTCCTCTCCTACCTGCTTAGCTGAGAGAGTGCTGGTAAGAGGTACTCAATACTCAAGGCTCAGGACTTATGCACAGGACTGATGGGAATAATTCTGACCCCCAAGGGGAGGCAAGAAACCAGCCAGCAGTTACCTTGATGCTTTTGTACATTTCTAATCCTGAAGAGCTTGTTGTTAAACTGCTTCTTGAGTCTAACCAGCCTTAAGATTGTGCATAGACTATTTCCGGGAGGGTCTATCCCCAGATGTTCCTCTTTCTTCTCCCAAATCCACTCATCCTCAGCTTGTGCCAACTGGTTGGAATAAAAAAGAAAGAGAGATGGCTTTTGCAGGAAAACAAAAGGGTCCTGTGCAAAGGTCCTGGGGCTTGAATGTTAAGTATCCTCATGACTCTTTCAGCTAAGGGTGGATTTGGGGGGATGGTCCTCCTTGGTGCTCAGACTGCATCCTGAGTCTAACTTCCTAACATTCATTGTGGTCTACTGTTACGTTGTCCTCCATGTCCATTTTTCCCACCTGGCTATGAGCTCCCATTTAGTACCTGGTGGAAAGTACATGTTCAATGGGTACCTGTTGAAGCAATGTAAGGTTGATAGAGTTACAAGTGGGTCCAAGTAATAAGAAGCATAGAGGAGGCGGGACCTTTCTGCTATGGTAAGAAAAATCCAGAAAGCTTCCTAGAGGAAGTGACTTTTGAGCTGGGCTCAGTACCTCCAGTATTTACTAACTGACCTTAGGAACCTCAATCCTTTCATTTGTAAAATGGAAATCATAAGTTCGGGGTGGGGGGTGGTAATTCAATACAAATGTGAGAATCTAGGGCAGAACCTGGTATACGGTAGACGCTCAAAACCATGATAGTTTTTATTAAAAATGTATACATTACAAGGTATTCAACGTAACACAGGGTGTGCTGGGTAGAGGAGGTGGGACACGATGAAAACAGGGTCTAGAAAGGTGGCTTGAGTCCTGTTGACAGAGGTTACCCGGCCAACCCAAAGAATTTGGCCTCGTTTCTGGAAACAGGCTCGTGGTACCAGTGTGAGGTTCTGAGCACAGTCTCTGTGGCCAAATTCTAGCTCTGGCTTGATCTCTTGGTAGCTGTGTGAATGGAGCACTCTACTTAAGCCTTGTAAACCTCAGTTTCTTCATCAATAAAATGGAGATAATAAAAGTGTACTGATTCTCTAGAGCTGCTGTAACAAGCTATCACCAGCTTGGTGACTAGAACCAACATATTTATTCTCTCACAGTTAAGGAGGCCAGAAATCTGAAATCAAAGTGTTGGCAGAATCGTGCTTCCTCTGAGAAGCTCTGGAGGAGAATCCTTCCCTACATCTTCCAGGTGATTTCAGGTGGCTCCAGGTGGCTCCTGGTGGCTCCTGGTGGCTCCTGGCTTGTGGCTGCAGAACCCAGATCTCTGCCTCTGTCCTCACATGGCCTCTCTTCTGTGTTTGGGTCTTTTCTGCTCTTTTAATAGTACTTGCAAGATTTAAGATCCACAGGGGTAATTCGGGGTGACCTCATCTCAAGGTCCTTAATCTGATCACGTCTGTAAAGACCCTCTGTTCAAGGTCACATTCACAGATTCTGGGAGGTGGACACATCTGTTTGGGGAGCCACCATTCAACCCATCACAAAGAGTGCGTGAAAATGAGACCTGCAAAGTTTCAGTAAACTTGACCGCGTGGAACTGCTGACACTCTCGTGCACGTGTTTTGCGCGTTTGGTGCGCACGAGAGTGTCAGCAGTTTCACACGGTAAAGGAAATTTTCAACTTTGAATGTTTGTGGGCCCTGCTCCTGGGCTGCCAGAAAAGCTATACCTTAACTTTTAACCAAGGTCAAAATGACTCGGTAAGACCTCCCAGCACGGGCTCTGTCTCTGCCCTGAGCACACACTGTACATCTGGGAAGAACAAAAGAACAACGCTCCCAAAAGGAGCGTTCCAAACCTAAAGATGAGGAAAACAAAAAAGACCTCCCTGGCTCCCGTAAGATTAAAGTCACACAACTTTGCACACACAAAAAAACGTAAGTTAAAGCCTGTAGCTTTCTGCAATGCCTTTCGTCATGACGATTTGTAACTCTTTATGTAAAAAATATAGATATCCCGTGAGCACTCTCTTCTTTGTGAAGATTGTGTCTCCCGGACACCTGCCCTAATGGACTCGAATAAAAACACTTTTGCTTCCTCTTTAAAATGTTTAAAAAAGGCTTGTTCATGTGAGCGTCTACCTGCTAATGGAATACAGGTCATGGTGGATGCGTCTCTGGGAATTCTGCTGCATAGTCCACAGATAGGCACTATCCTAGGGTCCGTTCCTAGACCACATTGGCTGGTTGTTTCCATTGTTGCTTGGCCTTCCTTCTCTTCCCAATGGCCATCTCACTTTCTAGTTATTCTTCACGGTGCCTGATTGCCTGGTCTGCATCTTTGGTCAGTCATGACGACATCCCCAGGCCCGTACCAATATTTGAATTCAGGCACTAACAAACATCACCGGGGAGGCATGGGAAGAAGGTGGGTTCAAGAAGACCTGCATGAATTCCAGCCCTGTAACCTTTCTGTGCCTCAGTTTCCTCACCAGGAAAATGGACACCTTATTCCAACCTTGAAGACGATTGCAAGGAACAAACTGAAATTATCTGCTATGTCACTTCAGATTCAGTCTTGTGCCTCTTAATCCACTTACCCACAGTGTGTCTATTTTTAAATATACCCTTCCAGAGAATATCATTCAGGCTTTCAATTCATTGGGGGAAAAAATCCCAGGATTTCATCAGGTTAAAACCAATATTTCATCTGTTTAATGTTTTGTTAAGATTGATAATATATTTCTTTTTCTTGAAGTTTATTTATTTATTTTGAGAGAAAGAGAGAGGGGGAAAAAACAGGAGTGGGGGAGGGACAGAGAGAGAGGGAGAGACAGAATCCCAAGCAGGCTCTACAGGGTCAGTGCAGACCCCAACACGGGGCTCGATCTCATGAACGGCGAGATCATGACCTGAGTTGCCATCAAGAATTGGATGCTTAGGGGTGCCTGGGTGGTTCAGTCGATTAAGCATCCAACTCTTGGTTTTGGCTCAGATCATGATCTCAGAGTTTTGTGGGTTCAAGGCCCCCCCATTGGGCTCTGAGCGCTGACAGAGCAAAGCCTGCTTGGGATTCTCTCTGTCTCCGTCTCTCTCTGCCCCTCCCCAACTTGGCTATCTCTGTGTCTGTCAAAATAAATAAATAAACTCAAAAAAAAAAAAAAAAAGAAAGAAAGAAAGAAAGAAATTGGACCCTTAACCAACTGAGCCCCCACGTGCCCTGACAAGCTATTTCTATCTGCTTTTTTTTTTATTAATCACCAAAGAGAAAAAATTCCCATAGTATTGTGAGTTTAGCTTACCCTATTTATCCAGAAGTGAGATAAGTAAATAAGGTAGCAAATTGGACACTAAACCACTGGTCAAAATCACAGCAGTTGCCTCTGGACACCTTGTGTTTGGACATATTGACATTTCATTTAAGCCTTAAGTGGCTCATCTCTTAAGTGAAAGTACAAATAAATACTATACTTACTGAGCTTAAAAAAATGCCATTTCCTTCTCTTCTTCACTGCTGGACAAAACGGTGTGCCACTAGAGTTCCCCGGGAGAAAAATGAACCATTCTCAACAAGGAAAGTAGAGTGTGCTGCTTTGTCTATAATCTGCAATCTGTGCGTCAACGGTATGAGAGCTTTTAATTCCTGGTTGGACTACAGTAGAAGCAAGAGCAATTAGACGTCCATTTTCCTTATTCTCTGTGTTGGAGGTTTGGGGAGGGCTATGCCACCGAGGAGCGCTTCTCTGATTTCAGAAACACAGTTCCCACAAAGGACAGCTCTTCAGTAGAAGCTGGAAAGCACTTTAGCCTTGTGGCTTTTTCACCCCTTGAGTGTTTTTGTTTTATTTTTATTTTACATTTATTTGTTATTTTATTTTTATTTTTTAAATATGAAATGTATTGTCAGGTTGGTTTCCATGCAACACCCAGGGCTCCTCCCGACAGGTGCCCTCCTCCATGCCCATCACCCACCCTCCCCTCCCTCCCAGCCCCCATCAACCCTCAGTTTATTCTCAGTTTTTAAGTCTCTTATGCTTTCGCTCCCTCCCTCTCTGACTTTTTTTTTCTTTCCGTTTTATTTTTTTTTTAAGTTTATTTATTTTTGTGAGACAGAGAGACAGAGCGTGAGTGGGAGAGGGGCAGAGAGAGAGGGAGACACAGGATCCCAAGCAGGCTCCAGGCTCTGACCCAACACGGGGCTCAAACTCACTAACTGCCAGATCATAACCTGAGCTGAAGTAGGATGCTTAACCGACTGAGCCACCCAGGCACCCCTCATTTTTTACTTTTAAGTGTGGTTTGGATAAGATATAAAAACCAGTGGCTCTCAAAACTGGCCTGTGAATCAGAATCACCTGGGGAGATATTTTACTTTTAATTAAGCTTTTATGGAAGTTTTCTGCCATATCACATACAGGCAGAAAATTGTAGCAGTTGGGGGGGGCGCGGTTCACAAAGTGAACACACCCATATAACCAGTTGGGTTGAGAAATGGCACATTGGGAGCTCCCTGGGAGCTTTCTAAAGCCCATATTCCCAGGTCCTAAGAGTGGCTCACTGAATGAAAAGCTCTAGGGTATGAACCAAGGATCATTGTTTTTAACAGGCTCCCAGGTATATCTGACCCAGCCAGACTGACATTATCATTTGGATGCCTCCGAGGTAGACAGGAATTTGTTGTTGTTCGACCAAACAAAAAGGGTCTGATCATCTCTATGGAAAGGGACTCTGGGCACCACATCAGATGTGTTAGCCTGAGGCTTGGTGTGTCAGAATCGATGTCGATGTCGGCATGGAGTAACTAGGCCACAGGGAAGTGGCTCCTTCCCAGGCTGGCCATTCTGCTCAGAGCTTTCTGTGTGTTCTTTCCAAACCCGTGATGGCCCTGCGATGGTTGTATTATACTCTCACTTTGCCGATGAGAAGCTCAGAACGGTAAAAGAAGGTGCCTGTCATCACACAGCCAGTGTTGGGTTGAAAACTCAAGTCAGTCAGATGTAGAAACCCACAGTCTTTCCACATCCTTTGTCATCTTAAGATTAAAACCAGTTCCAACACAACCAACAAACAACTGAATCTGTGCTGGGGGACATGGTGCCTGGCACCAGTTCGCATCAAATTTGTCAAGTATTGCCTCAATTCCAACACAGGCCAGTTCTAATTGCACCGTGGAGGTTCTAGAAAAAACTTGGATAACCCTACCATTAAAAAAATGTATTTATTTATTTTTTGAGAGAGAGAGAGAGAGAGAGAACAAGGGAGCGGCAGAGAGAGAGAGAGAGAGAGAGAATCCCAAGTAGTCTCCTGGCTATCAGTGCAGAGCCCCACATGGGCTCAATCCCATGAACCATGAGGTGACCTGAGCCGAAATCAAGAGTCAGATGCTCAACTGGTTGAGCCACCCAGGCACCCTGCTGTCATTCTTTGTGATCAGACAAAAATGGTTCTTCATATATAGCATTGACACAGTGATACCTTCATTCTAAAAAGAAGCTTCAGGGAGGGGGGGAACACCTGGGTGGCTCAATCAGCTAAGTGTCTCACTTTTGATTTCAGCTCTGGTTGTGATCTCACAGTTGTGGGATTCAGCCCCCCATGGGGCCCTGTGCTGGGCACGGAATCTGCTTGAGATGCTCTCTCCCTGTCCCTCTCCCCTTCTGCCATTTGCATGTGTGTGTTCTTTCTTTCTCAAATTAATAATAATAAATAGATAGATAGAAAAATTAATTAATTAATTTTTTAAAAGATAGTTTTGGTCATATGGAAATGCAAGGAGCGACAAATATTTTTTTATTGATTTAGAAATTTTGTTATAGGTAGATCTTGTTGGGAAAAAAAAAAACACCAGTGATCTCCTAGGGCTTACAAGTGTTACATAAATTTCCCCTCGGATGTGTCTAATTTTGTGGTTAATTGTTGGCACAGGCAGAATCAATATTCTATAAAACTGTGTCCTGTGGAATCCACATTAGGCTCTCCATGACTCCCTCTCCTATTTTATTTTATTTTATTTTATTTTATTTTATTTTATTTTATTTTATTTTATTTTATTTTATTTTATCTTATTGTGCCTTTAGTTTTCATGTCTTGGGGCTGGGAGGTGCTAGTGACTTCCATGTGACATGCATACTTTCATAAAAAAAAAAATAGGGGGTGTGATAGTGAAAAGCTGTGACAGAGACGGGAAATGACTGAGGCCAGAAGACAGGTCCAATCAACCTCGAGTGAGGATCTTGCTGCTATTGTGATACTCACTAAATTATGTGCAAATATATCATAGTTCCCTTTAATGGGCGTTCTGGGCATGGGCTCTCATGCACTTGGAGTATCGGTTATCTAGTTTAGGAAGCTCAAAGCGAGGACTGATAAAGGGAGTTATTCATGGGATCACATGAAAATGAGTTATTCATGGGATCACATGACATTTCTCCTTTAGATAATAGATCTCAACTGGAGTCATTTTGCATGCCCCCCCCCCCCCGACCCGGGGATATTTGGCAATGTCTAGAGACTTTTGGTTGTCCCAGCTGGGGGATCAGTGGGGTGGGGGGAGAGTGGATGTACTGACATCTATTGGGTAGAGGCCAGGGATACTGCTAAACATTTTACACAAGGCAGCCCCCCCTCCCCCAATTATCCAGTCCAAATTATCAGTGGTGCCAAACTTCAGAAACCCTGGTAGGAAATGGTAATAAATCTCACACAGAGACCAGCTTTTCTGTAAAAACAATGGGAAAAACTAAGTTATTTCTACTTGGATTGAATAACACGGTACTAAGGAGACCATGTATTTGACGGGGCTTGCTTGGATTCTAAATTAGTTCCCCTCAGGGCTATATGGGAAACTGGAGCTAAGAGAAAACCACTTCCTCTTTGGGATTCGGGTTATTAAGCCTCTCTAATCTCTACCCCCCAGCTCTCTCCCCTCCCAGCCAACTCTCCTCTGAGGGTGGAATTTGCTATTCTAATGAGAAATAGCACACAAACTAAAAAAAATGATAGCAATGCAAAACGTATCTCTCTTGAGCAAAGTTAATTTAGGTGTATAAAATCTCAATTGAAATACTGTCAGTTTTTGTTGTTGTTAGAATCCCGACTTTGAATAAACGTGGCTGCCATGGTGCCCCTAGGAGAGAGTTGCTAAGGAAACCAAAAGCCAACCCCACAGCCAATGTTCTTCATCCCCATGGAATAACATTATGGCCCATCAGTCATTTTGAGAGTTAGAGACACCCCAGCAAACAAAATGACAAGTATCTGTTTATCCCAGGAGAATAGTTTCAGGAAACAGATCTACCCAACACCATCAGAAGATTATCTAACGACCCCTCCCGCTAATGAGACAGAAAATGGATGTCGCTCAAAGAAATGCTACCTCAGAATACCTCAGAATAAAGAAATCCAAGTCTTTAACATAGTGATTATACAAACGCAAAGTATATTTTCTGATAGCTTGAGTTATAGCTAAGGTGAGTTATATCTGCATGCAAGTGATTATTGCTGGGGGCACAATGCATTCACTTAAACACAACCTTCGTACAGTTGCTAGAAAAGCTAGCAGAAATTCCCTGAAACTCTTCTACATCAGCACAGGAAGTTTGCTTGTTTGTTTGTTTGTTTGTTTGTTTGTTTTGGCTATTCTTTACCAGTATGATTACATCTGGAATACCACAACAAAAGTTAGAGAGGGAGGAAGCCAAACCATAAGAGACTCTTAAAAACTGAGAATAAACTGAGGGTTGATGGGGGGTGGGAGGGAGGGGAGGGTGGGTGATGGGCATTGAGGAGGGCACCTGTCGGGAGGAACCCTGGGTGTTGTATGTGTTGTATGGAAACCAATTTGACAATAAAGTTCATATTAAGAAAAAATAAATGATACCATAAAGAAAAAAAAAATGGAACACCACAACAGACAATAGCTAAGGAGAGTTTTCTGTCAATGTGATCAGGAATAAATGCTGTAGAAGGAAGAGTTGTCAGGAATTGGGATAGTTCATCTAATAGAGAAATAGGAGAATGAGATCTGTCTCCTAATGCCTCCAGAATTCCCCTTCCTGGGAGCCCGTGGCCCCACCTGAATCTGGACCACCCTAAGCCATATGCGGAGGTGTTTTAGGTTTCTGTAGAGAGGGCTCTCCAGCCCCCCTCCATAGCAGCGCCCCTGTTAATTCCTTTTGCGTTCACACCCACTAGCCCTGCGCGTGTTGTTTCTTGTCCTCCTGATATGGACACACTGCACTCTGGGCCAAGCACCCCCAGTAGGGTCCCGGACTCCCTCTCCATGCCCGCCCACCAGCCTTGACCTGGGAGCCACTTCTGTTCACCCATTGACGAGTGCGCCAGCTGGGGCTCCTGCAAGCCAGCGAGCTCTTTGGCCACCCACTGGCCTGCAACCACAGCTTCTCCAATGAGATGAGAACCTCTTCTAAATTTGTCCTTCTTAGAGCATTCCCCCTAGCCCCAGGGTATCCTTTAGACATTTCCTCCCAGCCCCCGCCATCTTTATAGTTACTCTGCTGTCATAGCTGAATGATCACTTATATTATATGTGCTCTATCTAAATTACTTTGTGATGTCTGTCTTCTGGTTAGACCCAGACTGATACATCTCTTTCCACACCCCTTGCCCAGAATTTGTGTCAGATCACAAAAATAAATGCTGATTTCTTTCATTTTGTTAGCATGGGTGAAAACTAAAACTACGTCCACATTTTCCAGAGTGGCTGGTCTCTGGGAGATGAAAGTTGGATTTCTCTGAAGAGGCTTGAACGGAAGCAGGCACAAGTTTCCTTTTCTCCCTTCTGGAAACACCTACCCTCTCCATACAGGAAATAGCCCCTTGTTTCAAGAAACCACAGTGATCTGTAACCTAATATGCATCAGTGCCCCGGTGCTGTGTTCCTCAGGAAGGAAGAGCCACTTTCTCCTCCACCTGAGTGTTCATCCCCATCCTTCATACACACCTCTCCCCATCAGTGTGTGTGTTGTGTGTGTGTGTGCATGCGTGTGTGTGTAAAAGATACAAGTGCATAGTGCTCCCTATGTGTCAGCACTATTGCACCTCTTTATGTATCAACTCATTCAATCCTAGTTACCCTGTTAGGTGCTGTTAATCCTCCCATTTGCAAAGGAGGAAATCAAGGCCAAGAGAGCTTAGCTTGGCTTGCCCAACATAGCAAAGCCACTTGATATTTTTCAATTCACCTGGGCTCTGCTATTCAGGTTGATGGTATAGGTCTCCAAAATAAGGGAGGGTAAGAAGCTAATGAGCCAGTGACCCTAGGGAAGTATCTCTTCATTATACATGATTAATCATGGAAAAACGTAAATCATAAACAAGATGAGCTGTGCTCTCTCATCTGCTTTTAGCCTGCTGTGTTGGAGGAACGAAAATAAAGACCAAGCTGGGCTCTCCCTCTCCCTCCTCCCTTTCCTAGATATCCAGCCTCTCAGTTCACAGGAAAGACTGTAAGAGATTAAGAAGACTCCAGCCAGAGAGAAGGCCATCTGGAGAGACTGATTTACAGGCATAGCAAACAGAACCAGGGGATCAGAGGTAGGGTGACTATATAATTAATCAAAACTGGAATACTTTGGGGAGTGAAAGGGATGCTATTAATAATTACACTGGTACAAATCATGTAAGCCAGAACTGTCCTGGGCACACCTGGACATATGGCAACAGGTGCACCTGTCGGCAGGTAAGACCACCAGGGACCAGGCATGAACCAATGGGTCACTCAACTGAGGGGCTGATGAAGGGTTCGCTGGATGAGGTATGGGCAGAGATGTGAGAACCAACAAAGATGGTGATTACCAAGGGATCAGCACAGGCAGAAGAGTCACTGGCTCTTGATCAGCATGAGATAGAGCCATAGAAGAGGGGCTGCCTACAGAGCTGGCACTCAGAAGAAGGTAACCATTGCCACGATTGCTAGGAGGGAGGGAGGAAGCAAAGAAAAAATACTGTTTCATACTGTTTCCTCTCTCTCCTTTAGCCTTCTGATCTCCTGCTAGAGCTTCCCACTAGCCAGGGAAAACTGGAAGTCAAAGGAAAAAGTAGCCTAAATGGTTCAACTGCAAGGAAAGTAGGCTTCAGAGAAGGGCAAAGAAGGGCAGGGAATGGGTTTGGGAGCAGAGTCAAACACAGATGCCAAGCATTTTGTGACTAATTCAAGAATCCCCTTTTCTCATTCTATGTCAGCTATCAGAAGTCCCAACTCCCACTTCTCCATTACATTGACTCTAATACCTATAAAGATCAACACATGCCCTAATCTAACCCCATTGCCACCCCACAGCTCCTGGCCCCTTCCTCTGTGCTTCGAGAATTATGGGCAGCCATTAGCAAAGTCTTCCTCATCACCAGCCTCTCCTGTAATGTGCCCTTCATCTTTGTCCAAAAGAAACTTAGTTCTTTGTGGACTCTAATTTCTCTACAGATCTCTCAAGTAGTGGCTGCTTTCTTTCCCCTTCCCTCTACTCTGCAGACTGGTGGTGGGAGATTATATATATATATATCCTATATCCATCCTTGGATATATCTAAGGATATCTATATATCCTCCTTAGATAGGTGGTAGATAGATAGATAGGAGATAGATTACATAGGAGATAGATAGATAAATAGATATCGATAGATAGCGAGATAGATATGGAGATAGATAGACAGTAGATAGATGGATAGATAGATGACAGATAGAGAGATCGATGATAGATAATAGATAGATAGTAGAGAGATAGATAATAGATAGTAGACTGATAGATGATAGTTAGATACATAGATAGATATAGATAGGGAGCTAGATAGATAGATAGATAGATAGATAGATAGATAGATAGATAGACAGTACATAGATGGATAGTTAGATGATAGATAAATATAGATAGTAGAGAGATAGATAATAGATAGAAGATTGATAGATAGATGATAGATACATAGATAGATATAGTTAGGGAGATAGATAGATAGATAGATAGATAGATAGATAGATAGATGATTGATAGATGATAAATAGACAGATAAAGACTTCCTCTAAGGAAGATATAATATATATCGTTAGTCCTCATTGACACTTTACTATTCTTCCCTCTCCCTAACAACCCACAGTTTTGAAGACCACCCTTCAGACTCCACTATTTACTACCCACCATCTTGAAATCACTTCAAATGCTCTTCTCAGGTACTGTTTTTCATTCTTTGAAGATGTAAGCACTGAGCTTATGGCCACTCACTGCAACTGTTAGTATAATTCCAACAGTTACTGTAATCCCTGATTATTCCAATATTAACGAAGACCATCTTTCTAACACTCCAGAGTTTTAGTTTCTCAACTTTTGTCCTCAAATAACCAGTTTTCCATTTCCTTGATCACACCCTAGACTTTGTCATCATCAATTACAGTACCACCCCTACGATCTTACAGAAAACATCCCACTTTCTGACCATTACCTCCTATCTTTCCACTTTACCCCCTCAAGTACCCCACTCTCTGGACTCTTAGATCAATTTAGATCTACAGTCATTAACTTTATCATATTAAACAGTTGTACTGCCCTTCATCCCACATCATCATTACTTCCTTTCTCGCCTAATCTCGTTTCCATGGTCTGTGGTCATAACCATTCTCTTGCACACAACCCTCAACTCCCTTGGCTCTCTTTCCTTTATCATACTCACCTGATGTTTTAGCTCAGGCTACCATAACAAATACAATAGTCTGGGTGACTTAAACAACAGAAATCTATTTCTCACAGTTCTGGAGGCTGGGGAGTTCAAGACTAAGGTGCCAGCAAATTTAATTCTTGGTGAGAGCTTTCTTCCTGGCTTCCAGACAGCTGCCATCTCAGTGTGTGCTCATATGGCCTTTTCTTCATGCATGAGCATTAAGACGGAACTCTCTATCTTTTTCTTTTTATAGGACCACTAATCCTATCAGATTTGGAATCCCCACTTGTGACCTTATTTAACCTTAATTATCTCCTGAAAGCCCTTTCTCCAAATACAGTCTCATTGGAGATTAGGGTTCCAGCAACTAATTGTGGGGGGACACACTTCAGTTCATAGCAGCCAACACAACCTATGCCCTGTTTAAATCCAACATTACACCTATCTCATGTAGGTCAATGTTATACTGATTGATTTAACTTTAGATCCTCAACCACTAACCCGCAGTGGACCTTTAGTGTTTTCACTAATTCCACTGCATTTCCCTAATCCATTCACTTGTCTAGTCTCCTGGTTGACTATTTCCTTCTTCCCAAATCTTCATGGTCTCTTCTTTAATTTTCACTCCCAAATAGTTGCTTCGCTTCTTATTTCATTGTACATCATAAAAGCAATCAGAAAGTAATTTCCATACATTGCCATCACCATATCTATCTGCCAACATACACAAACATCTCACATTCTCTCGTTTCTTTGGACTGACTTCCTTTCTCCTTTCTCTCGCCAACTCCTCCTTTGGGGGTGTACCTGCTGTTTCCTCTCTGCCTTGCATCAGCAACCTCCCTCACTCTTCTTCATTAGTGCACAAACATTTTATATTTTCTCATATTAAAAAAAAATCCTCACTTGCCCCACATCCCTCTTCAGCTACTGTACCCATTTTTTCACCCCCTTTCCAGGAAAATTATCCTAGAATAAAGTCATCATCCTCATTTCCTTTTCTCCTACCTTCTCCCTAACCCAGTGGCATCCAGGTTTCATCCTTTTTCCACCCCAGAAATAGCTCTTGTCAAGGATGCCAATCACCTTCTCATCTCCAATTGCAGCAGGTAATTCTCAACATGCATCTTCTTCCATCAGTGTTTCAAGCAGTTGATTGCTCCCTCCCTCTCCAAGCACATTTTTATACTTTTCTACATACCACTCTGTTCTGCTACCTCACTGGAAATACTCCCTATAAATTTTAGAAATTTCCATGTCTCACTTCTTTTTAAAAATTTTTTAAGGTCTATGTATTTTGAGAGAGAGAGAGAGACAGAGTGCAAGTGGGGCAGGGGCAAAGAGAGACACAGATGGAGACACAGAAGCAGAAGCAGGTTCCAGGCTCTGAGCTGTCAGCACAGAGCCTGACGCGGGGCTTGAGCTCACAAGCCATGAGATCATGACCTGAGACGAAGTCGGACGCTTATCCAACTGAACCAACCAGGCGCCCCTCTTTTTTGCTAATTCTTAAACATACCACCCATGCTCACAGACCAGGGACTTTGCACTTGCTGTCCCTTCTTCCTGGGACACTCTTCCAGGCAGAGCTATATGGCTAACTGACACATTTCATTCAAGTCTCCCGCTTCCCTCCTATATTATCACATGCTGACACACTCTATTTTATTCTTTGTTTAGTATTTGTTCCTCCCACTAGAATATAGCCTTCTTGCTCGTAGTGGACCCTCAATAAGTGCATTTTTGAGGAATAAAGAATTGAAGATGATTGAAGAGAGCATGGAATTTGTATTCTCTCTCTTTCTCTCCCTCTGTGACTGCAGGTGAGCCAATAATTAGTCCAACAGCACCTGATAAACACATCTTTGAGACTGTGACTATTTCAACATTAGCATATTGTCTTGGCGAAAAGCACCCTTGTGGAGTAGTGACTCCTGAGGCAGAGTCACCTTCAAAGGAGTCATGAACTCACCTGACAAGACCCCAAACCTGTTTAAATTCTACTCTGCTCCTATGCCATCCATGCTTGCCTTTCTGTAGCTGAACATGGCTGGGGGAAAAAAATGCCACAATGACCACCTAACCTTAACATGTGTGACCCCTAATCTGAAAGGGACCCAAGGGCTAGTCTTTGATAACCAGCGAAGGAAGCAACTTTTGAAGTGCAACCTGAATTATGAACGGAATCCAGATATGCCAATCCCCAGGGAATAGCATTTGGGCAGAAGGAACAGTAAGAACAGAGGCCTTGAGGTCAGAACAAGCCCCGTGGGTTCAATGGAGAGAAAGAAGCAGTGAGCACAGGGCTGACGAAATGGGAGGGGCTGTCAGGGGCTAGATCACGCACAGGTTTGGAGACCCAAGTAAGGATGTTGGAGTTTCTTCCCATGGCACAGGGAAGACACTAGAGGGTTTCAAGCAAAAGAGTGATGGAGTTCTGGTTCCCAATTCTGTGTCACAAACCTCCCCTAAACTTAGTGTCTTGATACAGTGACCTCTTTCTTGGGCGGAGATCTGTAATGTGGGCAGGGCCTGGTGAAGTTGGCTGGCGTCTCCACCATTTGGTGTGGAGTCATCTGAGACTTGCTCACTCATGTCTGGTGGCTGATCCTGGATTTGGGACCTCAGCTGGATGACACCTGGCCCTTCTGTGTGTCTGCTTAGCTTCCTCAAAATATGGCGGCTGGATTACCAGGGCAGCATCCCGAGAAAGAGCCCAGTGGTAGTCTGTATTGCTTCTTCTAACTTAATCTTGGAAGTCTGCTGTGTTCCACCCTTGGAGGCCAGCCCCCCAAACCTGCCCAGCATCAAAGGGAGAGAATAGAGACTCTACTATTCATGGAGGAACCTCCACATCCCCTTGTAAGAACATTTGGAGTGAGATGGACCAGGGTAGCTGACTTTGGAAAATAAAATTTGCCCCAGACAGTATGTGATTTATGTCTGAAATGACCCTCTGGCTGCTTTGAGGAGAATAAATTATGGTGGGGGAGGGGATCGGAATGGAGCTTGGTCCCTTGGGGCAAGCAGTCCTGGCGAAAGATGATATGGCTTCAATGGTGGTGGGGGAGTGCATATAAAAAGAAGGACTGAGGGACGCCTGGATGGCTCAGTTGGTTGTGTCCGACTTTGGCTCAGGTCATGATCTCACGGTTCATGGGTTCAAGCCCTGTGTCAGGCTCTGTGCTGACAGCTGGGAGCCTGGAGCCTGCTTTGGATTCTGTGTCTCCCTCTCTCTCTACCCCTCCCCTGCTCATGCTCTGTCTGTCTCTGTCTCTCAAAAATAAACACTGAAAAAAATTTTTTTAAATAAATAAATAAAAAGAAGGAGTGAATTCAGGATTTAAGTGCCGGTTTGGACAGAGGTTAAATTGAAGTTCTAAGGGGGCTCTAAAGACAAAGGAGAATGAGCAAGGGGTGGGGTCACAGAGACAGGTCTCTTACCTTCAACGGTGCAGGACAGCCTGACCCTCAGGGAGAGAAACATGTTTATATTTCCTTTCTCGCTACTGGAGGTTACCTAAGGGTGAGTTTGCTGTTTTGTTTATATTATGATCATTATTTTAAGCACTCATATTTGGAATGGCTGCTTTGGCAGAACAGAAGTGCTGTGCTAAATAAAGAACCAAGACAGATTAGGAGAGTGCACCCTACCTTGGTAGAGGAAAAATCTGGAAAGCTGTGTCTGTTTCTCCAGAGTGCCTGCAGGCAGCCTGTTTTGAACAGATGTGACTGGGGTCAAGGTCGAGGCACTTGACCTCCTTCTTGGCAGTTGTGACAGCATCTGCTCCCCTCTAGCCATGGCAGGCTGTGTTCTTTAATAATTAAGTCATTAGGACTCCAGAGAAACCCACAGACCCAAGCATATCTATAAGCCAGATTTCATCTTCGGGGTCCCACATCCCAGACTTCTTTCATTAGAGTCTCCTCATTCCTGGGGCACCTGGGTGGCTCAGTTGGTTAAATGTCTGACTTTGGCTCAGGTCATGATCTTGCAGTTCATGAGTTCAACCCCCGCATCAGGCTCTGTGATGACGGCTCAGAGCCTGGAGCTTTCTTTGGATTCTGTGTCTCCCTCTCTCTCTGTCCCTCCCCCATTTGCCTCTCTCTCTCTCTCTCTCTCTCTTTCTCTCTCTCTCCCCCCTCTCTCTTTGTCTGTCTCCCTCCCCCCCCTCAAAAATAAACATTAAAAATAAAAAAAAATTTAAAGAGTCTCCTCATTCCTGCTTCAAGTAACAGAGGGAAGAACTAGCATTGAAATCAGGCAGCACTAGGCTCCAATCCCAGCTCTGCCACTTAGGAATTATTTGACCTTGAAAAGTTATTTAACACTTCTGGGTCTGTTTCCTTCTCTCTAAAACGATGATGATAATCCTATCTCATGAGATTTATTGTAAAGATTAAATGAAACACCGAGAGAGTACCTAACGGAATCTATCACATATTAAGGGCTCAATAAAATGTAGTGATAACTATTATATATTGAAGGATAGGATGCCACAATATTTAGGGGTCCACCCCCAAATTCCCCACAGCTAGCAGCACGCACACCAAGTGACACTGCCTGTGGTCATGTCACATCTTTTTATGGCTCGGTGACTTAACATTTCGAAGACGGAACTTTCACAGCAAGAGCAAGTTGAAAAATAAGTAAAACCCCAGAGAGCATTTAGGCACAAACTAACTTAGATGAACGTGGATTTCTCAGCTTGGTCTGCCAGCTGGATGGCTTTTACATTCCGCCTGAGCAAAGCTATGCTGTCCCAGAGGTTGTTGCAAATTCACCAGCACTATGTGCATGTCAAAAAGTCCGGAAGAGATCAGCTTTGAAAAGCTGACACGTTTCTACATATCACCAAAGCCAGGAGCAAATGGGGGTCTGAGAAACACTTTGAGTGCCTTTAAGAGGGTTAATAAGAGAAGCTGTCACTAGACTTAACTTTGTGGGTGACGCTGAGTGTATAGGTCATTCAGATCACCTGCATAACACCAAGTACTCAGACGTTGGGAATCCCCAGATGATTTATATTTAATGCATTCTAACGGATGCATCCAAAAATTAGTCTTGCGCTGGGAGCCTCCCCTTGTACGAGACTTCCTTTTAAGGGCCACCTATAGCTGTTCTTTGATGAGGGCCCGGAAGTGCCAAGCATCATACTGGATTTTATACGCATGATGTCATTTGCTGCTGACAACTAAACTCATTTGTTCATCCACGTGACAAATGTTAACTGATTGCCTGGGAGGCACTGATGTCAGGGTTCCATTCCAGAAGGGAGGCACTCAAGTTTCAGAGAAGCTCAGTGGCTTGCCCAAACCCACCAAACTGGTGAGTAGGAGAGTCAAGATATGAGTAAACCCAGTTCCCACCCTGTCCCTACAAAACCATACTTCTCCAGGGGTACTAACCTAGAGACAACTTACTGGATGGCTACTGGTTATAAGATCTTGCTGAAGTCACTTAATCTCCTTGGGGTTATTTCCTTATCTCTATGGCAAACTGCTGATCGCTTCTTTTTTTTTTTAACGTTTATTTATTTTTTGGAGAGAGAGGGCATGAGCAGGGAGGGGCAAAGAGAGAGGGATACAGAGAATCTCAAGCAGCTCTGCACTGTCAGCATAGAGCCTGACACGGGGCTCGAACTCATGAACCATGAGATCGTGACCTGAGCTGAAACCAGGAGTCAGATGCTCATGTGACTGACCCATCCAGACACCGCTGCTGACCAACTTTTAACCTCCCTTTTGGTGTTTCTGTGAGAATTAAATGCTATAAAGTAACAGTAGGTAGAAATTTCAAAAACATCATGTTGGGTGAAGGAAATCATACCCAAGACAGAGTATACTGTGTGATTCCATTTAGAAGGACTTACGAACAGGCCAAAGGAATAAGAAATAACTTGGTTATTGGTTTCTTCAGGGAGCAAGGAGGATATAATTAGAAGGGACAATAAAGGACTTCTGGAATTCTGAGAACGTTCCACGTTCAATAAAACACTACATTAAAAAGTATACAGGTATGTAAAACTGCTTTGAAAAGAGTAGACTCAAATGGAAGGTAACGTTCTGAGCTCCCCACTCCCTGCCCGCCCACACACTGCTCGACTGCGGCTGCCGCCTGCAGTGACCTGTCTGGACATCCCTATGTCTCCAGGTTAGACCTCACCCCTACAGAAAAGCTAAGCTCTGGGTTTGGTCCATGCCTGGTCTTCCAAACAACCCCAGACCTCAGGGTTGGTGTCTCTTAGGCAGCCTTCAGTTTCTTTTTTTTTTTTTTTTTTTTTTAAATTTTTTTTTTTCAACGTTTTTTATTTATTTTTGGGACAGAGAGAGACAGAGCATGAACGGGGGAGGGGCAGCGAGAGAGGGAGACACAGAATCGGAAACAGGCTCCAGGCTCTGAGCCATCAGCCCAGAGTCTGACGCGGGGCTCGAACTCACGGACCGCGAGATTGTGACCTGGCTGAAGTCGAACGCTTAACCGACTGCGCCACCCAGGCGCCCCCTTCAGTTTCTTTTTAAGAACACCCCTAATGGAGTCAGCCAGCCTCAACTCAGATGACTCCAGAGACAGGGAACTCCCTCTTTGCAAAACTCCTGCCGACCTAGTACATGCTTCTCCAACATTAAATCTGCCCACTGCCCTCTTCTGCTTTTCATCCCAAGCGGATTCTCAGCCACACTTCTCCCAAACCACCTGCAAATGAGCTCTTAGAAAGGTCTACTATTTACCCACCATTTACATCAGTGTAATCTCTCAAATTTCATATATTTCTGTGTTTCTCAAATTTTCTACAGTGAATGTATGTCACTTTGATAATCAGAAAGAATTCTCTTTTTTTAATTTTTTTAAAAAAAGTTTTTAAGCTTATTTATTTATTTTCAGAGAGAGGGAGAGCACTCAGGTGGGGAAGGGGCAGAGAGAGAGAGAGAGGGAGAGAGAGAATCCCAAGCAGGCTCCACACCAGCCGTGTGGAACCTGAGGTGGGGCTCAAATTCAAGAATTGAGAGATCATGACATGAGCTGAAGTTAGACACTTAACCCACTGAGCCACCCAGACGTCCCTAGAAAGAATTCACTTATAAAACTAGTCTTTGTCTGAAAAATATTTAGGGACCTTAATAAAAAGTAACATTCTCATTAGGCTTTACTGTCAGAATGTTGTCCCCTGATACGTCCCTTCTCATAGACATTTGGGTGTGTCCCCTTTTGGAGAATAAATTACATGGTCACTCCATCCATAATCTTACTAACCAGATAAAACCTTTATTAGCATTTTATTATAATCCACTCTGGTCATTTTTATCCGTTATTTTATACCTTTGATCTCATTCCACATATAAAACTTTATACTCTAATTTTATATTTTTCACTAAAACCTAGGCATCTTATGATCTTAAAATATTTTACAGATATTTGAGTGGCTACATTTTGTTATTCTGATTTGTGTAATATCACTCTTATTTTTGGGAAATTTAGTTTATTCCCCAATTTTAATATTATAAACAGCAGTGCAATGAACGTCTCTGGCAGAAAACCCGTTTTCTCTGTTTTGGATCATTTCCATCATTAGAATCCCAGAAGTAGACTTTTGGAGGTGAGCGTTACAAATATTTTCAAGGCTCGCACACTGCACGCCACATTCCTTGCCGAGGGCTGGAACCGCTTTGTATTCCTTCCAGCTGAGCTGAGCTCCTCTGTGTCCCTACACTCCATCTCTGCATTCGAATATTCTCTCTCTCTCTCTCTCTCTCTTTCTTTTTTAGTGTTCTAGTAATCTGATAGGTTAACAATAGCATTTCCCTGTTATGCAAATTTCCGTTTCTTTGATGATGAGGGAGGTTGAAAAATGTTCAAATGTTTCTTAGCCATCAATATATCTGTGCTTTCAATTGTCTTTACTCCCTTCCCCCCTTTACTGATGGGGAACTTAATGCTTTTATTATTACCTTTTGGCAGGAGCTCTTTTCCTGTTAAGGATATCACCCTTTGTCCTGTGGAGAGCGAGTATTTCCCCCGGTTTATTTGCCTGTTAAGCAATTTTGAGAGAAATCGTAATTCGTACGTGAAGTTCTTACTGATCTTCCCCTTTGTTATTTCTTCTTTTTTCTTTTTGAATGTTGTCCATTTTATTTCTTCCTTTTGAAATCATTTATACATATATATAATCATATATATATATATATACACATACATAAATGGACATAAAATGGACAACATTAAAAAAACGTGTATATATCTATATATTTTTTTTCTTTTTTCTTTTTTTAATTCGAGTTAGTTAACATACAGTGTAATCTCGGCTTCAGGGGTAGAAGCCAGTGATTCATCTCTTACATACAACACCCAGTGCTCATCCCAAAAAGTGCCCTCCTTGAGGCCCGTCACCCATTTACCCCATCCCTCCTTCGTTATTTCTACCATTCCTTGTCAGCTTAGAAAATTCTAACTTCAGGGGCGCCTGGGTGGCGCAGTCGGTTAACCATCCGACTTCAGCCAGGTCACGATCTCGCGGTCCGTGAGTTCGAGCCCCGCGTCAGGCTCTGGGCTGATGGCTCGGAGCCTGGAGCCTGTTTCCGATTCTGTGTCTCCCTCTCTCTCTGCCCCTCCCCCGTTCATGCTCTGTCTCTCTCTGTCCCAAAAATAAATAAACGTTGAAAAAAAAAAATTAAAAAAAAAAAAAGAAAATTCTAACTTCAGTCTACATTTGATCACTATTTCCATTTACCCGGACTGCTCTTTACGATTTATAAATGTTTAAACAAGCCTCGATTCTCCTTGGTCTGGCCACACTATATACTGCTGGGGTTTAATAGAAAACGTTAATTTATATTTTGTTTTGTTCTTCTGCTTGGGAATTCTACTGCTACTACTCATTGTCCGTCTTAATAAGGTGCTTCTATTCCAAGGCAGTTGTGCAAAGGACACAATTGGATACATAAATAATGAAGAAAAAATGCTTTTTTTTCTCTTACTTCATTATTTAAGTAGAGAAAAGCTAATTTTTCCTCAAGCGTGGGGCACACCCCATTTTTCACCAATAAATGTGCTAAAAATATACATTTCTTTTGTCTGGGATAATGATAGAAATAAATTGAAGTTTTGAATTATTAAAGTCTGCTGTATTCCAGGTAACTATGTTCAGATGGTGGCATCTAGGAGATTCACTCTAGTCCAAAGGGTTTCTTTGAGTCGTTAACCAAAAATTCAGTGACAAGGGCGACAGTGATTTTGGAATGCAAAAGAAAATGCCAGGCAACCTCTCCAGACAACAGACTATTTATCACAATTTGCAGAGGTGGAGCAAGTACATAATTTTTTGATCCAGCTGACACATTCAATTATCTTCTAAAAGTTTCTATCATTGGACTTCTTTCAGCCATTTATTGGGTACAAAATGTAATCCATAATTACAGATATTTCATGCACCTTCTATCAAAAGCCCAAGAATCCCTTCCTGGGGCTTTCTGTCTTCCAGACAAACAGGAAAAAGGAACTAAATGCTTGGCAATCAAGACTTGCAAAGTGGCTGTGAGGGGCAGTCAGGGAGCTGACATAGGAAAACAAGGGGAAAATATATACAATGTAGCCTCCAGTTTGGGCTTGCGGGAGGAAATAATTTGCTGTATATCATAGACTCACAGATGTCTGGGACTGAAAGGGACTTTGTGAACATTAATTTCATCTGTCTCCTTGCTTTTAGCTAAAAGCAATAAAATTTTCAAAATCTGCGTGCATATCTTAAAGATCAAAATGTAATATGGTGAAAAAAATCAGAGTCTAGGTCCGAGGTCAATTCTCATTTTCTAATAACGTTTTGGAGGGTAGTAATGTGTTTAACCCAAACAATCCCGGATTCTTTTTTGAAAGTATGAGGTTATTGTACTTACCTGGCTGGATTCTTGTGGTGTTTAGTGGGACTGCAGCTCCTTCTTAACAATAAATGCCTGTCAATTTTTCTCCCCTTCATTCTCTATACAAAGAGAGTGAGAGAGGCAAGATGTCAATGAAATCTTAAGATATTTCGATATTTATTTATTTATTTAAAAAAAATTTTTTTTCAACGTTTATTTATTTTTGGGACAGAGAGAGACAGAGCATGAACGGGGGAGGGGCAGAGAGAGAGGGAGACACAGAATCGGAAACAGGCTCCAGGCTCTGAGCCATCAGCCCAGAGCCTGATGCGGGGCTCGAACTCACGGACCGCGAGATCGTGACCTGGCTGAAGTCGGACGGTTAACCGACTGCGCCACCCAGGCGCCCCAAGATATTTCGATATTTATCAATCAGCCTTCTAAGATGGGAAACCTTCCTGCATGCCCAAATTCTATTTTTCAGGTTATAGCTTTTGCGCTTTTCCTGTTTTGTTGTTGTTGTTATTGTTGTTGTTGGTTTGTTTGTTTGTTTTGCTTTTTGGGTTTTTTTGTTTTGTTTTGTTTTGTTTTTGTTTTTAGTCAGTGGAATCAGACAGCACAGGTGATGGAACTTGGTAAGGCAATCTTCCATCTGATGTTTCTATAGAGTTGATAGCTGTCATCCACGGATAGTTCATAGGTCTTCTTCTTCCCTTAGGCTTGAAAAATGAATGGGAAACAGCAAGAAGGTTGTATTGCTAGATAACATCTGACAAGTATCTTCTCTTTTCCTTCGTATCTCATATCCAGCTTCCCTTCCTCTGCTCCATGTGTCCCACTCTGTCTGATGGGGAATTCCTAAGATAGGACACCTGGTTTTATGTTAGACTATCCACTTCTTTAAATTTATTTATTTTGAGAGACAGAGATTAGGAGAATCCCAAGCAGGCTCTGCCCTGTCAGCAGAGCCTGATGTGGGGCTTGAGCTCACAAACCTGAGATCATGACATGAACTGAAATCAAGAGTTGGATGCTTAACAAACTGAGCCACACAGGCGCCCCTAGACTATCCTCTTCAAGTTGCCTTACCCATCGCAGCAAGGGCCAAGCAATACATCCTGTGAATCCTTTCCATTGTCTTTGAGTTACTCCATGGCTGAACTGAACCTGGCATTTGATGCCAGCCTTCCCTCTAATGAACATCAACTGACTATGTTTAATGTTTTTCTGTTCTGCTTAAAATGCATAAGACTGACTGGTGGAAAGCAAGTATTTTTCTATGTGGAAAATACTCAGTAAAGTAGGAGGAACATAAGAGAACATCTTTCCATTTCTTAGATTAGAAGAACCGATGCTCAGAGACGTCCAAGGAGTCACCAAAACTGTGAGTTAGTCCGTGTACATTGCATTTGGTCACTCGTTTAGCTTCTGTTTGTCTATTTCCAAGCTGATGGAAATAATCTGCACAACTCAGGTCATTGTCTTTGAAGCCATCCTTTAAGCCACACATCCAAGGCACTAAATGGTTGGGAAAAGCTTAACATGACCTGGGAGAGCTAGACAGCCCCTGGCACAGTTTGGCAGCCCAACAAAATCAGTGGAAGGAATCAATGATTATTTTTCTTTACTATTACTACTCATAATATTACTACTACCACTAAATTAATTTAGCATCATTATTGTAGGATGTTCGTTCAAATTATTGTTTTTCAAATATTCACTTCCTTCTCTTTCCTATAGTGGGTGAGAGTTACCCTACCCCATTATACTGGGGTTGCCACGTGACTTGCTTTGACCAGTGTAATGTCAGTAGATGTGATGTAAACAGAAGGCTTCAATGTGTGTCTTTTGGCTTGGCATGGTGCTCCAGTGACCCATCATGAGGAGAGTACAGCTTGTAGCTATTGATCCTTAGCCTTGACCATGGAATAAAACACACATGGAACAGGACTGAACCCAACTAGCATCCTGGCGCTGAGCCCAGCTGAACCCCAGCTCAAGCAGAGCTGCCCAGTCAAGCCCAAGCTGCAAACAACCTGCAGAGTCTTGGACAAAAGAATAAATGTGGACCACTGTAAGCTACTGAGTTTTGGGTGGGTTGTTATGCAGAATCATTGTAGCAATAGCTGCTAATAAATACAACCAGCCTTTGCATATGAACTATTTGACAGACTCTATACTCAACATTTTAATAATCTCACTGCAATCTGAGAATAACACTGTGAGGTAGGTGATATTATTGAACCTTGTATTTCTTATAAGGGCGTGAAGCTTCAGAAGGGTTAGGAAACTCACCCAGGGAGATACGGTAAGAAGGGGCTGGGACATGACTGGAATCAATGAGTCAGTGTCTTTCCGATTCCAACATCTTTGTTATGCTTTAACCACGTATTCTTTTCAGTTTTCACTAATATGGGGGAAATGAAAGCTATGCTTGGTACTTACCGGGGTGGTTATGTGGGCACGGAGCCCAACAACTGCTGCTCAGCTCTTCTGTTTCATTCCCAACCGTCATCACAAATGAGTTCGTAAGGGTTCCATTCCAACTTTTGCCAAGAATTCAGCTCTTAGAAGTTCAGTTTATGAGGCAATAGATGAAGACTTCTCTGAGGGAGACAGACCGGTAATTTCTCAGATAACTTCCCCAGCAAGATGCCATCAAGACTGAGAGATGCATTTTGGGGCCATGACAAAAGTGAGTGATAAAGCCCTTCTGATCTTCAGGATCATCTCTTGAGCTCTCTGGAGCCGTGGATATTAGACTGTATGAATTTATTCCAGCTTTGAGGGTGGGGAGAACAACTCAACGTATTCTTCAAACAAAGGACAACTCTTTTTTTAGAATTAGCTCCTTCAGAGTTCTTCTGTCTTTATAAGTGTTTGCCTGCGGGCTTCAAAACAACCTCTGTGTGTTCCATAATTAATTTCAAAACGGAGGGAAATCCTCTGCTTAAGCTCTGGCTGTATCCTCCTATTTCTCTGATTCCTTCTACTCACCTCCTTTCCTCCAAACTCTGGCATCAACAAGACTTGGACAAAACCTTGAGGAAAGGGCTACCTCACCTCTGCACCCTCATGAGGGTATTTTCTTCATATTTCCAAAAGGGACGGATGGAAGTTCTTGGAATGGTGAGCTGGACATGGTATCTGCTAAGGGGGGTTGATCTTCCCCTGAGAATGGGGAGGAGGTGGGCAATGAGTAGGAGAGATGGGAACCCAGCTAGAATACAACATCCAAATGAGGTGGCACCTGTCAATGTTGAGTCTAGGGTTTGTGATTTTTGTGAAAGATATTTTTGAGGCCTAGGGAGATGATCAGTGGGAGCTGGAATCCGTGCTCAACAGCAGCATCATGTAACCAAAGGTGCATAAGTGTATCAGCCATCAAGGACCTGATTGTTAATTTCCTGGCTCCACATAAGGCTGGGAATCTTGTCTGTAACCACAAAAATAACTTAGGTACTCTGTGAGTGTAGGATCCTCACATAATGCCTCATTCAATCATTCATTCATCCATCTATTTGGCAAATATTTATTAAGAGTCTACGATGTGAAAAACATTGTCTTTTTTCCAGGAATACAGCAATGAACAAAAGAAACAAAGTCTCTTATAAATCTTCCATTCTGAAGTGACAGATGAGAAAGAGATAAATATAGAATATAAGTTGGCACTGTGAAAAAAAGTAAAAGAGAGTAAGAGGATGGAATGGAATAATTTATATAGAGTAGCCAGATAAAGCCTCTCTTAGAGATGTTTGAATAAAGACCTCAATAAAACGAGGGCATACACCATGTAAGTATCTAGGGGGAAAGTGTTCTGGCCACTACAACAGAATTGTATTTGCTTGGTGTGGTCAAGAAGGTCAGTATGCACAGGGAACAGTGAGTAGGAATCACAGTGGTACATGGCGAGGTCTGCGAAGCAGGCGGGAGACAGATTGTGCAGGGTCTTGTAGGACCTTGTTTGAATTTGGATTTTATTCCAGTAAGATCAGATGCCACCAGAAGGGTTTGAGCAAGGAAATGACACGATCTGACTTTATGTTTACAGAAGGTCTCTGACCACTGTGTCAAGAGATGACAACATGGTAAGAGTGGAGGTAGAGAAGCCAGATAAGAAATTATGTAATAATTAAGGCGAGGCATGATGTGGTTGTTTGAAGGAGCCTGATAGCAATGTAGGAGATGACGAGTGGCTGCATTTTGGATATATTTTTAAATTGGAGCCAACAAGTTTTGATAAGGGGTTGGATTTGAAATATGAGAGGAGAGGATTCAAAGATGACTCCAAATTTTGACCTTGACTTAAGCAACAAGATGCAGTGGGAGGTACTGGGTTTCTTGTCAGCTTGGGCTGCTATAGTAAAATACTGTACAGCAGATGGTGTAAACAACGGTCATTTATTTCTCTCAATTCTTAAGGCTGGGAAATCCAAGATCAAGGTGTCAAGGCAGATTTCGATTCTGGTGAGGGCCCTCTTCCTGACTTTTGCTTTATCCTCACAGAGGGGGCTCTGGTCCTTTCTTCTTCCCATAAGGACCCTAATGGGGGCTCTTCCCTCACGATCTCATCTAAACTAAATTACATCCCAAAGGCCCCACCTCCAAATACCACCGCACTGGGGTTTAGGGCTTCAACGTACTAATTTTGAGGAGACACAAACATTGATTGCTCACAGCCCTGGGAGAGGGGATGGTTTGTGTGAACAGGAGAAAACCCAAGGGCTCTGTATGAGATACCTATGACACATGCAAGAGGAAATGTTACATGGAGATTTGAATACCCGAGCCTGGAGTTCAAAGAGGTGTTGGCTGGAGACAGAAATTTGGGCATCATCAGAGTATCCACCAGGGGAACAAATAAGTGGAACATTTAAAGGCTGAAAGAAGTAGAGTCAACAAAGGAGACTAGAAGGGAAACTGAGTTATGTTGAAGGTAAAGCAGGAGATGGATGTTTTAGAGACCAAGGGGAAAAAGAGTTTCAAGAAGAAGGGACTAACTAGCTTCCTAAAATGGTGCTTAGTCAATTAAGAGGAAGACTACACACAGGTTGTGGGTTAAGCAATGTGATTTCATCGATGACTACTACAAAAACTTTTTCTCTGGAGTGATGAGGGGAAACGGCGTTAATGGAGTTGGTCCGAGAGAGTGGGAGCATGTGAAAGAGGCCATCGTGAGTGAGAATGGGGAACTCTCAACAATTTTGCAACAAGGGTGCAAAGCAGGCTGGGGGTTAGAGGAATCAAGAGAAGTTTGCGTTTATCTTTTTGTTTGAAACAGGGGAGACAAGAGAACACATTTTTTGTGATATTGAAAATGATCTGGATGGGAGGAAAAACTTGATGACATAGGAGAGAGAGGATGGGATTGATGGGTGGAGCTAACGGTAATGAGTGTTCTGGGGTCACAGGATCCAGTCACATATGGAGGAGCTGGTCCTGACCCACAGTCTGGATACAATTCATGTAACAGGGGAGGAGGCAGGCAATATATCCTTACAGATGAAGACAGGTTAAGAAATTGGGTGGGAAGATGAGGAAATACTCTTTTTATGGGTTTTGTTTTCTCAGCAAAATGAGGACAAGTCAACAGTTGAAGCTGAGGATGAGGAATGTTCATCCTCATATTGGAGATTTGAGGAAGCGGGGTGGGAGGGGTAAGTGGTCACCTAGGAGGATAGAAGAATGTGGCAAGGACGGTGTGTAGGGCCCCTTGGCAGTGATGGGAGCTCAGTAAGGTCATGAACTGGAGTGTGGCCACTAGTCCTGAGTGTGTTGTTTTCCGAACCACATTCCTCCCGTGCATAGAGGGCCGGGAGTAGGACAAAGGGGGAGGGCCAAGATGTTGAGTGAACAACCCACTTGACAGGCCTGTGATGTCAAAGAATTCATTGAATAATTTCGAGTCATTGTGAAAAGTCTTCTCTCAAGAACAATGTTTTTTTTTTTTTTAATTTTTTTTTTAATGTTTATTTATTTTTGAGACAGAGAGAGGCAGAGCATGAACGGGGGAGGGGCAGAGAGAGAGGGAGACACAGAATCGGAAACAGGCTCCAGGCTCTGAGCCATCAGCCCAGAGCCCGACGCAGGGCTCGAACTCACGGACCGCGAGATCGTGACCTGAGCCGAAGTCGGACGCTCAACCGACCGGGCCACCCAGGCGCCCCAAGAACAATGTTTTATAATTTAGAATAGAGTAAGCTGTACTGTCTCAGAAGTGAAAGTAGCTTATGATTAGTTTCATTATCAATATCAAGCACATGTACAATCATATTTCACAACACCATTAGTAGCAAGCCATTGAAGACAAAATGGCAGAAATCTTACATTAAACTGATGATAACGCAGTTGTATCCAGGTAAGTACGTCTTATAATAATACTCATCCAGATGTGCTCAGAATAACAATTAACTCCTCTATCAATCTTCATAAAACACAAAGGTCAAAATCATAGAGAATCAAATCTCCTTCTCTCAGTTTCCACTCCATAGGCAGCTTTTTCTTGCTACTAAAGATATTTATTTAGAATAAATTATGTTTGAGTTTTCTTCCTTATATCTTTCCTTTCTTTTGTCTATTTTGCTTTATTTTGTTACCTTTCTCTTTCTTTCTGTATCTTTTTTCCTTTTTCCTTTTCCTTCTTCCTTCCTTCCTTCCTTTCTTTCTTTCTTTCTTTCTTTCTTTCTTTCTCTCTCTTTCTTTTCTTTCTTTCTCTTTCTTTCTTTCTTTCTTTCTTTCTTTCTTTCTTTCTTTCTTTCTTTCTCCTTCTTTCCTTCTTCCCTCCCTCCCCCCTCTTTCCCCTTCCTTTCTTTCCTTCCCTTTCTTTCTTTCCTTCCTCCCTTCTTCTTTCTTTCTCTTTCTTTCTTTCTTTCTTTCTTTCTTTCTTTCTTTCTCTTTCTTTCTTTCTCCTCCTTTCTTTCCCTCTTTCTTCCCCTTTCTTAATATTGAAATTTACCATAAAAGAGAAAGAAAAAGCTCTACTTGTAGAATTTAGCTGTTCATGTGTGCTAAATCCACCATCTACCCTCTGCTCTCGAGAGCGTTATCTGATTACATCACTTCAGAACTTGGAGAGTTACCATGGTAACAGCTTTCCAACCTTTTCCTTTGAAAAGAATCCCTCCTTGCCCTAAGAGAAATCACCTGCAGGTAGCTGTCCAGCTGCCTTTGTTCTGCTTGCCATCTTCACCCATTGTCTGCAGTCGGACTTAGGTCAAGAGCCTTGCTAATGACCCCTGAAGTGGAACAACATCCAGAGTGCTGGTTCAGGGCTGGGCTGGAGCCTGCTTTCCTCCACACCTCTGCCTCCCCTCCTCCACTTGCTCACAATATGGGTATTGAGTCCAGAGGGAGGGGGCACAGCAAAGTCTCTTTTCGAAACCACCTGGATTCCTTTTAGCTGCTGCCCAGCCGCTAAGGAATTGAGCCCCTGCCCTAGAATTTGACAGATTCCGTCCTCCATGAGAGGGGAGTTTTCCTCTTTTTTGATTTGCCAAAAGCAAAAGCAGCAACCCCCACCACCTTCCACTTAAGCAAGAGCAGATTTATTATATTTGTTCCCAAGGATATTTGTTACAATTAGAATATTGTGTCAATCAAGAGGAAGTTTGGCCATGATGATTCGTGTGGTTAACGGACGGATGCTGTCCCACTTACCCCTCACTTGCCTTCCAACACGCCTTCTTCCCAGTGATGTGGCATGGTCTTCCTTCCTGGTCAGTTGGTCTCTCATTTGCCCTCTGACTATAATCATGGAAACAGATCAGATTAGTCACTTAATGTGAGGTGATATATGAACTTAGTCCCTGACATGAAGAGTCCTGGCAATGTCTTTGTATGGCTCACTTTCTGCAACATGGAGGGGCTGGCATTTATTCCCTGTCTGAGCTGTGTCTCTCCCACCAACAGTCAGGAAGAGGATATTAAAGCCAGCCAGGGGTACCACTTCAAGCACTATCCACATGTCTGTGACTGGTCTGTCTCAGACCCAGAAACATAACTTGTTGGCAGGGCGTTGGAGTAGCTTGGAGAACAATTCTTCCTTTAGCTTTGGTTTTAGAAAATAGAACTATTTCTTGGCTTTTGGGGACCTTATTCTTTAAGTGGAGCTATTGTAGTTGGCCAATAAATAAGAGATTACAACTCAGAGGTATAGATTTGTGTACCAAGTCTGATTTTTTTTTGATGTTTGACAGCCTTTTAAAAGAATAGTTTTTAAGTTTATTTATTTATTTTGAGAGCAGGGGACAGGCAGAGAGAGAGAATCCCAAGCAGGCTCTGTGCTGTCAGCACAGAGACCAATGTGGGCTCAAACCATGAGATCATGACCTGAGCTGAAATCAAGAATTGGACGCTTAAGTGACTCAGCCACCCAGGTGCCCCATGATGTTCGACAACTTTTAAGCCTCATCTCTCCTTCTTCCTCTTCTGCTCTGCATCCTGGAAAGTTGATAAGAAAGCCTGGGTGCTCCCTCCTTGGCACCAGGTGGGAGTTTCAAAATCTACATAAGCCCATTCTTGTATATAAAAGTCCTTTCCCTGGCCTCAATTCCCACCCACAGTAAAAATCCCAAACAAGTTGGGGCGCCTGGGTGGCTCAGTCGGTTGAGCATCTGACTTTGGCTCAGGTCATGATCTCATGGTTCATGGGTTTGAGCCCTGTGTCAGGCTCTGTGCTGACAGCTCGGAGCCTGGAACCTGCTTTGGATTCTGTGTCTCCCTCTCTCTCTGCCCCTCCCCCTCTCATGCTCTGTATCTCTCTCTCAAAAATAAATAAACATTAAAAAAAGTTAAAAAAAAACCCCAAATCAATTTCCTTTTCTTGTTCTCTCAAGTCATTTTTAGACCAGCATGAGAGACACTCCTTCCCCTTCCCCCAAAGGCCTCATTATGTAGTTAAAAACTCTTTCATACCTTCTTAGTGTGTGGAGTCACGAGACTTGATATCTAAGCCAACTTTCCAATGGGGGTCCATCTTATTTTTGCATATGTCCACAAAAATTTGTACAATAATTTGTGTATAGGAGGACTGAGAAAAGAAACTTTCCAAAGTAAGAATAGAGAGCTACTCTAATCGGTAAAATCTTGTCCATCTTTCCATCCAGTAGGGAGAAGCTGAAGGGCTAGACCCTGACTTAGGTTCTATGTTCTATGTTTTCTGAGCTTGTTTTCCTAACCAAGTATCAGGCAGGGGGCAGGCTGATACAATGATCAGCCAAGTCTCATGAAGGGGAGAGTCCAAACTCCATCCTTGCAAACTGTTCAATATCCATGGCCTAAAGGAGCTGGTAGAATAGAAGCCAAGGGGGACATGGTAGGGACAATGGAAGGAAAATAAAATAAAAGTGGTGACTTGAGAGAAGTGACTTCAAGTAAACACACTGGGGTTGGAGATAGAGCTAGAAAAGTTTGAGCTGTAGGAATGAAGCCACCAATGACTTTTATAGGGAATCTGCAGGTTCAAGTCTGGGTAAAGATGGAGCCAAAGGTTTTTAGAAGCTCCTCTTCTAAGTACAAATGTCACGTCTGGAACCTGTGGCAGCCTATCCCCATTTCATCTGACAGGTACAGCTGGTACTTGCCACAGATGTTGTGGAAGGCAGCAAGACAAGTGAAAGTGTTGCTCAGGTGCTGATGCCTGGAGGTGGAGAGATTGAGCAGATGGTTAGGAGCATAAGATCTAGCCCCAGACTTCCTGGGTGTGAGGGCATGAACTCTGCCTTGCCACATGCTAGTTAAGTGAACTTGAGCAAGCTACATAAAACGAGAAGAAGTTGAGTTAAATTTTAAAGAGCATCTTTAGGAACAATAGAATCATTTCATAATATGCTCAATTCACCAAAGAGATGGATACGTAAGCACATAATAACATAGGCTCAAAACATACAAAGCAAAATTGATAGAAATAAAGAGAGCTGAATCTATCTGTCACCCAAGTGAGAGGTTTCAACACACCTCTCTCACTATTGATAGGTACAATAAGCAATACAAATAAAAGAAAACACAAAGAACTTCAAAAACAGTTAATATGCTGACTTTTTTGTCAAGCAGGATTGGGTTCAATGATTCAGAAAAGACATTTTTCTCAAGCAGACATACACCATTTACAAAAATTATTTCTCTACCAGGCCATAGAACAGGGAAAATACCAAAGGACAAGTAATATATAAATAAAACATATTTTCCAGACAAACTGAAATAAAGTTATAAGTAATTTAAAAATATATATATTTAAAATATTCATGTATTTAAAATTTTAGGAATGATTTCTAAACAACATATAGATCGAAGAAGAAATCATAATAGAAGTTAAACAATTCTTAGATAAGAAGATCACATAGGAGAAAATCTAGGTGAACTTGCATTTGGGAATGACTTTTTTTTATTATTATTTATTTATGTTATTTTAGAGAGAGGGAGCATGAGCCAGGGAGAGGGCAGAGGGAAGGACAGAGAATCTTAAGTAGGCTCCATGCTCAGCGCAGAGCCTGAGGCACGGCTCAATCCCACGACCCTGGGATCATGACCTGAACTGAAATCAAGAGTCAGACACTCAACTGACTGAGCCACCCAGGCACCCTGGTAGTGACTTCTTAGATAAAACACCAAAATCATCATTCATAAAAGAAAGAAAAATGATACATGAGACTTCATTAAAATTTTAAAATTTTGCTCTGCAAAAGACACTGTTAAAAAAATTAAAAGACAAAGCCAAAGAAGAAAGTTTTTGCAAAACACATGCCTGATAAAGGAGTAGTGTCAAATATATATGAATAAGTATGAAAATTCAACAATAAGAAAGCAAACAATCCATTGAAAAAACAGGCAAAAGATCTGAACACTTTACCAAAGAGATACACAGATGGAAAATAAGCATATGAAAAGACGCTCAAGATCACATGTCATTAAGGAATTGTGAATTAAAACAACAATTTTAGAATGGCTAAAATTCAAAACAGTGACAAAACCAAATACTGGCCGGGATGTGGAGCAACATGAACATGAACAATGTTAATTGCTAGTGGGAATACATAATAGCATAGCCACTGTGGAAGACAGTTTGGTGGTTTCTTACAAAAGAAACTTACTCTTACCATATGATCCAACAATTGTGCTTCTTGGTATTTACCTAAATGAGTTAAAATTTCCACCTACACATTAAAAAACCTGTGCATTAAAGTCTATAGAATCTATATTCATAATTGCTATAACTTGGAAATAACCAAGATGTCCTTCAATAAGTGAATGGATAAACAAACTATGGTATATCCATAAAATGGAATATTACTTAGAAAAAGAAAGAAAGAAGGAAAGAAAGAAAGAAAGAAAGAAAGAAAGAAAGAAAGAAAGAGGAAGGAAGGAAGGAAGGAAGGAAGGAAGGAAGGAAGGAAAGGGAGGGAGGGAGGGAGGGAGGGAGGGAGGGAGGGAAGGAAGGAAGGAAGGAAGGAAGGAAGGAAGGAAGGAAAGGGAGGGAGGGAGGGAGGGAAGGAAGGAGGGAAGGAAGGAAGGAAGGAAGGAAGGAAGGAAGGAAGGAAGGAAAGGGAGGGAGGGAGGGAAGGAAGGAAGGAAGGAAGGAAGGAAGGAAGGAAGGAAAGGAAGGAAGGAAGGAAGAAAGGAAGGAAAGGGAGGAAGGAAAGGGAGGAAGGAAGGAAGGAAGGAAGGAAGGAAAGGAAGGAAGGAAGAAAGGAAGGAAAGGGAGGAAGGAAAGGGAGGAAGGAAGGAAGGAAGGAAGGAAGGAAGGAAGGAAGGAAGGAAGGAAAGGGAGGAAGGAAAGGGAGGAAGGAAGGAAGGAAGGAAGGAAGGAAGGAAGGAAGGAAGGAAGGAAAGAAGGGAAAAGAAAGGATATTAAGCCATGAAAAGACATGAAGAACATTAAATGCATATTGCTAAGTGAAAGAAGTCCATCTGGAAAGGCTATATACTGTATGATTCCAACTATACGACAGTCTGGAAAAGACAAAGTGATGGGGACAGTAAAAAAATTAGTGGCTTCCAGAGGTTCAGGGGGAGGGAGAGATTAAGGTGAAGCACAGGAGAATTTTTAAGGCAGTGAAACTATTCTGTCTGATACTATAATGGTGGATATATGTCATTGTGCATTTGTCAAAACCCACAGAATGTACATTGCAAAAGGTGAACCCTAATGTAAACTATGGACTTTAGTTAATAGTGTATCAATACTTCATCAATTACAATAAATGTATCTTAATGGAAGATTTTGATAATAGGGGAAACTGTGGGGCGGGGGATTAAGGATGTGTATGGGAACTCTCTGTAATCTCCAGTTTTTCTGTAAACCTAAAACTACCCTCAAAAATAAAGCCTGTTGGGTTTTTTGAAAATCTACATCTGGAGCTTACATTATATTTCTATTACACAGTATCAGTATAAAGGCTTCAGTCAGTGTAATAAGAATTTAAAGGTATAAGAATTGGAAAAGAAGAAATAAAACTATTATCGATGACAGAATTATTTGCATAACTTTTCCAAAAACAGTAGCCAAATTATTGGAAATAATCAAATTAGATGAATGGAAAATCACAACACAGAAGTGAATTTCTAGTCCACTACCAAGGAACAATTAGAAAATGTAATAAAAAAGAATACCCCACTTAAAATAGGAGCAAAAACTTAGAAAAAATTTTTCTCACAAGACCATTAAAAAAGACCAGAATAAATAGAGGGATACACCTTCTTTGTGTAGAGAAAGACTTAACATCACAAAGATGCCAATTATATTAGCTGCTCTCATTCTTGATGCCCAAATATATGATTAGTACTGTTAGGCTATTTTCAACATGCTGGCATTTACAGTTAATCCTTGCAATAGTATCTTCATTTTATAGATAATTGATGCTGAGAGAGATTAAGGAATGACTACAAGGACACACAGTGCTAACGAGGGACTGAGCTGAAGGTGTATCCAAAAACTGTGCTCTTCTTCCAAGAAATCTGCAATGGGCTTTTCAATAAAACATGTCATCGTGTCACTAGACCCCAAGACCTGGCCTTTACCACCCACCTGCTTATATTCACTAACCTTTGTCTTAACATTTTCCCCTAAGCTCTTCTTTTGGGTTTTCCTCTTAACTCAGGCAAATGAGACCCCAGACCACCCCCCAGGTGATGGCAATGGCCTGGACAAGACCTCCCGCTGGCCCAGACCGCCCAGACCATTTGAGCTAAACTTGACTTGCATCTGCGCGGATAGACTATGGAGTGACCTCTGGAATGACCCACAGTCACCTTTTACCTCATTATAATACTAAAATCTCCACCTAGGGAGGAGCCTCAGCCTCATTTACATACCATACAATATACATAGGCATGTTTCCTTAAGACACATTCACTACCTTATGCCCACCTATACACAGGATTACAAGGCTTCCCTATCTAAATATTCATCCTAATTCTAAACAAAAGACGCCCATTCATTCACTTTCGGGAAGTCGCGGCTTTGGAAGCCATTCCCTAAGACCTCCTCATTTGCTGCAAATAAAAGTTTTCTTTATGGGGCATCTCAACCTGGTGCAGTTTCTGACTTACCAAGGAATGAACTCACGTTGGTTCAGTTACAACCGCAAAGCTGGAAATGTGGAAATCATCCTTGATTTCTCTCCCCATCTCATGCCGCAGCCAGTATATCCCAAGTTCTGATAATTTTTCCTTTTCATCGTTTTCAAGTCATTCGTGGTTCTCCATCCTACATAGGCAATAGCTTTTATTAAACCAAACCTTTATGTCTTGCCTGGAGTACTGCAATACCACTTCCTAACTAGTCCTTAACCTACTCATTTCCCATGCTGTAGCCAGAGTGATCTGCAATCCAGTGTGGTCCTCTGCATGAAGCCTCTTAGTATGTGTGGTACTCACTGTCCTCAAGGAAATCCCTTAACCTGTAGCCTCTTAGCACTATCAGTACTTACAGCTCAGTATTCTTCTCCAGACTCACGTCTGCATGATTGATCATCCTTATATGTACCAAGCTATATTCTGCCTCCAGATCTGTTCACATTCCCTTTTCTCTGCTTCCCCCAATTCTTACCCCTCCAGGTTCTCAATATTAATCCTCAGGAATTACCCTGAAATGAATAATGTCCTCCAGGAAGCCTTCCTTAACCCCTCATCTTCCATGAACACCCCTCCTTCGCCTTCACCCTATCTCACTATGTGTAACTCATTCTTTTTTTAATATGAAATTTATTGTCACATTGGTTTCCATACATAAAACACCCAGTGCTCATCCCAGCAGGTGCCCTCCTCAATGCCCATCACCCACTTTCCCCTCCCTCCACCCCCCATCAACCCTCAGTTTATTCTCAGTTTTTAAGAGTCTCTTATGGTTTGCCTCCTTCCTTCTCTGTAACCATTTTCCCCTTCCCCTCCCCCATGGTCTTCTGTTAAGTTTCTCAGGATCCACGTAAGAGTGAAAACATATGGTACCTGTCTTTATCAGTATGACTTATTTCATTTAGCATAACACTCTCCAGTTCCATCCACGTTGCTACAAATGGCCAGATTTCATTCTTCCTCATTGCCAAGTAGTACTCCATTGTATATATAAACCACATCTTCTTTATCCATTCATCAGTTGATGGACATTTAGGCTCTTTCTATAATTTGGCTATTGTTGAAAGTGCTGCCATAAATGTTGGGGTACAAGTGTCCCTATGCATCAGTACTCCTGTATCCCTTGGGTAAATTCCTAGCAGTACTATTGCTGGGTCATAGGGTAGATCTATTTAAAATTTTGAGGAACCTTCACACTGTTTTCCAGACCGGCTGCACCAGTTTGCATTCCCACCAACAGTGCAAGAGGGTTCCCGTTTCTCCACATCCCTTCCAGCATCTATAGTCTCCTGATTTGTTCATTTTAGCCGCTCTGCCTGGCATGAGGTGATATCTCAGTGTAGTTTTGATTTGTATTTCCCTGATGAGGAGTGACGTTGAGCATCTTTTCATGTGCCTGTTGGCCATCTGGATGTCTTGTGTAATTCATTCTTGACTTGATCACATCCCCATTGGACTTAGAAGGCGGGGGGCATTGACCGGCACACAGTAAGAGTTAAATAGTTATGTATTGAATGAATTCCCTTAGGTTTCACTAGGGAGACACATTGAAAGGCAGATGCCACAGCCCACAATACATACGACCATGGTTGCAGGTCATTTAATACAAGGTTGGGCTAGTAAGTTGCAATGTAAGAAAATGCACTAAAAAATTAAATTAAAAGTCTTCAAAGAACCAGAGCCCAAGGTCATATTGATAATGACTGATAATCATTCATGACAATATTTATAAACCCCGAAGAGCATGTGAAAGAGACTGATTGGGCAGCTTAGAGTCTTTATAAGACACGAAGTCCAGAGAATGTTTTAGCCTGTGTCTGATTTTAACGATGAGATTTGAAATTAGGGCAGCCTTCACCCCAAGAATAAGGAAAATAAAGAGTGGTAATCATTGTTAGCCACATTATCTGCTTTTTTTTTTTTTTTTTTTTTTGTACCTCAGAAAAGCTTTATGAGACACTAAAAATGAAACAAAACACTTTGGGCTGTCAGATTCAAGTGCTTCCCACAGAGAAGATAAATGCCTGGGACACCGTAGGAAGGTTTGGGGAGAGGGCTTGTTGAATACCTGTATGGCTGACAGGAAGTGGTTAGTGCATTTCCCCCTGACATCTGCATTGCATTTAGCCTCATTATATGGAGTTTTATGAGGATAAAAGGCTGGTGAGGCACTTTAGAAAATTGGGGTGACATTTGTGGATTCAAATGTGTGAGGTTTTTTTTAAAGAGGCACAGGTGGGTATATATTCCTGCCTATTCATCCCTTTGTTAACACCAGAAAACTGTATTTGGCTTAAATATTATAAAACCATGTAATGGAAAAACGTGACCACTCTGTAATTTGGATAGCAGGCAGCATTTAAAAATTAGCAAGGTTTCTTTGTGCCCAAGAAGAGATCTGATTAGCATACTCTTTGGGATTTTTCTAAACTCAGGTTGCTCGCCCCTTCATAAAAAACTGCTGCTTTCGAAAAAGGGGAGGGGAGCTTGGGGCTAGGCTTTGTATCCCTCAGGCCTGGTAAATTGATGAACTCAATTTAAAATCTTCAGACTAGATTCACAAACATGATCTAGAGGTGAGAATATATCAGCAAAAATGGAACAACTGGGAGATTCATTTTTTTGTAACTTTCTACTTGATAAAAGAAAAACAGTTAACAAGGAAAGCACAATTGTTCATTTCTGTGATCCTTGTGCTTTTATAATTTTTTAAGTGTATTTATTTATTGGGGGGGAGGGGCAGAGAGAGGGAGAGAGAGAATCTCAAGCAGGCTCTGTGCTGTCAGCACGGAGCCCAACTCGGGGCTTGATCTCACAAATAGTGAGATTGTGACCTGAGCCTAAATCAACAGTCGGACGCTTAACTGACTGAGCCACCCAGGTGCCTCTGTGTTTTTAATGTGAAAGGAACCCTTTAAATTCAAAACTCTTGGTATATATTATGATGTTTCTCGACTGCAGATACAAAATGCAAGTGAGTCTCAGGTTGTTCATGCAGCAGGCTTTCAGAGTACAAGGCAATTCACTGGTATCTTACAGCCTCCCTTCTCTTCTCTACGGAAGTGGCAATTATCTGAGTAGCTATTTAAGAATCCTATTATATTTTATGGATTTGAATTCAATTATATTCAATTATATTGTAAACTCAACAAAGACAGAAATTGGAGAAATCAATTGCTTCCCAAAAATCAGTTAGAAAATGTAAAATACAAAGATCCCATGACAATAGCAAATTATAAAATACTTACAAGAAGCTTGAGGAAAATAACCTAGATCTATGTGAAGAAAATGATAAAGCTCTACCTACCACAGTCATGAAACAACTTCTAAAAAAATGACATAAATTGTATTTCTGGGTAGGAATACTCAATATTCAGAGATACATGGTTATCTCAAATTAGTCCATAAATTCAGTTCAATTCTAATAACACTCCCAATGGGATATTGCATAAAATTTAAGTTAATTCTACATTTATCTGGAGGAGTCAATGCATAGAATTAGCCAACATATTTTTAAATAAACTTCCATGATTAATAAAACCACCATACTGGTAAAAAAAATATATATATATATACAAACAAATAAATAGACTAAGCTACAAATTCCAGAAAAAGACCCTTTGAAACTTAGTGTAAGATAAAGATAACAATTCAGTTTCAGTGCAAAGATGGAAACTTAATGAATAAATGGTGTTAAAACAATTTACTGTATCAATTATTAGATTGGTATAAGGCTACATTCTCATCTTGCCACACATTTAACTAAATACTAGGTAGAATGAAAATCTAAATGTAAAATGTATACATGTATTAGAAAAATAAGACCTTATTTTCCTAATCTTGGAATAACAAAGGCCTTTTGTAAACGATACCTAAACCTGAGAAACAGTCAAAAAAAGATTGACATAGTTACATTAATAAAAAAAAAAAAACCCAAACTTTAGAACTAGTAAGTTAATTAAGCAAGGTTGCAAGACACAAGGTTAATATACTGAATCCAAAGTATATCTATGTACTCTTAGCAAACAATTGGAAAATTAAAGTGTAGCAAATTCGTTCACAATACTGTCAAAAAACATTAAATACTTGGGGAAAGCTAACAAAAGATCAGCAGTACCTATACACTGTAAACCATATAACATTGCTGAAAAAAAATGAAAGACCAGAAAGTAGAGAGACATACTGTGTTCATGGATTGGGAGACTGAATATGATTATGCTGTCTGCTTGAAGAGCGCATTTGGAGGACTTAAACTACCTAGCATTAAGACTTACTATAAAGATGGGGCGCCTGGGTGGCACAGTCGGTTAAGCGTCCGACTTCAGCCAGGTCACGATCTCACGGTCCGTGAGTTCGAGTCCCGCGTCAGGCTCTGGAATGATGGCTCGGAGCCTGGAGCCTGTTTCCGATTCTGTGTCTCCCTCTCTCTCTGCCCCTCCCCCGTTCATGCTCTGTCTCTCTCTGTCCCAAAAATAAAAAACGTTTAAAAAAAAAAATTAAAAAAAAAAAAAAGTTTAAAAAAAGACTTACTATAAAGCTATACTAATTAAGACAGTGAAAAAGTTCGACAAATAGATTAATGACATAGAGTATTTAACCCAGAAATAGACCAGCATTTACACAGTCATTTGATTTTTGACAAATGAACCAAAGCAATCCAATACGGAAAGGAAATCTTGTTAGTAAACGAGTGGTGAAATAACTGATATCCATGTGTAAAATAAATGAATTTCAACCCCTATCTCATGCTATACATCAAAATCAACATGAAATGCATCAGAGACCTAAATGTAAATCTAAAACTTGATTAAAGATTTGATGAAAATTTCTAAAATGCCATCAACCAAAAGAAAATATTTGAAAAACATATGTCTTACAAAGAGCCATAATCTAAGAAAATAAAACATCCACATCAAACAATTCTCTAAAAATTGGCCTAAGACTTTTACAAATACTTAGCAAAGGGAGATATAGAAATGGACAGTAAGCATCTGGCAGAGTTTTCATCAGGATTATTCATCAGGAAAATGCAAACCAAACCATCCTGAACTATCACTACATCCACCAGAATGGCTAAGATTAAAACTAACACCAAATATGAGCAAAGATGTGGAGTAACTGGAACTTTCATACGATATTGGTGGAAATATGAAATATGACCACGTTAGAATAAAATATTGAATTTCTCATAAAATTAAACATATACCTCTATTTGACCCACCCATTCATTCCACATGATATTTACTCAAAGAATTGGAAACATATAGCTACAAAAATACAGGTGTAAAACTGTTTCTGGCAACTTTATGCATCATAGCCCCAGGTTGGAATTCCATGTCCATCCCCAGAAGAATGGATAGAGAAAAACTTATAGTATACTCATACAATGAACATTGCCCCTGCACAGCAATAAAAAGCAAGAAACTTTGATACAAGCAACGTCAGGGGTGAACCTCCAAAACATTATGCCGAGGAGGAGAAATTTTACACAAAAAAGTACATACTGTGTGGTTCCATTTATATGAAGTTCTAAAATAGGCAAAACTAATTTATGGTGGAAAAAATCAGAATAGCGGTTACTTCTTGGGAGGAAAGACTAGGGGTGGGTGTGGACTGAGAATGGACACGGGGTCATTGCAATAATTTATATTTTGATAAGGGTTTAGGTTACATGCATTATGCATTTGTCAAAATCATGGAATTAAAATGTGTGTATTTGGGTGTATATTAATTTTTTTAAATTACTGTGAAAGAAAACAAACAAATAATGGATTCTAGTTAACAAAATACATGTTGAAGAACTCACTAGGAAGTGCGCTGTTATCTGAAACCTACTTTGAAATGCATTAAAAAAATAAAATTTATTGAAGATGGATGAAAGGACAGCTATGTAATAAAGCACATATTGCAAAATGTCAGTTATAGAACCCATGCAGGAGATAATATGATTCTTTTTCACTGTAAAATTCTTCCAACTTTTCGGCATGCACAATTATTTTCATAATACAATGTTGGAAGAAAACGCCGCTGAAAATAATAAAGAGAAAGAAACAGAAAATAAGTATTTTTGACCCCAATAAAACAAGGAAAGGAGTACAACTACAAACCACAAGTATGAAACATGATTGAATCTGTGAATCGAAAGGACAAAAACTTTCCCAAGAACTGATACAAAAAATAAACAACGAGACATAGCGTCTTGAACCTGAACGTCAAGGACAAAAAATATATCTTATGGTCAACTGGGTAGAAAAATCCTGTCATGTCAAGGAGAAAGAATTCAAGCTGACCTCATACTTCTTCCCCAAAACAGCTAATGCCAGAAAACAGTGCAGTGATGTTTAATACGGTCCAGTTAGCCTTTCAGGAAAACAGACCAGAGCAAAATGAACAACCCAGACATTCCCAAGCAAATAAGAACTTAGAGTGTCCTGGATCCCTGAACTCTTAAACTGATTGAATCTAGTTAACAAAGATAAGTCAAAACATGGATGGAAAATAAAATCTCAATAAGAGAGAGGAAATGGTACAAGAACTGGTGGGAAACCTTGAATGCATTATGATATGAAACCAAAAGAAATAAAAAGTAGTGCTTGAGAACAACTCACCTGACTACCTTATTCAGACTTACAACTTCATTCAATTTTTTTTGTATTGAATGGTAAATATGGTCATGAGGGATAAAAGTTGAAATTATATAAAAGGTATCTATTAAGTTTTCCTTCTACCACTTTCTCCATCAATCCTATCCTGATTCATTTAGAAAAATCACTTGTGTTAGTTTTTTTTAGTCTTTCCAACCTTCCGTTGTATGACAATTTGGAAATACAAAGATTACTTGTAGCCGTGAGACAACGGTACACCTGTGAAATCATCACCACAGTGAATGCCATAGATTTATCCGTCACCTCCAAAAGTTTCTTCCTGACCCTTTGGTTTTTGTATGTTTTTATGTTTACTTTTGTTTTTATTTTTGTGGTAAAAGCACTTCACATAAGATCTACCCTCTCAGTAAATTTTTAGGTATACAAAACAGAATTGTTCATCATAGACCCTATGCCATATAGTAGATCTCCAGAACTTATTTATCTTGCATACTGAAACTTTCTACCCTTTGATTATCGCCTCCTCTCTACTCTCTGCTTCTATTAGTTTGACTCTTTTCAATTTTTCATATAAGTGAGATCATGCAGTATTTATCTTTCTATTGTTCATTTCATTTAGCATAATGTCTTCCAGGTCCAGCGATACTGTTGCAAGTGTAGGATTTCCTTCTTTTTTTAAGGCTGAATGACATCTCATTGTAGGTACATACCACATTTAAAAAATCCATTCCTCTATCATTGAACATTTTAGATTATTTCCATGTCTTGGCTATTATGAATAATGCTGCAGTGACCCAGGGAGTGCAGCTATCTCTTTAAGATTCAGATTTCAGTTCAGTACAGATTTCTGATTTCAGAATATATCCAGAATTGGGATTGTTATAGCAACTGGTAATTCTATTTCAAAAGTTTTCGGGAAAATAATCTTTGAATTGCTTTCCCTAGTAGCTGTACCAATTTACACTCCCACCAACATTTCACAAAGGGTTTCTTTTCCTCCACACCCCCGCCAACACTTGTCTTTTTATTTCTTTAATAATTGTTATTCTAATATGTGTGAGGTGATCTCTCATTGCAGTTTTGATTTGCATTTCCCTATTGATTAGTGATGCTGAGCACCTTTTCATATTCTGTTGGGCCTTCATATATCTTCTTTGGAGAAATATCTGTTCAGTTTCTTTGCCCCTCTTTTAATCTGGCTATTTGGGTTCTTTGCTCTTGAGTTGTAAGAGTTTCTTACATAGTTTGGATAATTAACCCCTTATCAGATGTATGGTCTGCAAATGTTTTCTCCATTCCATAAGTTGCCTTTTTATTTTGTTAATTATTTTCTTTGTTGTGCAGAGACTTTCTAGTTTGATGTAGTCCCTTGTTTATTTTTCATTCTGTTTCCTGTGCTTTTTGTGTCATGTCTAAGAAATCATTCTCCAGTCCAAGGCCTGCAAGCTCTTTCCCTATGTTTTCTTCCAGGAGTTTTACTGTTTCAAGTTTTACCTCCATTTTGTGTTGATTTTCATATGTGGTGAGACAAAAGGGTTCAGCTTCATTCTTTTGTATGTGAATATCTGATTTTCCTAACACAAGTTATTGAAGAGACTGTCCTTTGCCCACTGTGTACCTTTTGCATCCTTGTTGAATATCGGTTGACCATATATGTGTGGGATTATTACCGGGGTCGCTATTTTCCTCTATTAGTGTCTATGTCTATTTTTAATGCCACTATCATACTGTTTTATTACTTTAGCTTTGTAATATGTTTTGAAATCAGAGTGTGATGCCTCCAGCTTTGTTTTTCTTGCTCAAAATTTCTTTGGCTCTTTAGGGTTTTGTGGTTCAAAATAAATTTTAGGATTGTTTTTACCACTTCTATAAAAAGCACCATCAGGATTTCAGTGGGGATTGAATTGAATCTGTAGATTACTTTGGGAAGTATGGAATGATTATAATCTTAAATTTGGTGAGACTTGTTTCGTGACCTACCATGAGGTAGGTGATCTATCTTAGAGAATGTTCAGTGTGCACCTCAGACACGTCTTATGAATCACTCCGGATCCTCTGAGCCACATTTGTCTCTGGGACCATTATCCACTTTTTCCAGGCTCACTGTTTTGATAATTAGTTGTCATACAATCAAATTCATGAGTGTGCAACCTAGAGATGCCTCGCCTACCACCCTCTCTGATGTTTCCTGCCCCAGTCCTCCAGGTTAGCTGGGACTGGGATGCTGCAGGAGAGGTGGGTGCCCAGGAATGCACAGCCTATAAATGCCTGGAATTAAACCCCGTGGCATGAACCTTTGCCCAGTGGGCGACAGGAGTCTACAGATAGATTCTTACTTCCTCTTTCACTTATCCCCTGGAACTGACCTGAGATGCAGGCATCATAGTTGAATTACAGGATTGTATGGGCATTATAGGATCCAGCACCCAGAAAACACTCTTGACACCGAGTGGTGCTGGTTTCATTAAGCTCCTTCATTTGGAATGTGTCTTCTTGGCCTCACTTCACATTTTTGCAGCAGGTTTCACTCTCTGGGGAACTCAGTCTAAGATTAATAATTTATTTAATAATTCACTTAACCATTTAACTGGGCTGCCCCTGGCCACATGTGGCCGTTCAATGCCTGAGGTCTTGCTAGCCTGGATTGAGATGTCTGTTGCGTGTAATAGACATTGGCTTTGGAGAACTTAGTATGAAAAAAAGTCAATATCTCATTGATAGTTTTTTATATTGATTACATGTCGAAGTGAAAATCTTTTGTCTCTATTGGGCTAATATGTTATTAAAATAAAGTATACCTGATTATTTTTATTTTTTTTTTCTTTTTTTTTTTTTTTTTCAACATTTATTTATTTTTGGGACAGAGAGAGACAGAGCATGAACGGGGGAGGGGCAGAGAGAGAGGGAGACACAGAATCGGAAACAGGCTCCAGGCTCCAAGCCATCAGCCCAGAGCCTGACGCGGGGCTCGAACTCACGGACCGCGAGATCGTGACCTGGCTGAAGTCGGACGCTCAACCGACTGCGCCACCCAGGCGCCCCATATTTTTTTTGAAGGTAGACACCGGAATACTAAAAATTACAAACTGACTCACATTTTTGTTGGACAGCACTGAGCAAACATTTGATAAGACTTGGGCTTTTGCTATTTTTTGCTGTAACAAAAAAAAAAAAAAAATGTGTATGGAATAAATTCCCAGAAGTAAAATTTCTGAGTCAGCATTATCTAGGCTGAAATTTTTCTCCCTAGGAGTAATACCATTTCTGACTCCCTTATTGTATGTTGGGCCTGTTTACTCACAGCTAATCAACAGAATGTGTTATCAAAGTGCTGGATTTTGCTTGTCTAATTGGTAAAAAATGGTACCTCTTATTTGCTTTTTCCTTCTGTTTGGTTATCCTGTTTTGTGCATTTTTTTGTGTTTAGGGACCATTTCTGTGTCTTTTTCTGTGAACAATCTGTGCACCTCCTCTGTCCATCATTTCATGGGAAAGAAGAGGCTTTTATCTTTGATACAAATTGTACATATCTCCCCTGTTTTGGCATTTTTCTTTTGACTTTGTTTATGGTGTTTATATATACTTTCTGTGGTAGAAGTTATCAGATTTTTAAAAATGACTTTTGGATTTTGGAAAGGTGAGACATGACAAAGGGACTTTTCATGTTAGATTTTCACGAATACACAGTTTATCTGTATGGTTTAGAAAAAGGAACTACAGTGGGTTTTGTGGGTTTTTTAGGGACACACAGAAATCTCCCACTATCAGGTGGGAAATTAATAAGCAGTGCCCCATCCTGAGACAGGTAGTTTTCTTAGATTTCAAGAGCTGCAGAGCTCTCAGCTGTCAGTAGATTCAAAGCCACTTGGGATTGGGGCAACCGAGCAGTGTGAACCATATTCTTTATATATCTGTGCTATTATTCAAACTAGTCAATTTGTACCACGTCCATGCCAGAAGAGCTCGTCTTGCCCAAATTTCTCCTTTCAAATTGTTCACAGACTTTTGGAGGTGAGACTTTCCTTAGTTTCCTTGCCCAGGTAGTAGAAAGAGGCACTCTCCAGAGCAGGAGTCTAGAAACCTACTAGTAGCAACCCTCTTGTTGACATCTTGCTGATCACCTTAACATCCTTATGGAAGTATGAGCAGGAGCCACCCGAGGCCAGTCTTGGAATATTCATCTTGTTGAAACTGGGTGAAGCCAACTGCTGTCCAGGACAGGGATCCAGTCATTCTCACACATGTATTTACAGAATACAACATTAATGTTTGGAACCTTGAAAACACAAGAGAAAAGAAAGGAAGTCAGAAGAAGTGGACAGGTACACATTATCCCCATCTTTCATTATAGGCAGTAGGTAGATACAACCTAAAATAGGGGCGCCCGGGTGGCTCAGTAGGTTGAGCGTCCGACTTCGGCTCAGGTCATGATCTCACTGTCTGTGAGTTCAAGCCCCGCGTCAGGCTCTGTGCTGCCAGCTCAGAGCCTGGAGCCTCCTTTGGATTCTGTCTCCCTCTCTCTCTGCCCCTCCCCCACTCATGCTCTGTCTCTCTCTCTCTCTCTCTCTCTCTGTCAAAAATAAACATTAAAAAAAATTTTTTTAATAAAAAAAACCTAAAATAAAAACGTTCTTTCAACTTATTTGTTTCTTTTTATAGGTTTACCATAGATGTTGATTTCCCAAATAATGGTTTTGTTGGTTTTGCAAATTTTTCAACTTCCTGTAATTATGTGTGTGTTATGGTACTCCATTATTCTTCAGTCACTTGGCTTTTTTACTAAATAGTGAAATTTTCTCCAAGTCCATTAATTAAGTATCTTAATTGTGTTGATCAAAACTTTCAGTCTTCATTGGTTTTTTTTTTAATGTTTATTTATTTTTGAGAGAGAGAGAGAGAGAGAGAGAGAGAGAGAGACAGAATGCTAGTGGGGAACAGGCAGAGAGAGAGGGAGACAGAATCTGGAGCAGTCTCCAGGATCTGAGCTTTGAGCACAGAGCCCGACATGGGGCTCAAACCCACGAACCGTGAGATCATGACCTGAGCTGAATTCAGACTCTTAACTGTCTGAGCCACCCAGGTGCTTCTTCACTGAGTTTTCTTCACTTGACCTATCAGTTACTGACAGGGTAGCCTGGTTTTGACGATTCTCCTCATAGTTCCTTCAATATTCTCTATCGAATACATTTTGAAGTTAAATTGTTGGGTTCATACTAGTTTATATTTTAAATATCTTTTCTGTGAATTCAACCTTTGATATTTTGTATATTTTGTAACTGTCAGATTTTTTTTTAAGTAGGTTTCGTGCCCAGTGCAGAGCTCAACATGGGGCTTGAACCCACAACTATGAGATCAAGACCTGAGACATGAGTTGGAATTGATCGACTGAGCCATACAGGTGCCCCCTTAAATTTTATTTATTTTTAAAGTAGGCTTTAGAGTCCAATGTGGGGCTTGAACTCATGACTCTGAGATCAAGACCTGAGCTGAGATCAAGAGTTAGACACTTAACCAGCTGAGTCACCCAGGTACCCCAAAACTCAGTTTTATTTCCATTAGTGCTGTTGCCTTAAATTCACCTTAAGCTGCTTGCTATTAATATAGGTCAATTTGCTTCCTATTGTTTAGTACTTCACTAATTCTTTTTAAAAAGTTTTTAACATTTATTTATTATTGAGAGACAGAGAGAGACAGAGCATGAGCATGGGAGGGGCAGAGAGAGGGGGAGACACAGAATCCGAAGCAGGTTCCAGGCTCCGAGCTGTAAGCACAGGGTTGAACGCAGGGCTCGAACTCACAAACCGCAGATCATGACCTGAGCCAAAGTCGGACACTTAACCGACTGAGCCACCCAGGTGCCCCTTCGTTAATTCTTTCTAAAAAATGTTTACTGATTTTGGAATATGTATCTGAAAATTTAGATGAATCTAATGAATACTAATATTTGTTGGCTGCCTGACTGAATAAAGCTTCCTTTTAAAAAAAGCTTTTATTTTAATTTGTTAGGTAACAGCATAATATTAGCTTTGGGTATATAACAAAGTGATTCAACACCTCCATACATCACCCAGTGCTCATCACAAGTGTACTCCTTAATCCCCATAGCCTGTTTCCCCCAACCCCCCCACCCACCTCCTCTCTGGCAATGACCAATGTGTTCTCTGTAGTTAAGAGTCTGTTTCTTGGTTTTCCTTTTTCTTCCCCCGCCCATGATAGTTTGTTCTGTTTTTTTTAATCCCATATAAAAGTGAAATTGTATGGTATTTTTCTTTCTCTGACTGACTTATTTCACTTAGCATAGTACTCTCTAGCTACATTCACATTGTTGCAGGATTTTCTTCTTTTTTATGGCCAAGTAATATTCCATTATATATATATATATATATATATATATATATATATATATATATATGCCACATCTTCTTTATCCACTCATCAGTCGATGGACACTTGGGCTGTTTCCACGATTTGGCTATTATCAGTAGTGCTGCTATAAACATCAGGGTGCATGTGCCCCTTCAAATTAGTATTTTTGTATTCTTTGGGTAATTACCTAGTAGTGCAATTGCTGTATCATAGGTAGTTCTGTTTTTAACTTTCAGAGGAACCTCCACAGTGCTTTCCAGAGTGGCTACACCAGTTTGCTTCATCCTTTAACTTCACCTTTTCAGAATTTTTATGTTCTATTTCTTCTTTAAACAACATTTAACTACATAATTTTTTTTTTTTTTTACTTTTTCTCAATCTTTTTAAACTAGGGAGGGATTTTTTGTCATTTTATCAATTATAATGACTGATATATTTGGATGTATTTTTTTAACCATCTTATTTTGTGCTTTTCATGTGTCCCAACCCTTGAATGTTAATTTCCTTTTCCTTTCTGGATTTCAATTAGACTGATGGATATTTTCTCTCATGCCATGTTTTCTCTCTACTTGTTGGAAGTTATATACTTTCTTTGTATTTTTAAAATTCTTTTCCTTAGAAATGTTGTGTGCATGCTATGTTAAAAACTGCTTTGGAGTCCCTGGGTGGCTCAGTCGGCTGAGCGTCTGACTTCGACTCAGGTCATGATCTCATGGTTGGTGGGCTCGAGCCCTGTGTCAGGCTCTAGTGCTCACAGCCAGGAGCCTGGAGCTGCTTTGGATTCTCTGTCTCCCTCTCTCTCTTCTCCTCCCTTGCTCGCACTCTGTCTCTCTCTCTTTCTCAAAAATAAATAAAAATTGAAAAAAATTTTTAAAGACTACTTCTATCCTCTAGTGTCCATTACATCTTTTTTCCTTTTATTAACAGATCCCCTGCACAATTCTGATAGTTGTGTGTCCATACCATTATTAACATTTCTCAGTTTTCGTCTCTGCTAATTAAATTGGCCATGTGCCTGGGTAGCTCAGTTGGTTGAATGTCCGACTTAGACTCAGGTCATGATCTCACTTCAAGCTCCTCATTGGGCTTGCTGCTGTCAGGATAGGGCCTGTTTTAGAAACTGTGTCCCCCCCCCCCCCCCCCGCTGCCCTGCTTCTCCTCCCCTCATGCAATCTCTCTCAAAAATGAATAAACATTGGGGCACCTGGGAGGCTCAGTCGGTTAAGCGTCCGACTTCGGCTCAGGTCATGATCTCACTGTTCGTGAGTTCGAGCCCCACGTCAGGCTCTCTGCTGTCAGCATAGAGCCTGCTTTGGATCTTCTGTTTCCCTCTCTCTCTGCCCCTCCCCAGCTAGCGTTTTCTCTCTCTCTCTCAAAAATAAATGAACATTAAAGAAAGAATTTGTCTCCTTTTTCTTTATTCATTGGTTTTGTTTCTTAAATTCCACGTATGAGTGAAATCATACAGTATTTGTCTTTCCCCACCTGATTTATTCACTTAGCATTATATCCTCTAGAGTCCATCCATGTTGGTGCAAATGTCAAGATCTCATTCTTCTTTATGGCCAAGTAATATTCCAGTAATATTCTGTTATGTCTATATATCTATATACCTCCACACACATATATGTACACACCACACATACACACACATATATATGTATATACATATATATATATATTATTCATTCATCTCAAGATGGACACTTAGGTTCTTGGGTTGCTTCCATATCTTAGCTATTGTCAACAATGCTACAGTAAACATAGGGGAGCATATATGTTTTCAATTTAGTGTTCTCATTTTCTTTGGGTAAATACCCAGTAGTGGGATTACTTGATAATATAATAATTCTATTTTTTTAATATTTGAAGAACCCTCAAAAACCTGTTGAGGGAAAACCCTGTTTTCCATAGCGGCTGCACTAGTTTGCATTCACACCAACAATACGTGAGGCTTCCTTTTTCTTCACATCCTTGCCAACCCGTGTTATTTCTTGTCTTTTGATTCTAGCCATTCTGTGAGGTGATACATGTTGTGCATGATTCTTGATTTACGTTTCCACAATGATTAGTGATGTTGAACATCTTTTTTGTGTGTCGGCTGGCCATCTATATGTCTTCTTTCCAAAAATGCCTCTTTAGGTCCTCTTGCCATTGTTTAATCATGTTACTAATTATAATTAGTCACTTTAACATTCCGTGTTAAGTAGTATTTAGTGTATTCACAATGTTAGGCAACTGCCATATTTTTTAGTTTCAATTTATTTTTAATCTTTATAGAAACACCCTACACCTCTAAAGTAATTACACGCCATTTTTCCCTTCCCCCCAATTCTAATCTGTGTGTCTATGGACTCATCTATCCTGAATATATCATAAAAAAGGAATCATACAATATGCGATCCTTTGTGTCTGACTTCTTTCACTTCACATAATGTTTGTGAGGTCTCGTCCAAGCTGTAGCTCTTATCACTACTTCCTTCCTTTTCATGGCTGAATACTATTCCATTGTACGAATGTGCCACATTTTCTTATCCATTCACCTGTTGATGGACATTTGTTTGTACCTTCTGCCTGTTATGAACAATAATGCTACGTGCATTCATCTACAAGTTTTTTGATGGCAAGTTACCCTCTTCTCTCTTGTTTCAAACATTTTCTAGTTGGTTCTTATACATTTTTCTTCTAGATGAGCTTTAGAAGAACTTGCTAAGTTTCAAAGAATCATGCAGGAATGTTAGGACTGGAATTTGAATTGTGTTAAACCTGTATTTGGGGGGAGATTGATGTTTAAAATTTTTTGTTTTCCCTCCTAAGCAATTATTTGTGTTCTATTTACTTCTTTTTAGTTTCATGATAAAGCTCAGTGCACTGTTTTAATCTAGGTGCATATTCATAGAAACATTCGTAGTTACACTTGTCTTGGGAAGGCGGCTATGCTTTGGGCTGGGAGAATCTACCTGTTAACATCTGGAAAGCTGTTGACCTTGGTGATGCTGTGGGAAATGCATGATCAAACCGTTACCTGTTGTACTTTGAAGGTCAGAAGGTGTCTGCCACATCAGGGAAAATATAGGAAAATGGTAGCTGTTGGCATGTGTTAGCTACTCACTTTATTTAATATTGTCCCATGAAAGAGGCAAACTCAGAATGGAACCAGTGGGGAAGTAACCCCCTGGAGCACAGAACTTCCAGATAAGCTAACTGCTCTGCCAGAGCAGGAAGCCTTGCTAATCTTGCCCAGCAGGATTTCATCGTTGCTATGAAATAGTGACTGATACATCCGCCCCTTATCCCTTTCTGAAAGGAAGAGTTCAACCATCACGATCCTGTTTCTTCATCATAATTGCACTGGCAGCAAATAATTTTTTCTATTTTTACACATTCCTGGACATAAGAAACCACACTTGGACCTGATACGGAGGGCCACATTTCTCTCTCTGGCCCCTGAGTGAGGTGCATTCCCTGGATGAGGACTTGGGATGTCTCCTTAGGAAAGAGGTGATGTGTTCTATGGAAGAAAAGAAGGACGAGTATAGATGCTGAGAAATAAAAAGGGTAGGCTGCAGCTGAAGCTGTTAATTACTTGCCAGGTAACCATGATCTTCTTTGCTTCTTGCTTTTTAAAAAAAAAAAAATTTTTTTTTTAACATTTATTTACTTTTGAGAGACAGAGAGAGGCAGAGGATGAGCAGGGGAGGGGCAGAGAGAGAGGGAGACACAGGATCTGAAGCAGGCTCCAGGCTCTGAGCTGTCAGCACAGAGCCCGATGCGGGGCTCGAACTCACAGACCGCGAGATCGTGACCTGAGCTGAAGTCAGATGCTCAACTGACTGAGCCACCCAGGCACGCTCCTACTTACTTCTTTCTTATTGATAAAATTCTGGTTTTATTACAGGAAGCAATATGTTCAGCTAAAATACTATTTTTCCAGTCTCCTTTACAGGAAGGAGTGGGTAATGAATGGCAAATGGAAATCATTGGTTAAGGCCTCAGGAAAAGCTTTCTAAAGTCAGCTGATCTCGCGGGAGAGGCTGTCTTTTGACACTCCCCTTTCCTTCTCCTGGAATGTTTCAGCAGGTTGCAAGATTGGCTTACTGTCTATTGCAACTCCCTGCGAGCATTGTCTTTCAACATTTCAGAGACCAGAAAGCTAAAAATGATTTTCCACAGGGGCGCCTGGGTGGCTCAGCCAGTTAAGCATCCGACCTCAGCTCAGGTCATGACCTTGCAGTTTGTGAGTTCAAGCCCCACGTCGGGCTCTGTGCTGACAGCTGGGAGCCTGGAGCCTGCTTCGCATTCTGTGTCTCCCTCATTCTCTGTCCCTCCCCTGCTCATGTTGTGTCTCTGTCTATCTCTCAAAATAAATAAACATTTTAAAATATTTTAAGAAATGACTTTCTCCAGATTTCCTTGCAAGTAAGGTTCTGGACATGGTAAATGTTTGACCCCTCTGATGCATGCATGAAAGATCTAGAAGGCAGGAGTAAGCAGAATGCAGATGTGCTCGTTCTACTGTTTATGCCGGCAAGCCTCACTGTGTGGGATCCAGTTAGCTGGGGAAGCATTAGCTGAGGACCCCATTTTCGGTCACTGAAGTCGTGGGTGCAGACTGAAGCAGAAACACCTTGGTTCCGAAAACACCAGCAGTGACTCCGACTCTCCAATCATTGTAGCTTTGTGGTCAGGTGACTCCAGGGATTGGGTGGCTCTGACTGTGCAGTAGCCGTGTGGGTCTGGATCCAGCAAGTGAAGGGGCAGCTCTCTCACCAGGCAACCAGCTTCTTGGTCGCAGTAGGGATAGCAGGACCCTCGGTGGCCTGGTTTTTTCATGTGACTTGGGAGTTTATTCCTGAAAGCTTAAACTGGAGGTTGTTTTTTCGGCCTTCTCTCTGATTCTATAAGCCCTTTAGAATGCGGGGATGCAGTCATTTTTGTGTGCAGTGGCTAAAGTGGATTCAATTCTCGCCAACTGGAAACTGATGAATGCAAATGTGACATGATGGGAAAAACTTGAACGGTTATCCTGGACCCTAAGGTCACTGTAGAGTCGGAAACTGTGGCCAAGGAAGGTGGAATAGAAAGGGAAAAGGTAACTGGGTGCCTGTGGAACCACCACTTTAATTAGCCTTTTGCTGCCTACCTGTTCTTTAAAACAGGTAACAATACTTCCTTAATTTAAGTTCTCAGTTTCTTGCAGGCAAATGACCTTCCTTTTGTACAAAAAGAATGTTATACAACATTCATTCTATTATTTATTTTTGTATTGATGCTATTTTTTAATGTTTATTTATTTTGAGAGAGAGAGAGAGAGAGCACAAGCAGGAGAGTGGCAGAGAGAGAGGGGGAGAGAGAATCCTAAGCAGGCTCCTCACTGTCAGTGCAGAGCCTGACGTGAGGCTTGAACTCCCGAACCGTGAGATCATGACCTGAGCCGAAACTAAGAGTCAGATGCTTAACCGATTTAGCCAGCCAGGCACCCCTCCATTGATTTAATTAATCCTATCTGTTTTCTACCACTTTCGTAACTGATTATTAACAGAAAAAATTTCTAATCTTTATTGTTGTATCCATCTACGTTACAGAGCTCTCCTACTCATATGAGTAATTTTACGGTGAGTTCTCTTGGGTTGTATTTCTTCTCCAATAAATCAGGATGTTGAAAGGGAAAGAGAAACCCCAAGATGGCTGTATAACAGGCTATCTTTAACTTCTCATATAAATCTGGCTAAAACAAGTCTTTGACTTTTATATAATTTCACATTTATTTTATTATGTGAAATATATCCAGAAGTTTTTGTGCTTATTTCATCAAAAAAGATTCCCATTGTTAGACACACTGAATATTTAAAAAAAATTTTTTTACTGTTTGTATTTATTTATTTTTTAATGTATTTATTTATTTATTTATTTATTTATTTATTTATTTAAAAAAAATTTTTTTTAAGTGTTTATTTTTGAGACAGAGAGAGACAGAGCATGAACGGGGGAGGGTCAGAGAGAGAGGGAGACACAGAATCTGAAGCAGGCTCCAGGCTTTGAACTGTCAGCCCAGAGCCCGATGGGGGGCTTGAACCCTAGAACCACGAGATCATGACCTGGGCTGAAGTCGATGCTTAACCGACTGAGCCACCCAGGCACCCCAAGACACACTGAATATTTATAAACTGTTGCTTTTGGTTACAGCTGTCCTTCTACATCAGTAACACAAAAATATTCCCAAACTTCTCTTGCCGAATTACAGACGGTTCACCTTCCAAAGAATTAAGTGCATGTTTCAGCTCTTCAAAATAAGAGCAACACTGATGGTAAAGAAGCTTTTCATGATAAAATGACTGCTTTAAATGCACATCATCTTTCTTTGGATAAAATGTTGTGAACAGAAAGGCAGAAAAACTGCATATTGCCTATTGAGTCATATCCGGTCCTGTTCCCTTGCAACATCGCTGAAGTCTTTGAGCCCCAACTTGTTAATAAGGAAATTCACCTTGTCTAGCTCTAAAATTCTACTTCTCGTAAATACATATTGAATATATAATAAGTTTGCACCAAGGTATAAGGTAGTTTTTTTTCAAAATTTCTTAATGTTTGTTTATTTGTGAGAGACAGCGCACGAGTTGGGGAGGGGCAGAGAGAGGTAGTCACAGAATCAGAAGCAGACTCCAGGCTCTGAGCTGTCAGCACAGAGCCCCATGTGGGGCCCAAAGTCATGAACTGCGAGATCATGACCTGAGCTCAAGTCGGACGCTTAGCTGACTGAGCCACCCAGGCACCACGGCAGGGTTTTTTTGGAATAAAGGAAATACAAAAGCAAATTTCCCCAAAATATCTCCTGCCTCACCCCCCAAAACCCACTAAATTAGATCTCTTTCTTCAAGTTTAAGTTTGATTTTTTTTCACTTTTGAAAGTTTTTGAAATTGAGATGCATCTTAGAATCAAAAGTATTTATAATATGGTAGTTCTTTTTCCCAGCCCTCCCCTACAGCTGCCACCACCACAACAACCAAAAATAAATCAAAGAAAGAAAGAAAGAAAGAAAGAAAGAACAAAGAAAACAGCTCTTGCTGCACCAGTGATTCCAAGAATCTAGGAACAAATCAAATAAACAAAAAAAAAAACCGGGGCCAGTTTCCCGCATGAATCTAAACTGATATGTACACATAGCTGTGTGTGGGGCCAGGGACACACAAGTGTCGATGCCACTTGATTCACATTTGGAATGTAGGTGAGGAAAGATGACTGCCAGGAGGAATTTGTTGGACGGAGATGCCTGTAGACAGGGTCACGAGAAAGATGGGTAAGCTGTGAACCGTACGGGGGGCTCCAGATGAAGAGCTATGGTCTGGGAGATGAGCTCTTGGCCCACCTTTAGGAAGATCACATCACCACTGTGCTGGGCCCGTTGCCACCACGTTGGTGATGATCTCAGGAACTGTGGCAAAGTGCCAGGAGGGGCTCTATGGGCCGGAAAACATGCTAACCACCACTGGAAGCCCCATGGACATGGAGGGCCTCTGATAGAATCACAGCAGCATCCAAAAAAGCACATTTATTTGTGTGACGAGATGCCTGGGAACCGTCATCATTGGGGCGGCTGTGAGTGAGGCCCTACAGAGAAGTGGATGTTGTGAGCAAATGAAATTTGGGTGTTAATGTTACTGTGATCTCATCCAAACCCACAGGCTAGGGAAATGTTTTGGAGGAAATATAGAAATACATACACAAATACACACACACACGTATGTATGTACATATATGTATATGTATGTGTGTGTGTGTGTGTGTGTGTGTGTGTGTGTGTATAATATCTATACGGATGTATAGAAGTGTATATGGAAAAACAAAACCATCCCCATCAACCACACATAAATTAGGAAAGAAAACAGTATTTAATTTGGGACTTCCTTATAAGTCCTAATTTGTCTTAAATAAGTCCTAATAAGTCCTGAAGATTTGTCTCCACTCAGGATGCCTGGAGCTGAGTTTGAGTACAAATCCAGTGAATGCTAATCACACTACATAACAAAAATTGTATAAATTGGATGGAGGGAGGGAGGGGTCCTGTGAAGGTGGTGCCTGGAGGGCAAGAATGGATGAAGGCATGAAAGAGGAATTTGAGAAACGAAGAGACAGAATATTCAGTTTTAAGTCACTTGGGACATAAGGTGTTTGCTCCTCTTTCAATGTCCAAATTTGTCATCCAACAACCAACATCCAATCATATCTGTCAGAGAAGTTGCTGTTTTGTAGAAATCAAAAAAGGAGTTGAATTTTCTTTGATGCCAAAATGTAAATTAAAATAGAAAACAGAGGTGTGAACAATAATTCAGAAGAATCAGAAAGTTAGGGCCAGAGGTAACCATGAGAAGGCAAGGCCCTGGTAGCCACAAACATTTTGGAAAGGGCACTGGGCACTTACAAGGCAAGGAGATGAGCCCATCTTACCTGGGTCTTAAGAGAGCAGAGAGACATTTATAGACAGAAATAGATGTGGGTGTAGGTGTAGGTAAGGTGACCATGTGACCTGGTTTTCCCAGCTCAGTACCACTTTATCTCCGTTGCCTTCAGGTCTCGTCAACTTTTGCATTTGCCCATTTTCTAATCAAGCATCATGATTAACAGTTCTATCAAAATAATGCAAGCTAGGTTTAACAGGTGTTTCACTTTGAAGTTCCAGCTTCTCTTACAATCTGGCAACATGTAAGACACATATGCTAATGGCTAAACCTACATGCTACGCCCAACCTTTTCCAGATGTAACAAACGTAACGTTTGTCTCTCAAATGACTGCAAGCAAGTCAACTGATGATAAAATGAAGTGCGCTTGAACATGAGTGTTTGGGAACAGCTAATGCCATTGGTCTTAGGAAGAGGTAAGAGAAAGATTCTGTGCTACTGTCTGTCCCTGGCTGACCCCACGGTCTGGGCTACAGTCTGCAAGATGCATAAAGTCTCTGAACTCACGCTGGCAAGGTCAATGGAAAGGAGGGAGGCTGCAAGTTAAGAGTGTGCCAAATGTGCAGACGGAGAGACAGAGCTGTCCCATTATAAATTATACAGTGTGCAGAAAGGGTGTTCTTGCTTTAGTGGCTTTGCTATTTATTGTATGGTGTCCAACTACAGGCATTACTTCATTTCAGTTTTTGGTAATTTTTTTTTTCAGATTAAGCCCTGTAGGCAGCAATAAGCTGACAGTGAAAATCAAAAGATAAGAGTCTGCTGAAGAAGTATCCCCATCAGTGTCAAAAGTTATCATCTACTGTTCAGGAAAAACTCGTCGTGATTTTCCTTGACCCTCACTCGTAACACCTCTCACACCAGATGTGTGGGTTTTTCCCACACTGATTGGTTCTCCAACAGCAGTTGAGTATCCTGTAATCCTGGTAACACCACCTGCCTGGAGATAGCATCAGACCTCACAGGTTAAGGACTCAGTCTCACAAGATGGCCCCACTTGAGACTCAGTTACAAGCCCCAGTTTGTCACTCATACTGATCAACCAGCTGCAAATCAGAGTTCTCAGGACCCCTACCTTAAGTTAAATAATTTGCTAAAATGGCTCACAGAAGTCAGGGAAACCCTCACTTGCATTGATCAGTTTATTATGAAGGACATAATAAAGGACACAGATGAACAGCCAGATGAAGAGATACGTAGAGCAAGGCTCAGAAGGGTCCCATGTGTAGGAACTTGTGTCCCCATGGAGTTGGGCTGTGCTACTCTCCAGGCATTTAGATGTGTTCACCAACCCAGGAGCTCTCCAAACCCCATAATTTTGGGATTTTTACAGAGTCTTAATCCTGTGATCATGATTGATTTTTAACTCATTTTCGAGCCCATCTCCCCCCTGGAGAATGAAAAGTTGCCCTGGAAATTCCACGATTCTTACCATGGCTTGGTATTTCTGGTGACCAGGCCCTATCGAGGAGCCCCATCAAGAGTCACCTCATTAGAACAAAGAATGCTCCTATCACTCGGGGAACTACAAAGGTTTTATGAGCTCTGTGTCAGGAACCGGGAACACAGATGACAAATTAGCATGAACAGGGGTCAGAGACCAATATACCCTGTTATTTCAGAGTTATTTAAAGAACATTGTGCCTGAGGACAAGTTCATGCATGCAGTTATGCAGAAAGTATATTTACATAGCCCTGTGAAACATGACTTGTCATCTAGATCAAATGAAAATAATACAATTGAGATCACTTAGACACTTCTAAAATAATTTTTCTCACACTTATTCCAAGTTTCCTTGTGCCTATAAAAAAGTAAAGCAACAGCTGTTCATGTCCCAGTACAATTAGAAAAACAAGCACTTTGCAAGCATGAGATGCTTCAAGTAGAAAATTAGGTTGATTCCATAAGTGGTGCAATTTTTTCACCCAGTTTATGAAATTCTAGCAAAGCTTTCTGAAGCTCATCCTGTCACAAAAGTGAAACACTTCTGAAATTATTGTAAATGTGTTGCAAATTCAATGATAAAAACTCACCATTAAAGGAAAAGTTGTTTGATTGGGGGATGATAATACAAATACAAGTTTTGGTGGAGGACAGCATCATGAAAAAATAGTGTTCTAAATTAAGAAACCCACGGAACAGAAGTACTCTTGAATTGGTTGCAGTGAAAATAGTCCATAATTGCTTCTAGATAAGCAGTGATACTCAATCAGAAGGAAGCAGGAGTTGACAAAATTTATAAATATTTTTACATACATTCAGGGTTAATAAGTCACATAATTTTGAGGCTAAGGCTGATGTTGAATTATTTTTTTCTTAATTATTTTCACCACAAAAAAGAAATGATAATTATGGGATGTGAGAGAGGTACCAGCTAATGCCTCAGGGGTAATCATATTGAATATAGAACTGCATTACATCAATACATTGTATACCTTAAATATATTTTAGGGGTGCCTGGGTGGCTCAATTGGTTAAGCGTCTGACTAGGTTTTGGCTCAGGTCATGATCTCATGGTTCGTGCGTTCGAGCCCCGCGGGCTGACAGCGCGGAACTTGCTTGGGATTCTCTCTCTCTCCCTCTCTCTCTGCCCCTCCCCTGCTAGCACTCTCTCTCTCTCAAAATAAATAAACATTTAATAAAATAAAATAAAATAAAATAAAATAAAATAAAATAAAATAAAATCTATTTTAGCATGGAGATCATGCTTTCAGTCTTTGATGCTGATTATGTCATATTTTAGAAATGTTTGAATCTTGGAAGATTTTTTTTTAAGTTTATTTAATTATTTTTTTAGAGACAGACAGAGAGAGCAAGGGGAGAGGGAGAGAGAGGGAGAGGAAGGGAGTGGGAGAGAGAGAGAATGAATCCCAAGAAGGCTCTGCACGCTCAGTGCACTCATAGACTGTGAGGTCATGACCTGAGCCAAAACCAAGAGTCTGATGCTTAACCAACTGAGCCACCCAGGTGCTCTTTGGAATTTTTGTTTTTTAAGTAAATGAGGTGATATGAAGTAGTATGAAGCATTTTTGTAAATGAGTTTCTTAATTTTGTTTCTATTACTTATGAAGACTTACAACTTGCTCATCAGGTCTACTTCAGGTTGTCACGTTGCCCCCGCCCGTCCAAAGCTCTTACACTGTGAACTGTGCCCAGTCCTGACCAGTTTGCAATCTTGCAGACCTGCCCTAAAAGTATCCAGCTCAGGGCACCGGGGTGGCTCAGTAGGTTAAGCGTCTGATTCCCAGTTTCAGCTCAGGTCTTGATCTCGAGGTTTTGTGAGTTCGAGCCCGACGTCAGGCTCTGTGCTGGCAGTGTGGAGCTTGCTTGCAATTCTCTCTCTCTCTCTCTCTCTCTCTCTCTCTCTCTTTCTCTGCCCCTCCCCTACTTGCACTGTATTTGTCTATCTCAAATAAGTAAAAATAAATTAAATAAATAAGTAAATATACAAATAAATAAATAAAAGTATCCAGCTCAGACCCAAAAGCCTGATAAAGATCCTTCTCCAATTTCCCCACTCAGAGACACCACTAAGACTCTGTGGCGGTGGTATTCTCCCTCACTGCAGAAGGTGTAATAAACTCACCTTTGCAACTTTAAATTGATTGATCAGTTTAAACCAAATGGGCCCTGATTTTTTTGGTACTTTGTCTCTCTTCACCTATTCTGGTATCATCGGTTTGACCCACGTTTTGATTTCTCTTGTGAAAACTGTTTTCTCTGAAAATTACTCTCACTCCTTTTCCTGCGATTTTGCAGGATCAACTGTAATGTTAACAGTTTTCTTTTATCTTTGCCGTTTCCAGGGCAGGTAAAGGGTTTTGTTTACAGGAACAGGCTTACGATCTACCAGCGGCTGAGGTAGGGGAAGCGTAGAACTATTTGGCCTTTATCCACCTTTTTTTTTTTTCTCCTTACTGCTCTCTCCTTTCCACTTAGATTGAGAGTAACTGTCATCAGTCTACGAGAATAGGAGAATCACTGGGAGGGCTTATTAAAACACATATTCCTGGGCCCTTTCCCAAGGTTCAGACAGCAGTGTTTCTAGGATAAAGCCAATGAATTTGCATTTCTAGCCAAACTCCCAGGTAATGCTGATGCTGCAGGCCTGGGGACCACACCTCGAGTACCACCGCATCTAACACATCTCCAAGTAAGTAAAGCAGCAGATATTATCTGGTTCTTCTTCCTCTGAAATAAAACAATACTTAAGCAGTAGATACTGCAACATGGTTCACAACAGCCAAGACCCAGAAACAACCTAAGCGTCCATCAGTGGATGAATGGATAAAGGAAATGTGGTATATGTATACAATGGAATATTATTCAGCCACCAGAAAGGATAGCCTGTCATTTGCACCAACGCGGATGGACCTGGAGAGCCTTGTGCTAAGTGAGATAAGTCAGAAAGAGAAAGACAGATACTATGTGATGTCACTTACACATGGAATCTAGAAAAGCCAAATTCATGAAAACAGAAATAAAGTGGTGGTTATCTGAACTTTATATCCTATCATCAGGGTGCCCAGGAGTGCCTAGGTGCTGTTCTAAAGACGATGATAAGAATGATTTTTTGGGGGGGTCCCTGGGTGTCTCAGTAGGTTGAGCGTCTGACTTCGGCTCAGGTTATGATCTCATAGTTTGTGAGTTCCAGCCCCACATCGGGCTCTCTGCTGTCAATGTACAGCCCGCCTTGGATCCTCTGTCCCCCTCTCTCTTTCTGCCCCTCCCCCACTCACACATGCTCCTTCTTTTCCTCTTCCTCCCTCCTTTCTCTGTCTCTCTCTCTCAAAAATAAATATGTAAAGAATGATCTTTCTTGGAGATGCACAGTGGGTTTGTACTGTGATGTCAGGCCTGAGATTAAGGCTTGATACTGACATCTGGTAAAAATGGGAAGGAAGGTCCCAAGTGGTCTAACAGCAAATTCTCCCCACCCCCAACTCTGTTCCCACAGATAAGGTCTTCTAGCCAACAACCTCCCTATCCAAGGGACCAGGCACAGTGACTGCTTATTCTTTTTTTTTTTTTTACATTTATTTATTTTTGAGAGACATAGAGAGACAGAGCACAAGTGGGTGAGGGACAGAGAGAGAGGGAGACACAGAATCCGAAGCAGGCTCCAGGCTCCTAGCTGTCAGCACAGAGCCTGATGCGGGGCTCGAACCCACGAACCGTGAGATCATGACCTGAGCTGAAGTCAGACGATGCTTAGCCAACTGAGCCCCCCATGCGGCCCGTAGTCTTGAGCATGGGCTTTTGTTTCCTACTATCCCATAGAATTACTCAAACAAGCCAATCCCATACTCCTACAGGATCCAAGAGACAACTCATCCTCTTTATTCTACAAAGCCTCCCTCTCTCCGCTCTTGGTTGTTCAAGCCGCTCCCCAGAGCAACCCCTGCGTGGCCCTGCGTGGCCTGTGGTGTCTTCCTCTCCAGGGCTGTGAGCACATACAATGAAAGAACCACTCCCAATCTCCTCTGTACCGTGTCAGATGTCATGTGTCCAGCCATCTCCACTACAACGGAGCAGAAACCACCCCCACCCCCTCACCAGCATAAAGAGGAGGCAACTAAAACATGGATTTCTCATAGCAGATAAGGTTTCCTTAGAGGGGAAACGAGGCTGAGTCTGGGGTTCTGAAGTGAAATCAAACCCAAAGGTACCGCACCACACTGGTATCTAATTATACCCAGCCAGCTCCAAACCCAATACTGAAATAGACAGTAGTCTTGAACGTAAATACCACAATTTCAATCACTTGAAATCCATGCCCCATGTTAATTGCAATTCTAAAAACGATCCCAGAGATAACAACAGGCTTTCAAACCAGGCAAGGAAGCAAAATCTTCTGGTGCAACACAGGCTTCTGCAGCTCATCCGCGTGAGATTGTCTTTAAGGAGGGACCCTCTGGGCTCAGCACGCCCCTCTGCCCACCTTACCCTTTCCTCCTGTCCACCACACGCCCTCTGCACCCACATACACATACTCGGTCCCTGTGGCACATTTGAGGAGTGAGCAGACCTCCCAGTGTGGGAAGTAAGCCACGAGAGGTCTTGATTTCAATTATCCTTGCCACAAATTCTCTCTGCCATGGTGGGTACGTGACTGAGAGCAAGGCTGTCTTGCACAAACACAGAGGATGCACAGCTTCGTGAAACAGGTTCCCATGCTCTCCCACAATTGGCCTCCCGGGTGTCCCGCTCTCCCTTTCGGTGCCCGAGATGACTAAGGACAGGGCACGAGAACTAATGGATGTAAATATGCTTCCTCCGTGTCAGAGGTGCTTGAGAATGAACTAAAAAGCAACGTGACTTCTGGCCTCAGATGTGCTTTCTGGAGATTTCAATGCACTCACCGAACATGGGCTACGGCATCCAGCAGCAGTAAGACACCAGCAGGTTCTCTCCCTCCGCCCACTGCTGTGCTGCCTGTGGCCCAGCGAGGCCGGGAGCTCACTGTTTTCTCACAGACCTCCAGCAATCGCCCAAGGGCATGAAACCTCTCTGCAGGGTAAGCCTCTGAAGAGCTGAGATAAAATCATTGAAACTGTTCTTGCCCTGGGGCACCTGGGTGGCTCCGTGGGTTAAGTGCCTGACTTTGGCTCAGGTCTTCATCTCAGGATTCGTGAGTAGGAGCCCTGTGTCAGGCTCTGACAGCTCAGGGCCTGGAGCCCTGTTCAGATTCTGTGTCTCCCTCTCTCTCTGCCCCTCCTCCGCTCATGCTCTGTCTCTGTCTCTCAAAGATAAAGAGAAGAAAGGAAGAAAGGAAGAAAGGAAGAAAGGAAGAAGGAAGGAAGGAAGGAAGGAAGGAAGGAAGGAAGGAAGGAAGGAAAGAAAGAAAGAAAGAAAGAAAGAAAGAAAGAAAGAAAGAAAGAAAAGAAGAAAGAAACTGTTCTTGCCCTGAAATGTGGGAAGATCGCCCCAGGGCTAAGCCCCAGTAGTCTCTACTAAAATTCATTTTGCTGACACAGCAGTCCTATGTGAACAAGATAAAGTGTTTACCTCCACTAGCGATAGACAAGGAGGAGTCAGTTATAAGACAGGGGGACAGTGCTGTGATAGCCAAGGACAGTGTGCTGTGGACCCCTTTGGAGAATACTTTGTCCAGGCCTTGGAGCTTTAAAACCTGGAGGTGGAGCCCCCCCCCCCCCCCCCCATGTCAGTGACATACTATCACCTGCAACTCCTTCCAAAATGGAAATCATCACTCCCCAAATCTGTTCCTCATCTTGTGTTTGGAGAAAATTAAGGGTACCCACTAGTAGAATGAAAAGTAATAGGATGTAAACCTTAAGGACCATAAATAAAAACTAAACAAAGGGAACTTGAATATTTAGAAAGTAATTAAGTAGAAAAAGGATGAAACGTAAGAACTCGATGGGGCGGGGAGGGGGGAGTACATAAAAGACAGCAAGAATAATACCCCACACACCAATGATGACAACAGAGTTTAAAAAACAAATTCTCAGGGCGCCTGGGTGGTGCAGTTGGTTAAGCCGCCCAACTCTTGATTTCGGTTCGGGTCATGATCTGACAGTTCGTGGGTTCGACCCCTGTGTCAGGCTCTGTGCTGATAGCACGGAGCCTGTTTGGGATTCTCTCTCTCCTGTCCCTCCCCTGCTCAAGCTCTCTCTCTCTCTTTTGAAATAAATAAATTAAATTAAATTAAATTAAATTAAATTAAATTAATAAATAAGTAAAAACAAATTCCCTTAGATTGAGTAAAAATAAAATCCTACCATAAGCTGTTCATAGAAATATACATAAAGTAATTTGATGCCAAGTTTGATGCAAAATTAGCTGACCAAAATACTCCAAACTAATATAAACAAATCTTAAATGTGAGCAATGCATCATTAAGCGAGGTAAAATTCAAGCAAAGCAGGTGCAAAAAGAAAAGAGAAACATTTTAAATTCATCAGAGGTACATTTAACCAAGATCTCAAAACCACAATGAACCCCGAAGCATCGAACAACCTTTCATCAAAACGTGTAAAGCAAAACTGTTAGAAATACAGGCATTCTACAAAGCTGTAATTAAGGTGGGAACATTTGAAACATCTTTCTCTAAATCTGACAGATCAAATAAACAAAATTAAAGAAGTTTGAAGATATACATAATTTAGACCCAATTACTATGAACTGAAAGCTTATTTAAAATTAATTTGTCCTGAAAAACAAACAAAAAAAAACAATCCAAAAGTGAGCAAGGCACTTGAACAGACATTCTTCCAAAGAATATATACAAATAGCCAAAGAGCATGAAAAAATGCTGAACACACTAGCCATTTGAGAAATGTAAATCAAAACTTTGAGATACCATTTCACACCCACTAGAATAGCTGTAATAAAAATAATCAGTGAATAATGTGTTGCTGTGGAGGTGGAGAAACCAGAACGCCCCCACCTTGTTAGTAGGAGTGTAAAATGGGGCAACCACAATGCACAGCAATTTAGCAGTTCCTCCAAAAGTTAAACATAGAATGACCACATGATCCAGAACCCTACCCCTGGGTATGTCCCCCAAAGAATTGAAAGCAGGGACTCTCACAGATACCTGTTTCCCCTTGCTCCTTGCAGCATGGTTCACAATAGCTTAAGTAGAAATAATCTAAGTGACCATTGACAGACGAGTAGATAAAGAAAATGATTCTACTTATATAAAATATCTAGCAGAGGCAAAATCATAGCAAGAGAAAGTTCATGAGATATGACCAAGGGGTGGGGGGAAGGGAAGAAGCAGCAATGGGGAGTTACTGCTAACAGATACAGAGTTTCTGTCTGGGGTGCTGAAAAGGCTTGGAAAATAGTGATGGTTGTACAGTATTGTCCATGTACTTAATGCCACTGACTTGTCCAATTAGCATGGCAAACTTTATACTATATATTTTATCACAGGAAGAAACATTTTTTAAATAGGCTCCACCTCTAGCATGGAGCCCAGTTCAGGACTCGAACTCACGACTCTGAGATCAACACCTGAGCTGAGATGGAGAGTTCGACGCTTAACCAACTGAGCCACCCAGGTGCCCAAGAAATATTTTTTTTTCATTTTTTTCCATTTTTCTTATTTTAGAGAGACTGAGAGCATGAGTCGGGGAGAGGGTCAGAGAGAAAGCGGTGGGGAGGGAGAGAATCTGAAGCAACCTCCACCCTAGTGAGGAGCCTGACTCGATTCCACAAGCCTGGGATCATGACCTAAGGCGAAATCAAGAGTCAGACACTCAACTGACTGAGCCACTCAAGCGCCTCCCAAGCAATATTTTTTAAAAAGTAAATTAGTCCTTTTGCAAGAGATCAGTTATTTTCTGAGAAAAGGATTAGAGGTAAAGAGTAAAGAACAAAAAAATGGAATGGCTTGATTTTAACATTAACTCAAAATTTGCCATCATGGGCCATAAATTAACTTTCCCAGGATCAAGAGCTCCATTTTTCTTCATTCACTCATTCATTTGTTCATTCTTGGACCACAACAACTTATAAGCATTTCATATGTTCCAGATCCTAGACCTTTCACACTTAATTATTGGACTTACTAATAAAGGCAAAATAAACAAACAAACAAACAAATAAATAAAACATCCGTCAATAAAAATACTATTTGAATATATGTCAATTCTTTGGAGGTCCCTGGGTGCTATAGCTTACTAAATTCTTAAGCCCCTGGGAATTCCCATGAAGGACAAGGAAATGAGCTTTCATTTCATGCCAACCACAGCAATGGACGCTTTACCAAAATCTTCACAACCTTTTACTCTTAGGAATCATCGCCTTTTCTTACAGGTGAAGAATTACACACAGAGGAGTCAAATGAGTTGCCCAAGGTCCCCTGCTCAGTGAGCAAGTTTTAGAGTCAGGGTGAATCCAACCTTCATGGACTCCAAAGTCCAGGCTTTTGCAACCACATCACACTGCTACCCTTGGCCGAAAGGAAAATCAAAGAGACAAAATTTGTTAGATGTGATTATAGATGATAATAGGAATAGTAATCACATTAAGATAAAGAGAGGGAGGACAAGGAGGAGGAGGAGGATGAAGACAAGGAAGGTCGCACCTTGCACCTAGCACATCACTACTGCACATCCATGCATCATCTCATTCCATCCTCAGAACAACCCTTTGAGATAGAACAACTATTATCTTCATTTTGTAGGTGGGAAAATAGAGACTTATGAAATTCAAATAACTTCCCAAAGTCTCACAGCTAAAAAGCAGGGGACCCAGAACAAAATAGTCTCATCATACAAAAAAAAAAAAAAAAAAAAAAAAAAAGTTGGCAATATTTAGAAATCCCTTAGACCTTAAAACAAACAGGACGGAATTAAGTTTTTCTTTGTTTTGTTTGTTCTCTTTTCTTCTCTCAGAGACCAGCAGCCCTAGGGTGGCCTTAGCACTGTTTTTCTGGGTCACCTGTCCCTAGATGGCCACTGTGTAGAGTGACCAATAGCCTGCGTCACCTTCGGGTCTGTGAAGGCTTTGGGTAGCAAGACAAACTAGAAGGAAACTTTCGACTTTGTTCTTCTCCTCCAAGTACACTGTAGGAGCGCCAGAACCTTGACCCAGTGAAGTGAGCTTAATAGTAACAATAGCTACATTTATGGAGGCTGCCACTGGGACTGGCCAAGACTGCAAGAGCCTTCCAGAATCTTTGCTCCATTTGTCTTCTTAGGTATATAGCTAGACCAACTTTTCCAGGCCTCTCACATCTCAACATGGCCATGTGATGAATTTTTGACGATGGAACAGCCACAGAAGTGACGTGTGGTTGAGACTGGTGAGCCTTCCCCATGCTTCCTCTTTTCCCGGCTGCCTTTTCGATCTGCAGGCTGAATTCAGAGGATGATATGGCTCTAACAGATAATGGAGACAAATACTGGCGGGTGCCTGGAACCTTGAATGACCACAGGGTACTGAGCCCCTCCCCCACAAGTCACATTGGACCAGACATGAGAAATTCCCCCCTTTGATGTGTGGCATGACTGTATTTCTGGCTGGCCCATTCACTGTTATTCTAGCTTCCTCAACATTTCTGCTAATGTTGAAAATTATAATAATTCTTAGAACTGTTGACATTGATTACAGAGAAAATGTCAACAAATGTAATTCTGGCACTTACCAGTTGTATGTTCTGTTCCAAACTCATAAACTCTGGCTTCATTTTTCTCCTAGAGAAATGGGATCATTGGTGTGGATCTCCAAGGCTGCTTCATATCCAGGCAGTGGATTTATACCTGAGTATTAATGGAGGATATGACAGAAAAATGTAATGGAGGTAGAGAGTAGGTGGGAGCCCAGTATAGGGAAGGTTCCAGAACACAGTTCATACAGATTGCCTGCCTAGGGTTGGCTCTTCCTTCCACCAGTCTCATGGGATTATTAAGAGTTCCAGCCAGTTCAGTGATTACATAGTCCTTCTCTTTGGAGTATGACATTTGAGTCATTAGGCTTTTTCAAATTCATCTAACAAATTATTTGAGAGACCAGAAGGGAACAATGCAGGTAAAAGTTTGGGGGCTCTCTGTGCAAGATTTTCTAGCTGAGACCTTGACATCAACCATACAGATCCTCCTTGCAGGCCTCATACTTCATGCTATGATGTGTGACTCTGAGATTTATTGTATCTTTTCTCCAGGTCCTTCCTGGCTTCCGTTGATAACATATGTAATTAGCTCTTTCTCTCCCCTAGTAAACTCTGCATATTATCACCACCATTCTTTTTCAATCATTCACGAGAGGCCAACATTAATGAAACGAGGATCAGGGAGATCAGTCTTCATTAAACAAGAAACAGAATAACTGAGAGAGTCAAGATGGAAAAATAAACTTCAGTGTGGGGAGGCTGATAAGAATCAATTGCCCAGACTTACAAGGCAGTATTTAATTAAAGGCATGCCATATTTTGCCATTTCAAATTCTTCTGGAAAATGTTTCCACTTCCATACACATCCCATCTCAAATTTTGACCACGATCCATCAGTTTCATTGTTTTGGAGTTGGGTGTCTGAATTTCTAAAATTGCATGAGAAGGGCTTCCATTTAATGTTGCAAAAATAGAAGTTGACTCAATATCTTTTTCTAATTCCACATCAGTGGAATAGACGGTCCCCGTCCAAGCATTATTTGCCTCCATTTGAAGCTGCTGTAGAAAGTTGGTTTCATCTGAGATGAATAGCTCTAGACTACAAACTTGTGCTGGGAAAAATGGGCTGTTCGTGCTTCCTCCCTAGTTTTAAAAATGTTTCCGTGTTGCATTGGTGACATGTGCAAATATAAAACATGTTACCCATCAAATCGGTTCCCATCGTACAGCTGCTAGCACTGCAAAAGTGACTACTTGCCAAGATATAAAGGATTAAAAAGGCCTTAACTCGGGGAAATGTCCAATTTGAATGCTTCTAGGTCTTGTCCCTTTTCACTTGTCTTGGCTTCAGACTTGAAGCATCATCAATGAGTGATGTGTTTAATTGGAAGAAAGGGATATTATACGGATGCACACAAATTAGCAGGAGAGGGCAGTTTAATTACAAAGGAGGCAGGATTCTTATCGAGAAATATTGATGACTGTGTCCTAAAAGTTTCCACCTCATCTGACATGTATTGGAACCGAAGAGGAAATACAATGAATGCTCTACTGTGGGCTTAATTTGGAAAACAGAAAGGTAGTTCAAATGTGTAATGTAACCTCTATTTAAGTGCTATTTCTGCTCATGAACTAAAGACATTTTATAATCATTTTCTCAATAATGTTCCTTCGAAGGCACCTTTACTAATCAGCTTAAGGAGAAGAAAAAGTCAAGATCAGTCCCCATGTGCTACTAACCAGCTCTGTAACCTTAGGAACGAAACTATAATCCACTGATCACCAAAGACAAGCCAAGTATTGTGCTAGCTGCCATCATTTCAGCGGACATGCATTCATTTTCCTTTTATGCCAGGCACTGGGGTAAGCCCTGGAAATGAGCAGGTAGGAAAGACACAACCCTTTCTTTCAAGAGGCTCACAGTCTAGGGACAAACATAACATCAGTCGGGGGATCGGCGCTATACTGTAGATAGAGTGTAAGTTATGTGGGGGTTCCAAAGGACAGAGTTGTCACGCATCATCTCTTTGAACCCTCCTTAGTTGATTCCTAGCCCACTTTAGCAGACTAGGAAACTGAATGTACGGGAGTTACATAATGTTGGAGATAATCGCACGCTTCCAAAGCTTAGGCTTCTTGTACCACACCAAGGAAGGAAAGCTTGAAACCTCATTTTCTACAGAAACTGGTGAGAATACCACCTTAGGTTGGGTAAAAAGGAAGAACATGAATACTTACTGAGCACTTACTAGCTTCCAGACACTGTTCTAAGCCCTTCCCATGTATTCAATTATTTAACCTTTCACTGCCTGTTAACTTAGGTGACGTACTTATCACTCTCACTTTCTTAATGAGGGAAAGGCAGGCAAAGTACCTTGCTTTAAATGACACAGATGATGAGAGATGGCAGCGAGAGGTTGGGAACCTGGGCAGTCTGGCTGAGCACCAAGGAGCTAGAAGAGGTTGCAGGGTTTTCCAGCAGGAATGCTTTGGGTGGGGGCAGGGAGACATGAGCCAGGTTCTTTCTGAAGCTAGGACCACTCGGGGCATTCAGTCCCGACTGCGTAAGGTGGGGAGAGGTCACAAACTCGCTAGTCAGAAGACTAAGGAACACCCTGGAGAGACAGCCTTCTAAGGAAAGAGCGAGTTAGAAGGACATCATTCGAAAGCAAGGCTGAGTGTAAACTGCAAAATACCTGCATTCTTGGCTCTTAACTCCCGGCAGGGCTCTCCCTTTCATCCTGGAGAAGACTGGGTGTTACGACAGGAATGGACCACCACGTGCCTGTTAGCCCAGGGAAGGGGAAGAGCCCACTGCCAGAGTGCAAGAGTTTGGAGAAGAACAGGTGGCCCACCAATCTTTCAATGCTGCGGAAAACGCACCCCGTGCGTCTGCTCTTCCGAGGGGCTGGACAGATGGCATCGTTGGAACAACAGGGCTGCCATGTCCTCAAAGCCCAGCTACCGTGGGACGATTTCCCTTCTGCTTTTAAACAGCCGGTTCACACGCATTTCTTGTTAAGAAGCCAATTTTACCTTAACCAGGGCAACCACTTCATCTTGGTTTGCTCAGGATCTTGGTTAGCACAGAAAGTCCCATGTCCCAGGAAAGCCCTCAGGAATGGGCAAACCAGGACTTGACCATATCTTACTTGGACTCCATGCCTACACACAGCTGGAGCCTCAGTATGTATGTTTCATCACCGTATGCCTCTCCACCAGGTGTGCAAACCTCCAAGTTTCTTGTCCCCGAGCCTCACTAGACGTGCCTCACCCCTTCAATCTCCCAGAGGCTCAATCTACGACACCCCACGTGTGCATGTGTGATGTATAATGCGCAAAGCTCTTTCTCATAGGACTTTCCAAGAGACTACAGAATATGCCAGGCAGGATTTAGAAATATCCTGACTATAGACAATAAGATGACGGTTCAGGCGGAGGTGACTTACTGTGAAGATGGCACAGCCAGGGTGTGGCAGTGGTGGTTGGTGACCTCCTTCAGAGCTTCCAGGTAGAATCTGAAACTGGCCCCCATTCTCAGAGGTCAGAAAGAGACCAATGAAAGAGGCAGGCCACTCCAGATCGGAAGGTGGCAGGTTCAACGAGCAAGGGAGCTTGCAGACAAGACTTGTCTTGGGTGGCCTCGAGAGGAGTAGATCTTCTACTTGCCCACCCAATCTAAAACATTTATGCAGAGACCCTAACTATGTTCAATCATGTACACAGTCCAGATGGTCTCAAGTCCACATCACTCTCTCAAGGCTAGATCCTTGGAGCAGCTTCTGGGAGCAGGGAAGCCAAGCAAAGTGCACATTCCAAGGACAGGGGAGGAAGTGAGGAGCCTTTCATTGCTGAGGTCCAGCGCACGGGTCAACTGGCTGCCACATCCTCTCAATGACCTTTCTCAACAAGCAACATTAGCCCATCCCTTTTCAAGATCACGGGCTGAGAATCTGGCTCACATTCGAATCCCAGGACAGCCGTCTACAAGCAATGTGACTTTTCGCAAGTTATATAACCTTCCCATAATTCCGCTACTCATCTGAAATTTGAAACAGTAACCCAGGACTTATTGAACTCAATGAAATCATGTGGGTATATGATAAGTGCTTAGAAAATGATAGCTTTTAGGGTTGTTTGTAATTGAATAATGTGTTGATTTTCATGGGTAGGAGGATTGTGTGACTTAAAGAAGGATTCCTTGTCAGAGGAAGAGGTTTTAACCTGCCCAACTGAGCTTGAATGGGTGAATTAGTCAAGAAAAATGTGCAATCCAGGACGGAGAATGACGGTACCATAGGGGAAAAAGATGGGCCCCTGTTCAGGGTAAGCTGGGAGATGGAAGGAGAAGAGAGGAAGCAAATTCGCAGCCCCAGAGGAAAGCCATGTCCAGTGCTGCTCCCTGCATGGCGCCCCCTGCTCTTCTTCCCCCGTCACTGGTCGACCATTTAATTTACATCACACACTTCAAAGGAATCCATTCCCCACCCACAGGTGGACTTCCTGGAGTCACAGAGCACCCACAATTTTCTGCGTGGAATTCTTCTTACCCCCAGTGGCTCAACCAAAGCTTTATATTGCCAAAACCTTCATGTATAGTAACAAACCCGGTGTCAGTGAAGCTTAAACACTTTTGTTTACAACAAGGTGAAAGGGTACAGGCTGGACAACTTGTAAGCAAGGCATGTTTGTATATCCCCATAATCCCATCATCCAGAACAGAGGCTAACACACACATTGCTACCTACACTTTTTCCCAGTAATTTTTCAGTTTGTCTCAACACATCTGTGGATGTATTTGCATGTATGTGTGAACACCTGTTTGTCTGAATAACTCTGTGCTTTACTCCCTCTGGTAATAGCATAACCACCTTTGCTTTGGAGAAGCACTGCTTCCCGACCCCCACAACACAGACGTGAGGGGCTCTGCTAGTCAAAGCACCTCAGCCCCCCAGCTTCCACAGTGATTGACGCACAGATGGTCATGGGACCCAGGCCAGCCCAGTCTGAATCTGTCCCCAGGAACAGAGTAAGTGCCTGTAAGGGGGAAAGTTTCTTTTTCCACCTAGATGGCTGAGATGGAATAATGTTTGCTCATGTTCAATTTAAACCCTAATAATAAATTAAGTTGTTTCCAGGGTTAAAAAGATTTAAAGAATTCAGAGGTGCGTGAGTGGCTCAGTCAGTTAAGCCTCCACTCCGGCTCAGGTCATGATCTCACGGTTTGTGGGTTCGAGCCCTGCATCAGGCTCTGTGCTGACAGCTCAGAGCCTGGAGCCTACTTCAGATTCCGTGTCTCCCTCTCTCTCTCTGCCCCTCCCCTGCTCTCGATCTGTCTCTCTCTGTCTCTCAAAAAAGTTTGTGTATAGTTAAGAATCCCCATCACGTTTTTTTGAAATAAATTTTATATGGTTGCTATCAAGAATGTTGAGCCATAAATACCATCAGAGATGGTGAGTGGTGTTTTGAAATATTTTGGATCAGACAAGATGTAATATTTTCCTGAAAGCTGATTCTACATAAGCTAGCAAAAAGGATACATAACTGATCTTTGCTCCTTTGTTCCGGGGGGAGGTGTTTCTGGCTGGGATTGGGCAACTGACAGGATTATCAAAGAGACGTCTGTAGTCTCGGTCTGTGTAACGTCTGTATTGGTTTCCTACGGTTGCCTTAACAAATCTCCACACACTTGTAGCTTAAAACAATAGAAATTTCTTTCTCACAGTTCTTAAACTCAAAGGTCCAAAATCAAGGTGTCAGTAGGGCCACATTTTCTCTGAAAGCCCTCGGGTGGAATCCGATCTTGGCCTCTTGAAGCTTCTGGTGGCTCCAGACAATCCTTGGCTTGTGACTCTGTGCCTCTGATCTCCCTTTGGAGGGATGTTATTTTTAAAAGTAACACGGTAAAGCTTTGGTTTGCGAGCATAATTCATTCCAGAGACAGGCTTCTAATCCAAAGCACTTGTACATCAAAGCGAATTTCAAGAACCATTGGCTCAGTTATGATCATGTGACATTCGGCATCATGTACTACTTGGGTTACAAGACATCACTCGTTTATCAAGTTAAAATTTATTAGAAACGTTTGCTCGTCTTGCAGAACACTCCAGGTTTTACTGTACTTGCAAACTGACCTTAACCAATGTAGTTGTCCATCAATGCTAGGTCCTTCTGGCAGTTATTGGTAATGTCCAGTGGTTGAACATAGGTGAGAGAACACAGGTTGAACAGAGGTCTCCTCTTCCACCTGTTCGCTACCTGGCTGTTATGTTACGATGCAAACAAGTCCCAGACCACATTCGGGTGCACACACAAACATTCATTAGCTCCTTTACACAGAGACATGTGCCCATCTGTCCTGTAACCCCATGACTCCTTCGCTTCTGGCCGTGTCAGGCCCTCTAATGAGTACCTTGCAGGAAAACTCACTATGGCATATGCAGCAATATCCTAGTGGCAGGATTCTGCTAGCTCTGTGGGCTAGAGTTTTCAGAACTGTTATTTGTATCCCGCTAGGGTATTCTGAAATAAACGGAGCGGACTGCAACCAGCAATTAACAAAATGAAATATAGTAGAATTGAATCAGATAGAAAATAATAGAATGCATTATATAAAGTGGGGGTAAGAAGTGCTTTGTCTGGAAACTTTTCCTTTTCTTTTTAAGGTTATGTATTTGTTTTGAGAGAGACAGCAAGGGCAAGCGGGGGAGGGGCAGAGTGAGAATTCTAAGCAGCCTCTATGCTGTCAGCACAGAACCCAATGTGGGGCTTGAACCCCAAGAACCATGAGATAATGACCTGAACTGAAATCAAGAGTTGGACGTTTAACGGACTGAGCCACCCAAGAGCCCCGAAACTTTTCCTTTCAATGTGCATGTGTGTGTATTAGGTCATAATGGAAAAAGTATTTACCACTGTGATCTAAAGAGAACAAGAAATTATGTCCTAAGGGAACGTAGGCACAGAATTTGATGGAGTCCTTTGGCCAGGGTACCACTTCAGTAGTTGTTGTCTGACTGGGACCCTAGTCTCGTAACTCATACGTGGAAGGGAGGTTGTTTCTCTAGAATTATTTCTAGTCAGTCTACATAACTGAATATAGCTCATTTCACCAGTAAAAAAAGAAAAAAAATCATTTCTAACATCATTCATGCTAATCAGCAAATGTTCTAAAGATAGTCGAAAGCTTGGAATAGCTTCCCCTGGAATGTGAGCTTCTGGTTAAATTCATTAAAATAAAAACTACCTCTGGAGTGTGTATCCTGAAAGAGTACCTCAACTGTTACCTACCCATCGCCAAAGGATAAACAAAACAATAGTATATTCTGTACGCTGTCGTGTGAGTGCATCCACATAAAACAGCCAGTATTAAAGTTATCCTTCTCTGTCAGTAAGGCTGATGGAAGGCTTGCAGAGAAAATAGTCATGTTAAAAAAGAACACTGTGATCTAATATACAGTGCAATATTGTATTATAATGGTTGATATTCAAAGTAAAACAAACCACAAGAAAGTCTCACCTGACACTGGAGTTAATGGACCTATAAACCAAAGCTAATCTAGGGAATTACAAGGATGTCATCCCAAATCTGAATGTTCAGTCATATCTCAAGCCATGGTTTCAGGTGTTTCCTCTTTATATGGAACACTATCAAGTCCCTAAAAAGGATGAGTAGTTATCCATTACCTGAAACATAATACATATGTCACAACAAATATGTCAAAGGCAGACAGTGACTGCAGACTCTTACCTCCAAACTCTGCTTTTCTCTTTCCGTGAGCCCACTGTTGGGAGCTCATGTCTCAAAGTACATGAGAAGGATGGCCCTGAATCCTTAAACATGGTGTCCAAAGACCAAGCATGGGAGCTGGCTACATAATTTGCAGGGCCCAGTGAAAATGAAATGAAAAAAAAATGGGGCCTCTTGCCCCCCCAAAGTGGGAAGAGCCTTTTTTTCTTTCTTTTGGTATCTCTACCTCAACTTTGCCTAGTTTTCTTTTTGTTTGTTTTTTGGATTTTTTTTCCTATTTAATTTTGTGTCCCCTTCGTCATGGGAACACCTAAGGAGTGAGTGCTGACCTTTGCAGGTGCCCAGGCCTCTCCCTGTGCCTCGGTGCACAGCTGCCGAGCTCATTCCTCCCTGATCCTGTCCCCAGGGCAGCAGGCAGCAGAGACCCACGTCAGGGAGGGGGTGAGGCTTCCAGCCTCTGGCGCATGCTCCATTATCCTATTGAGCTACATGCACATCACCCAAATTCAATGATAAAATTATTAATAATTTCCAGACAGCACCGGTGGACCACTATCCCTAAGCACAGGCCTGCTGGAAGCAGAGCCTTGCCGGACTCTACTCGCTGCACGCTCATGACTCTGGCTTTGGTGGGTATCTGCCTCTGTCCAGGGCTCTGGTTTCTGGGGGCTCTTTTCAGTGGTGATGGCTTTGAGAGACAACGTCCATGACTCTTTCTAGTACCTTCCCCAGAGTCAGTGAGGAAAACAGGTCTATCATCATAGTAATACCAACAATGGCTAAAATTCCACAGCACTCCCCTATTTGACATGACTTCTCATGTTATAACTCAGACAGTCCAGGGCTCAGTGCCTAGAACTCTGGAGGTGAGGCTCCAATTTACTCTTACACATGTTAGGTTGAGAACTGGAGATTCTCAATACATAACTGCTTTTGTTTTCCTCAAACCAAGCGGCAAATTTACGGAGAAAATCAGAGTTCAACCCAACGTACCCCTTTCTTCCCCTTCCAGACATCATTCTCTTCCTCTTACAAACTTTTCTCAGATTCCTCCCCAGTCCTTCGCACGAGATGTCATTGATTGAACCACACAGTGGACTCTCTTCCTGCTTTGTCCTTCCCTCTTCCCTGGGGTCTGGCTGAGGCTGACCCACTTGGGGTTACAACTCAGTTCCTTACACTAGCTTCCCAGGAAGCTATTTCTCCTCCTGTACAAGAGCTTCTTTTGATCTTTGCATTTCTTCTTCTTCTTCTTTTAATGTTTACTCATTTTTGAGAGAGAGAGAGAGAGAGAGCGAGCATGAAGAGGGGAGGGGCAGAGAGAGAGGGAGACACAGAATCTGAAGCAGGCTCTAGGCTCTGAGCTGTCAGCACAGAGCCCAATGTGGGGCTCAAACTCGCAGACTCTGAGATCACGACCTGAGCCGAAGTTGGACGCTTCACTGACTAAGCCATCCAGATGCTTCTGATCTTTGCATTTCAGTCAACAGTGACTGATGCCTCCATAATGGAAGATGGATACATTAACTGAGGTCTACCTGCCTAGGGCTTGGTAGCATCAATTGTAATTTTATCAGATATTTTTCCCAGTGAGAGCCAATCAGCCCTGGCAACGAAGGATGATGTTGCTGGTTCCCCAGGGATATTAAAACACTACCAGAGCTCCAGGCATACCAATGTTTTCACTTATACATTTACCGTGTATAAAGCACCACACTGGGTGTTACACAAGGACACTTGGGACTTGGACAATCTGAGGAGATGATGTTTGGTATGTAAATGATGGCTATAGGAGACAGAAATGATGATGGGAGAGATCCTTGGTGTTGGTGGGATCAGCGAGAACCTGCTATTCAATGTTGCGTCTGGGAATAGACCCTCATTGTGTCCCCGTGCACACATCAGCATGAAACCAGCATAGGGAACTGCAGGAATGCAGGATGTGGGGTTTGTTTCACCCTGTTTTTTTGGAGAGAAGAGACCTCTGTTTCCTTGAGCACTTAAGTGGGTGCTCATTTGAGTCATGGAGCTTCGTGGTTTAACATATCATCTCCTTCCATCTCACTATGGGCTAACTGCCCCTTTTCTTACTTGAGAAAATTGAGGCTCAGAGACTTAAGTGACTTGCTCAAGGCCAGACAGCAACTAAGCAGCTGAGCCAGGAACCAAGGTCAGCTAAGGTTTCTCATTGTGAACGAAGCTTAGTCCCGTAGACTGAACAACCCTCACCCATGTTACTCTAAAATTGGCGATTGGCCCCGTAACACCTCCCAAGTCCTCACAGCTGGAACTCAGCGGTCCCACCCTCCCATGGCCCATCAAAAGCCAACATTGGTTTTGTCTACACCGCAGGGAAATCGGGAGCCACCGAACTCCATAGGTGGGTGCCCGAGGCTCCCTTTGGCTCAAATCTTAGCCTTCTGTGCCGCGGATGACCAGGTCTGTCAAATTCAGAGACACACCCTATGGCCGAAGAGGCTTTAGCTCCTTGTGGGAGAGCAGAGACACTTACCCTGTTTCTGTCCACAGACCCTCTCTCCTCTTTGAAGTTTACATTGGCTCTCGGTCCCCAGAGGAGGAAAGGGATGCTCTGGGCACAGAGCTCCGTCCTCCCCTCCATCCCCTCAGGGTACCTGCTGCTGAGAACAGTGTGCAGACTCGGGAGTGTCTGTCTGCAGCCAGGAGGCAAGCTAAATAAACACAAGAATGCTTGGATAGCTGAATAGTGGGGGCTCCCCCGCCTCTCCCTAATCGCTCTTTGGGGTTTTTTCCACCGACAAACTCTCCTCCGGGCCAGCCACCGCTTTCAGAAAGGCTGACAGCTCTTTGCTACCTCTGTTTCTGCGCTTGCTCTGCTTCCCGCCTCCCTGGCCGCAGTAATTGTGATCCACTGGGCTGCCGGCCTCCCCCACCTACTCAAAAGAACAGTTTGAAAGATCCATTTGAATGAAACGGCTTGATTACAACCAAGAGACAATTGGTTGAATGAAGTCAATTATCTTTCCAGTGACAGGTGCCCACTTTGAAGTCTGGGCACCTGCTGGTGTAATCACTGAGGCTGACATTTCCAGGCCCTTATTAAGAAGGGAATAATAGAATGCCAGGCCTGAATTTTTTTGGTGTGTGTGTGTGTGTGTGTGTGTGTGTGTGTGTGTGTGTGTGTGTGTGTGTGTTGTTTTTTTTAAAGCGGGCCAGAAGGGTAAGAGTGATCTGCAGCTTTTGGGCCATTTCCTCCCCATTAGCGAACAGAATCATGAGCTGGGCCCTCCAATGCTGCCAGAGCTGTGAGACGCTCTACCCAAGCCGGTGCCATCTGAGGATGTGGGAAGGGTAATTAACTCCGAGTAGCCGACCGGCAGGACCGTGCTCCCAGCTCTAAGACACTTAACCACTCAAACCTGAAAGTCATTGAGATCTGAATATTTAGCAACAGGAATGAGGGGAATGGGGGCATATCTTATTAAGCCAATTAGGGAGGCATCGTATAAGGGGGAAGATGATTTCCTCCATGCCAGGAGGGCATTCGCATACCCCTCGGTGTCACCTGCAGCCCGTATCCTCAGCCACGTCTTCCTCCTGGCCCATCTCCCTCCCTCGGCCATGTCCCACTATGTTCCTTATCCGCACTCACCTGGACAAATGGACACTGCGGTTATTAGAACAGCAGATGGCTACAGTATGAGTGGGCGGTGGCAGAAGGGGGAATGTGTGGGGACCAGGCAGTGAATGCAGACTTGTTTATTCAACTAAAACATATCATTGAGCTGCTTATGCACAGAAAAGAATAAGTGAAGCACTAGCTCCCTAGGAGCTCATCACTGTACTTACAGGACAGGGCAAGTAGTACAGACGTGTGCAGCCAGCCGATGTCTAATAGGGACCGGTGGAGACTCTGGCAAACTGGACGGCCTCGGTGTGCTGGGAGAAACAACCAACCTAAAACAATTAGAGAAGAATACAGATGAAATAAAGGCTTTTTCAGGAAAAGAAAAACCAAGATTTACCAACAAATCTTATCCTAAAAGAATATATGAAGTATGTATTTCAGGAAGGAGCCATGCCCAGAACAAACATCTGAGCTGCAGGAAGAAATAAGGAGCAAAGCCATGTACATGTATATGTAATTTCATCCAAATAAACACTGACTGTATACAACAAAATGAGAAAAAAATTAAAAAGTCAAACTCCTAGAAGCACAGGATAGAATGGTGGCTGCCAGAGGCTGGGCCGGGGGAGGGGAAATGGAGAGTTGTTAATCAAAGGGTATAAAATTTCAGCCATGCAAGATGAATAAGTTCTAGAGAACCCAACATTGTGCCTGTACATGGCACTGTCGTGCACACATATACACCTGTCAAGAGAGTAGATCTTATGGAAGTGTTTTTAATATAATTTTAAAAGGGGGGCATGGGGAGACTGAGATGTGCTAGCTGTCAAAAGGGCTACAGGTTGGATTTCCCTTCTGTTCTGCATTCAGGCTGAGTTTGCTTCTGGCATCTTGTTTGGAGAAGGACACTAAAAGTCTGGAATCTACCCAGAAAAATTATGACCAGCTTGGTGAGAGGAACTGAAATCTTACCATGTAATTAATGGGGGAAGAAGCTGTCTCCATTTAGACTGGAGAAGATGTGGGGCCCCTGGGTGGCTCAGTCGGTTAAGCGTTCGACTTCGGCTCAGGTCATGAACTCACGGTTTGTGGGTTTGAGCCCCGCGTCAGGCTTTGTGCTGACAGCTTGGAGCCTGGAGCCTGCTTCGGATTCTGTGTCTCCCTCTCTCTCTGCCCCTCCCCTGCTCATTCTCTCTCTCTCTCTCTCTCTCTCTCTCTCTCTCTCAAAAATAAACATTGAAAAAGCTAGATAGGAGAAGATGCTTGGTCAGGCACGCAGAACCTTCACAACCTTGAAGAGAATGGGGGCTTGTTTGTTAGAACCTGGACCAACAGGGCTACCTCTTCGCAAGTGTGGGAGGGAGTCTATAAGGAAAAACTTTCTGCTCAGAATTCGAATGTCTGCCTCAAAGAATACCAGTCTCCCCACCCTAATGGTATCCAAAAAAAAATCTCATTTTGAAAACACTGCTTATTAAATACAGATGAGCATTTCAATGGTGTTTATATGAACGATACTTATATAAGTAGGAAGCTAATATCCTCTATACTCCTAACAGCTGATGACTCAAAGTACACACGTTGGCTTTGCATGTCCAAAGGCCACACTGAATTTCCAAAATGCATTATTATCATGGTCAGTGCCACACTGATGCCTATTTACAGGGAAAATCATGTAGATTAGTCCTGCCTTTACTTTAGCCCATTGTGGGTTTCAGATGGGGACACTGCCATCTTGGTAGAGGACAGGATGGGAAGCTAAACTCAATTTCTGGTTACCACATCTTCAACGACTTCCAGTAGACAGATTGCCTCCTTTATTCATGCGCTAGTTTTTAATTCTCATAGTATGTGTCAGGGAGAATCCTTTTACAACAGGAAAAACCTGTTTTCCAAGACATGGTATTAATACTTGACCATTCTATCAATTAACATCTGCAAAATCTTTAGACATCACACATCATCTGCCAATAATTTGTATAGAGTACTTTTTTATTATCAACACTTTTATTTTTTTAATTGTGACTATAATTTATTGTCAAATTGGCTTCCATACAACACCCAGTGCTCATCCCAACAAGTGCCCTCCTCAATGCCCATCACCCATTTTCCCCTCTTCCCCACCCCCCAACCACCCTCAGTTTGTTCTCTGTATTTAATAGTCTCTCTGGAGTATTTTCTAAGTTTGATTTTGTAAATTCATTTTTGAGAGAGAGTGTAAGTGTGGAAGAGGCAGAGAGATTGGGGGACAGAGGATCCAAAGCAGACTCCGTGCTCACAGCAGAGAGCCCCATTGAGGGCTTGAGCTCACAAACCATGAGATCATGACCTGAGCTGAAGTTGGATGCTTAACCGGCTCAGCCACCCGGGTGCCCTGTATCAAGTGTTTTCTGCGTGTGGAGTGCTGAGCCTGAATATCAGCTACTTTCTTACATGCTCACTGTTAGTGATTCTGAAGCCTTAGTCTCCACCACGGGCGGGGGAATCCAAGAGACCACGTGACTCCTGTCTGCTGCCCTGAGAGCCTCATAAAATAGAATCTTCTCAGGAAATCAGAGGCCTTGAGTTTGGGAGTGCACATGGAAAGAACACATGTGGTGTCACCGCCTCTATCTGAACCTAACACTATTAACTTTGTAATTTTGCCCTGATTATGGATGTTGGTACTGCTGCCGTCCTCATTACCGCAATCACTTTTGTTTTTGGTTGGGGAGGGCTCACGTGGAGCTGCTGGCACTTGACAAACACCCATGTCAGCAATACACCCTGTGAGTCCCAGAAGTGGTTTCTCTGTGACTATTCTTGGCACCGACTGACCCGGACGATGATTGCAAAGCCCAGTGCCCTGGTGCGATGCTAGCGCGCTCACGTGATGGGGGAAACGAAACACACCTGGAAATGGACATATTGGCTCTTTCAGTGGCCTGCGACCAGAAGCTCTATCCCGGAGAGAGTAAGAGGCCGAGTCCTGCTCTGTCTCACCTGACAGCTCACAGACCAGGACCCTGAGTTTGAAAGCGCTGGGAGATGGAAGCAGAGCAGCAAAGCAAGACCGTGGACGTGTCTTGGTACATCCCTGCAAGCCTTGTCGAACTTGGGCATGGAGTATGCCTACTGCGTTGCAGAGAATATGTCAGGTGCTGTGGATGTAGAGAAGAAAAGCTTACTTTCTCTCTTAAGAACTGACTAGTGGAGGGGCACCTGGGTGGCGCAGTCGGTTAAGCGTCCGACTTCAGCCAGGTCACGATCTCGCGGTCCGTGAGTTCGAGCCCCGCGTCGGGCTCTGGGCTGATGGCTCGGAGCCTGGAGCCTGTTTCCGATTCTGTGTCTCCCTCTCTCTCTGCCCCTCCCCCATTCATGCTCTGTCTCTCTCTGTCCCAAAAAATAAATAAACGTTGAAAAAAAAAAATTAAAAAAAAAAAAAAAAAAGAACTGACTAGTGGAAAAGTAAGAGCATAACAGGAAAAAACAACATATTAATAACACACCACGAAGTAAGTGTATGGTACGAATAGTCAGTGCTATATCCCTGTGGCCCTTGATTTAAATTTTTTTATGTTTGTTTATTTTGTTTTTTTAATTTTTTTTTCAACGTTTTTTATTTATTTTTGGGACAGAGAGAGACAGAGCATGAACGGGGGAGGGGCAGAGAGAGAGGGAGACACAGAATCGGAAACAGGCTCCAGGCTCTGAGCCATCAGCCCAGAGCCCGACGCAGGGCTCGAACCCACGGACGGCGAGATCGTGACCTGGCTGAAGTCGGACACTTAACCGACTGCCTCACCCAGGCGCCCCTATGTTTGTTTATTTTTGAGAGAGAGGGAGAGGCAGAGTGTGAGCAGGGGAGGGGTAGAGAGAGAGGGAGACACAGAATCCGAAGCAGGCTCTAGGCTCTGAGCTGTCAGCACAGAGCCTGAACAGGACTTTAACTCAGGAGCCGTGAGATTATGGCCTGGGCTGAAGTTGGACACTTAACTGACTGAGCCATCCAGGCGCCGCTGATCTTTAAAATGGGGGTGTGCTGCTAGGCTTTCCCAAGGAATTGGGTTTTTTTGTTTGTTTGTTTTTTAATTTAATTTATTTATTTTTAATATATGAAATTTATTGTCAAATTGGTTTCCGTACAACACCCAGTGCTCATCCCAACAGGTGCCCTCCTCAATGCCTATCACCCACCCTCCCCCCCCTCCCACGCCCCATCAACCCTCAGTTTGGTCTCAGTTTTTTAAGAGTCTCTTTTGCTTTGGCTCTCTCCCACTCTAACCTCTTTTTTTTTCCTTCCCCTCCCCCATGGGTTTCTGTTAAGTTTCTCAGGATCCACATAAGAGTGAAAACATATGGACTTCAGCCAGGTCACGATCTCGCGGTCCGTGAGTTCGAGCCCCGCGTCGGGCTCTGGGCTGATGGCTCGGAGCCTGGAGCCTGTTTCCGATTCTGTGTCTCCCTCTCTCTCTGCCCCTCCCCCGTTCATGCTCTGTCTCTCTCTGTCCCCAAAATAAATAAACGTTGAAAAAAAAAATTTAAAAAAAAAAGAGTGAAAACATATGGTATCTGTCTTTCTCTGTATGGCTTATTTCACTTAGCATCACACTCTCCAGTTCCATCCACGTTGCTACAAAGGGCCAGATTTCATTCTTTCTCATTGCCACATAGTACTCCATATTGTATCCAAGGAATTGTTTTTAAATAATATGGAGTATTTATGAGAAAATTAAAAAATGTAGATAGCTCACAAATTAATGCCATGGGTCACTGGATTTCAGGATTTAGAGGGACCTTAAGTGCTCATCTAACAACTCTCTAATAGATGAATACTGTGTGCTTTAAGTTTGGTGATCATTGAACGTGTAATTACTGTCTGGTGTGTGCGATGCCAACCAGAGCAGTGAACAAGGCAGATATGGTCCTTGTTTTCTCTGCCTGTATATCTTCTAGAAGATGAAGATATACAATAAATAAGCAAAGAAGTGAAGAAGATAGCTTCTCGTAGTGACGAGTACAATGATGGAAATATAAAGGCAGCACGGGAGGGTGAGAGAAAGGGAGATGCCAGCACTTCAGATGGTGAAGACAAGACGACTTCTGGAAACCAAACACAAGGACTTGTTTAATAAGAAGACCTTGTCAGGGACAAAATGACAAAGGATGAGGAATTTGGTTTGGAGGGTTTTCCTCATTTCCTTTACCCTTCTGCCATCCAATCTGAGCACCTGCTCTGGCCCCAGTCCTTGCCAAAGACAGTGATGAATGCTTTGGGCAGTGGTGTGCATGGGTATGTTCCTTGAATCTTGGTGATTTATCACTGATGGCTCAGGGGCTGGCAGGTCAGAAAAGGGACCAAGGCCCAAATATGTTGAATATCAGCAAATACTCATCCTTGCTAGGGACTGAAATTTCATCTCCCTTCCATCCAGATGCTCTGACGGTCCTGTCTCTGAGAAGGACTAGACGTACAATCCTGGTCCTGTTGCACACACTCCCCGGAACATCACTCTCAAGTCCAAAACTCTAGGCACCTGTGTTATAACCAGGAAGCGTGAGCTTTGGGGAAGGCAGTGAGTTGCTTAGGCTCTGTTTCTTACCTCTTCCCAACTGCCCACCTCTTACTTATCTCTTAAAAGTTTTCTGAACTTGGGTTACCCAAACTAGCTCTCTCCCAAGGGAAGGAACATGCATCCTTGGCCTAGAACTTTCTACTTTGGACAGATTGCCAACAACTGTGCGATATCATGTGGAGCATCCTGCTCTCTCCCAGACAGAGGATCCTGAATTTCACCTTTCATGGGTATGGAAAATCACCTACCCGGTAGTAACAAGGTCAACCCGGAAATGTACGTAAAGGTAATATTAATCAGGGTGCCAGGGTGGCTCAGTCAGTTAAGCAGCTGACTTCGGCTGAAGTCATGATCTCATGGTCCTTGCGTTCGAGCCCCACGTCAAGCTCTGTGCTGACAGCTCTGAGCCTGGAGCCTGCTTTGTATTCTGTGTCTCCCTCTCTCTCTGCCCCTCCCCCGCTCACACTCTGTCTCCCTCTGTCTCTCAAAAATAAATAAAACGCTAAAAAAATAAAAATAAATAAATAAAACAATATTGAGTTTTTACCATTTGCAAAATGAGAAAGTATAACCCAGGTCTTACTTTGAGTAACTTCCAATCTGATATGTGAGTAGTTATTTTCAAAGTTAGAAGGGGTAGTAGAGTGAAAGGGGAGGGGACTTTTAGAAAAAACATATCTCCCCTCCACGACCACCACTACCACACACACACACACACACACACACACACACACACACACACGCACACACACACATGTGCATGCACACTTGTCCTAGAAGCTATGAGCCCTAGGACTCAGATGTATGGTCACTTAAGGCAAAGGTTTTGTCTTTCAGAATCTTGGGAGATTTTATTGGCCACAGGATACCCCATGTGTGGCGACTCCAAACTCCCCACTCCCAATCATGTGCAAGAACAAACATCAGACACAGAGAGGCCCTTCCCTAATTATTTTATGAACTAGAATTCCTGATGCCCATCCCCCCAGTTTGGCTCCATCCCAGCAGAGCCCTATGCCACCTATGTGACAAAGGAGGGCTGGGGACATTTGCTCTTTCTCCAGAGAGTCTGCCTCATCCATTGATATTCCGAATAGCCAGCCTCCATGGTGCCTTATATCAAACATCTCAAAATTGTAAATTCTAGATTTTATTATATACCAGCAAGATTAAGTATGCATTTTTCATCCTTCCCAAGACCCTTATACCCACAGAGACCTTACTAGAAGCTATGCTATCACTTAGTACAGTACATGTAGGAGGTTGGGAGAATTTTTATCCAATTAAACAGCAAGAAAGGAACAAAGGAGTCCTGGAGAAAATCTCCTGTCTTCTGGCACCATCCTGACCCCAGGAGGAATGAAGTACGTTTGCCATCTCAGACCTCCCAATAGTTAACATCAGGCCTCTCCTTGGTGCTGGTGATGGATCGGGAATGGTGGGGAGGGGTGCACGGGGGGAGTGGCTTTTGAATGCTCTCTGGGCCAGCTCCCCAAAATAACCAGAAATAGTAAAAGATGTTATTGATGGTAACAGGTAGGGTATGTTAAATGGGTAGGCAGATAAAAACAGTCGTGAACCACCCCTCAAGAGGAATCAGTTGCTAGTTAAGTATTAATAAGTACTTTTTTGGAACAAAACCACAAAGACCCTATGTGTACAAATGAGCACTGTTTCTTTCAAAGGAGTCCCTTTGGGAAAATAAACAGTTATTCCAACAATGCTGCCGTTGATCAAACTATTTCTGGAACTGGAACATTATCTTTCAAGCCAGTTTACTAGTCACACCAGAAAAGGGCCTCATTTGAGGATCTCATGTCATTCTTCATAATCAGAACCAACTCTGTACAGCTTGAGTATCTCTCAGAAGCTTCCAGAGCTCCCTTGAGAAGCAGGAAGGCACTGGCCTGGACTTGGGCTCAGATGGGGGGCAGCTGTTGAGGAGCGTCTCACCCACAGTGTCTTCCATTTTATTGCCCAGTGTCGATGCTATCCCCCCCACACCTGGGGTCCCCCACCTCCCACCTCATCAGTGAACCAGTGATCATTTTGGCTTCAAAACTCAGTTCCGACTCACTAGGAGCCTCAGGCATCATATTGTTTGGCTGTCGTTCTTCCTTCTCAGGGTTCTTCTTCGCTATTTTGGACACTGTGGAAAAGTGTCTCGAAGGCTTCTATTAACAGTAAACAGCAGCGTTAATTACCCAAGGGCTCCAGCTTCTATGTTCTGCATGGAAGTAAAGTGTTCTCCACCAGCTACTTCCAGCATATCACAAAGCAAGGCAGGGACACCAAGCAGATGTGGGACTCCTCTGATGGCCAATGATAGGTGAGCTTTGGCTCAAGGACTCCCAATAACCTCTTAAACCTCCCTTAGACTACATGGTCATCCAGGAAACTTCTGCCCAACCTTCCCTCCTTTTCTCCATCACTGGGGATCAGGCTTGTATTGAGGTCCAACGACCTTCCCAGCCTCCTGTTTTCTCTCCTATAGGTATTTGCCCTCACCTTATCTCAACACCCGCTTCTCAGAGGACTCAGGCTAACACAGTCATATCTGTGTCCTCAGTTTTACCTACTTTCGATCCCCAGCTCTTGACTGTCGTCAGCCCTTCCTCCCTAACCAGCACATTCAGTAACCAGAGACTCTGCCTTCCAATCCTGGCCAAGCCATGTCTGGACACTCAGAGGGGGTTTCATTCACCCCATCCTTTTAATTCATAATGATAGAGTCTATTTAACTTCCAGCTTCCTGTTTCCTGGTTCCTCCACAGCAGAAGATGTGCAGATCCTGAGAATATCCTAAAAGGACACAAACACTCTGGAGGCAATTCCCAAAAGGCCATCCCGGCCCCAGTACTACCCTGAGCCCTGAAAACATCATTGGCACAAATATCTAGTATCTGATAAGAACTATGTCATAGGCAACACCATCCATTTTGAAGTATATGTTTGGATTTGTTTGTTAAAAATAGTAATGGTGTGGTTTCACAGCCTCCCTTTGTGCACTAGAAATAAATACAGCTATACTTGGGTTGGGAGAGGGGGAGTTATGGTTGATACAAATGGCCAGTTCTGAGTTAGGAAGAAGCACCCCAAATGTCCTAGATAGGAGCACAAAGGAACCACTACTCTAGTTTTCAAAGTCTAACTCCCATACTTTCTTGGGACTTCAGGATGTAGGGTTCTATCACAGACACTAACTTAGGCACAGGGACTTACTGAGAGCCCCAGAAGGAGTAAAATATCCAGCGCCATTCTCGGCACACAGAAGGTACTCGGTTAATGAGATTGAGTCCTTTTTACCCTTTTCGACCTCATCCCTTGCTTTCAGGTACATTTTAAAAGAATCACGTAAAGCTTTCCCATTACAAAAATTTACCAAATTGGAATGTGTTAGCCTCTCCTCATTATCTGATTGCCAAGATGGAAAACTTTAAAGAGAGGTGGGGCCAGTAGTTAGATGCTTTGATCCAGAAAATATGCAAAAGATGTTTGCATTGCTAGGGATTCATTTCAGGATTTTAACATGCTTATCCAGAGCCAAATTTTCTGGGGGATCCTCCCCTGCACCACCTGTGTTCAGAGACTACAGAAAATAGAAAGGAGAGGAGCCAAGTATGGCCTCTCTAGCTTCACATCTTGAAGCTTTCCCAACTGGGCTCTTAAATTTAATCCAGAGAGATTTTATTTTGTGAATGCCTAGCACCAGGAAAATAGGAGGAAAAAATGCGTGCGTTCAGGGCAAATGGCAACAAAGAGGGCCACAAGACCTAGGAACATTTTGGAGCCTGAGAGGGATCATTTCCGAGACCTTAGAATCTACTGGGTAACAGAACAATACGCTTTGGCATTCCATGTCCAAATGCTTCCCCCATTGAGCTAGTTAAAAACAAACAAGAAGACAGACAAACAAAAACAGGTAAAATCCAGACATGCTTGGATTATCTAATTCTATCAGATACTTTACAGTACAACGTTCTGGACTTCCTGCTAGAGAGTGAACTATCCAGTAAAGGATTAAGAAGTATGTAGTATCAAATGGCTATCACGAAAAAGAACAAAGAAAGTATTTTTCTTTCACTTAGCGTTCTAACCATTTGAAAGGAGACCCTTCAAAAAAATAATTAGGGGGGCGCCTGGGTGGCGCAGTCGATTAAGCGTCCGACTTCAGCCAGGTCACGATCTCGCGGTCCGTGAGTTCGAGCCCCGCGTCGGGCTCTGGGCTGATGGCTCAGAGCCTGGAGCCTGTTTCCGATTCTGTGTCTCCCTCTCTCTCTGCCCCTCCCCCGTTCATGCTCTGTCTCTCTCTGTCCCAAAAATAAATAAACATTGAAAAAAAATTAAAAAAAAAATAATTAGGAACCTCTTCTCCCTTCCTGGTGTGAATCACAAAGGTGATTTGGACATAAGCCATCCTGAAGTGTTGGTATCTTATAACTATATCTTGTTATATTACATCTGGATGATATAATTGAACTTAGAACTACCCTTCCACTAAACTACCTGGGAGGAAGAGCTCTGAAATTAGCCCTTGTCAGATAAGTCAATTCTGTGGCCCCAGTTAAATCTGTAGGGCATATGGTATCATAAAAAAAGAATGAACAGGTAACAGTCCCCTAAACCATTACAATTACCAGTTGGCCCTGTTCAAGTGAATTAAAGACCTCCTAAGGTTTGGTGAGTATTTTAGGATGTTTGTGGAAAAGTATTCCATTTTCCTAAAACTCTTTAGTTGATATAACCTCAAAACTCAGTTTTTACTGGGAATACCAACAAGGAAGGGGGAAGCCCAGGACCAGAGGAGGGCCCAGTCTCCCAACACCGAGCACTTTGTGGGTCTTCAGCCTTCACGTGTGGCCAAGTGATCAGGGACCCCAGTGGCCTGATTAATGCATCATTTGCTGATCCCACTGACCCTTCGTCTGCATTTGAACAACAGATCTGAGGACCTACAGAATGATCTATGGTAGGTTCAGGAAGCCCCTAATTTCACCAACAGACGTCTGCCTGATAGTAAGACTTGACATCCTATTCACAAACTGCATTCCCTGTGTTAACATGGGGAACCAGTGGCACAGCCTGTATTTGCTTCAACGTGGGAAGAGTTGTTTTTTTTTTAAATAAAACTCCAGATGAAGTAATGAATTCATTTGTGTTTGCGTTATCTTGTTTGGAAAAAATATATATCTTTATTTTTTAAATTTATTTTTAGAGAGAGAGAAAGAGTGAGTGGGGGAGGGACAGAGAGAGAGGGCGTGCAAGAGAATCTCAAGCAGACTCCCCATTGTCAGTCCAGAGCCTGGTGTGGGACTCAATCTCACGAACCATGAGATCATGACCTGTCGGACCCTTAACCAACTGAGTCACCCAGGAGCCCCCAAAATATATTCCTTTAAAGGCTAGAGTGCCTCAGGGTGAAGATTCTTAACTATGTGCAGAGTAGGGGACCCACACCCCCAGAAAGAGCAGCGGGTTTATATCACAGGTTGGAATGTGTGTTCCTTGAAAGAGATCAGGATTAATCAGCCACACTTTTCAACCTCGTTATTTTCCTTGCTGAGCAGCTATAGTCAAATTCATATAAATTAAATTTCTGGGTAGCAGGTTTGAAATTTACAAACAAAATTAGATGTGCATGTACAGAACTTTATGTTTCTATAATTGAATTTCTTCATTCATCAGGATATGGTAGCTGTAGTAACAACCCCCAAATCTCAATGGCTTAAAATAACAAAGATTTATTTCTCACTCATGATACACGTTCAATATGAATCTATAATAGTCACTCACAATCCAAGGATGATAGAATCTCCATCATCGTATGACATCAGCTTCTTAACAGAAGTCTTCAGGGTTTGCCAGAGTTAGAAGAAGAAAATGTGGAGAATTGTATGTGCGGCACCCCATAAATGCTTCCAGATCGAAATGATATACATCATTTCCATTCATATTTGATTGTTTAAAGCAAGTCAGATGCCCCCCCCCCCCCACACACACAGCTTTAAAGGAATACGTATCCCAAAAGAGAGAATGACCAGACATTGTCATAAACACCAGCGATGTTTATGCACCATCATAACTTTGGAGCTGCCACTTTCTCTGATGTTGAGCATTTCTTGATCTTGGCACTTAGAAGGAGTCACTAGAAGTTTGACCCATGTCAAAATTCATAGTTCTTTACTCCTCCCTTCCAAAAAGATGGCAATCTCTAGCCCTTCCTGGAAGTAATTTTGGGATCTCCACTGAAGGTGACTCAATCCCTCCCAGTTTCAAATTGTCTGTTTGGGGTAATTATTCAGTTGGTTCAGGCTTTAAACTCACTCATTCGAGTTAAAATTCTCTATCAGGACTGGAGTCTTCTCTCACTCTACTCCACCACCCCCCGCCCCACCACACTCCCCACCCAAGCTGGAAGATGGCCTGGGAAAATCGTCTCAGGGCCCACGGAGAATTTCCTGATTGTGTTGGTCATCTGAAGAGACGAAGAACCAGTAATTAATGCAACATGTTTGGGTTGGGGTGGGAGGTGGGGTGACATGAGATTTGAGGACATCATTTCAACTGTGAGGGTAAGTCTTAGATCATACAGCAAAATAGCTTTATAACATGGGAAGTTCATGTGGAAGTAACACAGATAGGTCCAGTTAAGTGTGGAAACCTTGTTTGTTTGTTTGTTTGTTTTTTAACCCATGAGCTGAAATCTTGGGAACACATTTGTGGTGATTTATCACTTCAATTGCTATGCAGAATCTTATCCTACTAGAGACTCAGGGACTAGAAGTAAAAATAAAAACCCAAGGCCTATTGAGATAAATGTTCCTCTGTAATCAGTTTCCTATGGCATCCACTCTGATTATGGAAGGACTTTGAGAGTCTACTTCTGTGTGAAGTATTCCACTTAGCTGGGGTAAAAATGTCCTGGATCATACCCTGTTCCCCTCAAAGGGACCTCCAAGTGAAATATTTAACCAAACATTTAGCTAAGAGCATTACAGCCATAGAAAAATATTTTAAAAATAAGGATAACAATGAACTGGTAGTGTTCCCTGCATGACTCAAAATAGTTACCTGTTCCATGTTTGAGCAAGAATGGAATTATCCATTGGTCTCTGCTTCGAGGTATGAGAGGGAATCGAGGGACTGGGGAGTCTCTCTCAGTGTAAAGCAACAGGCAAATCTAAGAAAGTTTTCAGTTAGCTACATCTCATGTCTCTTCAATAGTCATACACAGGTGTAATGTCTGCACCTGTAGACAAGAGCTTCTCAAAAGGCATCAAGTACAAAACCAAACACACCACTACCATACAATCCAGCAGTCATACTCCTTGGCATTTACGCAAAGGAGGTGAAGAGTTATATCAATACAGAAATCCACCCACAGATGTTTACACCCATTTAATTCCTAATTGCCACAACCTGAACACAACCAAGATGTCCGTTGGTCCGTCCAGACAATGGAATGTTATTCAGTACTAAAAAGAAAGAAACTCTTTAAGCCATGAAAAGAACTGGAGGAACCTTAAATGCACATTACTGAGTGAAAGAAGCCAATCTGGGAAGGTTGCATGCTGTGATGATTCTAATTCTACGACATTCTGGAAAAGGCAGAACTATGGAGACAGCAAAAGGATCAGAAGGTGTCAGGGGTTAGGGAGGAGAAAGGGATGAATAAGTAGAGCACAGAGGATCTTCAGGGCAGTGAAAATACTCTGCATGGTACCATAATAATGAATACACGTCATTATATATAGAATGTACATCATAGAATGTACAATCAAGAAGGTACAACAGAGAAGGCACAACATCCAGAGTGAATCCTAATGTAAACTATGGACTTCAGGTGATAATGATGTTTCAATGTAGGTTTGTCAGCTGGAACAGAGGTACCACTCTGCTGGGAGATGTTGATAGTGGTGGGGGTGGGGGGACCATGCAAATGTGGACACGAGGATATATGGAAATCTCTGGAATTTCAGCTCAATTTTGCTGTGAACCTAAAACTGCTCTAAACAATAAAGCCTATATATATATATATATATATATATATATATATATATATAAAGTCATCAAGTAATGAGTTTAATTTGCACAAAGTACTGGACCAGCTGAAGACTGCCCCCATTCAACAGCATAACAACGGGGATGATATAACAGATTGGCTGATAGTGTCTCGAATTTGGCCAAATCAAAAGGGTCAAAGAAATGATTTATTGCTCTCGGGAGACTGGAAGGAAAGGCTTACGTTCTGCCACTAAGCCTGGAAAATGGAAATTGGGGCATTTAAAACTCTTTGGGAAGAAACAGAAATGTGCAATGTCAAGTCTCACTGGAAGCACGATAGAACAGGGTGGTGCCTCAGTTTAGAAGCCTGCATTTATGACATCCGAGACCAAGGAGCCAACTGGCCCAATGACTCAGGACTTAGACTCTGACAAGTGGCCTTGGAGCCAGCTGATTCAGCACCAGATGTCCTTGGGAAGTGTCAAAAATCAAAGAAACAAGAGACCATGTGTTAGAGGAATTACAACCAACACAAAGGAAGGCCCTTAACTCAGAATGATCTCTAAGTCAATCAGTAGCAATTAGTACAAGAGAAGACACCAAGTTTTGTGGAGGAATGTGCCCCATACACACCAGTTCTCCAGACCAGACAACTGCATTTCAGCAGTGACATCGTAACATTCCATCTGTCACAATGGTATGAGGCACTGATCAGTGACCCCAGTTTTCTTTCTACAAACTTTAATTGTATCTAGGATTGATGCCCTGGACTGTGGAGGCTCTGGGAATCTTGGGATGTTCAAGGAGAGGCAATTGTAGAAGCTGAAAAATGATATTCTTGCCAAAGTGTTATGAGACTTGAGCCATTTATTGACAAGAATAAAAAGATGCTCCTTTATTTTGAAGTCCAAACTCTGTTGAGGTAGAATATCTCTGTTACAGAGTCACTTTGTTACAGAGTGATTTTTGTTCTCTTCAACTAGAATTTGAGTTACTGCAAAGTAGGAGCCATGTTTATTCATCACTGTGTATTCTGGAATATATCAGGACTCTTTGCAGCAGAGGTCAAGCAACTTTTTCTGTAAAGGGTGAGACAATAAATAATTCAGTCTCTGTGGGACATATGATCTTGGTCATGGCTACTCAGCTCTCACGTGTATTGCAAAAGCCATATACAATACATAAACAAATTACCACAGCTGTGTTCCAATAAAACTTTACTTACAAAAACAAGTGGGGAGCCACAGGACCATAGTTTGCTGACCCTGCTTTACAGCCCAGAGTATTGGAAAGACCATGAGTTTCAGGGCAAGACAAGGCTTATTTCAGACTCTAGTTGTGTCTCTCACATAACCTTTCAATCAGTTTCCTTTGCTGAAAAATGGCGGATGATAATAGATCACACATAAAAATGAAAATGATGTGTATGAGAGATCCTGAGAATATTTGGAACATAAGAAAATACTCAGTAGATGTGTTTTCCTAGGAGATGAAACTATAAAATCTATAACTTCAGAATTTAAATTTGAAGTATTTTATTTTTAGAAATCTCTTGACCAATCTTTCCTAGAGAGCTCTTTACATCTCTTCTGGAGGTCACGTTTGTCACTGAGTCCGGCAGAAAGCCCATGCAATCAGAAAGCTCAAATGCAGTTTGGTTTATAATTCTGGTTGATATATGTTGATTTAAACTTTGAAGGCCAATGTAATACCTCATAAAATTGAAAGGAATAGGGGAAACGGAGCCTTCAGACTTACTATGTGATTAACCTTCGACACACGGAGAGAAAGAGCATAACAAATGTGCAGTGTTTGCTACATGCTTTCGATGGTGAAATTAAAAAAAAAAAATAAGGAGAGTCTCTTGATGTCAGTGGATAATGCAGGACACATCCTGTGATGAATTCCATAGTGATAGCATTTATCGACCCGCATGCTGGAGAAAAACATTGTACATGAAGAATTTGCCCTACCCCATGTGTTTAATGGGAAGGACAAAGCTGATTTGGGAATACATTTTTATTTGCCAGGGTGTAAACAGAGTAAGCAAAGTGTTTTATGCCTTCACGCCTATGGTGGGGCTCTGCTTGAAGCATTATGCTATCACCAGAGTGATTACCTACACAGAGTGCTGTGTGTTTCCAGGGAAAATGGCTGGCATCATGACCTCTGCCTTTCCCTTACTCAGGCAAGCACCACAGCCTTCTGTGTCTGTGGACAACCGTTTCCCCCAGGACTTTAGAGCGTGTAAGGGACAGGGGCATCTGTGATACCCTGGTGGGTGCTTCTCTGATATTCAGTATGAGCTGGGGCGGGGGGGGGGGGGCCTCCTGCCAATCTCTGCTTTCCCGAGGATATCTGGATTTCCTCTTCTCCCCCTAACTAAGAATGATTACAACATTTACAAATTTATTTCTGAAAATCACACTGGGGGAGATGGGCGCAAAGGTCTTGATAAAGCCGTCACTGGGGGGAGCATCAAGGCAGGATGCGAAAAGCATGGCCCAGGTGAATTCTGGCTCTGAATGACCACTGAAGGGGGCCTGGGATAGATTACCCAGCTCTTCACTTCTCAGAGTCTCTCTCTCCTCCTTAGAAAATGGAAGAATAATGACTAGTTTTTGGGCAGTGGAATTAAATGAGATTGAGTATAAAGCACATGGCATAACATCAGGGACACAGGATCGATAAACAGTATCTAACTATTATTACGTACATTACTTTTTTTATTTACCCAAATCAATAAATTACCCTTTTCTGGAGAAAATGAATTAGCTGAGGAAGTATAACTGCTGAGAGAAGAATACAAAGAAGAATTTCCGTAAATAGAGTTTTGCATCGGTGCCTAACCAAGTGTAGTGATTCAATCACAGTTGGGTAATTTGATTGGACACCACCATCATTCTTAGGCTTTGCAGATTCCAAATCAGGCCATGGATATCCTCTCAACTGTCTTAATCAGAACCAGATGGAAGAAGAAACAGAGGCAATGCATATAATAATCTAGTTTATATCAGGCCCCAGAGGACGGACAGAGGAATTAACAGGTCTTTTCAGTCTGTAGTTTCAGTGACTCAACAGGAACAAGGCTACCAGGACAAATGGGGCTTCTCTACCTCCCTGGGTGCAGGATAATTTGATACGAGAAACCTTTCCAACGAAAGAAGTTAGGGCTGTGACTCAGCACACCAGGCAGGCAACGGCTTAAAAAAAGTCTCTGTGTGCCCTTCTGGACTTTGGATTGAAAGCTGCCTGTTTTATCTGGTCTCCTCCTTTTCACATTACTCCACAACTGCACTAGATGTCCTGTAACAGCCTTGGCTTAGCCCCCACCAGTGACATAATTGCACTTGCCATCGAGCATCAGAATATCCATGTCAGGACTATGGCGGATGGATGAAGCCCTCTGTTGAATGCAGCTCCCTTTTCACGTGCCTAATGGCATGTGCAGGGTGCACCAGCCAAGCATGACCATGTACCTTTGGGTTGGGAGTGGGCAGCCTTCGAGTGCTCGGGCAGAGGGGTTCAACTTCTTTGCTGTGCATCTTTCACAAGCAGGCTGAGGAGATCAATGGTCTCTTACAGATCTTCCTAAATTGAGTATTTTTCCTCCTTGGAAGTGGGCTTCCAGAATGGAAAAAGAGAAAGAGAGAAAGAGAGAAAGAGAGAAAGAGAGAAAGAAAGAAAGAAAGAAAGAAAGAAAGAAAGAAAGAAAGAAAGAAAGAAAGAAAGAAATTCTAAGCCACACCAGGTCCCAGAAGACCACGTGTGACAAAAGGATGCGTCGATTTCCAGCAAGGCCCCTTTGGGAAAATGTGCTGTGTGATCCACAGCCCAGCACACACAGCTCATCTTCTTTAGTTAACCTGTGTGCACACCCTCTCCAGTGAGCAAGGTGGAGCTGAGAATGGCCCTGCACATGGAGAAAACATCTGGGACTTGACCTTTCCTTTGAACCCACAGGCAATTCTTGAGTTCAAAGACATCAGCAGGGACAAGGGAAAGCCATGTCTGGAAAGCCAGGTTTTCTGGAAGCTACTGGTTTTGGTTGAGTTCATTCATCCTTTATTAACTCTGCCATAGTCATTTCTTCTGGGTTACAATCTAATTTATGCCATTGTAGAAATGGTTTGATACGAAACACGATGCACAAACCATGGAGGGCATGAGCAGTGAGTAGTATGCCTGCAAACTGGCTTTCTGGAGGAAAAATAAAGCCATATTCATAGTCTTTTTTATACTTATAGCCATATTTATATACCATTTCCACGGTGTAAATACACCCTTAATGGCTGATATCAAGCTAACACCAGTTTAACAACTAGTTCTCAACACCCCTGAGAATGGTTTATTTCTAGTCTTTTTGCTTCATTTTCCCACAATTACGCTTTTATTCTAAATAAAATATATTCTGCTTTTTCCTAGTGTTTGCTTTTTGAATTTATTCTATGACTATGTTTTATTTATTTTTACAGAATGCTTAGGTGGTCTTTTTTTTTTTTTTTTTTTTTTTTTTTTTTTATATGGAAGAAATTGCCCAAGCCTTGGAGGCAAACAGCTGGGTTCAAATAGTGGTAATCGTGAAACATTTTAACTTTGTTCAACTTCATTTCTTTACCGTCAAGGTACAGATAACAAACAACACCCAAGTCACAGGGTAAAACTAGTTAATATTTATTAAGGGATCCTAAAATCCTACCTTCTGCTTCTCACTTCCACCCCTTCGTTAAGTAATTGGTTGGTTCTTACTGCAAACATCAGTCTTACTGACGTTGACAATCCTTCCTGGTTCTTGCCTCATGAGAAAGTTTTATAGTACGAAGTGGCCTCTATCCACTTTAGTAGTTCCTTAGAGATTCAGACTGCATGACCTTAAATTCCTGCATTTTTTCAAGTGACTCACTAAGTAGAGTGACCACATTCACACAGTCAAGAGGGCTGACTGTCAATGCCTTGTAGAGCGTACTTAACTACATGCATTCAGAGAATGTCATTGCTGGAAAAGACCTCGTGGAACAATTAGCCTCAATCTTTCTTTGTTCTTGGGGAGAATGAAAACTTCAAATAAGAGTGGAAAATATTGAATATGTGATTTTATGAATTCAATATCCTATAAATGAAATCTTATATCAATCCAAAAACATTATCTACATATAAATGGTGTGTATATGGGTACGTGTGCAGGATTTAATTTAAAAAAAAGTAAGCATGCCTGCTTTCGACATCTTCCAGGTTGTGAAAGGTTTACCATGACTATCTGAAATGTGGTGGTAAGCTGCATTAGTGGAACAAATACAAAATGCTGTCCTTCTCCCAAGCCACAGTCAGCAAGTCAAGGTTATAAACCATGCCCCCTCAACCCGCTCCCCCAGCTCCTCCAGTAGATGGTCCATGTTCTGTTGGCTTGTTTTCTCCAAGTGACCTGGAACCAAACCAGTGCCGTAGAGTTATAGCCACCAGGGCCTGACTCCACACAGTGCACTTGAGACAGCTGGCTTATCAATAGGCCGCTGCACCTTAACACTGTCACAAGTGCGGCAAAGGGATTCCCTACAGTGGGGAGGGATTTGAACCCAGGCTCCGGGGCCAGGAACAGGTGCACTGCTTGGCTAACTTTGGAATACTGTACCATGGGAAAAAAAAAATATTATACATAATGTGATCTACAATATCAATGATACCAGCATTGGCAACACTCAATGCACTTAGTACCATGCTGGTGAATTCTTTCTGTTGGCAAGCACACTAGAATTACAATATAGAGAAAAAAGAGTTCTATTTAGTGTGGCCACTTTGCATGTTTCTCCCTTTCCTTCCATCGGGGAGAGATGTTATAGCCCGAAATCCCCTAATCAGGTCTAAGGAGGAAGACGCGCCACGAACCCACATACGGCACAGATCGCTGACTACCCAGAAACACCTCTGCTCCTGCCCATCTTACAAACAGAACCTCCGGCTACAGGCAGCCTGGGTCCTGGAGGCCATCGCCAGCCCTGAACTAAGGGTGCGAGGTCTTATTTTACGGAAGAGAAAAAATAAATTTCTATCTTCTTTTAACCTACTATTATTTTGGGTATCTGTCACATGCTATCAAACTGAATCTTACCTGATATCCCATGTAATCCATGTCCAGAATACCTGAACGCCAAGTATGTGGCTTGAATGGATTTGAAGAAGTGAGAAGGCCCATCAACCGGACCGAATCGCGTGGGATTATTACAGCCATAAAAACTGTCAGCCAGTGGGTTTCCATTATGTGCCAGGCATGGTTTTGAGTTTATAAACACACGGTGATTTAACTCCAGAGCAGGTATGACTGTCCTCATTTTGCTCAGAAAGAACGGGCCCCAGCTTACTTTAGACAATTGGCCACGGAGGCAGGATTCAGCTGCAAACTTGTCTGACTCCAAAGCTCAGAATCAAACATTTGTTACCAGCTCTTTCCAAGAAATCAGAAATCTTGCACCTTTACTGCTGGGCTTTCAACAGCCACAGACCTTCTCTGAAGCTTGCAAGCCTCTGTCAGGTCCCCAGTCATTTCTGCAACATGAGTCAAACTGATGAAAAGTCATTTTGATATTGATTTTAAATTATACTGGAGTTAGCCTCTAAACCACGTCAGCCGAAGATTCCCGTTGCTACTGAAAATGTACGCAGACATGCAGAATGCTGCATTCTACATTTCCTTCTGCATTTATTTTTTCTCTCTGGCTATAGATTTTTGCAGGACAATGGATGATTGTTCCCTTAGAATATCTCACCTTCTCCCAATTCCAATTTTTCACTTGAATTCACCCTCCTCTGATTGGAAGAGAACTCTTATTCCTATGACAACAAGGGTTTTGTTCCCTTCTCCCTCCGTTTTAAAAATCTAAGCAGATACCCTTCGCCTCGGAATTGGAATAAACAGTGGAAACAGGTGACTCTATTTTTAAACGTGTTTTCCTCCACAAGTGGTCCCTTACCATCAGGTTAGGGGAAACATTTTTCACAACCTCCTCTCCCCCTTGCCTTCAATTTTCTTCTGAAATAGTTGCTGTTGGGGGAAATTACAAGCTGGGCCTGGCTGCACGGCTGTCCAGTTACTGGGACACACTTTGCTTTGGGATGGGGTGGAACAGCCCTTCAAGGCTGGCTGGCCCCTTTCAAAGATTCTCCAGAACAGATCAGAGATGCCCAGGTTGACAGAGAGATGCCGTGTACATTTTAATAAGAGAAGACGCAAGGAGTGTCTGTGTAAGTAGGATCAAGCATCACACTTTTAACATCTCCCACTTTGTCCAATAGCACGGGGGCCTCAACCGCTGGCATTTTCAAGCATCAGACCTCTAAGAAATGCCCCTTGGGGCTGCACCAGCCACCAAATGCAGAATGGGGCATGGCAGGTGGGATCTTCACATCACACAGGCTCACTGTAGCAGCCTGTAGCTTTCTGAGAGCCCCTAGTGCAATCACCCACTGCCCCCAGTTCGAATCCACCTGATATCCAGCTACTGGGAAACATGTGTCCATCCTGCCTTGTCCCCCATCTGTCTGCTCATTGTCAGACAAGGGAATGCATTTCGTCAGATTGTACATATGTTTGCCGAGGCTCCTTCTCTCAGACGGTATATGGAGCGGGGTTTCACAGTCAGATGGTCTCTCACTGTTGCCTTCCAGATGATTCTTTGGCGTGTGTGAATCTCAGGAGTTAAAAAATACCTACATCCTAGGATAGTTGGTGAAATCCTGGGCATGAAGCACCTGACAGTAGAAACTGACTCATTGTTTCATAGAGTATGCATACCTTTAATTTTTACTCAATAAATGCTAGTTTCTCATCATCATTGCCATGACCACCCCTATTATTATTTCCCAGTTGGAAATCACAGGCTTTTTTTTTTTTTAATTTCTTTTAACGTTTTATTTATTTATTTATTTATTTATTTTATTATTTTTTTTTTTAATTTTTTTTTTCAACGTTTATTTATTTTTGGGACAGAGAGAGACAGAGCATGAACAGGGGAGGGTCAGAGAGAGAGGGAGACACAGAATCGGAAACAGGCTCCAGGCTCTGAGCCATCAGCCCAGAGCCTGACGCGGGGCTCGAACTCACGGACCGCGAGATCGTGACCTGGCTGAAGTCGGCCGCTTAACCGACTGCGCCACCCAGGCGCCCCTATTTATTTATTTATTTTGTTGGGAGACAGAGAGAAACAGAGTGTGAGCAGGGGAGGGGCAGATAGAGAGGGAGACACAGTATCCAAAGCAGGCTCCGGGCTCCGGGTTGTCAGCACAGAGCCCGACGCAGGGCTCGAACCCAAGAATGTGAAATCATGACTTGAGCTGAAGTCGGATGCTCAACCGACTGAGCCACCCAGATGCCCAGAAATCACAGACGTTTACCTGATGCTCATGGACTTTCACTCTACTATCTGAGACTTGAGGGAATCTTAAGTTTTTCATTAACCTTTTCACTTCTGGGCTTTTTTTAGTTCGATTTTAGGGTATCAGGATTCGGTTCAATGTAGAAATAAGACGTTAGTGAGAAGACACGTGCTTGGATTCAGAAAGCCCTCCAGTTGAAGCCACCGCATGTCTGCCGGTGCGGTGAGTGTCAAATGAGTACGTGGCTGGCCTCTCCAGCAAATTTGAAACAACAGTCCTTCCTTCATGGAATCAATTTCAGAAACAGAGCAGATAAGGCATATGGCAGGGCCTGGTAAGGTGCCTGCCATATAAATATTAGTTCCTTTGCCCACTCCTTCCTTACCATCACCACCACTACTGCTAGGCCACCAACAAAATGCTCAGAGGACATTGCTCTTGAAGCCGTTACATCACTTACTACTGCAAAGTAGACCAGCCCAAAACATAAGGACTGAAAACAATAATAATCATTGATTTTGCTCACAAATCTGCCTTTTGGGTAGGGCTGGGCAGAATCAGCTCACCTCTGTTCTGTGCAATGTCTACTGTGCTAGGAGACCGCTTCACTGGAGGCTGGAAGGGTGACTTTCAAGGTGGCACCCACACATGGCTGAAAGGTTGGTGCTGCCTGTTGACTGGGAGCTCAACCAGAACCGTGGCCAGGGGAACTTGATTTCCTCTCCATTGGCTTCTCCGTGGCCTGCTTAGGCTGCTTTACGGCGTGCTGGCGGGCTATAAGGATAAGTGTGCTACGAAAACAGACTGAAGTGCTGGGTATTTTACAATTCAGCCTAGAAAGTCACTCATTTCAGGCCGGTCATGGGGGCAGCTGCAAAGGTGTGCCCAGGTCCAAGGGGGAGAAGAGAGACCCCATCACTCAAGGGGAGGAGCACTGAGGCCATCTTTTAAACAGAGCACAGAGGATGGGTAGGACTGTTGCAACTAGTTTTGGAAAATACGATCTGCCACAAAGGCGCTGCCTGGACCAGTTTCCGGATAGACTCACCAATGGATTCACCAGGAATGCTGTTGCCTTGCCATTGAGCTAAGCCCTCGGTCCTCGTGAGGCTGATTGCATACCAGTTAAGTCCCCAGAGTCAGAGTGCTTCTATTCAAAGGCCAACTCTGCCATTTACTAATCTACGTGACTTTGGGCTAGGGATTGAACTCCTTGGCGCCAGGGCTTATTTATAAAATAGAAACACTAATAGCAGATAACCTCGTAACGCTGTTACAAAGTATATGAGTGTGCCTAACACACAGTCAGCAAGTTAACCATTGTTTTTATTACTTGTTACATTTATTGCTTCTTTTGATGGGAAGCAAATTTTCCTGGTTCTCAGTAAAAGAGTGACAGCTTTTCCAAAGGAAATCTGGGAAATGACCTGAAGAAGGAAACAGCAACCATGACACTTCTCAGCTCTTCTTGTGCAGAAAAGAATGGGAAAAAATGTGGGTAGTAGAGTTAGACGGACTTTGTGTGTATCCTGGCTCTCCTTAGTAACATTGTGACTTTGGGGAAATCACCTCATGCACATAAGGGGGCTGAGGGTTATTATGAGCACAGAATTCAATAATGTGCATGATGGAGTATTTTGTAGCACACAGATGAGAAATATGTATTGGAGTAGAAAAGGCATCAGAGTTAGCTAATAGCAATGATATGAATCCTAAGTGCATTCTTGAAGGAGCATCCAGCTCAAGGTGAACTTGAGCTAGCTTGCACAATGTTTTGAAATCTTGGTGGAGTGACCTGGGTGTGCACCCTGGTAATACACATTTCTCTCCTGATATGATATAATTGAGGAAATCTACATGACAAGGAAGTCAATAGAACCAGAGGCAGAAAAACACATGGTAAAGACATCTCACCCTTATGGGGAGATCTGAAAAGGAGTTTGCATGGCACATCAAAGATGAATTCATAACAGACTGGATTGCATGAAAAATAATTTCATCAAACCTTCATGCTTGGGTACTACAGTATGTCAGAATAAACAGTTTCACTTTGTGGGAGTCTCCCCTTCTACTGTACTTTCTAACTGAAACTCTCACCTTGATCAGGAGGGGGGAAAAAAGAATAATTTGTGTTAGGAAGCCTGTGCTTTGAGTGTTGAGTTTGATGTAACTTGGAACAGCAGCAGCCATAGAGACTCCTTGATCATTAAGAAGTCAGCATTCCTGGGGTGACTGGGTGGCTCAGTCAGTTAAGCATCTGACTTCAGCTCAGGTCATGACCTCACGGCTTGTGAGTTCAAGCCCCGCATGGGGCTCTGTGCAGACAGCTTGGAGTCTGGAGCTGCTTCAGATTCTGTGTCTCCCTCTCTCTCTGTCCCTCCCCCGCTCATGCTCTGTCTCTCTCTTTCTCAAAAATAAATAAACATTAAAACAAAAAAAGAAGAAAGCATTCCTCCTAAACACATACCTCCAACAATCTCTTACCCAGTGGTAAAGTTGTAAAGCAGCCCTTTGGCAGAGAGTAAGCTAAAACCAAAGGAGTTCCAAGAACAGCTGCTTTCCCTGGAACATCAAAGACCAACCAAACCAGTTTCTCAGAAGCATGGCTTTAATTATTTGTGTTACCTCTGTGGTGTTTTCTACTGTTTCCTTGTAAGCACATAATATTCCTCCCTATTATGAGCCAAAGTGGGGGTTATCTGAGAAATACACCAGCATATGACATTGTTTCCAAATGTCAGTCACTTTCAAGCTCTCAACAACTGAATTAGAAACAAACTTTCTGATCAAATGAATCTTTGTTGTTTTTCTTTTTAGATCAGAATGCTTCTATCTAACAGGTGAGTGAGTCATGATTGCATACTTTTCCAAGTTTTTAGGCAAGTTTCCAAACATATGCACTTTGCTTCCATACTTTGCAATATTATGTGCACCTTGCTTCTGCCTCCATTACTCCACAGTCTCTCCTCTCGCTACTGGAGCATCCTTAGTGGGCACTGTTGATGCCTCCCTCCACCAAGATGCTCTCAGATCCCTTTACCAATTTCTGTGTCCCCCCTCCACGTTTCAGGGTGCTTTTGTCTCCAAAGACCTGCACCTGGAATTCTTTTTCCAAAGTCTGTCTGTGGGCTCTGGATCTGCTTTTCCCACAAAGACCTGCATCTGGAATTCTTTTTCTAAAGCCTGTCTGTGGGCTCTGGATCCGCTTTTCCCAGGCAGTGCCTGGGGGCTTACGTCTTGATCTTTAGCGAGTTAACGGATGGGTGGGAAGAGTGAGAGCCAGCTTCCTGGTTTCTGGGCAAAGCAGCTTTGAGGCGTAACTTACCTGGTAGATTCCCCTGAGGGTTGAAGCTGAAAGTACCCTTTAATACAATGTCTGAAATCATTCCTTGGTGACCTCTTACCCATCCTGTCCTGCTTCCCTGCCCACCCCCCGCCCCCACTAACAATCTCTTCTGGAAACACATCCCATACTGTGTGGCTTGCATACAAATCGTGATATCAGGGTCAGTTTCTGGGGACCTGAACCAAGACAGGGAGTGTTAGCAGGAAAATCCCAAGCATCCAATTTCACCCATATTTTTCAGTGTGTGTAATTAACAAGGACTTGCTTCTTTCTTTTGTGAGTATAGTGACTATATTATTATTGCACATAAAAATGTATTATAAATCCTTAATACCATATACTAGAGGCTCAGAAATCTTATTAAGCGTAGAGTCTTACTATTCAGAATTCTTACTTACACACATTATATGGTTTGGTATGTTTCTTCTAAAGCTCTTCCTCTCTTTTTAATGCCACATATTTGTTGAAGAATTAAGATCACTCATTTTTAGGAGATTCCCCATTACGATTTTGACCGATCGCATTTTTGTGCCTTTAATGCAATGCTAATCCTTTATCATTCCTGTAAACCACTGGTTAGATTCAGAAGGTTGATTAAATTCAGATGTTGCTTTTTCTTTGCCAAACCTCTTCATAGTTGGGGATCTGTTCTTCTTATCACCTTACATCCAGGGGCCCATGATATCTGGGTCTGGGTTTTTTTTTTTAATTTTTTTTTTAATTTTTTTTTTAACATTTATTTATTTTTGAGACAGAGAGAAACAAAGCATGAACAGGGGAGGGGCAGAGAGAGAGGGAGACACAGAATCTGAAACAGGCTCCAGGTTCTGAGCGGTCAGCACAGAGCCCGATGCAGGACTCAAACTCACGGACCGTGAGATCATGACCTGAGCCAAAGTCGGACGCTTAACCGACCGAGCCACCCAGGCACCCCAGGGTCTGGTTTTACCAGCCTCATCTATCCACTATAAAATTCACTATCAACCCTTCTGATGAGTATTAACTACAAACACTATTTAATTATGAGTTGCCAAATAGTGAATTCTAACTCTATTATTCCTCAGTATTTCTTTTATTTAAAAAAAAAATTTAGTGGTTTTTATTTATTTTTGAGAAAGATACACAGAGTGCGAGCGAGGGAGGGGCACAGAGAGAGGGAGATAAAGAATCTGAAGCAGGCTCCAGGCTCCGAGCTGTCAGCACAGAGCCAGACGTGGAGCTCGAACTTGTGAACCATGAGATCATGACCTGAGCGTCAGATGCTTAACCAACTGAGCCACCCAGGCACCCCTATCACTTTGCATTTCTTAGCTGGAATTCACCTCTAAAGAGTATTCTCTTACAGAAGAAGGAGAAGGGGGAGGGGGAGGGGGAGGAGGAGGAGGAGGAGGAGAAGGAGGAGAAGAAGAGAAGAAGAAAAAGGAGAAGGAGGAGGAGGAGGAGAAGGAGGAGGAGGAGAAGGAGGAGGAGGAGGAGGAGGAGAAGGAGGAGGAGGAGGAGGAGGAGGAGGAGGAGGAGGAGGAGGAGGAGGAGGAGATTCTCTTACTAAACTATTTGTTTACCCAGAAATATAATCTGTACAAGAAAGCAAGACAAATACTTGATTTCTTACTTCTATTTGCTGGCTTTTAGAACAGTGACTTGGTATCCTAGCAACATCCAGAGGTGACCAATTAAGGTGGTATTTTTATGAAATTCTTACATATTTGATATATTTTAATCCACTGAGGTCATTATTCTGTTTTATGCTTAATTTGTGCCCAAAACTTAAGCAATCCAAAATTAATTTTCCTTAAATTTACCAGTCATAATCAAATGGAAAAAAAAAAAAAAAAAGACTTGTAGACAAAGCAACCAGCTCACCCTCTTGATTTGGTAAATTTACCAAAATCACAGTGGACTTAAATTTAGTTGACTCTGCATCTTGTGTGCCACTTATGTAATAATTAGGCATCTAGATATCATTTCTGCTGAAACATCCATCTGGTGTTATCATTTGTAAGCACAAAGATGATGGGATATTATTCTGGCCTGTACAAAACGGCAGTTGGAACAGGGAGATGCTTCTGGGGAGAATTCAAAGGTCTGACGCGATTCAACTGACAAAGACCAACCGCTTCTCAGGTCAGCAGAGAAGGCCCAATACAGAAACACGAAATGGGAAAAAGAGATGGCAGACAGATCAAACAAACCCACACATTAGGAAACCCTCAGTAACACACGCTTATAAAACAGAAGTACCTCCACTTACTTGCTATTTCAAGGTATCACCACATTCTCCAGGAAAGTTCACATGACTGAAAATAAAAAACATAGATTATTCTCACTTTACATTTGCCCCGAATTCTCCAAGTTGTCCCTCCAAGCCGTTCCGAACAATCCATTACTACTGTTTCAGCCCTGTTTCTGCTTCTGTGTGACAGTAAGAAAATGTATTAAGTTTCTCTAATCCTCAGTCTCCCTGATTTTAAGGTTAAGATGGAACCATTTTTAAAAGTCCCTACCTAGGGGCACCTGGGTGGCTCAGTCAGTTATGCCTCTGACTTTGGCTCAGGTCGGCTGACCTCATGGTTAAGTTTCTGAGTTCGAGCCCTGCATCGGGCTCTGTGCTGACAGCTCAGAGCCTGGAGCCTGCCTCGGGTTTTGTGTCTCCCTCTCTCTCTGCCCCTCCCCTGCTCACTTTCCCTCTCTCTCTCAAAAATAGATAAACATTAAAAATAATAATAATAATAATAATAAAGTCACTACAGAAAATTTGAAAGAAAGAGAACATGTACAGGCAGGAATGGGGGTATTGCTCAATTTGCCAGAAGTAGGATGAGCTAAGTTGGCACTATTTCAGATCGTGAAACACAAAGGAAACAAGTGCCCCGCATCTGGGTACCCTGGTTTTGGAGAGGAAGAAGGAAGGTGGTATGGAAAAGACATGGATAAGAACAGTTTCCAGCTCCAGGCACCAGATGGTACCATTAGCCCAGAGCACTTAAAATCGGAGAGAATCTGGTCAGAAAGGAAGAGGGTTACTCTGAGCGCACCAGAGTGGGAATGCATTCGTATATGGAAATCTGCACAACAGGCCATTTGTAAATTGAGGTTTTGTTACTTCTTTTCTCAATTTAGGAAAGAACTCTTGGGAACACTGCCCTGGTGGGAAAGAGAGAGAGGTAGAGAGAGAGAGAGGGAGGGACAGAGGGAGGGAGGCAGAGAGGGAGAAAACTCTCCTTTCCAGGGAAGACAAATATTTCAAAAATAGTGTAGTTTGAAACAGTTTATGGCTCAGAGAACTTCACTGTCACAGAGAGTGGTTATCACTTTACCTCTAGGCACAAGACTATACGCTTCTCCAAAAAGAAAAATGGTAACTTATTTGGTCTGCCTAATTTGGGCCACATGATTGCAAATATCAGACCAGGTTTCAAAATTTAAGTGATTTTTTTTTTTTTTTTTTTTTTTTTTTTTTTTTACTAACACCTGAAGTGACTCCATTAATTTAGGGCTTTATAAAGACAACTCAAAGAAATGAATCATACTATGTAATAATATTATTAGAAATTAATAAAGGCAACCATATATTCAGAAGATTATAAATAATACACTGATATGGGGCACCTGGGTGGCTTAGTTGGTTGAGCATCCGACTCTTGATTTTGGCTCAGGTCATGATCTTTGGGTTATGGGATCGAGTCCTGTATCGGGCTCTGTGATGAGTGTGGAGCCTGCTTAAGATTCTCTCTCCCTCTCTGCCCCTCTCCCCATTCTCTTTCTAAAATTAAAGAATGATAATAATAATAATAATAATAATAATAATAATACACATAGCCTTATTATACATTGGTCTGAAAAACAATCTTAGTGTGTGTTCCTAGACAGATCCTGGAGTCAGATAAGGTGGGTTCAAAACTTGGTTTCACCACTTAGTTGCTGTGTGACTGGCACAAAAAAGCAGGAGGGGGGAGTCTCACTCTACTGCTTTTCCATTATCCGCATAGTTTTAATAGGAGCAGAGCTGTTAGGCAAGGAAATTGCAGTATTGCTTTATGGCTGCCCCTGTGTTAATGTCTATGGACCCAGTCAACGTTCCTACTTACCACATCTCCCACCCACCACCCCCTCCTTCTACATTTGAAAATAATTTTCAAAATTGAGTTATAACCTCAGAAAAGTTTACAAATAAATTTTACAGTAAAGTTAACAAATCTTAAGCACAGAGGATGATGAATTTTAAATATAAATTCATAAATATAAATATAAATATATTATATATTATATATGCCACCAGACATCAAAAGATCTAGAATATTTCTTTTTTTTTAATTTTTAAAAATGTTTATTTATTTTTGAGAGAGAGAGCATGAGTTGGGGAGGGGCAGAGAGAGGGAGACACAGAATCAGAAGCAGGCTCCAGGCTCTGAGCTGTCAGCACAGAGCCCAATGCGGGGCTCAAACTCACGAACTGTGAGATCATGACCTGAGCTGAAGTCGGATGCTTAACCGACTGAGCCACCCAGGTGCCCCTAGAATATTTCTATTCATTTTTACAGGTGGGTGGCTCCACCACAACCCCTTCCTCCTCAATATCCTGCCCCCAAAGGTAATGACTCTTCTGACTTCTCTCCCCATAAATCTGGCTGTATTTGAGGTTTGTCAATGGTATCACACACCATGTGAACCTTCATTTCTGTCTTAGTTCATTCAACGTGATAGATTCATCCATGTTATTGGGTATATAAGTAGTCTGGGTTCTTTATTTCCATTGCTGTGTGTAATTGTATGGTTATGAATACAATACAATTTGTTCTCCATTATAGTTTTGATGGATAGTGGGTTGTTTTCAATTTTAGACAATTATGAATAAAGCTGCTCTGATTATTTTTTTAAACATGTCCTTCGGTGGATGGAAACACTCATTTCTTATAATATATACACAGGAATATGGTTGGGTGTCATACAGTAGGGATGTGTTTAGCCTTCAAAGTGCTAAAAAACAATTCTATAAAGTGTACCAATTGAACCCTCCAGCTAATAGTAGCAAAAACACTGCACGGATGCAGTGTTTTGCATCCTTGCCAAACTAGGTATCCTCACCTTTTTAAAATTTAAGTGTCGTTGACAAACAATATTGTATTAGTTTCGGGTGCACAACATAGTGATTCAACATTTATATACATTACAAAGAGATCACTACAATAAATCTCACTACCATCTGTCACCATATAAAGTTGCTAAACCATTATTAACTATATTCCCTGTGCTGTACATTATACCCTGTGACTTATACACTGGAACTCTGTACTTTTTAATCCGCTTCCTCTATTTTGCCCATCCCCCCATCTCCCTTCCCCGTGGCAACTACCATATTGTTCTCTGTATCTGAGTCTGTTTCTGTTTTGCTTTGTTTATTTGTTCATTTGGTTTTTTAGATTCCACATATAAGTGGAATCAAATGGTATTTGTCTTTCTCTGACTGCCTTATTTCACTTAATATATTATCCTCTGGGTCCATCCATGTTGTCAAAAGTGGCAAGATCTCATTCTTTTTGATGGCTGAGTAACATTCTATTGTGTCACATCTTCTTTATCTATTCACCTATGTGTGAACATTTAGGTTGTTTCCATATCTTGGCTATTGTAAACAATACAGCAATAAACACGGGGGTGCATTTCTCTTTTCGAATTAGTGTTTTCATTTTCTTTGGGTAAATACCTAGCAGTGGAATTACCAGACTATATGATATTTCTATTCTTAATTTCTTGAGAAGCCTCCACACTGTTTTCCAGAGTGGCTGCACCAATTCGCATTCCTGCCAACAGCGCACCTCCTCCACATCCTCACCAACACTTGTTATTTCTTGTGTTTTTTATATTAGCCATTCTGACAGGTGTGTGGTCGTACCTCATGGTGGTTTGGATAGCATCTCCCTGATGATTAGCAGTACTAAGCATCTTCACATGTCTGCTGGCCATCGGTAGGTCTTCTTTGGCAAAATGTCTATTCAGGTCCTAACCTGACCACATTGTGCTTTCAATTTCCATTTTAGCTATTCACTAATAATATAGAGCATCTCTCTTTCTCTGTATGTGTGTACACACACACACACACACACACACACACACACACACATACGTATATTTGGAGGACATTTTGGATATCCTATTTGTGAAGTGTTGTTCAAGCCTTTTACCCATTTTTATAGTCTATTTGTTTATAATTGATTTGTAGAAGTTTTTTTTTTTAAGTTTATTTATTTATTTTGGGTGGTGGGTAGAGAGAGAGGGAACTGTGAGATCACTACCTGTTCCCAAATCAAGAGTCAGACGCTTAACCAACTGAGCCATCCAGGTGCCCCAATTTGTAGAAGTTTTAAAAAACATATTCTGGATATGGGTACCTTGTTTTAAAAATCATTGCCTATCCCTCTATGATGAAAATATTTTCCTCTGTTCAGTTTTATAAGTTTAATTCCTTTATGACACAATCTGTGCTCCAAATCAAAAGAATTTTTCTTTATGGTGAAAGGTAGAGGTCAAAGTTTACTTTTTTAAATACAGATATCCAACTGACCTTATACAAATCATTGAAAAGATCATGCATTCCTTACTAAGGTTAGTATGATAATCCATTTAGCTCAATATAGTTTTTAGTTTTATTTTTATGTTTCTATTCTCTTTTTTTAATGTTTATTTATTTATTGAGACAGAGAGAGAGAGAGCATGAAGGAGGGACAGACAGAGAGGGAGACAGAGAATCCCAAGCAGCCTCCGTGCTGAAGCCTGATATGGGACTTGATCTCATGAACTGTGAGATGATGATCTGAGCCAAAATCAAGAGTCGACGCTCAACCGATGGAGCCACCCAGGCATCCCCTTGCATTTCTACTCTTTATCATGAATGAATATTGAATTTTATGTACACTTTCTGTACCTATTGAAATAACCATGTGGTTTTCTTTTTTTTTTTAATGTTTATTTTGGGGGGGGGGGAGGGGCAAAGAGAGAGAAGGAGACATAGCATCCAAAGCAGGCTTCAAGCTCTGAGCTGTCAGCACAGAGTCAGAGGCAGGGCTGGAACTCAGGAACTGTGTGATCATGACCTGAGCTGAAGTCAGACATTTAATCGACTGAGCCACCCAGACGCCCCCATGTGGTTTTCTTTTATATATTCAGTTATGGTAAATTACATTTATTGATTTTCAAATATTAACATAAACTTACATTCTTAGGATAAAATCAACTTAGTCATAAAATATTAACCCATTTATACTTTGCTGGATTTGGCTTACTAATACTTGGTGTATTTTTTTGTGTAATATTTGTGTGAATTTTGCAAGTATGTCTATGACAATATTGGCCTACAATTTTCCTTTATCATACTGATCTTTTTGGTCTCTACTGAAGACCAAAGGTTATTGTAGCTTTATAAAATGAATCGGAAAGTCTATACTCTTAATCCTCTGGAAGGATTTATGTATGGTTGGCACCATATATCCCTTAAACATTTAATATAACTCACCACATAACACTCTTGGACTCAGAGTGTTTTGATTCTCAGGGATACTCAATGATAGTGTATTGATTATGGAGTTTCAAGAAAAGGAAGAGATAATTCTTGATATATATATTTATATATGGAAAATTTTGAGGTCTGGTGGGAAGAGACCTGACATGAGTCATGTTGGTCTGGATTCATGGCTCTTTACCAGTTCCCTCCCAGAGGAGCCCATGGCCATTTACCAGAGTCACTGTGCACTGGGAAGGGAAAATATAGAGAACCTCCAGGGGTTATTAGAAATTGGTTCTAAACTTATGATCATCCTCAGAGACATGATCGATATGATGGTCTGTCATTCAGAATAGGGGTTCTAATGAATAGGGGGCTGAGGTCTCAGAATGAATAGTGGGTGTAGACACTTAGTAACTGATAGAAGGTCCACATTGGTTTCCTTACCAGTGGAGGGAGGGCGATTATGGGAGGAACGGCCAAATGAAGACTGCTGGATCTGCTACTTCTGCCATAATAGCAAACCCAAAGCAGGATTTCATCCCTGGAGGAGAAGCAGAGATTAGCACAGCCATCAAGGACTTGAGAGGCACAGAGGTGGTGATTCTCACTCTAAATATTTTGGTTTTCCTATATTCCTGGTGCAAAAGCAAGATGGGTTTTAGAAAATGGCAGCAGATTATTACAAGCTTATTCTGGTCATAAAGGTAGTCAGGTAATAAAGCCAATCACAGAAATGGTTTCAGATGCGGTCCTTTACTGGAGCAGATCGGCACAGCTCCTGCTAGGCGGTATGCAGTTAATGACGTGATAAATGCTTTATTCCTCCATTCCAAACAAAAGGAGTTTGTATTTATATGGCAGGGACAACAATTTACTTTTATGGTATTGTTTCACGGTGGTGTAAAACTTTACTACACTGTGTCATAGCTGTGTAAATTTTTTCATTCTCTCATCTAATATGAGCCAAAGGAACATTGCTCACTCTGATAGCTCACAGAACATCATAGTGATGTGTCGTATAGATCAGCTGACACTAATTGGATCTAGTGAGAAAAAGGTATCAAGCATTCTAGATAGCTCACTGAGGCATATGAATGCAAAAATATGAGAGAGAAACTTTAAGAAAGTTTGGGGGCCTGCCAGGATGATAAAGTTTCTAGAAGTCTATTGATCTATGAAATGTTGGAGTTTCACTCTTAGAGAAAAGGTATTGGAAGGTACTCTGCCCATGCCTAAGAGGGACGCACAACGTCTTGGAGTTGGGAGGTCATGTATGCTATATTTTGGAATGTTCTCTGACCCGTTTACCAGATACTCCTTAAAGGCCTTTTATCAGTACCATTTGTGGGTTTACATAATCAATTACCTGTTGCCATGGGTTACCATACACCCTCACCTCCATCCACGGCATATGTTTTACAGCAAAGAAATGCAGGGATGGAATACAGAAGATGATGTCTTCTTCTGTGCACTAGCATTCGGAAGCAGTGTGCTCAACAGAACAGTGAAATGCCCTGCTGAAGACTCTGCTGTGGTGCTAACTAGAGGACAGCACCAATCAAGGCTGGACATGGCATGTGTCTTAAACAGCCGAAATATATGGCATTATCTCCCCATGATGCGTGGGTCTGAGAATCAAGAGGTGGGAGGGACCCTCTCACTTTTACATCTAATAAGTAACTTGAAGGACTTTGGCTTCTTACTCCTGAGACCTTGGGCCAGGTGGGTCGGAGGTCCTAGTGCCAAGGAAGGAATGCTTCCACCAAGAAAGATGACGAGGGTGGCATTTAATTAGAAGCTGGCCATTTGATGGGGCGCCTGGGTGGTCCAGTCAGTTGAGTGTCCAGCTCTTGATGTCAGCTCAGGTCATGATCTCGAGGTTTGTGAGCTCGAGCCCCCCTCTCTCTCTCTGTCTCTCTCAAAATAAATCAATAAAAACTTAAAAAAAAAAAAAAAACCAAGAAACTGGCCATTTGAGCTTCTCATGATGCTTCTAGAGAAGAACAGGACTGTGCTGTCAGTGCTCATCATGTACTTATCATCAAGGGAAATTGAGGTGCTGCTACTCATCAGGGGGAGGGAGTCTGTGGCCACAACCCAAGGGATTCATGGGAGTGCCTCCCAGGACCCCTTTGCCCAGTAGATCTCATCAGTGAAGTATTGTGGGAACAAAATGAAGGGAAAAAAAAAGAGCTCAGCTACTAAAGAGGTTAGGTTTGAGTTCACCTCATCAGGTAGAGAGTTCCATCCATCTGAAGTGTTGGCAGGAGTAGAGGAAAGGAGAGTAGAAAACCACAGATACATGATTCCCAAATTTGACCCCAAACCAACTACCACATTGGGGACTATAGCAGCTATATTCATCACTTCTTTTGTTCCCCCATTTTCCTCTCATACCTTCTAGTAGACTGCTGACAGTGGCTAATGTTTTAGGTTTCAGGTGGGAGTACGGCTGAATTTATAGCGTCCCTTGATAACATGGTAGCAGATAGGATTGTCCTGTCCCTTGTGATAGTACAAACTCTTCTCACCCAGGAGAAGGCAAGAGCAAATGTTGAAAGGAAATGGTTTGGGTGATGACAGATGCACTCTATTTGGTCCTCTGATTTGCACCCCACCCTTTTCCACCCTGCTTCCTGTTAACCTACAGGAACAACAATGGGCTCCCTTGCCCTTTGGTTTCTGACTGGTTTGGGCCACGGGGAGGTGAAGCAGGAGAGAGGAGGGAAGGAAGGGGGTGATATAGGGGTATTTTCCTTCCTGGCTCCCTCCCTGCCTGGCTTCCTAGGGCTGGTGTGTCCCTCCACCCATGATCATGGCCACTGTCCAGATCAGCCTCTTGAGGCCACGCTCTCCTTCCTGCTCTGGCAACCACTGCCATCCCTCACCCCTTTGGGCCAAGTGGTGAGAACAGCTGTGCTGTTATTAGACTCCGGTTACTTCCTTCTTCCTTAGGGTTTCCCTTCCCCTAATTTGAGGGCATTATCACCTTCCTGCTGGGACCACGAATGATACAAGTTCCACCCACGTTCCTGTAGGACTATCACCCAAATGAGCTTATGTGCCCCCCTCCCCACCTCCCGACCACCTTCCTTCTTTTTGAAACACATAGCAAAGAATCTTTTCATTCAGTTTAAGCTTTTACAAAGGACGAGTGTTGTTTCCCCTTATACTCCTCATATTTTGCCCAGCCATAATCCCACGAGCAAGGGACTATAAGGGACTTGCCTATCTACCTAGAAAAGGTGGGGTGGGAAGGAGAGACAAAAACAATACCTTAAATGTATTCTGATATAAATTTCCCTGGCTGGCAATTTGCCTGCTTTCAACCTGGACTTGGATATTCTACCCCACTCAGTGGCTTCATCCACAGCACACTTGGAAGTAAAAACCTAATCAAAGCAGGGCAGATGTATTTCATTTCCAGTGTCAACCCTAATTGATTGGCTCCTGGGACATGGCATTGGGAGGGATCCCAAGGCCTCATCCCAGCTCAGCAGGAAAGAGTGCTGCAATCAATTAGGGATGCCTCTCAGGATCTGGGGCCAGAGGTATATCAGCCAAGGGCTGCGTGTTTATTGTCTCATATCTAATCTCTTCATCTGCCTAAGCAGTAATCTCTTTCTTGGCCAGTTAACCCTCAGGTGTTCAAGAGGCAAAAGGCCATTTTTCTCATGGGGAGGACCAAGTCGGGGGATAGGGTGTGAATTGTGGGCTTCAAACCCTAATATCTGTTCAGATATAAAAGTGGTTGCTCAGGGGTGCCTGGGTGGCTCAGTCAGCTAAGCATCTGACTTTGGCTCAGGTCATGATCTCACAGTTTGTGAGTTCGAGCCCCACATCGGGCTTTGTGCTGACAGCTCAGGGCCTGGAGCTTGCTTCAGATTCTGTGTCTCCCTCTCTCTGACCCTCTTCTGCTCGACTCTGTCTCTCTCAAAAGTAATAAATAAACATTAAAAAATTAATAAAAGTGATTGCTCAATGTGAGTTCAGTGAGTACAGGCTGAATAGAGATCAGTGGACAAGAGGGTTATCCTTTATCATCTCACATTCTTACTATGTTTGCAGAGATTTCCACCTTGAGTCATTTTTAGAATAATATACTTTCTAACCTCATGCTAATTAAGCAGAAGAGTGGAAGTAGCAAAGAATGAATTACTTTGGTTTAATTGAAGCATGAGATCAAGATGTTTTTGCCCTCCTACAGCCATGCTAGAGTCCCAGCACCTGCTGTAATTACTGTGTGTCTGTTTCCCCACATCCTCGAAGTCAGATTCAAAGACATCTCCTATCTCTGGTTCTGGACCTATTCTAGAGTTAGAGGAGAAGCTCAGAGCCTTAGACTACCAATCGCTGAAACTCGGCATTGGCCAACTGGCATATCTGGTTGTCCCAGCACTTACCCCTGAGCTGCCATCTTGCTTTCCCAACAGACCCAGGGTCCTACATCTTGGTCATCATGATCCTCTACTTGGAGCACTAAGGTTTCTGCTTCATTCCTCCTACCCTTCCTGGGAATGAGCCCCTGAGCCCCCTGCTTGCAGGAAGGTTCCTTGCTACTCCTTAAAATTCCTCTCAAATGATGACTCCAAACCACAATTCCCCTCCTCTGCATCCACCTTAACCTGGGGGAGGAGGGGGCTGCCACATCACTTCTGCTGTTTCTCCATATGATGGATGACTATTAGATGGGCCTTAAACCTTGGTCTCACCTACATTGCTGCCTCTTCTTTCAGTAAGTTGCACTGGCCTTTGTCTAAATTGGGATGGGCAAGTCTCATAATTGGTGCACACTCTATTCTCTACCCCTCACCTCCATGTTGCTGTGTAGAATCGGGAATATTTGCATAACCTAAAACTTCAGAACAGGAGATGCTCTAGGCACCAGGCAGGCCACATAAATGAGTGCCACTGACCAGGAGGGGACTCTGTGAACAATGCAAAGAGGCAGACACAACTCACCTCTGGCACTTGGAGCCAGAAATCCAGATTATGTGACGTCTCTCAATTGACATTGTCAACTAACCTAGGTTTCTAAACACTGACCCAATCCACACATCACTGGCTTGTGATTTCCACTTTCAGGCGAGGTGAAAGGTAATCTAATAATGCAACAGATCATCTTGCTACACTCCAGCTTATGGTGGAAAGCTGATCCTGAATTTCTCTGTACACAAAGGGAACGGATTTGGAAACAAAACAAAACAAAACAAAACACCACAGTCTTTCTTGGCTGGGTTGCACTGAACACTAATTTAAAATAAAACTTTATTTCAAGCTACATTTAGTCCCTAAGAAATTAGATGAAAAGAGACCAAATGAATCAGCCAGACGAGTGGAGCTCTTTAATCACCACCCTCACTATTGCTAATTGAATCTTCAATGCACATTGGCTTTGTTCCCTGAGGTACACTAAAACAAATATATAACGCATGTCTCCTTAAGATGAAAGATTTTACGTTTGAAATTAAAAGTACCCGTAAATTGCAGCGAAAGCAGAGTATGACATCTAAATAGGATACTGAAACCTTGCAGGGAAGATAATAACATTATTCATTGAATCACAGAGGTTTAGAGCCTGACAGGTCCTTGTTACACAGGTTTTCCAATGAAACTCAGAAAGTCTATCAGTGTTCTTAAGCAAAACAATGAAAGGAATCCTGAGATTGTCAGATGATGAGTTATCTCAAGTCGATCTTTTGTTGCTGTTGTCACTGAATCAGATTTGTGATTCGAATTGGGTTGCATCCGAGTGAACTGGTTTGGTCAATATGACCATCAAAATAACCAGATGTTATCCCGTTCGTTGATTAACAATTGATCTGAATTTTTTTTATGATGTATTTGACTCATCTGTACATTTTTACTTGGTTTCCAAGGTAGAGATGTTGACAGTGAGTACAATATTCGGCATTGGTGGGAAATGCCCATGGACCCTTTCCAGGTATATAGTACTGAATTTCATCTTTTCTCTTGTTTTAATGTTTTCCTCTTTTTAAAATTTATTTTTATTTTTTTAAGTTTTTGTTTAAATTCCAGTTAACATGCAGCATAATGTTACTTTCAGGTGTACAATATAGTGATTCAACAATTCCATACATTGTCGGGTGCTCCTCATGACAAGTGCCCTCCTTCATCCACAGCCCCTGTCTTACCCATCCCCCCACCCACTCCCGCCTCTGGTAACCACCAGTTTGTTCTCCACGGTTAAGAGTCTGTTTCTTAGTTTGTCTCCCCCTCTCTATTTTTCCCCTTTGCTCATTTGTTTTGTTTCTTGAGTTCAGAGGAAGAGAATGTGGAAAAGTTCAGTTTGGGCACAAAAAAGCTAAATTGTAGTGAGCTGATTGCTTGGTGGGGCATACCTGTAAATCAAATATTAACTGGAACAGGAAGTGACCACGGAAAAGCAAGTACCCATCTTTAAAGTTCAATTCAACTCTTCTTTAAAAAAACGCTCGTTCAAAAACATAACCAAGAACATTCTGAGTGAATCCCCCGTACACACTGATGAACTTCTGAAGATACCTCTTATCCCACTGTGCTGTGATTCCATGTTGTATTGGCCGTGATGAAAATAGGACCTATATAGCATCTGAGAAAAAATTTTTTTAAACGAATTATATTTCAAAATTTAAATTTTGCTCCACCATAGTAACAGATTTGTGTAATATTGTCCCTGGTTGAAACAAATCCTAAATTTAATTTTAAAAGGGGGAAAATTTAAAGAAGAAAAACTGTGACAGTATTAAGATGTGAAGAAATGTTAAGCTATAAAAATTTAGTGACCCATAGACTGAATGAAAATGTTAATCCTCTGTTTTAAAAAAAAGTTAAAAATAAAGCGGAACATAATTTGACAATATGTTTTTTTTATTTATTTATTATCCTTTTGGTTCATTGATTAAAAAAATCAACTTCCCAAAATACACAGCCCTGGTACTCTAAGTGTGATCCAGAGGCCAACAGCATTGGTCTTCCTCTGGGAACTTGTTACAAATGCTGGCTCGGCCCCGTGAAAGATCTGCTGAATCAGAATCTGCATTTTACAAGATGTCGGGGGATTTGTGTGCACATTGAAGTTTGGGAAGCACTAGTTTCCAAGGCTTTAAGACAAAAGTAAAATATAAGATTGACCCTGACCTCAAGTAAGTCATGTTCTAAGGAGGTAAATGGATCAAGTGAGCAAGTAATTATGGTCCAAGTACACAAAACATGATGGAAAAGTAGTGGAGAAAATGCAAAACTAAACAAAAGCAAGTCCTTGGAGATGTAGAGAAATTACAGCTGGATTTTGGAAACTGAGTAAAGAAGAGTAAATGACACTCCAGGCAGAGGAAACCTGATGTCTAGAGAATGGCAGCCCCTTTCATATGGTGGACTAGTTACTAGTGGAAGCAAGAGGTAGAGTCAGGAGTCACTGAGGCAGGACGGCAGCCATTGTAAGGACCTGGCAACAGAATATGACTTTTACCCTTGGGACAATGAGTCAACATCAGAGATTTGAGGAAGGGGTGAGACTTGAGACAACTGTGTTTCAGAAAGACAGTGTGTGGTATACAGGTTGCACAAGATGAGGAAAAGCACCAATGAGTAGGCGATTGCCTGGTCTGCATTCAGGAAGTAAGAGCTCCAAGTGAGGGATTTAAAAGACATCTAGATGATAGGATAGACCAGGTATGAACTTGGCTCCTGATGTCCATTGAGCCATCATTAGTACCTATAGAACTCTGACATGGTGGATGTTCACTTAACCACATTTCCCACAAGGATCATCTCCACCAGTTCTTGGTCAAGTTCCATTACACTCAGTGTGCATGAGCTGAATCAGTTGACTCTCTTCTAGATGTTTTCTTTATCATGAGGATAGTGATCTCATTATAAATAGGCAGGATCTAGTCTTATTAAGCAAGAAGCAAGGGAGAACAAAATACTATTGTATTCTAACAATAAAAAGGACCTCAGAGTACATCCAGATGTAAACAAAATAAGCCACAAAAATGTTTAAACAATGCTAATTCCTTTTGGTTTAGACTTCCCATCTCAGAAAGATTAATTAATTAATTAATCAGTTGGTCTGCAAACCTTCATTGAGGTTGTCTGTGTGACCTTTGCATGGAGCCACAGGTAATGATAGAAAAAGAAGTCTAGTAAGATGTTACACTAAAATAAAGTATGGGTTAAGGACACATATGTATATGACTTATGCAGGCTTTCAAGCCAGGTTGGATTCAGATCTTAGCTCTGCCACTTATGGATTGTTTGACCTTTGGCAAATTACATAAACCTTCTGCACTTTCTTTACCTATTAAATGTAGATAATAAAAGTGTATATCTTATAGAATTGTAATTATTGAACGAGTTAAGCCATATGAAGCCCTTATAATGGTGGTTAACCTACCATGAAATCTCAGTCAATGTTAACCATTACCATCATTATTAGGAAACCTCTTTGGGGTTTTCCAATAGGGACCACAAGGGAAAGACCTGCCAATTCCAACAGAAAGGTTAGAAGGTGACATTTGGACCAAGCCTAGAAAGTTGACTGGCCACTCTCCTGGAGAGGAAGGTAGGAGGAAGAAGAAGAGTAGGAAGGAGAAGGAATGATCTAAGCAAAAACATGGGGGTGTGCTTTTAGGATTTTATGAGTATAGGAGTATAGGAGACAATTGCAGCAATCCAAAGAGGCAAGTATTAGGGACCTGAACTAGCTCTGTTGAACAGGAAATGGAGAAGAGGAAAGAGATTATAGTGAAGCCATGGGATTTGTACATTACTAAATGTGGTGGTTGAGTTATGCAGAGGCCTCATGATGACTTCCACATTTCCCACTTAGGTAGGTAGGGATCCTGAGGTTAGGAATACATGAGGAGACAGATTTCAAGATATGAGGGTAAATTTAGTTTTAGACATATTGACTTCAGGGCCATGTGAGGCATCCAGAGGCAGCATCCAGCATTCTGAATGCTGTCACCTATTTAATCCACTTCCCCCTCCAGAAACCCTCAGTTTGCTCTCTGTATTTAAGAGTCTCTTATTTTAAATGTTTTATTTGCTTTATTTTGAGAGAGAGAATGCACAAGCAAAGGAGGGGCAGAGAGAGAGAGGGAGAGAGAGAATCCTGAGCAGGTTCCACACTGCCAGCTCAGAGCCCATCACGGGGCTTGATCTCACAGGCCATGAGATCATAACCTGAGCCGAAAACAAGAGCTGGACACTTATCTGACTGAGCCACTCAGGTGCCCCATTTCAACAATTTTAATACGTGGATGGATTATTTTTATTTTTTCCACAAGTACCTGTGTTTATTCTTTAAAGCAATAAGTCATTTATTTTTCAAAATGAAAATAGTTTTATGGCTTTTCCTAATTAAAAAAGCAATACATACATACTGTATATATATTCAGATAGCAAGTTATAAATAACAATGAGAAGATACAATAAATTATAGAGAACAATGAGAAAATCACCAGTAATCCCATCAGATTCACCCACAGATAACTGTTAGCATTCTGTGGTATGATTTTTCAGACTTTTTATGATGAAATGCACACAGACATATTTTTTATAAAATTTGGATCATAACATCTATAACATTTTATAGCCTTCCCTTTTCTGTTAGCAATTTATAAGAGTCAACTGGCTATATCTCTGTAAATAAACACACATGACCATTTCAATGTCTGTTTTGTGTTATCATCGTACATATATCTCATAATTCAGGGGCTCCTACTTTTTTGATATTACAAACAATTAGCAATTACTTGTATGTACATTTTGATTCACATATCCAATTATTTCCTTAGGATAATTCTGAAGTAGAATTTCTGGGTTAAAGGGAATGTCCATTTAAAGTTGGATCAACCTGACAAAATTTTCTCCAGATTTGGAGGAATCTCAGTTTACCTTGCCAAAAACAATGTAAAAGCGCCATTCCTCACACCTGCTGTACCACCTTCAGCAACACTAGCTTTGAAACAGGAAGAGGAGTTAATGAAAAAGATTAGGAAAAATTAGTCAGCAAGAGACATGGAAGAAAGCTCTCTATTTAAGTCAAGGGGCCTGTGTCGTCCATAGGCCGCCATCACTGTCTCCAGAGTTAAATTCAAGTCCATGATTCCTGTAAGACCTCCACTGACCTCATTAACCAGGGTCAGGTAGGGTCATAGAAACTAATTAACTCTATATAACTAGACATTTTCAGAGAAACTAGAATATTCATTTATCTTTCAATTTATGTCTCCCAAAGCAATCTGAGTCTTGTAAGAATTCCTATTAATGGTTCTAGATGAGACAACAAGAGATGTTAAACCCCAGAGTTAAAAAAGCCTGATCTCACACATTGGAAAATTTAAAAGGCAAAAGTTCTGTTAAAGTACGACTAGACATACAGACTCATGGACATTACAGAGAAAACAGATAAAAATATGATCAATAAATGCAACAAAATAGTAACTTCAAAATAAATTTAAAAATTGCCCCTTGTCCATATACTTTCAATTTCTGGCATGAGTGAGACATCTGCTCAGGTGGGGGGAAAAATCAGGTGAGCCTAGCTTTCTTCATTCTTTTTCACTAAATCTGAAACTTGAAAGCTACCGCTAGTTAACCTTCCCAATCTCCCAAATAAAATAAAACTTCTTTTAAAAAATACATACCATAGGAGAGCAGAGTAATGTTCATACAGCATATAGAGATTTAAATATCTTAAAAGAATTTTTTTTCCTCTCAAGTGGGAGCAAATCTCTCTGAGCGAATATTTTTAACGATTACCAAGTCTTTTGATAAGAAGTTCCTACAAGGTGTAATGGCTACTGATAGACTCTGAGAAGAGTGAATATAAATTTAATCATACGTAGTGTTATGCTTTTAACAATTTTATAAGATGCAGGATTTTCTGGAATTTTCAACATAAAGAGATCAGTCTTGCCTTAGGCAAATATTCCTTCTCCAGTGATTTTTTTTCCCTTCTCAGTTATTCTTTCTTTAAAAATTTTTTTTAATGTTTATTTTTGCGAGAGAGAGAGAGAGAGAGAGAGAGAGCGTATGCAAGAGAGAAAACACAAGGGGGGGGGGGGCAGAGAGAGACACACAGAATCCGAAGCAGGCTCAAGGCTCTGAGCTGTCAGCACAGAGCCTGACGCAGGGCTCGAACTCAAGAACTGTGAGATCATGACCTGAGCCCAGGTCTGTAACTTCACTGACTGAGCCACCCAGGTGCCCCTCTCAGTTATTCTTCTGAAAGAAGAATCTGTTACTGGACACCTAAAGTAGGAAGCATGGAAATTTCTTTATTCTTGTCAGTTTGAGACATGTGAAATTATTGCATGCTTTAGATGCCTATATATGAGAATCAGCCCTCAATACTTGACACAGTCGAGTTGTCAAGACAACAGAAAAAAGAACCCAAAAAACAAAAAACAAACGCCATCTCAGGCAGGTAAGGGCCTGGAAAAAAAAAACAACCTTACTTCAGGGTATAGGCCATCTGATTGGAAGATTAATTTAAATTACAAGCACAGAAATAGGGCAGTCTAGTGGAAAAAAAGACTAGAGGTATAGGAACAAGTTAAAATATCTCTATATAATATGATTAAAAATATGACCATAAGATGAGGCCAACGGAAATATTCATGAATGATAAAACGTATACTATGAACAGTATAATCTAATAGTGATTATCTGGGTCCTAAATCCCAAAGCTTAGATCTCAGATCTCAGATCTAATCCCTCCAAAGAACCCGGACTACCCAATATTTCCCGGCTCTCCAAGCCATGCAGTAGTGTTTGACCAATAAAATGGGTACAAAATATTCACCCCACCTCCAGGTCTGATGCATAAAGCCTACCCTGCAACTCTTTTCTTTCTATCTGCCTTCAGGCCTCTCTCTCTCTCTCTTTCTCCTATACTCAGACTGGAAGTGAACACCCACAGGGGTTTTGAAAGTCACAGGCTGAGAGCAGCAAGGTTCTCATCAGTCTGGATTCCTAAGTGACTTCGTGAACCAGAATCCACCCCACCCAACTTCACTCCACCTCACCTGCATTCCCCATGTCTGAACAAACTCAACCTGCCTCACCTGCGTTCCCCATCTCTGAACAAACCCAGCCTGAGTGAGAGTTTGTGCTTTTTGTGCTAAGTCCCTGAGGCATTGGATTTCATTTGCTGCAACAGCTAGCTTTACCTTCACTAATATAATATCCTACTCAAAACTGCAAAAATAAGTCTCTTTGTTAAGAACACCACCACACTTGGGGAGTTTCTGGAAAGAATTCTGACCCATGAACCATCAAGCTTTATGATCAGCCTTTCTGAAATCATTCAAAGGTCGCACTAATATCACAATCCATGACTGTCCTCTCTCTCTCTCTCTCTCTCTCTCTCTCTCTCTCTCTCTCTCTCTTCCCTCTGTATTCCTTCATTGGCATGGTGGGGAACAGGAAAGGAAAGAATCATATCAGTTTGATAAAAATCAAAAAGCAATTCATTAACTCCTTCCTTAAAAAAAATATCAGACATGTCTACACGGAGATTGAATCCACAAAGGAGTGGTAAAGAGGAGAAAAGAACATGATTTAATTTATTCTCAGCTAACGGGAAACTGAAATCCATATGGCTTTCATGTCTCCTGCACAGGGGGCGGGTTGCCATGCCACATCTGGGAGAAATATGCTTTATGTCAAACTGGTTAGGAGAGTCAATATTAGACATGACCTCTTCTCTCTTTAAGGGTAGGCAAACTCCATCATCCATTTATTTCTCTGGTGAGGCTTAAAGGAAGGCCTTAATCAACTTGCCTTATAACCTGAAGGCATTGGAAGAAAAATCTATATTTGTTTCCTTAGTCAGATTACTGAAGCATGAAATGGGATGTCTTGTCCTACTGCCTTTGGTGGAAATGCCATATATTCTGTTTATTTATTTGGATGGGTGGTAGGAGAATTGTTGAAAGGTTTTATATATTGCCCACTGACTTTGAGTGATGTGGTTCAAACCGCTAGAGAAAGACAGGCAGATGCTTGCAGTGGAAAAGACTCATAGAACAACTTTTCCTTTAAACCACAGGAAAACATAATCATGGCATTGCTATCAACCTGAGAATAACAAGAAAAATTCTCAAATCATTCCTCTTCGCCCAACTTCTTTGAGCTCATTAATTGGCGATATTACAAACATAAGTTCCCGACATCCTCTGAAAAGGATCTGATGGCTGAATCAACAAAGGGAAATGGAGGCTAGTGGAGGCGCTCTGCAAGGACCTAGGTCCCCAGATTGGGCAATGTGATGGAGATGAAGAGGAAAGAGCAAGGTGTTTCCCCTTGGCTTGGGCCCCAGACAACATGGACATGTAGGCAAAATTGCTCATCAAAGTAGGGATTCTCCCTAGCTGAGCTCCCTACCTAGGGAGGTGCCTTTTCTCAGTGCCCTGCATATAGTTCACAAACTGGCCGGATGGCAGGAGAACCAGGTTTGGGAAACAGACCATTACAAGGGAGACCAAGCAGCAGACAAGACCCATCTATGAACTGTCATTGAACTCCTGATGGCAAATCTTGCCCTGATGCCTCTACTCATCATACTTGTTTAACACTGGGCCCGGTGACGCTGCAGCCATTAATCCAATCGGTTCTTCGGTGTCACCAATTCTGTGCACCGCTAACTAGGTTCCTATTAAAAATTGTGGGTGAATGCATTTGATTAATCCAACCTGAGCCTCCTGGGATGCCCTAACTGCCTGCCAGGGGCTGGGAAAGTGCCTGGCCTTTGGACATTTATGGTGGAGGGAAACTGCCTCCCAAGAAGATTCCAGCTGGGGAATTTCCAAAACATTAAGATGGAGGTCCCTAGCAATAGTCAAAAGAATGACAGAAGCTCCCACAAGGGGAATGTTCACTTTGTTCAATTAAACCAAGAGAAACCTGTGGCAAGAAGAGGGAAGCAAAGTGACAGAGGTGACAGAGAAAGTTCATAGACTAGAGTGACTCAGGAGTAACTCTTTTTGGAGAGATTTGGAGAAAAGATGAATTTATAAATCAATTAATTTAGATGTTTAGCTGCAAGAATAAGTCACATTTGAACAAAAATACTGATAATGGAGGTTATAATGGGAATATAAATGTTTTTTTTTAATATAATTCATTGTCAAGTTGGCTAACATACAGTGTATACAGTGTGCTCTTGGTTTTGGGGGTAGATTCCCATGATTCATTGCTTCCGTACAACACCCAGTGCTCATCCCAAGTGCTCTCCTCAATGTCCATCACTCATTTTCCCCTCTCCTCTTCACCACCCCCCCCCCATCAACCTGCAGTTTTTTCTCAGCATTTAAGAGTCTCTTATGGTTTGCCTCCCTCCTTCTCTGTTTGTAACTATTTTTCCCCCTTCCCTTCCCCCATGGTCTAAATGTTTTTATTTTTAAAGACATTTTAGCTATTAGTGCACTATGAAATTCAAAGTCCATATTACAGAGTATATTTGAAGATCTGTGTTGGAAATTTCTTGTAAGAATACTTGGGAATCTGAACAGGTTACCAAGTTCTCCAGACCTTCAAGTCTGTATATTTATACACAGGAATAGCAGATTATCTATCTCAGCACAAGAAGGAATTCTAGATTCTCTCTCAGGATCAGCAATCACTGGAAAACTGCCCATCATATGCCAGTTTGGCTCCTCACTGAATCAGCATAAAAAGCCAGTATTTGGGTGTTCCCTCCATTCTACCCAAATAGAGCTGAAATTTCCAACTCAAGATCAATAAATCTGGGGAGAAACACAAAAGTGAAATGAGATTTCCAAATCCCCAAGAATAACAGTGGCTTCATTTCTTTTGTATGTGGGACTATTCAAGGGGGGGGGGGGGGAACCCTGATGGTTATCCACAAATTTTTCAAGGTGAAATTGCTTTTTTTTATTTATCATTTAATTACAGAAATGAAACAGACTTGTTGAAATAATTTTTAAAATACCGAAAAGAATGAGAAAGAAGCAAAGTGATCTGAATTATTCCCCTAAAGAAGGACAAAATACAAACAAAGCTGCTTCATTCTTACTCTTCTGTTTGCTTACATAGGAAACCACCCACCCTGCATCCTGTACTTAAATGCCGAGTTGTTCTATGAGTGGAAGGTTAGTGCCGGTTACCAACACATTTCCGATCATTCTGGAAGCTCTAAACCTCTCTCAAATACCAGATTCAATTGCTTCTGAAAGAATTTGGGCAGGAAAATCATGTGGCCTTGCCAAGGATGGGAGATATATTTCTGCCAACCTTTACCAGACCATCCTGGTTGTCCAGTATACCTCCAGGCAGTAGGTCACTAACCCTGGACTGGCATAGACTTCACAAGGTACAGGCCTGTCAATATGGTAAGAGCTTCCCCATAGGGAAAGGCCTTGCAGGTTATGCATAAACTTCCCAAGGAGCAACCTTCTCTTTCAGCTCATAAACATGATTTAGGGTTGGTCTAAGCTCCCTGATTTGTTTGCTATACAGCAATATTCACTGACTCCATGTTTTTCTTCATAATTACAGCACTTTTTCCTGGATTGTACTTTTTCCTGGATTAGCAGAATATTAATGCATATTTACAACTTAAATGTTAAACTGGTCCCAAGTTATGATATAGTACGTTTACATGGAGAAATTGTGTGCTTTTTCCTACAAGATCACTTTAAAATCAATATCAATGTTGTATTATGAAAAGAACTTACCTTTTTCCAAAAATATTTCCTTACTTAATGGTGAGAGAACTCACCATTTCCCAGTAAGATTAGGAACATGGTGGGGCGCCTGGGTGATTCAGTTGGTTAAGCGTCCAACTTCAGTTCAGGTCACGATTTCATGGATCATGACTTGGAGCCCTGTCTCAGGCTCTGTGCTGACAGCTCAGAGCCTGGAGCCTGCTTCGGGTTCTGGGTCTCCCTCTCTGTCTGCCCCTCTCCTGCTCATGCTCTGTCTCTCTCTCTCTCTCTCAAAAATAAATAAACATTAAAAAATTAAAAAAAAAAAGATTAAGAACATGGCAAAGGCATCCTCTGTTATCACTTCCATTCAACATTGTGCTCAGAGTTCAAACCAGTGTGATCAGGCAAGAATATGAAATGAAATACGGATTAGAAGAAAAAAACTACCTCTATTTACAGAAGACATGATTGTCTTCCTCAAAAATCTTGCAAAATATTCTTAGAATTAATAAATTCATTTAACAAGGTTTAAGAAATATAAAAATCAATCCTTTTTCTAGATAGCAAAAATTAACAGTTGGATTTTGAAATTTAAAAGGCAATATCATTCATAATAGCACACTCCCACCCAACCCACAATGAAATACTTATATTTAAATCTAACAAAATATGCTCGGGAACTATCCACTAAAAACCACAAAACCCTGATCAAATAAACAAAGGAAGATCTAAAATAACATATTCCTGGATTGGAATACTCAACATAGTAAAGGTGTCAGTTTTTCTGAACACAATCCCACTCAAAATCCTAACATGCTTTTTTGTGTAGATATCAACAAGATAACTCTAAACTTTAACAGCAAGGCAAAAAGTACTAGAATAGAAAAACAATTCTGAAAGAGAAGAACAAAATCAGAGGATTGATGCTACCCGCTTTCAAGACTTACTATAAAGGTACAGTAATGAAGACAGTGGCAAAAGGGTAGAGACACGTATATCAACAGAACAGAATAGCCCAAAAGTAGACGTGCACGAATGTAGTCAATTGATTCTTATGCCTCTTTTTTTGGTTAACATTTCTAGTGGTTGCCCTATGGTTTACAGTATACAGTATATAATTTTAAATAATCTAAGTCCACTTTCAAATAACACAGTGCTGCTTCACATGCAGTGTAAGACCTTATTCCAGTGTATCCCCAATTCCTCCTTCCCGTTCTGTGTGCCATTGTTGTCATTGTTTCACATTTACATATGCTATAAACCTATTTTACATTATAGTTATTATTGCTTTAAACTGTCAGTTATCTTTTATAGCAATAAAGATTTGATAAAATATTTTCTTTTTATTTATGTCATTTGTGCAGATCCAAGCTCCTGATCCATATCAATTTCTTTCTGAATAGCTTCCTTTACCTTTTCTTGTACAGGAGCTCTGTTGGCATTGCATTCCCATAAGTTTTGTTTGCTCAAAGAAGTGTTTATTTCTTTAGATTTGAAAGATATTTCTACTGGATGTAGAACTCTGGTTTGACAGTTATTTACTTTCAATACTTAAAAGATATCATTCCATTGTCTCTGGCTTGCATGGTTTCTGACGAGAAGTCTGCTGTAATTCTTATTCTTATTCTGCTGTAGGTAATATTTTTCCCCCCTTTGGGCTGCATTCAAGGGTTTATTGTTGTCTGTGGTTTTCAGCCTTTTGAATATAATATGCCTTGGTGTGTTGTTTTGATTTTGTAGTTATCCTGTTTGGTGTTCTCTGAAATTTTTGATTCTGTGGTTTGGTGTCTGCCACTGACTTTAATCAATTCTTAGCCATTATTTCTCCAAATATTTTTTCTGCCCATTCTCTTTTTATTTTCCTTCTAATATTCCAAATATGTGTGTATGTTAGGAAGTTTAGTATTGTCTCACAACTCTCTCATGATTTTTCCCCCTACCTTTTTCCTCTTGACATTTCAGTTAGGGTAATTCCTATTGACCAATCTTCAGTTGACTGATTCTTTCTTAAGATATATGTTGAAGGCATTGTTTACTTCCATTACTTGTTTTTTTTTTTTTATTTCTAGCATTTTCATTGATGTTCTCTTATAGCTTCCATCTCTCCCCTGGAATGACCCATCTGATCTTGCATAGGGCCTATTTTTTTTTTCTATTAGAGCCTTTAACATATTCATTTCTACTTATTTTAAATTCTCTATTAATTGTGTTATCTATATCATGTCTTAGTCTCATTCCAGTAACGGTTACTCTTGTTAGATTTTTTCTTTCCCTTTGGTATGCCTTGTAAATTTTTGTTGAAACCTGGACATGAGATAGATGATAGATAAATAGATGGATAGATAGATGACAGATCAATAGATAGATAGATAGATGACAATGGATACTGACATAAGCACATTTTATGATTGAGCACACATTTCCTTTTGGTAGTCCTTTAATATGGGTAGTGTGTTAATCTAGTCAGGAGTTGAGCTGTGTTTGAAGTTTGTTGTTGCTATGGTTACCAGAGTTGGAGTTTATTGTTGACCATGGGCACAAGAGACTTCCAATTCTTTCAGTAATATTTTACTTTTGTCTCTCTGATTGCTTTGGGTCTTTTTTTATACTGACAGCTTGTCTCTTATAGCTGAGTGAATTCCCTTGTTATTATTATTTTTTTTTTACATGACACCAATTAACATGGCAGTCACATGATGTGGGGGAGAAGGACAGTCTCTGGTATTCTGATTAAGTATCAGATTTGGGCAGGGGCTGGGAATCTAGTCCTAAGGGGTGTGGCCTTCTCAAGAGTTTCTGCCCTTCCTGTAAAAGTAAAGTGTTGTTGTTGTTGTTGTTGTTGTTGTTGTTGTTGTTGTTTTTGCCCTTAGTTCCTATACTGCTGTTAGTATCCACCCGTATCCTCAGGCTAAAGTTTTAACACCCTGACCTTGTCTCCTGCAGATTAGGCTTTTTTTATTGTTAACAATGTAGAAAGATGGGTCTGGGCAGAGCTTTGGTGATTGGCTCTATCCTGCCCCTCCCCAAATTGCAATGAGATTCACCAGACCCGTAGCTATAAGCCTCAATAACAGTCCCCTGCAGATTGAGCCTTTTATTCTGGGGGAATGAGCCCGCTGCATTTGACGGTGGATACTATGATTTCTCCTCTAACAGGCACCACAGTTGGGGAGGTGATGGGGAGCATCCATTGAATTCTACCTTATCTTCCCTGTGAGTTCCTGGAGGAAAAGACTGCAGAAAACTCCTTCATATCTTTTTCCCCTAAGGGCTGCACACTTTTACCAATCTATGCTTAGTATTTAATAGTTTGTTTAAAATTTCTGGTTTAATCTCCCTATCAGTTTACATAGTAGCTGGTGTTCTGTGCCCCAGATAAGCTTTTCTCAGGGGGTATTTCTCTCTGCAGGCACCTGTATCTGTATAGAATTTAATTCAGTTGTCTACTTTGTGATATCAGTTCTCTGATAGCTTTAAGAAATGTTGCTGACTTTTTTCGTTTGTCCAGCCTTTTGTTGTTGTAGGATTGGAGCAATGTTCCTTCCAGCTGTCTATCTAGTCAGTTCTGACCATATTTGAACTAAAATGGGAAGCCTGGTCAACTGATTTTTGACAAAGGTGTAAAGGCAATTCAATGAAGAAAAGATAGATTTTTCAAGAAACAGGGTTGGGAGATCTGGATATCTATATGCAAAACATGAACCTTGACACATACCTCACACTTCGACAGAAATTAACTCAAAATAGATCAAAGACATAAATGTAAAATGAAAGATGATAAAACTTCTATGAGAAAACATAGGTGAAAATCCATGTGCCTTTTGTTTTGGCAATGAGCATTTAGATGGAATGCTCAAAAAAACATGATCTATATCTTTACACATATACATATATATATATACATATATATATATATAAATTGGACTTTATCAAAATTAAATATTTTGCTCTACAAAAGACATTGTTGTGAGAATGAAAAGGCAATCTATCCAATAGAGAAAGTACTTCCAAGTCACCTAACAAACAATTTGAAAATAGACTATATGAAGAACTCTTAGAATTTAATAATGAGAACACAGAGATGCCACTTTTAAAATGGGCAAAAGACTAGGGGTGCCTGAGTGGCTCAGTTGGTTGGGAGTCCAACTTCGGCTCAGGTCATGATCTCATGGCTTGTGAGTTCGAGCCCCACATTGGGATCTATGCTGACAGCTCAGAGCCTGGAGCCTGCTTCAAATTCTCTGTCTCCCTGTCTCTCTGCTCCTACCCTGATCACACTCTGTCTCTCTTTCTCTCTCAAAAATGAATAAATAAACATTTAAAAAAATAAAATAAAATGGACAAAAGACTTGAATGGACACTTGACTGAAGACACACAGAAGGCAAATAAATGAAAAGATGCTCACATCTTAGGCATAAAGAAAGTGAAACTTACAAGCACAAAGAGATGCCACTAAAAATGTATTAGAGTTACTGAAAAAAAGGAAATTGTCACTTGAAAATTCAACTGACAACTGAAAATTGGCAAGCAGGATGCAGAGCTCCAAGACTTCTCATTCATTGCTAGGGGAAATGTAAAATAATTCAGCTACACTGGAAAATAATTTGGCAGTTTTCTATGAGGTTCAATATACACTTACCATATAATCTAGCATTGGCCTTCCTAGGTATTTACTCAAGTGAACTGAAAACTTACATTCATACCATAACCTGCACAGAAATGTTTATAGTGGGTTTATTCATAATCACTAAAAACAGAAAACAACACAGATGTCCTTCAACAGGTTAATGAATAAACAAATACCCATATATCTACTGAATAATAAAAAGGAATGAACTATTGATACACATAATAACTTGAAACAACTTTAGATATATTTTGCTGAGTCAAAGAAGTCAGACTTAAAAGGCTGCCTATTGTATGATTCCACCTATGTGATATTGTGGAAAAGGCAGAATTATAGGTACGGGATACAGAACAGTGGTTGACAAGCACTGGGATAAGACACAGGTTGTCTACAAATAGCCCACACAAGGGAATTGTTAGGGAGACAGAACTGTTAATATTGGGGGAAGCTGGGTGATGAGTACATGGTGAACTCTTGAACTATCTTTGCAATTCTTTGGTAAATCTAAAACTAAACTAAGATTTGAAAAACATCTGACAGATCAACAGGCTTAACTGAGTAACTGATGAAAAATGAAATAGGAAAACTTTTTTCATGTGGCAGACTGAGTTGTGAGATGGAAAATCCAGAGGACGGATAGCTTAACTAACTTATATTTTAAAAATTATGGAATGCATAGAGCATTAACTGCTGGCTTTTAAGGTGTCATGATAATTGATGACCTATTTAAATTATAAGAGGAAATAGAGAATAAAGTATGCATCTTTTAGAAAATGGAATAAGAGTGAACATAGGAACATCAATATTTATTCTATAACCAGAAAACTATTGCTTTGCATTAACAGAGGAAAACACTCATTCACATATAAGTTTACTTCAAAAGGTATACAACCCTAGAGAATTGAAAACAATGTAATTTGTTTTTATAAGCTAATAAAAATCATTGAGTGTCCTAAAGAACAAATTAGGATGTGTTATATGCCTGTACCTGTTGACAAATATGCTATTTTACTTTTGCAACCAATGCGTCTCATTCAACCAGTCTAGGGAACAAAATGAGGTCAGTTTGTTTCCTTTTTGAATTATTAATGACTTATTTACTCAAGTAATATACAAATACAATTATCATTTTTCCAGCTTTGAGATGTAACTTGACAAAAATTACAGTTGAGGTGTGCAATGTGATGTTTTGATATGCGTAGACATTGTGCAATGATTACCATAATCAAGCTAATTAACATATCTACCATCTCAGTTACAATTTGTAAGAACAGACAATGGGGAGGGGATAGTCTCTTCAATAAATGGTGTTAGGAAAACCAGATATTCCCGTGAAGAATTACGAAATTGGACTTATCGCACATCATATACAAGAATTTCTTTTAACATTCAAATGAAATGATGTATTCCCTGCAGCTTATTGGGTCCCATCCAGCTTGTTGAGAGAGGGTCTTTCTTGCCTCTCTAGAGTTCTTCCTGACATGATAACTCCCAATCCTCTAGCCTTGCCCTATCCCAAGTCTAGGTGCCCACAACTTCAAGAAGACAGAACCACACACCCAGGCCCACCAGACCAAAAGTTGCTTGATTTTCTGCCCTAGTTGCTGTCATTGGCGATTAGTCATTGTCCTTTTGAAACAGGTAAACCGACCATTCCCTTGCCACTCTTGTCCTCTTATCAACAGTTGAAGTCGGCCATTCTCAGTGTGTTCTCGGCATTACCACCTCCTGGAATCTTGCTCAAAATGCAAATTCCTGGGCTCCCTCTAGACCTACTGGATCAGAAACTCCCTCACGGAGCCCACCAACCTGTATTTCAACCAGCCCTCCAGGTGATGCTAAAGTCTAAGAACCACTCATGTCTGGCAACCTGGCCACAGGAACTCACAAAACATGGAGGACTCAGAAGCCAGGTGTGGTATGATCCCTACCCACTGAAAGAAAGCCCTTCAGTGACAAGGACTTCCTCTAAATTGCTGGTTTGCCACTGCATTGTCTCTGGCTACGGGGGTAAAAGAGAAAACTGCTCTCTCCTTCCAAGTCAAGTTCAACCATGGGAGCTCCATGTCATGGTAGTCTTGTGCTTGCCTTTGGACGTCTCTTTGGTTGTACACCCACACAAGTACATTCCTGAAAGAATACTCATGGAAACAGGGTCAAGTGATCTGGAGGGGTTTTTATTTTAAAACACACTTTGTACCTGGAGCTCTCTTTCTCTCTCAGTCTCATCATTTGGGTCTCCAAGACTCGATGCAGTTCCTCAGTCTAAGTCCCAAGGCTCTAATTTTCTCTCCCAGACAAGGGATTCCTAGGCTGAAAATTCTCATTTGCACATATATATTTGTTTTCATGTGTAGTTTTTTCTTACAACTTAGAAAACTGACAGTAAGAAAATTGGCACTGTTCTTTGGCCACTAAGACGTTGCTATCTGGGGATGTTTGAGAAGGTGCAGCATGGGGGCAGCTTTGTGATTGCATCCTGAAAGTCTTAAATTAGAGTGAAGCCCACCTCACGAAACCAGATGGGCCACCTGTGAACCATGGCATCACCACTCATCACTCATCACCACTTGGCCGTAAAGGCAAAGCAATTTGCCACAGCAGGTGTCCTCAGGTGTGTGTGTATGGCAAAAAGCTATGGGGAGCCTCCCCTATGCCTCATGTTCTAGATAGCCTGAGCGCCCTGGAAGGGATGGTGGGGAATGAATGGGGACTGGAGGAGTGATGTGCTTCAGGGAAGCTTCCTTGGCCAGCTCCCAAGAGCCCATCTTGTTGCTTAGAACTACAGCTGTCCCAACCTCCGCAGCTCCACACCAAATTCCTCTATTCCAGAATTTTAGGGAGGAGGGCAGTCCGGTGCAGCTGCCTTCTGGCTCACTGTATTCTGAACTGGGAATGCCCCACTGTCCACCGGGGCAGGGATCACATCTGTCTGGTTCATTGTTGCATCCCCAGCTTCTAGCATGGTGACCAGCATGTGCCAGGTTATAATTTGAACGGATGACATAATGAGCCTCAGGTCCTGGGCCGCTCCTGCTTCGAGTCCACCAACTCTCATAGCATCTTTCACAGCCCAGAGCATTAAGGCTTAGCACACCCCTGTGCCAAGGGACAGTGAGCCTGAACGTCCGAACTCAACCCCTAGCTCCCTGCTTGTGTTTCCTGACTCAAATCACTCAACCTTTCTCACTGTTTCCTTGTTAAATGAGAGTGGTGATGCCTACGTGGCCAGGGCACAGTGAGGATAAATGAATAACACATAAGGATGCCCTTTGGGAGCCGAGAGGAGCTACAGAGATGTAAGAATTGATTACAACTCCTCGGAGAGCAAGGAGGGAGCTGCCTAAGTCCCCTCTTGCCCAGATTCCCATTGATCGGGGTGTTCAGAGGCCCCAAACCCCATATTGTTCACATCCCCTGGAGACCCTCTTACAATTTGGCCTCCTGGGTGGCTACTGCTGTCCTCCAAAAGATCTGTACTTAATGGGTTCACTGATGCTTATTCCAGGATTGATTGCAAATCTCCTCACTTGTTTTAGTCTCTGAGCTGAAAGTACATTTATTTTCACTTCATCCCCAGCCTAGAACTCCTAGAAGCATCCCCTGCCAGCAACTCTTTCCCCAGATGCTTACAGCCTCCATGCACCAGGGCACCAGGCCTTCCCTCTGCACCCATCAGTATCTAACCAGATTCAGGAGCAGAGCCCGGCCATTTGCTTCAAGATTGAGCAGAAGATGACAAGACAGAGTGGCTTAAACTGTCTCTCCATGCTTTTCCAACCCTGTCACCTTCTCCAAACTGTTCTTAGCTCTCTGAAGCCTGTGGAAAGCCAGGGAGCAAAAGAGAGGATTAAACACTCGAATTATACCTTCTAATCTCCACGTATCGGTTAAATCCCTCTGTGCCTCTCGAGCCACCGATGCAGCCTCTCTGTGCTTCAGTCCCCAAAGCTGTGATTAGAGATAATGTCACCAACGGATGTCCTGGGGACTTTGTGAGACTGAACCTAAAAAATGTGTTCTTTAATGTCTAGGGTCTTAGAAGAGATTCAGGACTTAGGCCCATGCAATTTATAACATGCCAGCTTAATATTTACTCCCTGAGCATTTTGTACAACAAAAAGACTAAATGTTTTTGCTCTTAAATCAAAATCTCAAGATCTCTTCCTTTTTCATTTTCTGACATTTGATTTGTAGAGTAGGAGACGATATTTACTTGAACATTTATGAAGGTGAGGTCACATTTATCTGAAAATTTGTAAGGAGCAATGAGGCCATAATTACATAAACATTCACTTATTATTTGGGTAACCCCAGTGTGGCTACGTGGGGTTCAGAGATGCATGGGAGACAAACACAGCATATGAAGAGCTGACCAAATGGTGGTAGAAACAGGTTATTGTAGACTGAATGTTTGTGTCCCCCCACAAATTCCTATGTAGGAGTCCTAACCCTCCTTGTGATTGTATTTGGGGATGGGGCCTTGGGGAGGTGATTAGGTTTAGACGAGATCCTGAAGATGAGGCCTTCATTATGGCAAGAGAGACCAGAGCTCACTTTCTCTGTGTCATGTGAGGACACAGCGAGGACAAGGCTGCCTACAAGCCAGAAAGAGAGTCCTCACCAGGACCCAATCATGCTGCCATCTTGATCCTGAACTTCCAGCCTCCAGAACTGTGAGAAATAAATATCTATTGATTAAGCCAGCTAGTCTATGGCATTTTATTCCAGCATCCCAAGCAGACTAAGACTCAAGTATATAAAATTCCACGTCCATGCCCTACTACAGTTGTATCCAGGTGTAGTGGGAAATTGGAGAAAGAACAAATTTCTTGCCTGGGGGAGGTCACGGGTAGCTTCATCAAGGAGGCAATATTTAAACTGAGACTTGAGTTCATTTGCTTATTAAATATTTATTCCCCCTATGTTTATGGAAAGTGAAGACATAATGCATTCAATTATGCCAGAGATAAAATGCCTCTGGTCACCTGGAGCATCAGACAGCAAGGGGGATGCGGAGGGACAGGCGTTAGGGCAAGGAAGGGCCACACTGGGAATGGCCTTCTTTCAGACCCATGTGGTTTATTTTCTTGACTATAAATATGCAAAGTTGCACTTGCTAGATGTCATTTAGGTATAAAACTCTATGGTTATGGCTGCAACAACCTTTTTCACATAGAAACTCCTTTAGGAGAGTAATTGTATTTGCAAGTCTGAAACTCTCTGCCGACTCCCTTTTATGCACCCAAACATTGTTGGAAACGTTACAGCTGTAGAATTTATTAGAAGTGGAACCATCACCACAGAACAGGGTATACCACCACATGCATTAATCTATCTAAAAAAATTTTTAAAGTTTATTTATTTTTGAAGGAGAGAGAGACAGAGTGTGAGCAGGGGAGGGGCAGGGAGAGAGGGAGACACAGACTCTGAAGCAGGCTCCAGGCTCTGAGCTGTTAGCACAGAGCCTGATGCGGGGCTCGAACTCACGAACTGTGAGACCATGACCTGAGCCCAAGTCTGCCCCTTCACTGACTGAGCCACAGGCGCCCCATGCATTAATCTATTTTAGGACTAAGCGAGCTGAGCTGTCATTCCAAGCCTGTTCCCCTCCCAGATTCTGAGCCTGAGAGCAGAGATTATTTTATAGGTTTATCATTGCATTGCAGGCATGCAGGCTAATGCCTGGCACATAGTAACTGCTCAACAATCGGCATGCCATTTTAGAAAGTGTGACATTTCCGTTGTAAATGATAATTATTCACTTCAATAGAGCTGCTTAATTTTATCCATTTTAAATACACTAAAGGGACTTCAGAAATCATTTACAGAAGCATTCTATTTTTCAAGAGAATTGCATAAAAACAAAACCTTCTGATCCTTGGAGGATTTATTCATTTCACACACGCCTTTTCTCCCCGGCATATGGGGAAATCTGTCCATTAGAACTACCGAGCTCCCAGTGGGAGATTTTAAGCTGACATCCCCGATTTTAGAATCCAATAAAAAAAAATAGGTAAAACTGAATCTCAAATAATACAAATGGAACCAAAGCACTCATTTAAAAGGAGGCTTGTCTTGCACCTTTGCAACAGGGGCCCATACAGCTCAGCCCTGATCTGGGGTCACTTTTGCAGAAACACAGGCCAGCCGTGAAAATAATGAAAATGCTGCCGGACATCTCTTCCGTCTTCGGCTGAATCCACGAGGAGACCTAACGAATGAGCACAACAAGGCCTCTTGCCTCTTACTCCTCATGTTTGTCTCTTCCATCACTCGCTGGCAAGTTTCGCCACCTCTTTTTTCCCAAGCTCCCCAGAGAATGCCCTCTCCCCATCCATCACACATTACTCCACGATTTTGTTTGCCTCCACCTTTCTTCAGTTTTTTCTTTTCCCACAAATAATTTTCGGTTCTTTCCAAAGCAGCTCTCAGCCTTGCATTTCTGATTTTATGCTTTATGGCCATCACTCTGATGAGGCCCAACCGAAGTCCAGGGGCCAGGCTGCTCCTTGTCCCCCGGGGAAAGATGCAGAGGGACAGGAGCTCTGAGGCCAAAGCAGGATTCTCCCCATTGTGCAGGGAAGGGGGAAAGAGGTCAAGGGTATCATGTTAAGTGTTTTCCTTTATCTTTATCACATAGGCAGAGTTGCTTTACTTGCTGAAACTGTTTCAATATCTGGAGCAAAAGGAAGGAAAAATTCAGAAAGACCTTAAAAAAAAAAAAATATATATATATATGTGTGTGTGTGTGTGTATACATATACATATATATATGTATATGTATACACACACACTTTAATTATGTCCCCAAGTGAGGCATAATGAAACGAACTCCAGAAACCGTAACTGGGGTGAGATCTAGTGAACATGGAGGCCGAGGGGATACTGGGTCTGGAACGAGGAAGCCAGGGAAAGGAAAACAGGTGGTTAAAATAGGACCCTGGGGTCAGGAAGACCCAGATTCAAATCCCACACTTAGACCATAACAGCTGCAAGGCTTGAAGCAGGTTATTTAATGCTTCTAAAGTTCTGTGTCCTTGCTGGAAAAATAATAAGACTGATTTTTACACTGTTAAAAGCACAAACGAGAAATTGGTTAGCCCTGAGTTCAATGGAAAGTAAATGTTCCTTCAAGGTCAGTTATTGCAATGATTATTTTTATTAAATTCAAGTTGACATACAGTATAGTCTTGGCTTCAGGAGTAGAACCCAGTGATTCCTCTCTTGCATATGACACCCAGTGCTTATCCCAAAAAGCATCCTCCTTAATACCCATCACCCATTCAACCCACCCTCCCTTGACCTCCCCTCCAGCAATCCTGAGTTTGCTCTCTGTATTTAAGAGTCTCTTATGGTTTGCCTCCCTCTCTGCTTTTATCTCATTTTTCCTTCCCTTCTCCTACGTTCATCTGTTGTGTTTGTCAAATTCTACATATGAGTGAAATTCTATGATATTTGTCTTTCTCTCACTGACTTATTTCACTGTTTTCTCCATTGTTTTCTACTTAAATATCATAAATTATTCTACAATGTGTCCATGGGATTTTCAATAAGCCTTAAAACACCTGAGAGAATTTCAAGTTTCAGGCCTGATGGAATATCATAGATAAAGCTACTGTGACACACACACACACACACACACACACACACGCACACAGATACATGCATGTGAGTGTGAAGGTTTATGGACATGTGCTTTTGCAACCTTCCCTTGCATTATTATTTAAGTGTCCAACTACCAGCCAGTTCTCTACTAGTGTCAGCAGGACAGGAAGGCTGGACTGAGGGTTTTCTAAGTGTGCGTGGAAGGTTTTCATATACATTTTCCCATTTATCAAGCCATACTGAAATAATAAGCTATACTCCAGGCACCCTATGGCAGCCTTATGAAATTGTTATGATTTGTTTCTTAGATAGAGTACAAATTCCATGGCAATCTTCCCTGAATTTTAATAAGGGTGAAAGGAAGACTTAATTAACAAGTGCTTCGTGGCTTTTTTTTTTTTTTTTTTTTAAACCACAGCCATCTGCAGGCACTTCCTCCTGGCGTCTTATCTCTATGGTGCAGGCACCATCGCCTCTTTATTGAGAGCAGCGGGAGCCGAGGTTCGGAGACACATAAAAATAATGACAACGCACTTATTTTTAAGGACACTGCACTGTTGACTTCTCTTCCAGGCATCTAACCCCAGATAGAGTTCCCTCTGTGCTTAGTTGCAAGATGCTATTTTTATACTATGGCTCTTCCTTATCCTTTTCTCTAAGCATCCTAGCTATTGCGTTGAAAGTGTGGTCCTCTTTCTAGAGCATGAATTTTGCTAGTTCAGGGTGGGGGCGGGCAGGAGATTTGTCAAATAGCAGAGTTTTGTTTCAAAAGTCCAAATGGAAAGCCCCCCCAAAAAAAAAACAAAACAAAACAAACAACAACAACAACAACAACAACAAAAGTCCAAATGGAGACTAAATAGTATTTAAGGGACTTTGGCTTCTGTGTGATTTCTCCAGATACGTACCCATTGGCTACAACCAATATAAAAGCTGCGTAACCTAAATGCTTAACAATAAGAAATTGGTTTTAAAAATGAGGGTACATCTAAATGAAGGAATGCCTGCCACGTAATTGTGAAAAATTATTTTGAGGAAGAATGTATATTACCATGCAAATAGGTCTACAGTGCATTAAGTGAAAAGAGAAAAAGCCATGTGCACAGCATGATCTAAGTTTGCTCAAAATGCAAATTAAAAAAAGTTACACTGAAATGTTAATATTATGGGTCATTTTCACTTCTTTTCCTTATCTGCATATCCTGCATTATCTACAACAACTAGGTATTAATTTTGTAATCGTGCAAAAAATCTTTAAAGTGTAATCTGTGGCCTGGTTGTAGAGAAGATGGACGAGAACACTTGCCCTGTCTCTCGTGCTGAATACACTTACGGAGCTTGAATAGCATGCAAGGAGGAGGCTTTGAGAACTCTAACCAGGGATGGTAGCAGGTGGATCTGGGAGGAGGCCCAGAGCTTGAAGTCCCACTGAACTAGTGGTGGATTTACCATTTTTTTCTCTCTAATATCTAGCCAGGAATCAAAGACAGCCTGAAGCCCGGAAATACACACCAGGCATGGACAGAAAAAGCATCAAGAGAAGACCTCCCTTTCTTGTTTACGGAGTGGAAAAGGTCAAAGCGATTGAGGAATATCCCCTGGGTTGTTTTTGTTTGTTTTTGTTTTTGTCTCGTCTGATGACAGGCTCCAAGCAGTCCTTTGGTGGTACCAGTGGCAACAAGATGACAGCAATAGCAGTGGGCAGAGGAAGGGGAACCGTCTCTCTGATCAAAAGGCCTGTGGTCCCAAGAGTATGCAGTGAACACATGTAGCTATATATTCTTTGACCCTTTCTCCTTCCACCACTTGGCCTTGGACACTGGCGCAGCTGCAGGAAATTCATGGAGCAGCAGGGAAACTAAGGTCCCAGATTTCTGGTGAGGGAACTGGGAAGAAAAATCCTGGAGAATGAGAAATTGGTGGAATTACTGAGAGGATCAGTAGAGTGGTTTCGTAAATCAGGATATGAACTCCTGAGTACACCCCCCACCTGTGCCTGTGCCCAGTCAGCATATCACAGGCTTTGAGAACTAAGCACAGGGTCACAAACAAGCCACCCGGACTGATCTGAGTTAACAGTGAAAATGCTTTAAAAACAGAATTACATGGAGGGGTGGGGAGGGGGTGGCACCTGGGTGGCTCAGTTAGTTGGGTATCTCACTTCGGTCAGGTCATGATCTCACGGTTCGTGGGTTCAAGCCCTGCGCTGGGTTCTGTGCTGACAGTTCAGAGCCTGGAGCTTGCTTCAGATTCTGTGTCTCCCTCTTTCTCTGGCCCTGCCCTGCTCGTGCTCTGCCTGTATCTCCCTCAAAATTAAATAAGCATTAAAAAAATTAAAACAAACAAACAAGCAAGCAAGCAAACACACAAACAGAACTACATGGAAACCAAAATGCAGAGAAGCTGGTCAGAATTTGTGTCCCAAACCTAAGCTGGTGGTTGCATACCAAAACAATGCCGAAAACAGCAACACCAACAAGAACTACAAAACCAATTTTCTCTGTAGAATTTAAACAAGACCCAAGGTCTCAGAGTATAATTTTTGAAATATCCAGGCTATAATCTAAAATTAATTGCCATGCAAAGAACCAGGAAAGCCTTAACTCACGATGGAAAAGGTAATTAACAGATGTCAGCCCTGAGGTCACACAGATGTTGAAATTAAGAATTTAAAGCAGCTATTATAACCATGCTCCCCAAAGTATATGGCCTAATCATGCCAAATGGTAGATGGAGAATGTCTGTACCCCTAAAAAATTTTTTTTAATAAAATAAAACCAACACTCAAATATATACTGTCTTCAAGAGACCCTCTTTATACATTAGGTTAAAAGTGAGTGGTGGGCAAAGATCTATCTTGCATGCATGAATCAGAAGAAAGCTGATCTGTCTACATTAATTTCAGACAAAGTAGATTTCAGAACAAGAAAAATTGCCAGGACTGAAGAGGACATAACATGATGGTGAAAAGGTCAATTCATTAAGCTTTGTAATAATTGAAATATGTATGCACCTAACACTAAAGCCTCAAGATGTATGAAGCAAAAACTGATAAGCCTGGAAAGAGAAATGGACAGAGTCATAATTATAATTGGAAACTTTAACACTCCTTCAGTCATCAATCAAACAAGCAGACAGAACATCTGCAGGGATATAGAAAAACTTAACATCCGCATAAACTCACTGCATCTAATTAAAATTTCCAGAACATTCCACTCAATGATAGCATAATACACATTCTTTTCAATTGCACATGGAGCATTCATCAAGAGAGACTGTTACTGGGTCATAAAACAAATGTTGATAAATTTAAAAGAATTTAACAAAGTATATTCTCTGGCCATAATAGAATTAAGCTAGAAATTATCAAGAAAAATATATCAATGGACCAAGGATAGTGTTTTCAACACATGGTGTTGGAATCAATAAATGTTCATATGCAAAAACCTATAGCTCTGCCTAAACCTTACACCATAAACAAAAATTAATCCAAAATGGGTTATAAATCTAAATATAAAACATAATGTAAATATAACATAAATCTCATTGTGAAATATAAAACATTTAGAAGAATGAATGTAGGAGAAGATCTTCCTGACCTGGAGTTAAGCAAAGACATCTTAAAATGACATTAGAGGCACAATCTATAGAAGAAAAGTTATCAGTAAGTTAGATCTTATCAAAAGAAAAGATTTTGTGCTGTGTAAGAAGCCGTGAAGAGACTGAAAAGATGCTTATACAATAGCAAAAACCATTTCCAAATCACACATCCGACAAAAGGCTCACATTAGGAATATATTTTTTAAAAACTCTCAAAACTCAACAACAAGAACACAAACAACCCGATATAAAACATAGGGAAACAATGAACAGACGTTTCACCAAAGACGTTTTAAGGATGATAAATAAGCACATGAAGAGATGCTCGGCATCATTTTGCCATTAGGATCAGGTAAATTACAACCATGATGAGAAATCACTGAGCACCTTATAGAAAGTATAAAATATTTTTCAAAAACTGACAACATCAAGTGCTGACGAGGAGGTGGAGCGACCTGAACTCTCACATGTTGCTGGTGAGGACGCAAAATGGTACAGACCCCTCTGCACAAATAGTTGGGTGTTTTTTATAAAAGGAGGAGAATTTGACATCCAAACAAAGATCAATTTTCTGTATGATAATTTAAAAAATCTTTTTAAATGTAAGCTCCACAGATTTCCAAGAGGCCAATTGGTAACAGTGCTTTTATTTCATCAACCATTCATGACATGAGATGCTGTTTAATTTACATTTTTTCCCATTGGCAATCAGTTATTCTCACTTTTTGTTCTTTGGCTAAAATACTCCATGTCATCTTTTAGTATCAGATGTTTAGATATAGACAAGATCTGTTTCTTGGGATTCTATTTATTGAAGCAGCAGAGACGTAAAGGTAAAAGGCTGGTGACTTCCTATGTTAGAAGTCTAAGCCAGAAGGTTTGTTTCCCATAGGAGATGCAACATACTCCATATTGTGACACACCAGACTTTTCAAGGAAAGGAAGTTATTGATTAGTAGAACCGATTCATGATCGTGGTTGTGTATACCAACAGACCATTACTATGTTATCAAGACATCCCTACGTCTAAGTGAAGGGCATCCCAAGGAGAGGATGACATGATAAGTAGGAGGGAGAAAAATTTCTTGAACAGGTTAAGAAGGCCAGAGGCTGGAGCACAGAGATGGAGGGCAGGGTGAGGAAGATATGGGCAGAGTTCAGACCATACAAGGCCCAATCAATGCAGGTAACGATTCTCATCTTATTCTAAGAGAAGAGTAGGAATCCTTTGATGGTTTTTCAAGGAATATGATCAAATTTGTTTCCCCCCACATTACATTTTTTAACTGTAGTAAAATATATATAACATAAAATTTACCATTTTAGCCATTTTTAAGCGTTACAGTTCAGTGCCAGTAAGTATATTCACACTGGTATGCAACTGTCACCACCACCCATGTCCAGAACTTTGTTCACCTTCCCAAACTGAAATTCTGTATCCATTGAACACTAATTCCCCATTCTCCTCTTCCTCAAGCCCTGGAAACTATTCTCCTGCATTTTATCTCTACGAATTTGACTACTCTCGGTACCTCATATACACGGAATTATAAGAATTTTTCTTTTATAATTGGCTTATTTTTGTTAATTAACATCTTCAGGGTTGATCCATGTTGTGGCCTGTGTCAAAATTTCTTTATTTAAGGCTGAATAATATTGCATTATGTGTAATATAACACATAATGTTTATCTATCCATCAATGGATATTTGGATTACTTCCACCTTGGGACTATTGTGAAAAATGCCACTATTAACATGGATGTGCACATATCTATACAAGTTCCTGCTTTTGATTCTTTTGGGTATCTACCTAGAAGTAGAATTTCTGGATCATATGGTAATTTTATGTCTAGTTTTTGGAGGAATCTCAATACCATTTTCTAAAATTTTTTTTTTAATGTTTATTAATTTTTGAGAGAGAGAGTTTGAGCAGGGGAGGGCAGAATGAGAGGGAGACACAGAATCAGAAACAGGCTCCAGGCTCTGAGCCATCAGCCCAGAGCCTGACGCGGGGCTCGAACTCACGGACCGCGAGATCGTGACCTGGCTGAAGTCAGACGCTTAACTGACTGCGCCACCCAGGCGCCCCTCAAAACCATTTTCTGTAGTGGCCAGATTAGTTTTTAAAAGATCATTCCACGTACAGTTTGACAAAGAGACGCATGGGTCTAGAATGTTTATGAGGGGACCAGTTAGGAGGTGACTGCAGGAGCCCTGGTGAGAGAGGACAGTGGCTTCAACGAGGGTGTTGGTGATAAATGGAGAGACAAGAAAACAAACATGAGAGACATTCAGATAACATTGATAAGACTTTGGAAGGGATACATATCTCCTGTCTGGGGATAAGTATGCAGGTTTCTGCCTTATGTAAGACACCATGCTAGATACCATGAGCCATGTGTCTTCATGTTTGGGTCAAACAGTGATGGCTGGTGACCATGTGGGTAGGGCAAACATGGCACTGGGGGAGGCACTGGGAGCTGGGCAACCACCCAGTCTATGGTCAGTTGCCTGGACTTTGCAACACATAGAGTTTCCTTCTTTGGGAGATTACAATCCAGTTCAAAAGGTTAAAAAATATTCTTTGCAAAAAAGCTGTGATATGAGTGAAAGGCAAAATGAGAAGGAGCTGACATTTTTTAGAAAACCTACAAATAGTTTCCACTTTGCCTTGCATTGCTGCAGCCACCCTGTGTCATAAGATGTGGTAGGACCCTGTCCATAGCTCTTCTCGTTCCAGAAACTTCAGACCCACGCACAGCAGACCATTTCTCAGAAAGAGGTTCCGACCACAAAGGAAAATAATTCTCAGAAGGTATCAGGATACACAAGTTACTGATAAAATGGGTTGGGTTGCCAAAGTTGCTCAGTTCCACATTTTTGTTCCCCATTTCAATGTGTAAGAACATCTTGCTGCAGCAGGAATGGAGAAAGCGGAACATTGCCACGGAACCTGGATCTGCTTTGCCTTCCCACATACAGACTCGGTAAAAGACCCGAGAATGCAGCCATAGAGCCACACAAGGCCAGGCAATGGGCTACAAGGTTGACAGGTATTAGTTGATGTAATCTTTACAACAACCATGTGACATTCTGATAGTGCATTTCCATCATTATATACATGAGAGGCATGGAAGTTCAGAGACATCGACTCATTCCTCCGAGTCCCACACCCGGTGGGCACAGAACCGGATCCCCATCCCCCTTTTCACTAGGCTATTCTGCCAGCCGAGTGGTAATGAGAATAAATGCTCTGAAGGTGAATATATAAAAAGACTGCCTGGATTGACAGTGTTCTGGGATATAACAGGAGTAGGATTTGGATGGTATCATGAATGGAAGGATTTTCATCAGTAGGGTGGAGGAATTGAAGGGGTAGAAGGCATGGTTGGAGAATACCCAGCAGTTGAGGGAAGCAAGGGAGAGAGGATGCCTGAGCAGGGCATTCCAGATTAAGTGAGGGAACTCAGAATTAACTCTCAGCAGTGAGGAGCCACTGAAGGGTTGTGAGCAGGGGAGGGAAATGAACCAAATACTTCTGACCCTTAAAAAATATAAGAAGAGTTGGGGTGTCTGGGTGGCTCAATTGGTTAAGTGTCTGACTCTTGATTTCAGCTCAGGTCATGATTTGAGATGGAGCCCTTTCTTTTAAGTTTATTTATTTATTTTGAGAGAGAGAGACAGAATGAGCAGAGGAGGGGCAGAGAGAGAGAGAGAGAGAGAGAATCCCAAGCAGGCTCCTTGCTGCCATCATAGAGCCAGACACAGGGCTCAAACTCACGAAACTGTGAGACCATGACCTGAACCAAAAGCAAGAGTTGGATGCTTAACCAACTGAGCCACTCAGGTGCCCTGAGCACCTATTAAAAAAAAAAAAATCTCTATATGTATCTTTTTTCAGCTTTATTGAAATACAATTGACATAAAATATAGTGTAAGTTTAAGGCATACAACATGATGATTTTATATATATATGTGTATATATATATATATATATATACACATATATATGTATATATATGTATATATATATGTGTGTGTATATATATATATGTATTTGCAAAATGATTACAACAATCAAGGTAGTTAACAACACCTTCATCACCTTACATAATTATCATTTGTGTGTGTGTGTGTGTGTGTGTGTGTGTGTGATGAGAACATTTAAGATCTACTCTCTTACCATTTCAACAGTTCAGGATTGTTAAATATAGTCACTATGCTGTGACTATGGAGACCCAGAACTTACTCATCTTATAACTGGAAGTTTGTGCCCTTGACCAACATCTCCTTGTTCCCCTCAACCCCCAGCCCCTGGAAGCAGTCATTCTCCTTAAAACACCTCTTTGTATGACTTACAAAGATTACGGCCAAAACTAGGTTTGTGACTCTTAATGCCTAACTCCCCACCTGGGTCATAGTGGGGTCAGGAGGAAGATAATATTATTTTTAAGAAAGAGCTGTTGGCCCTTATAATGAGGTTGCAGTGTGAGGTTGTCAGAGCAATGATGTACCACCTGTGAGCTGCATGTGGCCACAGAGACATCAGGCTGGATCCTTTTAACCCCATCCAAGAGAGCTGCCTTCAATGGAGGAAGGACTCCTGGAAGCCTGGACCTCCAGGGGCTGAGGAGGGATCTGACCCAATGTCTAGGAGCTGGAGGCTACATTAAGGAATTATATATGAGACATCACCATTGAGGGGGATTCTCTGAAGATCACAGAAGAAATTAACATTTGAATCAGTAAACTTTGAGTCAAGCAGATTATCCTTCATGCTGTGGGTGGGCCTCATCCAATCAGTTGAAAGTCTTAAGAGAAAAAGCCTGAGGTCCCTTGAGTGAGAGAGGATTTTGCCTCAAAACTGCCTTCAGACTCCAGCTGCAACATCACCTCCTTCCTAGATTTCGGATTTTCCAGCCTCCACAATCACATGAGCCATTTCAATAAATACATACATACATACATACATACATACATACATAATAGATATATATGTGTATATATCTATAGTTATTATAGTTGTCTGTGCAATAATTATATAACAGAGACTATTTGTGACAAGAAGTAATCTGAGGGCTTTTTATTATCTAAGAATAGGCTGATAGGCTATGTGGTCTGCCTGAAATTTCATCCAAAGGATGGTGAAGAATGAACACCAATGACTAGATTTGAATGGATGGGGGAAATAGGTTTTCTGAATCCCAACAATTTAGTGTTCCAATTGTATAAGCAAAATGCAATCCAATAAAATGAACTATTTATAGGAGCATAGGAGTGAGAGATCCAATTTAGGGGGCTGTTACAATAGTCTACATAGGGGGCAATAGAGATTTTAACTCAAAGGTGACCACGAGAATGTAAAAGGGTGTTCAATTGTGCAATCACCGGGAAGAATATTCGAGAGGTTATGACAGATTAGGTGAGAGCCAGGCAGTAAAAGAAGTTGAGTAGAGGGAGGTGGGGGTAGTGATGTCAAGGAAGTAAACTGAAGCCAGAAGGCTCTAATGAGCCAGGGAAGTAAAGAGGTGACCAGATAAGGGATGACCAGGAGGCAATACCCAACTGGCCCACATGAGCTCAAAACTAAAGGTTTGGAAGGGAAAAGCAAGTTTCAAAGTCATGAGGTACGTGTGAAATTGGGAGAGGCACAAATAGTTGAGAAACACAGAAGAGAAGGGATGAACGATGGATCCAGGGCTCATGGGACCCCGTGCCTTTAAAATTGAGGGGGCCATCTTTTAAAAAAAGAATAGATGCAAACACAAAATTAACTACAAATATGATCATTTACTTACAATCAAAACAAGTTAGACACTTTTCTTTTTTAATTTTTTTTTTCAACGTTTATTTATTTTTGGGACAGAGAGAGACAGAGCATGAACGGGGGAGGGGCAGAGAGAGAGGGAGACACAGAATCGGAAACAGGCTCACAGGCTCCGAGCCATCAGCCCAGAGCCTGACGCGGGGCTCGAACTCACGGACCGCGAGATCGTGACCTGGCTGAAGTCGGACGCTTAACCGACTGCGCCACCCAGGCGCCCCCAAGTTAGACACTTTTAAAGAATTGATGAATACTACCTATGTCACAAAATGCCAAAAAAATGGCATGGTATTCTTAGGAAGAACTTTTGGACACACATTTTCCCTATAGTTTTGGCTACACAATCTCATATCACCTCTTCACAAAACTACAATTTCATAATAATCTCATTTTCTGCTGATAGAATAGGAAGCTATTTCAGTCTTGTAGCACTGGTGGTGAAAATTGTTTAGCTGTTGATAGTTTAGTTTCATCACTGGTCCTTGTTGTGGTAATGTCAACCTCGGATACTGACATGCATAAAGTCTCGACTTCTCCCACGGAGGTCATCCCTGGTGGCAATATCACTACAGGGCTATGCCCTGCAAATACAGGAATTCTGAGAAACTGTCTTTTGCTCAATTCCCATTAAAAAATTTAAATATAATAGTATTCTTCATATTTTAAGTACCGAGAGGCAAGAATATCTGTTTGACTAGTCAATTGGTACATATCTGATGATTAGAAGGATTTTGCACAGACAAGCTTTTAATACAGTAGATTACAAACCATGCTTCTTCTCCAGTATCCACACTACTCATGCACTAGGTGCCTGGGGATACACTCACGTCACCATAGGTCATCTGGCCCTACAACTTTGTGTCATGAGATCAGATGAATCGGAGTGGACGGGAGTTGCCCTCCCCACACCAGGCCGGCTAACCACAACTTAAGTGTACACAGAAATCACTGCAAACCATAGAAAGAGACCCTACCACACCCAAAGTACTCAGTTTTCCCTTAGCTGAATCACAAAAGTGCCCAGGCTCACCTTTCCATCATCCAACAAGAGAGGAGTAAAGGAACATGCTTTCCTTTTCCAACAAGGAAAGGAAGAGGTTTATATTTTGCAAATATTATAATATCATATGACCACGTGAACATGCTTCCAGGCTCCTCTGAGTGTCTGGGAAGGAGTGTGTATAATAAGGGGCCCTGAAGCTCAAGGTCCATTAGTTTCCTGGTAAATCTGCGTCTCATTAGGACAGAACCCGGAGGGTCAGCCGGCTATCCTTGGGAAATGAGAGACAGAAAAATTACCACAATTAAATTCCAATTTAGGATAATTGGGGTGTTTTTTTTTTTTCCATGTAGGCTTCCAGGGCAGATTTTCCATTTGTTTGTTTGTTTCCTTTTATTTATTTTTATTTTCATATCAGCCATTCATTGGCCCTTTGCTAGGCACGGAGGTTATACAAATAAATGTGACATTCAGATCCCTTTAAGACCATCTGGATGAGCAAATGCACTGCAATGTATTCAATGGCGAGAGCCCCAAGCAGAGAGCCACCAGCTGGCTCTGGCTGGGGATGCTGTGGAGACCCAAGGCAGACTTCCTCAGCCGGTGCTCCCCACTAGCCTCCACCCCCTCCTTGAGTTTGACATGAGATCCGCATGAGTTTGCCAGGTGGACAAGAAGGGTGGACGTTTTCCAGGCAGAGAAAGCTGTGTAAAAGTGAACCAAGGTGAGATGCGGCACAGAGTTTAGGGGAGTGTAATTAGCATGCTCAGGCCAGATTCCAGGGCCTACAGTGGGGCATGGCCTGGAAGGAGCCCAGCACAGAAGGAAGTGCAGAAGAAAGAACATGGCAGAAAGGTCTGGGCTGAGGACGGCTGCAGCAGTGAGCCCACAGGCTAAAGGTCCGGAGAAGACAAAAGAGCTGCCTGAGCTAAAGCTGTGATGATGTTTAAATGGCTGTTAGAATTTGATGGTAACGGACTGGATACCGAATTTGAGAAAGACAGAGGGTTTCTAATATGAAGGCTTAAACTTCATACAATTATAACTGTAATGAACTCATTTTCTTAGAGAAACTTTTTAAGTGCAAAGTAAAAGTAGGAGAACCCCCACGATGTACCCCCACATACCCATTACCCAGCTTCAATAATAACCAACATTATGGGGCGCCTGGTTGGTTCAGTCGGTTAGGCAGCCCACTCTTGATTTTGGCTCAGGTCATGATCTCATGGTCATGGCATGGGGCCCAATGTCGGGCTCCGCGCTGAGTGTGGAGCCTGCTTGAGACTCTCTCTCTCTTTCTCTCTCTGCCCCTCTCCCCCACTTGTGGTCATGCTCTCTCTCTTTCTAAAATAAAATAAAAAAATAATAACCAATATGTTGCCAATCCTGTATAAATACCATTCAAGAGACTGATAAAACTTATTGTAGAGCTTCAGTAATTATAAATGTATAGTAATAATGTATGAACTGGTACATTTGGGGTAGAATCTCAGGTGGCTGAGGAGAAAAGAAGATTCAGTAAATAATGTGGGGCAAGTGATTAACCATTCGGGAAAATAAGTAATTTATACCTCACAGTATATTTAAAAGATGTAATGGGTGAAAAGTTTTTAAATGCCATAAACTGGAATAAAAAATACCTGAATATTTATCTATTTGTAAGGTTGGAAAGAACTTTCTAAGCATTTAACAGAAAAATACCTGCAAAAGAAGAGATGCATAGTTTTTTTAAAATATAATTTATTGACAAACTGGTTTTCATACAACATCCAGCGCTCATCCCAATAAGTGCCTTCCTCAATGCCCATCATCCATTTTTTCCCTCTTCCCCAGCCCCCATCAATCCTGTCTGTTCTCAGTATCCAAGAGTCTCTTATGGTTTGCCTCCCTCCCTCTCTGTAGCTTTTTTTTCCCCTTCCCCTCCCCCACGGTCTTACGTTATGTTTCTCAAGATCCACAGATGAGTGAAAACATATGGTATCTGTCCTTCTCTGCCTGGCTTATTTCACTCAGCATAATACCCTCCAGTTCCATCCATGTTGCTGCAAATGGCCAGATTTCATTCTTTCTCGTTGCCAAATAGTATTCCATTGTGTATATAAACCACAATTTCTTTATCCATTCATCAGTTGATGGACATTTAGGCTCTTTCCATAATTTGGCTATTGTTGAAAGTGCTGCTGTAAACATTGGGGTACAAGTGCCCCTATGCATCAGTACTCCTGTATCCCTTGGGTAAATTCCTAGCAGTGCTATTGCTGGGTCCTAGGGTGGATCTATTTTTAATTTTTTAAGGAACCTCCACACTGTTTTCCACAGAAGAGATGCATAGTTTTAACCAAACAGATTTCCTGTTTGTCAGGGATGGTGATGTCCCTGCAAGTCAGTGATGGTGAAAAGTAGATTGAGAGAAAAATGACCAGTTAAATAAAAGACAAATACTACAAAGGTTTATTTCTTTACATTATGGAATGCCCTTACAAATTAACAGGAAAAAGATACATGCCAATAGAAAAATTAACAAAGTACATGAACAGACAACCCTCAGCAGAAAAAAGTTAAGTCACATAACTATACAGAGGGGAAAAAAATAATTCTTGCTCGTCAAATAAATTGTAATGGAACTGAAAGTACACTCTGGCTTGTCAAAAGTGGCAAAATTAATTTTTAAAGAACAGGTTTTGCATTGATGGAAGTGCTGGAAATTGGATGCCTTCTGTACCCGTAATGGAATATATACCGCTACAATCTTTCTAGAGGGCAATTTGACAGACAATTTTTATCAAGAAGTTTGCAGATTAGATGCCCTGACCCATTAATTCCACCCTTTGTAATTATCTTAATATAATCAAAGATGCATACAGAGGTATTTGTACAAGGATGCTGATGATAGTGTTCACTACAACAGGGAAGTGTCGGCAATGCTGGAAATATTCAATGGGCAAATATTGAAATTTATTGTGATTGTGGTAAATTCATGCATGGAATACGATGTGGCTATTAAAAAGTCACAGTTTCTGGGGCACCTGGGTGGCTCAGTCGGTTGGGCGTCCGACTTCAGCTCAGGTCATGATCTCACAGTCTGTGAGTTTCAGCCCCGCATCGGGCTCTGTGCTGACAGCTCAGAGCCTGGAGCCTGCTTCGGATTCTGTGTCTCCCTCTCTCTCTGCCCCTCCCCTGCTCATGCTCTGTTTCTCTCTGTCTCAAAAATAAATAAAAACATTAAAAAAAAAAAAAGTCACAGTTTCAAATTGTTTAATGACAGGGCATTGTTCATAACGTATTATGTATTGTGAAAATTATATGACCCAATTTTAATTTAAAAAGAGATATGTGGGGGTGCCTGGGTGGCTCAGTTGGCAAAACGTCCAACTTCGGCTCAGGTCGTGATCTCACGGCTTGTGAGTTCAAGCCCCGCGTCAGGCTCTGTGCTGACAGCTTGGAGCCTGGAGCCTGCTTCGGATTCTGTGTCCCTCTCTCCCTCTGCCCCTCCCCTGTGCTCTGTCTCTGTCTCTGTCTCTGTCTCTCTCAAGAATAAATAAAACATTAAAAAAGAGAGAGAGAGAGATGTGGGTGTATGCATAGTTGTAGTTTATAACATGCATAGGGTTATACATAGTAAAAAGCCTGGCATTAAACACACTAAAATGTTAACCATGATTGTCTCTTAGAAATAGGAATCTGAGTGACTATTTTTTATTTTACATACTTTTTCTGTATTTTCTACTATGAACATGCATTACATTGATAATCATAAAGAGAATGCCTTTTTGTTTATGGAAATTCATTTGTTTGTATTCTGTTCCTAAAATGATTTCAATATTGAAAAAAGGAACAGACTCATTACTTCACAAATATGAAGAGCAGCATGAAAATCCATAATGTGAATATTTGTTTGCCTGGGGGGCAAACTTTCCATGTCAAGAACTGCACAAATGAATAAAGAATGTAGCACATTTGGAGCCTGGCAGTGTACTTTGATTTCATGCATAATATTCAGATGTGAATAGTTATCTCTGAAATATGACCTTATTGCCCAGCCTCACTGAAACAGTTTGCTTTTCTGGTTTATGTTTTGCCATGCAAATGTACTAAAGTACCCCTCAAGGAAAAGGAAATCCACTATCCTGGGCACATAACAGATATTTTTGTGGCCCTAGATGGTCACTTCCAGGGACAGGAAACATTTCTTTCTGGGGTAATGTTTCCCATTTTTAAATAATTGTGCGAGAGAGGCCTTTGATAGGCAAAATCTGATTGTCTAAAAATTCCTCTCCATGGTGCTACCCTTCCAATCCTGAAGGTAAGCATTTCTATTCACTTCCAAGTTTCTTCTCTCCATTTTGGACATCCTTAGTTCCTTGAATTTTTCCACATACAATGCAATTTCCAGAGCCCTCTCCCCTGCTGTAATGGGTATATTTCACTCACCCATTGTCTTGAAATGCAGATGTGTGTATGGATTTCAGATGCGATTTGACCTGTGCAGAATGCAAGGGTTCTGTCCTGTTCCCAGAAGGAAACAAACACCAACGGTCTAGGTCAAAGTTGCTTTAGCCATTCTGACAGTTCAGCCCGGCACTACTCATGCATTGTTGTAGGGTCAACAAAACAAAACAAATAAAGAATCTTCCCAAGTGCTTTTCATACCAGGCTTTTGTGTTATATGCTCAGGCTGCCAAAGCAAAATATCACAGATTAGGTGGTTTACACAACAGAGATTTATTTTCTCTCAGTTCTGGAGGCTGAAAGTCTGAAATCAAGGTGCCACCCCATTCAGTTCCCGGTGAGAGCCCTCTTCCTGGCTTGCAGACGACCACCTTCCTGCCTGTCCTCACATGGCCTTTTCTCTATGTGCATGAGGGAAAGGGCACGCTCTCTAGTCTCTCTTTCTCTTTTTATAAGGATACTAATCCCATCAGATTAGGGCCCTAACTTTAGTTACTTAGTTGAAGGCTCCATCTCCAAATACAGTCACGTTGGAGGTCAGGACTTCAACATATGAATTTGAGGAGGACGCAATTCAGTCCATAGCACTTTTGTACAAAAGTCAAGAGAAATTCATTTAAATGCTTCCACGCTTGCCCACCCACCATTAAGGCCCTACAGAACAACCAGGTTGATCATCTTTTATAAACACAAGTCAAATCAACTCACTGCTGTGTCCCAAACTGCCCCAAATTCCCTTTACACCCAAAATAAAATCCAAACTCCTTAGGGTCCCCCTACCAGGCCTTCCTTCTCTTCCCAACTGCCCCTTCCCCCTCCAGCGCTCTCTAACTGCACTCCCCAGACCGGCCATCCATCCGTCCTACACCTCCATCCACCCTGTCCCAGCCCCTGGCACCTCCCCTGAGGCCTTGCCCAGGACTCTCGCCTGCCTTGATCACTACGTCCACTCAGATCTCCACTCAATCACTACCTCCCTGGCCCATCCTTCTGACCCCACCCCTCACCTTGCTTGACTTGCTTTAATGCAGATGCATAGTTCTACCTGAAATCATAGTTCACACTTATTTGTTCACTGGGCATCTCTTCCACCTTTTTTCTTTTTTATCCTGTTTACTGCTGTACCTCCAAGGCCTATGAGAGTGGGTGGCACATAAAAGATGCTCAATAAAGGTTTGAATAAATGGATCCTGGTGAAGAATTTTGAATTTTTCCCCCTCCTAAGTATAAGACTTTACTTGGGTCTAGTTACATTTTATGTCCAATTGTTTCTTTTTCTGCTCACCATTTTACCTGCCAGTCTTGGGTTGTTTGATTGATTGATTTTTAATTTATTTATCTAAATTCAAATTAGTTAGCATAAAATGTAGTATCGGTTTCAGGAGGAGAACCCAACAAGTGCCCTCATCCTAACAAGTGCTCTCCTTAATGCCCATCACCCATGTAGCCCATCCCCCTGCCCACCTATCCTGCCAGCAACCCTGTTTGTTTTCTGTATTTAAGAGTCTCTTATGGTTTGCCTCCTTCTCTGTTTTCATCTTATTTTTCCTTCCCTTCTCCTATGTTCATCTGCTTTGTTTCTTAAATTCCATGTATGAGTGAAATCATATGATATTTGTCTTTCTCTGACTTATTTTGCTTTGCATAATACAGTCTACTTTCAACCACATTGTTGCAAATAGCTAGATTTCATTCTTTTTGATCACCAAGTAATATTCCAATATTCCATTTTGTGTGTGTGTGTGTGTGTGTGTGTGTGTGTGTGTGTGTGTGTATCACCTATTCTTTACCCATTCATCAGTTGATGGACATTTGGGCTCTTTCCATAATTTGGCTATTGTTGACAGTGATGCTGTAAATATCGGGGTACATGTGCTGCCTTGAAATCAGCATTTTTGTATCCTTTAAATAACTAGCAGTACAATTGCTGGGTCATAGGGTAGTTCTATTTTTAATTTTTTGAGGAACCGCCATTGTTTTCCAGAGTGACTGCACCAGTTTGCCTTTCCACCAGCAGTGCAAAAGAGTTCCCCTTTCACCACCACATCCTTACCAATATCTGTTGTTTCCTGAGTTGTTAGTTTTAGCCATTCTGACAGATGTGAGGTGGGATCTCATTGTGGTTTTGATTTGTATTTATCTGATGATACGTGAAGCTAAGCATCTTTTCATGTGTCTATCAGCCATCTGGATGTCTTTGGAAAAGTGTCTATTCATGTCTTCTGCCCATTTCTTCACTGGATTTTTTGTTTGTTTTGGGTGTTGAGTTTGGTAAGTTCTTTTTTTTTTTTTTTTTAATTTTTTTTTTCAACGTTTATTTATTTTTGGGACAGAGAGAGACAGAGCATGAACGGGGGAGGGGCAGAGAGAGAGGGAGACACAGAATCGGAAACAGGCTCCAGGCTCTGAGCCATCAGCCCAGAGCCCGACGCGGGGCTCGAACTCACGGACCGCGAGATCGTGACCTGGCTGAAGTCGGACGCCTAACCGACTGCGCCACCCAGGCGCCCCGAGTTTGGTAAGTTCTTTATAGATTTTGGATACCAACCAATATCCAATATGTCATTTGCAAATATCTTCTCCCACTCCATCAGTTGCCTTTCAGTTTTGTAGATGGTTTCCTTTGCTGTGCAGAAGCTTTTTATCTTGATGAGGTCCTAATAGTTCATTTTTGCCTTTGTTTCTCTTGCCTACAGAGACATATCTAGTAAGAAGTTGCTGCAGCCAAAGTCAAAGAGGTTGATGCCTGTTTTGCACTGTAGGATTTTGATGGTTTCCTCTCTTTCATCCATTTTGAGTTTATTTTTTTGTATAGTATAAGACAGTGGTCCAGTTTCATAGTTCTGCATGTTGTCCAATTTTCCCAGCAGCATTTGCTGAAGAGACTGTCTTTTTTCCATTGGGTACTCTCTCCTGCTTTGTTGAAGATTAGTTGGCCATACACTTATGGGTCCATTTCTGGGTTCTCTATTCTGTTCCATTGATGCATGTGTCTGTTCTTGTCCTAGTGCCATACTGTCTTGATGATTACAGCTTTGTAATACAGTTTAAAGTCCTTAATTGTGATGCCTTCAGCTTTGCTTTGCTTTTTCAACATTGCTTTGGCTATTTGGGGTATTTTCTGGTTCCATACAAATTTTAGGATTGTTTGTTCTAGCTCTGTGAAGAATGCCGGTGCTATTTTGATGGGTATTGCTTTGAATGTGTATATTGCTTTGTGTAGTATCAACATTTTAACAATATCTGTTCTTCCAGTCCATGAGCATGGAATGTTTTTCCATTTCGTTGTGTCTTCTTCAATTTCTTTCATAAGCTTTCTGTAGTTTTCAGTGTGTACATATTTTACCTCTTTGGTTAGGTTTATTCCTAGGTATCTTATGGTTTTTTGGTGCTATTGTAAATGGGATCAATTCCTTGATTTCTATTTCTGCTGTTTCATTATTGGTGTATAGAAATGCAACTGATTTCTATACATTGATTTTATATCCTGCAACTTTGCTGAATTCATGTATCAGTTCTAGCAGTTTTTTGATGGAGTCTTTCGTGTTTTCTATGTAGAGTATCATGTCATCTGTGAAGAGTGAAAGTCTGACTTCTTCTTTACCAATTTGTATGCCCTTTTTTTTTTTTTTTGTCTGATTGCTGGGACTAGGACTTCCAGTAATATGTTGAACAACAGTGGTGAGAGTGGACATCCCTGTTGTGTTCCTGACCCTATGGAGAAAGGTCTCACTTTTTCCCCATTGAGGATGATATTGGCTGTGGGCTTTTCATATATGGCTTTTATGATGTTGAGGTAGGTGCCAATATTGTTTTAAATGTGATTCTGTCATTCATCATATTATATATTTCTCTCAGCTATTTCAACTCATGCAAAATGTTAAGTATTCCTTCCACGCCTTCCTAGAGTTGTATCAAAACAAACAAACAAACAAACAAACAAGTTCTTTACAGGCTGTGAGATATCAAGAAAACATTAGTTACAATGTTTATGCCATTTGTATGATATATGTGGCTATTATGTACCCACTATTTACAACTATGTGATTATTATGTATAATATATTATGGACTATATATGGATTATTATGGACTATATATGTCTTCAGTGCCCCCCCACCTTACCCATGGGGAATATGTTCCAAGACTCCCAGTGGATTCCTGAAACTTCAAAGGCATCAGCAATTTGGTCACAGAAAACTGGATGATGTTATATCCAGCCCAGGGATGTGGCAAATGGCATTCATAAAGGCCTCATTGTGCCTCCCTGTTCCTTTGGGTGGGTACTTTTACTCCAGCAGCCGTGAGTGATCCAACTGAAAGACTTTCAGAGGGGTGAAAGGAAATACTCACTGAGCATGTATGTGAAGGCATTCTGCTTAGCACTATGAAGGGCACAGATATAAACACATCAAGGAGCTTAGAATGTGATGCAAGGAAACTCTTTTTAAAGTTGGACTGCACTTATGTTGTTGAAGGGCTGACTGGTCATAATGCTATTTATCTCTGTAATATTTCTCTTGCCTTCTCTCTCTCTCCACACACAATGGCACTCACTGGCCAGGGTCTCATCTGCTTGTATAGGTTCAATAGCAATTAAAACATGGGAGAAACATATATTAACACTACTAATGTTTTAACTGCTATTAAACCTATGTAAGCAGATGAGACCCTGGCCATTGAATGCCATTCCCCTAACCTGAGTGATTGCTAAGATCATCTGGTTTATTCTTCAGTGGCCTCTCCTTCTGATAACTATTTTGAGTTCTGATAAAGAGTTCTGACCCCTAACGGCCAATAGAATGTAATTAAATGATAGTGCAGAGCCTAGGAAGGAATGAGTGAAAATGAAGCCTATTGTCCAGCATGTCAAAATATTTATTTCACAATGACTCAAGATAACTTCAAGAAATTGGTTTACAAAAGATTAGCAGGCAGTTAAGAGTTGGTGAGGGTCCTTTGCCATTATAAAGTGCAGTGTTATACAACACTGGTATCCATTAGGATTAACCAAAACTTAGATGAAGGCAACCAGAAGAAATCTTGGCAGGAGGCGTTTTAAGAGTCCAGGAGAAGATGTGAAGAGAACAGAAGGGTACTTTCCAGGCTCACCTTCCAGAAAACACAACTCCATGGGGGTCTACTGTTTAAGGACTCTATATAGCAGTAAACGTTTGGCACCCCCAATTCAGGAACCACCCACACTAAACATGGGGAGCATGTGTGTCTCCATAGAGACAGCGTTTGGAGAAGCACTTGTTACAATATCAGGAAAAACAAAAACCTGAAGATATTTGATTCTATGGTATGATCCTAACTATCAAAACCAAAAGGGCAAAACTATACAAATAAAAGAGACAAGGTGGCTCAGTCAGTTAAGCATCGACTTCGGCTTAGGTCATGATCTCACAGTCTGTGAGTTTGAGCCCCTCCTTGGGCTCTGTGCTGATAGCTCAGAGCCTGGATCCTACTTCAGTTCTATATCTCCCTCTCTCTCTGCCCCTCCTCTGCTCTCTCTCTCTCTCAAGAATAAATAAACGTTTAGAAAAATTTAAAAAAAAGAGATAAGGTGGAAATACACAAATCTGTTAACAATGATTGTCTTGGCTGGTAAAACTGGAGTAGAGTTTTCTTCCTTCTTTCTATTTTCCAAATTTTGAGTAATAATGTGCTTTTACGATAGAAAAAATATTTTCAGAAGATGGAATTTACTTTGTTTTCTTTTGCTTTTGCTGGAAAAAAACCCCACTATTTTCTCTTAGGAGTTGCATCAGCTGCCGTTCCTGGCACACCGTTAACTGTCACCCAGGCCAGCACACAAGGTTGAGCAGATGAAGAAAATATGGGAATATTGGGGAGGTGACACTTAGATTTGGAGGAAGCTGAATGACTAAAAAAGTAGTTAATACCTGTTGCTTACTCTGCCCTGACAAATTCTAGGAGGGCTAACAACTGCCAAAATACTACCTATCTCCTTTCAATCTTATTTAAAATTTTTGTAACTAAAAAGCATTATGGAAACCATTCTTTTCAAAGTGAAACTCAGGACACAATAACCAACAAAGGATTTTCAAGCTGCCTCTGGGAGCAAGCACGATCTGGAAAATACATATACCTAATTAGTGACACTTGGGGAACATTTTGGTGGTTCATAGGGAAATAGGACAAGTGTTGAAATTGAAATGGCCATAGAACACTATTGTGTTTGATAATTATGCTTCAAGTGCTGTAACGGCTCTGGATGCAGCTGTTTGTTGCTTTAAAAATTGTTTTGTCTCCATTACGTGCTAGAAAAACAGGTATCAATAGCAGTAGCAGCAAAATGCATTGAGCTTAAGAGTGTGATGCAGGAATCAGATCTCCTGAACTCAAATCCCAATTCCCTGAAGTCCATGACCATGTGCAAGTTTTAAATTCCCCAAGTTACACTTTTCTGATTGATAAAGTAGAGGACTTAGGGGGTTTGGAATGATTAAGTGACATAATTGATGTAATGTAAAAATTACATATTGTCTGGCCCATGTGAATCATAATAATCTCAATGTTAGTCACCGTTGTTCTCATCCTTAAAATCAAACGAGTACCAACAGAACCTAGTCCTGAGCTTTCAGATCAGTCCCTTGCTATGAGAGCCACAAACTATCTGCATCTGATCCCACCTGAGATGTACATCCTGGAAGCCATGTGTATCTGCAGGAAGCCAGCCTGTATTGTAGCAGGAAGATAAAACTTAGAAGTCCATGATGCTAACCATATTTAAGGATGTCTTGTGCACTCGGTTTTCAAAGAAGGAAAGAGCAGCTTGAACATTTTGGGAATGTTAAGTACAGAACGTGAATTTTCTAGCTCTACGTCCTTTGGAATACAAGCTGCTACTTGTTGTCAGTGTTGGAAGGGAGGTTCATTTTGGCCAGGATGAGATTCTCTCCCTTTTAGAATTTTCGAAATTTCACATGCTGGATACTAAGTTCAGTTTTCCATGCAAAAGCACTAGAAATGGCATCTGGTAGATCTCCATATCCTTAGAAAAGCTTAGAAAAAAAAGAAAAGCTTAGAAAAGCAACTCACCTGCCCTACCTTACTAGCTATAATCCTTTTCTAGAATAAAATCTAAATGAAATTTTTCTGCACTTCCAAAGATTTTAGTTTCTGTGGTGTACAAATACCAATGCCGAGAGCTAGACATAAAACCTGGTTATGTAATGGGAAAATTCCCAAATTATCCGGTACAAGCAAATGTAGAACCACACCTTAGCAACACTGCCTCAAATATGATTGCATTTCATTTTCACAGAATTATTCATTCTTCCCAGTGAAAGTGAGCTCATAATGAAAAATTAGAAAACACATAAGAAAACAAACCCAAGAAGATGGTAGGTACAATATTAGAAAAATTGGCACCCCAAGAATCTAAATTCATAGAACTAAATTCAATAAGATATTACTAAAATATGTATGTTTAAAATTATTAAAGATATACAAGAAGGATAAATCACAGTGAAAGAAGAAGACAGTAAAAATGATCAGGAAATTTTGAAAATGAAACAAATGACGTTTCTAGACATTAAAACATAGTTACTGAGATTAAGCTCAGTAGAGAAACATAATTGCATAATAGACACAGCTGAAGAGAGGATTACAGCACTGGAAGCTAGAATTGGGAAGAAAATAAAGAAACAGGATGTGTGAAAGTTTTAGAGAGACATGAAAGATAGAATGAAAAGTTTCATTTCTATAGAATGGAAAATATCTTAAAATAGTAACAGGAAAATAACAAGAGTATATAGAAAAGATAAAAGTAACATTGGATGGTCATATCTTAAAATTTCCATAATTGATAAAATATATGAACACTCAGTTTGACAAAATACGCTGACTCCCAAGCAGGATGAAGAAAAATAAAAATCATTATTTAGATACATAATAGTGAAACTGCAGAGCCCCAAGATAAAAATATAATCTTAAAAATAACCAAAGGGATGAGCATCTGGGTGATCAGTTGGTTAAGCATCTGACTCTTGGCTTTGGCTTGGGTCATGATCTCACAGTTCATGAGTTCATGCCCTGCATTGGGCTCTGTGCTGACAGTGTGGAGTCTGTGTGAGATTCTCTCTCTTCCTCTCTCTCTCTGCCCCTCCCTTCTTGCTCTCTCTGGCTCTCTAAAAATAAATAAATACACTTAAAAAAATAAAAAATAAAATAGCCAAAGGGAAAAGACAGTTCTGTACAAAAGAGCTACGATTAGAATAATAGCAACTTCTCAGCAGTGATAATAAAGACCAGAAGGCAATGAAATAATGTTTTTAAAATGCTGAAAGTAAAAGATCTTTTATAGCCACCTAAAATTTTATACTCAAAATTCCATACACAGTTAAACAATTTTTTTAATAATCAAGATGAAATGAAGATATTTCCATGCACATTTGATAAAGTTTACCATCAATAGATCCTTACTTATAGAACTCTAACTTAAGGATATATACTCGGATCAGAAAAAAATTAAACTAACTTAGGAGCACCATGCAGGAAACAGTAATAACAACAACAACAAAAGTAAGTAGGTAAGTACATCTAAGTAACTACGGGGAGTTAATAATAATAATAATATTGTGAGTAATTTGGATGAGGTATTAGTAAAAATAAAGTTTTGCTAAGCTACAGGAAAGATCATGAGTCAACAGACCTTGGTTCTGGGACTATTTTTTACCAGCTGCATGAACTTTGAACAAAGCATTGTTCCCATTTGTAAAATGATATGCAGATAAGGTGAACATTAAGTTTTCTTTGAAATCTAACGTTCTTTGATTTTACTATACTGCCTGCTGACCCCCTTTCTCCTCAAGAGAATAATATACGTATCTACGTGAAATTTCAATGGAACCAAGGAAATGCAACCCTTTGGCTCAAACATCTTGCTATTGAGCTACACACATATTTGCTGCTTTCCCAAGAACATGTGTGGTTTAGGGGAACATTCCTTGAAATCCCCAAACTGATCCACAAGATTTATATCAACATCGTGAAAGAGAACACTCCCTTTTGATGTTGTTTGTGTTGAACATGTAATGAACGCGTGCTGCATACTGATATTGCACAGAGCACAAGTTACCCTCCAGTCATTGAACATGTTATATCAATCAGCCCTGGGGTGAGACCCCTCTGGGGCCTGGTGAGAGCCAGAGATGCTTCCTACCATCTCTAGAACATCTTCAAAACGAAAAAAGAAGGTGGAAACAAAGCCTAGTAATCCTACGTATTCGGTCTTAGTTGGGGAGGGGGCAGTGAGAGAATATGAAATGTATTTCTCCCTAGAAGACAGTAAGAATGATTTCTTTCTGTCTGAATGGAGCGTGCAGTCTGAAGTCTGAGAATTACATTAGAGACGAGGCCTTTTTCCTTTCACTTCTGTTAAGTTTTACAAGTTGGGCAATTATTTCTCAGTTCTACATTTGCTTCAAGAACTTTTTGAATCATTGGTTACATACTGAGTAAGAATATGGTGTCAAACCCTTCATATTCTTATTTGAAGATTATTGCCAACCCAGAATTTATGTCATGTTTTAAAGGGGCACTTCCTGGCCTGTGTCCTCACTACTGGAGACCTTCCTCTTCTTACCCTTTCCACAGACGCCAAACAACTGACACCTATCTGAACATTTTCATACCTTAGTACAAGTGGTTCCCTCTGTCTTGAATTCACTTTCTCTTTCTTTAGAAGATCTCTCCTCCTCATTCTTAAGGATGCTTTCATTGGTGTTTTTTCTATGTTTCTCTTGGGTTTATCAATTTTATTAATCTTTACAAATAAATGACTTGTGCATTTGTTAGTTTTTTCTATTGTTTATTTCTTTATTTATTTTTGTTTACCTTTTTCAATTTTCTTCTTACTTTCTTTGCTCATTTTTTTTCAAACTCTTTTAAATGAAAATTTAGGTCATTTATTTTAAAACTTTCTTACTTCTTAATATAAGCATTTAAAACTATAAAATTCCCAGGTGCCTGTGTGGCTCCATCAGTTAAGTGGCCGACTTCAGCTCAGGTCAGGATCTCGCAGTTCGTGAGTTTGAGCCCTGCATCGGGCTCTGTGCTGACAGCTCAGAGCCTGGAGCCTGCTTTGGATTCTGTGTCTCCCTCTCTCTTTGCCCCTCCCCCACTCACGCTCTGTCTCTCTGTCTCTCAAAAATAAAATGAACATGAAAAAACTGTAAACTTCTTTCTTAGTGCTGCTTTGTCCGCATCCCACAATTGCACATATTTCATTTTCATTTTCATTCAGTTTAAAATCGTTTTTAATGTTGTTTTTACTTTAATCTATAGGTTATTTTTAAATGTATTATTTAATTTCAAAATATCAATTTAGTTCTTTGTTTTTATAGTTTTATTTTTTCTGTTGAAATGCCCCATCAGTGCACTCATTATGACAGTTTTACCCTTTAAGTCCCTAAATATATTTATATGACCTATAATAATGTATATCACCTTGATTTCTGTTCCCTTTGGCTACTTTGACTCTTGACTATGAGTCACAGTTTTCAATTTCTTTGCATATATTTTTTTTTAATTATTGTATACTGGATATTGTGGAAGAGATGTCTATCTAGCCAGAAGTTTAACTACTGCATGATAATCTTGAATTAGTTGAGCCTTGGTATTATATTTTCTATGCTGAATCTGCTTAGGATTTTTCCTCATTATTTAAAAAAATTTCTTTAACATTTACTTATTTTTGAGAGACAGAGAGAATGAGCACAAGCAGGGGAGGGGCAGAAAGAGAAGGAGACACAGAATCTGAAGCAGACTCCAAGCTCTGAGCTGTCAGCACCGAGCCCAACACGGGGTTCAAACCCATGAACCATCAGATCATGACCTAAGCCAAAGTCAGATGCTTAACCACCTAAGCTATCCAGGCACCCTTCCTCAGTCTTAGAAAGAATCCATAGACCTGGGAAAGAGCATTCACTCTTAGGGAATTTCTCTTTGGGGTTTGAATAGAAAGCTTAAGTTGTTTATCAAATCCTTTTACCCGGATGGATCCAAACTTCAAAATGCCTCCCCTACAATAGACAGCAGCTGAAATCTCTGCTCTGATTTTAAAACTTCAGCTTTTTCTTTCTTCTCTGCCACATGAAGCCTCTCCTATACACATGCAGTTAAAGATTCAATGGAAGTTTATATACATATTTAGGGATTTTACCCTCTAGAGATCCCTCCTTTTTTCCCCCTTAATTCATAGCAGTCCTCTTAGCCTTAAGTTCAGTTCTTTGAAACATGAAACCAATAAAACTATACCTTTCTGCTTGAGTTCTAGCTACCCCCAGGCCCTGGGGATTGGAGTGTGTGCCTTCATGGAAAAACTATGTAAATGGAGAGTTCATCGAATTTGGTTTCCTTCTTCCAAATGTTTGATTCCCTCAAGTTCCTGCCTCCTTTTAGATACCCTAGTGGTTTCAAATAGGGGTGTTTTTTTTCTTTTTATCCAGAGTTTGTCATTGTTACTGAGAGAAGAGGACTGTCCCACCCAAGCTATGCCACCATTACTGCTACAGAAATGCCTGCACTGTCCTTTTAATGACGTATTTCCTGCTTAAATGAGGCATATTGATCTGGTTAAAAAATTTGTAACCAAAACCTGGGACTAGAACTAGTACTGATGAATAATTAAGATAGATGTAAAAGTTACTAGTTATATCCAAGTGTTTGTGTCTTTAAAATCCAATTGTGATAAGTATTACCTTTTGGAAACACTGTTTAGATAGACCTTTTAAATACCACTTATTTTAATATTTTTGAAAATGCATGAGTGTTATTTCACAGCCGCTTATCCTTTTTGTGGGCCAGAATTGTCAACCCAACTTTAAAATGATAACAGAAACACTGCTCTGCTGATGGGCTTGCATCTGTTAAGACTTTTGGTGACAAGTTACAGAAAATCATCTTGGGCTCACATTGACAAAAAAAGATCGCCAGACTCTCAAGATCCCAGGTACAACTGAAGAAGTAAATTGTGGTAAGGGGAGGGATGAATTTGGCCCTTAAAACAATTGAAGCCTGGAAAATTAAGAGTTCAGGGGCTCTGCTATTTCCCTATATCCACTTCTCTCGGACCATCGCCTTCATTCTTTCACCACCTGAGGAAAGCTGCTGACTTTTACAAATTAAAAAAAAAAAATCAAGAAAAAAAGAGAGCTTTTTTTCTTAGATACCGTCACAAAAATCCTGTGGATAGACTCTGATTAGCTCACTTAGGTTATCCTTGTATCATTCACTGTGAGATGAAAAAAGGCAAGTTGGAGCAAAACCATCTCAAACTGATACATAACAGTGGGGGATGGGGGGCATCCAGGGAGGAGACAAGATAAATCCCTTAATTTTTCCCTCCAGCTAATCATTTATAAAGGTTGAGTACATGTAGGGGAAAAAGAATGTGGAGCGTAGAAAACATAGTCTGAAAATTAGGTCCATTTTCTATTTAAAAAAAAATTGGGGTGGGGAATGCAAGCTGGTGCAGCCACTCTGGAAAACAGTATGGAGGTTCCTCAAAAAACTAAAAATAGAACTACCCTATGACCCAGCAATTGCACTACTAGGCATTTATCCACGGGATACAGGTGTGCTGTTTTGAAGGAGCACATACACCCCAATGTTTATAGCAGAACTATCCACAATAGCCAAAGTATGGAAAGAGCCCAAATGTCCATCAATGAATGAATGGATAAAGAAGATGCGGTGTGTGTGTGTGTGTGTGTGTGTGTGTGTGTGTGTGTGTGTGTGTAGGAGTATTACTTGGCAATCAAAAAGAATGAAATCTTGCCATTTGCAACTATGTGGATGGAACTGGAGGGTATTATGCTAAGTGAAATTAGTCAATCAGAGAAAGACAAAAATCATATGACTTCACTCATATGAGGACTTTAAGAGACAAAACAGATGAACATAAGGGAAGGGAAACAAAATAATATAAAAACAGGGAGGGGGAGGGGCGCCTGGGTGGCGCAGTCGGTTGAGCGTCCACTTCAGCCAGGTCACCATCTCGCGGTCCGGGAGTTCGAGCCCTGCGTCAGGCTCTGGGCTGATGGCTCAGAGCCTGGAGCCTGTTTCCTATTCTGTGTCTCCCTCTCTCTCTGCCCCTCCCCCGTTCATGCTGTCTCTCTCTGTCCCAAAAATAAATAAAAACGTTGAAAAAAATTAAAAAAAAAATAAAAAAAACAGGGAGGGGGACAAAACAGAAGAGACTCATAAATATGGACAACAAACTGAGGGTTATGGGAGGGGTTGTGGGAGGGGGATGGGCTAAATGGGTCAGGGGCATTAAGGAATCCACTCCTGAAATCATTGTTGCACTATATGCTAGTTAACTGGATGTAAATTTAGAAAAATAAAAAATAAAACAAGTTAAAAAAAGGACAGGAGATGTCACCAAATTGTCCTCCAATAATAATAATAATAATAATAATAATAATAATAATTTTTGAGTGGTTAACATGAAGGCTGTATCATCTATACTTAAAAAATCTCTTGGGGTACCTGGGTGGCTCAGTCAGTTAAGTGCCTGACTCGGTTTCTGCTCACGTCATGATCTCGTGTTTTGTGAGTTCCAGGCTCTCTGTGCTGAGAGCATGGAGCCTGCTTGGGATTCTCTCTCTCCCTCTCTCTCTTCCCGCCCCCTGCTTGTGCTTTTCTCTCTCTCTCTCTCTCTCTCTCTCTCAAAATAAATAGATAAACATTAAAAAAAATCACTAATATACAAAACCTACCTGAATAAATATGAAGTGAAGTAAATAGCATGGGCTTTGAATACAACCGACCCGGGTTTAAGTTAGCAGAGCTGGTAGACCCTAATTGTTAACTATTTACTTTTGAGCAGTCTAGGTAATCTCTACCCCTCCATTGCCTTCATCTCTAAATAAGTGTAACAAAAATTACTTAGTAGGCTTGTTGTGGGGACTAAACAAAAAGACAAATAAGATAATAGAGGTACTAAAAAATCCTGGCTGTTTTAACACATTGAGAGTCAGAACCTGTTCCCTTTGGCAACACCAACAAATTTATTTTCTTTCTGAGGCTTTAAAAAATAAAATCCATATGCCGGATTTATTTGTACTCTGGAGAGAATAATACAGAATGAAAACCAAAAAGAGTAAATCTCCTTCTGGCTATTTTGCAATTACAAATCCAGGACAAATGCATTAAAAAAGAGATTCCAATAAACATTCCAGAAAGGGCTTTGATAGCAATTTTATTAAATTATTTATTAAGCATTTAATGATGGGGTTTCACATAACTCTCAATTGACTCCCTTCCCCTCCTCCTCCTCCTCTGCTTTTCTTACTGCTGCTTCCTCTCCTTCTTCTCCTACTCATCCAACTTAAAAGTCATCTGAAGGCAAAATTAACTTGGGATCCTCACCATAATAGTTTGGGAATGTTATCACTAAAGCCCTTTCCCTGGACCTTTAAGCAAATTGATTTCATCACAATACATTATTTAGCCCAAGCTTAGGAGAAAAATTTAACTTATCCTGTTAAGGAGAGAAATATGTTTTACTTACATTCAAAGTAACTTGAAATACATAATGCAAAAAGACAAAGACAAATTATTGGTCCTGACTGGTGTAAACACTAGAGATCCATGAGAAATGGAACCAGTACACTCATATTTGTGCTTTTTTTTAGGGCATGCAGTCAGTAATACGAGTGGAGGGCAAATGAACAAGGTTATTAATTCAGTCAAGGCCCATTGGTCTTTATTTCTTTTACATTTTTAATTCAGGTATAATTGACATATAATATTATACTAGTTTTAGGTGTACAACATAGTGATTCAGTATCTGTAATTGTTGTGAAGTGATCAAAATAAATCCAGTTACTCTCCCTTCCCATACAATGCTCACATTTAGGATTTACTCTCCTGACATCTTCCAAGTATGCGTGAGTACATTATTGAGTATAGTCACTATGCTGCATGATAACATCTCCATAACTTATTTATTTTATGACTGGAAGTTCATACTTCTCGAGCCCCATCCCCTCAACCCCCTTCCCTTCTGGTACAGTCACCATTCTGTTCTCTGTATTGACCAGTTTTGTTTGATTTTGTTTATTTATTTGTTTTTTAGATTTCACATGTAAGTAAAATCATATGGCATTTGTCTTTCTCTGACTTATTTCATTAGCATACTACTCTCAAGTCCATCCATGTTGCCCCAAATGGTAAGATTTTATTGTTTTTGAAGGAGTTTTTGGAAGATTAAAGATTTTATGAAAGGCTAAGATTTCATTTATACACACACCCACACACACACACACACACGGACTATAATTCAGTTATGATTCTGAATAAATTCTAAGATTGTTCTATTTCTGTGAAAACTGCCATTGGAATTTTGACAGGGACTGCACTGAATCTGTATAATTCTTTGGATAATGTAGACATTGTAACAATAATAATTTCAACATTCCATGAGCATGGAATAGCTTTCCATTTATTTGTGTCTTCTTCAATTTTGTTCATTAATATCTTATAGTTTTCAGTATACAGGTCTTTTATCTCCTTGGTTAAATTTAGTCCTTGATATTTTATTCTTTTTGATGCAATGGTAAATGGGGCTGGTTCCTAAATTTCTCTTTCTGTTAGTCCCTTGTTAGCGTATAGAAATGCAAACAATTTTTGTATATTTATTTATACCCTGCATTTTACTGAATTAGTTTATTAGTTCCAACAGTTATGTGGTGGGCTCTTTAGGGTTTTCTATATATAAAATCATGTCATCTGCAAACAGTGACAGTTTTGCTTCTTCCTTCCCAATTTTATTTTATTTATTTTTCTTGCCTAATTACTGTGGCTAGGACTTCCAATACTATGTTGAATAGGGGCACCTGAGTGGCTCAGTCAATTAAGTATCAGACTCTTGATTTCGGCTCAGGGGTTGATCTCTGGCTCCACGCTGAACTTGGAGCCTGCTTGGGATTCTCTCTCTGTCTCTCTCTCTCTCTCTTTCTCCCCCTCTGCCCCTCTCCTATCTCCTCTCTTTCTCTCTAAAACAAAATACTATGTTGAATAAAAGTGGGGATAATGGGCATCCTGGTCTTGTTCCTGATCTTAGAGGAAAAGCTTTCAGCTTTTGAGTATGATATTAGCTGTGGGCTTGTCATATGTGGCCTTTATTATGTTGAAGTACATTCCCTCTATGCCCACTTTGTTGAGAGCATTTACCATACCTGGGTTTTGAATCTTGTCAAATACTTTTCTACATCTATTAGGATGATAATATGATTTTTATTTTTCATTTTGTTAATATTTTGTCTCCATTTATTGATTTGTGTATGTTAAGCTATCTTTGCATCACTGTAATAAATCTCACCTGATCAAGGTGTATGATCCTTTGAATATATTACTAATATTACTAAATTTGGTTTACTAATATTTTGCTGAGGATTTTTGCATTTCTTTTCAAGGGATATTGGCCTATGATTTTTTGTGGTGTAACTGCTTTTGTAATGGTTTTGAGGATTTCACACCTATGGTTAGGGGATTTGGGCCTGCATCAGGAATACTGGCCTATAATTTTTTGTGTGTGTGATGTCTTTGTCTGGTTTTGGCATCACGGTGATGCTGGCCTCATAAAATGAGTTTGGAAGTTTTCTTTCCTCTTCAATTTTTTGAAAGAGTTTGAGAAGGATAGGTATTAAATTTTTTTTGAATGTTCAGTAAAATTCACCAGTGAAGCCATCTGGTCTTGGACTTTTATTTGTTGAGAGATTTTTGATTCTGATTCAGCCTCCTTACTAGTAATTGGTTTATTCTGATTTTCTATTTCTTCACGACCTGGTCTTGGAAGATTGTATATTTCTCAGAATTTATCCATGTCTTCCAATTTGTTGGCATGTAATTGTTCATAGCAGCCTGTTATAATCCTTTGTACTTCTGTGCTAACTGTTGACTTCTTTTTCATTTCTGATTTTATTTATTTAAGCTCTCTCTTTTTTTTTAATTTGGTGAGCCTAGCTAAAGATTTATCATTTTGTTTATCTTTTCAAAGAACCAGTTCTTAGTTTCATTGATCCTTTCTATTGTCTTTTTATTCTCCAATGTGGTTATTTCTGCAGATCTTTATTATTAATTTTCTTCTGTTAATTTGGGGCTTTGTTGGTTTGTTTGTTTTCTAATTCCTTTAGATGTAAAGTTAGATTCCTTATTTGAGATTTTCCGTGTTTCTTCATGAAGGCTTGTATCACTATGAACTTCCCTCTTAGAACCACGTTTACTGCACCCTATAGATTTTGAAATGTTTGTCCATTTTCATTTGTCTCAAGGTATTTTTTTTATTTCTCCTTTGATTTCTTCATTTACCCAATAGTTGTTCAGTAGCATGTTTAATCTACACCTATGTTGTGATTTTTTCTGTTTTTTGGGTGTTTTTTTTTTTTGGGAGTGGGGAATTGCTTTCTTACTTCATACCATTGCGGTCAGAAAAGATGCTTGATATGATTTTAAGTTTCTTAAACTTATTGAGGCTTGTTTTGTGGTCTAACATGTGATCTATTCTGGAGCATGTTCTATGTGAACTTGAAAAGAATGTGTATTCTGCTACTATTGGATGGAATGTTGTATATATCTATTAAGGCCGTCTGGTCTAATGTGTCATTTAAGCCCAAATTCCCTTATTGATTTTCTGTCTGGAAAATCTATTCATTGATGTAAGTGGGGTATTAAATTCCCCCACTCTTATTGTACTGCTGCCAATTTCTCCTTTTAGGTCTGTTAATATTTGCTTTGTATATTTTAAGTACTTCTGCGTTAGGTGAATATGTATTTATAAGTGTTATACCTTCTTGTTGGATTGACCTTCTACCATTATGTAATGCCCTTCATTATCTGTTGTTACAGTCTTTGTTTTAAAGTCTGTTTTGTCCGATATGAGTATAGATACGCCAGCTTCCTTTTGTTTTCACTTGCGTGGAATATATTTTTTCATCCCTTTGCTTTCAGTTTGTGTATACGTGTACATCTGAATAGAGTGACTTGTAGGCAGCATGTAGATGAGTCTTGTTTCTTAATCCATTAGCCACTATATGTTTTATTTTAGTCCCTTTATATTTAGAGTGATTATTGGTAGGTTTGAACTTATTGCCATTCTGTTTATTCTTTTCTGGCTGTTTTTGTAGTTCCTTTCTGCTCCTTTCTTCTCTTGTCCTCTTCCCACATGGTTTGATGACTTTCTTTACTGTTATATTTGGATTCCTTTCTTATTATCTTTTGTGAATCTATTATAGGTTTTTGTTTTATGGTTATCAAGAAGTTCACATACATCATTTTATATACATAACATTATATATATAATAACATTAAGATTATATATAACATATATATATTAACATTATTTAACATATAACATATATCACATATATATGTGTGTATATATTTACACATATGCAACACCATATATATGTAATATCTATCTCGACATATATATATATATATATATATATATATATATATATATATATATATATGTAACATATGTGTGTGTGTAAAACATCCACTTTAAGTTGTTTAAGTAGGTAGAAAATTACTCCCCACAACATATTTTGTTTTTGATTTCTCATTTTACATCTTTTTAATTTTTGTGCCCTTTAACTAATTATTTTAGTTATAGTTAACTTTAATATTTTTGTCTTTTAATCTTCAACTAGTTTTATAAGTGATAAACCCACTACTTTTACTATATATTTACTTTAAACATTGGTATTTTCCCTTTCATATATTTTTTGTTACTAATCAGGACCCTTTTTTTTTTCAGCTTAAAAAATCCCTTTGACATTTCTTGTAAGGGCAGTTTGGTGGTGATGAATTCCTTTAATTTTTGCATGTCTGAAAAACTCTTTATTTCACCTTTAAATCTAAATGATAATTTTGCCAGTTAGAATATCCTTGGTTTAAAGTTTTTTGTTTTCCTTTCAGCCCTTTGACCATGCTACTTTTCCCTTGGCCTGTAAAGTTTCTGCTGAAAATTTTGCTGACAGACTTATTGGGGTTCCCATGTGTACAACAAGTTGGTTTTCTCTTGCCGCTTTTAATATTTTCTCTTTGTCTTTAACTTTTGACATTTTAACTATATTGCCTCTTGGTGTGGCTCTATTTGAGTTCATTTTATTTGAGACTCTCTGGACCCCCTGGACCGGGATGTCTGTTCCTTTTCTAAGTCAGGGAAGTTTTCAGCTATTGTTTCTTCAAATAAGTTTTCCACCCTTTTCTCTCTCTTCTCCTTCTAGGACCCCTATAACGTGAATGTTATTACTCTTGGTGGTGTGCTATTGGTCCTGTAAGCTATCTTCACTTTTTAAATTCGTTTTTCTTTTACTGCTCTGTTGTGGTGAGTTCCCATGTTCTGTATTCTAGATCCTTGATTTGCTCTTTTACTTCACCTAGTCTGCTGTATCTTTCTGTTCAGTTATTGTATTCTTCAGGCTTGTGACTTCTGTTTGGCACTTTCTTATATCTTCTATCTCTTCGTTGAAATTCTCAGTGTGTTCTTTCATTCTTATCCTGAGCTTGGTGAGCATCTTGCTGACCATTATTTTGAATTCCATATCATGTGGGTTATTTATTTCCATTTCATTGAGGTATTTTTCTGAGGTTTTATCTTATTTTTTTGTTTGGAACATATTCCTCTGTGTATTCATTTTCTTGATGCTCTGTGTTTGTATGTATCAGACAAAAGAGCTACCTTTCCAGTCTTGAGAGATTGGCCTTCCATAAGTGGTGAAACCTATTGTTCAACCTGCCCTAGCTCTTGGTTGTCTCCCAAACATTTGTGATTGTCCACCCATCCTGATTTATTCTTGATAGGTCCCTGTTGTGGAGGGTGTGCCAAGACCTGTCTATGTCCCAAGAGGAAGCATCTCAATTAGCACCTACTTGCAGGCTGATTGGAAGCCAGACTTTCAGGCAACAACTTTTAAAGTGTGCAAATATATACAATCCTGTGGGGCCACAATCATAAACCCTGCTGGCTTCCAGACCAGGAGATCTGGAGGCACCCACTGGGTGACAGTTGCAAAACTCAGGGCTCCAGATGGGTATATAAGCTCCTTTCTGTGAGGTATCAGTGAGCTACCACCAGGCCAGGGAGAGCTCAAGAAAGGTGTCTCCCTGCCTATATTCCAAGAGAGCTCCTTCCTAGTCTCTAGGTGTGTGGCAGACCTGAAACCCGTCCGTAAGGCTGAAACTCCAAGACAAGTAAATAAGCCTTTTTCACAGGAAGATTTTGGATGTTTCAGTCTACTGTCTGTGCAGTGCCCAGAGGGCGAGAGTCTGCCAAGAACTCTCTTTCCAATTGTTCCAGTTCCATGGAGCCCATGAACACAAGCCCCCATGGCTACCAGGGCCAGGCATCAATAGGCATCCTTTGTGTGGAGTGTGCACATGCCTGTAGGCTTTTGCAATGCATCTGGAGAGTGCAGGGTGCCGGCATGCCCACCAGCCTTAGCGAGTGGAAGAATGCCTTGGCTGTGTGTGCTCATCAGCCTTCTGTGAGGCAGAAACGTGTCATGTCTGCAGGCACCCACCAGCTCCAGAAAGACAGCAGGAGAATGCTGTGATTATTTGTACCCTTCAGCCCCAGCAAGGAAGTGGGGGGGGGGGGGGGTGCTGTGTCTGCACACCTTTCTGCACCAGAAGGAGAGTGCAAAAATGCCACTGGCCAATGCCTCGTCTCTGGAGAGAGTTCTAACTGTCCTCTGCCCCTTCAACCGATGCCTTAAGGTTAGCAAATGAATCTCTTTCACATGTAGTCCAGGTGCTTTTCAAACTGTGTTTGAACTGCTTTTGCACTGGGTTCTATGGCAAGTAAAACCACACACAAGTCCTTTGAAAAGTGTCTCTACATTCCCTACCACTTTTTTAGGTCCCTTGGATGTAATCCCTATTGGTTTTCTAAGCCAGATATTTGAGAACTCATTGCTCCTCTGTACATCCCAAGGGTTGAGGTGCCTGACGTAGGGCACAAACCCCTTGCTTCTCCAGGACAAAGTCTGGACTCTGGAGATCCCTCCCTATTGTGGGTCAGCACACCAGGGTTGGGGTTTTGGTGAGACCATATCTCTACTCTCCTACTCATCTAAATGTGGTCGTTTTATTCTTTGTTGTAGGGGAGCAGTTCAGCTATTTCCAGTTCTTTTTCAGAAGGAATTCTTCCACATGTAGCTTTGGTGTGCCCGTGGGAGAAGGTGAGTTCAGGATCTTCCTATCCCCCCTACGCTCCCCCAACACTGATAATTAGATTTGTGAATCATAAATCTTACTGAGAAAACTGGTCCTCCTCCAAAAAATGGGATTAATATTGTTAATATATTCATTGGTCCTACCTCTCTCCTTGACTTACATCTTCCTAACATGGCACACAAGCCCTTCACCATCTGGTATCTAAGTGCGTCTCCAGCCCTGTCTTAAACTGCGTTACTTTAAAACTCTACACTTCACCAGTCATCCCTCTCTAGAAGGATTCTTTCTGATTCTTCCAGACAGAAGGCATTCCTGGATGGGCCTGCTTCTTCACATTGCCAAAATCTTCTATAATTGAGCCAAATATGTGCAAGATAATGGTATGTTTATCTATCTACTGCTCTCTGCAATGATCAACTTGAGAGCAGAGCCTTTTGTGTAGTTTTTAAGTTGCTTTCATTGTGATATTCTTAATGTACCTGCACATATGTGAAATATACAATCTGATAAATTTTAATACACACACATGAAACTACTACTGAAGTCAAGATCATAAAACATTCAGTACCCACAAAGTTTCCTCCTGAGCCATTGTAATCCCTCCCTCTCACATCTTCCTACTGATCCCAATCCACAGTCAACCACTGACCTGTTCTTACTATGGTTTAGTTTGCACTTTCTAGACTTTTATATAAATGGAAATATACAATATGTATTCTTTTCTGTCTGCCTCTTTTCACTCAGCAGAATTATTTTGAGATCCACCCATGTTGTGTGCATCAGTTTTTTCCCCTTTTTATTGCTGAATAGTATTATATTGTAAGGATATACCACAATTTGCTTCCCTTATTCACTGCTGATATGCATTAAGGTTGTTTCCAGTTTGTGGCTATTGAAAATAAAGTTGCTATGAACATTCCTGTACAAGTCTTTGTATGGACATATGCTTTCACTTCTCTTGAGTAAATACCCATTAGCAGGTTATGTGGCAGGTATATGTTTAACTTTTTAGGAAATTTAAAAATTTTTTTCCAAACCGATTGTACCATTTTATATTTCCACCAGGAAGGAATATCTAAGAGTTTGTTTTTTCTTATCCTTATTATACTTGGTATAGTCCATTCTTACAGACATCTCTTAGACCCTCTAATAGGTATGTAGTAGTATCTTCTTGTGGCTTTAACAAGTATTTCCCCACTAAACTAATGGCGTCGAATATCTTTGTACATGTCTTTAGGTTAACACATATGTGAATTTCTCTTGGAACTGCTGAGCCGTGAGGGACGGACCTTTTTTCCTCCCACTAGCAGTGTGAGACAATCCAAGCTATTCCACATCCTCATCAACACTTGGCATTATCTGCATTATTATTATTATCATTATTATTATTATTTCCATGTATGTGCGGGTATTACATTGTGGCCCTGATTTTCATTTCCCTGGTAAGTAATGAAAATGAGCTGTTTTTCATATGTTTACTGGTTACTTAGATGTACACTTTTCAAGTATCAGTTCAAGTCCTTTGCTCCTGTTTTTATTGGGTTGTCTGTCTTTGTATTTTCATTTGTAGGAGTTCTTAATACACTCAGCATTTGATTCTTGTGTGAGATATACGTACTGCAAATATATTCCCCATCCTGAATTGCCTCTTCATCCTCTTTTAAAAAATTTTTTTAATGTTTATTTATTTTTGAGAAAGAGAAAGAGACAGAACGTAAGTGGGGGTGGGGGCAGAGAGGGAGACAGACTCTGAATCTGGCCCCAGGCTCTGAGCTGTCAGCACAGAGCCCAACACAAAACTCGAACCCACGAACCCTGAGATCATGACCTGAGCCAAAGTCTGACGTTCAACCGACTGAGCCACCCAGGCACCCCTCCTCTTCATCCTCTTAATGGTACCTTATGATGAGCAAAAGTACTTATATTATTATACTTCAATTTTTAAATTTTTTTTCTTTTGAGTTAGTGCTAAGGAATTTTTGCCTACTCTCAGTTTATTAAGAAGTTTATGTTCCTTTTGAGAAGTTTGCTTGTTTACCATTCACATTTAGATCTGCGATTCATCTCAAATTTATTTGCTACATTCCTTTTTATTATTTATTTTCTGTATTTCTTATTATTAAAAATCAGTATTTCCAGCTTTTCCTTTTGTGCAGACCCCAATATGGCTCAACAGGGCACTATTACTGATCCTGGCTTTATTCAAAATTTGGATATTTTGTTCAGTGTACATTTTTTGCATGAATTCTTATTTTTTTTAAATAAACATTGCACTAAAATATTATTTATCTTGATGGCTGAGTTTACAGAGCCCCTTAAGTTTGGTGCCCAGTATGAGTCCCTCACTCACCTCATTCTGGTTCCTGGCCTACTTTATTTTTTTTTTTAATTATTTTTTTTTTAATTAAAAAAAAATTTTTTTTTCAACGTTTTTATTTATTTTGGGGACAGAGAGAGACAGAGCATGAACGGGGGAGGGGCAGAGAGAGAGGGAGACACAGAATCAGAAACAGGCTCCAGGCTCCGAGCCATCAGCCCAGAGCCCGATGCGGGGCCCGAACTCACGGACCGCGAGATCGTGACCTGGCTGAAGTCGGACGCCCAACCGACTGCGCCACCCAGGCGCCCCAATTTTTTTTTTAATTTTTTTTAATGTTTATTTATTTTTTGAGAGAGACAGAGTCACACAGAGTGCAAGTGGGGGAGGAGCAGAGAGAAGGGGAGACACAGAATCCAAAGCAGGCTCCAGGCTCCGAGCTGTCAGCACAGAGCCCCATGTGGGCTTAAACTCACAAGTGGTGAGACCATGACCTGAGGTGAAGTTGGTCACTTAACCACCTGAGCCACCCAGGTGTCCCATGTTCGTGTCCTACATTAACACTAGAAGCACACAGATCTTCTTGATAATAAGGCTACCTATCTGCCTCCTTCAGAATAGTTCCATGGATTGTCTGTAAGGCCCTCAGACTAGGGATCTCATTCCCCTCTTTATAGTCAATACTCGGCCAGAACACGTGTATATTATCACTGTAATGACAATGATCTGCCTGGAAAGGGCTCTACACCAACACCACCACCAGCCTCCTCTGGGGAAGGATCAGCAGCCTACATCATAAGTGATTTACTCTTCAAAGGCCCGTCCAGGTAATTTCCCAGCTAGTGCCTTCGTCTGCAGAGCAGAAAAGAATAAAAGACCACGTTACATTTTGAGTGGGTGATTCCACCACAAGCAGCATTGGATTAGACTAAATCCCTAAATCATACCTGTTGCCGTTCAGGTCTCAGCCGTGTATACCGGAAGCATCAAGAAAAGCTCACAACTAAGCCAGTGACAAAAATAAAGACGGGAGCAGCTACCCTCCAGAGAAGGGACTTCGCTACTTAGATCCACCAACAGTTCCCGCTAGAATCAGTTCCACTTACCAGAAAACAGACACTCAGAGCCCACGGCCAACACAGGATACATAAACCCCAGAAGGTGCAGCAAATTAAATTCTTCACCTGGTGCTGAGGAGGAACTTCGTCTGGAGCTAAGGCACTGAGACACCAGCGCAAGTTGGAGTTGAGATAACCTGCCTTCCTAACACAAAACCACGCACTCAGAAAAGGAGGATACGAGACACATTCACTCCTTATCTCTCCTCTGGCGTCCAGTGAAAGCTGTCCTTTTCAGGTGTCCATCTCAGCTCACGGCCAGCTCCGTAGATCCCTGTATGTACCTGCTCATCAATTTGGATAATCACCTGCAGCTATGGGATTTCTTAACAGCAGGATAGTGCACCGAACATTAACTGAATAATGCTTAAGATTGTTTTAGCTGTGGCTTTTTTTTTTTTTTTTTTTTTGACAGCAATTTCATGGTAGAGGCTCAGGAGCTCCATTTCTGCCAACACCTCTGGTTAGATACAGTCAGCCCACCACACACCAGGTCATGGTGAATACATAAAAACAGCCCAATAGCCCCCAGTCAGTCCCTGCTTACACTAACCTACTGCCCTTTCTCTAAAATCATCAGTTTCATTCCTCTGATTTTGGTACTTGTTCACTCAGTTTTGGAGACCCGTTAGCCTTTATTTATTTATTTTATTTATTTATTTATTTATTTATTTACTTATTTATTTATTTTTTAAGTAGGCTTCACACATAGCACGGAGCCCAGTGGAGGGCTTGAACTCATGACCCTGAGACCGAAACCCAAGCTGAGATCAAGAGTTAGTTGCTTAATCGACTGGGCCACCCGGGCACCCCAGGCTTTAACTTTTAGGAAAGGCTGAGTTCCAGTTCCAACGCGACCACTATTCGGTTGAGTATACTTTTCAAAGCCACTTTACCAACTTCTGTACCAGCTTTTCTCAACATAAGCTGCTCCTCAGATAGAGTACCAGTACCTGGGGCCCACTCTCACAAGTTCCAATTCAGGGGCGCCTGGGTGGCTCAGTTGGTTAAGCATCTGACTCTTGATTTCAGCTGAGGTCGTGATCTCATGGTTCATGGGATCGAGCCTCACATTGGGATCTGTGTTGACAGTGCAGAGCCTGCTTGAGAGTCTCTCTTTCCTTTCTCTCTGCCCCTCCCCCCTCCAAATAAATAAATAAACATTAAAAATTTTATTTTCAATTCAGTTTGTCCACAGTTAGGATATCATCCCTAGATGATTAAGAACCACAAAAACAGTGGTTCCTAATTACCTGGGAGGTGGTTAAAATGCATATTTCTAACTTTCACACTCATCCACCCCCACATGCTGCCTTTAGAGAGTCTGACTGAGAACGCTTGATTACAGACTAAGGATTTTCAGTTGTAATGAAGCTAAAACTGGTAGTTCAGGGAGAAATCTTTGAGAAACACTGGTGTAAAAGAAGACCATAGGACCTTTGGTTCTATCTCAGGGCTCATGTTCTATAATTCAGAATTGCTGCCCTTCAGAAGGAGTGAATGATCTCAACACTTTGTTTCAGTGGAGTCTTAAGGATGGTGGGTTTTCTTTATCTTAAAATAAAGAACATGTCTCTTCCTTCTCAGATTGTCTTTCCCCAGAACTGGGCAATTGATCCCAATGTGTACCTATTTCCACACCCTTCTGCTCTCAAGGTTTTGAAACCAGTGCTACTGATGATAAGATTTAAGAAGCACTGGGGGTGCCTGGGTGGCTCAGTTGGGTAAGTGTCTGACTCTTGGTTTTGGTTCAGGTCATGATCTCACATCTTGTGAGTTTGAGCCTTATGTCAGACTCCGTGCTGGCAGCATGGAGCCTGCTTGGGATTCTCTGTCTCCCTTTCTCTCTGCCCCTTCCCTACTGGTGCTTTCTGTCTCTCTCTGTCTCTCTGTCTCTGTCTCTGTCTCTCTCAAAGACAAATAAACATTAAAAAAAGTATTTAAGAAACAGAGAATATTCTGGATTAATTTCCAGGCCTGATTTGCTGGATTCCTACCCTGACCGAGTGAAATCAAGCCCTCCCACCTTGGACCTTAATCCTGTAACAGACCCTTATGTTGTGGCTTGTGTCTGAATCATTGTCTTGAAAACTGAGCTGAAAGTCAGGCCATCTTGCCGCCTTCCCCGTCCCTTTTCCCATGTGTAATATTCACAGATTCTGGGGATTAGGGCATGAAATCATCTTTGGGGGCCATTATTATGCCTACTACAAACTTAATGATCAAATGTAGGACAATCAGGGACAGAGAAGAAAGGTGAAAAGATTGGTTAGGACAGGTTCAGATGACAGTGAGAGAAAGTCAACTGAAATTAACTTAAGCCACAGAGGGAAATTTGTGGGCACACATAAGCAAACTTCTAAAAAGGCAGGAGTGAAGACAGTCCACTTCCAGTATAACTGGATCCAGGACCCCAGGATGAACAACTCTTCATCTCTCATCTTTTGTTTCATTTTTCTGCATATCATTGCCAGGCAGCTGATAAGGGGTTGACATCCAAAGTATATAAGGATACTCAACCTTTACAAATGAAGGAAATCCCGCCATTTGCAACAGTATAGATAGATTTAGAGAGCACTGTGGTAAGTAAAATAAGGCAGACACAGAAAAACAAATACTGTATGTGGAATCTAAAATAGCAACTCCCAAGAAGCAGAAAGTAGAATGGTGGTTGCCAGGAGCTGTGGGGAGGGGACATGAGGAAGTTCCAGTTATGCAAGATAAATAAAGTCTGGAGATCTACTGTGCAGTGTGGTGTAGTTTCTCTGGATTTCCCATTAATGAGAAGGGGGCATTGGGATGGGTAAACTTGACAGCTCATAAAGCCCACGGCCCTGGAGTCCCCTCACCATGCGGATTGGCTCTGTGTTTCAGGTCCATGTTCTTATATCTTAGGTAATGGTTTGTTGAAGTTTGGCTCTTTAAAATTAATGCCAACTGAATTGCTTGACTTTTCTCTTTATGTGTCATATATGAAGATGCCAGGAACTGCTCATAGATTTCTCACCTTCTAGCTGAGCAGGGAGTGCTGTGGCCAGAGAGATTAAGCCAAAAAAGAATCTTGAAACTGTAAATTCTCAGTTTTTCATTTCCAGTTAAAATAAAAACAGGCCAGTGTCACTGTTTTGTCAATATTAGGCAAGTGGCTCCCAAATCCACTTCTCTGGAACATTCTCTCAGTCAACAGCGTTAAGACAGGAGTCTTTACTTCCATATTACTGAAAGCTGCTGTGTAACCATGCATTTGTAACAGCTGCTGGGATAATTTCTCATTCACATGAACTTTACAAGGGAAGTAAAATTAAAGTCCCTCATTTTAAAACCTAACCTTCCAAATTAGCCACTTTTCAGATGCCAACAAGGGCAATATGCTAATGAAACTGCCTGGTGAGAGGGAATTATTTTTTCCCATCTTTAGGGGACAAAATAACAGCTAAAACCTCTGGCAATACTAAATCCTAAAAGTTATTTTCCAGGAAGTTCAATCTAGTAAAGAGAGGACGCTTTTGACCTGTAACTCCTAAAGTACTTCTGCATGATTTTCTTTTTCCTGATACACATTATGTACTCCTTTCTGCAATTTGTGTATTTCAAGACCACATCAAAGCGAAGGATGGGGAAGGGGATTTTAAAAAGCAGGATTATCACTAAAATAAAAAAAAAAAAGTATTTTTCTGCCTCTGCCTTTCTTCCATGTTGAATAATTCAGGGAATCCTGGAGGGTGTCTTGCTTGAGCTCAATCACCATGTATCCATAATTTTCCTCCTCTTCTTCCTCTGCCTGTGTGGCCCTGATTCTCAATCTCTCTGTCTCTCTCTCTCCTTCTTCCCTCCTCTTCGCCTTCCCCGATTTAGGCTTGTCAGGCTTCCTGGCTAGGCCAATATCTCTACCCTCTATCAACATGTGTTTCAACAGTATCACTCCAAGTGGGACAATTACATTTCTAACTCCCCTGGGACTCCTTTTTGCTAGAAAATGCCTCTGAATGTCCCACGTGGATCCAACTAAACTCTCTCTTATTTTTATTCCATATTTTTTTGGTCCTTTCTCCCAGGATTTGAGGTTTGGTTCAAGAAGACTAAATCAGACAGTTCTTGGAATAATAAGCACTGAGCTGTGCTTAAAATCATTCTCCCTCTCAGGGGTACCCGGCTGGCTCAGTCAGTTAAGCACCCGACTTTGGCTCAGGTCATGATCTCAAGTGCTGACAGCTCAGAGTTTGGAGCTTGCTTCCGATTCTGTGTCTCCCTCTTTCTCTGCCCTCCCCAGCTCGCACTCTGTGTCTCTCTCTCTCTCAAAAAAAAAAAATAAACATTAAAATTTTTTAAAAAAAAAACATCACTCGTCCTCTCTGATTTGCCCAGTTGTCCTCAAGATAAATGTGTAAATTCTTCTTTTGGCATACTTACTTTTCCAGAAATACCTAGTATCTACTTATTTTGTGTTGTAGACATATCCAGGTTGGTCTGAATCTTAGGGTGAACACAGCAAACATACTCCTGATCCATAACTATCTCCCAAAGTTCCTGGAACTTGCTGTTTCATAAAGAAAATTAAAATTCCCTAATTATTGGCTCATAGTTGCCATATTTTCATCACCAATATATATAGAACACCTTCTAGATGCCAGACACAAAGGAAGAAGTGGGGACATAGTGTTGAACAGGACAATAAACCATGCTCAATGATCTACCATCCATTAGAAGAGATAGATGGGGAGGTAGTGGGGGACGCCTGGGTGGTTCAGTCAGTTAAGTGTCCAACCCTTGGTTTTGGTTCAGGTAATGATCTTATAGTTTGTGAGTTCAAGCCCTATTCTGGGCTCTGTGCTGATGGTGAGGAACCTTCTTGGGATTCTCTCTCTCTCTCTGTCCTTCCCCTGCTTGTTCTCTATAAATAAATAAACAAACAAACAAACAAACAAACAAACTTAAAAAAAAAGAAGAGATAGACCGGACTTACAAACTGTTAATTATAAGAGTATAATAAATGATATATAAATTTATGTTCTAGGTACACTGAAAACCCAAAGCCTGGAGATCAACTCTGCTTAGGGGTGAAGAATCAGATGAAAAACTGTGAAGAAGCTTATTCAGGGATATGTAGGAGTTATAGCTCATATATAGGGCATGAAAAATGTGGATTGGAAGAAGATCAATCCAGAGAGGTGGGAAGAGGTTACATCATGGCGGCCTGTGTGCCATACCAAGGAACTGAATCTCATCTTTTCAGCAATGGAGAGCTTTTGAAATATGTCAAGGAAGGGAGAAATGGAGGTGGCAGATAGGTGGAAGCAAACTTGGAGAGAATCTTCCACGGAGGCCAGGGTATGATAAGCAAGTTGGGGTGTACCCAGATCACTAAGGTTGATGTACAAGTGTGGAAGTGTCCAAAAACAAGTCCTGAGGCTCATGTGCTGACTTCTACAGTCTTCTTTCAAGCATTGCACCCCACCACTTCGGGGTCTTCCCTGGGTCTATCCTTAAAGAACTTTTGCTTGGTTATTTGGTGACAAGTCCTAAACTGAGCCTCTGAGAGAAGGCTCTTGCCAGGACCCTTTATAAAAAGGCCAGTTAGTGTGGGCCTCTGCCCACTGTTTTGTACACCTGTGACTTCATCATTATATTTTTCTCTCACTGTTGACCTCAGCCTACACGAGGAAGCAAAAAAATGATACCAGATGGTATTGCTATGTACAAGGCTCTCAATTCCCAAGAAGAGCTCCAGAAACCTCTTTTAGATTATTTGTGGGTCTCTAGGAACCCACATGACAGGTCACTCACAGCTCTACCTGGCAACCCCAGCAGGTGGCAACCAAAATGCAACCATTGGTAGTGTGACAATCTTTCAACATGTGACAAAACTCACCCAATTTCTACAAGACATGGAAGGACTAGAGCCTCAAAAGCGATCCTGCGTGTAGGGGGCTGCCAAAACTTATCAGACTTCTAAGATTCCAGTTGCTTTTCATGTGAAACATAACATCTCAGTTGTATTTGTAACAACTCATGGCTGATTTTGATGTGCCGTCAAGTTTGGGATCTTCTAGTCATCCTAAAAAATGTTTGAGTTCTACCTCAAATACCCCTTCCAATTAGTTGATTAACATCCGCTAAAACACTTCCAGCACTAAGACCTCACTTCCTCCCTCCATAGTTCACTTTCTATTTCAACAATTTAAACTATTATGAAGTGATTTTTTTATACAACCAGAGTATGCCAGGACTCCCTTCTTGTCCCTAGGTGGAGAGGTTATCAGGAGAACATAGGAAGTCCACTCTGTATTCTTCAGTGACCAGGAAGACATCTGATGATGGTGGTCTTTTCAACACGGGTGACTCCAAGGCAAGGTCAACGCTCTCCCTTCTACCTGCCATGACTACTCAGGAGCATCACCAGGTGGTTCTACATGCTATCTGGAACAGCTTCATTTGTGACTAACCCCAACACCCTCTTCCTTAAAGAAACAGACACAGAGCTCAAATGGAAGTGTAAGGGCCTCTTTTACTAATGATTCAGGCAAGTATCAAACCAATAGAGACAGAAGATTATGACTTGGTCAGAATCACTTATGACTTTTGGAGGAGATGTCAGAGTACTTATGGTTGGGGGCCTTTGTTGGTTGTACATGTAAATGTTCTGTATCTCCTTCCTCCTCTTCTTCTGGGTGACCCTCTTGCTGATTCCAGTTCTTGTCTTCCTCTTATAGTCACAACTCAGGACTGCCCCTATAAGAAAACTCCAGTCTCTTTACTTCAGAAAGGAAGCCACGCCTCCAAGGGACTTTCCCCATGTGCTAGTGGAGGCTTCTTTCTGCCCAGGCTTCACAAGCTCTCAGGAAGCTGTGAAGGCTTGGGCCCCACGAATGGGTGAAAGAAGATGAGGGACTCCTATTTCATTCCATTCTCTCCTCCAGTAAGGGTTAACATTTCCTAAGGACAAGCACATTTCTCCTTAGCAACTATTCATTTTCTTCCTAAAACAACATAGTCTAGTCTCATAAGTTTTCTATTAATACACCTCTGACTAAATCTCTTGTGAAATGTAACATTATGGGCATTATTGAACCGAGAAGCATTTTAACATCCTTCTTGCATCTGTTTACATTCTAAGAGCTACAACGTTGGCTGAGATCTGGGCAGGCTGCTGGAGAAAGGAAGTACCATTCCCAAAGTGTTTTTTTTTTTTTTTTTAATCCCCAACTTGTTCTCCTGATGAAAAGCAGTGCTTTCAGTTTACTCACACCTAAGTTGACTTCAAATTTCTCTCATAGTGTTGTCTGCCTTTTGTTCAGTGAGGAGATCAATAAAGCATCATCCATCATAGAAATACAAATAATTTATCAAAGGCATGTTTCTTTGAGGGAATAGTGTAACAAAGGTCAGGTTCCATACCCTCCTTGGGCAGAATCACCATTCTCAGAGACAGAATACAAAACTGTACAATTATTTGCAATGCAATAATTTTTCATACACTACTGTTCAATAAATAGCCCTAGGCTTTATTTTTCAGATCCATATGTCTTTGAGACTTTCTTCATCACACCAAGAGCTTCTTGAGCTTCTGTTTCTCATATTAGTAATGCCCTGAGTCATTGAGGGCCTAGCACATATGAGGGGTTGAGCAATTTTTGCTAAAATGGAATGGATGGAAGCATAAATGTGGACGGATGGATGGATGGATGGATGGATGGGTGGATGGATGCATGGATGGATGGATGGATCTCAGTGGAGCCTAATGGGGCTCCATCAGTGCAAATAGCCCACACACTTATTCTGCACGTTTGAAATTGTGATTTCCCAGCTAGGATTTGAGGTGAAGAAGGGCCCTGGATCTTACCTTAGGAGATGTGATTGCCTTGTTCTGTTGTTTTTAGCTATTGCCCACGCCAAGCAAAAGCAGATACTGCTCATAAACATGATTACGCCAGATGGGAAACTGATTAGACAAGCCAGCTAACAATATCTGTTCATCTTAATTAGGGCATAGCTTGAAGATGACTGCCTGAAATTCAATCTGATCACAACCAGAAGCAATGGAAATTGCCAAATGTACTGTTTCCTCCCTAAGAACATGAGTCTGGGATGACTGTAATTTCTTAAAAAAAAAAAAAAAACTATTTCAGAGGAAAATTGATCTCATTTGTTAGGGCACCATTTGAGGGAGGCCCAACTCATAGAAGATAAATATGGAAAATGACAAAATCAATCAAAAGTTGATGATAAACGAAGAAACTAGAGTCTACCCTTTATTTCTACAGACTTAGAATTCTTTTTTAAGGAGCAATGAAAGCCCACATAACTGTTATGTTTTATTTCCTCCCCCAGGGTGTCAAAATTCATGATTTTCTAAAATAAACTTGGTCCTGAGCAAACGCAGCTACTTATTAACCGGGTGCGACCTAGGGCACAGCAATTAATCATTTTGAAACTCAATTTTCTTGTGCAAAAAAAAAAAGAAAGAAAAATTAGAAAGCTCACCCTATCTACCCCCCTATGCACATTAAAGAGGTGTGCAGACCATCAGTCCCAAGCTGCTATTCTAAACCATCTGCATATGGTAATTTCTTTAACCTGATTGGAGTAGGTGCTATTACACAGGTAGGCACTACAGCACTAAGAAGTTAAATACCTTCCCCCAGGTCACAGGCCCAGCAAACGCAAGATCTGTGATTGAAAAACAGGAAGTCTCACCCCAGAACGCTCTGCTATACTACCTCACACAGTAAGTTTTCAAGAAGTATTTGCTGAATGGAGACGTGAGGAGAGAAAGAGGAAAGGAGGGATGAATGGAAGGCCTAGCTGATAGACACCTCTTAAAATCAGTAATTCCATACTTTGCATAATTCAGGCTTACCAACAAACCTTCTCACTGTAATATGGCTTTCTCTGTAGATCAGCTTATGAGGGAAATCCTTATCTGATTGGGTCAACTCGTATGGTATACTCCAACAGAAGTAAGAATGCTCATGGCAAATTAACAAATTCAAATTAATGTTTATTTGTCTGTCTCTAAACTTGGTTAATATGAGTCAGTCTATGAGAGACAGTCTATGTCCTTTGGCCAACAGGAGCCTACAAGATCAGACTGTGAATCTACCTAAGATATGCCAGCCTTAGGCAGGAAAAGTGCCCTGTGGACAAACAGGCTTTCCTCCCAATGTCTTTAGGGCTAGTGACTTATTTCCATATTTTCCAGCCTCTACTGCAATGAACACTAGTCTTGTGAGATTCTCTGTGAAGAAATACACAGTTGACCCTTGAATAATGTGGGGGTTAGGGGCACCCCCTCCCCACCCCATAGTCAAAAATCTGTGTATAACTTCTAATTCCCTCAAACTTAATTACTGTTGGCCAGAAGCCTTATCACTAACATCAACAGTCAATTAACAACATTAACAGTCAATTAATAACATATTCTGTATGTTACATGTAATATATACAGTATTCTTACAATAAATTAAACAAACTAGAGAAAAGAAAATGCTAGTAAGAAAATCATAAGAAGGACAAAATACAATTAAAGTACTATACTGTATTTATTGGGAAAGAAAATCCACATATAAGTGAACCAGTGCAGTTCAAACCGTGTTGTTCAAGGGCCAGCTGTATAAACAAATAATGTATCTTAGAGTATCAACTAGTCTTAAATTTTGTTTGAAAAATGCATTCAGGCACAACTTGATGTTTTCTAATCTCTGTGGCAATGAAGCCATTAAAAAAATTTTTTAACGTTTATTTATTTTTGAGAGACAGAGACAGAGCATGAGCAGGGGAGGGGCAGAGAGACAGGGAGACACAGAATCCAAAGCAGCTCAGCTCCAGGTTCTGAGCTGTCAGCACAGAGCCCGATGCGGGGCTTGAACCCATGAAGCGTGAGATCATGACCTGAGCAAAGTCAGATGCTTAACCAAATGAGCCACCCAGGTGCCCCCATTTTTTTCCATATAATTCTCATTAACATTTTCTGAAAATCCAATTCAGCAAGCAAACAAAAAAATTGAGTGTATACTTCTTACAAAGGACTGTCCTTAGGTTCTGGTGAAGTCTCAAAGAGGAATCTTGGAGAAGGGACTTATAATTTTGAATGCCCAATGTTTGTAAGCTACTTTGATCTTATTGAATGTATTCTTCACCAAACAACAACAACAACAACAACAACAACAACAACAACAATTTCTGAAGGAGACATCACTAACCTCATTTTACAGTGAGGAAACTGAAATTCAAAGATATCAAGCCTTTTGCTCATTGGCCCCTAGATATTAACTGGTATGACCTGCATTTGAAGCCTGCAGGTGCAATACTCTTACAGTTTTAGACCATGGAACTTTCTTTTCTTAAGTAACTTACAGTTATGTAGAATAGGCATGTATGTGGCTGTATAATGTTTGATAGAAAGCTCAGCATCCTCAGAGAGGGACAGAAACTGTGCTTGCTATCGGGCATTCAAACAAACTTGACATCACTTTCATTTAGGAAGATACAAGAAAAGTTTTATTTATGATGTAGCATTTGAGCAGAGTCTAGATGGGAAGACGTTATTCCATATGGTGAAAATAGGGAAACAAGTTTGCAAAATCTTGATCTGTCCATAAAGAGAATCCTCATTAACCTACATAAGAGTAAATGTTCTCCTCTCTATAAAGTAACCATTATTGAGTATCTAATACGTGCAGGACATGATGAAGATACGAAGGTGGACAAAAAGTCCCTGAGTTCATGGCAGTTTACAACATAGTAAGGCAACCTTCCCTTAAAGCAACCAGTGGCAATACAAGTACTATGGAAAAGCAGAGGATGTCCAGACTGGTTTCAAGTGGGGCAAATCATAAAAAGCTTCCTGGAAGAGGTGGCATCCAGGTTGGAGGAGTATTTGAACAAGCAGTGCCAGAGAAGGAGAATATGCCACGCAGAAACATCCAGCTGAGCAGCAGGACAGAGTAAAAGCACAGAGAAAAATGAAGCATTTATATGAATGGTCAGAGCAGCCTGGGATTTGGAGGAGATGTTTCCGTAGCCAGGGCACAAAGAAGAAAAGCATTCAGGCTCTGATTGCCGCCCCCCGCCACTTCTAGCCAGAGAATTCTACCTTTATCTGTGCTCTATTTGTTTTATTAAAAAAAAAAAATCGCTTTGCTTAACAAACAGCTTTGAGCTGAAGCAGACAGAAGTTGGGTGTAATGGTAGATAAGTTTGGAAAAGAAAAACATAATCAGTGGTTCAACAGATTACCTCCATGCCAGGGATTCTGGGTTTATTTAGTAGATGATGCATAGAATCAATTTTTATGTAATAAAAGATGTAAAATTGAGAAAAATGCCTCACAGTAGGCCATGTCTCATAGTCTATTCCTGGAGAGTATTGTGATGGTCCCAAGTTATAGAATCACTCTCCTCTACCATTTTCTGCTGGTCACGGCCACGATCATTGTGTGGCAGCAGCATCGGAAGGAAACGAGGCCAGAATGTTCCTTCCTGTCCTTCCATTATCAGACAGCAGGTACGCTCAAGGCAAAGTTAACTCACCACCATTACTGCTCCATCAAAGACATAAAAGACCAATGTGACAAACGAGGAAGAAGATCTGGCTAACCTGGGGACCATCCCAAGAATACTATTTGATAGAAAATCTACCTTTCTTCATGCCCTTCCTTTGTCTTTGATTGAAGTGGAGAACTGGTATCTTTAAAAAGAAAATAAAATATATAGCTTTAGTCGAAATGTTTCTTTCAGAGGAAAGAGTTTGCTGGGAACTAATAAAAATGATCTCAGTTTAGGTCAAATATTAGGGTACGAGCCCCCCATTAACAGAACATTTATCTCATCTATTCTAGTTTCCCCGGTACCTAATTTGGGGGTGTTTGATAAATGGTCATTATTGAAAGGGCACCAGAAATGGAAAAATCCAATGTCTTTTCGCCCTATTTTAGGAACTGCTACCAAATCACTGACATATTCCAAATAGGAATATAAATTGCCATTTCAATTTTAAACCTGTTCTCTGGGGCATAAGAAAATACCATAATGAGTATCTGTAGAAGATCCCAGCAGGGTTCCAGACTGCTACGATTTCAACCCATGGGTGCCAATGCCAATATTCACAAACTCACCAATACGGGAAATTTCCCCTCTCTTTTGAAAGATCGGTTTCAAAGTTGAATAAAGAGCAGGAATCACAGGACAAATGAACCTGTTTTCAGGCCTCAGAAATGTGAATTTTCAAGCAAAGTGAATTAGATTAGCTCAAACATGAATTTTCAAGCAGAGTAAGGTTAACTCAATAGTATCACTTTGCCATTCAGCATAAACATTCTACAGACAGGCAACATGGGGTGGCCTCGCCATGCACCCTTCCGGCCGTATGGGTTTCCTGGGCATTTTCCTGTCATCCCTCCAAGCCGTCCTCACCCTCCTCTCTTCTCTGCAGGGCTGGGAGTCTGCAGGCCCTTCTTCAGTCCCCCTCACCTGCTGGTTTCCTGTTTGATTCTACTTCCTACTAATAGGAAGCACTGGCAAAAGATCAGAAGGCAGGAAGACAAGAGAGGCCTTCCACTTCTGACTCCAACAAAGTAGTAGTTGCTGGACACTGGTAGGTGTGTTCATCTAGATTATTCCAGAATCTGGCAGCTCAAGCCGATTCCAGACCTACATGCTGAGGCACCTTTTTTTTTTTTTTTTTAATTTACTTATTTTTGAGAGCGCGCGCGCGAGAGAGAGAGTGAGGGGCAGAGAGAGGGGGTGAGAAAGAATCCCAAGCAGGCTCCACACTCTCAACACAAAGACCAACATGGGGCTCAAACTCACGACCATGAGATCATGACCTGAGCTGAAACCGAGAGTCAGATGCTCAACCAACTGAGCCAGATGCTGAAGCACCTCTTTGGTGTGTTTGTAAATGATTTCTATGGGGTCAGCAGCTCAGCTCCAGTTAAGGCACTAGCTTCTCATCTAAGTATCACCTCCTCTTTCTTTCTGTTCCTCCAGTGATCCCTAACTGGTTCAGTAGCCTCTCTTGAGTTTTAGTTTCCTTGTTTCTAAAATTAGGTTAATAATATCTGGGGAGGAGGGGTTAGAAATTAAGATTTTTGGAAATCCTATGCACTGAAAAAGTAATAATGACTCCATGTGTAATTTTTTAATAATTTTAAATAATAAGAAACAAGTGTAAAGAAATTCACAAAGTTCTGATTTCTAGCACAATGAACTTAACAATAGTTTTAATATTAAAAAAAATATTGGTGCCCCTGCATTTCTGGTATCCTAATTACATACCTGGCCCACCTATTGTGTACTAATACTTTAAAAAATTTTTTTTTAACGTTTATTCATTTTTGAGAGACAGAGTATGAGCAGGGAAGGGGCAGAGAGAGAAGGAGATGTAGAATTCAAAGCAGGTTCCAGGCTCTGAGCTGTTAGCACAGAGCCCCACACGGGACTCAAACCCACAAACTGCAAGATCATGACCTGAACCGAAGCCGGAGGCTTAACCAACTGAGCCATTCAGGCGCCCCAGTGTACTAACACTTATAACCCCCAGTGTATGGAGTCATTCTGAGGGTCAGTGATAAGGGACATAAAGCACATAGCATAGTCCCTGGTCTATAATAGGATTAATGCCTATGGCAGTAATTATTTGCCTTGTGGACCATTTTAACAGTGTCCATATTTTAATACATCCCATACTTTCCAATGTCATTGCTATTATAATATCTTAGATTATATTCCCCATTATATCTCCTCACAGCTAAAGGCGATGATCTTGGGAAGCCCCAAGTAGAGGCTGCAGAGGTAATAAAAACAAAAATATCTCCTGATTCATTTGAATTTGTTACAAGCCATAAACAAGAAAGTTGACACTCTTCCTAATAAAATATATCACACAACCTACTTAATTCTAAAGGGAAATAAACAAACATTAAACATCAGGTGGTTTGCCAGGCACCTTTATCTGGATTATCTCATTTAGTCTTGTTAAACCAACTAGTTAGAAAATGATTTACTTTATTAATTGGATGAACATAAACAAAGACAATGGATATTGCCTGTCTTAATTAACAAGGGAGTATGTATTCTATTAGGAAGAGACTCATTCAGGTAACCAAGATTTATTGCACTCTTGCTGAGTGCCAGGAATTGTATTAGCAACTAAGGAAACAGAGATTAAAATAAAAAGACACACCGGAACTGCCTCCCACTTTCAGCTGCCTGAGTGGTGACTGCCAGGGGCTCACAGGTGCCCTTTAAGAGGAGCAGCCTCATCCAGAAAAGCCTGAGAGGCTATGCGCCCCTCCGAGGGCAGCCCTGGCCAATGACTGATAGGAGGATACAAAGATCAGCCCCTTGCCTTCAGGTGGAAAAATTCCATGGTGCTGGTCACACCCCAGAGCTTCCCATGGGATCAGGGTGAGGTTAGACTTTGGTGCAGCCATACGATCTTTACTTATCCTCTTACTCCACCCTGTCCTGCCTCCCTCCCTTTATTACAGGTTCTTCCTGAGAAAGATCTTGGATAACCCCCTTGAATAGAATCACCATCCCTGGACTCTGCTTCTAGGGAATCTGGTCTCATCCTGAATTCAGGGAGCTTTTTGTCCAGTACGGAAACATACCTATAGACATACAAACAAAAAATAAATCATAACATAAAGGCATGAATACAAATGTACCAAAGTCTTCAGGTGCACAGACTAAAGAAGAAAGGGGAATCCTTGCCCATCCTCCTTCAGGTGGTGTTTGCGTGAAAGCAAGATAAAAATCCACCCTGGGGCACCTCAGCGGCTCAGTCAGTTAAGCGTCTGACTTCAGCTCAGGACATAATCTCCCAACTCATGACTTTGAACCCCACATCAGGCTCTCTGCTATCAGGACAGAGCCCGCTTCAGATCTTCTCTCTCTCTCTCTCTCTCTCTGTCCCTGCCCTGCTCACACTTTCTCTAGTTCAAAAATAAATAAACACTTAAAAAAATTAAGAATCCACCCAGAATTCAAGTACAGCAAGCCATATCCTCTAGAGTGGGATCAGCAAACTTTTTCTGAAAGAACCCAGGTAGTAGATAGTTGTAGGCCTTTGAGGCCAAGAGGAGAAATTGAGTCTACCATATATAGGTACTTATATAACCATGTAAAATGTGATCACGGGCAGCTGACTAGATTCGGCCTGCAGGCGTTATCTAGAACAGTGATTTTCAAACACTAATGTGCACAGCAACCACCAGAGGCTGTCGTGAAAACACAGATTCTGACTCAGTACGTCTGGGTGGTGTCTGCGAATCTGTATTTATAACAAGGTTCAAAGTGATGCTGCTGCTGCTGGTCCATAGACCACACTTTGAGTAGCAAGGATCTGGAGAGACAAGAATGGTAAGAGGAGAAATCCTAAGAGGAAAAAAAAAACACTTGGTCAACTCTGTAGCAGTTAGGAGCAGAGGAAGCAATGAAGAAGCTCCAGGCTGAGGTCACAGGGAGTGCACATAATTTAATTAACAGTCAATTCACTGCAAATCACTGCTGTAAGCGCCATGAGGAAAGAATCCGAGCTTTCACAACCATAAGCATACATTTTCTTTTTCTTTTTTTTCTCTATTTCCAATCTCTGCTTTATTTTATTTTAAATATGAAACTTATTGTCAAATTGGTTTCCATACAAGAGCCAGTGCTCATCCCAACAGGTGCCCTCCTCAATACCCATCACCCACCCTCCCCTCCCTCCCACCCCCCATCAACCCTCAGTTTGTTCTCAGTTTTCAAGAATGTCCTATGTTTTGGCTCCCTCCCTCTCTAACCTCTTTTTTTTTCTTCCCCTCCCCCATGGTCTTCTGTTAAGTTTCTCAGGATCCACATAAGAGTGAAAACATATGGTATCTGTCTTTCTCTGTTTGACTTATTTCACTTAGCATAACACTCTCCAATTCCGTCCACGTTGCTACAAAAGGCCATATTTCATTCTTTCTCATTGTCACGTAGTATTCCATTGTGTATATAAACCACAATTTCTTTATCCATTCATCAGTTAATGGACATTTAGGCTCTTTCCATAATTTGGCTGTTGTTGAAAGTGCTGCTATAAACATTGGGGTACAAGTGCCCCTATGCATCCGTACTCCTGTATCCCTTGGGTAAATTCCTAGCAGTGCTATTGCTGGGTCATAGGGTAGGTCTATTTTTAATTTTTTGAGGAACCTCCACACTGTTTTCCAGAGCGGCTGCACCAGTTTACGTTCCCACCAACAGTGCAAGAGGGTTCCCGTTTCTCCACATCCTCTCCAGTATCTATAGTCTCCTGACTTGTTCATTTTGGCCACTCTGACTGGTGTGAGGTGGTATCTGAGTGTGGTTTTGATTTGTATTTCCCTGATGAGGAGCGACATTGAGCATCTTTTCATGTGCTTGTTGGCCATCTGGATGTCTTCTTTAGAGAAGTGTCTATTCATGTTTTCTGCCCATTTCTTCACTGGATTATTTGTTTTTCGGTTGTGGAGTTTGGTGAGCTCTTTATAGATTTTGGATACTAGCCCTTTTCCAATATGTCATTTGCAAATATCTTTTCCCATTCTGTCAGTTGCCTTTTAGTTTTGTTGATTGTTTCCTTTGCAGTGCAGAAGCTTTTTATCTTCATGAGGTCCCAATAGTTCATTTTTGCTTTTAATTCCCTTGCTTCCCTTTAATTCCCTTGCTTCGACTGAGGTCAGAGAGGTTTTTCCCTGCTTTCTCCTCTAGGGTTTTGATGGTTTCCTGTCTCACATTCAGGTCCTTTATCCATTTTGAGTTTATTTTTGTGAATGGTGTAAGAAAGTGGTCTAGTTTCATTCTTCTGCATGTTGCTGTCCAGTGCTCCCAGCACCATTTATTAAAGAGACTGTCTTTCTTCCATTGGATGTTCTTTCCTGCTTTGTCAAAGATTAGTTGGCCATACTTTTGTGGGTCTAGTTCTGGAGTTTCTATTCTATTCCATTGGTCTATGTGTCTGTTTTTGTGCCAATACCATGCTGTCTTGATGATTACAGCTTTGTAGTAGAGGCTAAAGTCTGGGATTGTGATGCCTTCTGCTTTGGTCTTCTTCAAAATTACTTTTGCTATTAGGGGCCTTTTGTGGTTCCATATGAATTTCAGGATTGCTTGTTCTAGCTTCGAGCAGAATGCTGGTGCAATTTTGATTGGGATTGCATTGAATGTGTAGATAGCTTTGGGTAGTATTGACATTTTAACAATATTTACTCTTCCAATCCATGAGCGTGGAATGTTTTTCCATTTCTTTATATCTTCTTCAATTTCCTTCATAAGCTTTCTATAGTTTTCAGCATACAGATCTTTTACATCTTTGGTTAGGTTTATTTCTAGGTATTTCATGCTTCTTGGTGCAATTGTGAATGGGATCAGTTTCTTTATTTGTCTTTGTTGCTTCATTATTAGTGTATAAGAATGCAACTGACTTCTGTACATTGATTTTGTATCCTGCGACTTTGCTGAATTCATGTATCAGTGCTAGCAGACTTTTGGTGGAGTCTATCAGGTTTTCCATGTATAATATCATGTCATCTGCAAAAAGTTAAAGTCTGACTTCATCATTGCCAATTTTGATGCCTTTGATTTCCTTTTGTTGTCTAACTGCTGATGCTAGCACTTCCAACACTATGTTAAACAACAGCGGTGAGAGTGGACATCCCTGCCGTGTTCCTGATCTCAGGGGGAAAGCTCTCAGTTTTTCCCCATTGAGGATGATGTTAGCTGTGGGCTTTTCATAAATGGCTTTTACGATGTTTAACCTAAGCATACATTTTCAAAGAATCAACTGGGGAAAACCCAGGTGGCTCAGTTGGTTAGGCGTCTGACTTCAGCTCAGGTCATGATCTCACGCTTCATGAGTTCGAGCCCCCCATCAGGATCTGTGCTGACAGTGCAGAGCCTGGAGCCTGCTTTGGATTCTGTGTCTCCCTCTCTCTCTGCCCCTCCTGTGCTGGCTTTCTCTCTCTCCCCCGCCTCTCAAAATAAATAAACATTTTTTAAAAATGAAAATAAAGAGGTGTCTGGGTGGCTCAGTCAGTAGGTTGAGCATCCGACTTTGGCTCAGATCATGATCTCACGGTTGGGGGTTCCAGCCCCGCATAGGGCTCTGTGCTGACAGCTCAGAGCCTGGAGCCTGCTTTGGATTCTGTATCTTCCTCTCTCTCTGCCCTCCCCTACTCGCGCTCTGTGTCTCACTCTTTCTCAAAAATAAATAAACATAAAAAATTAAAATCAAAGAATCAGCTAGAAGGCAGTGCAGCAGAGAAAGAGAACCTTGCAGTCAGTTGGGGCAGGAAGAGTCAGCTGTGGGGCAGAAATGTAATGGATAGAGGGCTGGAATACACAATAGGTGCTTTGAGAGCAAGTTAAACCAACACACCGAGATTCAAGTTCTAGGTCAACCCTTTTCTAGCTTGTCACTAACCTAATATGCATCTTCTAATTACTCGGAGCTTCAGATTTCCAACCTGAACATGCAACCAACAGATCTACCTGAGAGTCATCACTGAGGGTTAAATGAGATAGTGTGTTTGGAGGCACCTGGCACAGACTCACTAAGTACAGGACAATTGCTCTTCCTCTTCCCTTGGTAAAGACTTTGGTGCGGTCACCTGCTTGGAAAGTATACAAAGACAAAACCAGCAGTTTGAAGAGAGTATCGCGTTTCATACATATTTTTGCTTATGAATACACACAGCTCTCTCGGGAAAGATCTCCCAAGGGTTGACAATGTTGATGGTGTCTGGTTTGGGGAGCTGAATGGGTGAGGGACACAGATGAGAGCTAAACTTCTGTATATCTTGACTCTGTTCCATGTAAGTATATTGCTTATCTTAAAATGGAATCTCTGTCTCTCTCCCCACCCCCCCCCCCATACACACACTGGATTGCTGAATGGATCCATGATACAGATTTGTGAATGAGGTCTATTGGCAACAGGTGTGGGTAAGGACAGGCTTCAGGGAGTGACTGAATTTCTGTGCAGGAACCCAGAAAACTGGATTGGACACTGACTTTGGGTTTTATTTCTAAATATTATTATACACAAGAAGATGCATTAAAATTGTTCTGGAAGGCCGTGGAAGTTACAGTTAGTTGCTTCTCTCAGCATGCATTCCAACCCCATTCTTTTTTACTCGTTTTTGTTTTTAAAAAATTGGTTTTCCAGGGGTACCTGCATGGCTCAGTTGGTTAAGTGTCTGACTTTTGATTTCAGCTCAGGTCATGATACCACAGTTCATGAGATCAAGCCCCACATCGGGCTCTGTGCTGACAGCACAGAGCCTGCTTGGGATTCTCTCCCTCCCTCTCTCTGAAAAATAGAGAAGTAAACATTTAAAAAAATTATTAAAAAAGTATGAAAAGAAATTAATCTTCCAGCCTTCTTATAGCTAGAATGACCACACAACAGAGTTCTAGCCATTGAGAAATCAGCAGAAATCTGGTAGTTCCGCGTCGTGCCTTTCATCTTTCTTGTGACCGTCATTCTGGCTCAATGGCTAGAGCCCCCACAATCATTTTTGTAACCACGGGAATGAGAGCCACAGGGGTGGGTAAGTGCAGCAGGAAGACAGAAGCTGCCTGGGCTCTGACAGTATCAGCAAGCGGCCACTTGAGCTCTCCCTTTATGTTTCTTCTGAAAGAAAATTTAATCCCCTACTTGCTGATGCTATTTTATTTTATTCCAGGTCATTTTGTTTTGTTTTGTTTTACTTTTGGTTACAGCCAAAATGAATTCTCAGTGATATAAAGAAGAGGTACGTTTAAAGAACTGATGTTCAGAAAAGAAGGGGGTCCATGACCAATGGATGATAAGGGCAGAATCTACTTCCAGATATCATCGGACTAGCTGCATGTGAAATACACACCTCCCTAGCGTACAGCCCTCTCTTCTTTCTGTGATACAGGAACTCAGCCCTCTAAACAAATACATTATCATCAGCTCTCTCGGTTCTGCTTAAGATCAGATGCCTTGCCCTATTTCTTCCAATTTTTTTTTAATTATTTCAAGCCAAGGATGTATTACAAAGACCTTGGAGATAGCCCTAGAAGAAAGAAAGACCTGAACCATTCAGCTTTGGGAAGACTGAAACGGAGAAGTTCAGGGACCTCCAGCAGCTGGAGACTGGAGACCTGCTTTGTACAGCATCGCCCTGCGTTGTGCAATTCCAACCACTTTCTATCTCCATGTGTCTCAATTCAGGTTTTCAAACTGCTAGGAGAGAGAATCTAATTGACTCAACCTGGGTCAGGTATCTCTATTCTTGGAACAAATGGCCATGCCCAGGGGACAGAGTATATCATGCAGGCATGGCATTGGGGAAATCATTAGATGCTGGGCAAATGTCCCAGTTTGTCTCCTACATTCCATCCCTTAGTTGCCTGTGGTGTGTGTGTGTGTGTGTGTGTGTGTGTGTGTGTGTGTGTGTGCGCGCACGCACGTGTGCATGTGTGTGAGCCCATACCCTTTTCCCCACACATCCATAGAAGGTTCCATACAGCTAGAAGTAATTATTCCATATATAATAACTAATACACTCTCTTCCCGCAGTTGGAAACAGACTAATTTATATCCAGCTACCAAGCAAGGGACAATGTCATGAGACCACATTTTTCTGAATCCAGGTTCTCCATTTGTATCATCGATTTGTAGTAATTCTGTCCTGGTATTCTGCCACTACATACCCTCTGAAGGGAAAGAAAGTTCAAGAAATCCAACTAAAGATTAATAGAGATACTTTGTGGACATGTTGTAAACAAAGAAATGCCAGTAGATTTTTGCCTTTGTTGCTCAAACTGATCATGACAGTCTAGCTGACGTTTCTGACTTCCTTACAGACTCCTGTCTCTTCCCTATAGCCAGAAACTCAGCTAACAAGGATTCCTGGCCCAGGGAAGTAACCCAATATTTTATTCCTGAGTTGTCTGGGCCCTTACTGAGCCAGCTTACAAGGCATTGCATCAGCTTCTAGCAACCTTTGCTGTCGACACTGGTTGATTCTTTTCTCTGGAAAGACTTGTCATCCATACAACTCAGGTCTGCTGGCCTGGATCTCTGCATCTTACATGTTCTGAATGCCTATAAAAGAGCATTTTTGAGGTCAGATATCTTCATCCTTGGTAAAGTGTGAGCATGGCCAGAGGCCTGGGGTAAGATGGACATTACCTCAGGAATGGCTGTGGATTGTCACCATCCCAAATTTTTCTAGGCAAATAGATCTTTTCTTTATCTTTTCTTTATTGGCTGTTTCCAATGTTGTATATGAAGAATTGAACACTTTTATGCAATGACATTTTATGTCAGTATTAATTTTATTCTCACACACTTTTTTAATGTTTATTTATTTTGAGAGAGAGAGACAGAGAGAGAGAGAGAGAGAGAGAGAGTGTGTGTGTGTGTGTGTGTGTGTGTGTGTGTGTGTGAGCAGGAGAAGGGCAGAGAGAGGGGGAGAGAGAATCTGAAGCAGGCTCCATGCTGTCAGAATAGACTAGGATGAAGGGCTCCCATGAACCATGAGATCATGACCTGAGCTGAAATCAAGAGTAGGATGCTTCGCCGACTGAGCCACCCAGGTGCCCCCCACACAAATTTTGTTAACACTGACAGAACTGAGGTGCCTGGGTGGTTCAGTTGTTTAAGTGGCCAACTCTTGGTTTTGGCTCAGGTCATGATCTCTTGGTTCTTGAGTTTGAACCCCACATCGGGCTCTGTGCTGACGGTGCGGAGCCTGCTTAGGATTCTCTCTCTCTCCTCTCTCTGCCTCTCCCCTGCTCATGCTCTCTCTCTCAAAATAAATAAACTTAAAAAAATTTTAAATACTGACAGAATAATCTAATTATTAGTCATGTGTCAAGTATTTCCATTTAATCCTTCTTTCTCAAATTCTTTCTAAACCACAAATTCCTACTCGTTTGATTAGGTTGTCTCACAGATAAATCAAACAGGTAGTAAAACAGCCTAACCAAATGGAATAATTGGTGTGTGTGTGTGATCAACCTGGTCACATGGGTGAAAGAGCAAGGGCTTGGGAATTAGGTTGATATGGGTTTTATTTCTACTACTTCCTGTCTGACCTTGGCAATTTATTAATTGCTCCCAGTCCCATTTCCTTCATCTATAAAATAATCATCATAATATGTAATTGATAAGCAGGTTGAAAAATGTAATCATGACTTATACAAAGTTTCTGGTACAGTTTCTGGGAAATAATAGACATCCAGCAAGTGATAACCGTTAATAATCAGAGTTTATTCTTCACACTGACCGAGACAAAATTTAGCAGAGAATACAACATGAAGAAGGGCCCAGAAATTCACAAGCAGGTGTTCCAGTTACTTTCTACAGAGCTGAGAATTTTCTGTCATCATCTTATCCGTTGTCTACAGCACAATCCTTCCCCGATTCCTCCTCAGACTTCCTCCGGGTGGAGCACCTTGGCTCATGCAGGACTGTGCCTCTTCTGATTATTTTTGTGAGATGTTTCTCATTTGAGTACCATTAGCAGAAGTGTGTCCTTATCAAAGTAAGCAGGCAGCCTGCAATCTCTGTTCAGCCTCAGCTAGAACTTCTGCTTGATCTGGTCCAGCTCCGACTACACGCTTGGCTTCCCTCACTCTTGTCTCCCCAAGAATGTAAACATTCTGTCATTTCTACTCCCTTATTTTGTCTTTCCCCACGAGGTCTCAGGGAACTATGTATTGTCCCTAAAATTTTCTCAACTCATTTGATATCTTCCCCTTCTCTAATACAATAGAACTTCTCATCGATACTGCCTGCTAAAAAGTCGTGTGTGTGTGTGTGTGTGTGCATGTGTCTATTGTGGCTGAGGAGTGTCCATAATAAAATATGTCCTTTACTGCTACACCCAAAATACTATTTTGCAACTATGAGGAACATCCACAGCTATGCCAAGAGCCCACAAATCTTCAGCAGTATTTTATTCAAGAGAATGGGGCAAAAATATTTTTTTAGTCAATAGGAACACAAAATATCTATTGAATCTGACTTCAAACTGTACTTTTCTACTGGCCAAATATAAACCATGCAATGGTAAGTCATGACATTATTTCTATGCTTTATGCAAAGTAGAGTGGGGGTCTTATTCGGTACACTGGTGAAAGGTGAAGCCTCCGGGTTTTAGACATTTCTCTCAATCACCCAGCTTCCCCTCCTGTGCCCCATGCAACCCACTTCCCCACATCTCGAGTGGTTTATTAGTTCTTTAGAGATTAGGTTAGATGTTATCACTTCCAGGAAGCCTTTTTTTTAAATTTTTTAAAAATTTTTATTTAAATCCAAGTTAGCTAACATATAGTGTAATAATGGTTTCAGGAGTAGAATTTAGTGATTCATCACTTACATATAACACCCAGTGCTCATGCCAACAAGGGCCCTCCTCAATGCCCATCGCCCATTTAGCCCATCCTCCATCCAACACCTTGCCAGCAACCCTCAGTTTGTTCTCTGTATTTAGGAGTCTCTTATGGTTTGCCTCCCTCTCTGTTTTTATCTTATTTTTCCTTCCATCCCCCTATGTTCATCTGTTTTGTTTCTTAAATTCCACATATGAGTGAAATCATGTGATATTTGTCTTTCTCTGACTTATTTCACTTAGCATAATATACTCTAGTTCTATCTACATTGTTGCAAATGGCTAGATTTAATTCTTTTTGATCACCAAGTAATATTCCATTATATAAATATATATACCACATCTTCTTTATCCACTTATCAGTCATTGGACATTTGGTCTCTTTCCATAATTTGACTATTGTTGATAGTGCTGCTATAAACATTGGGGTGCATGTGCCCCTTTGAAACAGCATTTTTGTATCCTTTGGATAAATACCTAGTAGTGCAATTGCTGGGTCGTAAGGTAGTTTTATTTTTAATCTTTTGAGGAACCTCCACAGTGTTTTCCAGAGTGGCTGCACCAGTTCCCACCAGCAGTGCAAAAGAGTTCCCCTTTCCCTGCATCCTCGCCAACATTGGTTATTTCCTGAGTTGGTAATTTTAGCCATCATGGCAGGTGTGAGGTCCCTTTCTTGGGTTTGTTTGTTTGTTCTGCTTAATCCCAAAGAAGATATCGGGCATCTCTCCCTGGCGCCTCCAGTAGAGGCTTACCCCTTTAGTACCAGTTATCACACTGCTTTGTAATTGTCTGTTTTTCAGTATCTCACTCACTGGGCCATGAGAAAATTGAAGGCCACGCCAGGTAGTTCAATGGAGGGAATCTGAAACAGGAACCAGCCTCAAAATTGTTAGAAGAGCTGAAAGGGCAAACAGGAGGAGGGGAGGCAAACCAGAAATTAGTACCAGCAGGAAGCCACACCCATCCCAGGGCTGGGAAGATGAAAGGAAAAGATACGCTGCCTGAGCCCAGGAGCCAGACTACCTGAAGGGAAGGGATTCTCCCAAAATAGGGAGAAAGGATAGAGAAATATCCTTGCTTCCTCCTTCTACTACCTTCCAATCTTCCACCAGTGGCTCCCCCCACCATGGCCAAGTCTAACTAGAAGATACTTGGCAAAAGGCCTGAGAAGGACAGGGACTGAATCTGAAAGCAAACCAGCAAAAACATGACTCGGGTAGTCACTTCAGCTACTCAGCATTTGTTCTCACCCTTGTACCAGGACGAACTTCCACCTGACAGCAAATCCAGGTCTTCATACAAAGCGAGACACTCTCACCTCTTTCTACAAAGGGAGCCACAAATCTCTGAGGACTCCAAACATAGTCCTCCCTGCCCCCATTGTATTGCCCCAACCCAATGTCTCCTGGGTGAAATCTGGATTCTCTTCTTTGCCTGCTGGTTCAGAAGCACAAAGACCCCAAAAATATCTGGGTGCAATTTTCAACGCCCAGTTCAATGGAACCATTATAGTGTCCTCTGATAGAAGCATCCCTCCTTTGGGAATTCAGACTTCTAAACCATAGTTGCTGATACAGGGGAAAAAATACTGTAAGTGGGCTATTTAAGGTAACAGTGAGAAGAAGTGTTTGCACTCCCCTCTATTCCCAGACCTGTGTATTCTGGCTAAGGCAGAAAGAACACCAGGCCTCTACTACGGCTCAGAACATATGCTTTATCCTGCAGGAAACAGGGTTATTTAGTAAAACACTGAAATCTATGCTGAGACTAAGTCAACCTCTCTCACTGTAAAATGATTTCTTGGTCAGTAGCATGACTAAATGGGATACCATGACGATGAATGCAGCATTTGACAGAAACACTGGGGGAAGGAAAGATAAATCAATTTCCAAGATGGATATCTCCTTGATATGGAAAGAGTTCAGTGTCAACAGCCTGGCATGATATTGCACAGCACTGACCCTACAGTTCCTGCGTGGGCACTCACTAGTGGCAGCAGCCAGGTCAGCCTTTGTGAGTGGAAGTCCATTCATCTGAGCCTACGAATGGCTTTTCTCACTGCTGCTGTAGCCATTTTGAAGTGGCTTTGAAGAAGAGGCCAACTGATACACATAGAGTAGGCCATCTTGTTTTCCTGATTACTGGGGACTTCCACCTCAGTGGGCACCCCATGGGGACCATATTCATGTGGCGAATATATTCACACTCTGTGCCCTTTTCATGAAGTCCATCCACATTACTCTTCTCCAGATTTCCTTGTCATCAATATTGCAGTCTGGTTCATTTCCAGTCCTTGACTAACCAGCCAAACACTAAGCTGCTACCATGAATTCGCATAGACACAAACTTATGGCCATACCTCCTTCCTTATGAAGTAAGTAACCAGATATTGCAGGAAGTTCTACTCACTCAGAGGATTCTCTTCATCACTTGTAAAAGGAGCTATAAGGCAGAAACAGTCCACTTCTGGCTATTGTCAGGGTATCATGCAGACCATCAATTCACCAGTTCCAAGTTCTCCTTCCTCCATCAACTAGTCTTAGGAAACTTTCCATTAGGCATAGGACTTGCTGGAAGTAGAGGTGGCAACGCCACAGAAGTAAATGCTCTGGGGATCTGAGTCACTTGCCCATACACCTTATCTGTGTCTACTTGAACTTCTAGAGCCTGATCTTATGTTTACTATTTCCATTGGTGATGTAGTGTTGTTACACACAGGCAAGCTCATGTCTCAATAGATCAGAGAGCACCCAGTTCATAATTCTCAGGTCAAGCCACGTGGTCTATCTGGGACTATATCTCAGAATAAGAACAGTTATCAACAGAAGAGAGAGAATGAGAAATACTCAGGCTTTCTGCTCCTCTCCCACTGATTTCCTCCCATTGGTTGCAACCTAACCAGGAGCCATTTGGCAAAGAAACCTGAAAAATGTTGCCTGCAGCAGAGCAGGGGAACATCAGAGCATGGGTGTGTAATCAAAATGGCAAATGACTGCATGCTGTTGTTTTCCAAATTGCAGGACAGTGTCTGGCACATCTTGGGCCCTCGGTAAAATGTTACTGAGCGAATGAGGATCCATTCATTTTCATCAGGTTCTACAATGGACCCAAATTGCAGCAGCAATAAATTGCAGTGGCACCTTCATTTCGGGAAACTTTGTCCTATTGTTGGCAGTTCTGAAACAATAAAGGAGTTTAGAGAGGAGTCCTACTTTTGGTTTTGGAGCTCTGTTGCCCACTAAAGTGGACAAGCTGGGAGTCTTGTTTGTGGGAGAGCTTCTTATCAAAGCCGTAGAAGGAGAGCAGAAATACCCACTGACCAGAACACCCATGTTTTAAATCCCTCTCGATTTATTCATTCTTTGCTCTGAAATCTGGCACATTCCAAGGGTATTATTTTAGACCTAAATATTTTAAGATTCCATTTTCCATTGAAGAGCTATTATTATTATTATTTCATGAAAAGGCTGCAAGTTGAGTTTTATAACTTTTCTCTTTTGAAAACATAGAATAATGTCACATGTCTAATGATGAAATAGGCAGTTTAGGAAAGAAGGTAATGAAGATAATAATCTTAATATGACTCTAATAATATTAATAGAGATTTTAGGAACATCCAAATAAAAATTATACCCAAGTAAGTAATTCCTTTTCAAACCAGGTGAGCCAGAATCCTGCCTCGGAGATACTGCCTTTATCAAAAATATTTTCAAAGCTAGCTTTAGAATAAATTATAAGTCACAAAGGAAAATGAATTTCTTGGCTGCAGCAGAAACTGCTGAATGTGTCCCCAAATCAATTCCACCCCTCTTCCATAAAAAGACAATTTTCAACTTGGCACATGACTTTCTTGTGGCTTGGTGTGGTCATATGACTAAGTTCTGGCCAATGGGATGTTAAGGGAAAGGTCATGTGGCAGCTTCCAGGCCCCCTTCTTTAAGTGACAGTTGGAATGTGCCCTGGACCCTCACCTCTTTGTTCATCCCTTCCTTCTTACTGCAGTCTGGAATGAAGGATGTACCAAAGACTAAAAAATTTAGGTCATATTTAGGGAGAGTAGAGTGGTGAGCTAGAAGAGTCTGGGTCTCTGAGGACGTAGGCGCAACGCTGTCATGCACATGAACCACTTGTCACCAGACTTTGTTTATACCTGAAAATGAATACATATCTATGTAGCGTCAATCCTCAGTCATGTTGCATAATGCATGTTACTTTCAGCCAAACTGGTTATTCCACAGAAATCAGGTAGACAGAACAGCATTCTGGAATTGGCAGGCCCACCCTGAAGCTCTGAAGCCAACTAAGGGAGTGGATTTGGAAGACTGACCTGCCAGGGTAGGGGCTGAAGGTGAGCTCATGCCTGAACAACTCAATGAACCCTCTTAAGAAGATGGTGAAACCAAAACTAAGAGAAAACAACAACTGAGGGTGGAAGAGAGGCTGGAAAATGGACAAGAACATATCTTCCCTTCAAGAAACAAACACCAATTAGAGAAGGTGCAGTAAATTTCATCGCTGAATAAAAGCAAGACCATGGCCTTTTCAGAGAAATTGCATGTTATGTCCTAAACAGCTGAGCGACAGCTCTTACCATCACCAGCCTAGCAACTGAGATAAAACAACTGAGCTGTAAAAATAATTACTTATTTTAGGAGTATTAAGTCTGGAAAATCAAGCCAAAGCCTTGCTAATAGACTGCCTTCTTTGGAGGAAGTTGAGAAATTTGAGAAGTATGTTCTGTCCTCTCCTCCAAATACTTTTCTGCTCTGGCTGTTCACTCCTGAGACAGTTGAGTCACTGGAGTGATAAGTACTATGCAAATATATTGAGGAAAGAACTTATAAATGATTCCATTTAAGATCCTGAATTGACTTTGTAACTTTACAGTATATGAGTCACACCAGCCACAGGGATCCCCACCCATCTCCTCTCTCCAACAGTGTCACAACCAAAGCTCTCAAACTTTACAGAAGCTCGCACTTTCTGTTTTCCACAGAACATCAGCATCCCTAAGGATGTCAATAAATGTCCAACGACCAATTATACCTGGGAATGGTCCATAATAGGAGAATATTTTATAGATTTTTTCAGGTGCCTTTTTAAATGTCAGAAATCTTGTTGCCACATGGCTCCCCACCCATAGCAGTCTTCTGTTTGGAGGAGGGGGTCAAGAATTACTTAGAAACAAACAGGGATCTTATTGAAAGTTGGCCTTTGTCAAGAGTTAAAGGAATTAACTCTTTAACTAAATTAAAAAACAAGTAAGCAAGAGAAAAACACTCTTTACTAATCACATCAAATGCAAGGTAGAAATGAGATCTGAACTCATTTGAGTTTTGAGATTGAACTCATGGAATTTTACTGTAAAATAAAGCTAAGGAACTCAGCACATAATAAAGAAAAGTTCAAGTTGTCTGGAGAGAAAGTGTGGATGGTCTGGGACAGGAAGGTGGAGAGTTTTGAAAAGAGAAGAGAAGGGTAAGCACATGAGCAAATAGATTGATCTGATCCACTGACTAGAACAAAATCCCAGACGATGCTGTCTTGATAACCAAGTAATTTGGGAGATTTTACTGGGACTTTTTCTTCACTTTCCCAGACACAGACTAGCAGACTATAAGGCTTCATTTGGAATATTGGCATTCAGCTGGTTGCTTGAGCAAGATGGCACCTCGAGAACAAGGGTATATTCCCCCAGGGTAGCATAGAGAGGCAGAAGTCTCTGTATGTCATAGAGAGTAAAAGAGGAGGTGCCAACAGGTGACAGAGTCTTCAGGTCACTTTTTGTAGGGACATCAAAAACAGAGACAAATGACCAGAACTTCAGTAGTGGGCACCAGTACACCATGCCCCAAAAGGTCAGATGAGGCCTGTCATTCTCCAGTGAACACCAGTCTATGTTGAACCAAACCTGACCCACCCATCCCTCTATAGCAGAGACCAGGGCAGATTTAGAATACATCACATGGATCCAAAGTCCCTTGTCCCCAGTTACCTCAAAGATATGCAAGGGAGGGATGGGATGGAATCTAAAAGACAGCATTTCCCCCAAAAGAGAGTGAGATATCCAAAATAGTCTCTCTGACTTGGGAGAGATGGAGATACTATTAATTAGCAAGATCTATGTTTGCTATATTGCCTTCACTCCACACCAGGAATCTCATATGGAAAGTTGCAAAAAGTATTACATATGTATACCCTCCATGAAAAAATTAATTAATTAAAGGGACATACTGGCCAATAATAAATGGTCATAATTTATTACCCTAAAATGGAGTATGCATGGAAAAGATTTCTGGGACTTGGAAATTCAGGTGGGTTGGGTAGTGAGGAGGGTTCTGCAAAGTTTATTCCTGCAGAGGTTCCAAAATCCAATTCTTCTTCTACTCTCTTCCCACTACCAGGAAATTGATTTTTTTTTTCTTGAGACTTATCTTTTAACCCACTTTCAGATGGACTCCCTTGCAACTTCTGATGGCCTTTTCTAAAAATGAATGGTTCTTTTCTTTTAACCATACTTAATAAAAATAGAAGAGTCATTCATGAGGTTTGGAAACTATGCTGAAAAGATTACTATTTCAAATATCCTTTTGTTTTTCTTCTATCAAAACTGAGCTCTTTCTCAAATAATTCGCTGGTGAAACTTAACAAATATTTAAGGTAGAAATTATACCAATTCTCTAAAATCACTTTCAGAAAATAGAAGCAGAGGGAATACTTCCCAACTTATTCTATGAGGCCAGTATTGCCCTAACACCAAAACCAGAAACAGACATTACAAAAAAAGAAAACTAGAGACTGATATTTCTCACAAACATAGATGCAAAGATTCTCAACAAAATATTAGCAAATTGAATGTATAAAAAGAACCATACACCACAACCAAGTGGGATTTATCCCACGTATGCAAGGTTGGTTTGACATCCAAAACTTAATTATGTAATCCATCACATCAACAAGCTAATAAAGAAAAATTACATCATTAGGGACACTGGGTGGCTCAGTTGGTTGAGCATCTGACTGCGGCTCAGGTCATGAGATCACGGTCCGTGGGTTCAAGCCCTGCGTCGGGCTCTGTGATGACAGCTCAGAGCCTAGAACCTGCTTCAGATTCTGTGTCTACCTCTCTCTGTCTGTCCCTCTCCCACTCATCCTCAGTCTCTCTCTGTATCTCAAAAATAAATGTTAAATTTTTAAAAAATTAGATAATTATATTAATAGATGCACAAAAATAACTTGACAAAACCCAACACCCATTCATGATAAAAACAGTCAGCAAATAAGAGTAAAGGGAAAATTTCTCAAAGTTTATAAAGATGGTAAAGAACATCTATAAAAACATAAAGCTGACATCATACTTAATGGTGAGAAACTAGAAGCTTTCCTGATGATATCAGGAACAAGGCAAGGATATGCCCTCTCACCACTCATTTTCAACAGCATAATGGAATTTCTAGCTAATGCAACAAGACAAGGAAAGGAACTAAAACTATACAGATTGGGAAGGAAGAAACAAAACTGTCATTGTACATAGATTACAAGATTGTTTATGTAGAAAATGCAAAAGAATCATCATCAACAACAAATAACTTCTGGAACTAATAAGCTATTATCATAAAGTTTCAGAATACAAAATCAGTCATTTTCTTAAGTACCAGCAATGAGCAAGTGTAATTTGAAATTAAAAGCACAATGCTGTTTATATTAGCACCCAAAATAAAATTAAATACTTAAGTATAAATCTAACAGAGTAGAAAACAAAATCTATCTATATGATACAACCCTCTAATGAAAGAAATCAAAGAGCTCAATAAACTATAAGGGGAAGCAAGACCCAGAATAGCCCAAACAATGTTGGAGGAGAAGAATAGAGTCGGAGGACTAATGCTACTTGACTTGAAAACTTACTATAAAGTTATAGTAATCAAGACAGTGTGATACTGGCAAAATAAGAGACAAATAGACCAATGGAACAGAATAGAAAGCCCAGAAATAGACTTCACACAAATATAGTTTGACAAAGGAGCAAAGGCAATACAATGGTGAAAAGGTAGCGTCCTCAACAAATGGTGCTGGAATAACTGACATCCAAATGCGAAATAAATAAATACATAAATAAAGTAGACACAGACCTTACATCCTTCACAAAAATTAACCCAAATGAATCAGAGATTTAAATATGTAATTCCAAACCATCAATCTCCTCGAAGATAAGATAGAACATGATCAGATGACTGTGGGTATAGTGCTAACATTTTAGATACAACACCAAAAGCATGATCCATGAAAGAAATAGTTAATAAGTTCATTAAAACTTCTGCTCTGGGAAAGACATTGTCAAGAGAATAAGACAAACCACATACCGGAAGAAAATATTTGCAAAAGGACTGATAACCCAAATTTACAAAGAACTCTTAAAACTCAACAATAAGAAAATGAACAACCCCCCAGATTGGCAAAAGACCTGATAAGACATCTCATCAAAGAAGATACACTGACGCCCAATACACATATGAAAAGATGCTCAATGACAAATGTCATTAGGGAATTGCAAATTAAAATGGGATACTACAATACACCTAACAGAATGACTAAAATCCCAAATGCTGTCAACACCAAGTGCTAAGGAGGATTTGAAACAACAGAACTCTCATTCATGGCTGGTGGGAATACAAAATAATACAGCTGCTTTGGAAAACATTTTGGCAATTTCTTAGGAAACGAAACATAGTCTTACGGTATAATCCAAAAATCACACTCCTTGTAATTTATCCCAAAGAGCTAAAAACTTATGTACACACACACACACGCACACACACACACACACACACACACACACAAAACAACCTGCACAAGAATATAGCATGTTTATTCATAATTGCCAAAGCCTGGAAACAACCAAGATGTCCTTCCAGAGCTGAGTGGATAAAGCATGGTACACCCAGATAATGGAATACTATTCAGTGCTAAAAAGAAACGAGCTATCAAGCCATGAAAAAACATGGAGGAAACTCAAATGCATGTTACTAAGTGAGAGAAACCAATAAGAAAAGGCTACATGCTGTATGATTACAATTACATGATATTCTGGAAAAGGCAAAGCCTTATAGAAACAGTAAGAAGATCACTAGTTGCCAAGGTTCGATTTACAGATGAGAGGTAAGACTGGGGAGCACAGAGGATTTTTAGCACAGTGAAACTACTCTATGTGATAGCATAATGATGGATATATGTCACTATGCATTTATTCACACCCATAGCAAATAGAACACCAAGAGAAAACCCTAATGTGAATTCTGGACTTTGGGGGGCATGATGAGTCAATGCAGCTTCATCAGTTGTAACAAATGTACCTCTGGCGGGGGAGGTTGGTGATAGGGGCAGGAGGTGTATGGGAACTCTGTGTATGTTCCTTTCAATTTTGCTATGAACCTAAAACTGCTCTAAAAATTAAAGTCTATTTTTATTTCCAAACTGAGCTGTTGACAGAAACACAATTGTCTATTTTTGTGTCCAGGAATTTGTCTTCAAAACCCATGTTGAGGGGCGCCTGGGTGGCTCAGTCCGTTAAGCAGCCGACTTTGGCTCAGGTCATGATCTCACGGTCCGTGAGTTCAAGCCCCGCGTCGGGATCTGTGCTGACAGCTCAGAGCCTGGAGCCTGTTTCAGATTCTGTGTCTCCCTCTTTCTGACCCTCCCCCATTCATGCTCTGTCTCTCTCTGTCTCAAAAATAAATAAATGTTAAAAAAAAATTTTTTTTAAAAACAAAACCCATGTTGAATAACCTGTATCTTTGTCCATGATCTCTTTGAAATGGAAAGGGCCAATATACTACTGGGCCCTGGCACAAAATATTTGCCACCAAATCCTTTTCCAAATCACTTACTTTGGCTTGTAGGGCTTTGGCTTAACTGTACTTAAGAAGTAGAATATGTAAGTGCTCTGTCTGCGATCCCAGCAGGGCCTTGGAGCCCTGGCCCAGACAGGGGTCTTGCTAAACTTTTGCTGCCCCTTTCTAGGGTTCTCTCCTTTCTGAGCCCCGGGCACTCTCACTGCTTCAGAGCAGAAATAATGGGGTTCCTAGAACTTTGTGCTGTGTCAGGTTCAATCTCTATTAAAGAAAATAGAAGGAAAGGGGATTTAAGTTACATCGAAGTGAAAACATTTAGAAGCCCTGGTGGGACAGAGGAAAGAGACTTCTCTCTCTAGTGGAGTGGGATGATCCAACTGGGGGCAGTCCTTTAGCTGGGGCTTCTCATGGTCACATTGTTTATTTGGCCCAGAATGGCTCCTTGCCTAAACCAGGAAGCCAGAGGATCCCTGTTAAAGTACACAAGGTTAAAAGAAAAGCATTAAAAGCTGGTCATTCTGGGGGTGCCTGGGTGGCTCAGTAAGTTGGGCATCTGACTTCAGCTCAAGTCATGATCTCGCGTCCTGAGTTCGAGCCCCACGTCAGGCTCTGTGCTGACAGCTCAGAGCCTGGAGCCTGCTTCAGATTCTCTATCTCCCTCTCTCTCTGCCCCTCCCCCACTCACTCTCTGTCTCTGTCTCTCAAAAATGAATAAACGTTAAAAAAAAATTGGAATATAGTAGTATCTCAACACCCTAAAAATACAGTAGAAAAAATGTCAAAGAAATGATGTATGTATGATGGAATTATGGGATGCTTTCCATATCTCCTTTACAGTGCTCAGTATTTTTCAACTTCCCTATGATGACTCTAAATTATTATGACCCACAACAAACAGAAATCATTTCAAAGAGAAATATTTATGGATTGTATACATGCATATATACACATTCACATACACATCACGTTATTACCACTATGGGTGGGTACAGGTATAACAAAAATAGAAAGTGGGTCACAACAACATATACTGGAGCACCTGGGTAGCTCAGTTGGTTAAACATCTGGCTTCAGCTCAGATCATGATCTCACAGTTCATGAGTTCGAGCCCCATGACGGGCTCTGTGCTGACAGCTCAGAGCCTGGAACCTACTTCAGATTCTGTGTCTCCCTCTCTCTCTGCTCCTCCTCCATTTTTGCTCTCTCTCTCTCTCAAAAATAAATAAACATTAAAAAGAAAGAACAACATATACCAAATGGCAGCAAGGATATAACAATGGCCTGCTTTGTGTCCTAAGACTAGGGAAAAAAAATTTAAACCTACGTTGCTATGTTTTCCAGATGTTTTATAATGAATCTATATTTTTATGTAGAAAAACACACCTGGACGTATTAAATAAAAATTCAATAGCACCATATTAGGAGACATACTTCTTAAATAATCTGAGCATGAAGAAACTGTTATTACCGTTGCGATGAGCATTTTTGAAAGATTAGTAGAAGCGAGATAATGTGACATTTAGCTGATCTTTCAGAAGAAGCTGGACAAATAACACTTTCTTTTCTAAGGAAAATAGTAACCAGCAATGAAACATGGCATTTCTAGTGTGATTCAGAAGCGAGGTGTCAAATTTTTCTGTGGAAGAAAACCAAGAAGGCACATATTCAAAAACAGAAGTGAAAAATATCTTGATTCATTTATTTAACACTGCTTCAGAATCTGTCTCAAAAAAGGCCTATTTTGAAAAAAATCCTGACTCATGTAAACTCTCCTTTACGGTAAACTGACCAAATAAAAGTATCTAATATACATTGAACACCTACCATGCTCACAGCATTTTACATACATTGTCTCTAATCCTTACAATAGTGGAAAGAAACTATTTCTAGCCCCACTTTACAGATAGGAAAACTGAGTCTCAAAGAGGTAAAGTATCTTCTCTGACATCATATATAGCTACTACATGGCAGAGGTGGGATGTGAACTGTCCTTCCCACTCTAAAATCTGTGCTCTTACAGTCCTCTGCCTCAACCCAGTGCTTGGGGTGGGGTGTCTTTGCCATGACATTACCATTATGGGTGGGTACAGGTGCAAGAAAAATAGTAAATGACAAAAAATAGTTATGACTACTCATCACTGTGGGCTTTTTCATGAAGTTTTTTACTCAAACATTATCACCCAGCAAGATGCTTTAGCTAATTTGCAACACATGACTTCACACACACACACACACACACACACACACACACACAAATATATATATACACACATATATATATACACATATGTATATATATGTGTATATATATATATGTATATATACATATATATATAATTTTCAAAAACAAACATCCAACCACAAGGATAGAGACTTGAACCAGACTTGACCGGAAGCCCTTTCCAGAAGGAGGTAACCCAAGCAGTAAGGACTCTTCCAGAAATATCTGGAACCAGAGGGTGGGTCATTTGTTAGAAACTATACTCATATGGGGGCAGAATTTCTTGTGTGCCTGTTTAAAATAATAGTCTTGTTATTTTAAACAGTGCTGCACAGGTAAGAAGGGTGACTTAGGTATTTGCTTTTTATTCCCTTTGCCTGCTTGCTCCAAGGATGGGTTTCCTCCCAAACTTTAAATGTAATTATAACTTATATGCCTGGATTTCATTTTTAAGGGTGAGACTACACATAAGTAGGTTTGTATGGATTAGTCACAATCATACCCTGAAAAAGTAAGCCCTAGAGGACAGCGTTGGACCTGGCTTATCTCTACAGCCCCGTTGTGCAAGGCACACTAATTAGTATAAACTAACTAATTGTGTATTCAAGAATTCAAGAATGAGAAGTTAAAAGAGAAGTAAGCTTTGGGTCCAGAGCAATCCTAAGAAGCTTCACCAATGGAAGAAGAAACCCTTCACTTCCCTCTGCTTAAAGTTCCTATTTCTAAATCAGAACAATGGAAAGATGAGCAAAAGGGAAGAGAAGGAGGGAAGGGGAGGAGGGGAATCACTCGGAGAGCCCTTCTGTCTGCCTCCACGATGCCCTGATTTGGATAGAACCCAGGGTTAGGCCAACTGTGGCCCATGGGCCAAATCCAACCTGTGGCCTGTTTTTATCCAGCCCATGAGCTAAGAATGCTTTTTTACCTTTTTAAAGGGTTGGAAAAATTCAAAAAGAATGATGGTATTTTGTGACATGTAAAAATTAAATGAAATTCACTTTTCGGTGTCCATAAATAACATTATATTGGAAGTCAGCCACAGTCTCTCATTTACGCATTTCTATGGCTGCTTTCACACTACAACAGCAGAGTTGAATAATTGCGACAGAGACCATATGGGCCACCGAGCCTCAAATATTAACTATCTGGCCTTTACAGGAAGATAGCTGCTGACCCCTGGCAGAGACAATCCGTTGGGAAGGATTGGTTGAGAAGACGGAGATATGAGTCTAGGATAAGTGGGGGCTGGGTGCATTAAGGGGCAATCTCCCCAACTATTTAAGCTAACAAACTTCACTATGAAAGCATGGGCTACGTGGCTTAGCAGCATCATTACCACCTGTCCAAACGTCCTCACACCTTGCCCCTTAAGCGGCCAACATTTCACGGTCATCCATAGAGAAGGAGGAAGTATTTTGATGGCTTGCCCCACATCTTCCCCTCCTCCTACTTCCTCACATTCTATATTCTGAGTGGTTGTCAGAGGAACGCTGAATTCTGCTGTCATTTTTCAGACCCCAGGAGCAGTTCTGACAGTCTTGGTGCCGTGAAGCCTTCCAAGTTCCTATCTCATCTCTGCAGCTGCCTGTTGCCCATTCAGTCAGGACACGCTTCCCTCAATAATGTATTTGTTCTTTAATCTCTCTCTCTTCTCGCTCCCAATCCCTCTCTATCTCTCCTTTCTCTCTCCTCTCTTCCCCTCCCCTTTCTCACTCTCTCTCTCTCACACACACACACACTCCCACTGGATAGAGGGAGAAAAACCTTTCAACTTCTTGCCAAGTCTAATAGAAAAAGCCCTTCATAAACAGAGCCACCTTTGTCATTTGTAAAAGTGTAGCTGTCCCTCCTTCTGGAAAGTGTGTGTGTGTGTGTGTGTGTGTGTGTGTGTGTGTGTGTGTGTATGTGTATGTGTGTGTGTGAAGTAGGAAGGGAATGAAGGACAAGGTTCTAGGGAGAGAAAACCACAGAGTAACCAAACCGAAGACATAATGTCAACACTCTACAGTTAAGATATGGGGTTCCCAAGTCAATCACCTTCAGCTGGGAAAACTATAGTGTGAGGAGAGTGGGTGGTCCTCTCTGACAACTTATTCTTCATCTAAGACAATTCTGTGATCAAAAATATCTTTTTTTAAAAAAGTGCCTAGAACAAAAAAAGTATAAAGAGAGAATATAGCAAAATGTTACCAATGGTTGGTTTTAGGTGGGAGGGAGAGGGGGCAGGTTATGGGTAATCTGTTCCTTTTATTTCAGCTATTCTGCATCATCATTTTCTCTTTTTGATGTTAAGCTGAAGAGGAAAGACGTCAATGGAAAAGACATCAATAAAGTCACTGACAGAGAAAATCACAATGATGTCTGATGTAGCCAAAGAAGATGCATGGGCTATCTTTCAGTTATATTCCAGTTATTGGAGGGTTAATCAGAAAACATCACTTGTGAAAACTAGTTTAAAAATGTGTTTTATAAATATTCCTCCTTTTGGCCTAGGAACAATGAACTGAATACAGCTGAATCTTCCCCATTGTCCTAAGACTGATTCAGGGTCATTTTCTGAGCATTGTTTCTTTTTAAACAGGAAACAGGACTGAATTCATACTGACTCCAAAAAACATAGACCAATGGGTTTGTTTATTACAATATCATGCCCCCCTCATTCTCTCAGTCTCTCTCTCTCTTACCTCATCAAAACAGAATGCATAAATAGAATTCTAAGTAATCGAAACATTGAATGGTTAAGATCTTACTCTAACAGAAAAATACAGACCAGCTAAGAGGGATGACTGAATAAATACAGACATCTTCACTCCTTCATTACATCACATTAAAGTAAAAATGAGAGGATATTTAAAAAAAATAAACCATAAGGATAAGAAGGAGAGAAAATACAATACCCACAGCATTTAGGAAACTGGAAAGCAGAAGGTATAAGTAAGTGTTACTTGGCATAGACCCAGGAATCTAGAACGCTAAGCCAATAATGGAAAAGCAACCAGAATCCCCCAAATGCTCGAGAATCGGTAGCATAATTTACCTCTGGATGCAAAGGTTGAAGGACAAAGACAGGGCTGAAATCTGTTTAAGTATCAGGTAGAACCCAGATCTTCTACCTACTCCCTAAGGTGAAAGCATTCTGGAAGTTTCTTGTCTCAGGGTAAAATGCAGTGTCTCTGGGCAGGAGCTTTCCATACATTGAGTGCTGAAAACGCTAGAAATAAGTGATCATTTACATAGTGAATATAAGATCTTCCACTTTTCCTCTCATTTGGTTGTAAAAAGGCTAGCAGACACACAGGCAGGAGACAAGAAGATTCTTCTCTGGAGAGATTCTTACCTGCCCAAGTGAACAAAGTCTAAAGATGCTGGTATTGGGTGGGGAGGTAGGCAGGTGCCAGAAAACTGACAGTCAGATCACTTCCAAGGAAGCCCACAAATACAGCTTCTAATGGCTTTTAAGGGCTCCATTTATTAATAGAAACAGGCAGCTAAGGGTCACTAGACATCTGAGGAAAACTCCTAACATGAAAGGCAGAGCAAACAGACAAATAAAAGCAACTGTGTGAAGAGGTAAAACCTTCAAACACCCATCCTGGGGTGCCTGGGTGGCTCAGTTGGTTAAGTGTCGAACTTTGGCTCAAGTTATGATCTTGCAGTTCATGAGTTTGAGCCCCACGTAGGTCTCTGTGCTGACAGCTCAGAGCCTGGAGCCTGCTTCGGATTCTGTGTCTCCTTCTCTCTCCACCCCTTTCCCACTCACACTCTGTCTCTCTCTCTTTCAAAATTAAATAAAACATCTTGGAAAAAATTTTAATGAAAAAAAAAACCCATCCTGAGTGTGCTCAAACAGATAAAAACAGACTATTATTTTCATGAAAAAGAACTCAGTCCAGAAAAAAGACAGTTCTTTAAAATTAAAAATATGAGAACAGAACCTTTTAAAATTCTCATTAGAAGAGTAAGAAGACAAAGTTGAGGGTAATGAGTTTTGCTCTATGTCCCCCAGAAATAAAGCAAAAAGAAAAAGAGTTGGAGAAATTTTTAGAAAGCAAGAAGATTAGAAGAGGCTTAATACCAAAATAATCAGAATTCCAGAGAGAGAGAAAGAGAGAAACAGAGAGAAAAAGAATAGACATGGAGGAAGAGGAGAGGAGGAGAGAAGAAGAAGAAGAAGAAGAAGAAGAAGAAGAAGAAGAAGAAGAAGAGGAGGAGGAGGAGGAGGAGGAGGAGGAAGAAGAGGAGGAGGAGGGGGAGGAGGGAGATGAGGAAAGTTCCCATAGTTGAAAGGCAAAACTTCCCAAATTGAAGCAGATGAAAATAAACACACACCAAGGCACACCATCTCAAAAATTTGGAAGATAGAACAAAGAGAATATTCTAACAGTTCCCAAAAAGAAAAAAAAATTAATTTACAAAGGATCAAGAATCAGTGTGATTTCAGCCTTCCCAAAAGCAACACTAGAAAAGAATGGAAGAAACTAGAAAATAATGGAATAATATGTTCCGAATAATCTGAAGGGAAAAAATATTTTCAACAAAGAATGCTATACCCTATCAACCACAATATGTACCTTATCAGAAAGTTATTAAAAGATGTGTGGCAGGGGTGCCTGGGTGGCTCAGTGGGTTGAGCATCCGATTTCGGCTCAGGTCACGATCTCAGGGTCCGTGAGTTCGAGCCCCACATCGGGCTCTGGGCTGATGGCTCAGAGCCTGGAGCCTGCTTCCAGTTCTGCGTCTCCCTCTCTCTCTGCCCCTCCCCTGTTCATGCTCTGTCTCTCTCTGTCTCAAAAATAAATTAAAAAACGTTAAAAAATTAAAAAAAAAAAAGATGTGTGGCATCAAAATGAAAGAGTATTAAAAAAAACTAAGAAAGGTACAGAATCTAAGAAATAGGGGTTCAACCCAGTAAAAAAGAAAAGGTAAAGCGGGGCACCTGGGTGGCTCAGTCAGTTGAGCGTCAGACTTCGGCTCAGGTCATGATCTGACAGTTCGTGGATTTGAACCCCGCATGGGGCTCTGTGCTGACAGCTCAGAGCCTGGAGCCTGCTTCAGATTCTGTGTGTGTGTGTGTGTGTGTGTCTCTCTCTCTCTGCCCCTTCCCCGCTCGTGCTCTGTCTCTCTCTGTCTCTCAAAAATAAATAAACATTAAAAATATTTTCTAAAAAAAGGGTAAAGCAATTTTCATGTTGATGGTAAAGTGAGACTCCAGGTTGATAACAGCACAGGCCGGCCAGAGAGCAACCACTCCATGTTAGAGCAAGAAACAAGCTCTAGTAGAGAAGACCCGAAGCAGATAAAATCACAGAGTGTTTGGTGCGCTTTAAGGTAACTAGAGGAGAAATAACCAACAGGGAGAGCTTAAGGATGACTTAGCTACATAGAAAACCGAAACAACTCAGAAAGCAATCATTAACTTCGGAGAAAGCAAGTATTATGCCAGAAAGGAAAATGCATCATAGTGTATATATGCTGTGAATAGCCTTTATTTCAAGTCATAAAAATGTAAATGCTGAATATCAATATCACCAAGATGATACAACTATTAGGGAGGATGGGGTGAAGGGGAGGAAAAGAAATGTGCCCATAGAAAGAAAAGTGAAAAGAGAAATTACAGCAGGCTCAAATCCCGCAGAATGGAAAAGTAACAGGATACACATATTATTTAGAGATATGAAAGCTACCAAAACAAGTAACTATAAGAATTGAAAGTGACTGTCTCTGAAGAGCACAGAACAGCAGAGGCAGGAGGATGCGAGGATTCAGAATAAGCCTTATAGAACCACTTGACCCTTTAAACAACATCCATGTGAAAAGTTCTAAGTTCAAGTCAATATTTTAAAATCTCCAGATTTAGGATACATCCAACCCAGAAATAGCAAACTTCTACCTAAAGAAAAAGGAAGTAGTTTTTGTTGGAACCAAAAAGGATGAGAAGGCGTCAGGGGACAGTGAGAGAGATCAACATCACAAATCAGAAGGAGACATCAAAGCATAATTTTCATCCTTCTAACACTGCCCAGGGCTCTCTTCTTCGGAAGAGCATATGAGGACTCTGTGTCACCTGCTCTTCCCTAGCCCCCACCATTAGCCACCAGACTAGCCTTTGCCAATCATTTGCATTACAAGTCATTTCAACACGTGTTGACACTAGATAGTTGATTAAGGATAGGGAGCAAGAAGCACAGTCTTGGCAATGGAAGGGAAAGGAAGAGACAGCTATTTACATGTCGCACAATTCATACCCGTGAGGAAATCCACAAAGACCAAGTGGCTGACTAGTGGTTGACAGGTGCGGATGTAATAACTGGGACTGAGCGACTGCTAGGGATAAAGAGATTGCCACCAGCCAACCCCTCTCTCCCTCATCACATCAGCAGAGGGATGGATTTGGAAGGGATGCAATACCCTTCTCACATGCCCTTGTCTGGCAGAGAAGTATGTCCAGTAGAGGTCTATTGGAGAATGTCCCCAGAGTTCCCTCAGAGGCTCCAGAAATGCCTTCTCTCAAAAAGAACTCCATACACTGTTTCTTTCTCACCTGAAGCAATCCTGTTACAAGAAGACAATCTTAATTCTTCTCAGGGCACCTGGGTGGCTCAGTAAATTAGGCGACCAACTCTTGGTTTTGGTTCAAGTCATGATCTCATAGTTTGTAAGTTTGAGCCCCTGCACTGACAGCAGAGAGTCTACTTGGGATTCTCTGTCTCCCTCTCTCTCTGCCCCTCTCCCACTCGTGCTCAAGCTCTCTCTCTCTCTCTCTCTTTCTTTCTCTCTCTCTCTTTCTCTCAAAAGTAAATAAACATTTTTTAAACAATCAGTTCTTCTCAGGGCACCTGGGTGGCTCAGTCGGTTAAAGCATCTGACTTCAGCTCAGGTCATGATCTGGCAGTTCGTGGATTTGAGCCCCGCATCAGGCTCTGTGCTGACAGCTCGGAGCCTGGAGCCTGCTTCAGATTCTGTCTCTGTCTCTCTCTGTCCCTGTGCTCTCGCTCTCTGTCTCTCTCTGTCTCTCACTCTCTCAATAATAAAAAAAAAACATTAGGGGCGCCTGGGTGTCTCAGTCTGTTAAGCATCCGACTTTGGCTCAGGTCATGATCTCACGGTCTGTGAGTTCAAGCCCCGCGTCAGGTTCTGTGCTGACAGATCTGAGCCTGGAGCCTGCTTCAGATTCTATGTCTCCTTCTCTCTCTGCCCCTCCCCTGTTCATGCTCTGTCTCTCTCTGTCTCAAAAATAAATAAACATTAAAAAATTTTTTTAAATAATAAATAAACGTTTAAAAAGTGTATAAAAAAAGAAACAAAAATCAATCCTCACCAAAATTTAAAGTTTTGACACTGATATCTCTAACAAGATGTAGTGGCCTTCCCTGTGGCAGAGTGGTATAAACCAACAGACTAGGTTTTGTATTCATACTTTTTTCCAGAAAAAGAGATGTATTTATTTTCATTGTTCTGGGCTTGCCTGATAATATTTTTTAACTGAGATATAACTGACATAAAACATTGTGGAAGTTTAAGGTGTACCACTTGTTGATTTGAGTATTTATATATTGAAAGATGATTACCACTGTAGTAGTAATTAACCATTCTACTGCATCATATAATTATCATTTATTTTTTGCGGTGAGAGCACATAAGATCTAGTGTCTTAGCAACTTTGAAGTATAGAATATTGTTGACTAGAATCACTATGCTGTGCGTTAGATCTCCAGAAAGTATTCAACTTCGAGTTGTAAGTTTGTGCCCTTTGACCAACATCTCTCTGACTCCCCCACCCCAATGCCAGGGTTGGGGTGCACCAGGAGAATTCTTCAATACCCTCTGAGTCGAATTCCTCTCTTTCCCACATTCCCATGTTCCGTTGCTGCCTGTGAATTCTCATCACATACTCCTTTGACAGAGGCATTTATATCACTGATTAGCTATAGTCAAGTGGCTCTTCCTGGGGTTACAGGAGGCAATCCATTGCTTTCCATTAAATGTCAATTTGATTACTTTAATATGAGACCAATGCTATAGTTTTTGTCTCTGGATTCCTGTGGGGAGTTCTCATGAATTCCTTAAAAGACTTGACCCCTCTACCTCTGACTTGTGTGACTCTTGGATAAGTACTTAACTCCTTTCTCATCTGTGAAAGGGAAATAGAGTTCCAAGGCTCTCATGAGTCTGAAGTGAAATCATGACCTGAAAATTCCTAGCCTAGAGTCCACACACAAGGAGTGCTGGAGAGAATAATCTAGTTTCTTTCCCTCTGAGGCCACACTATACGGAGGACCCTAAGACAACCACAGCCCTGGTGAGCAAGATTAACACAAGGTTCAGACCAAAGCATTAAGGCCTTTGCTTAAATCGCTACTCTGCCTTCAGGTCACTCCCTTACCACCTGACTCCACCAGCTCCCACCCCTGGAGAGCAAGTACCAGTTCTGCCCTGCCCTTCAGAAGAAAGGCCAGGAGCAAAGGGGCCCATCCTAAAATACAGACAATAAAAAACATTCCAACATAGAATGCAGGCACAGAGTTCATGGTCAGCCACAAACAGAGTTATTCAAAAGATAATCAGAGAAATTCCAAGGCTCCGCTCCTCTACTTTATCTTCGGTCCTAGTTCAGAGCCCCGGGTCTCCTTTCAGCTGACTCACAAAGCCAAAAGACGCCCTTCGGGCCAGTTGTCTTTTCTAGGGGCAACAGCTTGAGCGATGCATAGTGCAGAGGGTTTCAGGTGGCCTGGGGGTCCCGCCAGGGCCGTTAGAGACGGTACTGTGCTCTCAGCCACTCACAGCCAAAGATGTGGAGCAGTGGAGCCCAGGCTCAGAAATGGGAAGAAAATTGCTGCCTTTAATTCTTATGTCCCTGGCAGAGGGGAAACTATGAAAGCCGATTTCTGAGCAGTGAACCAGAAATTAGTTCATCTCTCCTGTTACCTAGTTGTGTTTCCCCAGGCAAAGCTTGATATCTCTGAGTTTCTTCTGTGAGGAAAAGAGGTGGGATTAGTTCTGTGAGACTCCTTTCCACATTAGGGTCCTTTCCTGCAAACATCTGTACCTCATAAATATTCTCCTACACAGGAGACAGCGAAGGGAAACAGATGAGCTGTTGTTACAGGATAATGGAAACTCTATCTTCCCCAAGCTTTGCATTGGAGCCAAAGCTTAAGTACCAAACAGCAGTTGTCAAGAACCCTCTGGTTTAAAGTCAGGTACTAGACCTACTAGGCAAAACTTGCAAAGGGTAAAGTCAAGAGGCAGTTTTACAAGCATAGACTATTATTCACTCCCAAGCTTTATTTAAAAAGACTAAAATGTCCCTGGGGGGCTAGACGGAGGACTTCTCTAAAAGGGGTATATGCTGTATGTGCCTTCTCCTCACACCGCTCCCATAGGCTGGGAAACGCTCTCCCCTCATTTTAAGGCAAGTGAGCTTGTGAAAAGGAACCTCACACACCCACTCAGAGACCGACAAGTGCTCCTGAAGTTGGAAGAACTCAGGGATTGCCATTCACATCTGAATCAAGTCCAAGGGCAAGAAGGTTGGACTGGAGGAAGGGGACAGAAAGAAGAAATAACTGAATTGGGAGGGGCCCATACTTCAAGTTAGGCTGGACAAAGGTGTGCGTGTGTTTTCCCAAGGCCAAATATGGACTCCACAATAGAGAACCAGCCAGAGAGATTAAAAGAGACTGCCCCCAAAACCTTCCTCCCGGGGGTGAGGCAATCTCTGTGGGAAGAGGCCACCAGAGGTAGATCGCAGGGGCGTTCGAAGTGGCCATCCAGACGATATTGCCTAAGTTAGCAAACCGCAGCCAGAGATTCCTACTAGAGAAATCTCTGTGGAACCCACAAACAGGTCCCCTGAGAAGAGGATGACAAGTGCAACTGACCTATTCAGAACGACCCTCTTGTTTCCTGTCTCTTCTCCTCTTAGTCAACCCTAGAAAAGCCTGAAGCCATTACTAAGAGGCTATATGAGGTGGACAGACAGACACCAAACGCACTGCCTTCCTTCCCTTTCCCCACTGCAGATTTCTCAGGCTGAGGCTGTCACAAAGAGGGGGAGGGATGAAGAGGTTTGGGGCCTTTATTTTTTTATGAAAGTGTTCAGACACACGGCAAAGGTTGAAAAAATGTTAGAGAACATCTGTACGCCCACCACCTAGATCCTTGCTGTATCACATATCTATCCATCTTTCTAGCCGTTCATTACTCCATATTGGCTTTTATGCATTTCAAAGTCAGTTGCAGACACAAATATACATTGCCTAAACAGCTCAGCATGCATTAACTGGAGTTCAGTACAGTTTTTGATAAAAAGTTTACATATGATGAAATTACAAATCTTAAGTATGTATTCGCTGAGTTTTGACAAAGTATAATATGTATAACCTAAAATTCTTATCAAATACAGAACGTTACCATAACCCCTAAAGTCCCTTTATGTCCTTCCTCAGGCAATTGCCACCCATATACTCTTAGATTTTTTTCAAGCCAAGGATAGATTGGGTTTGCCAAATTTTAGAAGTCCATGTAAATTAAATCATTTAGTTAAAAAATTATAGAGTAATGACTTCATTTCAGCCAAATGTTTTTGATATTCAACCCTATTGCTGTACATGTCAAGAGTTCTTTTGCTTGTATTGCTGGGTACTATTCCACAAATGAATTAATATATTTGCTTATGCATTCTCATGTTTATAGACACCAGAACTGTGTCCAGTCTTTGGCTGTATAAATAAAGCTATTATGTTCTCCTACCAGGTTTGTTTTTAAAAATTTTTTTAACATTTATTTATTTTTGAAAGGGACAGAGCATAAGCAGGAGATGAACAGAGAGAGAGAGAGACACAGAATCTGAAGCAGTCTCCAGGCTCTGAGCTGTCAGTACAGAGCCTAATGTGGGGCTTGCACCCACGAGCCGTGAGATCATGACCTGGGCTGAAGTCGGACGCCCAACCGACTGAGCCACCCAGGCACCCCTACCAAGTTTGTTTTTTTAAATATACATTTTCCTTAACCTTGAGTAAATACTTACCAGTGAAGTTACTGGATGTATAGAGTAAGTGTGTGTTTACTTTTATAAGGAAACTCCAGAAATTTTCCAAAGTCATTGTACTTTGTATTCCTACCAGCAATATGGGAGAGTTTTGGTCACTCCACATTCTTACCAACACTACTGCTTAATCTTCCGAAACACCCATTTTGGTGGGTGTGGAGTGGTACCTTGTTGTGGTTTAATTTGTATTTCCTTGATGAGTAATCATGCCGGGTACTCTTTCCCATCTGTGTATCATCCTTGTGAAGTGTATCCTGAAATCTTTCCTTCTCCTGGAGGGTCGTTTTTGTTGTTGCTGTTCTTTTATCATTTTATGGTCAGGTTGTAAAAAAAATCTTTATATACCTTCAAATCTTGTCTTTGGTCAGAAAATGCATTTAGTTTTTATTTTTTTTTAATTTTTTTTTTAACATTTATTTATTTTTGAGACAGAGACAGAGCATGAACGGGGGAGGGTCAGAGAGAGAGGGAGACACAGAATCTGAAACAGGCTCCAGGCTCTGAGCGGTCAGCACAGAGCCCGACGCGGGGCTTGAACTCATGGACCGCGAGATGGTGACCTGAGCCGAAGTTGGACGCCCAACCGACTGAGCCACCCAGGCGCCCCAGAAAATGCATTTATAAATCTCCCAGTCTGTGGCTTGCATATTCATTGACTTAATGTATCTTTAGAGTGGCAGAAGCTTTTACCAATTTTTCTGCTAGATCCTGTGTCACTTGTTATAAGCTGTATTTTCCAAAAAAAAAAAAATGTGTTCATTTCATCCACACTGTTGAATTTGTCCCCTTAAAGTTGTTCATAATAGTCTCTTTTTTTTTCTCCTGGTTTTATATATTTACTCAGAAAGTGATTCAACTATGGAATGATGTATTTTTAGCACTCTGAAATCCAATGTCTTGAAATCCTCTTTCCCTGCAGTACTGTTTATTACAATTTTATAATCCTGAACAAATTCTCTTATCTGAAGTTTTTCATGCATTCAGGTATTTTGCATGATGTCTGATGTGATCAGTAATGAAGGTTGCAATGAAGTAGTAGCTGTAATCTACTCTACATAACCCTCTTGTAATCTAAAAACAGGGGAAATTCTTTTCTGTACTGGCAGCTATAAAGTTGCCAAGTAGTAACTGTCCACCTGAAAGGAACTGGTCATCTTTTCCTTGATCAATTAGTATGTCCAGCTGAGAACCCAGATAGGATTTCACAAGATGGGTAGCATCATAAACCTTCCATTTACTTTGATCTGTTCCTAAATATCCACTAAAGGGTTTTTTTTTTTTTTTTTTTTTTTTTGCCCCAAGGACAGAGCACTGGGTTACAAATTGGAGCAAATGCTGATACAGATTTGTATTTTCCAGGATTCTTCAAAGCACAAATCAAAGCTCTGTGGCCTCCCATGGAGTGGCCAAAAATAGGCATCCTTTGGAGGTCCACCGGAAAATGGGCATTTATGAGTTGGAGAAGCTCTTCAGTTACATAAGAGTACATTCTGTAGTTAGTTTTCCAAGGATCTTTATGGCATCCACATAAAACCCTGCACCTGTGCCAAAGTCCCAGTTCTCATCTCCTCCTTTAATATTGCAGCCATGAGGGCTGGTATCTGGAGTGATTACAAGGCTATATTCTGAGGCAGCTTGATGAGAACCAGAGTTTGATATAACATTTTGTTCTGTGCCAGTGAAACCAGACAGCCAATACAGTGCAAGGCATTTTCCAGTTTCTGCCTTTGGTGGTAAGTAGATAGCAAATTTCATTTTGCAGTTCAGTTCAACACTGTCATGTTCAAAAACTTTCTGCAATCCTCCAAAGCACTTGTTGCTGGAAATCGGTTTATGAGCAGCAGCCAGAGTGGAAAGGCAGGGCCTCAACTTCTAAAGTTGTTCTTGATATTTTCTTATCTTCCTCATGTCTATAGGATCTGTAGTGATAATCCCTCTTTTGCTACTGATATTGAGAACTAGTGTTTTCTTCTCTTTTTTTCGTGATCAGAGTAGCTAGTGGTTTATTAATTACAATCTTCTCAAAGAGCCAGCTTTTGTTTTGTTAGTTTTCTCTCTTTTCTGTTTTCATTTATCCAATCTCTGCACTTTTATCTTCATAATTTCCTTTATATTATTTCCTTTAGGTTTTCATTGCCTTTTTTTGTTACCCCTATATTCTTCAGGCCATTGAGTTGAGATCCTTCCCTTTTCCTAATATTAGCATATAGAGCTATAACTTTCCCTCTAAGCACTCCTACAGCTGTATTCTACAAATACTGATATGTTTTATTTTTATTGCTATTCATATTACAATGTTTTCTATTTTCTCCTGTGATTTTTCTCTTTGCTCCATGGATTATGTCTAATCTCCAAATAGTCGAAACTTTCCTACATACCTTATTGCTGATTTCTATTTTAATTTTATTGTGGTCAGGGAACATACTGTGTGTGGTTTCAATTTGATTTAAACTATTGAATTTTTTTTTAATGACCCAGACTGTGATTTACCATATGCTGGTGAATATAATATACACTTGAAAAATATGTGTATTCTGTGGTTGTTGGGTATAGTCTTCTATAAATTAGCTTGGCTAAATTTTGTCTAGTTGATCTATCAATTGCTTGAGAGATGGGTATTCAAATTACCAATAAAAATTGTGGATTATCTATTACTACTTATTTTGCTTCATGTAGATTAAAGCTCTGTTATTAGGTACTTATATATTTTTTTAATGTTTGTGCTTCCTGGTGAATTGATTCTTTTATTATCAGGAAAGATCCTTCTTTTTCTTTTTGACTTATAACACATATTATCCAATATTAATATAGCTACTCCAGCTACTTCTATCATTTTGTTTACATAGTATATTTTTAAAGTATATTTATTTAAATCTATCTATAGTTTTATATTTGAAGTGAATCTCTTATAGACAGCCTATAATTGGGTCTTTGAGCTTTGTTGTTTTTTTTTTAACCAAGTAGCAATCTTTACATATTAATTGGAGTGTGTAGCTTATTAACATTTAATGTTATTAAATATTGACTTACTGGTGACTGAATGATGTGATTGGATTTAGGTCCATCATTTCATTATTTGCTTTGCAATTTTGTTGGTTTTCTGTTTGTCCTCTCAGCTTTTTGTCCCTGTTCCTTTTTTCTGACTTCTTTTGGAATATTTACATAGTTTTTATGATGCCACTTAAAATTATCCATTGAATTTTAGCATTTCTCATTGATTTTTCTAAACATTAAAATATGCAAGGAAGAATAGGTTTTAAATTGGATGAGATTTTAAAATTTTGAAATTAAATGGGATAGGATTTCTTAAACCCTAAAGTTGTTTAAAAAAATACATAGGATGCCAAATTCTTTATCTAAAGGATGGATAAGAATGAACCCCAGAGCAACTCTGAAGGATAAAGGGAAAAATTAACCATCTCTGTTTCCTCCTTACTAGAGTCAGTGCATTCCAGAAATTCTGGAATTCTGGAATAACTGTTTTTGTTATTTTTTATAATTGTTACAATCATTACAATTATTCCCAGACAAGAGAATAAAAGCAGTGGGAAACTGATGGCAAGAAAGCAAGAATTATCAAGAGCTGCCTTTCTGCCTCACTTTACTATTTGAGAAATACAGTCCACATGATGGCTTTTCACAAAGATGACTGAAGAATTTTTCCCTCTATTACCCTTCTTTTTACATTCTGAATGGACAATATATCTTTCTTTCCATAGGAATCTGTTAGAGATATTGGAGAACAATTCCAGCTCTAGACCAAAATCTGATATGAGTGGAAATGTGTTTCATTTCCGTTTTTGATACTTCCTTTTTTGCTGAGAACGAGGTGAAAAACAGACATTGATTGAACCTCTACTATGGTCCAAACTCTGTGTACAAACTTTATATACATTATCTCATTCAGTCCTCAAAACTACCTTATCATTGGGGCCCCTGGGTGGCTCAGTTGGTTAAGTGGGCAATTCTCCATTTTGGCTCAGGTCATGATTTCACTGTTTATGGCATCAAGCCCCAAGTTGGGCTCTGTGATGACAGTACACAGCCTGCTTGGGATTCTCTCTATCCCTGTCTCTCTCTCACTGCCTCTCCCCTGGTTGCATGTGCACATTCTCTCTCTCTCTCTCTCTCTCTCTCTCTCTCTCTCTCTCAAAATAAATAAACTTAAAAAAAAAAAAAAAAACAACTACCCTATCAGGCAGTTACTATTACTTCCACCATTTTACACAAAACATAAAGTTCACAGAATCGACGTACTACGTCCAAAACCTACCGAGAAGTCACCAATTTATCAGGAACTCAAAAAATTGGTATGTAAAAAGCACTTCTAGAAATTTTCTCCTGAGGCAAATGTCCAAAGATGTCCAAAGACATTTGCAGGAATGTTTTCCCCAACACTGTTTACAAATGGAAAACTGGAAGCAGCCTAAATTTAGCCCATAATTAGCAGAATTTGGTTAGTTATGGTGCTTCCATACTATAGAATAGTGCACAGATGGTGACAGATCATATTAAGTTAAAAAAATTTTATGAACCCAAGAGACATGTTCAATAACATTCATTGTATTGGTGCATAAACACAAATAGGAAGGAAAAAGCACAGGTTATCTACAAGTGGTTATTTATTGGATAAGGGGGATAAGATTGTAAGAGGATTTGCACTTTCCATATGCTCTGGTATTGCATGTATATGCTCTGGTTTCATGTATAACTTGTATAATTAATTTAAGTATATTTTATGGTCAGCATGATTAGTAGGTAAGAAGATGATGAGAGTTGCTTTAATAGAATCCTTCCTGTTAACTGCAGCTGATTTCTATAGCCAGAACCTTCCCAGGGAGGAGAAGGGGAAGAAGGAGAACTCTAGAACCAGAAGACAGCAATACTGATGGCGGTGGAGGGCTGGAGAAGGTAGATCTGAGCGGCCAGGCTTGGCAGCAGCCCTGCTTAGCAACCTCAGAAAACCCTGAACTTGATGAGTACTCAATAAATGAGTTGAACTGAAAAGCAAATCCACACCAGTTGTGACTTACAAATAAAAGTCACATGTATCACCAATAATAAGGTATAGGCAACATACAATGAAAAAGAAGCCATTTTACGCTCTTAAGATTGGCAAACACTTTAAAGCTTAGCAATACCAAGTGAAGCCAAAAACAAAACGAGCTGTCCAACGTCGCTTATGGGAATACAAATTATCACGACCACTTTAAACAATTTGTCAATGTCTGGTAAAGTTGGACACAAGCCTGCCCCACATATTAGCAATGCCACACATGTTAAGAGATGCTTTTCAAGAGACCTACGTGGGAACGCATATGGCAATAGTGTAGATATGTCCATTTGGTAGAATATTAGTCAGCAGTGAAATTAAATAGACTAGAGTTTCACATTTCAATATGGATAAATCTTGAAAAGATAAAAATGAGCACAGGGAGCATCAGCTGTATCTGTAATGTTCCATTTTGCCAAAAAAAAAAGGGGGGGGGAAGAAGAGGGACACTGGATAACAAAAAATAAATAAATAAAAGAATCTGAACTATATGTAGAAAAATATTCATGTTTTTGACACTTTGATGTTGGATACATGGGTGTCGGTTATCTTAGTCTCTGTCTTTTCTGTATTTTTGAAGAATTTAATAGGAAGAAAAAAGAGAAAAGGCCTAGAAAAGAATATTCTGAGAAAATACACCAAAATTTTAATGGTGATTATCTGGGAAGATTCTAAGTGACCTTAGTTTTCCTTTTTATGTTTTTTTATGTGTTCTATTTGTACATATGAAACATGTATTTCATTTATAATAATCAAATGTGTTATTTTAATGTAATATAGGGACACCTGGGTGGCTCAGTCAGTTAAGCATCTGACTTTGGCTTAGGTCATGATCTCATGGTTCATGCCATGATATGGCATCAGGCTCTCTGCTGTCAGCTCAGAGCCTGGAGCCAGCTTCTGACTCTGTGCCCTCCACAGCTTGCACTCTGTGTGTCTCTCTCTCTCTCAAAAATAAATGAACATTAAAAAAATTTTTTTAAGTAATATATATACAATTTTTGTGACATGTGATGAAACTATATGAAATACAGGTGCAGCAAAAAGGACCAGAATTAGACTAAGAGATTAACAGTATTGTTTAATCTTTGGAGTTGGGGTAACAGATGGTTTTTTGTTCATACTTTGCTCTAAACACCAATTTTTCTAGAGTGGGGAAAGTACAATATTTATGAACATTGGCTTATATAAAAGGCTACAGGTTTTAAATGAAAAGAAATTCAAATAGGTTTTTCCAGCACTGTAAAATGTTCACGGTCCTAATGATAAACTTAGTTATAAAAAAAAAATTCTGTTCTTAAAGAAAAATTGAATTAGAGCAGATAATTGTTAAATGAAGTCTGGGATGATAGGGCAATTTATATTGATATTCCATGAATGCTAGCCCTGCTAATCAAAATATTGAGTTAAATAGCATGAGCTACTCCCTAAATAAATTCTATGAGTGGGGGTTATTGGCAAAGGGGAACATGAGGTCCTAAGTAGCCTACTGACCTGAGTTGTCTCCATGGAGAAGGACGCATCAGAGTCATTTAATCAATGCTGTTTCTTTTATAAATCGTCAGGGACTCTCCTAGGAAACCTTTAAGAGATTGATTCCTTATTACCACTGATATATGTTCCAATTAAATTTTTCACATTGCCCTCCTGGGACTGCCTAGCCTGAAGGGAAAGAAGATGTGATCCCAGTTTTCCATGCCCCGTCACTGACAAGATTCTTGCATGTTAGGGACGCCATGACCAGCCTGTTGCCTAAAATCTGTAATGGAAAACCATGGCACTGCCCAAAATCTTAAAGCGCTACTCTAGAATAAGCACAAAGCTCTGACAACCTTAGGATTTCCATATGCCTGTCCAGAGAGGTGTCTTCAAATACAAGTGCAATGTTTTCTTTCTGGAGAAAAAAAAAGAATCTATGAAAATCCTAACATCCCCTCCTCTGACACTGCTCTCCAGTCCACCCTGTTGGTACCAGGCAAACCCCAAGAAACAGTTGCCCTCAGCCATGGTGGGTGGTGAGTTTTCCAAAGCCCGTATGTAACCAATGATCTTAGATCTGAACAATATTATCTCAGATATGAAAATCCAGGATTATTTCCCCAAAGTGTATAAACTCAAAATATAGAGAATTGAAGCAACTTGCCCAGGTCACCCTTGTAGCTCATAAGTCAGGTGGCCATAGACAGGAAGAAGGAAAATGTAACTGTGATGACAAAAAAGCATCAGAAGCAGATAAGCAAATCAAACACTGAATTTTAAAAATTTACATTGTTTTTAGTCCTTTCTGTTTTGCACTTTTCTTGGGTTAATGAGACCCTATAAACATATTTCCATCCACAGTTTTAGAGACTTCTATCTGGCTATCCATAGGAGATACGGCTGACCACATCCCTAGGTGTTTAATGGCCTCATAAGCTCTCCCTTTTTTCACTTTGCTGTCTCCACACCCATAGAAGACATACAAGGATTTTGCTGCCCCCGAGATTTTGCATCTTTCTGCTCAGCTAATTATCTCCAGCTGAAAAAATGACTGTCCCTCATACTTGGAGAAATATGGTAATCAAGCAACTAAATGCTCCTTTTGCTAATGACATGTTTTTTCAATATGTTCAAATGAGAGGCTCATTGGAAATTATTCACTTTCTTCTAAGTTGCAAAGGAAAATGAAAGGCAAATTATGGCTGTCTAAGCACGTGTTTGCATGGATCCTATCTCCCTGAATTAATTTGCCATCCGCAGAGCTATTGACAGCTAGTGCTTCCCTTCAGCCTTTGCACTTACCCGGTGGAAATGATTAAAGATTTCATTTCCGTGAGGGGTCATTTAGGTGGGCGATGACACCAAAAGACAACGCAGAAGTCATAATGTCCGAAGGAGAGAGTGAGAGAACAATGGTTTCCTTAAGTATTTCAACAGTAGGAAGACAGAGAATGGAGTGTCCGATTTGAAAGGAACTCAGGCCTGCTTATTCACTCTGGTTTTTCAGATGAGGAAACGGAGGCCCAGAGAGGTTATAAGGGGATTGATCAAATTCCATTTGCTCATTTGTAGCAGAACTGAAACCAGGAGCTAAGTGTTGGCTCCTCTCTCCCTCTCCTCCATCCCGTAGCCATCAGTACCAGTAAATAAAAGTAAGTTCAAGATGATGTGGTTTCTGGGGCAGGGGGGCGGTGCTTAAGACAAAGTATGATGGCATACTTGGAAATTTTCTACCAATTCCTCAATTGCGCAACTTCATTGATTCAAAGAAACTGCTTCACTCATACATAAGCCAACACACACAATCCAACAAAGATCATTCATCATTATCACACTGCACTCAGGGTAGGGAGCTCCACGTAGAATGCAGAAAAGGCAAGGGTCAAGGGCACTATAGAAGGAGCCACTCTCCTTCACCCTCCAGCCCCCACCCCCTCCCATCAGCCCAGGTTGATCCATTTTCATTACATTTCTCTTTGATGCAAAATCCCCAAACCTTGGGCAGGCAGCTCGGCTTATCAAATCTGTTCTTAATAATCCATTTTTATCAAACTTTATCTGATGGAACCAAAATATGTTTGATCTTAGTATAAAGTATACTTATCAGTCCTACTGCTAGAATGACACTGCCCTAAAGTGAATGGTATTAAGTGCAAAGTCTTTAGAGTCAGAAAGAAATGAGTTTAAATCCCCAGTCTGTCACTTCCTAGCTGCGATGCCTTGACCAAGTCACCCACAAACTCAGCAATATCTCCCTTAGCATGCTAGGCTCTAGGAACTCAGATACCAGCCCTGCCTTCCTGGCTTTACACTTTGGAGGCAGAGACAGACACCAGCATACCTGTTACCCAAGTTATAGCAACTGTTATAAGTGTTGGGAAGGAAGGTTCCCTGGAACTGTGAGGGCATCCACCAGGAGGATGTGTCTTTCTTGCAAAGGTCAGAGAAGGCTTGCCTTAGGGGGAACGCTGGAGCAGAGATGAGAAGGATAAGAGGGCAAAATGAGGAAGAGCCAGCATCCCAGGCAAGGGCACAGTGCTGGGATGGACCATGTCCAGCCTGGGAGAGTGAGTGTGCACAGTACGGAGCAGAGAAGAGGGGCCCATGGAGAGGTCTGAACAATGGAGAGGCACCTGTGACCACGGTTAAGAGGTTTGCCCTCCTTCTGAGTGGCATGGGGCTGTAGGACATGATCAGTCCCAAGCGTGAACACATCAGAGGACAGCAAGGACACTGGTACCCGGGTAGAAGGCCAGTGCCGTGATTCATACAAGAGCTAGTGATGACATGAATAGAAAGAGTGAACAGAATCTAGGGGATACTTAAGAACTAAAATCATTTAGGTTGTCATGATACATTGGATCAGGGGAGTAAGAGAAAGGAGTAGATCAGTGCCAACTCAGAGCACTTTGGCTTGTGAAACCAGTTAAGTGGTGGTCCATATTCTGAGAACTAAGATTCAAAGGAGGCAGACGGATGACCTAAACATCTGAGCCTCAGTTTCCTCATCCATAAAACAAGAATGGTAATGCCGTCTTTTAGGTTTTCTTACCCAATCCAACATGGTGGAAAGGGAGGTGGGAGTTCCCACACATACAACCCCAAGCAATTCTCGGACACCAGCAGGGTATCCAAGGATTCACCTGAATTCTAACACCATCTACCCAGAGATAGCATCAGATCCCACAGGTCAAGGGTTCAGTCCTACAAGACTGCCCCCAACCCCACTTCAGACTCCCGCTGCAAGCCCCAGGTTTTACCTGGGCTTCTGACCTACCAGCTGCAGACTGGAGGTTCCAACAATCTCTTCCCCAGGTTCGACTCATATGCTAGAGTGGCTCACAGAACTCAGGGAAACACCATTTACTTAGGTTTGCAGTTTATTAAAGGATATGATAAAGAATATGAATCAACAGCCACATGAAAAGATGCACAGGGTGAGGTGTGAGGAAAGAGGGCGGAGCTCCCATGCCCTCTCCAGGACACCACTCTCTCCAAACCTCCCTCCTTCCACGTTCACCAACCTGGAAGCTCTCCTAATCTGGTCCTTTGGGGTTTCACGGGGGGCTTCATTACATAGTCACGACTAAGTCATTGGTCATTGGCTGATTCAATCTCCAGTCCCTTTCCCATTCCCCACCCCCACCGCCCCATCTGGGGGTAAAACTGAAAGTCCCACGCTTGGTTCTCCTGGCAACCAGCCCCAACCCCCATCCTTTCCAAAAGTCACCTCATTAACATAAAAAAGGTAACTTTGTTGCCCTTATCACAGGAAATTTCAAGGGGTTTAGGAGCTATAAGCCAGAAACCCTGGACAAGAACCAAATACATAAGGAATATTATATTTTGATCATTTGAATGACCAAAAATATATTTCTTATAAATCACAATATTGCATACATAAATCACAACGTTGTCGGAAGGCTTAGAGAAGGTTCCTAGAAAGTGACTGGTATATGGCACACCCTGAAATAAATGGTAGCTTGTCTCAGAGGTTATTCTTTCTTGATCTGATTGCAAATTCAGGATCTCAGGCACTCATTTCTCTTCACTCTCCTCTCTGACCATTCCTTCAAACTGTCGGTTTGCAGATCTAATCACCCTAAATCATCTCTATTATGCCATACTAGCAAAATAGGCAAGGTAGCGATTGCTCTTATAAACTTATTATTGTAAATGTCACAGCTACAGTTTAGCTCACAATGGCCCACTTTGCTGTTGAAGGGAAAACATGTATTGCAAAGGTAGTTCCCATTATTAGCCAAATGCTCGTGCACAAATGTGTTTATTAACCAAGGGCAAAGTGTTGGGTCATTTAAGGGGAGCTGAAAAGCACTGCTCTCAGATGGAAGGGAGGGGAAAAAAAAATAACACCTACACAGCACTTAGAGTTCATAAAGCACCGTCACAATCACTGTATCAGCCAAACCTCACACTGTAGGTAGGGGGTGGGGAGGAAGGGCAGGTGTTTTCATGGTTATTTTTACATGTAAGATTAATTTAGAAAAAGTAACTTGCTCAAGCTTACAAAACAAGTGAGTAACAGAAATGATTTAAATACAAGTCTCTGGCTTCCTGTTCTGTATGTGTATCAGAATCCCCCCTTCGACCTCTGCCAATGTCAAACCACTCAATAGGGACCATAAAATTCGCACAGCCACCAAACAGAGGAGCGGGGGCAAAATCAAAACTCCGTGGAACTCTCATGCTGATATGTTATCAATTCATTACTACTTCACCATGATTGTGGTTGCCATTAACAGACAACATGAGCTGAATGATTAGTATATGCCAAGCTACGTGTTAAACATTCCGCAGGCATGATCTCATTGAATCTTTACAGCAACCTATAACATGGATGCTTTTATAAATTAGAATTATAAAAAATACAGATGAAAACGGAGGCTTAGAAAATTTAAGTTGCTTGGCCAGTTCCTAAATCCTGGTCTCTTTCCACAGCCACCATACTAGACGGGCGTGCTTCTACGGGACATATTATATACATGGCAGCAACGTGACTTACAAATAAAGCTAGTAAAGTGAGTAATTTCAAGTTATCCTGATTTTTTTGGAAAATCACACCATACCTCCCATTATCCTACAAGAAAAGTATGTAATCTAGTTCCCCCATTCAGTGAGCAAATGGGTATGAGCCCTTGTCTGGGCCAGGTACCACCACAGATTCTTGTAATGGTCCCTTTGGAGTACTGAGGTTCCTGTCTCAAATTTCAGTCTTGGCTCTGCTCCTTACCTGCTAGAAAACCTTGGACAAGTTACTTAGCAGCTCAGACACTTAATTTAGTAGTCTGTGAGATGGGGGTGATAATAGTTCCAACATCATAAGATAAGTGGGACCACATGCCTAAAACATTCAGCATGGTGCCTGGGACACGGTCGGTGCTCCACACATATTTGCTATGATGATTTTATATTTTGATGATCCTCCAGATAGCAGAACAGATGTTAGTTTCATTCTACAGAAAGGAAACTTGTTTCAAGACATAAAGTATTTTGCATAATCTCACACAGTTTGTAAATGGATAAGACAAAGATAAGAAATCGGGTCTTCTAAACACAACATAACAAATTTTTGTCATTAAAATCCCGCACAGCTCTCTACGGAGAATGGATCCCGGTATCTGGAAGATCTTGGAAGTAAAAGCAGGATGGAGCCATATGGCTTGTCACACAGGGTTGAGAGGTTAAAAGACCTGGAAGATGATTCAGAAGTGGGAAGGAAGGACCAAGGATTAGAGGCACGGAGGGGAGCATCAGAGAAAGTAGGGGGAGGAGGTTACAAGAGAGAAAGGCTGGAAAAAGAGAGTATGTCCACAGGGATCTGAGAAATTGGCCCCAGGGTACATAATATACCTCCATCCTCCTTCTGTCTTCAGAATTGCCATGAAAATCTAGACTACTTATAAATATAGATGACCCCCATCTGAAACTGGATAAGGAGTGGCAAGAGATAGCATACAGCACAACACCCTCCGAAGCACTGTCTCGGGAAAGCAGTGGGGCCCGTGCTTCATGTTTCATAAGGAGGATAAAAGGTGTGGAATTGGACTGTATGGACCAGGTGTGGCTGAAGACAGAAAGAGGGAGGTAGGGAGGAAATCACCCAATTCTGCACGTTCTGAGAAAACACAGCAAGCAGCGTTGGCTTCTAGGATACCATTCTTAGTCTAGCCATCTTATAGGGGGGGACCCAGGCCATTTGTTCAGAAAGCTTCCATCCTGTCACAAAGCCTAGAAGAGGATTCTTCATTGAAATGCTCGCTGACAGTCTTGGAAAGGACATGCCTGATTTAGATAGAAGAGTAAAACTGGATATTTTTCATGATTGCTCCTCATTTATTATTTCACCATGCTAGATAAAGGCCAACCAGGGAGTTCCAATAGCACACACTGAAATAAACGTGTTGTCCCCTTAGTTCTGTCCTTCCCTCTTTGATGAAAATATAATTGATGAAAAACAGAATCTGCATTGGCCACATGTGACTGAAGTTCAAATACTTAGGTTGTTGGGTTTTAAAATCAGATCTGCTAAGATATCATTTGCTTTTATGTCCCTGAGCCTGGACGTAGTAATAATTGCTGGCAACTGCTGGCGGTGGGTAGCAAGAGGGATGGGGAAGAGAGACAAGGGTGGGGAGCAGGGTACTCAGGGAGGAAAAAATAGACCAAGAAAGCTGATCACTCTCCTTAGGAAACTGAACAAATACATCCCTGCTATGTTTTGTTCAGAAGTCAGACTCGGGGCACCTAGGTGGCTCAGCCAGGTAAGCGTCTGATTCTTGATTCAGCTCAGGTCATGATCCCAGGGTCATGGGACTGAGCCCCACCTCAGGCTCCATGCTGACAATGCCGAGCCTGCTTGGGATTCTCTCTCTCTCTCCCTCTCTTTCTGTCCCTCCTCTGGGCCCACTCTCTCTTTCTCTTTCTCTCTCTCAAAATAAACAAATAAATATTTAAAAAAGGAGAAGAAGGCAGAGTTGGGTGTTCCATTAGCCCTCCCTTCTCTCCTCATGCCCCCTTCAACTCCTTTCAAAAGGTACCATATAAAGGATCAGGTAGGGTGGGTGAAAGATAATAGCATTTGGAGTCAAATGATCCAGGGGCGGGTCCCAACATCTACCATTGATTAGTTGAGCAATTCGAAATGGAATATTGTATCCCTTTTGGTTTTGCTTCTTCTCACAGGAAACATGATTATCAGTATGATCAATGAGATAATGCAAGTACTATGTATATTTCCATGAATACTTATTAACATTAATGGACAAAAATATATCGGATCATGGATTTGAACATAAGACCCGAGAGTATAAAACTCCTAGAGGAACACATGGAGGAGAAGCTCCATGACCTTGGACTTGGCAATGTTTTCTCAGATTTGACACAGGAAATAAATGCACAAGAAATAAATCCCAAATTAGACAAGCAGGACTCCATAAAACTAAAAAGCTTCTACACAGCAGAAAGCAATCTATAGAGTGAAAAGGCAAACTACAGAAGGGAGAAAATATTTTCAAACATGAGAAGGAATTAGTATCCAAAATACATAAGGACATCCTACAACTCCATAGCATCAAAACAAATAAGCTGATTTAAAAGTGAGGCAAAGAGGGTGTCTGAGTGTTTCAGTGGGTTGAGCATGCGACTCTTGATTTCAGCTCAGGTCATGATCCCAGAGTTGTGGGGTCAAGCCCTGTCTCAGGCTCCACACTGAGCTTGGAGCCTACTTAGATTCTCTCTGTCTCCCTTTGCCCCTCTCCTCCACTCACATGCTCTCTTTCTCTCTTAAAAAAAAAAAAATAGGGCAAAGGACTTGAATAGACATTTTCCAAAGCAAGACTGGACCTTACATTGCCGCACTAAATGTGCCAGATTGACATGTCTTCCCTTCACCCAGCTCTCCCATCACCACCTAATTTGCAGGCATGTTTTTCTGTCTTCTGAGCCCAGCTATTCCATCCATCGGCCTGACTGCAGTCACCAGACCCCAGCCTGGGACAACCAGTGCAGAGGCACATGAAGAAAGTCTGAGTTAGAAATTCAAGGATTCCCCCAACCTGCCCACAGAATCTCAGCAGCCTGTGGGGAAGATGGCCCCAACAGACATGCATCCTCCGCTTTCTTGTGCTTCAGTTCTACTATCTATGGGTGTGTTTCAACTCCAAATGTGACCTGGAGACGGAGGTTGCCCTGTGAAGTTTGCATTTACTATGACTGGCACGCCTGCATGTTCCAAGACCACACAGGTAAATATGGCAATGGAATTGCAATAGGCTACCATGAGTGGGCAAACTATGGCCTGTGGGTGAAATGCATTCCATTGCCCGCTTTTGGAAGGCCCAGGAACCAAGAATGGGTTCCACATTTTTACATAGTTGAAAAAATTCAAGAGAAGAATAATATGTCATGGCATGTGAAAATTCTATGAAATTATGTGAAAATTATATAAAATTCAAATTTATCATCCATAAATAAAGTTTTATTGGACCACAGCCAAATGCAATCATTTACATATTGTCTATGGCTGCTTTCCCACAATTGCAGAGTTGAGTATTTGCCACAGAGACCGTATGGCCAGGAAAGTCTAAAATATTTGCCATCTAGCCCTTTATGTAAAAGGCTTCTTGACCCCTTTGAGCTACTGCTCAAAGGCTACAGATTCATTTATCCTTAAGTACAGGTCAAGACAAAACTCTCTTTCATTCCAGTCTGACCCACTTCATCAACTATGAGCTTACTGCTTTCATTCTTGCCCTTTTTATAACACATTTTTCATAACTCTCTTCATGCCATCACCCTGTCCAAAAGCCTTCTCTATACTTTTATAATCAAGAAAAGATCTTTTTTAAAATTTTATTTATTTATTGAGAGAGAGAGAGAAAGAGAGAGAGAGAGAGAGAGAGAGAGAGGACAAGCAGGGGAAGGGCAGAGATAGAGGGAGGGAAGGAGGGAGAATCCCAAGCAGGTTCCAGGCTGTCAGTACAGAGCCTGACATGGGGCTGGATCTCACGAATTGTGAGATCATGACCTGAGCGGAAATCAAGAGTCAAAATAGCTATAATATGCCTTCAGGGCCATTCAAATCTAGCCCCAGTCCCCCCTCTCTTTTGAAACAAGCTGCTGCCAAGCTCCCCACTTTGCCACAATGCCTTTCACCTTCACTGACCTAGAAGCTCCCTTACTGCCCTCAAAGTCCAGCCCAAAGCACCACTCCCCTTCTCTTCATATCCTTGAACAGAAGACTATTTTGTCCACCAATGTTTCCACCAAGGCACATACTTTTAATGAACTTCTGCAAAGAGATGTATCCTACTACCTTGAAATGACTCACATGTACATCTAGCCTGACTGTATCTGCCATGTCCACCAGGAAGTGAGCCGCAAACCATGGTTTCTTTCTCTTTATGACTCCAGCACTTGTCATGAAGAAAGACCATACTATGTGTTTATAAAATTTAATAATAATAGTTATGATTCCTTTTATTGCCTTTTTCATCTCAGTAGTCGAGAAGAGAATTTTTTTTTTTTAAGAGAGAGAGTGGGGAGCCTGGATGGCTCAGTCAGTTAAACATCTAAATCCTGATTATAGCTCAGGTCATGATCTCACAGTTCGTGAGATTGACCCCTGTGCCAGGTTCCATGCCGACAATGAGGACCCTGCTTGGGATTCTCCCTCCTTCTCTCTCTGCCCCTGACCTACTTGCACATTTTCTCTCCCATTTTTCTCTCTCTCCCTCTCAAAATAAATAAATAAACATTTAAAGAGAGACAGAGAGAGAGCACAAGTAGGGGAGGGGCAAAGAGAGAGGGAGAGAGAGAATCTTAAGCAGGCTCTGTGCTCAGTATGGAGCCCAACACAGGGCTCAATCCCACAATCCTGAGATTATGACCTGAGCCAAAATCAAGAGTCTGACACTCAACTGATTGAGCCACACAAGCATTCTACGAACAGGATTCTTAAAAATAAAAGATAACCACAGACATAAGACATATCTCCACAGATTCATCCTAAGTAGCTCTGTGACCTTAGATAATCCACTTAGTTTTTCTGAGATGCACATTTCTCATGTGATAGAAAATAATGATGGGACCTAAGTGGCTGACTTTGCCTATTTAAAGGGAGAGGATGATAATCAATCATAAAAGTAACAGCCAGCATGAATAGTAGACATTCACATGTCTAAACATTACTAGTTTCAAAAGAACTTTCATAAACAAGTTATTTTACGTTGGCAACAACAACAACAACAACAACAACAACAACGACAACAACGAATGCCCAAATAACATACTGTCAGTAAAAGCTATTTATAAATTGTAAAATACACATATGAAATGATATGGCTTTTAGTTTGTATTATAATAACCACCTGACATAGTTCAAAAGCTTCCACCCTAGGCTGGCAGATAGAAGAGGCTGTTTGGAGGCTCATAATGCATTGCAGAGTAGCGTAATTTTATTCTGTATGGTAATGAACCTGCCGTCTGGCTTCCTATACTTCAGCTTGCCCATGAGGAAATAAAACAATACCTCACAAGTTCACAGACCTTAGATTTACAGGATATGTCCATATCCATTATCTGTTATAACCCTCAGGACTGTCCTCACTTGAGATCAGAAATCCATTCTTCAGAGCTGTAAGTGGCTTGCTTTAGACCTTCCAGCAAGGGAGAAAGGACTGCAATTTGAACTGAGGTCCTCACTCTGTAAGTCCCTGGTTTTCCATCATTTCAAGAGCCTGTAGCATCTTTAGAAATTAAGAAATTGAGACTAAGACATTACAAATCATCTAAGATCATATAATTCATGAGAAAGTTAGGAATCCAGGCAGAACACTTCCCCCTTGGTCCCTAAATAGTTATATTTTCTCTTCTGTGGTAACCAGCCTCAAAGATGGCCTCCAGTGATCCCTATCTACTAGTATTTACACTATAGTATCATCTCCTCCCGTACCGAAGAGGGAAGACTTGTAGAACTAATAGGATATTGAGGAAATAACAATGTGTATTTCTGATGCTAGGTCATAAAAGACATTGTGATTTGCATCTTGCTTCCATGAATCATTTTCTCTGACGGAAGCCAGTCACCATGCTGTGAGGACACTCAGTAACCCTTTGGAGAAGTCCACATGGCAAGGAGCAGAAACATTCTGCCAAGAGGCAGCACCAACTTCCCAGTCGTGTGACTGGACCTTTTTAGAAATGGATCCTCCAGCCTCATTCAAGTCTTTAAATGACTGCAGCCCCTGCCAATATCTTAACTGTGATCTCATAAGAGACCCTGAGACAGAACCACCCAGCCCAATCGCTCCTGAATTCCTGACACACAGAGGTTGTGTGAGACAATAAATGTTTGTTGCCATCTAAATCACTGAGCTTTGGGGGTGCCTGGGTGGCTCAGTTGGTTAAGCATCCGACTTCAGGTCATGATCTCACAGATTATGAGTTCGAGCCCTACGTCGGGCTCGGAGCCTGGAGCCTGCTTTGGATTCTATGTCTCCTTCTCTCTCTGCCCCTCCCCATCTTGTGCTCCATCTCTCAAAACTAAATAAATGTAAAAAAAAAAAACCTTTTAAATCACTTAGCTTTGAAGTAATTTGCTATGAAGCAATAAATAACTAACATACTTTTCATTGTGGGCAGTAGTTTCTCTGAGGTATGTGCACATTCTTCTTTCCTCTCCTGGATTCCAGGGTTTTCTTCCTAAAATGTAGTCACAAATCCATTTTTCAGCTGTTTCCCAAAGTCGTTCTCAGAGACATTAATCAAATGAAAGGTGTTGCTTCAGTAATCTGATTCTCCATGGCCTTCACCCAGCTAGATGCCCCAGAAGCTTTCCATCTTGTCCCCAAGCAATTTCCTCATGGTATACTCATGTCTAAAGCCAGAGATAAGGTTGAATAGAAAGTGTGGATGTCACATGCTCTATATCTGATGTGTCCTCTGAGGAACACATAATAAGATCTCAGTTACATCTGTTGGAAAATTGGATCCCGAAATGATAGGATCATGGTACTTAAATTATTCTTGTTTATTCAGTCCCGATCCTATGTTTCTCTCTTCTTTAAATACTTCTACCCTGCTCCTGTCCTTTATGATTTATCATCCTTATTACTGAGAAACCAAAACCATAGAAACTGGTTGTTAGCAGTAAATATGCTCATCCTTTTAAAAAATGTATTTATGAATCAGAGCCCCTTCTTTTTCCAAAGCAAATAAATTGTGAAGCTTCTAGTCCTCCAGAGACTGGATCATTTATACAACTCTCTTCAGAAATGGGAATAAAGGGTGAAAATCCCGAATTCATCCCCTGTATGCCCTATGAAAATCTAAGATGCTTGTCAAGAGAAAGGAAACAGGATGCTGGCCTATCAGCGTGTTGCCCCGTGGCCTAGCTACACGACCAGGAACAAATGTCACCAAGTCTTTGCAGTGGGGGTGATAAAGAAGCAGAGCTGGCCACACCTTCCCGAAATACCCAGTATTATAATGAGAACCGAATGAGCTGATTACAAGCGCTTCTCAAACTTTCATGAGTGAGCAAATGATGTAGAGATTTTAGTAAAATGCAGATTCTGGAATATGGCCTGAGATTCTGTATTTCTAGCAAAGCTGCCAGGAGATGCTGGTCTGAGGACCGCATTCTGAGTAATGAGGATGTAAAAGAATCATAGCTGTTAGCAACGAGTCTTGCGTTGTTAACATGATCTCCATGGCAAGACACGCAATGCTGGCGAGTGGCAGCAGGAGGACTTAAATCCAAGATGACCTACCCTGGCCTTGCAGCCCCCATGTTGCCTCTGAAAAGGAGCAGGATGTGCTTGGAGCAGGTTTAGGCAACACTTCCAAAGAGTCATCCTGCCAATGGTTTACCACCAGCCCAGTGCCTTCCCTTGTGACAGTGCAGCCCTGATCTCTCAAAGGCTCCAGAAAATAATCCCAGCAGAGGAGTTATGGATTCATTATAGCTTCCATCACATTATCACATGCTGAGGACTTTCCGGGTTGCCCAGAAAACATCTGTCAGCAAAGACAGATTCAATCAAAAATAAAAATTGAGGCTTAATTCAGCTTGGGGAAGAAACCGATTAACCAGGACATGGGAGGTTAACCCCCTGGGCCACATCTCAGGGAGGAGCCGGGGCTGACGGTTCTGTGTTCATTAGAATCAATTAAGAACTGTCTGCCCCCAGGGATCACAGCGGGGTGAGGTGGGGAGGGGGGTGGTTTCTCTTCCAGGACTGAATGGCCCCAGAGATGTGGGCTCAGGGCTTAACTCTATTGCTTCTCAGTGGAGGGCTGGGCCTGAATAAGCAGATATTTGGCTTTCCAGAGTATCTGATGAGGTTGCAAAGACAAGCCTGGCATTATTATTTTACACTTACAGCACTTTTGAAGCAAGAGTGCTTTGCCCTGTTTTATGAGTTTGTCTTAAATATGCCAGTAGTCATGGGGAAAAGCAAAGACAAATTCTGAGAAAGAGAAAGGAGTGGGCAGTGCTTACATTCCAAAACCCTGGCGTCAGACCCTTTAGGAATCATGTTCGTGGAACCTGGGAGTTAGGGCAGGTGCATCAGCAGCTAGCCACAGAAAGTTGAGACCTAGCGAAGTACTTGAAATCACAACTAATTTAAAATTGGACTAGGAATAGCCTATACAGCCTTCGGCCAGACACTCTATTACATATTAGTACTCCAACGAGTTCTTTCCAAATATATGTGTATGTGCAATCTACATCTGTATCTGTAGATATATAATAAATATATAGAAATTACTTCTAACCTAAAAAAAAATAAAATAAAATTGGACTAGGCAGAGTTATAATTAATAATAGCTACTATCTCTTCTCTGGTGCTTTGTTGAGCACGATAAATGCATTTTCAGAATAAATCTTTCCCTTAGTCTCGCAGAGGATGGGACCCCTATTTTACCAAGAAGTGGAGTGATATTACTTGCCTATTTCCATAGGCAGAATCAATGCTATAAATGAATCTACCATTTCATCTCAACTAAATCTGTGGTAGAAACAAGAGACTCAGCACCAGTCAGAACACAGAATTTGAGAGAGCACACAAGAGAGAAGAAAATGGAAGGGTCTTATTGTTACTGACCAAAATATAATCACTATCACCTAGGGTTTGTTTTTTGTTTTTTGTTTTTGTTTGTCTGTTTGTTTTGTTGTTTTTTTTTTTTTTCAGTTGCACATAAGCATTCAGTAGAATATTTGTAAGCTTTATTTGAGGGCAGCATGCTGGAGGTTCAGATTAATTCTAGATGTGGCTATAGTTTCTTACTAATGCTTCTTTCTTGCCTCCATTTAGAGCCACACCCATTGGAGGAGGGTGGGACTGATCTGATGGAATTCTCACTTGGCATCACGAAGCGTGAGTCTGCACCCAGGTCACTGACGGGCTCTGGCAACTCCGAGAAGACAAGTAACCTTTCTGATCCTGTGTCCTTATCTGTACAATGGAGCTAATCCTACTCACTCTAAAGGATTATTGAGACACGCAGACATATACTTGTGAAAATCCTTGAGTGTGCTATACAAGTGTTAGGTACCATCCTTAGGGACAACTGGCTCTCCTTTCTTCCCCAGGGAACACACCCTGCCCCAAGTGTCTTTAGTTACTACTTCCCACAAAGGGGAGGGACTACAAGAGATACATAAATCATCAGAGCACACAGCACATCTTTGCTTTCTTCAGGGTCATCTTCCCTCTGTCATCTCTTTCTATTGGCCACATGGCCTTTGAGGACTGACAGTGACCTCAGTCGGGTGGCTCACTCCTTCATGCCCGACCAGAAGTCTCTTTAGGAAACTGAAATACATCTCCAGCCAGCACCCAACCTGTAAGGGGCAAGTTGACATGAAGATAATCTAAAATCACGGGCAAACCAACCAAAGCAGTTATATCTGCACTGTCCTCAAAAATCTCAGAAGCAAACACAAGTACACATGCCTGCACACGTTCACGTAAGACATGCAACCTCAGTGTGACGAGAAACTCTCGCCTTATGGCATGCTCCCTGCCAGAGCAGGGGCTCCACCAACTGGCAGTAACATCCTAGAAGGACAAAAGCTCTCCACTGAAGTCAAGGTGGGGCCGTTTACTGATCGTCTTGGGTCAAAGCCTCGATGCCAAAGCAAGAACAAGGTTAGGAATGGGCTGAAGTTCTTCCCAGTCTGATAGGGGATCTCCTCATCTCTGTGGCCATCCCCTAGTGCCAAAGTGGTCTAGCTTCTGGGAGTATTGACCTCGGCTTGTCGTGTTGACTGCCCCCAACCCCTCTTCCAGGCTACTACTGTGCACTGGCCGAGCCACCTCCAGCTGTCTAGAAGAATGCCCTGTAGTGGGAAGTGGAAAGAGGCTTGGTGCACTTCAGCTGGGATGCAGTAGCCGCCCATACAAGCAGATGCACGCCTTTCTAATTCAGCCGCAGCAGCGATTAGAGGTAGACCCACCAGGATGTGACAAGCAACAGCAAAGGGGTCTGCTACACACAGATACATATCATAACCCCTGTCTGCTCCTTTCACCATATGACTCTTGGGCAACTTCTATGGAGAGCAATTTAGCAATGTCTCCAAATGAAAAACGCATGTGCCGCTTGATCAGGACGTTCAGATTCTAGAGATTTGCCGTATGAATGCCCTTGCTCATGTGTGAAATGTCCTATGTCCAGTATTTATTGAAGCAACATTTGTAATGGCAAGCAAATTGGGAGGAAAATAAGTGTCAATCAATATGGAACCCATCAAATAAGTAATGACATGTCCATGGAACAGAGGAATCATGGTGATAATTAACCATGTTTAGCAAGCTACATGAATTGGTAACTAACAAATCAGAATGGACACTCAGTAGATAAGAACAGAAGCCAGCTGGCACACCCATGACTATGCACATGAGCCGAATGTCAGTCACGAATGGCAAACCACGTGGCAGTTAAGCCATGTGACCTCCCTGTGGTCACAGTTCTTGCTCCTGCTTTTAAAGTTGGGTTTAGATCATTGTTCAGTTAAGAAGCTCAGGCTGCAAGTTCAACCATCTTGCCCTCAATTCCCCTGGCTGAATTCTTCTGCCCTGGGAACAGCCCAGCCTTCCTACAAGCATGGAATGTCCATGCTTATTTAAAGGGTGAATGGAAGAACATATTTATTACACTAGGCTTATTATGTAGTTATTAGTAGAGGGTTTTTTTTTTCCTGCTCTGCTCTTCATTTTATTCTAGATGTTTAGGCAGCTGATTGAATCATAAAGCCAAGAGTCCTGCATTTGAATGGCCAGACCTCACAGAGTTAAACTAATTTCACAGCAGGATCACTACATCAAGCAAACTGATAAATCATGCTCAGCAGGGTTTTTTCTTCTTCCTGATAGCTTTCCTCTCAGTTTTAATATGCAAACAAAATTGTACTAGCCGGAAAGAAAAGGAGTCCAGAACCTAGAATCCTCCTTGGTCTCCCCAGTGGGAGCTAAGAGGCTGGAGAGCTATGTCCAGCCCCATCTGACACAGATCCCCCCATCCGGCCTCCTGTATTCTCTCTTTAAAGGCAAAGAAAATTCACCAAATCACACCGTGCTTTTTAAATCTCAAAAGAGTCTCAGCCAGGATCCCATGCCTAGAATCATGCCTTATTTTCCAGGTGAAAAAGAAATTTCTGGTCCTGGGCTGGACCCTCCTGGAGAGTTAGTTAACCCCTGCAGGGTCCCTCCTGCACCCATTTATGCGGCCATCCCTCTTTCTGCTTCAACATGTGCTCAGCCATGGGCAGCATGTCAACAGAGTGGGATGCACCCAAAGCAAACATTAGCGTTTAGACTATCAGGGAAGCAAAAGCAGTCCCTATCTGGTGTCCTGTTTGGTATTCTGTCCCTTTTCCCAGTGGGAAGAAATCCCTGAAGAGAAGAGGAAAACTTCCCATAGCAGGGCTAATTCCAGGAGTGGTGCATATTCTGCAGTGTAGGAGAAAGTCTCTGTCCATTAAAAACAACGTTCTTTGACATTTTATGAAGGACTGTGAACAATCCCATAAAGCACTTCCCCACCTCATCTCCCAACCACGGAGATAAGAGTTGGGATCCACAGCAGCTTATAACAAAGCACATGGGGAGAAGGCTCATTCATCACATTGACAAGGACTGCTGTAAAATTTCAAAGAATTGGACACCACTCAGCAATGTTCACGGGGACTGAATATGATGATAAAACTTGTTGATTCCCTAGTCTTCAGGAGGGATCCTGGAGCCCAAGAAGCCATGGGGAGATTGGGGGCTGCAGAGGGGGACAAAGGGGCTGGTGGGGAAATGAGTGGGCAGAGCAGAGAGGAGAGGTGCGAGTGCTGGCATCTGGTTGGAGCCTCCGTCTCCAGACAGGCTTGTCCTATTTCCCTGTCTTGCCTCTGAATCTTGCTCAGGACTGAAACAGACACAGAGATGCTAAGCTCACATCATGAACTCGGAAAAGTCCAAAGTGTAGAAATGCAAGATTAGGCATCTCTCATCTAGATCTTGTAGCTAATGGAAGGTAAACAGGACACAAGTTTTTTTATTATTATTTTAAAATACTGTTTAAATTAGTGGAGGCAATGTCCCTTCCACTAGGACCTTTATTTTCCATTTGTCATTTGAAATATTTCAGATACATGAAACAGCCCTGTCCCTGCCCATTAGATTCTCTTCTCTCTCCACATCCCCCATGACACTTCAAGTTTAGTGCATATTTTTCCCATAGGTTCATCTGTACTTTATTTATATACGTATATACAGTTGGCCCTTGAACTGAATGGATCCACTTATAGGTGGATTTTTTTCTTTTTTAAGAAATGACAGCAAAAGGCACAAGGCATTTATTCACAGCTGATCACCCCAGTCTCCAAGGGACAGAATGGAAGGCTGTGCCTTTAAGCAGAGATTATGCCTGCTGCCCTCTGAGCACCCTGGGGGGTGGGGTGGAGGGAGCCCCCCCAACCCCCCTTCAAGGCCATCAGCAGCCCCGGGGCTGATACCAGAAAGAGTTACAGCCACCCCCCCCCCCCCATGTGCAGACAGGCTGGTGGGGTCAAGCATGGGGACTGGTGGGCAGGACGCTGGGCTGAAGCAGAGTATCCAGAGGGCAGGGGTGATGCTGTGCAGGGAGCCTCGAAGCCCCAGCGCTCCTGCCCTCCCTCCCCGTAGTGCTCCAGGCCAGGCTCAGGGGCGCAGACCCTTCCTGGATCAGGCTTGTAACCCTCCTCCCTGCTACTGCACCCCAACCCCTCCATCTCCTGGAGCCCCGCACACTCACGATTGACCACAGCTGTCCATGGCCACAGGCAGATGGTGCACCTCTGGGTCCTGTTGCCGCTTGCCTGCGCACTCCTCCCCCTCCACCCAGGCTTCCTACTGGACCAAGGTCTCCACACTCAGGAAACTCTCCATCCTGGGCCCCCTGCCATCCACCACCCCACTTCGTCCAGTGCATCCAGCTTGGCCTGCCCACAGGCAGATAATTTTTCAGTAAATATACACACAGTACTATAAATGTATTTTTCTCTTCCTTATGATGTTCTTAATATTTTTTCTCTAGCTTACTTAATTGTAATAATCCAATATATAAGACATGTAACACACAGAAATATATGCTACCATTAACATGTTCATGTTACCATTAGGGCTTCCAGTCAACAAGGGGCTACTAATTATGTTTTTAAGGGAGTCTTAAGTTATTCATGGGTTTTTGACTCTGGGGGCATCAATGCCCCTAACCCATGCATTGGGCAAGGGTCAACTGTACTACTAAATAATACGTAGTGTAATTTCGCATGCATTTAACTTCTAAAAGATACACACACTTCCTTCTGCATTTGCTATTCACCCATATCGATACAACCCCTCTAGTTTAATCTAGCTGCCATGTAATCATCCATTTTATGAATCCACCACAATTAGTTACCACGTCCCCTGCGGATGGGTATTTAACTTGTTTTCAACTTGTCACTAGTGTGGTAGTAAACACCAACACACATCCTCGTCCTTGTCTCCATGTGCACACGTGAAATGGTTGTGGTACATTTTTAATGATGTGGTACATCTTGGAGATATTTTCATGCCCATATGTATGTTTAACTCATTTTAACAAGCTTAGGAAAACACTAAAATATATCTGATCCAGGTTTATTGCCAGACCGTTCGATTGCCCCTTCCTTCCTTTGTGCGGTTAACAACCATGTTCACACATCTCCACGGACACGTGTGACAACTGCTCCTGAGTACTCACCTACAAAGGCAATCACTTGGTCAAAGGCTGCGTGTACTTTCAACATGACTACATATTGTCAAATCACTCTCCAAAGTCGTTTTACTCATTTGCAAAGCCACTAGCAGTGTGTGAGGATCTCCATTGTTCTGCCACCTCACCGTCTCTTAGTACTGATGATCTTACACTTTTTGGCAGGTGGATGGATCTGAAATGACGTTTCGTAATATTTATTTTCACTTACATGATTAAGATTGAGGATCTTCTTATGTGTTTATTGACCACTAGGTTTTAATCTTCCATTAATTGCACGCCCATATTCCTGGTTCCTTTTCCTTCTGGGTGAATCTTATAAAAGTCTGTTCTGAATAAGCTCTATATTCTATTTACTTTAGAGGAGGATAGTCCATGGAAATCTTGACTGAGAAAAATCTAATAAGTGAATGATAAATAAAATAAACCTAATTAGGTAAAGTAATTTAAAAATCCAATAAGTAAATAAAATTAATTCATGGCTGCTTCTCAGGGCTCTGGAAATTCAACAATGATGGCTGTACTATAGGTGAAAGATATCCTCCTTGAGGAATGTGGGTCTCTGCTTACAGTGTGAGCCAGACACTGCTTCCTGCTCCTTTGACTAAGGAAATAGGGAAGGAACAAACATCATTGAATATTGACTCTTCACTCAGTTTAACAGATATCACATCATCTAATCTTTGCAAAAGAAAGCTGTGAAAGAAGTATTATTTCTCTCCCTCAAGGATGAGGAAATGGAGTCTCAGAAAGAATAAATGTTTATCCTGAGGTCACAGACTTTGTATTCAGCAGAGCCAGAATTTGGACCCAGCTGTTTCTGCCTCTAAAGCACACGCACTTTCCATTATACAAAAGAATAATAATCTTTATGGATAATGTAGTTTGAAGAGACGGTTAGTATGTAGAGTGGTGGCCATTCTTTCAAAAATAACCATTTGAGGAGCTGAATATTATGCCCAACCTTCTCTGAATCTAACCATTAGAGATTGTCAGAGTCACACTCTCCCCACCCCCAACACATCCCCAAGAGGAAACTGTGGCCATTGCATTATTTTTCAAATACTATGCATGCCTGTGGGGAATTGATATGCATTCTCTTCTTCTCCTTCACTTAGACTACGTGTCCTCCTGCTAAGAAAAGAGTGGTTAGTTTTTCAGGAAGCAATATCAGCTGCTTCCTCAGGGGGTTGATGATTTGACAAGGCATGCTAAGAGATGAGTCAGGCTTTGAGAGAATATAAACCAAGTTTTAGTTTCAAAAAATGCTAGAATTTATTCTGAAAAAAGTTAAATCACACACACACACACACACACACACACACACTCAGTGAATATATTACACATTTTTTAAAACTAGTGGTTTGGGGGCGCCTGGGTGGTGCAGTCGGTTAAGCGTCCAACTTCGGCCAGGTCACGATCTCACGGTCCGTGAGTTCGAGCCCCGCGTCGGGTTCTGGGCTGATGGCTCAGAGCCTGGAGCCTGTTTCCGATTCTGTGTCTCCCTCTCTCTCTGCCCCTCCCCCGTTCATGCTCTCTCTCTGTCCCAAAAATAAATAAACGTTGAAAAAAAAAATTTTTTTTTAAAAACTAGTGGTTTGTTTCTCAACTATGATTGTTGGGTAGTTACAGAAGGAAGCCAACTGAACCCTGATGGTGTGTAACTGTGGGAAAGTTCAGGAATTTCTGAAGTGGTTTTCATAGCTCTTAAGATGTCTTGAATGCTGGCAAATTTCCCATGAGGTTTAGGGCAAAGCATTTTTTTTTTATCCCAATGGGTAGATAGATGGTCAAGGCCCTCTACATTGTACATAGTCACCTTGGATGTGATTTCAGCTGAAGCTCTGCTGGACAGTTCCCCCTGTACCCTCCCACCTCCCACAAACCTTTCTCCACTTTCTGCCTTAAGATTCTTCGGATGTCAAAGAAGTTGGCTCAGCCTCTTCTAAGTATAAAAAGTATAGCTGAACTTCCCTTTTTAACACAATATGTGTTACTTTACTCTTTATCCATATTCCTCATGAGCCTGTGAGCTTTCTGAAGATAGGGACTGCATACCATTGCATGCCTAGCCCCTAGCACATCTGGCACTCAATAAGTACCTGATGAATAAACAGAGACAGGTACTTGGCAGTATGTGCAGGTACTGGCCTCAGTACTCGTTAGTCATGTACCAAGATTAACAATATTCATAGCACGCCTTTTGGTCAAAAGGATCCAGTGGACTGGAAGTGACAGATTAAAAAAAAAAAAAAAAGATAAATTACCAACAACATGTTTTGAACTTCAACTGAGACATGAAATAACCATTGCCTAAGCTCTACCTTGAAAAGCCAGGGAAAAAAAAGCTCTCAGAAAAGATACTTGAGCAAATACTTTAAGAAATCTAATGTATCTTAATAAAATGAGTAGGTAAAAACAATTAAAATAACTCACATTTGTTGGGCTCTTATTTCATGCCTGTGACTTGCACAAGGGGCTCTCCAGGCATTATCTCATCCAGCCTCTGTAGGTAGATATTGATCAATTCCATTTTCCAATTGAAGGTTGAGGCTCATGAGGTTAAGAATTTGTCTCTCTTTGCCCAGGCAGCAAAGATAAAACTAGGATTCTAGGTTATTTAATGCCCAGACTCTTAACCTAGCATTTATTATAACAAAACTTGCTAATGGAAAAAAAAAAAAAGAGTCAGATCACGGGTTATTCCTCATATGCCATGAATTCGCACATGAAACAGGCTTCGCTTAGCAATGACAAAGAAAGCCTCAGGCAAAGAGATACGGTGTCATCTTTGAGGAATGACAAACATTACCACGCATGCCCACATATGCCCAGCCACATGCTCACCCCACACCAAAGCTCACATACATCCTTCTGTAACTGGAGAGTTTTAGGGTCTGCCCCCCTCTCTAATCTGAATGGGGTGCACTAGTCTCTTTCCAAAATCTCCCTAAAATGTGATTCTAATCAGAATCAGCTTGTAGTTCTTCAAGCACTTCTCAGTCATTTTAAATCAGTCTTCAGAACCTCCCCAGAGGTGCATCTTTCCACTCTTTCCACCCTACACACACACACACACACACACACACACACACACACGTACACACGCACACACATGCACAGAAAGATGCACCAAAGAAAGATCTCCAACAACCATCTGGGTTATACATAGAAAGGATAATTCACTATTCACTAGTTAGGAGCTGATGCAAAATATTTTAAAGTGAAATTCTCAAATCCAGACTTCAAATTTCCTCTCAAAATCTGATCAACTCGACTGTAGAAACAGATTATTTTGGTTGTTTTCATTCTCAGGAGATTCAGAGCACTATTTTGGCAATTCCTCAGAGGTGAAATTATGCAGAACATAATCTATTATAGAAGTCACTGTATAAAAGTGAGAAAAAAGAGAGAGAGAAGGCAGGAGGAAAGGAAGGAGGGAGGAAGAGAGGGAAAAGAAGAAAAGAGGAAGATGCTTCTCTAAGAGGAATAAGTGTGGCTGGTGAATAAAAAATAAATAAATGGTAGGGAAACAAAATCCTTTTCCTAGGTTTCTTTTCCATGAAAACAAGAGAGGAAGCTTCTTACATTGCCTCTGTTCTGCAGGACACCAGACAGGAAGGAAAACTCCAGAGGAGGAAAAATATCTCTGCCCTTAATCGAAATGCAGTGTGGAGAGTTGAAGAAATTGTAGACCTTCTAATGGCCCAGAAACGGCAGAATTGATTAAGCGAGATCAGGATGAAATGAGTGACTTTCTTTTATATTCTTTAAAGGAGCTGGTCCAGGCTCCAAAGAAGGAGGAGAGGCCAGTCACGCAGGGGCAAGCTGTTATCAGCACCATATCGAAGGTTTGTTAATAGGATCTTGGAAAGAGAACAGGGTTGGGCGGGGAAGGGCTTCAAGCTGGTTTAGCTGAAGACAGTAAGAACCTCTTCCGGTAAGACTCTAATCCCCACAGGATCCTAGAGAGTGGCTGCACTGTGTAAAACATGACCACAATTTATGGCATGCTTTCTGGCAAAGATCTCAGGCAGCCCCTGAGGAATCTACAAAGCTGTGACTCCATGTTAATTGATGCAAAGGGTGCTGTTTTCCAGATGATGTCACGCCTAATTGAATGAGGCAGACACACTTAGCACACGTGATCATCTTTATTGCATGCATTATCATTATTTGGCATTTAGCATCATTTACCAGTAGCACAAAATGGTTAAGAGGAGTGGCTCTGTACCCTGACAGATCCAAGCCCTGTAAAAAAAAAAAAAAAAAAAAAAAAAAAAAAAAAAAAAAAAAGCTCTGGGGCATCTGTGCTGCTCAGTCAGTTGAGCATCTGACTCTTGATTTCAGCTCAGGTCATGATCCCAAGGTTGTGAGATCAAGCCTCGCGTCAGGATCTTCACTGAGGGTGGAGGTTTTTTAAGACTATTTCTCTCTCCCTCTGACCTTATCCCCTGCTTGCATGCCCTTTCTCTCCAAAAACAATAAAAATAAAATAAAAAATAAAATAAAATGATGGCAAAGCACAGCATCTACCTCAAAAGGTTGCTGTGAGTGAAGGAGCCTGATGATTGAAAAATATAATATTAGATATACACTAAACATTTGTAAGTAGTCCTATCATTTGCATTTTCTGAAAGCATTATGGATGGGTTTGTTAGCTATGCTTTGTTCCTTGGGCAAATTCAACCGGTATCTTTCAAGCATCTATTTTGTACACAATGCTAAATTCATTCATATTAGAGTTTTCCTCCTCATAGTACTCCAGTGAGGTAGGCATGATGATTCCTACTTAAAAGCTAGGAAAATCAAAGCCCAGGTAGGACAAAATAATTTTCCCTTCATCACTTGGCTATAAGGTTGTAAACTGTTTGACTTGAGCTCCCATTTCTGACTCCATAGCATGGACACTTGCACTGCATCATACAGCATTGAGCCTTTTATATACATGAAGTTTCATAACTCATGCAAATTGCATCCACCGGCATTCTGGTCAACCAACTCTCTAAAAAACAAGCCCTGATTTGTCACATTTGCCCCTTTCTGTGGTATAAATACTCTCACTGTGGCTAACTTAACCTACCACCAATCAGCTTGGAAAATTCTTCCGTACTTAACAATCTGCTCCCACTCGCCATCATAAGGGGATGGTTAGGAGGCTGGCGAGGGAGACGTTGGTAAAAAGGTACAAGCTTTCAGTCAAAAGATGATTCAGGCCTGAGGATCTAATGAATAACATTAGACTATAGTTGATAACACTGTATTGTATCATTGAAATTTGCTAAAATTCCAACATTCTTACCAAAAAAAGAAAAGGGAGAGGGGTAAATATGTGAGGTAACGGAAGTATTAATTAACTCAGCGGGAGGAATCCTTTGACAATGTGTACATATATCAAATCATCACATTGTGCACTTAAATATCTTACAGTTTGTGGGCACCTGGGCGGCTCAGTCTGTTAAGTGTCTGACTTCGGCTCAGCTCATGATCTCACAGTGAGTCTGAACCCTGCATCGGGCTCTCTGCTGTCAGCACAGAGCCTGCTTCAGATCCTCTGTTCCCCCCATCTCTCTGCCCCTCCCCAGGCTCTCTTTTTCTGTCTCTCTCAAAAATAAATAAACATTTAAAAATCGTAAACATTTAAATATAAACTATCAATTAAAAAAAATAAAAAGTATCCATTTAGCACTAAAATTCAAACTTCCAACCAGTAATTCTCAACCTTGACTGTATACTGCAGTCACCTGGCAAGCTTTCTGAAAATGTTTGTTGCCAAGATTGCACCCCTGACTAGTTATATCAGAATCTCTGAAGATGGAACTTGGTCACCCATATTTCAAAGTGCCCACAATCACAGCCGAAAGAGTTAAATAAAGCCTGATCCTATGCTTCTTTCTGCCTACTGCTGCCTGTGTTCTTTCTCTCTGCCTCCAGCGCCCTGACCTTGGGGATGCAATGCTGGAGCCACCCTGGTGAGGTGCAAGTGTGTTGGTGAACCAGGAGAGAGCCAGCCTGCACATCAGGGCCAGACAGAGAGCAAGGCAGGTGACAGGAGACCAGTGACTCGGAAAGACGACAAACACCTGAGAGAAAGGAAGGAATCCAACTCTAGACATGAGGAAAGGGCCGAAGAAGCTGAAGAGACACAGATGCTAAGTTATGGATGATCCAATGGGAACTGCCAAGGCTCAGGGTGGGAATCACACAGACTGGAGTTCAACCCCCTGCCCACCACTACTCATGGTGTATCTATGGACAGCTTACTTAAATTCTCTTTGCCTCAGTTTCCTCTCATCTAAATGAGAGCAATGTTGCCTTCATGTAGAAGATTTAATGATGTAAGACAACCTTTCATATAGTAGAATTCAATAATATTAGGTTTTTAAAATTGGTGTTATCCCTGCTAAGAAAGCCCACTCTGCCTCAACCAAGAGAGACTATCTTTTTATTTTACTTTATTCCATTTTTTAAGTTCAGGTACAGATTTGAATGGATCACCTTCTCAAACACATGGCACACTATTATCACCCATCCATGCATGGCTCTCTTTTTAGATTGTTTTTCACCTTATTTCCTGCCCCAATACCATTCTCTTTCCCTCACAGACACCTCCACTCCGGAATGTAATACACGTACTCCTGATCTGCACACGTGTTTAGTCAACTCCCTTTGTATCTGTGGAAAACACAATCATGGCTTGCGGGTGAACCCTTTACAATTAGATGAATACCACCATATGAGTTAGCTCGGGCTGCCATGACAAAACACCACAGATGGGGTAGCTTGACCAACACAAGTTTTTCACAGTTTTAGAGGCTAGAGTCTAAGATCAAGATGTCAGCAGGGTTGATTTCTTCTCAGGCCTCTGCCTTTGGCTTACCAATGGCTGTCTCTCACTGCAGCCTCACGTTGTCTCTCCTCTGTGTGAGCACAAACGTGGTATCTCAATTTCCTCTTCTTGTAAGGACATCAGTCAGATAGTACTGGGGCCCAGGCTGAAAACTTCATTTTAACTTAATTACCTTTTTTAAGACTTTGTCTCTAAATATGGTTACATCCCGAGGTCCTGGTGTTAAGTCTTCAACATATGAATTTGTGGGGGAACACCATTCGGCCTACAACAATTAGTATTCTATTGTGGCAGATTGTTGCTGTTCTGGCATCCAGTGACCCACCCACCTCCTTGGATCCATGCTGTCATGTACCCTCTTCATTTGTGACCCCAGGTGTGGCACATAACTTGCACGTGATCAAGCAAAGGCTTAATAACAGCTTGTCCTTTGGGGCCTGACCTCTCTTGCTCTGGCAACTCTCCTGCTACTATGTGAGAAAGCCCAGGCTAGCCCACAAGTTGTTGCAAACATGAGGCCCTCCGAGACAGAAGAAGCCAACATCAGTGCCAAGATGGGCAGGTAAAGCCATCTAAGACAACCTTGTAACAACTGTTCCAATTGCCAACCAACTGCAGGGGAATGATGAGCCCAGAAGAGACCAGCAGAAATGCCCTGCACATCCCAACCCCAAACGTGGACGCATAGCCTCATGAGCTAATAAACAGTCGTTTTAAGCCAATAAATTCGGGGTGCTTTGTTAGTAGCAACAGACCTCATTCTATGATCTCATTCTATTTCCTTTTTTTTCATTTAACATTATGTGTTTGAGACATTGCTATTTGTAGATCCGTTTCATCCTTCTGGCTGCTATATGGCATTGTGTCATACACACACGTTGTATTTTACATACCCCTTCTTTTAGGGATAAACAGTGCCGCTGCCTCCAATTTTTTATTCTACGCATATTCTCATAGATTCTCATCCACCCATGGGCGAGGTTCTCTGGATACACTACTCACAAATGAAATTGTTGAGTTACAAGGCAATTACTTAACTGCACTGAATATTGTTGGATTGGTCTTCAGAATAGCTGTAGCAATTTACACTCCTTCCAGAAGTACAGGAGGGTCAGCCAGGGGGCTTTTATGCTTCTTGTTAGAGCAGGAATCATTCCTGGACAATGGCCAGCTTTCAGCATGCAAGAAAAAGGAAGTAGTGGTCCCTAGCTGGAGGAACAAGGAGTGGTCCAGGGATCAAAGCTCAGCCACGGTCACGGGCAGATCTTAACACTCTTTCCCTCTACCTCTCTTCTTCACTAGCCTTACCTGGAATGGACATATTATTGAGGTTTTCATTATTATTGTTATGCACCTGATATATTATCAAATTCAGTTCTCTGTTCTCTAGTGTTAGATCGAAATTTTATGATCTTCAATATTTTTATTTCTCCAGTATAAAAGATCTAAAAGGTAATCAGAATTTACTGGTAATAAATTTTGCTGGAAAAATTTGTTTAAGTTCTTAATATGGTGGAAATCCTGTGAAGATTTTTTTTTAAGCAGTTTTTGGGACACCCAGGTGGCTCAGTCAGTTAAGCACCTAACTCTTGGTTTCGGCTCAGGTCATGATCTCACAGGTCATGGGTTAAAGCTCCACATCAGGCTCTGCACTGACAGTGTGGAGTATGCTTAGGATTCTCTCTCTTTTCCCCTCTCTCTGCCCCTCCCAAGCTCTTTCTCCCTCTCTCAGAATAAACTTTTTTTTTAAAGCAGCTTTTGATAACTCTAAAAAAGAATTACATTATTTTGTTAAAAGATAAATATCAGGTATGGAGTATATGGAAAACATAATGTTAAGAGAAAAAATCAGGATGCAGAATATCACGCAATGAATAATCACAAGTATAATGAATGTAGCACTTGCTCTGAGGTTGTCAGTACCAACTTCTTACCCTCTGGTCCTAAGGCTTCGCAGAGCATGAGGGCAGAAGTTCAGGCCCAAGACCTGCCTGAGTTTGGGATTATTACAGGAGTTCTTTCCTTCTATAAACATGACCCTTAAGGGTAGGGGCAAACCAGATCAAAACCCATCTGCTAACCTCCCGTCCACAGACATGTATAGCCTAATGCAGGCCAGGAAACCTCAAGCTTCTAAGGCACTCTGGAGTAAGGCCCATTTATCTCTGACCTCAAGGAATCTGAACAAATATTTTTCCAGTGCAATGACCAGGAGGCTGGCAAAGATAACCAGCTGTACAAGGAAGCAAGGCAACATGAAAGAAAATGAACAAAAGGAATAGAATTGCACACTGATTATAAAATAACCATGACGTCTACAGAAATAAAAAGCAAGCTTGAAAATATTCAGTGGTAACAGAAAACTGTAAGAAATGATACAGTAGATTTGAAAAAAAAAAAAAAAAACCCAGAACTTCTGGATATAAAATATACAGTAGAAGGAACTAAGAGCTCCACAGTTGTATTGGACAGCAGATTAGACATAACTAAAGGGAGACCAGGAAAGAAGATGATGTTTTCCAGTGTCTAAGTCACTGGGGCTGTTTTAACAGAATACCACAGACTGGGCAGCTCATAAACAACTGGAATTTATTTCTCACAGTTCTGGAGGCTGGAAAGTCTAAGGTCACAGTACCAGCAGGTCCAGTACCTACTTCCTGGTTCATACACAGCATCTTTTTGTTGCGCCCTCACACACAGAAAGAGTGAGATAATTCTCTGGATTCTCATTAATAAGTGCACTGATCCCAATCATAAAGGTTTACCCTTATGACCCAATCACCTCTCAAAGACCCCACCTCCTCGTACCATCATTATGGGGTTAGGATTTCAGCATATGAATTTGGGGAGAACATAAGCATTCAGACAATAGCATCCACATACAGCCCAGAGACAGAAAGAGAGACAGAAATACTGGTGACTATAAGTTTCAGAAGGAGAAGAAAGAAAATGGAACAGAGGCAATATTTGAAGAGATAATATGTGATAATTTTCCAGAATTGATGAATGAAATGAATCCACAAACTCAGGTTCAGAAAACCCAAGCAGGATAAATAAAAAAAGAAAATAATATCTATATGCATTATTGCCAAACTGTGACAAATGACAAAGTGACAGAAAGAAAGAAAGAAAGAAAGAAAGAAAGAAAGAAAGAAAGAAGAGGGAGGAAGGAAGGAAAGAGAGAAAGAAGGAGGGAGGGAGGGGAGAAAGAAAGAAAGAAGAGAAAGAAAGAAAAGAAAGAATAAAAGGGAAATAAAGTAGATTACTCTCAAAGTTTAGCAATGGATAGATATATGACTTCAACATCAACCATGAAATCCCAATGTACTGAAAGAAAATTCTGTAAATTTATTTATTTTTTTAATTTTTTTCAACGTTTATTTATTTTTGGGACAGAGAGAGACAGAGCATGAATGGGGGAGGGGCAGAGAGAGAGGGAGACACAGAATCGGAAACAGGCTCCAGGCTCTGAGCCATCAGCCCAGAGCCCGACGCGGGGCTCGAACTCACGGACAGCGAGATCGTGACCTGGCTGAAGTCGGACGCTTAACCGACTGCGCTACCCAGGCGCCCCAGTAAATTTAAAATCCTACACTGCGCAAAATTATCTTTTGAGAATGAGGGTGAAACAGTCTTCAAACACCAAAACCAAATTCACGATCAAACATCTCACTGACAAAGAATATAGTTCAAACAAAAAGGAAAGTAACCCCAGATGGAAAGCTGAGATGTTGGAGCGAATGAAGAGCAAAGAAAGTGATTAAGTATGTAGGTAAGTGGACACTTACCTTAATGTCTAGTCACATATACGCACATAAATAATGTCACACATATATGCATATGCACAGCACAGAAAAGCACATCCCTAGAGAGTAAAATACCATATAACAATAAGATAAAGGGACGGGTAACTGAAATTGAAGTATTCTAAGGTCTCTCAAGGAAGAGGGTAAAGAGTTTTATTAAACTTTAATTTTTAATAAGTTAGGTGTGCATGTTGTAATTTCTGTGGTGACTACTAACACAGCCATGGAAAAATAATAGAAGGAAAATATAATATCTAGAGCAACAATTCTCATATTTCTATGCATATAAACAGCAATTGAACAATTAAGTAAGCGGGTGGTGGATACCAGAAACTGGTTTTCTCACTGTTGGAGTCCAACTTTACAGATAAGCAAGGGAAGAAGCTGGAATGATCCATGAGGTAACGAATGAAAGTTGGAGACATCGGTAAAAACTCATGCTCAGCTTAATACAGATACATTTGTTTACATAACAGCAATATTTATAAATATGTGTACACCAGCTAACGTATACGCACATATCTCTTTGCTCTGTCAGCGAAGCGGAAATAAAAGAAATGATTCCCCATTAGCAACAAGCACATCCAGAGCCCAGATTTTCATTCTTAAAATCATTCTCCAATGAAAGGAACCAAGGCTCTTTGGAAATGTGATTGATTCTAAGATCAGCAAAGGAAATATATAAGATGAACCCAGAATATCTTGTATTGGCAAGAAGTAAGGAAGTGTTCACACACACACACACACACACACACACACACACACTGATAAGAGTATGGCAGGAAGACATGGGACACAACTGACAACTCCCAATGGCCAAAGATGCCATAATTTGAACAATAAAGTATGGATTATAGCCCAAAATGCAAAATAGATATCCATGAGTCAATACTGACATAAATACATAATTGAGTAAATTAATAAATGGAAAATAAGAGACAATTCTGTGCAGAAGAATTCCAAATAATGTATGTAGCTACTCAGCTCTCCACTGCTTAGGTGTGAACCGCTCATAGTAAATTCCTTCCAAAGAGGACAGTATGGAAAGAAGGGGGAAAGAGTAACCTTGCAGTGGGACAATGAATACTGCCTTAGTTAGCCAGGTGACCAAGGTCAACATCAACAGGCACAAATCACCTTTTAGATGATTTGTATATATACCTTTTAGATGATGTGATGACTGTGCCACTGTGTCTCTGCAATCTTCCCTCCCAAAGCCCAAAACACCAGTCTAATCATGAGAAAAAAAAATTTTTTTTTTAATTCCAGGAGAGGATGCCCTACAAAATACCTGGCCAGTACTCCTCAAAACTGTTAAGGTCACCAAAAACAAGGAAAGTCTAAACAACTGTCACAGCCAAGAGGAGCTTGAGGAGGCATGACAATGAAATGTATTGGGGTGTCATAGATGGGATCCTGGAACAGAAGAAGGGCAGTAGATGAAAACTAAGGAAATCTGAATAAACTATAGACTTTAGGGGTGCGTGGTGAGTGTCTTGACTCTTGACTTCGGCTCAGGTCATGATCCCAGAGTCGTGGAATCGACCTCCGTGTCAGTGTGGAGCCTGCTTAAGATTTTTTCTCTCTCTCTCTTCCCCTCTCCTGCTCATGCTCTCTCTCTCTTTCTCTCTCTAATAAAAAACAAACAACGACAGCTATAGACTTTAGTTAATAATAATGGATATTGGTTCATTCTTTGCAACAAGTGTTACAATTAATGTATAGTGTAGGGACACCTGTATAGGTACTAAAACTATACAGAGAAGCTACAGAAATATAGTGATTATACAAAAGGAAGGTTGCAATTGCAAGAGCCATAGATATTTTCTGGGGTGCTTATAATGTATTTCCTGAACCGAATGACAGATCATAGGCGTTAAAATAAATTTTCAATTTAGTAATACTCATTAAATTTTATAACTATATGTCAAGGCATACACATATGTTTTATATACTTTTATCACCATAAAAATTTTTTAAAAAGGGAAAGAGTATGAAATGCATTGAAATAACAAAGGAGATTTTCTCTGAATGGTGAAATCATGGGTATTTTTTTTCTTTTTACTACATTTTAAAATATTTTCCAATTTTTCTGCAGTGATCCTGAATGCCATTTATTAGCTGAGAAGAAAAAACTCTACTTGTAAAGGAGACAAAATCAAACCATCAAGGAGTATCTGGCTAGGAATTGTCTTTTTCTTTCTATTTACAGCTTTTTGTTGTGCTAAGAGTTGAATGGAATATACCAGTTATGGTCATTTAATTGCATACCAAATGGAAATGTAAGGTAGAGTACAATGCCTGAAAAATCTAGAAATGCTGTATTATAGTTTGCCATAAGTCATTCTAATGCCTTAAGAGATCGTTTTCATAATTCCCAGTTTGGAAATAAGCTAACAAACAACAAAAATACAATGACTTTGGAGAAGACACAATGACCCACAGAAAAGATGGCAAAAAGTTGCTTATCATTTCACAGCCTCCATTTAGAAGCAGTTAAGCATCTGGCCTTGTGCTTTCGTGTGTAATGTCAAATACCAGAGGGGAAATTATATGTGAAATAGACAACAGCCTCAGCTTGATTTTGCGCAGGCATTTCAAGGGAGCTGCTCCACAAGATGTTCATCCTTAGAGAAGTCCAATATTGAAGATTTTTTTTGATTATATGTGACCTTCTTCAAGCCACAGAGGCCTCCCTGGGCTCTGTGTCCTCATCTGTAAAATGAGAGGCTTGAAGAAATGACCTCTAAGGACTCTCCTAGCATTAAAATCTCTGGCTGAAGCCACATACAAGAGGATAGATCTTATGCTAAAATCAATGGTGATGATAATAGCATTGAATATTCTGTAACATTTTAATCTATAACAATGCTTTTCAATTTGTGTTCACTTTATCCACAACAACTTCTATTTTGGGTAGGAAGAGAAATATCATTACACCTACCTTGAAATGAGAGAGCTGGAATGAAGTGGATATTGACATAATGCAATGGAAAGTAATACAATGCAACATTCCAGTGTATTCTGAAAACTAGGACCTGGCACTAAATAACTGTGGGCTCTTGAGGATTCTGGTTGTCAAGGTGTTGTGGGGTTTTTTTAAATTTTTTTCCCATCTGTAAAGTGAGCAGGTTGAACAAGGCTAGATGATCTCTATGATTATTCACATTCTAGTAAGTAGATAAGCATATACAAAGTAAGCATAGTAAGCACCATACAAATATAGTTATGAATACAGTCTTCCCTAAACAATGGTCACCTTATAGATAGCTCAGAAAACATTGATGTGCATGGAGGGGCACCTGGGTGGCTCAATCGGTTAAGTGTCTGACTCTTGGTTTCAGCTTAGGTCATGATCTCATGGTTCACGAGTGCGAGCTCTCGTGACATGCGGCTCTGTGCTGACAGTGTGGAGCCTGCTTGGGATTCTCTCTCTCCCTTTCTCCTCTGCGCCCCTCCCACTCTCTCTTTCTCTCTCTCAAAATAAATAAATAAACTTAAGAAAAGAAAACAGATTTGCATGGCAATAAAAGCAAAGTAATGATACTGGTTAATGCCGTTCTTAAATCTCTCCAAATTCTAAGATATTTGCTTTAAAAACAGTCATTATATCCTATCTGTGCTGCATTATTCTTTATTAATTTGAATATGTCCTCTCTCCCCAGTTTGATTCCACAGGTTTCATTCCAAGCTCTACATTGAGAATAGATATATTTAAATAAATATAGAGGCATATACCTCATAGAGTTAAAAATCCACAACTGCTCACTTCCTAGGAAAATGGATTGACTTGACTTCGCAGAACTAATGAATTCAGTGTTTGCTCACAAATACATTGACAGGTTGCTGGTTTTCATGCTTATTTTTCATTTTCCCAACACCTTCGCCCTTCTTCTGACACCCACCTACCGCATCTGACAACTCCATCCAGATGGTTACCAGGAGACCCCTGTGAGTCAGGCACCTCTCCCGAGTTAAGCCAACCAGAGGGCTGGCGTGGGCGTCTTGGAACTAGAACCAAGGAAAAAGAAAGTCAGTCAGTCCTTGAATGGTTTACTGTAGGATAGGACGTGCATGCTGGGTTTATATTCTAGCTTCCTGTGATGTAAGTAAATGGAAGGACCACTTATACATAAAAAAGGGGAAGAATGAAAGGGATATGTAGAGAGAATCAGAGATAAAAGAAACAGAAATTGAATCCTGAGAGCATCTCTGTTTCTGATGGAAATAGAAATTGAACCCTGAGAGCATCTCTGTTTCTGATCCCAGGAACTGGTCGTATTTGTGTTCCCAGATTCTGTGGGACATCCCAGTGTCCTTAAAATAAATCCCTCTTTTGTCTAATTCAGCCAGAGTGATTGTCTTCCACTTATACTTAAATGATCCTGATTAATGGTATGTCCGCCCAACGCAACCAGTCTGAAGGTCACCATTCATTTAGGTATAATTGAAGCCATCCCCAGAATTCTCTAGTAACTTAGGTTTTAAAATGATATGTAAAAAAATATATGGCCATAAAAGTATTCATCTGAGATATAATATAATATATATATAATATATATTTTGGGTAAAATTGAGGAAGGTCAAAGTCTGAATCTTACATGAGGTCTACAGTCAGTAAGAAGAATTAATGAAACCGACAGGTGAGCCCAGGCACAACCGGGTTCATTCTCTGGTTCAGCTCTGAGATTTTGGCTTCAGGATAAAATGGTATCTCAGCCTTCAGTGAATGTGGCACATTCAAGGCCCACCCTCTCATGTGAGGGAGCCAGACCGTAATAGACAATCTAGATCTCAAAAAAAAAAAAAAAAAAAAAAAAAAAAAAGTCTAAGACAAAGGAAAAAAAAGATGAATAAAAAAGACCACGCTTTTTTTGGCTCTTCTTGAGAAGTCTAAGCTACATTTCTGCAGTCCCAACCAACCAATCAGAAGACAAGCCTCCAGGGGGCTAAGTGGTAATGGAGGAGAAAGATCCATGGGCCAGGCTTGGAGATTCACCCAAAAGAGACCATGGGCCATCGCTTTGCATACCTAAAGTGCTATTTTCTCCATTGTCCAGAATAGTGTTAGATGCTGCTTTAACAGGCACTTCCTAGAACAGACAAACTATAATCTGGCTTTAAGGGTTTCCTCATTATCTCCAAAGTAAATTTAAAAAAAAAAAAAAAAAAAAAATCAGGGAGACTTGCCATGCTAGCCATGGCTACAGTGAATACTATGGCTGTTGGTAATATGGTTTTAGATTCCAATCCAAAGGGAAAACCCTCATCCCACCTCCTCTGGCTGATTTGTTCTATCTTGTTGTTCCATCCGATTGAAGACCTAAAAGTTAAACCAGCCTGCAGAGGGAATATTTCAAGAAAACACAGGAGGGGGTACCTGGGTGGCTCAGTTGGTTGAGTGTCCCACACTTGGTTTCAACTTAGGTCATGATCCCAGAGCCATGTGATTGAGCCCCGTGTTGGGCTCCACACTCAGCGTGGAGCCTGCTTGAGATTCTTTCTCTTTCTCTCTCTACCCCCCTCCTCAACTTGCTATAAATAAATAAACCTCAAAAACAAAAAGCAAGAAAGAATGAATGCCTGCCTGAGAGAGCTGCTACATCCTAACCCATTCATCCTGTCAACCAGGGTCTATGATTCAATCTGATAACTGCAATAAATGGGTTTGAATAAAATCCTATGGCACAAACAAAAGCAGCTTGGTTGATTCTGCCTGGAGGACTTGGGCAAGGTGCTCAGGGAAGGCAGACTGGAACTTGGAAGGTCCATCAAGTCAGCCGCGACCAGGGATCATTGTGAGAAGAGGCAGGAAGTCACAAGAGCCACGTGAGTTGAGAGATGACATGTGGGCTCCGTGGATGGAGCCTCCCGCAGGCAGCACTGGGCATATGGAGGCTGGAAAGGGAGGTTGGGCCCCGATCGGGCATGCTTGGAATCCAATGGGAAACTGCGTTGGGGAACATTTTCTAAACTGTAGAAGGAACGTGAACATCTGCTGTTATGATTATTTCTTTTCCTCTTTCCTTCCCTAGTCTTCCTTAAGTGCTGCTGGAAATGCCAAATTCTATCAGGGTTTCACAAAGAGAAGCTGTGAAGCCTTCAAACCTGTACTTGAACCTTAGCTCCACATACTTGCCCTGGGAACCTCCATCTCCCCATCTTTAAGCTGGGGATGATACCACCTACTCTTCAAAAAACGTTAAGGGTAGTAAAGATCGCTTATACGAAATGCCTGGCACATTCTAGGTGGTCAATAAATGGTAGCTATTAGTATACTTTTATTAGCAATACTGTATCTGAAGTGCCAGGATCAATGCCTGGCACAGAGGAGATGTTAATAAATCCCCTGCATTTTCCTTGGAGGCGACAAGGACAGCTTCTGAATTAGCATTGTTTGAGAAGAGATCAGAATTCTAATTCCCCCGATGATTCTCCCAATCTGAAATTTTCACTCTCCTTCCATAGGTTGTGAGAAAATATTTCCAAAGTGTGTTTTTCAGGCACATTAGCTCTATGGTCTGAATGTGTATTAGAAATACACACACACACACACACACACAGAACCATGCAGCATTTCTCAAACTTATGTGACCTCAGGACACTTGCCTCTGTAGAGCCAAACTCAAATGGAGAAAAAGGCAGATTCAGTCTCTATCTGCAGGAGGCCCCTGTTAACATTGAGACATCTTACCTACAAGGAGATAAAACTCAAACATCTTGTAGTAATAGTGATAGTATCTACAATTCAATGCCTTTATATGCTTAGAACGTTAACTGGCTCTATCTCATTTAATTATCTCACTTAATTCATTAAGGTCTCAAGATAATAATGGCCACATTTAGGTAACACTTTATATAGTTATATAAACATCAGGTCATTTATCCATTAACTTGGGGATCCATTGCTGGGCATGTAAATTGAGGCACAAAAACAGAAGAAATGTTCCACAGGGAAATCAAAAGATGCTTACGGGAAATAGGATAAATACTCAGAGTACCCTCTGAAGTTCCTCGACGTAATCACCTCTAGAGAGCTGCTGCTTATGACATGGTGGGGTTCGGGACCCTCAGGGAGCCAGTCTCACCTCCACAAGGCAATTCACAAGAAAATGTTTATCAGACAACCCCAAACAAAATCCCTTTTCCTACATAAACGGAGTCCCTAATTTGACATGGAGCCTCTGGAAGCTAGTAATGGACAAGCCTTAGCAACAGTGGCTTGTCACATGAGTCCCCTCAAAAGAGCAGTGACTTGCTGCCCAAACCTTCCCCAATTGTACTGAACCTGCCCAGGGAATGGGGTTCACCTGCCACTCGCCACACCTGTTTAGCCACTTCCTTATTAAACCAATTCTAGGTCCACTTCACTTACCGCTTTCAAATTTAACAAATGAGCCAATATGGCACCTTCATTGGATTTACAAAACCACAGATCTAGCCCTACATCCGGCTAAAATATCTTAGACCACAAAATCAGCTCTGTGGGGCTGGAGCTGGGTGCTATGTGTCATTGTCATTGACAGCACCTGCAGATGGCTTTGTTTTTCCTCCCTCGGGCACAGTCACACTAATATAACATTGAGGACTTTATTACTTTTCCTGCATGCTTGCTTGTCTTCTCAGGGAAGAGAGGATTTATAGGAGCTCAAGAACCCCCATGCCCCGAGACCTTCCCCGCCATCACTCAGCAGGTGCCAACACTCTGAAACCAAAAGGACACCAGCCCAGGTAATTGATGCTCAGGCTAGAGGCCTCAAAACCTCTCCATGAAATAGTTTGCCTCATATGGTCCAGCCAAATGATAAACTATCACAAAGCCTCAGAAAGAGATTATGAGGGAAAACAGTATAAGAAGTATAAAACAATGTTTTGTTTTGTTTTGTTTTTAATGTTTATTTATTTCTGGGAGAGAGAGAGAGAGAGAGCGTGCACGTGTGAGAGTTGAGGAAGGGCAGAGAGAGAGGGAGATACAGAATCCAAAGCAGGCTCCAGGCTCCAAGCTGTCAGCACAGAGCCTGATGCGGGGCTCAAACCCACAAACTGTGAGATATGACCTGAGCCGAAGTCGGACACTTAACCAACTGAGCCCCTGTAACACAGTATTTTGATGTGAGAAAATTTTAAATAGCAAAATTCAGAATGGCCCATATACTCAGGATGCAAATATGCAAAAGTATGTGTGCACAAGTATGTGTGCACGTGGTATTTAATACGTAATGTGGAAGTCATTATTGTACTAGGGTGTTGAGAAAATCATTTTTTTAACTTATGGCCTACGCTTTTCAAATTTTTTCAATTTGATCAACATGGTTTAAGATTTTGAACATAAAACCGTCATATATTCCAATGTAGCTATTATAAAGCAAGGAAGTTAATAGCCATTGATTATGTACTACATGCCAAGGGATGTACCTACGATATTGCAACTAACGCTCAAAACAAAATTACAAAGGTGCATACTATTATCTCCTTCTTTCAGATAACACAAAGTAACTTGCTCACAAATGACTATAATAGACCGAGCAATGGTTCCAAATCTTTACTTCATCCCCAATAACAGGATCATGCGTCCCTTTGTGTCGCCATGTACGTAAGCTTGCAGTGCTCTGGTGACTATGGGTTCAGCTACGTGACTTGTTTGGCTGATAGGAGGTTAGCAGACAGGATGTAAGCAGAGGCTGCAAAAGTGCAGAAAGATTACCATAGTTGAGGGTATTCTCTTGCACCTCTGCCATCATCAGCCTAGTTTTCTTGCCAGACACATGAAGCAAGGCACCCCAACTGAGCCAAAGCTTGATCAGTCTATCCCCTGCACCCCCAGCCTTCATTAGTCCTCATTGTTGTGCACTACTGGGATTTCGCAATTGGTCATTATCTAACATTATCATGGCCATTGTCAACTGAAATGGTGACTAACGTGAATTCAAACTCAGCCACTCACTCCAAATCCGTAGACTTTTTTTCCGTGCCATACTAACACATAGTCTAAACTTCTACTAAAATCACACTTGATACATGGGAAATTGGGCTGAACCAAATGGAACACTGATCAAGTTCATCTTTGTCATCTTCTTCTTTTCCCACTGTGACCTCCCATGCGTAAGTATTCATAGGACAATGAATTCTACTGCAACTATTCTAGCACAGGTATTTCCCTGAACTTCTAAAATTGGGCTAGATGTGGTTGGGAATAAATTTTACATGGTGATGACTGCTATTAGATAAACAGAATCACAGTTTTTAAAGATCTAACAAGGCAATGGTTGAATAGGGAAATAGCTACATAAATCGTGATGCATCAAACAATGGAATATTATCCCTCTATATTGTATATTAAAAAGCTAAATACGTAGGTTTGCTCATTTTTGCATGAGCATGTAAAAAAGTCTAGAAGGATACACACCAAGCAATTGTACTGGCTGCCTGAGGGGAGGGTCAGGAACACAGTTGTGAGTGAAAGATTGTCAGCATTTACTTTATACATCTTCATATTGCTTCACTTGCTAGAGCAATCTTACATAACTTGTAAGCCACTATTTCTTTGAATGTTTTCTCCTCTCTCTCTTTCCTCTCCTGTTCGCCCATTATGCATGAATTGGTACGATTGATGGTCTCCCACGTTTCTCTGAGATGCTGTTCATTTTCATTCACTTTTTTTCTATTTCTCATCTTGCACAGTCTTTTTTAATCTACAGGTTTGGGAATTCTTGGGTTTGCTGTTTCAAATCAACTGGTGAGCCCCTGTAGCAAATTTTTATGTCAGTTATGTATTTTTTCAACTCTGGAATTTCCACTCGGCTGTATGTTATAATTTTTATTTCTTTGTGAATATTCTCTATTTGATGTGACACTGCCTTCTGTTTCTTCTTTAATCATGGCTTCCTTCAATTCTGTGAACATATTTACAAAGACTACTTTGAAGCCTCTGGTTGTTAAATCTGACATCTGGTCATTCCCACAAGCAGTTTCTATTGTCTTCTTTATTTCCCTCATGTGTAGGTTACACTTTCCCATTTCTTTATAGGCCTCATAATTTTTTGTTGGTAACTGAACATTGGAGATTAAATATTGTAGCAACTCTGGGTACTGGTATTTTGTTACTGGTATTTTGGGGTGCCTGACCAGATTTTAGTGAAGTCTATTCCAATCCACACCTCCCTCCCCGCCCCCAACACACACACACACACACACACACACACGCACGCACGCACACATGCACACACGCACACACGCACATGCACACAGTGCTAAGCCTCTGGTGTTGCTCTTCAGAAGGTGCAGATTTGGGGATAATGAAGGTATTGGTTGCGTTCTCTTTGTCTCTTCCTGACTTTACCAGAGCTGTTAAACTCTACTCCTTGTCTACTGTTTTCAACAACTCTCCCGGGGACATAAATTGCTCTATACTGTAATCCAGATTGTGGCTCCTTTGGAGGAACGGTTCCCGTGAATCTGTGTCTGATATTTGTTCTGAGCCCAGAAGAGCTCCTACCAGCTCCTACCAACTCCTTCCCCAGTTCTCTCCTGAAAACTAGCCTGCCTATAGCCTGGGCCATATCTTCATTAAATTGATGAGTCCCTACCCAATTAATTACCTTTTACCACAACCTTCACTCTCCCTGAGGTTTGAACTTCTCCACGCTGAATTGACGAGATTAGAAGCTCTCTGTCTTATGGTCTGCTAATCTCCTAGGCAAAATCTCTGAGTGATATCTCCGGAGCTGGAGGCTAAGGGCAAGCTTTGCTGTGAGGGACACTCTGGTCTACTTCCTGAGCACTTTGTTGAGGGTTGAGAAGGAAATACAACCTAAAGTACTCTTGCTTTGCCTTTGCTGGTATGGAACCACCACCTCACAAGCCCTGCCAAAGGCAACAAGACCCCAACATTGACTGCACACGATGCCTAAGGTAGAACATTGTCCCTCACGTGGGGGCTGGGCAGAAGAAGGGAGTCCCCACCTCCCACGCCCACTAATCTGCGTCTTTGCCTCAGCAGCAGATAATTTGGGGCAAGATAAGAGGGCTTTCCTGGGAAGAAAGTCCTCCAACTGGAAGCAGGGACAAGGGAGCCCGGTGTTCTTGGCCGCAGCAGCCTGGAGTGGAGTCTCCTCTTTGCTGAGCAGGAGTGGGTGATAAAGGAAGTGTCTTGATTCAGATTCTACAAGCTCCACCCTTTACCTAATTTGCATAGATTTTTTTGAATCCATGTTTTTTCACTTGTCATTTGCAAACGGGACCATTTCCAGAAGTTCTTTTTTTTTTTTTTAATTTTTTTTTAATGTTTATTTATCTTAGAGAGAGAGAGAGAGAGACAGAGCATGAGTGGGGGAGGGGCAGAGAGAGAGGGAGACACAGAATGCGAAGCAGGCTCCAGGCTCTGAGCTGTCAGCACAGAGCCCGATGCGGGGCTTGAACTCACAGACCGCAAGATCATGACCTGAGCCAAAGTCGGACGCTCAACCAACTGAGCCACCCAGGCGCCCCATCCAGAGGTTCTTAATGGTTGGGTTTTTAAAGCATTTTCTCCAGTCTCACTGGTGAGTGGATCAAGAGAGGACCTCATGCTATCATTCCAGAAGTCTCTGTTCCACCCACTGACCTTACACGACATGTGTAAGCAATGAAAATGTAAAGTGAAAAGTAAAACATCTGGAAGACTTTTTACTCCAAACCTGATTATTTGTGGATGTAGAACCTGAGGCCCAAAGTCCGTGGTTCATCCTTACCCTCCTTCCTTATGTTATCTCTCCCCAGTGCCATGGTGTGCTTGGGAGCCCAGGCAGCCCCACTAGAGATGGGGCAGGTGTAGATTAAGACAGGATGATGAGAGGGATGCCCAGATGGCTCAGTTGGTTAAGCATCTGACTTCAGCTCAGGTCATGATCTCACGGTTCGTGGGTTCAAGTCCCATGTCGGGCTCTGTGCTGACAGCTCAGAGCCTAGAACCTGCTTTGGATTCTATGTCTCCCTCTTTCTCTGCTCACACTCTGTCTCTCTCTCAAAAATAAATTTAAAAACTCAAAAATTTTTGAAGGAAAGATGACAAGAATTGTCGTGTTGTCCACTTCACCCTCCCTAGTTCAACAAGGGTGCTCCCCTTGAGGGGATAGTTTATTTATGAGGCACAGAGACCCCCGACAATGCCGGTGAAATCAAGCAGCACTGTGGAGTCAATTCCCAGATTTCCTTAGAATTGTTACATTCAGTCACTGCTCCTTCAATGTTCTATTACTAAAGATAACTCTGCTTTGTTTGACAAAAATGCATCTGGAGTACAGAATCTTAAAAGAGAATGTGCCCAGATGGTAGTGATATTTAAGGAAATATAGTTTTCCAATTTGGGAATTTGTAACCCCCTCTGATTTCATTTGTATGATTTTTCAGACCCTCCTTTTGCCCATACACTGTTCAAGTTGCCAGGGGAGTTTCATGGTGTAGTCATGGTAACCACGAAGCCTCACTAGGATACCCACCCCCTACACACACGCACACAAGCACACACACATACACACACACACACACACACACACTTCACATGCTTTACCCACCAACCACAACTCCAACTCCAAAAGTCATTTATACCCTGAAAATGAGTTTAAAATAACAAATTCCAAAAGTTGTATGAGCCACATGTTGTGTTTTTGTCACTATGTCTAATTACTATTCACACTGAAGGTACAAAATATAAATGGAATTCAGTAGCAGATTGCTTGCTGTTGAGGATTTCCTTTTTAATAGGAGGAGGATGGGGAATGGGTGTGTTCCCCACTCTGCTAAGGAGGAAAGCTGAAATTGAAGGTGGCTTTATTGAAAGTGGCCTTCCTGATTGTTTTCACTTTCCTTGGAGTAATAATTATTCTTGGCTAATAATGTTGGTTTTTAAAGCAGGTAATTAGTGCTTCCAACACTGTAATTGAATTCTCTGAAAGCCAAGATCTGCATTTTACTATCTGGGTCCCAATTATGTGACCAAGAACTAAGTCTCAGTGACAAGAAGCAAGAATCCCCCTGCAATTGCTTTGGTCAGGTCACAGCTGGAGGGATGTCCAGGGTTCAGGAGACCAATTTGGGGGGAACGTTGATGACTAGGTCTGCATGCATGGGCCAGAGACCAAATCCGTGAGCAGATCTGGAAATCCTGTCTTAAAACTAAGCTTTGTGGAAACTGAGAGCCTTTGGTCTGGAGAAGTGTATGGGATTTTAAGTCTGAAACTATGTGTTTTCTGTGACATGATCTCTGAAGAGCAGAGGAACTGAAACAGGAGTGTCCTTAACCACGGAGAAACCCGGCCCAAGCTGTACCCTCCAAAGCAAAGGAGTGGGAAAGTGTCCCCACTGTTTGCTCTGAAGCCCCTCCTACCCCTGCCCTGCAAGGTGATAGGTTATGTACAAGAAGCCTTCCCAGGGAGGCTTAGCTCCTTCTCACTCAGTCTATTATTTTCCTAGCCTGTGTCAGCCTGGAGTGGAGCCGGAAATAAAGGTTGATGTCAGAGTAGTTTATTTGGGAGGATGATTCCAGTGAGCAGGACAGAGGGACAGGGAAGGGAAAGGAGACTAAGGAAACCTATACAAAGAAGCATTTGCAGGGTCTAACTGGCCCTCGTTCCTGGGCCACTTACTCACACACGATCACCTGAGAAGTCATGAAATGGGTCTCTGAACCATCTTCCTGGGGTTTTGGAAAGCATTTATCCTAGGGTCCTTTCCCATGATAGTCTAGGGCTTTCTCCTACAGGGCATGGACTCCCCTCCATTTTCAGAGCTGAGCATTGGTGCGTACTGAGCAGTTCTTCAGCTGTGCCATGCTGTGGTGTCAGAAATGGAGGAAACTGTACGGATGGATTGCCAAAGTAGCATCAGTTGAAAGAAGGGGCAAAGCCAAGGGGATTCAAAATGGTGCCCCAGAGGCATCCATAACCAGGACAGAGGATAGGCAGACACTGTTCTGGAATCCTTGGGCACTCCTTGGGCATGTGGTACTAAAGACCTGACTGTCCACTTCTGACCCAGGGATGCAGCTTCCCAGTGCCTTCTTTAGAATCTTCTCCAACTACTGTACTGTGCTGCATGTACATCCCGCTGAAACTGTCCCGCTGAAACTTCATCCTTAAACATGAATCCCATCTCCCTCTGACCTATTGGAATGCACAGTGCTGACCGGAGCCTATAATCTTTGCTTCTCACCTTTTCAGGTTCCCCCTGTTGGAGGAATCAGAATTTCTGAACACATTCTCCTTCTGTCTTCTTAGAATTTTTCAGATGACCTCTTTCTTGCTTCTGTGTGCACCACCTGCTGTCCCTTCTGACCTGGCCTCTTTCCATGTCCTGGCCTCCTCCTCGCCTTCTGTGCTCTCTCTGTGTCCATCACCTAATTCATTCTCTCTGTCTCTCTTCTTGATCCTCTTTCCTTTAGACTAGGTTTCTCCAGGGAAAATCCCATATGTGGTGTAAATTACATTGGAGAACTTCATGCAGAAGCAATATTGATTTTTTTTAAAGCAAGATTATGTAAATTGCAGAGAGTCTATTATTTTGCTTGCCAAAATTCCTTTAGCAAAATTATGAAGTCAAAGTTCTTTAATATGAGGCAGGCCAAAAAAGAAAAATATGTACGATCAAATCACGAAAACATGCAATTCAGATGCATTCCTGTTGGTGTCTCAGGCATTGCATTTGGACTCCATGAAACCCTAACACCAGAGTGTTTCTGCTAAACTCCACTCCATCTTCTTATACTTCTTTTCTATGTGAGAAACCTGAACTTCTCTCAGTCATTCTTCACAGGGTGCATGGCCTACGTTTCTAAGTTTCCCGTAAAGTGGGTCATGTTTACAGTAATCAGCTAGGTCTCTTAAGATTTCCTCTGGGCTGGTAACGTAGGATTTCCAATCCCATTTAAAAGTTTCACCTGGTTCTTTCTGGAAGTCCACAAGAGGTGCCACACGTTTGCATATAAGTGCTTTCCTCAAGTTCCTCTGCCAGCTTGGCTTCCCCACTTTGATATATGGTGCCCTCCACAGAGCCTTTCCCACTGGTACCATTGATAGGATTGCTATTCATAGCCCCACAGCAGGCTCCCCGACAGGGCTCCCATTCAGGTCGGGGGAGTGGCTCGTGACTGATCTCTGAGATGACATTGTCTTCCCCACCCTTCTTTAACAGGCCTGATGCACATGACCATCTCTGTTCTTCTCCAGCTGAAAAGGATTCTGCTCTGCAAGCTTATGCCAGGAAGGCCCATTTCATGATACACACCAGGACTCACACTCAGACACATTTCCAGATCCTTCCCCATCTGTCTTTTCTGGTCTCTTTTCTCTGTGTGCTCATCTTTAGCGGTGGAATGTTCTGCAAATGGCAATGGTTTCTTCAGGACAGATTTAGTGTACTGTGACTTTTCTATACATTTCCTGGTACTTTTTCTACCCATTTGGTTTCAGAGAGAATTATTTGTATCAAATAGATGAAACAGAAAGCGCTTTTTTTCCTCCTTAGAACTACAGATTCAAAGAAAAGCAAAAGGGAGAGGCAGCTCACATTTACAGACATTGGAGGAGAAAAAGAAGGCTCAGAGAGGTCTCTCACTTGCCCAAGCTTACCCATCTAGTAAATGACAGAACCAGGATATGAACCCTGGCACTTTCTAGCTGCAAATCTCTCTCTGTTTCTCTCTCCCTCCCTCCCTCCCTCTCCCTCTTTCTCTCTCTCTCTCAATTTCTGGCCTCTTTGATTGCCTTCTTTTATAGCTTCTGTTGATGTGGCCAAATGAAGTTTCCTATCGCTATTTTGTAAACATCTCAGTTAACATCTGAACATAAAACTAAGCTCCGTTTTCTCCATAGAATCTTCATTTTCCTTTTCTCTTTAAGTGAGTCCTAAGTCCAGATTTCAGATTTCCCTCCACATTACACTTACAGGTCACCTGCTGCTTCTTCCTTCAGCAGAAGCCACCGTGAGGAGCAAGCAAAGCACATCCCACGAAGTGTCTCAAAATGAAACATATCTAACAGTACATGCGTTTTCTTCCTCGCATCCTACCAAGAGTCACCCTCAGAAAATTCTATTTCTGTGCTTTGCTTTGTAAGCATTCTCTAGAGGACATTGTTCTCACTGTAGAGAGTCAAAACTTGGAAGGACGTTACAGTCATTTCCCCACCTCTTCCATTTTTTTTTAAATTTTTAATGTTTATTTTTAAGAGAGAGAAAGAGAGCGGGGGCGGGGGGGGGGTGGACAGAGGATCCGATGTGGGCTCTGGGCCGACAGCAGAGAGCCCAGTGTGGGGCTCCAACTCATGAACCTTGGGATCATGACCTGAGCCGAAGTCGGACGCTCAATTGACTGAGCCACCCAGGGGCCTCTCCACCTCTTCTATTTTAAAGATGAGGAGATTGGGATTAAGCACCCAGCCCAGAACCTCACAGCCTTTCCCTCCATCACATAAGTTAGGACTAGAACCAAGAACCTCTGGGCTCCCAAACTGAACTTCTCCTAGTGTATCTGACCACCTTTCCATGGATCAGTTGTGCTGGAAAGATGTGCTCCCACGAGCTCAGTTAGGGCAATGCCTGTATGTGTTTAAATATGGGTTAATGTCGGGGCCACCTCCCATACGTGGAAGAGTTCAATTTTTGAGTAGATACATTATGAATAGAGAAAGCACCACTCACTTCTGCATTCTCATTTATAACATTTACCTTCACAAATTCCCGGGCACACCCAGAGGTTTTGCCCATATAAAACCCCAGCAGCTGCAAATGGGGAAGGACCCCTGAAATAAGCACGGGTTAAATGCCAGCCATCTGCTAGGATGGTTCTAGGGGTTTCCACAGGAGCATTTAATAAATGTTAGCTGAATCTGATCTAGATAATTCCCCCACCAAGATTAAGAAAGTCCTTCTGTGTGAGGCTGGAGTATATTATACATGGTTGAAAAACACCCTGGGCTCTCCAGCAAATGTGTTCTGAAATCATGTCTACATTTGGATGCACCCTAAAGAACAGAGGGGAAATAAGCAATGTTTTGCAAAGGCTGTCTCATTCCACTTGACGGAGACTGGAAGGAAAGGCTAACCAACCCTGGAGTATAATGCATCTTCAAGGTAGTTACTGCCCTCTAGTGTTACAGAAATAGAGCAAAAAGTGTACCTGGCAGAACCTAAATCCAACTCCATAGTTTTTGAATTCATGGTAAGTCTCAGCAGCCTTAGGAGGTCCTTGGAAAACACCGCTGGAAACAGATGCCTCACTGGGGTTGGCCAGTTGTGGCTCCCAGGGTGTGCACACAGCCAGTTCACACTAGTATTTCCATATTCCTGAAATACTAAAATGCATCTATACTGGTTGGCAAAAAGCCACTACCCTATGCCCCCTGGCCCCCCACCACCAGCCCAGAACCAGGACCCTCCCTTGTACCCCTCCCCTCGGAGCTCCCCACCGCCCAACAACTGAAGCTTTAATGTTTGCCAAAGCAAGGGACCTCCAAGACCCTGATCCAGTGCTATGGGTGCAGTGTTAGGCCAGTGTTTGAATCGACCCAGTGATTAAATATTACAAATGTGACATTTAATTGCCTCTCACCATTCAACTATCATGTTTCTTCATCTGTCCATCCATAATTAAGTGAGGAGGGTCCTATTAAAAAATCACCATCCTGTGGAATTCTCAGAACTGAAGATGGCATTCAATTTGGTTACTATTGTCCTGGTGGCTTGGAAACACCTGTAGCCAATGACTAATCTACACCCCGGCTTCTTTGGGAGGAACTCAGGGTAATGATTACACTGTTCTATATGCCTGGTGACGAGGGGCCAGACCTTAGCCTCACCTCTGAATCACTCTTTGGACTTTGCTGAGTTACTTTGTCTTTCTCCATTTCAGGCCCCCCATCTCTAAGGTGGGGGGGGACAATACCTATATCATTAGGTGATTATGATAATTAAAGGAGGTAATCTGTATCACAGCCCTTGTCACACAGTAAGTTTTTAATAAGTGTTTGCTAATATGTGGATTGCAAAGTATTAAACGTTAAAATTTTAGTCACCAGTCACCAAACCAACTATTTCTACTACTTCAATATTTTAAAGAACCAAAAGACTTAGGTCATCAGGGCAATTCCACTTTCCAGGGACAGTCAGATGGAAAACAAGGAAGGACAGAGGGGAAATTAAGGGGTGGAAAATAGGGAAACAACAATTGGTTCTGGTTAGTCCACACTCTCGGTGTGAGCTCGGTCACCAAGTGGGTGTGCTCACTGCACGTGACATTATTGACAGACGTAGCCAAACAGCTCTAGATGGACATATGGCAAGGGGTTGTTCAGCCATTTGTCAAGTTGTTGCAACCCAGGTAATGGGTCCCTTTGCACCTGCAGACTTCCTTTTCACAGTTCACAGCATGTGGGTCTGTCCACCTCGTGGCCATGGAACTGAGGACTGGTCAGTATGACACAGGACTATGAAACATAACTGACTTCTGGTCATCTCAACTTGCAGATGCTTGACAGAAAGATGGCGGGCTTCCAGAGAAACATCTCCTTCCTCCACTGGCTGTGTGTCAGCATACTTCATCAACAGTGATGGTATTACCAATACCTTCTATCCTACAAAGTATTCTTTACAAACCTGAGAGCACGCCACAGGACCCCATGAATACCTGGCAAGATGGCCTTTAACTTTTTCCCAAACACCACTGTTCTAGGAGCAAGACTCTACACCTGACAGGCTAGAAAACATGTCCCATCCAGTCAAAGAACTGAGATAGCCACGTTTGTAACAGTGGCTATAAAACAATTCAACACTGCTGGCCAAACATTCAGGGATGACCATGACCAGTCACCCGTATCTGGATACTTTTAACTTCTCCCCCAAAATGGCATGTCTCTTGACTCTCTTCCCAAAAGAGAATAAAAATTCTTAATCCCCCAGCATTGCTCTTGGGAACCTACAGTTTGGACTTCCCAAATTTTGAAATAGAAAAAAAAAAATGATACATAGGCATAAATCGGTATGGAAAGATGGACCGGTAACTTTAAGAAGAGCTCTTCCTAATACCTCACATCTCACCTGTTGTATCTCCCTAACCTATCACATCAAGAACAGAGAAGGGAGAACAAAAGATACAGACACTCCCTTAATCTCTTAGGTTTGAGGACCTCCAGGATTCAAATGGACCAAAAAGCTGAGGCCAAATCTCATGCAGAAAAACAACCTTAAATTCTCCTCCATTTCTGAAACCGGAAATGCACAGATCAGCTCTTTTAACATTCGACCCCATTTGAAATGTAGCCTAATTGACAAATCTGTGTTTAACTACTTAATGTTTCACATTCATAAATTTTGAAATATCTTTTAGATTTTAACCCTTATGTGAAAATAGCCCAAATCAAAACTGGCCAATCCATGGCAGGTAGATTAATCAGTAAGAGTTTTCACATCTAGATGCTATGGGAGGTATTTGGTTTTGTTTTGTCTTGATATACCACAAATTCCTCCATCTTCCCCCAAATATAATTTTTTAAATGTTGAGCTCTTAAGGTGCCTGGGTGGCTCAGTCAGTTGAACCTCTCACTCTTGATTTCAGCTCAGGCCATGATCTCACAGTTTGTGAGTTCCAGCCCTGCATCGGGCTCTGTGCTAAGACCATGGAACCGGCTTGGCCTTCTGTCCCCCCTTCTCTCTGCCCCTCCCCACTTGTGTTTCTCCTCCCATTCTCTCTCTCTTTCTCTCTGTCTCTCGTACAAAGACTGGCAAATCAGCTAACAGCAATCCACTCCAAACATCTGTTAAACTTGGGTTTCTTTGCCTCCAACTGGCCAATTCCAAATTGAAAAGAAACACATTTTACAAAACACATTTTAAAGTCTAATTTTATGTCTTTCAAATATTTTTGAGGTCGATAGTATTTGCTTTGTAATTTTCTGGGAGAAACATGTTAATAAACAAGAGTCACTTATAATATGTTTGTCTATTGATTACGTCTATTGCTTACTTGTTTTTCTAAGCATTTTTGAAACATTCTTTTGTGATATAGTCCAAAGTCTAATTTTCCTGCAAAGACATTGCTATGGGTCTTTTGTTCATGCCCTAATGAAATCACATAGGCTGACTTTGACAAATTGGAATCACTGAGATTATTTAATGTATATAAGAAGAGGAGGACAGGACAGTGGGTTTGAGTGACACTTACTGATTAAACAGACCTCCCTTCCCAGCAAAATTATCCAATGTGGTGACCACATTAACTTGTGTAGAGGACAGTCCCTTTCTGAAGGAATACATATTTATGGTCTCTGAAATTTTAAAATCATCTAAGCCAGCAGGCCCAGAGGTGCTTGGACAGAAAAGTGTGTGTTTTAGGTGAAGTGACAAGGACTCTCTGTCCCCCGGCTCATGGCTCAAAGCTACCAAACCTTCCAGAGGATGTATTATAGTCCCGGTAAGCAGAGTTCCTCTTCATTCTGTAATCAGCAATAATGCAACTTTTATTTCTCCACTTCACCTTTGTGGACAGCTCTAGTCTGTTTCATTTCATTCTCAATCTTCCTAGAATCTTTGGGTTTTTGTGTGTCTTGCATCCATGAATATAGCCAGACCAACCTCAGACCATCCTACACACCTAGAAAACTGATCGGAGGATTAATACAACAATCTGCACAACCTGAACCACAGAATTCAGCAGGTTCGCAGTGCAGAGAGGTGAACTTGGGGAGAGAGAAGCCGGCGGTGGGCAGGGAGCCGCTTTGGCGGGCAGAGAGAGAGGACGGAGACCGGGGTGGGGGGGCAGGGAATGCGGGAAAAGCACCCCCTCCCCAAAACCAGCTGGAGAGAAAGTGGAAAACTGGAAACATCAGCAGGCACTAAACTAAAAAGGGAGAAAGGAGAGGGTTTAAATTGCATTAAGACTGTAAACAAGGGGAACGCAAAGGCTGCAACCCCGCAGCTAGGTACCTGGTGTTGCTCTGGTGGGAAGAGCGAATCCCCAGGAGCAGAGTGGGATCCGGGAGGTTCTCGGGCCACACTGGGAAAAGCGGTTCCACTGCTGGAAGGACATTCGGTAGAGACTGTTGAAGCCACCTGGTCCCAGCAGACCCCAGAAAACGGCCACATTCGCTGCTGCTGGAACAAGGTCATTAAGGGGGGAGCCTGGTGCCAGATGTGTGTTGTTACTTTCCATAATCCCTGAAACGGTGCTGCTACACTATCTCGAGAACTTTTTCTGGGGCAGCTGGCACCTGGCCGCAGTCTCGGGGCACCGGCAGCAGCAGGGTCCGGCAGGCGTTCGTGGGTGCAGCCGACATTCGGCCATTGCTTGGTGAGACCCTCCCGCAGAGGGGCGGAACGGCTCAAAGCCGCAGTCCTTCGGAAGTAAGGGGCCGGGGAAAACAGCCGCGTCTGAGACAAAACTCCGGAGAGAGGTACGGCCTGGGGCCTGGTCACGGAGGGGGAAAAAGCGGGGAGTGGACGAAAGGTGAAGACAGAAGACCAGTGTGTGATTGCTGACCTGGGAGAACAGACTGGTTAGCTGGGTGGAGGCATTTTCACCGCTCCAGCGCATGCACGTAGGCACACGCACGCGCACCTAAGAGCGTGGCAACAATCCACCCCAGTAGGCTAGCAGCGCCATCTAGTGGAGAGCGGAGCTGTTACACTGAGCCCGGCTCAACTGGGCCAACTTCGCTCTTGAACACAAGTCTCACCGCTGGCTTAGTTTATGGACCATAAAGCACTACATACACTGACTTCTAGGGGAAAATGAAGCAATTTCAGTCCTACTTCAATCTGTTAGCAGGTTCATCTATTCAATTTTCTTTCTTTTTTTTTTCTATTTTCTTTTTCTCTTTTACAATTCTTTTTCTTGAATACAGAAAGAGAAAAAATTCATTTTTATTTTCAATTTTTATTAAAAATATTTTTCTTTAATTTTTATTACTATATTTTTTAACTTCTGTGTAAATTTTTTCAAATTCTATTTTACTTCCATCATTTTATTTTAGTCTACTTCAGTGCATTCACCTTTTCAAATTTTCAATTTCCTTTTTTCTTTTTTTTCTCTTTTTCATTTCTTTTCTTTTTCTTGAATGCAGAAAGAGAAAAACTTCATTTTTACTTTCAATTTCTATTAAAAATATTTTTATTTAATTTTTATTACTATATTTTTTGCTTTTATGTAAAGTTTTTCAAATTCTATTTTACTTCCATCATTTTATTTTAGTCTACTAGTGTATTCACTTTTTTCAAATTTTCAAACGATTTCTTTTTTCTTTTTTCTTTTTTTATCTTTTTTCTCATTTTCATTTCTTTTCTTTTTTCTTAAATGCAGAAAAATAAAAAATTCATATTTATTTTTAATTTTTATTAAAAATAGTTTTCTTTAGGGGCGCCTGGGTGGCGCAGTCGGTTAAGCGTCCGACTTCAGCCAGGTCACGATCTCGCGGTCCGTGAGTTCGAGCCCCGCGTCAGGCTCGCATCAGGCTCTGGGCTGATGGCTCGGAGCCTGGAGCCTGTTTCTGATTCTGTGTCTCCCTCTCTCTCTGCCCCTCCCCCGTTCATGCTCTGTCTCTCTCTGTCCCAAAAATAAATAAACATTGAAAAAAAAAAATTTAAAAAAAAAAAAAAAATAGTTTTCTTTAATTTTTTTCTACTATAGTCTTTACTTTTGTGTAAATTTTTTCAAATTCTATTTTACCCTCATCATCTCATTTTAGTCTACTTCAGTGAATTCATTTTTTCAAATTCTCAAACGGTTTCCTTTTTTTTTCCTTCCCCCCTTCTTTTTCTCTACTCTGTCAAACCACTTTCAACACCCAGAACAAAACATACCTAGGATCTAGCATCATCTATTCGATTTGTGTGTGTGTGTGTTTAATTTTTAATTTTACTATTTTTTAAATTATAACTTTTTTTAGTTTCAATTTTTCTACCTCATTAATTCCTTTTCTCCCTTCCAAATATCAAAACAAAGGAACTAACCCCAAAAGAAAGAGCGCGAAGAAACGACAGCCAGGGACTTAACCAACACAGATACAGGCAAGATGTCTGAACCAGAATTTAGAATCACGGTAATAAGAATACTACCTGGAGTCAAAAATAGACTAGAATCCCTTTCTGTGGAGATAAAAGAAGTCAAAACTAGTCCGGATGAAGTAAAAAAAGCTATAATGGAGCTGCACTCACGATGGATGCCGCAGTGGCAAGGAAGGTTGAGGCAGAACAGAGAATCAGCAACACAGAGGACAAACTTATGGAGAATAACGAAGCAGAAAAAAGAGGGAGATGAAGGCAAAAGAGCACAATTTAAGAATTAGAGAAATCAGGGGCGCCTGGGTGGCGCAGTCGGTTAAGCGTCCGACTTCAGCCAGGTCACGATCTCGCGGTCCGTGAGTTCGAGCCCCGCGTCAGGCTCTGGGCTGATGGCTCAGAGCCTGGAGCCTGTTTCTGATTCTGTGTCTCCCTCTCTCTCTGCCCCTCCCCCGTTCATGCTCTGTCTCTCTCTGTCCCAAAAATAAATAAAAACGTTGAAAAGAAAAAAAAATTTTAAAAAAAGAATTAGAGAAATCAGGGACTCATTAAAAAGGAACAACATCAGAATCATAGGGGTCCCAGAAGAAGAAGAGAGAGAGAAATAGGGGTAGAAGGGTTATGTGAGCAAATCATAGCAGAAAACTTTCCTAACCTGGGGAAAGACACAGACATCAAAATCCAGGAGGCACAGAGGACCCCCATTAGATTCAACAAAAACCAGCCATCAACAAGAAATATCATAGTCAAATTCACAAAATATTCAGGCAAGGAGAGAATCATGAAAGCAGCAAGGGGAAAAAAGTCCCTAACCTACAAGGGAAGACAGGTCAGGTTTGCAGCAGACCTATCACAGAAACGTGGCAGGCCAGAAAGGAGTGGCAGGATATATTCAGTGTGCTGAATCAGAAAAATATGCAGCCAAGAATTCTTTATCCAGCAAGGCTGTCATTCAAAATAGAAGGAGAGATAAAAAGTTTCCCAGACAAACAAAAATTAAAGGAGTTTGTGACCACTAAACCAGCCCTATATATATATAAAGCAACAAAGATTAGAAAGGACCAGAGAACACCACCTGAAACTCCAACACTACAAGCATCATGATGGCAATAAATTCATATCTTTCAGCACTCACTCTAAACGTCAATGGACTCAATGCTCCAATAAAAAGACATAGGGTAACAGACTGGATAAGAAAACAAGATCCATCTATATGCTGTTTACAAGAGACCCACTTGAGACCTAAAGACACCTTCAGATTGAAAATAAGGGGATGGAGAACCATCTATCATGCTAATGGTCAACAAAAGAAAGCCAGAGTAGCCATACTTATATCAGACAATCGAGACTTTAAAATAAAGACTTATCAAGAGACGCAGAAGGGCATTGTATCATAATCAAGGGGTATATTCACCAAGAAAACCTAACAGTTGTAAACATTTATGCAACAAATGTGAGAGCACCCAAATATATAAACCAATTAATCACAAACATAAAGAAACTCATTGATAGTAATAACATAATAGTAAGAGACTTCAACACCCCACTGACAACAATGGACAGATCATCTAATCAAAAAATCAACAAGGAAACAAAGGCTTTGAATGATACACTGGACCAGATGGACTTAACAGATATATTCAGAACACTTCATCCTAAAGCAGCAGAATATACATTCTTCTCCAGTGCACATGGAACGTTCTCCAGAATAGACCATATACTGGAACACAAATCAGCCGTAAGTAAGTACAAAAAGATCAATATCATACTGTGCATAGTTTCAGACCACAACGCTATGAAACTCTAAATCAACCACAATAAAAAATGTGGAAAGGTAACAAATACTTGGAGACTGAAGAACATCCTACTAAAGAATGAATGGGCTAACCAAGAAGTTAAAGAGGAAATTAAAAAGTATATGGAAGCCGATGAAAATGATAACACCACAACCCAAAACCTCTGGGACACAGCAAAGGCGGTCATAAGAGGAAAGTATATAGCAATCCAGGCCTTCCTAAAGAAGGAAGAAAGATCTCAGATACACAACCTAACCTTATGCCTTAAGGAACTGGAAAAGGAACAGCAAATAAAACCCAAAACCAGCAGAAGACAGGAAATAATAAAGATTAGAGCAGAAATTAATGCTATAGAAACCAAAAAACAAACAAAAAAAACAGTAGAACAGATCAATAAAACCAGGAGTTGGTTCTTTGAAAGAATTAAACAAAATTGATAAACCACTGGCCAGTTTGATCAAAAAGAAAAAGGAAAGGACCCAAATAAATAAAATCAAGAATGAAAAAGGAGAGATCACAACCAACACAACAGAAATAAAAACATTAATAATAGGATAGTATGAGCAAGTATATGCCAATAAAATGGGTACCATCTGGAAGAAATGGACAAATTCCTAGAAACATATACACTATCAAAACTGAAACAGGAAGAAATAGAAAATTTGAACAGACCCATAACCATTAAGGAAATCAAATTAGTAATCAAAAATCTGCCAAAAAACAAGAGTCCAGGGCCAGATGGGTTTCCAGAGGAATTCTACCAAACATTTAAGGAAGAGTTAACACCTATTCTCTTGAAACTGTTCCAAAAAATAGAAATGGAAGGAAAACTTCCAAACTCCTATGAAGCCAGCATTACCTTGATTCCAAAACCAGACAGAGACCCCACTAAAAAGGAGAACTATAGACCAATTTCCCTGATGAACATGGATGCAAAAATCCTTAACAAGATATTAGCCAACCGGATCCAATAATACATTTCAAAACTTATTCATCATAACCAAGTTGGATTTACACCTGGGATGCAGGGCTGGTTCAATATCCGCAAAACAATGAACGTGATTCATCATATCAATACAAGAAAGGACAAGAACTATATGATCCTCTCAATAGATTCAGAGAAAACATTTGACAAAATACAGCATCCTTTCTTGATAAAAACCCTCAAGAAAGTAGGGATAGAAGGAGCATACCTTGAGATCATAAAAGCCATATATGAATGACCCAATGCTAATATCATCCTCTATGGGGAAAAACTGAGAGCTTTCCCCCTAAAGTCAGGAACAAGACAGGGATGTCCACTCTCACCACTGTTATTCAACATATTATTGGAAGTCTTAGCCTCTGCAATCAGACAACACAAAGAAATGAAAGGCATCCAAATCGGCCAGGAGGAGGTCAAACTTTCACTCTTCGCAGATGACATGATAATCTATATGGAAACCCAAAAGATTCCACCAAAAAACTGCTAGAATTGATTCATGAATTCAGCAAATTTGCAGGATATAAAATCTACACACAGAAATCGGTTGCATTCCTATACACCAACAATGCAGCGATAGAAAAAGGAATCAAGGAATCGATCCCATTTACAGTTGCACAAAAAAACTATAAAATACCTACGAATAATCTAACCAAAGAGGTGAAAAATCTATACACTGAAAACTATAGAAAACTTATGAAAGAAATTGAAGAAGTCACAAAAAAATTGGAAAAATATTCCATGCTCCTGGATAGGAAGAACAAATATTGTTAAAATGTCAATACTACCCAAAGCAGTCTACATATTCAATGCAATCTCTATCAAAGTAATACCAGCATTCTTTACAGAACTAGAACAAATAATCCTAAAATTTGTATGGAACCAGAAGAGACCCCAAATAGCTAAAGCAATCTTGAAAAGAAAACCAAAGCAGGAGGCATCACAATCCCAGACTTCAAGCTAAACTAAAAAGCTATAATCATCAAGACAGTATGGTACTGGCACAAGAACAGACACTCAGATCAATGGAACAGAATAGAGAACCCAGAAATGGACCCACAAACGTATGGCCAACTAATCTTTGACAAAGCAGGAAAGAATATCCAGTGGAATAAAGACAGTCTTTTCAGCAAGTGCTGGGAAAACTGGACAGCGACATGCAGAAGAATGAACCTGGACCACTTTCTTACACCCTACACAAAAACAAACTCAAAATGGATGAAACACCTCAATGTAGGATGGGAAGCCATCAAAATCCTCCAGGAGAAAGCAGGCAAAAACCTCTTTGATCTTGGCCACAGCAACTTCTTACTGAACACGTCTCCGGAGGGACGGGGGAAACAAAAGCAAAAATGAACTACTGGGACCTCTTCCAAATAAAAATTTCTGCACAGTGAAGTAAACAATAAGCAAAACTAAAAGGCAACTGACAGAATGAGAGAAGATATTTGCAAATGACATATCAGATAAAGGGTTAGTACCCAAAATCTATACAGAACTTATCAAACTCAACACCCAAAAAAACAAATAATCCAGTGAAGAAATCAGCAAAAGACATGAATAGACACTTCTCCAAGGAAGACATCCAGATGGCCAACCGACACATGAAAAAATGTTCAACATCATTCATCATCAGGGAAATACAAATCAAAACCACAATGAGATACCACCTGACACCTGTCAGAATGGCTCACATTAACAACTCAGGCAACAACAGATGTTGGCGAGGATGTGGAGAAAGAGGATCTCTTTTGCACTGTTGGTGGGAATGCAAGCTGGTGCAGCCACTCTGGAAAACAGTATGGAGGTTCCTCAAAAAACTAAAAAGAGAACTACCCCACGATCCAGCAATTGCACTACTAGGTATTTATCCAAGGGATATAGGCGTGCTGTTTCGAAGGGACACATGCACCCCCATGTTTATAGCAGCACTATCCACAATAGCCAAAGTATGGAAAGAGCCCAAATGTCCATTGATGGATGAATGCATAAAGAAAATGTGATACACACACACACACACACACACACACACACACACACACACACAATGGAGTATTACTCGTCAATCAAAAAGAATGAAATCTTGCCATTTGCAACTATGTGGGTGGAACTGGAGGGTATTATGCTAAGTGAAATTAGAGACAGACAAAAATCATATGACTTCACTCATATGAGGACTTTAAGAGACAAACAGATGAACATAAGGGAAGGGAAACAAAAATAATATAAAAACAGGGAGGGGGACAAAACATAAGAGACTCTTAAATATGGAGAACAAACAAAGGGTTGCTGGAGGGTTGTGGAAGGGGGGATGGGCTAAATGGGTAAGGGGCATTAAGGAATCTACTCCTGAAATCATTGTGGCACTATATGCTAACTGATTTGGATGTAAATTTTAAAAAATAAAATTAAAAAAAAATCTTAGAATCCGCATTGCTGCCACCAAAACCATGCATACGAATTTCCTCCCTGCAAAAAATAAAAAAATAAAAATAAAAAATTCTCCGCCTTCCCCCATACTCTGCTAATTAATCAATATGTGCTATAAGCTTGCCTCATATGCAAAAGCTCTGTGGGATTTATTTCCGAACTGTTCCTATGGCTGCACCTGAACACAACATAGCTACCCACAAAAGCACAAAGCTTGGGATGGGGATGAGGGGTTGGGGGGACCACCTAAAGGTCGGGACCTGGTACACCACGGGACACACAAGAGCCATTCTGTAAATACATGTTGAATGAGCTCTAAGTGAAGGACTTTATCCCACTCTGCCTTTTTCTTTTTTTCAACGTTTATTTATTTTTGGGACAGAGAGAGACAGAGCATGAACGGGGGAGGGGCAGAGAGAGAGAGAGACACAGAATCGGAAACAGGCTCCAGGCTCTGAGCCATCAGCCCAGAGCCCGACGCGGGGCTCGAACTCACGGACCGCGAGATCGTGACCTGGCTGAAGTCGGACGCTTAACCGACTGCGCCACCCAGGCGCCCCCCACTCTGCCTTTTTCTTATCTAAAGGACAAATCGCTTCACTTTTTCTTTTTTTTTTTTTTTTAATTTTTTTTTTCAACGTTTTTATTTATTTATGGGACAGACAGAGACAGAACATGAACGGGGGAGGGGCAGAGAGAGAGGGAGACACAGAATCGGAAATAGGCTCCAGGCTCCGAGCCATCAGCCCAGAGCCTGACGCGGGGCTCGAACTCAGGGACCGTGAGATCGTGACCTGGCTGAAGTCGGACGCTTAACCGACTGCGCCACCCAGGCGCCCCCGCTTCACTTTTTCAAGAGACATTTCCAAACCAAGTTCAGGTTAGCTGTCAGCAGGTCAGGTTCACACCTAGGTACGTCTTTATTACTGCCTGTTCACCCCTACATAGAAAAAAGCTTTTAGTATAGTAGAGTACCAATAGAAGGCCTAATGGATTAGAATGTGCCGCAAATTTTTTAAAAATTTGTTTAAAAAGGGGGGTGCCTGGGTAGCTCAGTTGGTTAAGCATCTGACTTTCGCTCAGGTCATGATCTGAGGGTTTGTGGGTTCGAGCCCCGCGTCGGACTCTGTGCTGACAGCTAGGAGCCTGGAGCCTGCTTCAGATTCTGTGTTTCCCTCTCTCTCTCTCTCTCTCTCTGCCCCTCCACCACTTGTTGTCTGTCTGTCTCTCTCTCTCTCTCTCAAAAATAAATAAACATTAAAAAAATTTAGAATGTGCCACAAATATATTTGTGTCTGTAAAAATCATTACCTTATGGAAAGAGTCAAAACAGAGCTCATCAACCCCAGGTGAAATGGTGTCCACCCTCTCCTGAGCCTAGAAAATAGAGGCCTACAAACAGACATGGGCTCACAAGTTCAAGGCCTGAGTGAAACCAAGCAGTTTCCAGGGAAGGGAATATTTTCACTGATGCTCTTCAATTACTGATACACTGCCACTTATGGACTGTCTCTGAACTTTAAGAAAGATGATGATCATTTTTCATGAGCTGCTAGTTTTTGTGAGTTTCTGGTTGGGCTGGATTTAAATTACCAGGGTAATAGAGCTTCCCCAACAAATGTAATGGGCAGGTTTTCAGCACTGCTCAAAATATGGCCAAGGGTGACACCATCCACATCATCTGGGAGCTGTTAAAAATGTATAGTCTCCGTTCCCACCCCAGCTGAGGGTGGAGCCCAGCAGTGTGAGGTTGAATGCCCCTCCAGGTGATTCTGATACACAGAAAAGTTCAAGAAGCATGAGCCACCCATCCTTTCTCCCCTCCTCCTTTAGTTTGGACAAAGTGTGGCAATGTTCCCAGGTAAATGGTAGATTTCCCAGCCTCCCCTACAATATTAAGGGAGGCCGATGAATATATATGTGGAAGCAACTGGAAGAAGCATCTAAGAGAATAGTTTCGAGGGACACTGGCTTAGCTGGCAGGTGAGGTCCCTTTGCCCCTTGCCCTTTTGTCTGCTTCCTGCCTGAACTGTGGACATGAGCATCAGCCCTTCGACTGCCATCTTGGTCCCTGAGGCAGCCTCATGGAATACTGCACTAAAAACTCTAGGCCTGGTAGCCCACTCCCAGCCCTACATGTCACCTTGGTCACATCATTTGACCTTTGCGTTATACAAATTAAGAAAGCTGAAGGAAATGAGTCTCAGCGGGCCAACCCCAGCTGATCCCATCAGTTTAGGAATCCAGAAGAAACCTTAGTGTCTGGAAATAACCTCTAGTCTCACTTCTTAAAGGTTTGTTTACAATGATTTTTATTATTATTTTTAATGAGCTAATACAAGGTCACGGGGAATCCCGGGGATGTGGTTATTTATGACCTCGGGTGCATGTGCTACTTCACAAATAGGCACACCTCTTTCACTAATTATTTCCAATAAAACAGAAGGTCAAAAATCAGCATCAGGAGATAACACAACACAGTGGAGGCTGTTAAAAGTAACTACTCCCAAAATGAGCATCATAAAATACATCATGAACTGGGAACAGTTTCGCTCAACGAAGGAGAGCTTCATCCTTCTACCCTCCAAGGATGCCATCGGTAGTTTCTCCAGGTGGAATGCAAAATGAAAAAGAAGTGCCTGGCCAGATATGCTGTGCATGATCCCCGCCCCCCACCCCCAATGACCTGCCACAGAGACTATTTTTAAAGACGCATTTATCTCAGCAGTAATGACTGCACTTGAGAAGTGGTCGGGTACCAGTGCCAGGCAATTCTTCAAGAGGAAAGGCTGCAGGGCATGGCTGCACCCTTTACAAAGGCTTACGTGATGGATGAGACGGGAATTGCCCTTGGTTGGCTAGGTGGTCAGTTGAAGGAGCCATAAAGGTAATACAGAAGTGACCCCCAAATAATGGCAGCCACCTCAACACTCAAAAACGAATCAGATGTTAAATGTGCAAGATCCATTTTCACTAGAAATGCAGACGCTAACTGCTTTCTAAATTTCTTAACCGGCAGCTGCTCATTAAATTGTATCCCATTGAAGAATAATGTTACAAGGGATGTGACCACCTCCAGTTTACAGTGGAAAGTATATTACAGCTATATTACATGGGGCTTCTCATTATCAATGTGGCATTTATGTTAGGTAGCTCTTGTAAAACACAGAGAAACGTTAATCCACAATAGTATGTTTATATATTTGGGGGAATCGGGGTATCAAATCAGCGTTAAGATGTCTTCCTTCCCTGGGCAGGAAAAAAAGAATAGTGAAGAAAGAGGTAGGGGACAAGAGAAGCAGAGTAAACATTTTAACCATTAAAACTGATCTCAGTTCCAGGGTAGAAAGGTTTCATAATATTTACTCTTTCCTTCAGTTGACCTGTTTGTTACTCCAGAGAATAACAGAAAGATGGCCTGAAGCTATCGTGGGGCCCAAGCGTTTCTCTAAATCTGACAAAACACTCCATGCGGTCATCATTATCCTGTTTAAATTTTTGGAGATTTCTGGTAGGGAACATATGACATTCGCAGCACTGAGAACACTGGAAATCAACTTAAACAACAAGTTCTTGCAAACTGATACTCTCCTGGCCTCGGCCAGTTCACCCCCAGGGGCATGAGCTCATAGCTCACCGTCCTTCCATGCTAGACAGTTCTGGTGTCCGAAACGTTCCTTTCCTGTGTTGTCAAGACTTCAGTCTATTGCTGATCTTTGTCCAAAGCAGTATTTTCCTAGGTTCCCCACCCCGGTTCATGCTCCAAACGGGTCTCAGGAAAGAGTTCTGTTGGAACATGGAAGGGAAACATCTTTGACATCCACTACATTCCCTAATTCCCATGCCAGTGACATCTGTTTCAAAAGTCCTGAACCGGGACACGTAGCACAGACTTCTCCTGCCATGATAACAAACATGGATCGTGTTTTACAGTTGAAAGAAACAGAAAGAATTTACGCTTTGGAGAACTGTGGCTACACTTCCCTCCCTCAATCGCCCCTGTTGTCCGCTGCATTTTATTCTCGTCTCCAAAGGGAGGGCCAGAAACCCCTTCTCACACTGTTTCCGGGTGAGCAGCCATGTCAAATGCCGGGGCCCACGTTGGCGAACTTGAGTTTCACAAGTGATCTGTGTAAGAGAGAAAAGTATCTACTCCACCTACACGAAGACAGCGCCTGGGTTAAATGAACTGTACAACGTGAGTTTGCCGAGTGCATCCTCCTGACAGCGAGTTAAATGGCTATAAGATATTGTGCTTGCATTTCATTCAATCAGACCCAATTTCCTGGGACCTCACACGCCAACTCCCCCCAAAATATGGCTAAAATTCTGGCAAATATCTGCAGATACCACTTCCGCAAATTAAATCCGAATATAGTTATGTACAAAGTTAGTTTACAGGATACCTAAGTCTCTTTGAATAGATCGAAGCAGGAATAAATAGCATCCTTAAATTTACCATTTGATCATCTTGGGAAACTTAGGACACCTGGTGGGAGGTGAGTAGATTTCTATAGATATTGCTCAAATATTTGGTTTTCTATATTAGAATATCTTCAATGCTATTGTGCCAATTTTCAAATGGAACATATGACCGGTGACACTTCTCAGTGCAAAAATATAAGTATCCTGTTTTTCAAGCCCACTATTTATATGACTCTAATTTCCTGGCAAGTCAGTTTGCTAGGTCATTGGGCTCGAAGGAACTTTACGGAGGAGGAGCTTAAATGTTTCTCACCCTCAAATTCATTCTGAAATGCAAATAAGTCCTCACACCTCCCCATTGGGGAACACACACTCCTTGGTCAGCGTGTGCACCCTCTGGAAGGTGTTATCCCTCTTCCCCTGCTCTGGGCCGGGGAGACCTGAAGCCAAGAACACAGCTCTGGGATTATAAAGGTGATTCAGGACACCCCCAAATCAGTCACCTGAGTTACAAGCATATTGACAGCTGAAATGGATCCTAAAGTAGGAGTCCCAAAATCGACTTCTCCTCCTGAGTTCGCCAGACAGTGTCCTCTGGACAGTGACAGACAGGAAGCGTGGGCGCATCGAAGGTTCCTGGATAAGATTCTTCCAACATATTCTTTCCCCAGAGGGTGTTCACATCAGGACCTGTTCTCGGGTCTCTGGCAGTCGAAGAGCGATCAGGCCACCCCCGACAAGAGAGGCAGCAGCCAGAAGGATGGGGACCACTATGGTTATCCCAACAAAAGAAGCAAAGATGGTGTTTCCCAGGATGGCTCCAAATTTGCATAATCCATTGAGGATGCCAAAGGCCGTGGCCCTGTAAAAGAAGAAGAAAGTAAGTCATCGTGAAAGTCAAACCAGACTTCCTTAGATGAGCGGGACCATGGGTCCTTTCTTTTCCTTGTTGTGAGAGAAGGTATAGTGAAGGTGTGGAAGGGAACTTTTTTCCTAAACAGGAAGCATTCTCATTTAAATCAAATGTGGAAATACAGAACAACATAAAGATGCAAACTTATATAACTCCACCACTAAAAGGCGATCACCACTATTCACATCCTACAGTGTTTCCTTAAAACTTCTTTCTCTTTTCTAATGTTATCTCTTTTTGAAATTGTCACAGGTAGTACATGCAAACCGTGAAACACTGAAACAAATGGAGAGAATGAGGCAGAAAGGGTCAGCGTTCCTCCTTAATAACACCCGGACCCTCTTGTGGCAGACACTGCTGGGTGTCCCTAAATAGCATTTCTCCAAATATAGACTACATTTCCCAGACTCCCTTGCTGCAGAGTCTGGCCATGTGACTAAGTTTTAGCCAATGGGATATAGGTGCAAGTGGCAGCTCCCGAGAAATTTCCTTAAGAGGTGTCGTGAGTGGTACTTTTTGCTCTCTTCCCTTCCATTTCTCTTCCTTCCTCCCTTCCCACTTCCTGGAATGGAGATGGTCTTCTCTTGGACCCTGGCAGAGCTCATGAAAGGGATTAAGAGAGCCTGCAGTGCCTGTTCTGGACTTCTACAGGAGAGAAAAAGGAAATGTCTGTCTTCCTAAGGCTGCATTTTTTTGAGATTTCTGTCACTCATGGCAAAGCCTAATCCTAATTATTATCCCTCAGTCACACTTCTGAGGGGTAACTATTATATCTTTAAGTTTATTTATTTATTTATTTATTTATTTATTTATTTATTTATTTATTTATTTATTTATTCATTTATTTAGTAATCTCTACCCTCAACGTGGGGCTCAAACTCAAGACCCTGTGATCAAGAGCTGTGGGTGGGTTCCACTGACAGAGCCAGCCAGGTGCCCCCTGAGTGGTAACTGTTAGGAACCATCTACCCTTTCTTGACTCCGTCTGTACACAGAGACTATATTCCCAGCACCGTCTTCCTTCACCTGAAGTAAAATAGTTCTTTTATTATTTCATACCACAGGTTTATCAAGAAGGTGCCTACATTTTTGTACCTTAAATTCTTTTTATAATTTTTAATCATTTTGTGGATAACTAACCCCTCAGTCCCAATCTTCTGGTTTTCAGAAGTTTCTTGGGTATTTTCACATGCATATTTTTCCAAATGAAATTTCCAAAGTTGTCCCAAGTTTCCAGAGGGAGGGGGAAAATATCTCATTGAATTTTGAATGGACTCTTTGAAGTTAGAAGAAAACTAAAGAAGATTTGAAAGATTTGTAAGATTAAATCTACTTAGAATTTCATAAGGTGTATCTTAACATATATGTAAGTCTCCTGTTGTATCTCTCAGCAAAGCTGTGTGGTTTTTTCCACATACAGCCCAGGGAAGAACTGACCTCTGGTTGGTAGTGAAACCTAAGTGTTTCACTTTTCTTAACAAATTGATTCCTAGATATTTTATGATTTCTTCTATTATTAGATGGAATTCAATTTTGTTTTTGAATTTGGTGATATATTTGTAAATTCCATATGCAGCTAAGTTACTTTTATTATTGACCACCTTATCAAATTATTTTATTGTTTATAGCAGTCTCTTTAGTTAATTGTCTTGAGTTTCACAGATGTAAAATCATATACTGTTGATATAATGATAATTTTTCCTCCTCTTATTTTTTGTAAAGCTTAGAAAGCTCTTTGGTTCAGGGGAGGGGGGCTCCAAATATGGGATGCTATCCATATTCCAACACTTCTGTCACCCATTTGGAGAATATCATTAAGACATTTTGCAGAATTTCATTCACCTGCCTTCCATATCACTTCACACTCCTTTTTTTTTTTAAAATATGAAATTTATTGTCACATTGGTTTCCATCCAACACCCAGTGCTCATCCCCACAGGTGCCCTCCTCAATGCCCATCACCTACCTTCCCCTCCCTCCCACCCCCCCATCAACCCTCAGTTTATTCTCAGTTTTTAAGAGTCTCTTATGGTTTGGCTCCCCCTCTTCACACTCCTTTGTGACCACAGGACCACTTACCTGCTACCCTTCAAACTCACAACTCCTCCATAACGAGAAATAACTGCTACGTAATGGCCTTGACCCTACGCCTTTAAACTAGGACTCTTCCCATATGGCTTGCACAAAATAAAAGTAAATGCTGGGCTTCCCTACCACGTTCTCTGCACATGCCCTAGACCATCATGCCTCATCCCTACCTTTATCTTCCCTTACTTCTCATCTACCTTTTGTTTATCTAGTTCCTCAACTTTGTCCCATATCTCCCAACAGAGGCCTATTCTCACCTCTCTTTGGATTGCATGACACATACAGTGTCACCCTCATTCCTCTCTCCTGAACATGGTTCGCACCTGTCCTTTGTATCTAGCCACCCACCCCACCCTATCAGGCTTTAGCCTACTCATCTCCATGCCTCTGCTGGCCCCCCTACAGGAGAAACTCAACAGCTTAAGAGATGCTTTGCTCACGAAACAGCAGGAAGACCAAGATGGCAGCAACGGAGGATCTTGGAATGGGTAGACCTCTGGCCACAGAAGTCCAAACAACTCCCAGAGGGAAGCCCAGGGAAGAACTGACCTCTGGTTGGTAGGATATAGTTCCACCGTGATCACATCCAGAGCATTCCAGGCGGCAATGCTGGTCCCACAGAACAGGCACTGCCAGCCAATCATCTCAGACTCGCTGTTGCCGAAAAACAGGAAGAAGCAGCAGACCGCGGAGATTAGCATGGAGCCACCTACAGGGGGAGGTCAAGGGCAGAAGAAAAAAATGAAGACAAGACTGTCACCCACCAGTCTTTCCCCTTCTCCCACCTTCACAGGTGCAGCCTGTGCAACAGGTCTATCTCTACACGGAGAAAGCACGGCTTGAGCCCCCAAACATGGTGCTCCAGTCATGGGAGCAGAGCCTTCTGCTTGGGTCATGTCACCAGAGTTAGCCCCCGAGAAGGATTTTGAAATCCTCATGCTGTGGTGCTGCCCAGCCCAGAATTACTGGGGATGAGCCAGAGGGGGCCCTAGTTGAAAATCTATGTCCCAGACATTGTTCTGGGTGCCTGAGTATCAAAACCACCTCGTGGAGCTTACCTGCTATTGAGAGCATAACCATCAATGGGCTGCCGAAGAAAACCTGAAAGGCCGGCTGTTAATTCTTCATTTATTCCCATCTCCGGCCCAGATATCTGACCTGCCCTTTTCAGCCCTGCCCTGTGCCCTGAGAAGCTACCCCCAGAGACTGCATACCTTGTCAGCTGGGAGCGGAGAGGGGTTGGAGTATTTCTTCCCAATTCCCATCCCATTTATAAGCCCCGTTTTGGTGATGGCTGCAGCCCCCACAGGACTATGGTTCCTTCCAGGAGCCTCCACCTCCATGGTTCCAGTTCTCACTGGGCTATTTTTTTCCCTGTAACCCTAGAGACGGAAACTGCTGCCACTTCTGCTAGCATCCGGGTGCCTCATCTCCCTTATTTGTTCCCATAGCCCTGCCCACCCCTCTAAAAGTCACATCCCATCAATAAAGTCTCTTCACTAGAACTCTCTGGGGTGGCTTCTTTTTCCCACCAGCACTCTGGCTGATCCAACTAATGATAAGAGGTCCCACTGAAAGAAGGCTGTGTCAAACGCTGCCCAAATCCAACCCACCCAGCCCGGCCCAGAAGAGCTTGGGAAGTGTGGATTGGACGCACAGCATAGACCAGGGGTCTGGCTGGAAATGCAGTGAGAATGGTTAGCAGAAAGAAAGAAAGCCGCTTGCAAGTTACCAGCTGGGAAACAGGCCAAGGTGCCCCACCAGGCAACCGGGGGTGGGGGGGAGGTGGGGGTGGGGAAGACAGGTCCTCCAGTTGCCAAGAAGCCATGTTGGGGGCCTGGTCTCACCAACAAGTGCCTCCTGGGGGGCCTCTGCCTGGAATCTCACACTCAGACCTGGAGCTGCGAAGATTGAGGCCAAACCCTACTGACGAGCGGGGACATGGTAATAAGCATCGCCTGGGTTCTGCTGATTCTGGGAAGGGGTAGGGCTGTGAGCAGGTCACCTTGTAATCTCTTTCCAAACAGCGAGGAAGGAGACAAACATCTACTTGAGAACCCTATCATCTAAACGCATGCCTCCCTCAAAGTGGCCAGCCATGGCACCTGGCTTACAATAAATGTTGACAGCTGTTTGTTGAATACAAAATATGACCGTCAAATGAATCAAGTGATAGTTGAGGAACTGGCCTCTCATCTATGTTAGGTAATCCTACCGTAGATCCCTGTGGCCTCCTATAGATCCTTGGTTAATTCCTTTCACTTGTGATTGAGAGGCCTGAGTTCAAATCCCTGCTTCCCCTGCGTGACACTGAGCAAGTCTCATAACCTCTCTGTGCTGCCTCACTTTCCCCATCTGTAAAGTGTGGGCAAAAACAGTACCTACCTCACAGGTTTATTTCGAGTGTTAAATATGTTAATATTAACAAAATGCTTGGCACAAAGCCTGACCTATAATACATGTTTTGTAAGTGTTCGTTAAATGAACTTTCTAGTTTCTGTCTCTCTCTCCCAATAGATCATTTGCTCTGTGAGCATAAGGACAGTGTCTGTCTCAATTACCGCCGTGTTCTCATTGTCTACTGCACAGCCTGGCAGAGAGTATGCGCCGCATAAATTATTGCTTATTGAATGAATACACGAGGACTAACGGTCTCATCAGGAAACTTCTACCCTTGTTAACAAGACACTAGTTCAACCCAGGAAACAGCACAGCATCGCAAACAGGACAAACTCTGCCCTCGCAGGTTCTGCAGGGAATTTGAGGAAATAGCCATTTCCTTTCGTGGAAAGGCTATTTCAAAACAGGTCACCCACACGCCATTGAGACATTTATTGAGCATCTACTGCTGCGCACTGATAATATCACAGTTGGTCCACGCATGCCAGGCTTTCTACTAAAGATCAAAGAAAGAACGGTCTGAGCTCTCAACAGAACCAGAGAAACAAAATACAGATGCTAATAAGAGAGTAGAACATAGGGGAGCCTGGGTGGCTCGGTTGGTGAAGCACCTGACTTCCGCCCAGGTCATGATCTCGTGGTTCATGGGTTCGAGCCCCGCACCGGGCTCTGTGCTGACAGCTCAGAGCCTGGAGTCTGACTCGAATTCTGTGTCTCCCTTTTTCTCTCTGCCCCTCCCCTGTTTGCACCCTCTCTCTATCTCTCAAAAATAAATAAACGTTTAATAAAAATTTTTTTTAAATAAATTTTTTTTTAAAAAAGTGTAGAACATAAAGAATGAGAAATATTAGTTCCGGTTATCCAATTTGGGGAGCATGCCAGAAATCAGTTTTGACCTGGGGTACATTCACAGTGCTAAGGAGAGCTTCAGTAGCGGTGAAGGGGATGTCTGCTCTGCTCTCTCGCTGTCCTGCCTTCTCCCCGGGGCCCAACCTTCCCGCTGTCTCCATTGGGGAACATGTGCCTGCTCTGGGCAGTGAGCCACGCCCCTGCATATGGGCACCCACCCCATTCCTCACAGGCCCTGCCTTCCCAAAGATGTCCCGGGCTACCCCAGGCCTCAACCTCAGGATTCACTATTCAGCCTGGGACTCAAGAGGCCAGTGGCAGAAGGGCAGAAATGTCACATGCCTATGCTCACGTGCCTTATCTCATTGGAGCAAACAGAGGTAGTACTTTAACAACTGTGTAATATAAGCTCGGAGAAGGAAAGGAAGGTGTGCAGACTCATAAAGAGAATGTTGGCCAAGATGGTCACCTGACTCCCAGCCACTGGTCTTATGCATGGTGTAGCCCCTTCCTCAGAAAAGCTTGGGCATTGCCGGAGTTAGCAAACACTGTCCTTCCCTCAGGGAACTCGGGTCTGACCAGTACACAGGAGACAGCTCAATCTTCCATGCCTAGAGATGACCCTATCCTCACCACACACTTAAAAAGCTGAACTCATGCTGGGGCGCCTGGGGGGCTCAGTCGGTCAAGCATCTAACTGTCAGTGTGGGCTCAGGCCATGATCTCATGGTTCATGAGTTCAACTGACATCGGGCTCTGAGCTGACAGTGCAGAGCCTGCTTGGGATTCTCTCTCTCTCTCTCTCTCTCTCTCTCTGTCTCTCTCTGTCCCTCCCCAACTCCTGCTGTCTCTCTCTCAAAATAGATAAACTTAAAAAAGAAAAAGCTGAAATCACAGCCATGTCTTGTGCTTACCCTTCCAAATATCTATGCTCCTCTATAACAACAATATTCAATATGAGCCCAACATCAGGAAAAGATTCCCTTGCGAAGATCTACCTGATTGATTTGTTCTTCTCTCACAAAACGACGTGACTTATTTTCTTTGCCTTTGAACTCCACTGCTAGGGAGCTGGTATTAATTTTCCTGATCAGCTGCAACCCTAGAGCAGACCCTTCACGACATGTGAATCTGTGTGTTGTTCTGGTCCCCACCCTGGGCTGACAATATATATATTCTAATGTATGTTTTTCCTGGCCCTGGGTGTGTACTTTTTGGTTATTGTTTCTGTAGCAAACTTCTGGGGATCCTGGTGCAGTGAAGCAAAGTACGTGAATGCTGCCACCATTTTTAAGGACCATCTGTGCACCAAGCACTGTGAGATCCTCTGGCGACACGATGTGCCAGCCAGTTACAGTTACCGATAAGGAAACTGAGGCCTGGAGAAATAAAGGAGCATTTCCAAAGTCAAATAAGCCTCAGGAGGACTCCAACACAATTCTGTTCATCTCCAAAGCCCAAGTGTTAACACTACTAAATAATAAGTAATGCAATTTATTTTAAGGCCTACAAATGAATCGATGTTCATCTAAGAGCACTTTATATATTTTTCTGACAATAATCATACACAGTGGGTAGAGCGGATATATTTAATATCCTTACTGAAGTGCTAATGCCATGACTGTCAAAGAATTGCTCAGTCAGGAAATTAAAGAGGACTCCCTGACCTGGACCGTGGGTCTCAAACTACCTCCGTGGAGTCCTGGGGTTTTGGAAACATGCCTGCCCCCTTGGCTCCTACACCAGCAGATGCCGTCTCATCTGTTTGGTTTCCGGTGGGAGATTTCTTCAAGAAAAAGAAAAAAACTCTGCTTCTTTATTACGCTTGAAAGCCACCGCCCTTACCTACTGGAGGAGAGGCAGCATGCCTGACTACTCACCGATCATCTTGAGTCTTCCAACTTTGTCCATGAGCAGAGCAGAAATGATGTTCCCAGGCAACACAGACAGACTGCCAAGGAAGCTGACGAGGTAAATCAGGAAGTCATTATCTTGCTCAAAGTCCATGTGGCAGCCTTCTTTCTGCTTCAGAAAAGTGCTGTTGATAAACCGGCAGTTGATGAACTTATGCTCGTAGAGGTCTGGGGAGAGAAGGAAACCTTTGGTTCGTGGCAAGTGGACAGGGGGCTGGGGAGAGATGGGGCAGAGGAAGGGATGAAGTCACGCCCCTTCCATGGGCAGACTGCCACAAGCCTCTGGCAATCAGACAGTCTCAAAGTCAAGGCGACATGTGGCCAGGTATGAATGAAGAGAGGAAACTCTAAAAATGTAAGGACGGCTTCAACTTCCTATAAGGAAAATGTAAGGAACACTCACTGAGAGACATGCCTGAATATGTCATCTCTCAGGCTACAGAACAGCCTGTTTCTATCAATGAGATGACACCAAGGTCCAAGGCTACCAGCTTATCGGGAGCAGAAGACAAGAGTATTCCGTCCAGGGACACCTGGGTGGCTCAGTTGGTTAAGTATCCGACTTTGGCTCAGGTCATGATCTCGTGGTCCGTGAGTTCAAGCCCCATGTCGGGCTCTGTGCTGACAGCTCAGAGCCTGGAGGCTGCTTCGGATTCTGTGCCTCTCTCTCTCTCTGCCCCTCCCCAGCTCGTCTTCTCTCTCTCTCTCTCTCAAAAATAAATAAACATTAAAAAAAATTTTAAAAAGAGAGAGAATTAGGTCCAGAGCCCACGCAGAAACCTGAACATTCTTCAAAAGAAAAACCATCTGCTCAGTGGTGTCCAGGATGGGAAGCAGGAGGTGGTGATTATGGAGAGCACAGAGGATTTTTAGGTGAGTAAAAATACTCTATATGGCATGGTAATGATGAACATATGCCATCATCCATTTGTCCAAGCCCATAAAATGCTCAACATCAAGAGTGATCCCTACCGTCAACTCTGGACTTGAGATGATCCTGATATACCAGTACAGGTTCATCAATGGTAACAAATGCACCCCTCTAGTAGGGGGATGTTGATAATCGGGGAGGGGGAGGGGGCAGGAGTTACATGGAAATCTCTGTACCTTCTTTCCAATTTCATTGTAAACCTAAATCATGTCCAAAAACATAAAGTCTTTAAAAAGTATAAACCATTTGCTTTAAAACTAGTTCCCAAGTCTTCCGGCACCTTCTACCACCAACTGTTCTTGCAGAAAGATGGCCTACGTGGGCTCTCAGGAAACCTGCCTTTCGGGAGCCGGCTCTGCTGTTGACCCTCTTTAACCTTCCCAAACTCCCTCCTACAAAATTAGAAAATTACACCTGATTATCTCCATCACTTCCCAGCCCACTGACATTTCATGACTACAGGTGTTCTCAGAAATCCCCATGTAAGAGTATGCAAACAAGGAGGCAACATTAAAGCTTGAAAGAAGAGGGGCGCATTGTGGTTCAGTTGATTAAGTGTCCAACTCTTGGTTTCAACTCAGGTCATGATCTCACGGTTCGTGAGCTCGAGCCCCGCATTGGGCGCTGTGCTGACAGGGCAGAGCCTGCTTGGGATTCTCTCTCTTTCCCTCTCTCTCTCTGCTGCTCCCCTGATTGTGCTCATGCTCTCTCTCTCTCTCTCTCTCTCTCTGTCTCTCCTTCTCTCAAAACAAATAAATAAACTTAAAAAACTTTCTTCTTGAAAGAAGAAACTAGGGGCGCCTGGGTGGCGCAGTCGGTTAAGCGTCCGACTTCAGCCAGGTCACGATCTCGCGGTCCGTGAGTTCGAGCCCCGCGTCGGGCTCTGGGCTGATGGCTCAGAGCCTGGAGCCTGTCTCCGATTCTGTGTCTCCCTCTCTCTCTGCCCCTCGCCCGTTCATGCTCTGTCTCTCTCTGTCCCAAAAATAAATAAACGTTGAAAAAAAAAATTAAAAAAAAAAAAAAAAGAAAGAAGAAACTAAAAGATTCGTCAGGTTTTAATGACGAATAGGAAATGTATAGCTCTCATTTTTTTTTAAGTTCAGGCTAAAAAAATAATTTAGGAAGGTAAATCTCATAATGGATTATTTAGAGACTGAGGGATATTTGGAGGCCAGACATTGAACCTTTTGAGGCTGACCTGATAGAAGAAAAAGATGTTCTTGCATAAACCCTGGTGCTGATGCCAGGGAGAATGCACTGATATGGCATGATGCATGGAGTTCAGTGACAAGATGACAGACTTCAGAGCCAAACAACTAAGGAATAAATCCAAGCTCCCTGTGGCCTTGGGCAAGATGAGTAATCCTGGGTTTCCTTGGCTATAAGATGGGAATAATCGTGCATTTCTCACTGGAGACAATGTAGGTGGAGCCCCTGGTAAAACTCAGGTAGTTTCCCTACATCCCAACTTGACCTGGTATGTTAACGTATGATGTAGTAAAAGTAACAAGGAGAGGTGGCCTGGTGGGATTTTGTGAACTTTTTTTTAATCACAGAAATCTGAAATGGTGCGATTTTAAAATATTCTTATCATCTTACTTCATGCACAAACCTTGAAAACATACAATTTTTCCTTTTCCTTCATTATTGTGAGAACATGACTCTTGAATTTTGCAAGATTCAAATTCTGCGAGGTCTTCAAGAGCACCCCGTGTACGTAAAATGCAGCCTTCCTGGAACCCTGGGTTTTCATCTGTGCCTTATTTTTTAATGTTGTTTATTTTTTTTTAATTATTGTTTTGATGTATCTTGTTTTATTTAACAAAGCCTCTGTCAGTTAATATTAAAGACAATTCCAGATGTTCTTTACACATGTATAATTTCTCATATACGTAATTACAACTGTATTTGCTAGCACGGTTCAATAGTAATATGATGTGAACAACTTACATAAATTTAAATGTTCTAGTAGCCACATTAAAAAAAGTAAAAGAATCAAGTAAAATTACATTTTTTAAAATACTTCATTGTCAAGTTAGCTAACATACGATATATATGGTATAGTCTTGGCTTTGGGAGTAGGTTCCTGTGATTCATCACTTACATACAACACCAATGCTCATCCTAACAACTGCCCTCCTTAATGCCCAACACCCATTTTCCCCACCCCCCCCCAAGCCTCCCGCCCCCATGAACCCTCAGTTTGTTCTCTGTATTTAAGAATTTCTGGGGCGCCTGGGTGGCGAAGTCGGTTAAGCGTCCGACTTCAGCCAGGTCACGATCTCACGGTCCGTGAGTTCGAGCCCCGCGTCGGGCTCTGGGCTGATGGCTCGGAGCCTGGAGCCTGTTTCCGATTCTGTGTCTCCCTCTCTCTCTGCCCTTCCCCCGTTCATGCTTTGTCTCTCTCTGTCCCAAAAATAAATAAAAAACGTTGGAAAAAAAAAAAAAAGAATTTCTTGTGGTTTGCCTCCCTCTCTGTTTTTATCTTATTTTTCCTTCCCTTTCCCTATGATCACCTGTTAAGTTTCTCAAATTCCACAAATGAGTGAAAATATACGATATCTGTCTTTTTCTGACTGACTTATTTCACTTAGCATAATACCTTCCAGTTCCATCCATGTTGTTGCAAATGGCAAGATTTCATTCTTTTTAATCACTGAGTAATATTCCAGTGTGTGTGTGTGTGTGTGTGTGTGTGTGTGTGTGTGTGTGTGTGTCTGTACATATCACATCTTCTTTATCCATTCATTTTGAGAGAGAGAGAGAGAGAGAGAGAGAGAGCGCGCGCATGTGTGAGCAGGGGGAGGGGGCAGAGAGAGAGGGAGAAAGAGAATCCCAAGCAGGCTGTCAGAATGTAAAGGGCTTAATTTCATGAACTGTGAGATCATGACCTGAGGCGAAATCAAGAGCAGGACACTCAACCCACTGAGCCTCCCACGCACCCCTCATCTGTGTTATATTTTGTTCCTGCTGAGGACCTGTAGCACATATCATCAGTCTCCTCGAGACTAGAGCACTCACCCAAACTTTTGTTTTTTGCTTCACGTGCCATAAAACATGCAGACAAAATAAATGCATCGGCAAAGACTGTGCAACTAATCCATGCCACACCTAGGGTGAGAACCCATTTTTCCAACCTGAGTGAGACTCAGTAGTCACATCTGTAAATACCTTGCTACCGACCCCTAAAGCTTATGACTGAGACTATCGTGTCTTAGATAAGACTAGTCCAAGACCCTTGACCCAGCGCACCCACACCACCCATGTCCTTACCTGTGTTGTAGAAGGTGGTTGATTCAATGGTGCAGTTTTTGAAATAGGTATCAGTAGATGTAACATCTTGAAAATAGCACTCATCAAAGAATGTGTCCTCAAAGAGTACATGTTTAAAGTACATCTTTGTGAACCTGTGGGAAAGACATTAGCCCCTGAGTGATTCAACCAGGCAGAAAGAAGACTTGAGACCAAAATCAAAAGCACAGAAAGGCAGAAAATGGAGAACTTCAAACCAAAGGTGCTGAAACATGGAGTGTTTTTCCATTTCTTTGTGTCTTCTTCAATTTATTTCATAAGCTTTCTGTACTTTTCAGCATACGGATCTTATATGTAGGAGAATCACTGGGTTCTACTCCTGAAACCAAGACTACATTGTATGTTAACTAACTTGAATTTAAATAATAATAATTTTTTTTAAAGATCATTTGGGGCACCTGGGTGGCTCAGTAGGTTGAGTGTCAGTTAAGTGACCGACTTCAGCTCAGGTCATGATCTCACCATTCCTGAGTTTGAGCCCCGCATCGGGCTCTGTGCTGACAGCTAGGAGCCTGGAGCTTGCTTTGGATTCTGTGTCTCCCTCTGCCATTCCCCCACTCGCATCTGTCTCTCTCAAAAATAAACATTAAATTTTTTTTAATTAAATAAAATTAAAATTATGGGGCGCCTGGGTGGCGCAGTCGGTTAAGCGTCCGACTTCAGCCAGGTCACGATCTCGCGGTCCGTGAGTTCGAGCCCCGCGTCGGGCTCTGGGCTGATGGCTCAGAGCCTGGAGCCTGTTTCCGATTCTGTGTCTCCCTCTCTCTCTGCCCCTCCCCCGTTCATGCTCTGTCTCTCTCTGTCCCAAAAATAAATAAACGTTGAAAAAAAAAATTTAAAAAAAAAAAATAAAATTAAAAAAAAAAAAGATCACTTGCTTCAGTGGCTCTCAATCCTGCCCGTATATCAGAATCATTGGAAGGCTTGTTAACAATGGCTGGTTACATAATTTGTGGGGTCCAGAGTAAAATGAAAATGCTGGCCCTATGTTCAGAAAGTAAGGAAAAAATGCCTTTAAATGTACTAAAATAATATAAAGCTTTTCCTTTTTACTACGGTCTCTCCCTCTCCCTTCTCCTGATTTGTCCTGGTAGGTTTTTTTTTACTTGACTAATGTTATTCTAAATAAAGAAACATTTAGAACTTTTTTTAAAAAGGACTAAAACATTATTTTTGACCTAGACTAGTCCCTGTTCCTTAGCTGGTGTTTATAAAGGCGGGAGGGCAGCAGGAGTGAGGAAGCTGGTGCCTACACCCGGTAGATACAGGATCTTCTACAGCACCTGGTGATTCCCAATACGGTCACGGACATTATGCATCAGACTCATTGACATGTGGGATAGTGTGAAATGAAAATATTGATAAAATGTCACTCTAAGCGGAGCTTTAAGAACATGCAGTTCCCTCAGCTGGTCTTAGTAGGTTTGGAAGCAATAGATTTGGGAGGAACTGAGCGTCTTCATTTTAAAGATTTCCCCAACCAAGATCTGGAGGGACAGGCACTCTCATCCACACGGTTGGTAGAATATAATTGGTGCAGCCTCCTTGGGGAGCAGTTTTGCAAAATTTTAAGTGTGTAATCGCTTTGACCTAGAAATCCCGCCTTGAAGAATTTATCCTACGGTTTGCCTCCCTCTCCTTTTGAAACTAGTTTTTCCCGTTCCCTTCCCTCAATGGCCCTCCATTAAGTTTCTCAAGTTCCACATATGGGTGAAAACATATGATATCTGTCTTTCCCTGACTGACTTATTTCACTTGGCATAATACCGTAAGAGACTCTTGAATGCAGAGAACAAACTGAGGGTTGATGGGGGGGTGGGCAGGGGTGAGGGGAAAATGGGTGATGGGCATTGAGGAGGGCACTTGTTGGGACGAGCACTGGGTGTTGTATTTAGGTGATGAATCACTGGAATCTACCCCCAAAACCAAGAGCACACTGTATACACTATATGTTAACTAACTTGACAATAAATTAAAATGAGAGAAAGAAAGAAAGAAAGAGAAATAATTTATCCTACCTATACCTGCTCATACATTCAAAGAGAAGCATTCACTGATGCTCATTGCAACATCTTTTTTTTTCTTTTTGAGAGAGAGAGAGAGAGAGAGAGAACATGAGCATGAGTCGGGGGAGGGGCAGAGGGAGAGAGAAACTCTTAATCAGGCTGCATGCTCATTGTGGAGCCCAACTTGGGGCTCAATCTCACAACCATGAGATCATGACCTCAGCCAAAATCAACAGTCAGACGCTTAAGCGACTGAGCCACCCAGCCACCCTGCAACATTTCTTTTTTTTTAAAAAAATTGTTTTTAACATTTATTTACTTTTGAGACACGGAGCATGAGCAGGGAAGGGGCAGAGAGGGAGACACAGAATCTGAAGCAGGCTCCAGGCTCTGAGCTGTCAGCACAGAGCTCGATGCGGGGCTCAAACCCACAAACTGTGAGATCATGACCTGAGCTGCAGTCGGACGCTTAACGGACTGAACCACCCAGGAGCCCCATAACATTTCTTATAAGAATTGATTACTAGAAGGATGATGGGTATGTAGGTAGGTAGGTAGACAGATAAACAGATAGCACACAGTGGAATCACACGTGGCAGTTATTAGGTAGATCTGTATGTCTTAATATGGAATAATCTTCAAGGTATATTGTTAACTGAAAAAAAAAATCAAGTGCAATATAGTGTCTCTAGCATGTGAGCATTCCCATAAGAAAAGATATGGTACATCACCTCTGACGCATAGAATATATCCAAAAAGTTGCACAAGAAACTGGTAGGTGTGGTTGGCCCTAGGGAGGTGCAGTGGGGGTCAGGAATGAGATAATGTCAATCCTTCCTTTATACCACACATATACACACTTGTCACTTAAAAATGAAACAACTAATAAGGGGGAAGCATCTACGTGACTCTGAGATGCAGCCACATTTGGAAGTATTGCTCTAGTCCAACTCCTTACTAGGAAAAAACAATCTTACATTCAAAAACGTGGACTGACATACATGAACTAACTTCTTCCTCTGCTGGGCCTTTCCCAAGCTCAGTCAAACATGTAGGCTAGAAGCCTTGGATGTGATTTGTGGAGAATTACAACCCATTCGTTCATTTGTCTATTCATGTATTTATACACTCAGTCTTCAGCAAAACTCAACTTAGCATGGTATTAGGTGCTACGAATACAGAGAGGAAAGACATGGTCCCTGCCTTCAAGTCTAATTGGAGAACAAGCCAAGCAAACAGACAACACACAATACAGTGGGAATCACAGTGACAGAGGTAGCACAGGCTGCTGAGACTCATTGTTCCCCTTCAGGGCCACCACATAATTCAGTCCATGACCACGTATGATGACCAGTTCCCCTTTTCCTTCACGCTATATTGTATTTTGCTAACAGCCCTAATCTAGATTCACCTGTCGCTAGCTTCTGCAAAACGACCCCCACCCAGTAAGAAGGCCTGAGCGTGAGCTTCTCAAAGAGAGGTCCCCGGACCTCTTGCAACAGAACACAACAGAAGACTGCTGTGAAAGATGCTGTCTCCTATATGCCTAGACCACTTGAACCAGAATCACCAGAGGCAGAGGCCAAATTACTTTGTACAATGTTTCATAGGGTCAGATGTGCTACAGACTTTTAAACAGGGGCCTCCAAAGGCTATCACTGAACTCTTCAGGTTTCCACAGAGAAATGAATCGGTAAGCCTTTTGTTACAGGAAGATGCCTTTGATTTCAAAATTAATGTGATTCGTATGCTGGATATGTTTACTCAGGAAAGCTATTCCTGGAGCCTGTCTCAGGTCTTTGCCTTTCTTAATATATCCTTCTCTTTAATATAGTAATAGGCTACTGATGTGGCCTTCAGATATATTTTAATGTTCTGGCGAGGGTGGGTGAGGGAGCAGAGCCATAAATCATAATGGGCCTGACGCAAGCAGACCTTAAAATGTATCTCCAAGTAAGTTATAAAAAGCCAAAGTTATAAAGAAAGAGATAAAAGGAGAAAGGGCCATGGCATATTTTATGAGTCTTTATATAAATCATCCCCTATCTCTAATTTATATCCTGAACTGGTCCAAGATTCTTCATAAAGGAGAGTTAAAAGGCCGAAAGGAAAGTTTGCGCAAGTATCTTATGGAACTTGTCCTGTAAGAAAACAGGATCCGTTGGCAATCCAGAGTCCATGGCAGAATTATTACTACAAACACTTTATGTCAATGGTTAGTCTACCAAAGGATCTAAACTGTGCCCAAAATTGTATCAATTTAGTCACGTGTTTTACCTGATGGCATCCTCAAGAAACTCAGTCTAATTAAAGAGATAAACAAGGAAACTAATCATTAAAATTTAGTGTGATAATCATCAAGATAGAGGTATGTCATAAGATATTTCAAAGAGGGCACTTTTCAGGGAGAATATTTCAGGGAGAATATAAACAATGGGCACAGTTCTCCAAAGCTTCTGCACATATATCCTATTATATCATAAGCCTTCCAGGTACAGTAAAATGAAACAGAATGGTCAAGAAAGGAACTGGAATTCTAGTCTCTCACACATTATCTCATGTCAGGTCCTAATCTGATGTAAAGCAGAGTGTAAACAAGGGAATCGTTGGCTTCAGAAAATATATGCTTGGACCTAGTTTGCTTAAAGAATGGAGGAAACTGAAAATGCCGCCTGAACTCTCTATAGAACTTCCCAAATTCCCCAAATGTAGTCATCAGGCTTTTTCCCCACCTCTGATACCATTCTCCGGAAAATGAAGAGTAGGGTCCCAACTTTCAGAGCTTAATCACCAAGAGGTCTCGGGCAAGTCTTTTTTCCTCTCTAAGCTTGCATTTAAAAATCTTTAAAACAGGGGTATGGAGGAGGTGTTTCTTCCCAGCTCCATATGGTTCTATAAATGAGAAGGGCCTTAACTGTGTGTTGCCTGAGAGGAAATAAAAGATATGGCCTAGGATATGGTCATCTTACTTCTCCACATTATGAAAATATGCTTTCACGGAGAATAGGAAGATATTTATGGAAGGAAATACTGGTGCCAATGTCAACCAAATAGTCTCTAAAAACACATACTTATGCTTCAGTGAATCTGCCAGTAAACCCAATCTCCTTGCTTCCACTTCTTTCACACTCAAGGCCAACCAAGTGCTGAAATCGCAAGAACTCATCCTGTCTCTTTTACAAAGATCCTAGCATGTGTATAGCATTTGGGAATAAAATCTTAAATGGAATGACAAAAGTAGCATATAGGGGGGCACCTGGGTGACTCCCATCGGTTCAGCTCCCAACTCTTGATCGTGGCTCAGGTCATGAGCTCACAGTTCATAAGACTGAGCCCCACGCTGGACTCTGTGCTGACAGCTGGAGCTTGCTTAAGATTCTCTCTCCCCCTCTCTCTCTGCCCCTCCCCCAATCACATGGTCTCTCTCTCTCTCTCTCTCTCTCTCTCTCTCTCTCTCCCTCTCCCTGTATGCTCCCCAGTTCACATGTTCTCATTCTCTCCCTCCGTCTCTCTCTCCCTCTCTCTCACAAAATATTGTGCGCCCTAACATATGTAAAAGTAAACTGCATGACAGTAGCATAAAACATGACAGAAAATGACAGTGTTCTATTGAAAAGCTCTCACATGACGTGTGAAGTTAATATATTATTTGAAGATAGTGATTAATGAAAGATATATATTGTAAGCTCAAGGCAACCACTCAATTTTTTTAAAAGAGGAATAAATAATAAGCTAGTAGTGAAGGTAAAACAGAATTATGAAAATAATATAAAACAGAGCAGGAAACAGTAAAAAAAAAAAAGAGAATAGAGAAAACAGCTAACAATATGATAGAAAAAGTGGGACTATATGCTATCTATAAGGAACCTACTTAACTCCAAAAACATAATGAAAGAAAAAAATGGAAACAGTAAATACCAATCAGAAGAATCCTGGAGATTCAGATAATATCAGATAAAGTAAACTTAGAGCAAGGAATATTATCAGGGAATAAGGGGTATATTACATAATGATAAAGGCATCAATTCACCAATAAGACTAAACCAATACAAATGTGTATGCACCTCACAACAGAACTTTAAGAAAAGAAAGCCCTATGGCATACAGATTGCATTATCTGGCCAAAACATAAATATATATAAATTATGTTTTGACACTTCTAAATACACTTCTAAATAATTTTGAGATGAAGAGTAAATACTATGGGAAAATATAAAATAGATGTAAGAAGTTGATGCTGCTGAAGCAAAATTGGAGTGAAATGTTCCTAATTAAATTCGCTCACTTTTTAAAACATATCAAGAAATACGAAAAAGAAACTAAGACATAAAGAAAGAAATATGAGAAAAAATATTATTATTTAAATACAAAATATGCAAAACTCCAGTAAGACTGATTGTAAAAACAGACTAAAAGCGCAAATGGGTAGTATTAGTAGTAAAAAGGAAGAATTTATTGTTACAAATCTAATAAAAATGTATATATCATAAGACAATGTTGTGAAGAACTTTGTGACAATATAATTAAAGCTTAAAAGAAATAATTTTCCAAAAGAAAAATGAGCATATCTGAATATATTAATGCCATTTAAAAATGAATTGTTAATCAAAATCTGTTACGTCAATTAATGGCAAGCTGATATGGTTAGAGAGGCTATCTTTACCAAACCCTCAAGGAATCAACTACCACTACCTTATGCAATTTGTTTTAGAAGAAAAAGTGTGTGTGTGTGGGGGGGGGGGGGGTGGTAATAAACTTGATACCAAAGGCAAATGGAAAAGTATAAGGAAAATATATACCATCTTATGAACAGGTTTAAAAATCCTAAATAGTACTTTAGCAAATCAAATTTGTCAATCTATTGCCATGAAACAAATTAACAATGAATTAGTAATACACATCCCAGGAATCAAGTATGGTTGAAAACCAGAAAAACTATTATTTTTTTTTTATTTTTTTTTTCAACGTTTATTTATTTTTGGGACAGAGAGAGACAGATCATAAACGGGGGAGGGGCAGAGAGAGAGGGAGACACAGAATCGGAAACAGGCTCCAGGCTCTGAGCCATCAGCCCAGAGCCTGATGCGGGGCTCGAACTCACGGACCGCGAGATCGTGACCTGGCTGAAGTCAGACGCTTAACCGACTGCGCCACCCAGGCGCCCCGAAAAACTATTATTTTAACGTATCATATGAGTAGGTCCAAGGAGAAAACCTTATAATTATCATAGTAGATGCAGAAAAACATTTGACAGACTCAATATACTTTTTTGACAAAAAAGAAGCTCGGCATAATCAAAACAGCAGAGATTTTTCTTAACTTTCTAAAGGCTAAGATTCAAAACATACAGCAGATATCATATTTAAGGATGAGATACCAAAAGCACCCACTGATGTCAAGATACCCATTAGTCCTGCTCCTATCCATCACTGAGCACAACACAACGAAAAGAGAACATAATTATAGGGAGAAGAAAGGAAGAGATAAAATTATCATTAATTTTTGTCAATGTGTTTGCCACATACAAGAACCAAGCAAATCTACCAAGAAGTTATCAAAATGAATAGAGTTGTGTCAATGTGTTAGATCAAAAAAAAAAATCATGTATAAAGGAAAAAGGTGAAGAAGGGGCAAGAGAAGAGAAGGAGGAGAGAAGAGGGAGGAGGAGGAGAAAAAGAGAGGGTAAAGGTCCCACTCACAATAGCAGCAGGAACAATAAAGCATCAGTAATAAGCCTCACAAAATACATACGAGATTTTTTGTAATGTTTATTTATTTTTGAGAGAGAGAGAGAGAGCAGGAGGAGCACAGAGAAAGGGAGACAGAGGATGCAAAGCAGGCTCTGCACTGAGCAGAGAGCTCGATGCGGACTCGAACTCACAAACCACGAGACCATAACCTGAGCTGAAGTCAGCACTTAACCGACTGAGCCACCCACATGCCCTGTGAGATCTTTATAGAGAATATTTTAAACCAATATTGAAGGGCATAAAACAATGACTAAGTAAACCGAAATGCAGTATTCAATGATTGGAAGATTCTACTTTGTAAAGATATCCCCCGATAAATCTAGACCTTCTATGTCACTCCAATCAAAATCCCAACCAGCTGTTGTTAATGGAATTTTAGAACTTGATCCTAAAACTCATCTGGAACAGCACCGGGGCAAAATCAGCCAATAAAAATGTTAAGAACGAGGTGGAAGAACCTGGAAACACAACAAAACAATGAAGTTCCGGCAATAACGTCAGCGTGGTAAAGGAAGAGATAAATTAGAACCATGGACCCAAACGGAAAGCCGAGAAATACAGTTACATATATACGGAAAAGTCACTTAAGACAAAAGTGTTACTACATAGCAACAGGTGAGAGATGGGCAATTTCATAAATGTAGAAACAACTGGTTATTCCTATGGGAGAAAAATCAAATGATTTCTCTGATAGATGGAGACCACCTCCAGGCAAATTAAGGGCTGGAGTGTGAAAAGAAGCTTTCAAACTTAGAGAAACAAACAGAAAATGACTTTAGGACTTCCCACAGGAAGGATTTCTTAAATTAGAGCCAAAAGGCACAAATCTTAAAGGTAAGTGGCAAACCTGGTGGTAGAATACAAAATCTCTGCCCAAGAAAGGACTGTTTATGCAAAAGTTAAAAAGCAAATCGCAAAATGTCACAGCCAAGAGGAACCCAAGGAGGCATGACTGACCGCTAACTAGGATGTAGTGTCCTGGATGGATCCTGGAGCAGACAGAGAACAGTGGGTAAAAGGAAATCCCAGGAAAGCATGGACTTTACTTACTGATATTGCTTTATTAATCGTAACCCGTGTGCCATGGTAATATAAGATATTATAACAGAACAAACAAGGGGTTGGGTATATGGAAACTCTGCACTATCTTTGCAATTTTTCTGTGAAACTAAAACTGTTCGATAATAAATAAAATACTTATTTTTTTAAAAACACAGAAAAATTTCAAACATACAGTTGACAATTGGTTTTTACAAATAAATGTAAAGAACTCATGAGCTGTAGACTGAGTGTGTGGGTCCCCCCAAAATCTGTATGTTGAAACCTAATCCTCAATGTGATGGTATTAAGAGGTAGGGCCTCTGGGAGGAATTAGGTCATGAGAGTCCTGAAGGGGATTAGTGCCTTTGTAAAAGGGGCCCCAGGAAGCTCCCTCCTGCGTTTCTCCTTATGAGCACACAGCAAGGAGACAGCCATCTAGGAACCAGGAAGAGGACCCTCACCAGACACAGAATCTGCCTGTGCCTTCCCCTTGAACTTCCAGCCTCCAGAAGTGGAAGAAATAAATTTCTGTTGTTTATAAGCCACCCAGTCTGTGGTATTTTGCTATGGCAGCTTGAAGGGACTCAGATATCATGCAAATTAATATGAAAATCATTATCCAATGAATGAAATAAACGGAGCCCATGAACAGGTGCAGAAGAAGAAACCTGAAGAGCCAAGAAATACAGGAAAAGATACTCAAACTCATCAGGACTAGAAAATGCCAATTAAATGACAGAGAGAGACCACATCACCCTCCTCAATCCCACAAACCGAGAGTGAGCCCAGTTGTAGAGAAACAGGTGCACTCATCCTGCTCAGTGGGAAGTGTACTTTGTACAAGCCTCGTGGAGACCAGTGTGGCACTGAGGCTGAAGGTGTTCACATCCTTCCATCCAGCGATTCCACCTCTAGGTATATAAGCTAGAAACGTCTTCCACAAGAACACATATAGTCAAAAACTGCGAATGATTTAAATGTCCATCAAAAGATGAAGAGACAAAGGGGTGCCTGGGTGGCTCAGTCAGTTGAGTGTCTGACTCTTGATTTTGGCTCAGGTCCTGATCCCAGGGTCGTAGGATTGAGCCCTGTGTCCATGCTGGCTGTGGAACCTACTTAAGATTCTCTCTCTCCGTCTGCCCCTCCCCTGCTCACATATGCACATGTGTGAGTGCTCTTTCTCAAAAAAAAGTAAATAAACAAATAAATAAAACACAACTACATTATGGAATGCTTACATAATGGGATTTAAATTAATGAAACTGAGTTATGTAGCTATATTAACCAATTCAAAGAATCTTCACAACCCTAATTTATACAAAAAACAAGTTGTGAAATTTATAGTATAATTATACATTTACATTTATAACATAGTATGATATTTATCTAAACTTTAAACCACACAAAAGAATACTGTACAATGTTTGTAGATATATAAACACATGGGAAAAATATAAAAACACTCATGAATATAAAACACCAAATTTATTAACAATGGTGATCGTGGGGCACCTGGGTGGCTTAGTCAGTTGAGCATCCAACTTCAGGTCAGGTCATGATCTCACAGTTCGTGGGTTTAAGCCTCTCATCGGGCTCTGTGCTGACAGCTCAGAGCCTGGAGCCTGCTTTGGATTCTGTGTCTCCCTCTCTCCCTGCCCCTCCCCTGCTTGTGCTCTCTCTCTCTAGAAATAAATAAACATTTAAAAATTTTTTTTAAAAAGCAATGGTGATCATCATGCTTTGGGAGAGGGAAGGATCGCACCAAGTGACACAGAGTGAGTAATATTTAATCTATTTTAAAATCTGGAGTAAATATAGCCTAGTTTATGATTTTATAATGTTAGGTGCTCTGAATAGGGTTGTTGGCATTACTCTCCATTCTCCACATATTTGATGTATTTCACAATGGAATTAAAAAGAAAGGAGACAGAACAATTGTTATTTGCAAATGATGAGATCATATAACAATAGCAAAGGGAAACTGTTAGGACTAATAAAAGAGCTTAGTTAGATACCAGATAAACACCCCAGAATCAATAGGATCTCTATTTATTTGCAATAACCTGTGTAAATGTTTGATGGGGAGAAAGCAAACCCATTTTCAGAAGCCAATTAAGTTATAAAATATCCTGGAAGGGTCTCCACAAAGAACTAGGCAGGGCCTACATTAAATTACAAAACTTTACTGAGCAATTTTATCAACTCTGAACCATGATGTATGTTTTATATCTCAACATTATGGTGCTCAGATACGGAATTGGAGGCTTACACAGGTCAGAGAGGGTTTGGCTAGTCTCTGATGCGTATAGACTTGGAACCTAGTCCCTTAAGCTACTTCCTCAGACCCAGAAGCCAGAAGGTGCATTTACACATTTCCCAGCCTTTGGAGGTTCACGGACCTTCACTGCCCTGAAACAGACCCCTGCAGCTGAAGAAATTTCTTATGCATGCCTCACTACAAGGAGCTTTGAACAGTGTGGGTTACACCTCAGTGTGATGCATGAAACCAACCTTCTCTTTTCTGCTACACTAGCTGCCTTATTTCAGAGATCAACCCCCTGACCTTCCATTAGAATTCATTAGATGGTATCTCATTGTGGCTTTGATTTGTATTTCTCTGATGATGAGTGATGTTGAGCATCTTTTCATGTGTCTGTTAGCCATCTGGATGTCTTCTTTGGAAAAATGTCTGTTCGTGTCTTCCACCCATTTCTTCACTGGATTATTTGCTTTTTGGGTGTTGAGTCTGACAGCTTTTCTCCTATTTTTTCCCCTGGCTGATTGTCTTGTATAATCTCCTTCCCCAGTCCTAACCCTCCCAGAAAGGAGACCCGCCAAGCAGAAATTCCTTCCCAAGTGGAAAGGGTAAGTTAATTAATTAATTACTTTACACATGCTCTTGGGCAAAACGCTATCCTCCTTTCAATTAACAGTACAAGAAGCCTGGCCTGACATTTTGGCTCAGGGTTTAGAATACAAACTTTTTCTCTTGCCTTTCTTGCACTTTCCAAAAACTCATGAGCTCTACAACAAAAGCGGTGTGAGAACTCAGAGCCCCCTGATCCCATTAGATGCACCAGGAGGTTTCAGATGGTGCTTGGGGGACCGGCCAAAACTGATCTGTGTATACTTTGGTTTCTTCTTGGTGCCAAAGATGGTCTTTCAGGAGGATGAAGTTCAGGTTTCAAGAGGTTCTCTTTTACCGACAAAGCCTGTGGGTTTCCCCCATGTGTGGCAGTCAATAAGGTAAATAATTTCAATCTAAATTTTAAATTAGCAAAATGTGGATAAAATCAGCAAAGTGCGGATTGGAGAAGTGTACCACCCAAGCTAAAGAGCAGCAGTTAACTCTCGGAAGAGGCTTGGGGGTTTCAAAGATGAGGGGTCTTCTACCGTACGACCGGCAGGTGGCAGCAAAATCCAAGAAAAGAAACCAGGTTCCTTCATTTCTTAGATCAGTTTCAACGTTCCTAATCTTCCAAGTTAAAAAAAAAACCCTTTATATTCAAACAATTTGCTGGGAGTAAAAAATATGGGCTTCACGTGAGAGCGGGCTACTTTTAGGATCCACTGGTTAAAAAACATATAAATGTCAAGTTACAATGAACTCACCGCTACTTTTGAAGGAATTTATATTTTACTATTACACAAAAATAGCCACGTGCTCTTGAAATGTAGAAATATGGCAGCATATCTGTGCATGTGGAATGTTTACATCCATTCTCAGACAATGCTTGGCATGCCTATGCATTCTCAGACCCTTGGCAATAACTGTATGGTCCCCTAGGGTCCTGAGTCCATTGGAGATCACTGCTTTCATGAACCCTGGCTTCCTCCTCACTCCCACCCGGAAGCTTGACACAAGTTTCCAGAGGCTGAGAAAGTTTAAAAGAACTGAGTGGATCAGAAGTTCCCATTTTCCATGTACCTAAGTCTAAGAACTCTAAAACCAGCCTGTTGCAAACCATGAGGCTCTGGCATTGCAATGAACTTTTCAATGCAGAAGATACCATGTGACACAGGGCCTCTGTGGGAATGGAGAGTTTCCCAGTGAGACACTATCTGGAGTTAACCAAGGGTTTGGGATTGGAGTCCAACTGTTCTATTTACGTTGGATGCGTGATTTGGGCAAGCCAGTCAGCCTCTCTGAGTTTCTGTACCCCCAAGCATATTCCTTGCCTCCTGAAGGGTTCCATCATTTTTGTGAGGATTAAATGTAATAGTCTAGGGGCACCTGGGTGGCTCAGTCGGTTAAGTGTCTGACTTGGGCTCAGGTCATGATCTCGCGGTCCATGGGTTCGAGTCCTGCGTCAGGCTCTGTGCTGACAGCTTAGAGCCTGGAGCCTGCTTGGGATTCTTTGTGTCTCCCTCTCTCTCTGCCCCTCCCCCGCTCATGCTCGCTCTCTCTCTCTCTCTCTCTCTCTCTCAAAAATAAACATTAAAAAATAATAATAAATAAACTATTAAATGCAATAGTCTATATAAAGCGCTTAAGGCAGCTGCCAGCACACAGAAATGCTTCACAATGTCAGCGGTCATGGTTATGCTTATAAGCCTCATTAGCCATGTCATACTATGGTCACTACTACTAATATCAGAATAGAATATCAATGAACATTGGAAACTTCATAAATGAGGTCTTTTTTACTGACTCGGTCTGTGCAGGGAATGGTGTCACATCATGGGTGACATCTGGCCATCCGTAATGTCCCTTAGTTTCCAACACTTACAAAGAGTTCTTATAAAGCAAGGGCAACATTTCTTCCTTGGCAACGTCAGCACAAAGTCGCCTGACTTAACAGCAAAGAGCCCTGAGAGTGAGAAATCCCGGGGTAACTGCCATCCATCCCCACTAGTTGCCATCGCTGGAGTGACCACTCTCAGCAGATTTCAGTGACTGAAGTGTCTGCACAGAGGCCGTGTGCACGCGTGGGCAGTAAGTGTGTAGATGTTTGTGACTGGACTTCTACATTTAAACAAACATCATCCATGGGGTGCCTGGGTGGCCATCAGGCTGAACAACCACCTCCTGATTTGGGCTCAGGCCACGATCCCAAGGTCATGAGATCAAGCCCCATGGCGGGCTCTGAGCAGAGCATGGAGCCCGTTTGAGCTTTTCTTTTTTTTAAGGTTTTTTTTTTCTTTTTTAAGTTTATTTATTTTGAGAGAGACAGAGACAGAATGGGGGAGGGACAGAGAGAAAGGCAGAGAGAGAACCCCAAGCAGGCTCCGCATTGCAGCACAGAGCCGGACGTGGGGCTCAAACTCACGAAACTGTGAGATTATGACCTGAGCTGAAACCAAGAGTCGGACACCTAACCGACTAAGCCACCCAGGCGCACCAAGATTTTCTCTCTCTCTACCCCTCCCCTCTCTCTCCTTCCCTCTCTCTCTCGAAAAAAAAAATTAATAATTTTTTTTTTTAAACACATCATCTGAAAGTCTGAATTCCTTGTCCACTCATGCTTGGTCCTAACCTTCTTCCCCAAAGGTCTCATATTTGTAGAAATAATATTCCCCTTTTCATCTGACACTCTCTGTCTCATCCTAAAGAGCAGCGAATGTTTGCTAAGGGGCAGCCTATCAGAGCAATCCGGGCTAGCCTGCAGCAGACATCCTCCTATCCTCCCTGGACTGCACCCAGACACAGGCTCCTCTCCCAATGTGGCTGACTGACGGCCAGGGCCACTTCTCTCAGATGCTTAGCTGGGCACAGGGACCGTGGGACCCCATGCACCGCAGGGCGGAATTCTTGGTGTCAAACCTTGTACAGAGGTGGTAAATATGGAGTTTACATCACTGACACTGAACTACCTGGGTATTTCTGGTGCCGCCATGCAGCCTGGCTTGATGAGCCTGCAAAGTGCAATTCAGGAAGGGAAACAGGAGTAAACGTTCAGCTGAGTAAATCATGTGGTCTGGGGTCAGCTTTAATGTACTGTCCTGACCCATCTGGGGGCCTGCAGAGACCGGCCTCAAAGAGGCATTCTTAAAGCCCAGTGCGGGGGACGGTCCATGTCACTGGTCCCAGGAATGGGAAGAGAAGTAAAAGGGATTGATGAGACAGCCCCACAAAGATGTGGATTCTTGCAAGACAGCACTGCTTTTGCCCCTCTTTATGGCAGTGAGCCATGCAGACCCACCCTCGGAAGTAATATTAGACGAAAGAATCATATAAGATAGCATCATATCAGCGTCTGGAGTCGCTTCTAGAGAACTTCCAAACTCAAAGAAAAACCTCAAAAAACAGACATTGGTTTGGCATAGGGATCTCAACCCTCTGGGCGGGCCCTGTCTCTAGGCAGGCATGGGTAAGAGGCCACAGCCCTGTGGGCATCTCCATTAAAGGTGTGAGGTCTCAGGAAAAGTGGTCTGATTGCCTCTCCTCAGTCAAACGTCCCCATCCTTGGATGAATCAGCCTCTAGCCAGGAGATTAGGGATGACTGGAGGCCAGCACCACACAGAGCCCCAGGATGCCTCATTATATCTCTGGCAACAGAGTAAAGCCATGGTACTACAATAGCCTCGGAGCTCATCCTCCTGCCATATTGAATTCTCTTTCCAGTGGCCCCCCTGCCAAGAACAGTCCCCACAGACTATCACCTTGATCCGGGGAGAGTCCGTGGTCTCTCACTTACTTGTCGTTCACAAGTTTCCCGCGTCGGTGAATCTGATTCTCCATCGTGAAGTTGATGGTGGCATCGTATACGTGCTCACCGACAAACACCTTCATTTTGGACTTGTATTCTACGTCTTGAAAATACCGAATCATATCAGGGAACCAAACCGTCAGTCCATAGTAGCTGTAATAGAGAAGACAGCACATTCGAGCAGCAACATGCTTTGTGCTTTCATGATCAGAGTCCACATTCCTAGGCTGGGGTAAATCAAGCTCATTTTAAATGTATGAATATGGTTCATGATTAGAAACTTCAGTATTATCACTCATCACACAAACAGATCTAAGGAAAAAATCATAACCATCTCCATAGATGCTGAAAAGCCATGAGACTTTTTAAAAAATGTCATTCCTGATTTAAAGAAACACCAATAGATTGGGAACCGGCGGGCACTTCCTTAACACATAAGAAGATACACATCTCAGTTCAAAAAGGAAATGGTAAAGGCACTCTCACTAACATCAGAAACAAGACCAGGACACCTATTATCCCCACCACTGTTTAACACCACATCTTAGGTCTTGGCCAACTCCGTTAGGCAGGAGCAAAAACAGGAATCTAAAATTGTGAAGCAAGAGGTAAGACTATCTCCATTTCCTGGGATGACAAATGTATCGAATATACTGTTGAGTGCGAAAAGCAGATGTGGAACGCGTGTTCCTTTAAATAAGGAAATGAAGAAGAAATAAGAATGAGAAACTATGTCTATACCTCTCTGTTGTTTCAACATTTGAAATGCATTGCCTATTCAACAAAAATAAATCAGATGTAAGTAAATATAAATAAGACCTATTTTAGAACTATCAGAGAATTGAATCCTTGTGTTTACTATCTTTAGCTTCTCAAATGTTTCCTTCTCATTTAGACAGAGGAAGTGGGGGGGAATAGGGTCTGGTTTCCTTTCTAGCTTTACCTATTCGGGTCTCCATGAATAGGTATGGAGAGAAAGTAGGTCTCGCCATGTTCCTCCATGAGTCAAAGAGCTAATAGACCCCCTTTAATTTCCTTTGGGTACAAGTGACGGTGAACAAAGCAATTTCACAAACGGAAGTTTAAAATCTCATTGAAAGTTTCTCGCTGATAACAGCAATTTATCGAGCACTTATTAAGTGCCAGAAACTACTGCAAGCACTTTCTACCTACAGTAAATAGCCTCACAATGCGGTAAATGGCTGAAGTGGCATAAGGAGGGTCATTATATTTGGAGGGGCATGAAATGACAGGGATGAGAACCTACCAGTTAAGAGAGGAGCCAGCTAATCACCAATCCTGCTACATTCAATTTTCCTTATTGGGGGGGACATTATTGCAATGTTTCACTGTTTTATCTATTTAAAATCACAGTGCAACTGATGGCCGCCTACTCAGGCCTTGTTCCCTGCTTGTTCCTCAAGAACAGAAGCTAGATTTTGTTTCAGCAGCAATGGTATCTTTAGCTCAGAGGCCAATCCTGACTAGTCTGAAATCCCTGGTAAATCACATCCCCTTTGCCAGTGATTAGTTAGGCAGTAGGTGTGTGACACATCTGGCTAATAAAGCAGAGAGAAAGGCTGCTGGGGAGGGGGGTGTGCTACTGAGAAAGCATTCCTTGCTGTTAAAAAGAGAAGCTCGGGGGGCGCGTGGGTGGCTCAGTCGGTTAAGCGTCCGACTTCAGCTCAGGTCATGGTCTCACGGTTCGTGAGTTCGAGCCCCACGTTGGGCTGCCAGCTCAGAGCCTGGAGCCCACTTCAGATTCTGTGTCTCATTCTCTCTCTGCCCCTCCCCTGCTCACACTCTGTCTCTCTCTCTCTCTCTCTCTCTCTCTCTCTCTCTCAAAAATAAACAAACACTTAAAAAAATTGAAAATAAAAGGAGGAGCTCAGAGAGAGGCAGCCTCTTCCTCCTTGGAACATTTTCCCATTGGTGTTTTTGTTTGTTTGTTTTGTTTTGTTTTAATTTTGTTAATGTTTATTTATTTTTGAGACAGAGAGATACAAAGCATGAGCAGGGGAGGGGTAGAGAGAATGGGAGACACAGAATCCAGAGCCGGCTCCAGGCTGAGCAGTCAGCACAGAGCCCGACGCAGGGCTCGGACTCACAAACCCCAAGGTCACAACCTGAGCCAAAGGTGGACGCTTAACCGACTGAGCCACCCAGGCGCCCCACCCCCATTGTTGATGGGATGCCAAGAAGAGGTCAGGCATCTGGCCATCACCAGGAGAACTATAGGCTGAGGCTGAAATGCCACCTAGAGTCTGCCTCTCTGTGGAATTCTTGTTACAAAGGAGAAGACATGCCCTTGTTGTAGAAGCTACTAGAATGGGTTGCCTGTTACTTGCAGCCAAAAGCATCCAGACTCTATGTGTTAGAACTAATTGTAATCTTCGGTTTATAGATGAGGCACTTGCACAGGGAAATTAATGAGGTTAAGTAAGACAGAATTTACCTTAAAGCCATGGTGAACCAGACCACGGCCAGAATCAGTGTGTTCATCCTGTAGGGTCCCATCACGCAGTACATAGCATTATCCCAGACCTGTAATCCAGAGAAAAGTTATTAAAACAAGGGATTTGTGACCTGGAAGATCTCATTTCTTTTTTTTAAAAAATTTTTTTTTTTTTCAACGTTTATTTATTTCTGGGACAGAGAGAGACAGAGCATGAACTGGGGAGGGGCAGAGAGAGAGGGAGACACAGAATCGGAAACAGGCTCCAGGCTCTGAGCCATCAGCCCAGAGCCCGACGCGGGGCTCGAACTCACGGACCGCGAGATCGTGACCTGGCTGAAGTCGGACGCTTAACCGACTGCGCCACCCAGGCGCCCCTTTTTTTTTTTTTTTTTTAATTTTTTTTTTTTTTTTTTTTTTTTTTTGGAAGATCTCATTTCTAAGATGTTCTGATAAATTCGCAAGGAACCCAAGAGAATGGGGAACCACGGTCTCCTAGAGGCAGCAACGCTGTTCAAATAACAAAGAAAGCCTCTTTTCTCACTGCCTGGCCTCAGCCTCCAACATAACAGTCCTAGAGCATCTTCCCTGGGAACATGACAATATTCCACACATGTCATCAAAAGCACACTGAGTTGGGATTCTGAGACACTGAATAACCTTGAGTAGTGAGTTCTGCTCCCTGCCTGTGGGAATGGGTGATATTCCCAACATTTAACAGCCGTTCAAAACGAAGGTCATTGGCTGCCTCAGTGCTCGACAGCGACTTGACTGGAGAAGTCACTTCTCCAGAGAAATGGCCTTGCTCTACACAGAGACTTTCTCAGAAATCTCCAACACACTTCAAGGAATCTTCAACTTCATACACTCCTTTCTTTCTCTGAATTATGTAAAAAAGAAGATGCTAGAGAGAAGGATGTTTACTAAGAGTAGATGTTGCATCTGCGTACAAAATCTCTTCTTTGGGGAGGAAGAGCAAAGAAAAGCACTAAGGTTTAGAGAGTTTGGGGTTCAAGTCACCCAGGGAGTGAGAAGCTGGCATGAGCTACGTCCCAAACATGCCCGTCCAAGGTACTTCCTCCCATCACACTGCCTTGGGTTGATGGGGGCATTCAGGGTCTTTATCCTTCATCCACCGAAGTTACAGCTTGCCTACACCCTCTCATCTCCTGCATGTTCCCAGGCATACCTGCTTGAAAGTGGTCTTGAACCTGACCAGCCAGCGCTGGTACCAAGTTCCTGTTGAACTTTGGATCTCAATGAATTCATCCATTTGCTTGGGAGTTTTGATGTGGGACACCTGCAAAACAAAGACGATGGAGACAATCTTAACCCCGTTTTGTGTCACACTTTTCAATGTTTCATTTAGTGTAACTGACTTTACGTAAGTTATCAAGGGCTACGGGAGCCTTTGATGACCCTCTAGTTCAGTGATCTTAACCAAAGATGGACATGGCCTCTCTTAGGGCTCTTTCCCAGACAGGTACGTCCTACCGCAGACAAGATGAACCCATCTTTTCATTAGATCATGCTTTTGAGAAATTTATATTCGTCAGACATACTACACTGAATTCCCATCTGTATCTGATTTGCCTACACTAGAGTTGACTCCACCTTGAAATCCACAAATCAATCCTTAACAGGTATTAACTATTAACATCACAGAAGTCTAGGACCCATGTAAGCAATGGTGTGTGTGTGTTGGGGAAGGTGTTGCTACTTAAGATATTTGTTTAATGTTTATTTATTTATTTTGAGACCGAGAGAGAGAGAGGAGAGGCAGAGAGAGAATCCTAGGCACTGTTAGGGCAGAGCCTAATACAGGGCTCAATCTCACGAACTGTGAGATCATGATCTGAGCCAAAATAAACAGTCAGATGCTTGGGGTACCTGGGTGGCCCAGGTCACAATCTCATGGTTTTGAGTTTGAGCCCCACATCAGGCTCTCTGCTGTCAGCACAGAGCCCCCTTCAGATCCTCTCTTCCCCCCGCTCTCTGCCCCTTCCCTTCTAATGTGCTTTCTCTCTCAAAAATAAATTAAACAATTTTTTAATAAATAAAAAAATTTTTTAATTAAAAAAAAAGAGTCAGAGGCTTAACTGATTGAGCCATCCAGGTGCCCCACTACTGAAGATATTTTTTTAAAACACAGCAGAATGGAAGAAATCATGTCCTCCTTGCTGTCTCTGGTTTTCCTGGTAGAAACCAAATAAATGCAGAGTAGAGATAAGGTTATATATCTCAGCGCTCCCCCTCAAGCACCCTGCAAAGTGTTGACTTGTCCAATGTCACCAAGTAGCCCCTGTGAGCAATCCTGACTCACCAACACAGTGTCTGTCTAGTTAACCCATGTTTAAAGCAACCACTGAATTCTAGAACCAACCATCATGTCGGGGAGATTCCCAAACACACAAAGTCTTTTGAGCCAAGGTTCATGCTTGCAGACATATTCAGGGGGAAAACAGAAGAACATTCAAAAAAATTCAGAGTTTCCATCACCCTCTCCAACAAACTTGTCTAAGGATAAAGGTTTTAGTCACAAGAGTGTCTCCATCGCTTTCTTCGGCCATCTGAGAACGTGAGGACACGTGAGGAGACAGGGCTGGAAGTCCACAGGGAAAAATCAGACCCTGGATATGGACAATGGACTCATTAACTCTGAGCACTAGGTCGAGGACAGCACAGCTATGCCTTTCTAAACCCTAAAAGCAGTAATTCTTAAACCTGGGGGAGGGCCGGGCACCTCTTGGAGAATCTGGTAAAAGCATCTTCCTGAAATTGGAGGGACATGAGCACACTGAGAGCCTCCTGGGTGTGTCCAACCATCCACAGGTGCGTGTCCATTGCCAATCTCTCTGCCTGGGGACACAGGAGGGTGAACACACAGGTCCTGCAACAGAACTCTCGGCTGGAGCTGGGCTTCATGTTATCAGACACCTGCAGGGAAACCATGAGCCCTTGCTGCAGCCAAAAGAGGTCAGAGGGGAAGGCTGACACCAAAATCAGGAAGCAATCAAAAATCGGACTCCAAAGCATTAAGATGGACACTCAAATGCAATCTTTTCCCTTCGTTGCTCCTGGGGGGAAAAAATAACACCCTATTCCCCAGGGATTTAGGGATTGAGTGTATTAACAATTTCAAGCAAAACTACTCTAATTTACAATTAACTAGGATACTTGTCTTTGATTGGGTCTAAATCAGGACATGGCCTGTGTTCACCCCAGCCGTGCAGAACATTTCACTGGGGACACCTGCCAGGGGGCAGTTCCGAAACTTGGGAGGCAGTCAGTAAATGGGGTGGCTGAAATCTAGGGCTTTGTAGGGAAGCAGAAAGTTCTCCTCACCCCTCTTAGCATCCCAGGCTGGGTGTGAAAATTAAACTGACAAAGATAAATTAACAGGAGAAAAACCTACACGTTCGATTGAATTTTAACATGTACAGGGAGCCTTCCAAAGAGAAGGAAGAAGTGAGCAGAGCAGAAAGCTTTTATTCCTTTTAGATCAGGAACCAAGGAATTTGTAAAGAATTGACAAGACAAAGGGGTTTGGGCTAAGAGTAGCAAATGGTGAAGAAGTAACTGGGACCAAAGCGTTGATTTACAAACAAATGTTTGTTTACACAGCCTTCTCGTGATCCCTCCCCCCCATCTCTGGTGATAAGAATGTCTTCTTTCCTCCTGGTACAGGGACAGTAACTTCACACAGCAGATTAACGACCTGTTCCAGGGAAGAAGGGTGAGTGGGGAGAGGTCAGAGTGACCTTCCTGCCTCTGCCATTTTCCCAAACTCCTTCAGTTTAAGACACTCAATATGCCAAGGTGCCATGTTTTAGGGTAGCGTGTCCTGAATCCCGGCAGCTCAAAGGCGAAAGCGAGGACCCGAGGACCCGGCATCTGTTGCTCTCCTGCTCATGCCTTCATTAGCTGCGGGGAGCACTTGGGACCAAAGCAGTTAACCCCATCCGGCTGGAGTTCACTCCAGACTGCCACTGCTCTCTGACCTGTCAGCACTTTCTGCTTGTTCTTTCTTTTCTTTCCCCCTGGCCCATCCACTCACCCACTTCTACATAATTAAGAGGATTACAAAGTCAGCAGGAAATGCTGAGGCCACAACCTTTTTAATTCTCTTTCCTGTTAGAAGAAAACTGCTAAAAGCAGGGGTGATGCCTAAAGACTCGTGGACCAGCATGTGGGCTGGAGTAACAAAATGCCCACGGGTCACAGTACCCACCTCCCCACTCAGGGATCCCCGCCTGAACTCTTCCTCGAGATACACGTCCATCCCCAAGGTGAGGGGCTCTAGGGCGCGAGGGAAAGGCTGAGTTTTTGCCTTTGAAAACCAGAGGCTTCCGGTTTATTGATTTCCAGGCTGAGACCTCCTTCCTCAAAATTAGGCTGCTTAAGGTTGAACACGTTAAGAGAGAATGTGGGATTGCTTCCCTAAAAACCACTCCTGGTCTGGCAAGCCCACACGGTTGATTTAGAAGAGGTCCTTCCAGAAGCAGCAGTCAGGGAAGCCACCGTGTGTCAGATACCGCAGGGCCACCTGGGTGAGACGGAGGCCAGGAAGAGTTTACAGCTACAGGGAAAGGCAGGGACAGGTGCACAAATGAGGCAGAGAGCAATCATCCAGCAAGACACCTCTCAGGAGGGTTCTGGGTTTGCTTGGAGTAAATACACCAACAGACTGCTTGAGGGCTCAGGGAATGACAGAGACCAGTGACCTGTGGCGCATGAGCCAGAGGGAGGGCAGGGGAAAGAGAGAGAAGGCTAAAAGGCAGGAGGAAAAGTGGGGGAAGGGGAAGAAGGCTGTGTGCTCTGTGAGGAAGTGCCTCAAATTGTCAGGAAGGCTATTAAACTCGCAAATGCCTGGTACAAATGACGTGTGTCTGTGTCTGTTTGTGTGTGCATGTGTCTTTGTGTCTGTGTGTGTGTTTGTACACATGTGTCTGTGTGTCTGAATGCGTGTGTGTGTCTATACATGTATGTCTTTGTGTCTGTCTCTAAGGAATAAGCAGGAGCTTGGAGAACAGTCTGTGGAATGGGTGGGGATGGGGGGGGTCAGGACAGAGCCAAGCATGCCCAGTGGGCAGGGAGCCCCACTAACATCTAGCGTCCACACCTGCAGGATTACAACCCATCGCAGACAGCGGTAGGGGTGGGGGTCCTGGGAGAACCATGTACGCCCTTAACATCTTTCATTTTGAGTGTTTCTGTTAGTCAGTCATGCTTCTTAATAAATGGGTGTCATAAAAGCACTGGTCTCATATTTTAGATATTTTTAGGAGCATTGGAATCGACAGAAACAGGCCATTGAACAGCAGCCATTTATTGCTTGGTTTAGTTTATGAAAAATAACAGGTCATAACATTTTTGAATAATAATTAACGCTTATGTAGCCCCTACTCCAAGGCAGATAGATACTGGCTTAGGTCATTTATTCAATCCTTACCAAAACCATATTTACAGATATTATTATCGGGTTTTTTTCCCAAGAAGGAAACTGAGGCAGAGAGAGTGGCTTGCCTAAGCCCACACAGCCAGAAAGTATCAAAACTGGGATTTGGACCCAGACTGTCTTGCTCTGGGTTGTGGATTCTTAGCCACCACATGGTCCTGCCTGAGCCTTGGGGCTTGTAAGCAACAGTTAACAAGGACAAGTGTTCGGTCCAGAATCGATGGCAGAGGCCAAAGAAGCGAACGCAGGGAATCGGAGCTGGAGGCGGCTCCCCCGGGAAGGGCTTCCTTGTGGAAATGGATTTGAAGTCAGCCTGAAAGGAAGTTATGCAAACAGGTGCTCAGAGACCCTCAGCGAGCCATTCCTCCCTCACCGGCCACAGACCTTGGCCAGGGGAGCAGAGACCGTGGTAACTAACAGGACATCTTCGTCGTGGAAACTGACGCTCACAAGTTCTTCACTTATTAAACCAGCAAGAAACAACATTCAGCCTAAGAGAAACGGCTCTCCTGTTGCTTGCAACACTTAGATTGGCACAATCCGACTGAAATGTAATTTGGCAAGATAACTCAAGAGCTATAAAAATCCTAGTGCTTTTTGAGCCAGTCATTTTATTTCTAGGAGTCTAGTTGGAAAACCAACCCCAGAACTGGAAGGGGAAGCAACCACGAGGGTGAGAAGGTTCACTGCAACAATGTTAACAGGAACAAAGTAACAAAACAGGGTAAATAAATTTCTAGTATTCCCGGACATGTCCAGAGAAACCGTGTTAATGTTCCCAACATTAATGTTTATTAAAAGGATAATTCTGTGGGGTGCCTGGGTGGCTCAGTAGGTTAAGCATCTGACTTCAGCTCAGGTCATGATCTCGTGGTTCGTGGGTTCGAGCCGCACGTTGAACTTTGTGCTGACAGCTCAGAGCCTGGAGTCTGCTTTGGACTCTGTGTCTCCCTCTCTCTCTGCCCCTCCCCTGCTCATGCTCTCTCTCTCTCTCTCTCTCTCTCTCTCTCTCTCTCTCTCTGTCTCTCTGTCTCTCAAAAATAAACATGTTTTAAAAAGGATAATTCTGAGACAACAGACAGAATGCTTATGAGTACTCTTAAAAATATGTCGATGTAAATATATGTACATATGCCTATCCCCATAGAAGGTCAGGGGTTTTATTGTATACTTCCTTTGTCCAATTAATATAATAATAGAATAAAATTAATTCTTAGCAAGACAAAATAGTGAAAAAGGACAGTCCCCCCCTTTGTTGGCATAGATGCCACACACTCACCGTGAACACCTTCTCGGGGGCCCCCTTCGCCCTCATGTTGGTGTCATGCACTTGCTTGAGGATCATCCAGGCTTCGTCGTGTTTGCCCATCTGGTTAAAGCAAGCATAGAGGAATGAGAAACCTGTGGCTGAGTAGGGGTGGAAACCCTATGCATCTGAGTGTGTGGTGATTAGACAGGGACTCGCGGCCATCCAGGGCTCGTGAAGGACTAGGACTAATGTCCGCCCCCAGCCCATCTTGGAAGGATAACAGGGTAGCGCCTTCCAGGTGCAAATGGGAGGCACTACTCAGGGCGCCTGGGTGGCTCAGTTGGTTAAGTGTCCAAGTTCGGCTCAGGTCATGATCTCACGGTAGTTCGTGGGTTCGAACCCCGTGTCGGGCTCTGTGCTGACAGCTCAAGCCTGGAGCCTGCTTCATATTCTGTGTCTCCCTCTCTCTCTCTCTGCCCCTCCCTCGCTCATGTTCTGTCTCTCTCAAAAATAAACACTTTTTTAAAATTGTAAAAAATGTGAGACATTACTCCATTATACACTATTCCCATCACACAGTACAACACTCCTAGTTGTAAAGTTGAATGGACTGCTGGGGCGTCCAGGTGGCTCAGTCGGTTGTGTGTCCAAGTTCAGTTTAGGTCATGATCTCACGGTTTGTGAGTTTGAGCCCCGAGTCGGGGTTGCTGCTGACAGTGTGGAGCCCACTTCAAATCCTCTGTCTCCCTCTCTCTCTGCTCCTCCCCCTCTGGTGCTCTCGATCTCAAAAATAAACATTAAAAAAAAAAAATTTTTTTTTTAATGTTTATTTATTTTTGAGACAGAGAGAGACAGAGCATGAACAGGGGAGGGGCAGAGAGAGAGGGAGACACAGAATCTGAAACAGGCTCCAGGCTCTGAGCTGTCAGCACAGAGCCCGACGCGGGGCTCGAACTCATGGACCGTGAGATCATGACCTGAGCCGAAGTCAGACGCTTAACCGACCAAGCCTCCCAGGCGCCCCAACAAACATTTTTTTAAAATTGCACGGACCACTAAGTGGGAGCCACATTCCTCTCTGACTAGGGAGAGCAAAGCAGCAATATGTTACAATTGAATTGTGTTCCTCCCACCCCAGGACCTTGGAACATGACCCTAATTTGGAAAGAGGGTTGCTGTAGATGTAATTAAGACGAGGTCCTACTGGAGCAGCGTGGGCCCCTAATCTGGTTCAACTGGAGTCTTTATAAAAAGCCAGCCATAGGAATATAGACACAACCTGGGATGACTCGGGCAGGAAGTGGAGTGAGGCAGCCGTGAGCCAAGCGACTGCTGGCAAAGCACCAGAAGCTGGAAAACGCAAGGAAGGACTGCCCTACAGACTTCAGAGGGAACGTGGCCCAGCTGACACCTTGATGTTGGACTTCCAGCCTCCAGAACTGTGAGACAATTTCTGTTACTTTAAGCCACTCAGTTTGTAACAGAGTCCTTTGAAACGAATACACAACAAAGGGAGTATTTTGAGATATCCCTGGTTAAAACAAAACGAAAACAAACAAACAAACAACAACAACAAAAAAACCCCTTGCTGTGTCTGCCCCTGATCAATGGGACAAAAGGGAATTTGACAAAGTGATCACTCTGTAGAAAGATCTAGAAGGAGACACATAGGTGGACTCAGAATTGGGGGTGGAAGAGATTTCTCCTCTGCCAGCCCCACCCTGTCTGACCACCACAAGCCCAAGTGCCCCGCCCCACCCCCAGCTGGAAGGATTCTTCTCTCAAGACACCAGCAGAAACTCTCAGATGGTCTGGATGGTCAAAAGTCCTCATGGACTTGGGAACCACACAAGTATTGCCACAGATCTCGCTGCAGCAACTTGAAAAAACACCCCACCGCTTTCAAGAGCCTCTGGAGAGAGTGGGGGCTGGAGGCAGCGTCGGGAAGCCCCCTCCACCGCCACCCAGCCTGGGGGAGCCCTGTCCCACTCTGCACTCGGGGAGCCCCTGCGCCCCTCTGCCCCTGACAGTCTGCGATCCAGGGTGCACGGCCACCGCGGATGGCAGTGAAGCCAGACATAATGATGGGCCAGGTCGGCCAACAGAGGGGGTGGTTTGCAACCTGCAGGCAGGAGGGGACGCGGGGCTAAAGGGCTCTCAGATGGGGTGGGGGGGGGTGGGGGTACTGACTCACCTCCAGCAGGAACCGTGGGCTCTCTGGCATGAACCTCAGGGCCACCATGGACACGGTGCAGGGCAGAGCGCAGATGATGACAAACACCCGCCAGCTGTGGAAGTGGTAATTGGTGCCCATGCTGAAGCCCCAGCCTGCGAAGAAGCAGCCAGAGCACTTTGGACATGATCTCAGAGTCACCTTCCAGCCCTGGCTCTCAGCTTAGGGCGCGAGAGCATCACCTGGGGAGCAGGTTAAAGTGCAGGCCCCCGCCTGTGCCCCCAGCTTCTGACGCAGAAGTCTGGAATGGGCTCTGGGAATGTGCATCCCAACAGCCCCCCAGGGTGGGCCAGGCCCGTTCTCTCGGCCAAGAGTACAAAGGAAGGCAGCATCCCATATTTCGATATATTCATTAAAATTTAACGCCACTGACAGCGCAGACCCTGCTGGGGATCCTCTCTTTCCACCCCGCCTCTCTCCCTGCCCCTCCCCCGCTCATGTTTTCTCTCTCTCTTTCTCAAAATAAATAAATGAACTTCTAAAAAACTTAAACAAACTGTTAAATAACAGATGATCTATTCCCTGGCCTTGACAAATAAGGTGCCCTGACCTACCCTTGCAGGATTCCTTTCCTTTCCTTCTCCTAGCCCCTCCCACAGAGTGAGGGGCCTTGCGTTGACCCATGTGAACAAATCTCGCTCCACCACAATGAGAATGAGTGCCCTTGTCATGATTCCTTGAGTTTAGTGGGAATTCCTGGGTTCTGAGCACCAGAGCATGATCTGGTAGGAGGCTGATCACTCTTCAGGGACCCCTTGCCTTATAGGAAGGGGTATGGCTGAAGGAGAGCCAGATCAGGGCCTTACATGACACTGGGGATCCCTCTTACCCAGGTCAAAGGGCAATACCAGCTCCGGGTGATTCTAATGCAAAGGGTTACAGGACCCACACTTTGAAAAACAGCGTCAGTCATAATACGGGCACACCCCGATGTATCGTGCTCCACAGATACTGTGGTTTTTGCACATTGCAGGTTTGTGGCAACCCCGTGTTGAGCAAATCTACTGACACCATTTTCCGATCAGCATCCACTCACTTTGTGTGTCTGTGTCAGGCCTTGGTAATTCTAGAAATATTTCAAACGTTCCATTATTACCATATTTGTAACGGGGATCTGTGATCTGTGATGATTTGCCATCAGCTCAGGAGATGGTGAGCATGTGTTCAGCAGTAAAGTATTTTTTTAATTAGGATGTGTACATTTTTTAGACATAATGCTACTGTACCCTTAATAGAGTATAATTTGGTATAAACATAACTGCCGTATGCACTGGAAGCCAAATAAGTCACTTGACTCACTTTACTGTGATATTTGCTTTATTGCAGCAGTCTGAAACTGAACTCCTAATATCTCCAAGGTATGCCTATATTACATTTTTTTTTTTATTTTAAAGAGATGGGGCTTCTAAATTCAAATGAATTCTATCATCACTGAAATGGAGAGACTAGCTCCTACTCAGCGTTGGTTATTGAAAGCACTCTAAAATTCATTTTTAGAAATTGCTTCGGGATCTACAAAACATTATTTCAAATGTGCCCATGGGTCGCAAAAGTCCCTCTTTTGAGGAATGGTAGCACAGAGGAAAGAGCCTAGACATTTGTAGTCACATAGATCAGAGTATAAATCCTGGCTTTCTCACATCATTACTGTGTTGGTGGGTTTTCATAGCTGCAGAATGCAGGTAACACTATCACCACAGATCTGCTGGGTACAAAAGCTTCTGACAACCAATCATTCATCTGCTTTGAGGGTAGATTTGATTTGTTTGGAAATAGCTACATGATACTTAGTGCCGAAGCTGTTGACTGAAATAGACGAATATCAGCAAAGATCAGCAAAAGAATTGCTTAAAAAAAAAAAAAAAAATCCGGGGCGCCTGGGTGGCACAGTCAGTTAAGCGTCCGACTTCAGCCAGGTCACGATCTCGCGGTCCGTGGGTTCAAGCCCCGCGTCGGGCTCTGGGCTGATGGCTCGGAGCCTGGAGCCTGTTTCCGATTCTGTGTCTCCCTCTCTCTCTGGCCCTCCCCCATTCATGCTCTGTCTCTCTCTGTCCCAAAAATAAATAAACGTTAAAAAAAAAAAAAATCCAAGGTTAGGGGCACCTGGGTGGCTCAGTCAGTTAGGCATCCGACTTCGTCTCAGGTCATGATCTTGCTGCCTGTGGGTTTGAGCCCCGTGTCGGGCTCTGTGCTGACAGCTTGGAGCCTGGAGCCTGCTTTGGATTCAGTTTCTCTCCCCGCACTCCCCCCCCCCCCCCCACCTCATGCTCTGTCTCTCTCTCAAAAATAAACATTAAAAAAAATTTTTTTTTAAATCCAACGTTATAAAATAGATTGGTTTTCTCATGCCACTCAGAGCAGCTTTGAAGACACTCCAACAGCATATTTTTAAGACAGAACTGTATAAATGAATATATTGATTTCTCAAGTTCGGAGGGTAATCATTACTGGGACACAAAGTATCTACTCCATTTACTATCTGTGAAGCACAATAAAATGCAGTGCAATAAAATGAGGTATGTTTATACTTCAGAATACACCATATGGCCAACTCCGTGGTGGGCAGTGAATGTCTTCAATGCTCTATTCCTCTCATTGTGCTTCAACTCGGTCTACGCACTGCTGTTTCTGCTGATTCTTCCTACTTGGAGCAATTAAAGGACGAGCCAGAGGGAATCCCAGGTTGGGGGGGAAAGAGGGACTGAAACCACCGTGACACATTTGGTCACACAATACACACTTCATCCAACTTTCTCAACGGGAACCAAATCTCTGTTTTGCACAGCATGCTGTCCCCGGGGTTTGTTTGCTTTAATTTTAATTAAAAAGCCTTTCCTTCCTCCTGAGAGCAACACTAGAAAGGGGAAGATAAAACCACAGTCATATTTACACATTTGCAGCTCATGTCCAAAAGCTACTCTGGAGTAATTAGAAGTCAAGTTGATCAAAACTACACAGCAGTGAAACTCAGGTGGACAATGAGGGAAGGAGAGCAGAAGCAGGTGTGTTTCTAAAGCATTCTGCCCAAGACAAACTTTTTTCTTTATGATAATATGTATAAATTATCTAAAATCCATTATTCCCTTGTGCCTCTATGGTTTTTATGGCAGCTTTACTAATCTGCATTTATCACGTTCATTAGGCAGATCTTTGGGACCTTAAATTAAATAAAATTAAACAGTGAACTGCTTCCAAATATATGTAGCAACTATTAATTTGGAGACAGGGATTGTTCTGGTTACTGATCTTTTAGCTTGCCCTCCGTCATGATTTCACAAACAGCTGGTGGTGCTGACTACAATGGGAATTCATCTTCCATAATATATTCATATTTTTTTTTTTCTGGGCTGTGCCCATGAATTCCCAGGAAAACATTCTGAGTTTTGTAATTTTCTTTCTCAATGACTCAGTCGCCCGAATTCCTGGTGCCAGGACCTCCCATCACTTCATTCCTGCAAAAGCAATTAAGTGGGTTGCACAAGCCGAGCACAAACATGAGTCTCCTTTCTTTAGTTCCCCTGGCGTGTGTCCCTGCTCAGGGGAGGGGTGTGAGAGGATTAATGTCTTAGGCACATTGAGAAATATCATCAAATGTCTGGTTCACTGTGGACAGGGCATCTGGTCCCGGTAAAATGAGGCTTAAGGTAAATAATCACTCCTGTGATAAGGTCATTCTAGTCTCCCATGTTCCTAGGGTAGGCTCCCCGCCCCAGCTAATGCTTGTTTCAATGAAGCATAATCATCCCAGAGGCTTGTATGTTAAAAAGGGACTATAAAAGTCACAGATTTCATACAAGCCTGCAAACAGGAAACACATCCTGTCCGTTTGGGGTAAAATATTTCACCAGGAGCCCTGATGTCAGCCAGCAGCGGCCAGCCAGCAGCTATGTGGCCCCTCCGCCATGGGCATCCCATTCAACTTGGTCAACACGCTCCCAACTCGAATCCTAGTATTGCTTCCTTAGCAGCCAGACCCCCAGACATCAGTGTGTGCTTGTACGCGTAAAGCAAAGTGAAAAAGCGATGCACCGTGCAGGGACCATTGTGGGTAGTCCCTCTCACAACACCCCACAAGCTGTGGGCTCGGTCATAATAATGCAGACACGTGGTCTGGGGGGCACTGACTCCGCCCCCCATGCCGGGGAGGAGGGAAAAGTATCCGGAAACCAATCGGGACCCAGCATCCCTGGGGTGTCCTGATTGGCTGAGGTGGGCTCATGACCTAAGCTGAACCAATCAGAAGCTCCCTGGTCAGGTGTGCAGGGGAACTTCCTTGGTGGAACAAGCAGTGTGCAAATGGGAGGGTGACCTTGTTGGTGCTGCTGGGATGGAAGCTAGCTCGAGGACGAGACGCATTTTAAACATATTCTCAGCACTGCCCTTTGCATCCTAGTTATTACTGAATGAGAGGCACGGATCTCTATGGCTCTTACTTCCTTCCCTCTCCGCCTTCTAGGTGAAGGAACCACGGCTGGACGAGATGAAGTGACTTGGCCGCAACCACACAGCATCACCACTTTGGCTCAGCTTTTATGCAGGTTTTATTTGTCCCTACATGCCTCTCCTCCATAAAAAAAAAAAAAAAAAAAAAAAAAAAAAAAAAAAAAAAAAAAAAAAAAAGATTGTTTACTTAATTTAAATGTGGAAATAGTTTCTTAGAGCTCACACATGGGGATGAGTTAACAGTGCTAATGATACTATAGCAAGAATTGCTGGGGAGGGGAAGCAATTCCTCTGACCCATGTAACCAACACTATAGTATATGGGTCATTAAAGTATGTGTTTGCGTGAAAGGCAGAGTGCAGAAATGATATTAGGAGTAATATGATTTTGTATCTAAAATGATGGAGAACTGCTTCTGGTGACAGAATTCTCTGGAAAACCCTTCATCCCTTGATTTCATTATTCCTGTTTCTATTTCTTTTCTGTTTCTTATACGAAAATCCAGTGGGTTCTCAAAGACGAGATATGGCAAAGATTCCACGTTCACAAACCCGTTTCCTCTACTTGCTGGGCACACGGCAAGATTGCATCGCCAAGTGTCCTTTGCAGTATTGGTGATCACGTTACAGATTTGGGGCCAATGGGATGGAAGCAGAGAGGGCTGTTGGCCCTTCACAACCACGCACGTACAATTGCCCATACTCTTTCCCCAAGCAGACTTTAAGCCACGTGTTACAGACGGTGCAATCACACGCTGGAAAGAGTCTGAGCCCCAATATTGCTGATGGAACAGAGCCACCTGCACATCAGGAATATCAGCCCTATTTTACAAGAGGGAGAAACTTCTGTTATGTTAAAACAATGAGATTTTAGGATTTATCAGATTACCAGGGTAATGAATCCAGCATCATCCAGGGTAGGCAGTGTCTATACCAGAACTTCTTAAAAAGATATACAAGAGCTTCCATCACCTCAGAACACACAAAGAGGATGAGATTTCAAGGAGGTGAATGGCTAGGGAAGTGTTGGTTAGCTTCGGGCAGTTCTCTGCTACCCCTGTAGTTCTGCAGGATTCTAAATGATGGCACAGTCTCACCCATCATCAGGGGTTTACCGAAAACAATTTTAAGGACGCTGATGGCATTTATTGCCCAGGATGCTTAAAAGACATAATCGAAATCAAAACTGCTGCGTTCTTCCTACTTTACTCTTAACAAAACCAATTGTGAAAGTAAACACTGCCAGGTCTCTGTCCAGAGAATCTGGTTTTTGCAATTATCCAGGATAATAAAATTGTTCCAGCTGAATCGAAGACCTTGTCTGTAAGGGCTGCCCCACTTCTGCAGCCAAACAAGAGTGACAGCAGGCACTAGAATGGAGAGTATACAAGAGTACCGCATGGGAGCAGGGGGCAGGCAGAGCACCAGCATTCAAGGTCGTGCCAGGACGTGACCTTGGCTAAGTCACCAACTTCTCTTGCTTTTGTTATGGAATCTATAAAATGGGGTTATCAAAGCCTAACTTGCTAGGGGGAGGAGGGCTGGGGAGATAAAGGTTGAAATTCTTTCAAATAGAACAAAGAAAAGAAGGAAGGAGAGAGGGAGGGAGGCAGGAAGGACAGATTGTATTCTATCCAGAAAGCTGTGTGTACTGAAATTAGTGATGTGTCTTCCAGCGTTGGAAGTTCTATAGAGAGATCAAGGTCACACACAGGAACTGTGTGTGAGCTTGGGGAATAAGGTTGAGGACGGCAAATGTTGTTGGATGCAGGTGCCATAGTGACAAGGATCCCTGGGCTTTTTGAAGGCAGTGCACTCACCATAGTGTGGAATGATGCTCCAGGCCATGGCAGATGCATAAATGCCCCCCGTCATCCAGAAGATGCCCAGCCAACTGAGGTGTTCTCCTCGCTTCTCCCGAGACAAGAATTCAGAAAAATAGGCAAAAACAATGGGCAGAGCACCCCCAATCCTGCAAAAAGAAAATGCCAAAAAGAAAGAATCGAGTCATACACTAAAAATGGGCTTAGCAGAAACCTAGTCACCTTACACCCTACCCGTAAGTTCTGTGGTAAAGTAACCCAGTGAATTTGAAAGACTGGCTAAGGTGAAGCCAGTATCGGGTTATTTTGACCTTATACACTGACTTTACAACCTAACCCCTTTCTAAGGTTCAGCTTTAATGTACTATCTTGGAAGTCAAACACAAAACCCAGTCCAAGGTTTTCCAGAAGTACCACTCGGAACTATAGTGCCAGGATGGATGGAAACCTGGTCTATGAGGGTCCAGCAAAGCCCTGCGTTTGCATACCCTATGCCTGAGAGGAGTCGGCAGAAGAGGAAGGCTCCATATCCCTGCACGAAGGAGGAGAGAGAGGCGAAGGAGGCGTTGAGGGCCAGAGACATGCTGAGGACTCTCTTCCTCCCCAGCTTATCGGCCAGGCCCCCCAGCACGAAGGCCCCCGCCATCATTCCTAGGTAGACTATCACCCCTGCAAGGTGGGGGGAAAGAGAAGACAGGGTGGAGAGAAAAGACAAGACATTAGAAACCATGCAATGTTCTAGAAAATCCAATGCCCCTTTTTATGTGTTCTAGAGAGTCTGCGTCACAGACATAAAAGGTGGACTATAACAGATGTTCATGGCAAATTAGAAGTGCTGTATGAATTCAAATTCTTAGGAATGCCATTCGAAAAACTAGCCTCACAGGTTGCCACATATGTGCACATACTAAAATAGATCAACCATAGCTGGGTCTGATGTACCCTTCTTGAAGATGACTCTTTTAGAGGCATAATCCGCAGAAGGTAGTGCTGTCATTTTATTTTTAAGCAAGCAAGCAAGAAAGAAAGAAAGAAAGAGAAAGAGAAAGAAAGAAGGAAAGGAAGAAAGAAAAAAGAAAAAGAAAGAGAAAGGAAGGAAGGAAGGAAGGAAGGAAGGAAGGAAGGAAGGAAGGAAGGAAGGACTGTGTGATAAAAATCCTTACCTGCAGGGTTATGTTTAAAGAGAGAATTTCAAGGGGAAAGTGTGACCAAAGGTTATAAGGAACATGGGAAGGAAGAAAAGGGTGTGAGTGAAAAATGCCAACTACCCATAAGACTGGCTATGTTATTATTCCCCCCAAAAAAGACCATCTCCAAGCTACAACCAATGTTCAGATTTCTCAGGGTAATAAGAGCCCAGCAATGAGCATCCTTTCTTTATCACATGTAACTTTACTTCCCTTCTAATAATAAGATCGGTTAATTTAAGATATCCTATAAATATATTGCTATTGACATGTTTATGGTATTGCAATGAAAGTCAGCATCTTCACGGTCATGGCACATCCCCAGAAGCATGTGGATAATGTCTTCCTACTAAATATTGAAGGCTTACTAATTATCAATGCCTGTGCTAAGTCCTGATGTGCTTTACCACACCTGTGAAGGAAACTTTGCAGACCATCCTTCACGAAGTCAAAAATATGGAATACAGATTACATAAGTATCCTTTCACCCGGCCTTGACTGGAAACCAAATGGTGAACACAAACTGTCTTTCACAGAAAGGAAGCTTCTGGATCTGCAGATGCTTTATTTCTGCAGGTGTGTGCCAGGAAGGGCCGACAGAAAGCAAAGAGCTTCAATTAGCTGATTAACTTGAAGGCTGGTCCCCAAAAGGAGAGATTTAACTACGCTCTGTCTTATCTTCCCCATGACAGAGTTCTTTCTTTTATCATTTTATTCCATGAGATGAAACGAAATGATAGCTTTGGTGTTGTCAATGGTGTTCATTAAGATTTTTTTCACTCACCTGTATTGTCACTTTCAGCCTTTACACACCTCAAAGCCATGGAAGATGCTATTTCCTTTTACGTTTCTGTATATGCTGTTACTTCGTGAAATATGCCTATGAGTCTACAGTATATATTAAATGCCTATTATTAGGTAAGCATTCTTTTAGTTACTGGGCATACAGTGAGGTACAAACACCTGAAAATCTTGGCCTTCGTAGAGCTTACGTTCCAATTGGGGAAAAGAAATAATAAATGAGTAAAATATACAGTTGGTAGGTGGCTGATAAGAGTCATAGAGAAAAATAATGGGAAGGAAGGGAACCAGGAGAGCCAGGGTGGGAGGTGGAGATTTTAAATAAGATGGTTCAGGAAGCTCTCATTGAGACAGGACATTTAGGCAAAGACCTAAAGGAAATCAACCATGGGGATGTCTAGGGTAAATTGCCAAGCCTGTGTTCAAATCTGCCATTTCTCTGTACGCTCGGAGGATCCACAGACAAGTAATAGAATGAGGATAACTCCGCCTCCCTATTTCACCAGTTCCCAGCCCAAAGCCCAGAAAATGTAGCGAGCAATTTCCCACTAATATTAAGTCACCCACACTTGTGTTTCAGAAAATGAGTCAAGACTGCAAACCCAACTCAGAGTACGTGTCATGCCTTATGGAAATGATATGTCGGTCAGTATGCTCTGCTAGACTATGAGTGTATCTGTTCCCCAGACCTGAGCAGCTAAGGATCTCCATCATCTGGTTCCCTGTAGACTTAATCTTGCTCAGTTCTTAGCCATTGTGAGCTATGTCCAGCAGAACTGCCTTACTCACCATGAGGGTATCTTAAAGCCATCTTCTGTGGCTATGACCCCAGAATCCCACTACACAAGCCCAAGTGAGGGTCAGCCTGCAGCCTCCCTGATACTTTCACCCGGTCTTTCCAGTCCACATGACTTCCTTGTGCCTGGTCCTGAGATCCTGGCCCCCATGCTAATTTCCAATTAGCATCCAATACCTTAACCAATTGGAAAAGACCCAAACTCCATCCATGCCCAACCAGGTTCTCGCCAGGAAAGAACTGGGTTCTACTTCCTCTGACTTAGGTAACCCACCTAACATAATTGCCACGTTCAGGAGCCCCACACCTGAGATGCCCCGCCCTTCCCCCCACCTTCCAGGTAGACTGCTGGGCTATCCCCACCGGCCCAACTTAGACTGGGGTTTTACACAAGCCCTTGTACTTGGTAATTTAGGACTTCCAGATAAGAGCAGAGAGGGAACATCTTTTTCCAAGTTAGGTCTGTTCAGCTTCCAAACTGTGTTGGCCTCAGCACAACTTCTTGTCAAGAATTTCCAATATCTCAGTCAGCCAACAAATGCCTTGTGGTTCTCTCATGATACCTGGTCAATAAATGTTTTGGAATAAAGAGCAGATGTTGTAAGGAAGGGAGGGAGGGAGGGAGGGAGGAGGAGAGTCCTGCCCAAATTGCAAAGGAAATGCTACGGGTGCTTTAAGCCCGCAGGTTATACAGCAATAGATCATAAGAGCTTAACATATCACATCATAGTACCGAGCTGGCAAACACAAGAGTGAGCGCTCACCACCAGCCAGGCTTCATGCAAAGCATTTTACTGGCATAGTTGATCCCCTTTAATGTTCACAACAACCCCACAGATACCATTACTGTTTTATAGGGAAGAAAACTGATTTACAGAGAGCTAAAGTAGTTCCGGAAGGTCAGACAACTAGCAGAAGTACCCAGATTTTGATCTGGGAATCCCAACCTCAGAGTCGATGTTTAACCACTACGCTTTATTGTTCTTTACAGATAAGCATCGGTCAGACTTACTAGCTCTGTATTAGTTTCTTCCTTCCTTGTTTGCTCCTCCTCAGAACTGCTTGCTAAGTGGGGCAAGGTTCCTTCCTTTCAAGGAGATAAACCATAAATTATACGATTATCCCCTAGTGAGAAAGAATGTTCCATGAAAGGTGTGTGTTGGGTACTATACAAACACAGAGAATGAGCGCAGCCTGAATACATCTTACTCAACGTGGGAAGGCTTCTAAGAGCCAGACATTGAGCTGATGATCAGGTTTCCATCTTGGTCATTGGGCGTGTGAATCACAGGCACTGGCAGGCAGCATGCACACAAGACTGAGGAGGCGAAGGGGGCACCTGATATGTTCGGGCAACTGTGTCCAAGTAGATCAGTGTGAGTAGAGCACAGTGCACGGCGGGGAACGAGGTGAGGGATTCGGGCCGGGCGGGGGAGAACAGAGGCCACATGATAATGGCTCATGAGTGAGTGTGTGTGTGTGTGTGTGTGTGTGTGTGTGAGAGAGAGAGAGAGAGAGAGAGAGAGAGAGAGAGAGAGAGAAGAGAGAGGGAGAGAGAATGCATATGATGTAGGCATGCATGCACATGTGGTTATATGTGTGCATGTAGCTGTTTGCATCGTGTGTGGGGGCCTGTAAATCGGGAGGAAGGGAGGAGGGAAATCAGAATAATTGTCAGGAGACTTGCTGAGAACCAACCTGTACACTTCATACTCTGGCCCTACCCCAAAGGAAAACAGTAACATCCAATTAATGTTTGCTTCTCTTTGTTCTATAAAGCTATCTTCGGCATGTCTCAGATGCTACTGTGCACACGGAAAGCATGACGGGATCGCAGTAAAATCTGTTACTGACTCAGGGGCACCTGGGCAGCTCAGTGAGTTAAGCATCTGACCTCAGCTCAGGTCATGATCTCACAGTTCGTGGGTTCAAGCCCCGCATAGGGCTCTGTGCTGACAGCTCAGAGCCTGGAGCCTGCTTTGGATTCTGTGTCTCCCTCTGTCTCTGCCCCTCCCCTGCTCACACTCTGTCTCTGTCTCTCTCTGTCTCTGTCTTTCCCTCTCTCTCTCTCAAAAATAAACATTAAAAAATTTTTTTTAATTAAAAAAAATCAGGTATGATTCAGTAAGTCTGGGGCAGGGCCTGACATTCTGCATTTCTGACAAGACTAGTGTTGCTGATCCGAGGACCACACTTTGAGGAAGTAGCAGACCAGAGCTCACCTATCCTCCTGGGAGCACACTGACGGGCAGGGATGAGAATCCTGGCCTTAGAACCACAAAATCTCATTCACTGGTTGTGAGATTTGGGAGAATATTCTCACACCCTCTAAGGGCCCTACCACCACATGTGTAAACTGATCACTGGTTTCCAAACTGCCTTCCTATTCATTTTCTTTTTTTTTAAATATAAATCATGAACAATGAAAGTGTGTGGATTTCCCAGGAAGAACATATTCAGATTTAAAAAATAAACCCAGATAGGGGCGCCTGGGTGGCTCAATCGGTTAAGTTACCAACTCTTGATTTCAGCTCAGGCCGTGATCTCACGGTTCGTGAGTTCAAGCCCCACATCGGGCTTTGTATTGACAGTGAAGAGCCTCCTTGGGATTCTCTCTCCTTGTTTCTCTGCCCCTCACCTGCTCTGCCCCTCCCCTGCTCATCCTCTCTCTCTCTCTCTCTCTCTCAAAATAAATAAGTAAACATTAAAAAAATTTTTTTAAATAAGCCCAGACACAAATGTTTAGGTCAACTATTGTGAATGCCACACAAAACATGTCTACAGACCAGACTTTGGCCAGTGGTCAAAAGTAGCTTCTAGACTAGCAGTTTGCAATCTCAGCGATGAACATTGTGCCACTTATTAAGCTATTGTCACTCAGCCCCGAAGCTACGCTTCCAGCTCCTACTTTGTCCACAAACACCTATGCTCTGCCAGACAGTCCCTGCTGGGCCTCTGCCAATAGGGGGCACTAGAGAGAGAGGCTGAAAGGCTGGAGCAAGAAGAAGGGACCTGAGGTTTCTGCTCCTGTAAATTCCACCCCAGCATCCATCAGCAGGAAGCAGCAATGCCTTTCCACAGGAGCCACTGAATGCAATTAGCAGAACCAGCCACATCCTGCCCTTTCCTCCCCTCCCACACCAACACCGGCCAGGCAGGGTCCCGTCTCCAGAGATCTGAGTTATGGCTCCTCGGGTTTCCTCCTCTGAGCTCTGCAGTTACAATAATGCGGATCTCTTTACTTTACTCCCCCAGTCCCACGGTGGTACCTGCTCCCTGCATTCACTATCTCGGTACATTTTATAAACACATTTCACTCACCCAGCTAATAATTCTTTATATTAAATTCTCTCTGTTCCAATAACTGCTACGATGTCTGTCTGCTGACCACGCCCTGACCGATCCAGACACATCGGCAAATTGATGCATCTCAGAGATTGGATATTGACTCCAGCAACTCAGCTTTAGTAGATGAGGACTCCCAAGCCCCAGATAAGGTCAGTGACTCTTCTGGAAGTTCCCTGCTGGCCCAGAACCTGCTGGCACCACACGTCTGGTCTCCTGGCTCCGAGCCTGGTGCTTTTGCTACCCACTGTCCGCAGCAAAAGGAGGAACTAGAAAGAATAAGAAACGCTTCTCAAAATGCTGTGGTAGCGGTCAAGATATGCTGCCCCCAAAATATGCCACTTTGGTTGAAGGGTTATTTTGAGCTGATGACAGCTGAGAAACAGCAGACTCCAAAACAGAGCTCTGTGCCCTCCCTCACATTTGCCTAAAAAACAGGCTTGGGATTGTAATCACCACAGACTCTTTCCAGCTCAGGGACAGCACCAAGAGGCATCAACATAACAAACCTTACTGCAACAACCTTATCTTCCATTAGTTTGCACCATTTGCCAGCCCTGGAAGGCTTTCTTGCCTTCCCCTGGGACTTGTTCCTTCTCTACAAATGTATTGTCCTTTGGGAAAATGCTAAGGCGAAGTCCTAACCATCCCTTTGGAGTGCTTCTGTGTGTGTGCATGTATTGCACATGCTAATAAGCTGCTTTCCTCTTGTTAATCTGTCTTTTGTCACTTTAATTCACAGGGCTTCCAGCCAGGGAGGGCAGAGGGAAGATTTCCTCCCCTGCACTTTTTTGGGAGGCTATGACGGGGAAGAAATGGACGGAAGAAGGGCTGATCCACAGAGAAGAGAAATAGAAAACTAACGATGCCTCTGAAATGGCTGTGCTATTAAACCCATTTAAAATCTGTCTTTAGCAGAGGAAATTAAGACAATAAATTTGGAAAATTGAAATGCAATGGAGTTATCAAAAATTACTTTAGCACGCAGCAGATAAGGGACTAGCTAGAAGGCTAGAGAGTATCACCCTTCAGTTCCACTCAACAAGCTCAGTGGCATATTAAGAAAATCTGCCGCCCAATACACTGAGGTTTTAAGGAAATTAAAAACCACGATGGCTACTTGCAGAGTCGGGGGAATGGGGGCAAAAGGAGGGGAATGTGGGGGCGCCTGGGTGGCGCAGTCGGTTGGGCGTCCGACTTCAGCCAGGTCACGATCTCGCGGTCCGTGAGTTCGAGCCCCGCGTCAGGCTCTGGGCTGATGGCTCGGAGCCTGGAGCCTGTTTCCGATTCTGTGTCTCCCTCTCTCTCTGCCCCTCCCCCGTTCATGCTCTGTCTCTCTCTGTCCCAAAAATAAATAAGTGTTGAAAAAAAAAAAAAATTAAAAAAAAAAAAAAAAAGAAAAAAAAAAGGAGGGGAATGTGGTAGAGCGAGAAGGGCTCTTAATAGTGAGAACACCACACAGGAAATGAATTAGGCCTCCATGGAAGAAGGAGGGGCCTGCACCGACAGGTGCCATAAGAGAAAGAGCCCCGTCTTGAAAGTGAGATGAGCCAGCTCTTAGCCCTGGCTTCACGAATTACCCGCAGCATGACCACGGGCGACCCATTCGGCTTCTCTGATCGTTGCTCCTTCTTTGTAAAAGTCAGATAATGTGCTCATCCTGTGGAGTTGTTAGGATTGCATGGCACAGTGGATGCAGAGTACCTAGCAGGACGCCTGGCACAGAAGTAAATGCACAATACAAGTTGCGATTGTCGTTGGGAGTGGTGCAGTGTGGAACTGGCTGTGACCTAAGAAAGCCACGGGATTAGAAACATGAAAATAAGTTGGCGGTATTTTAAAGTCAAACCCACCATATATTAAAGGCATCTGAGGTAAAAGGACATAGACTGGCAGAAGAAACTTATTTATAGTAGCATGCCCTTTAAATGTACCTCCCTCCTTACCTGCAGAAGGAGCCAGATTCCCAATAAAAAAGCTTTTTTTAACTAAGACATTTTCCGAGTTTCCTCCAATAAGACTTTGTTGGGAATTTTTTTTTTCTTTTTGCTAACTCGTGGGTAAGTGCCCAGATTTATTGCCATCTCCTTAGAGAGGCCTCCTGATGTTCCAAAGTAGGACTCAGCAAACTTTTTCTGTCAAGGGGCAGAGAAAAAAACATTTCTCTTGTAAAAATAGTTTACTTTGCAGATGTCCTATAGCTCTTTAACATCTTCTTCTTCTTCCTATTTTTCTTTACAGTCCTTTAAAAACGTAAAAACAGGGGCACCTGGGTGGCTCAGTTGGTTGAGCGTTGGGCTTTTTATCTTGGCTAAGGTCATGATTTCTCGGTTCCTGAGTTCGAGCCCTGTGTCCGGCTCTGTGCTGACAGTACAGAGCCTGCTTGGTATTCTCTCTCTCCCTCTGTCTCTGCCACTCCCCTGCTCATGCTCTCTTGCTCTTGCTCTCTCTCAAAATAAATAAAACATTTTAAAAAATATGTAAAAACAAAAACAGGTTATAGTTCCCTAGCCCCTGCTCCAAATGCAATTCTGTCCTCTCTGCTGGTATTTCTGCAATATATTCTTCCTTCTTCCCTATCACATATGTCTGTTTGCTCTCACACATGTATTTGTTCAACATCTGTCAACTCCTGGAGGAAGGGATTGTGTTGGTTTTGTTTGAGTGAAATTCTCTACGTCTCTAGCACCCAGCTCAGAGTTTGGCACATAGGAAGCACTCCATTAATATTTGTTCCAGAAATAAATAAAATAACTCATAATCACAATAGAAAAATATGAAAAATACAAATACACACACACACACACACACACCAAAACTGTATAAAAGTGGAGGCAAAAACCCTCCATCATGCCGCCCACCCAAAGCTGTTGTTAGCATGTTTCTGTCTTTGTATTTCTATTTGTACACATACAACTACACACTGCATTTATATGGTTGAGATCGTTCTGTATTGGAAGTCTCATAACCCACTTTTCCATTTGATAAATATCCCTACAGAGAACATGTTTGTACATATGTCTCTGTCTGTGTTGCTGGTCATTTGCTCAGAATTGATTCCAAGAAACGAAACTATGAGGTCAAACAGGCTCGATGAGTTTGTGGCCAAATTTCCTTCCAGAGAGCTGGTACATATCACACTCTTGCCATCTCTAGAGATGCTTTTCATGTAAACAGAATATACTCTCTGAGCATCCGAGGCAGCAGGGTGAAGTGTACAATGAACCAAGGACTAAGAAGCCATTTTGAACTCTTTTTTTTTTTTTTTTTGCTTGAATACATAGAAATTAAATGCATTAATTATCCTGGGAGGCTTCTGAGCTCCCTTTCTGTACAACAACTTATTTGTTGGACTGTACACATATACTTTGCAGGGATCAAAAGAAGCACCTCCCAAATGAACGATTTCCTTTCCATTTCTTTATTATTCAACCAAATATACCTCCTTGAAGGGCAATATTGTCTTAGACTAGGGTCTGGGAGATAAATTTGATAAAGATTTAACATATGCAGGAACCTCCTAGTGAAGTCTCACTTTGGTATTAAGTCACAGAAGGACATCAGGGTATCTGTTTGCACACCTCCATGAAATCAGATGTGTTAGGTTAAGTCAGCCAAGCACTGTGTGTATATGACATCTGGATGCTTGGAAACTTCTGGGATGAGTAAATGCTTTCTTTTGGATCCAGGTACTTGGCACCAAAAAGGTTTGGCTTGAACAACTTGTCAAGTGGAAAACAATCTGGCAATTACTGTGTTGGACTTTTCTAGTACTTTATGTGTCCAATAAACTCAAGTGAATGAATCTTTGGAGGTAGGTTCACTTTCCTAATCTATTGGAAGCTGGGACTCTTTCCTAGCTGTCACACAAGATACTTAGAAATAAATGGGCAGAGGAAAAAGGAAGGGGCAAAGGAACCAGTATCTGTTTAGCTCCTACTGTGTCCTAAGTACTATACCAGGTGACATATGTAATAATTTCAGTTTGTCATTCCAACCGTGTGAAGGAATTATTAATATCTTTACTTAACAGATGAAGAGGGGCACCTGGGTGGCTCAGCCGGTTAAGCATCCAACTCTTGATTTTCGCTCGGTTGTTGGGTTCAAGCCCCACATCTGGCTCTGCGCTGACAGTGCAGGGCCTGTTTGGGATTCTCTTTCTCCCTCTCTCTCTGCCCCCCCCATCTCTTTCTCTCTCTCTCTCAAACATAAATAAACATTAAAAAAAATTAACAGATGAACAGATGAAGAAACTGAAGTTAAGAGTTTTCCTCTCTGACCACAATTTAAAAATAGCTAATAAAGTTTTCTGAAATATGATGGAAGAAATCTGGGCTTACAGTTGAGTGACCGGCTCATCAATGTATGGAGAAACCCACAAGAAAAGACACACCAGTACCATTCAAGGACACCTGGGTTGCATAAGGCCTTTGTCACTCTGCCTGAGGATTCAACACACCCCCTCAGGTCTGGCCCCTCAGCTCAGGAGAAGCCCCAACCCTATGGAAGAGTAGAATTACCACTTCTGGAAGTTCTAGGTTCTGCGTGTGCCTAACAGGTCCAGAGATGGAAGTCTGCAGACAGACTGGGGGGTCTGAGGGACAGAAGTCCCTTGCTTCAGCAACATAGCATAAGGGTAGCACCTTAAATCAGGGAAGGGTTCTCTCTCCAACCATACTTATGGGAAATAAAGACGCTGCAAGGCAGCCTGGAGACTTCACCCTCCCAGCAGTGTGTGATCAAGCTTAAGCTACACGCAATATTCTGGGTCAAGCCATGAACCTGTGAGCAGACGAGGCCATGTCTTTGGTGAGTAGAAGACAGGCCCACAGCCATGGTGGGAGCAACTGTAACAGAAAGGAATCAGGTCACTGGTGAGGTTTCTGTCCACTAGCCCTGGGGCAGTGGTACTTGTCACTTCCCTTAATCTTCTCTCACACTGGACACAAGAGGCCTCAAAAAGTATTTCCTGACAGGGGTGCCCAGGTGGCTCAGTTGGGTAGGCATCTGACTCTTGGTTCTGGCTCACGTTATGGTCTCACAGTTCAGGAGTTTGAGCCCCAAGTCAGGCTCTGCACTGGCAGCGCAGAGCCTGCTTGGGATTCTCTCTCTCCCACTCCCTCTCTCTCTGCCCCTCCTCTGCTTGTTCTCTATCTCTCTCTCAAAAAAAAGAAAAAATTCCTGAGAATACTGTGAGAATCTTGAAATTGCCTTGTTCACATATGACCACGCTAGAAATCTCTTAGAAAAGCAAAGCTTCCCTCTGGACAGCTCCCACAACAGGTGAGAGGAGGTGAGGCAGGTGACAGAGGGTGTCACCTGGGCCAAAGCCAGTGAAGGGAGGTATGTACTGTGGGCATCTCAGATGTGATCATTACCCAGTGAGACTGGGTGATCCCTCAGCCATTCCACTAAAGAAAAAGTTGGGACTGCCATTGTGGTGGTTTCTAGAGGGTGGACCCGTTCAGGGGAACCACAATAAGGCCAGTCATGGACAGTACAGCCAAGAGCCAGAGTCTGAGATGGGAATGGTTGATAAAAGAGCAGGAGAGGAAACCAAAGTCTTCACAAGGAAATTTGCTAAGCCCCATTCTCCGCATGTCAGTGAACCCGGAAGAGTGGCATAAAGATAAATAAATCCTTGCCCTGTGCTTTCAAAAAACTCAGTCTATCAGAAATAAAGAGGTAGAAATAAAGGAGAAGGGGTGGATCAGGGCAAGGGCCAGAGAGGAGACACGGCAAGAACTCTGGCAAGCCGGTAAGTGGAAAGAGGCTGATAGCTGTACTTGGCTGTCTTACAACAAGCAGATGGCCAGTGGGGCGGGAGCGGGGCTGAGCTTCACCCCAAGGGACCAGAAGGTGATGCAGCTGGTTATTGGCAGAAGTCAAACCCATGATCTTCCAGAACTCAGCTGCCTTTTTGGTACAATGTCTCTATACCAAAGTGGGCTACCTTGTCTTCAAAGCACATTATCTTCTTTATTAGGATAGACTTGATTTGCAGCCAGACTGGAAAAGATCTATGTTTATCTTTAGAGACACCTGGATATTGGCTCTGACTTCTGGGCAAGATAAGGGCAATGGTATTTATGAGGTGCTATTTAAAGTCTGAAACTCCCCTGGCAACCCTGGGGCCAGTTTGTTTACTAATGATTTTCGGTGGTATCACTGGTCGGTCAGGGCTTGATCGTAAGACCAAAGGGACATGAAAGTCCCTGTGGGAACTTCTATCTTGAGCTCTCCCAGAGTGAAGATTTCTTGCACAGACCTTGGTGGTTCAATCTAGAGATAGGTCTATATGGGAATAAGAAGGACCCTGGAGAGACTGTGCCTGGATGTCTCTTGAATCCCCAATGCTTACCTATATGATCTTCCATTGCTCCACCGTGGCCTTTGCCTTTAAATAAAAGCCTTATTTGACCATACTCAGTGGAGTCTTATGAATCCTTCTCAATATCCAAAATGATAAAATCTTTTCACCTCCTGGCCTCAGGGTTGCACCTACAAGGGCCAGGCAGGGAAAGGAGTGAAGCTACCCAGACATACCTTGTAAGGAATGGCAGAGACTCGGAAATACATGCCCACCTAAAGGGAGCAGCCATACCCAACTTTAGCCAATTGCTGTGTTGTAGAATATAGATGCTATTTCTACAATTTCAAAAAGCATCAGAAATCTGGATTTCTAAATAAAATTCTTTGCTTTTTAAAACACGTTACTGGCAAAGCAATTATTTTCATCCACTGTTTGAGAACTCCATGTGACAGAGAGCAGTGCAGGTTTTAGTAGTATATTAGGAATGCGAGTATTCACATCTTTATTAAAATGTTTCCCATGGTTCAGATCTCTTAATTTTTCTATTCCTTTGACAATTTGTCCTAAGTTGCTATTTGCCTTTTTATCACGCATCCATTACCCCCTGGGTAGTGATGATCTGTGTTCTTTCTCACCCCAGAATCTTCACACTGTTTGCTTTTTGAATATACTTAGTATATTCTTTATTCATATCTTTGCATGGGTGGCTCCTTCTTATACTCCAGCCCTAGGCTCTGAGAGACCTTCCCTGACCACCCAGTCACAGTGACTCTCCTTCCAAAGGTGGAATCATTTAGGCCAGTTAGAAGACCATTACATATATTCCAAGTGAGTGATGCCAATGGGGTGGGCCAGGGTGGTGGGGAGCAGTGGAAATGGTAGGGAGTGGCTGGATTCTGGATATGTTTTCAAGGTAGGGTCAAGCGAATAGATGGCATTTAAAGCAGAGACAAAGAGATCCCCAAAGGAAGGGCAATAGAGAAGAGATTCCAGGACTGAGCACTGAAATGTTCCAATGGTTAAGGGTCAAAAACATGATAAGAAGCCAGCAATGGAGACTGGGAAGGACCAGCAGGGGACAGGCAGAAGGAAAGTTAGAAGACTGTGGTAGCTACAGGTCCAATAAAGAAAGTGTATCAAGAAGGAGGAAGGGGTAGACTGTTACAGGTTCTGCTGACAGGTCAAGAAAGCTGAGGACCGAGATTGGGCCACTGGATTGGCCAAGTGGGGCCGCTAGTGATCTAGACAAGCACAGTTTTATGAAATGGCAGGGACTGAATCTCACTCCCAGATGTTCCAGTGAGAATGAGAAATGAGGAATTGGATTCAGCAAATTTTACCAAAAAGGGAATAGAAAAGATACACGTAGGGTCAAGATGAGAGAAATTATATGATGTTTGTGCGCTGATGGGAGGGTTCCATACAGGTAGAAAAAGAGATCAGGAGGAGAAGGTGATAATTATGAAAGAAGTGTCCTGGGGAGGTGAGGAGGGATGGGCATCTGGTGTGAGAAGGGACAGGTCACACTAAGGCTCCTCCACGGCAACTGGAATAAGGTAAAAACAGAGGCAGTTAGCAGGGTAGGCGTGGTGGTCAGAGCCGTGGGACTTCTTTTCTGGTTTCTGTTTCCGCGGCGAAAGAGGAATGAGTTCTTTGCACTGAGAGCGAGGATGGGGAGGAGATTCTGGGAATTGGAAGCAATGGATAAGGAACAGAATAGTCATCAAGGGGCAGGGGAAAGTAAGCAGTTCACGGAAATAGAGGATGACAGCTGGCAGCACAAAGGGCCCCTCGAGGTTGCTGATCATGAATTTAAAGTGAGGCCAGTGGACAGCACTGTGTGCCTCTCATCAGCCATGTTCAGTTCCAGGGTCTGGGGACTGGCTGATGATGAGTTTGAGGTGACCAGATTTGGGTAACACAGCGAAATAAAAGATGTACATGGAAGTTGATGGTGTACACAGGGAATGGGGATGATTCTGGTCCACAGAGTTTAAGCTCAGTCAAAAATGTGGTGAGGACAAGAGGGTGGTGACAGACAGACCAATGGCTGAAGGTGTCCCTGAGGCTGAACAGCTGGGGGGAGTGGGGAGGGAGAACTAGGCAGAGTGAGCTGAAGACAGAAGGGGTGCTTGACATTAGGGGTTGTGAAGGGGTTGGAGTTACCAGTCATGATAAGACCTGGGTAAGACCGGGAGGGTAAGTACTTGAGGTGGGGGGTGTCGCTGGAGAGGGTCTCGACAAATGACAAACCGGGATATTGGAAAGCACTTACTGAAATTACCAAGAATTATAACGGAAATAGTTTTTGAGTGTGACAGTGGACCTCGGACTAAGATCCTCCAGGAATGAGGGGATGAAATAGAGATCACTAGATGACTATAAGAATAAGCAGGAGGCAGTGCACCCCAATGACAGATTAAACATGGGATGCGTAGGGAGGAGGAAGGGAGAATGGTCTGGAAATTTCAGGGAGAAGTATGGAAGAGCAATGGTACGAGGGGTGTGGAGTGTGAGAGAGAAAACAGCTGCCATCTAAGACTTCAGGAGGATGCATTTCAGCTACAGCAAGAAGGTGGATGACATTGAGAGAAGAGGGGAGGAAAGGGATGGGCAATGTTGTATGGGGCTGCAAATCCAGGTGATAAGAAAGGCTTGGGAGATATGGACCGCCTCATAGTGACCAACACATAGAGTGATAAAAGGGCATAACAGAATTAGTTCTGATGGTTTTGAGACCAATTTTGTTGGCAAGGCTGGTAGTGTCGGGAGAGAAAGAAGTATCAGAGGGCGTACCAAGAGCACAATGAGCTCTGGAGCCCCCTTTGTTCCTGCCAGTGGAGGAGTGGAGATCAGCAGAACCACCTTATTTATTGTCTCCTTCCCCTAAAATGTTAGCTCCATGAGAAAAAGACCTGTATGTCATTCAGCAATGAGTCAGCCAACAAATAATTGATTCCTTAGAGTTATTAAATAAAATAAAGAATATACAAAGCAAGTTCATATTTATTGGGTCCTTGTGGGGCACTGTGATAAGTCTTTACTTATTGCATTATCTTATTTAATCCTCACAGTGGTTCTGTAAGGTAAGTACTAATAATATTGTAATCTTATAGATAAAGAAGCCAAGGTTCAGGGAGGTTAAGTGACTTGTCTGCAGTGATAGAGGCAGTTAATGGTGTAGCCAAGATGTATAACCGCACCATCTGCCTTTAAAGCACTTACGCACACGGTAGAGTCTGTTGGCCACATTCCCCACAAAACTTTTTCCTTCTCCTTCCCTATTAAAGAAACCTTGGTTTTTGTTTCGGTATTAAAATAGTCTCAGAGCAATTGTCCCTCTACATACATACTCAACCCTAGAGGGTGGATCATAGCTAACTTAAGATGGTCATCTCCATCCAATTCCTCTTGCCAGGGATTTATTCAAGGAGTTATCAGAGGTTTCTGTGCAATATTTTTGCGCCTAATAAAAGCAGAAGAAGCACTTCCTTGCCACCATCCTTCTTACTTTCTGCTGGGAAAGCCATTACGGGAGGATATAGAGCTTAGAGCTACAGTGATCACCTTGTGACCATGAGGAAAAGGAAAGGAGGATGACAGAGATGCCCGACCTTACGCCCTGACATCAGTGAAGCACTAACCCACCCCGGGACCACCTAGTCAGGGAATTCTTGATAAGTAAACAATAAACATCTCTATGATTCAAAGCCATTGCTATCGGCAACTGAGTGTATCCTAAACACATACTGCCTCCTAAAAAAGAAGTCATACAGAGAAAAGATCATCTGATTGATTTGTATAGTCTTCCTTAAGACCAAAAGGCAAGATTACTTGGTGTAGAGGCAAGAGCTCTGTGCCAGTAGGCAGGGGTCCCAGGTCCCAATCTCAGAGTATATGACCTCGACCAACTCACTTCCTCTTGGGGCTTGGTTTCCTCCAGTTGGAAACCAAGGGCATACTAGGAGCCATCCTTCATCCCTTTCACTTCTAGTATTAGATGACTCTATACTGTTGTAATTAATGGCTCATGCCTTATAATTTGTTATCACATCTCCTTTCAAGGACAACACTTCCCTTTCGGGGACCCAAGAGAGGTGAGGCACAGAGGCCAAGGAAAGGATGAAACTTCACTGGGTCATTTCCTGCACATCCATAGCAGAGATTGATGCCCATCTCTGAGTCAGCAAAAATTCCAGCAGTGAAACAAAAAATGTTCACTCTGCACATGTGAGCAGCCCCAGCTGGCCCCCATTGGAGGGGAAGGTGTTCACATTCAGTCTGTTCAGTGGGCCCCATGGAGCATGTCAACGGCTGTTACATTCCCGGGACTATCTATCTGACCCTCCCTTCCCTCCTCCCTGCCCTGCTACTATCTGAGACTTTTTCTGGAAACAAAACTGATCTTTTGCAAAGTGAAAATCAGTTCAGCTGGGCTTGGCTGCACGAGACTTATAAAGAGGGATTTTTACATCCACTGGCCTACCAAGGACCATTTTAGCTGAGCAGTTATGAGCTCCACCTCTGACATGATTCTTGGCCGTGGGGATATGGGGACTCCTTTTAGCTTCTGCTGCTCTGGTCCATATAGGGTGATGGATCATTCCTTGGGACCCCTTACATGGTCTGATACAGGAGGAGGGCGGTATTGCTCTTCAATCTCTGGACAGCCTATTCTCGGCCAACAGTCTCTGCCTCCGGAACTGCTGTGGATCCCAGTAAAATCATCACCCCTGCCTTTCTGGTCCAGCTGCCTGGGACATGGACTACATCCTTCTCTCACCTACAGAGATGGGCTGCACCCTACCCGGCACTCCAGTGAGGGCCCAGTTGCCTTGCAACTGCCTCTTATTGGAGCGATACGTTTCACATAAAAGGTTGTTTAAGGTTAATGGGCACCTAGGGGCGCCTGGGTGGCTCAGTCAGTTAAGTGTCTGACTCTCAATTTCAGCTCAGGTCATGATCTCATGATCAGGTCATGATCTCATGATCTCTGACCAGCTCAGGTCAGGTTTCGTGGGTTTGAGCCCCACGCCGGGCTCTACACTGAAAGTGTGGAGCTTGCTCAGGATTCTCTCTCTCTCTCTCTCTCTCTCTCTCTCTCCCCTTCCCCCACTCACTCTGTCTCTCTCAAAATAAATAAATAAACTTAAAAAAAAAAAGGTTAATGGGCACCTAGAAACAACTTTCATGGATGCGGCAGCCAAGTGAGAGGAGAAACCTTTGAAGTTAAGCCTTTGAAGTCAGACATAATTGGTTTCAAATCCTAGATGTATCTCTAACTACTTTTGACAAGTTACTTTAACCTCTGTGAGCCTAACTTTTCCCATCTGTAAAATGGGAGAAAATAAAGCTTCCCTTGCAGGCTGTTACAATATTGAGGAAGATCAAATAAAAAAATGCCTAATACAGAATGGTTGCAAGGGAAGAGCTTATCAAATTATAGCCCTTGGTGGTGATAGTGGAATTATTGTAATTGACTTTTAAATGAGAAGGAAGGTAACACAGGTTGTAGCAGGCACTGGGAAATCACGATTCTCCTTTGGGTTTCTATGAATAAATCTGTCCATGAGAAAATAACCTCCCAGCCTCATCACTATAAAGTAGCCCACGGTGAGCACCGGTGGCAGTGAGTGTCGAACCGCAGGCCAGCATGCAATCACTTAAGGTCTCTGACAACATCTCCCTCATCGTGCAAACCGGGGATTATCACTCTGACCATCTCACAGGGTCATTTAAAATTCAGAGTATCCATGAAAACCACTGAAAATCTGTAAAGCACTGTGCAAAAGTAAATCTGATTTTCGGACACAACCCCGTTTTTTTCATGCTGGTCAAGGTGTGTGCAAATGTCCCAGCCATCGTCACCAACATGAGAAGGAAGTCTGTGGGGGACAGTTCCTACACAGCATAGTAAGCAAAACCCCTGACATCTCAGCAGCTCTTACTGGGTCTCTGTAGAATACCTAGTTCTTGAACCTGGCTACACCACAGAATCACAAGGGAGCCATGAACAAATGCCTATGCCCACACCACACCCAGAGATACTCTGACTTAATTATTCTAGAGCAGGGCCTATTTTTTTTGTTCTTGTTTTTGGTTTTGTTTTTTTAACAGCTCCTTGGATGATGTCATGGGCAGCCAGGGCTGAGAATGCTCATCTAGAAGTGGTTCTCCACTAGAGCTGATTTCCACCCTCCCCCTCCACCCCAGGGAACATCTGGCACCATCTGGAGACATTTTTGATGGTCATAACTGGGAGCTGGGTGCTTCTGGCATCTGGTGGGGTGGAGGCCTGGGATGCTGCTCAATAGCTTTGAATGCCCAGGACAGAGCCCCAGAGCAAAGAATGATCTAGAGCAAAATGGCAATAATGCATGCCATTAAGAAGGGCCATCCAGAGGACCAGTTCCAAATAAGATCGGTCGCTGATTGTATTGCACAAAATGGCTAAAGCAATATTTCTGGTCCCATTGCACCCCTCTGTCCAGAACCCTGTCACTTCTGAATCAGGAGATAGGGACTATTTCCCCTCCCTGTTGAAATGGGAAAGGTCTTTATGATGGCCTCAACGAATAGAATGTAGAGAAAGTAACACTGCCTGCCTTCTCAGACTTCGTCACAAAAAATAATATGGCTTTGTATATGTGTATCTATGTATTTCCTTTATCCATTCATCCATCGATGGACACTTGGGCTGTGTCCATAATTAGGCTCTTGGAGATAGTGCTGCAATATACATTGGGGTACATAATATCCCTTTGAATCAGTGGTATATACATACAATGGAATACAACTACTCAGCCATAAAAAGAGTGAAATCTCGTCATTTGCAATGATGCGGATGGAGCTAGAGAGCATCATGCTAAGCGAAATGAGTCAGTCAGAGAAAGACATATACCACACGATTTCACCCATATGTGGAATTGAAGAAACAAATGAGGAAGCAGGGGCGGGGAGGGGGCGGGGACAGAAGAGAGAAGCAAACCAAGATACAGATTCTTAACTACAGAGAACAAACTGCTGGTTACCAGAATGCAGGCGGGTGGGGAGGTGGGTGAAATAGGTGACGGAGGACTAAGGAGTGCACTTGTCCTGAGGAGCCACCAGCGGATGTATGAAGTGTTGAATCACCATATTGTATGCCTGAAGCTAGTATTACATTGTATGTTAACCGACTGAAATTTAAATAAAAATTTAGGAAGAAAGAAACACAATATGGCTTTTGCTTATCTTTCTCTTCCAGGAAATGCATGTTGGCCACCCTGAGCCAGCAAGTATGAAATCTAGCTGCTTTGAAGGCTGCCTTGTTGGCACAGAGAGATCGTATAACATAAGCAGCCCCCAGATGTTTGTGTCTTCCCAGCCTTGGCACCAGAAGTGTGTGAGTGAACCTTCGGATGATTCTAGTTCCACCCTCCAGTTGCCCCAGGTAATGCCAAGTGGAGCAGAGGCCAGATGTCTGCCAAGACTGCAGGTTCATTAGCAAAGAAAATGGTGTGAAGGTTTTGGTGTGTTTGTTTGGTATTCAGCAATATAGAGCCAGAACAAAGCCCATTAAGATGCCGTGAGAGATCCATTCCAGGCTCCCCTTGATTGGGCCACTCATATCAAAGGCTTCATATCCTTTTACAGGGAATGGACTACTTATCTATGTAGCCTATGCCCAACCCTGAAACTTCTCCTCCATTCCCAGTAAATACACCAGTCTACTTAGAAATTGCCCTCATTCATTCCTGTTGTATTTTCCATGGTCTGGGGATCATATTTTCAAATATGTGGATTAACAGCCTTATGAGCTTTTTTAAATTTGCTGAAGTTTTCCATGATGGGGGCAAATATAAACATAAATACAGGTAGGTCAATATAAATAAATAACCACAACATTTTTATTCTGATAATCAACAAGGCGATAGTTACCAAACATCTTTTATTTACAAGGTCTCAAGGAGTGTGCATATAACTGTAGTGGCAAAAAAAATCCTTCAAGTCTTTGAAGGTCTCATTGCCGAAGGAGATGTTCTGCAAGGACAGTAGAAAGAATTGGCTGAGATATCCTTGCCCTAACCAAGGTTAAAACAAGTCAGAAGCTAAAACATCGGTTTTGCAGATGGATCGGAGGAGCAAGATGAATACTGACCAAGCACCTACTGTGTGCCTCTCCTGAATTGCCTGGTTAGCATGGGTGATTCCATGTAATTCCCCCAGCAACTCCAGGGGGTAAATGCCATCCTCTGTTGCCCTGTCCTTCCTCTCTCTGTCTCTGTCTCTCTTTCTATCTCCCTCTCTCTCCAGACAATGCCATTTATTCCAAGTAAAACTAAAAACTACACATGCATAAGTTCCAAATACCTTTGATTCAATCTAGATTAAAATCAGAGTAAAGCCCAAGATCCGTAAGTTTGACTCAGCAGTTAATAATTTGAAGTCATTGACACAAGTGCTTTGAGATCGAGGTAGGCACTATCCTCTGATGTAGGAGTAAGTGGAAAAACACAAAAACGGACACAGCTGTAGACAAGTGGAAAAGCGTCCCACTCAAAGCTAAATCCATAGTTAATCTGGATCCCACATCATGAAAGTGAGGGTTTTCTTTGCAAGAAGTTCTCCTTGTAAGATTTTTTTTCTTAACCCCAATGGTTAATTGTGGAGAAAAAAAACACCTTAATCTTGAGAACATGATGCTGGTTTTTTGGATGGTTGTTTGGCTGGTGGGTTGGTTGGTTATATAGGAAATTCTTTTTATTCATTGTATATTTATTACCAAAAAATTGCATTTCCTTGTCAGCTTTGTAATAGCCAACACTTTGCTATGAATTCAATTATCTTATAATAAATACAACCAGCTGTGGAAAGGTGTAAATCTCTTAAAGAGGGGTTGTCTTCTTTGCCTGGGCCCTCTGTTTCCTTCCTTGCATAAATTACACAAAAAATGGTGCTTATAGCAGAAATACTTTAAAGCTCTATATAAAAATCTCAATTTTTCAAAACACTCAAATGCTATCTACTATTTCCTTTCCATACTAGCCCAGGGACCACACACTTCTCCCCTGGGCTATTCCGGGACCTTCTATCGGCTCTCCTACATCTAGTCTCCCTGACAAGAATGCTTCATCAATGTAGGGGTTTTGCCAGTTGCTGAGTAGGTCTACCCCAATTGCGCATTCCAGAACTGGGGTAATAACCAAAGGAGGGTTTGCGGACCCACTGAGCCTACTGTGAGAGGGGCCTGAGCTAAATCTCCACAGATCGCCTGACCTCCATGAGCCCCCACTCTTTCTGGTGAACCACAGGAATGTTTGGGTCTCCTGGGATTAGAGCCATTTCAGAGCCATTTCAACCCTCAAGAGGTCGTATTTCCTTTTTCCCAGTGCACAATTACTCTGGTAAAAAGACCATAGGTCCCTTGGGAAGACTGGGGGGAAGTATGTTTTCAGTACATACTGGTACCCTTCCTCACGGGGACTCAGCCTCCCTCTTCATGAAAGGAGTTCTGGATCTGTAAACTGGATCAAGTCTGGAAATTGACGTGATGCTATTTTTATGACACAAGTTGGAGCTTTGCTCACTTTACCTAGAATTTTTCTGCTTATACAGAACAAGTGACAATGTAGCAGGCTTCCTACCTATTTCGCTTTTGGAAACACTACAGTCTTCCAGAATCAGACTATTCAGATTGCTGCTTTGACTCCACCACACTCATTATACTCGTTAGACAAAAAATTCCAAGGGATTATGCACATGGTCACCTTGCCTCTTCAAAATGTTTAATCAGGAGTATCCAAGGATGATATTTTCTGTGTCTCTGTTGCCACATCACACCATTGGTGAAGTCCATCATGTCTAAATCTAATCAGACTAGAAAGCCAATTCCAGAAGCTCCAGAACCAATTCAGAATCTCATCCTTAAGATCATAAGATCATTAATTCATCCTTAAGAACGACTCCCGGTACCAAAGCCACTCTGGCAGAGTGATCCTCCTAAACCCCAGGTCCCACCTTGTCATTCCCTTTCTCAAAGGCAATCAATAGCTCCTCATTAAATAGCTCTCCAATGCCCGTGGAATCAAGCCCACACTCCTAAATATGGCGGTCAGTGTGAACTCTATTAAGGGAGCCCTTATCTTTTCTTCTAAAGAATCCCATGATCTAAAGAAATAAATAAGAACAGCTCATATAAATAACACACACACACACACACACACATACACAAAACATATGTATATATGGAAATTCCTACTGGTGGATTTTGCCATAAAGAGTATTTATTTTCGGGGCGCCTGGGTGGCGCAGTCGGTTAAGCGTCCGACTTCAGCCAGGTCACGATCTCACGGTCCGTGAGTTCGAGCCCCGCGTCAGGCTCTGGGCTGATGGTTCAGAGCCTGGAGCCTGTTTCCGATTCTGTGTCTCCCTCTCTCTCTGCCCCTCCCCCGTTCATGCTCTCTCTCTCTGTCCCAAAAATAAATAAACGTTGAAAAAAAAATTTAAAAAAAAAAAAAAAAAAAAAAGAGTATTTATTTTCATGGTGGTAAGTACTCAACTGAACACCTATTTTGTGCCAGGCCCTGGGACACAGAGTGGCCCCTCTTTTCAGGAACCGACACTCTGAATTCAGGGCTAAAGAAAAAGTGGTTCAGAAATCAAATGCTCTTCTCTGATGTTCACCAGGAATTCACACATAAAACAATTAAACGATAATTTTTCATGACACCCAAGTAATACATCCATCTCAGAGCAGCTGTGGAAATTCAGCTCAAAATGTATTCTCGTGAATCCACCCATGTGACATCACTCCATGCCCTCACAGGGTCCTCTCTTAGGCTCTAAATTACTGTCTAAAGGTAATTTGGGTCTCCCTGAGCTGTCCCACAGCAGATGGCAAGAAAAAACTAAGAGCCAATAAAATACATACCGAGCATCTAGACCCTTCCAGGAAATCAAAATTCTGAAGGCAAAAATGGAACTCTTGCCTGAAAATGGGACACTCTTGCTTTTGGTCAGCATGAAGGTGGCAAGAGACCACAATTGGGGTGTTTTTGCAATTATGGGGAGACTTTGGTATCGATTTACCCACTGCAGGCAGAGGAGGATGCCATTTGTATGTCCTCTGTGTCACCAATATTAAACGCCATCCTAGCTGCAAGGAAACAAGGCATTGAGATGCAAACAACTCTGTTGAAAACACCAAACACAGGGGCCCCTGGGTGGCTCAGGCAGTTAAGCCTTGGACATCGGCTCAGGACATGATCTCATGGTTTGTGAGTTCGAGCCCCCACGTCGGGCTCTGTGCTCACAGCTCAGAGCCTGGAGCCTGTTTCGGATTCTGTGCCTTCCTCTCTCTCTGCCCCTCCCCTGCTCACGTTCTGTCTCTCTCTTTCAAAAATAAAATAAACATTAAAAAAATGTTAAAAAGAAAGCACCAAACACAGTCCCATCTCTTTGCGTGGAAAATACATCAATATTACATGCAAAGGGATTAAAAAGAAATGTGGATTCTTCCGCCAACCACCTAAGATCACGGGATCCCAGAGGAAGACTTCTGGACAGCCCGAGCTCGGACTCCATCCCTTAAACGGCCTTTCTTCCCTTCATATCTGGGCAACAGGGGTAACATTAAATGCGGCACTGCGAGTCTCGTCACGCTATTTCATATTTTCTATTTCTCGTGTGAGCTCTAGTTCTGCCTTTAGAATGAAACTCATTGATTTGTGTCAACTACACTCACACTAAAAAAAAAAAAGCAAAACATAAAACTGCAAAAAAATAAATGTAATTAAACCCATAGTACAGATGGACATTAGGTATTGGATATCCGCCCCCCCACCCATTTTTAACTTTTTAAAAGTGACCTTTAAATAAATAAAAGCATTTTTCTCTGTCTTGCAGGGTGCAGACAGGCCCTGCCAGAGTCCTCTATTCTTGAGATGTTCTGAACCACACTCTGGAAGCAAGCAGTGACTGAAAGCAGTAAACCTGCATTGATTTCCTTTGATGCACAGCATGCAAAGTAGCATTATTGCACAAAAAATTGTTCTTAGGTCAGAAAAGTAGTATGCAGAGTGTTCCTTCTTGTTTTGTGATAAATTACCGAAAAACTGTTCTAGTAATAATGTTACTAAGCACACGCACACATATATGGAGAAAAATAAAACTCACCGAGTGCCTTGACTTGCCCTCTTGGTGTGGCCACCGAATAGAGGACATATCAGGCATGTGGTAATATCCAGTAGTTTTGTTTGTTTTTTTTTTTTAATGTTTATTTTTGAGAGAGAGACAAAGACAAAGCGGGAGTGGGGGAGGGGCACAGAGAGAGGGAGACACAGAATCCAAAGCAGGCTCCAGGCTCTGAGCTGTCAGCACAGAGCCCGACGCGGGGCTCAAACTCATGGACCCTGAGATCATGACCTGAGCCAAAGTCAGATGCTTAACCAACTGAGCCACTTAGGGGCAACTGAATGAACATTTTAATTAACAGGAGACCATATGCTTGAGAGTTAGCAGGATAGGGCCTTCGTCGCTGACAATGTTCTCTTAGACTTTTTCTTCCTGAAGAAAGACAGTTCTGGATAAGTGACCCCCTAAACCTCCACACTTGAAGAAGCTCACCTTTCTTCTTTCTAAAAGTTCAGGAAAGAGGCACAGGGACACCCAGATATTTTTATTACCTGGCCTAAGGATACTTCTCTTATTTTCTGAACTGATTCATTTGATTCCAGGAAGAAAATAACAAAATACGACTTGAGGTCTGAATTTTGGGGTAAAGAGTGTTCTCTTACTGAATTCTCTTCCTGGAACATCAAGGAGGAGTCAAGTCTAGGGGTATCACTTTCTTTCTGTTTCTTTATAAAAGAAGCAGAGTCCAAAGGAGAAGATAGGTCACAGACTAGGAGAAAATATTTGCAAAACACACATCCTGAAAAAGGACTGTTAGCCAAAATGTACAAAGAACTCTTCAAACTCAACAATCAGGAAGCACCTCATTTAAAAATGGCCAAACACCTTTACAGACACTCACAAAAGAAGATACATATTTGCTAAATAAACATAGGAAAAGATGCTCTGCATGGTACGTCATCAGGGAAATGCTGGTGAAAACATCAAGGAGATACACGTGTAAGAGCGGTCAAAACCCAAGACACCAACGACACCAAACCCAGGTGAGGACGCAGAGTGGCAGGACCTCTCATTCACTGCTGATGGGAATGCAAAGTGGTACCGCCTCTTTGGACGACTGGCAATTTCTTACGAAACCAAACGTATTCTTACTATGTGATCCAGCAATCACACTCCTTGGTGTTTATCCACAGGAGCTGAAACCTTATGTCCACATAAAAATCTGCACGCAGATGTTTATAGCAGCTTTATCGTAGCTGCCAAAACTTGGAATCAACCAGGATGTCCTTCAGTAGGTGAACGGATAAACTGTGGTGCATCCAGACAATGGAATATTATTCAGCACTAAAAAGACATGAGCCATCAATCCACGAAAAGACTTGCAAGAAATGTAAATGCAAATTACTAAGTGAAAGGAGGCAGTGTGAAAAGGCTACATAAATACTGTATGACCCAACTATTATAACATTCTGGAAAAGGCAAAACCTTACAAAAACAGAAAAAAAAAAAAATCAGTGGTTTCCAGGGGTCAGAGTCAGGGAAAGGCTGAATGCACAGAGCACAGAGGATTTTTTAGGGTAGTGAAACTACCTGTGTATGATACTATTATAATAGATACATGTCATTGCATTGAATGTGTAACACCAAAAGTCAGCCCAATTAAAAGTAAAGTACAATTTTAATTTACCAATCAAAAGTAAAGTACAAACTTTGGGTAACAGCAATGTGTCAATGTAGGTTATACAATTATAAAAAATGTATCAGTCTGGTGGGGTGATATTGGTAATGGAAGGAGACCAGGCACATGTAGGGGCAGAGACATGCTGGAAATCTCTGTACCTTCCTCTCTGTTTGGCTGTGAAGCTAAAACTGCTCTTAAAAAATTAAGTGTTAAACACATACAAACACACGTGTGTATGCACGCACGCACGTGCACACACACACGCACATGCACACACACACACACACACACACACACACAGACGAAAGAGAAAGAGAGCTAGAACTGGGTTAGCATTGAACGAGGAGGCATTGTCACCAGCCAAGGGAGGGCAGCTTGATCTTAAAAGCCTGCAATAAATAATTTAGGCTGAAAAAAAAATATGCAATGTCATCACCTGAGAAGATGCAGCCCTGAATTTGGGTGGTTCATCATTATCAAGCCATCAGTTTAGTAAGAATAACAACTGTATAACAACAACAACAACAACTGAGATATCTTGAGCACCTATTATGTGCAAGCACTGTTTCAGGCAAGTTAAATACATCAAACTCACTGAATCGTCACAAAACCCTATAAAGTAGATCCTATTGCCAATCTCCATTTTGCAGACAAGGAAACCGAGGCTCAGAGAAGTGAGGCAACTTTCCGCAAATCATCCTACTAAGACTCAAATCCAGGCCACCGGACTCCAGAGTGCATGCTGCTCCTGTATCACTGCGACTGTAATTTGCGGCCAGTGCTGGGAAGGAGAATGTCAGGATACACAGTAACAACAACTAACAGTGGTCCAGGACTTACGGAGAGCTGGTTGCTTTACCAGCTTTATGTCACTTAGTCCTCACAATACACACACACCAAGTGTTATCACCCTCATCCACATACGGGAAACTCGGAGAATTTACGACCTGCCCAAGGTCACTAGCTGATAAATGACATACCAGTGGCCAAACCCTCGTGGCCAGACGCCAGCGCCCACACCATCATTTCTCACACCATGCTGCCTCTCTGTGGGAAGCAGTCTATGGTACTCTAAGCAACCTACCAGGTGCCTGAAGACATGGAAAGCAGACCCGCCCCATGGCATAACCTCTTTTCCCAAGACCGTGTGTGAAAGGCAGTATGGTGTAGCAGAACGAGTGTAGACCTTGAAACCAGACAGAGCTGGGTTGGAATCCCAGCTCCAGCAATGATTACTGTGTAACCTAGGATATGGCTCTCCAAGCCTGTTTCCTGATGCGTACGAACAGGATGAAACTGCTCTCTAACCACCATGGTGACCACAAAGGTCAGAAGAAACAGCATGTGGAAATGCTGGTCCCTGGAGACCTTCCCGTCATCCACCTCCCCGGATCCATTTCCTTGCCCACAAAGGGGGCCCCCTGAGTGCATGGAAAGTCTTCCCTGCCCTTCTTGGGCTGAGTCATAGCACCTTCTTGGCAAACACTGAAAGCAAAATTGCACAAACACGAACTCTCCAGATTAGGAGGACCATGTTCCCTCGACTCCCAGCATTTGCCCGGGGAGCTGTCAGGAGCCGTGACAGCTCTGTTACGAGACTGCCAGGCACCAAGGTGGCAGAGAGACCAAGGGGACATGAAATTATTACTGACACTGCCAATTTGGCCTGACAGGGACCCAGGTTTTCTGTTGAGAATACCACAAAACAAATCAATGTCGTGGGTATGTTTACATCAACTGGGGACTGTATGGTTTGGTTGGAGGCTTGAGGTCTGTTTTGGTTTTTGCCCTTATTTAAAAAAAAAGAAAGAAATTTTAAAAAGCAACTAAACTGGGGCACCTGGGTGGCTCCTTCAGTGAAGCGTCTGACTTCAGCTCAGGTCATGATCTCACAGTCCGTGGGTTCGAGCCCCACGTCGGGCTCTGCGCTGACAGCTCAGAGCCTGGAGCCTGCTTCAGATTCTGTGTCTCCCTCTCTCTCTGCCCCTCCCCCGCTCACACTCTGTCTCATTCAAAAATAAATAAAACATTAAAAAAAAATTTTTTTTAATAAAAAATAAAAAAAAGCAACTAAACTTCTGTTGGTGTTTAAAAACTTTGGGTAGGGGTGCCTGGGTGGTTCAGTCGGTTGAGCATCCGACTTCAGCCCAGGTCGTGATCTTGCAGTCTATGAGTTTGAGCCCCACGTTGGGATCTGTGCTGACAGCTCAGAGCCTGGAGCCTGCTTCGGATTCTGTGTCTCCCTCTCTCTCTGACCCTCCCCCGTTCATGCTCTGTCTCTCTCTGTCTCAAAAATAAATAAAACGTTAAAAAAAATTTTTTTTAAATAAATAAAAATAAAAACTTTGGGTAATATTCTTGTTCCTCAAGTTACTCCTTCTGCTTGTACATACGCAGCCTCTTTGGGTTCCCTAACAATCACACCTGACGCATTTTAATTATTTTCAGTGGCCCCTTAGTTAAGCAGAAATGGAGAAAAAAAACTTTAAAAGCTTCCAGAAGTGAGTCTTTATTGCAGATGTTTTCTTTATTTTAATGTCCCAATCTTATTAATAGTGGCTTTGAATGAGGGCCGGCAAACCACACAGCCCAGAGGCTACATCTGGCCCTTTGCCTTTTTTTGCAAATAAAGTTTTATTGGGACACAGTTATGTCCATGTGTTTGTGTGTTGTCTAGGGCTGCTTTTGTGCTGCCAACGCAGGGTTGAGTAGTGGTCACAGAGACTATCTGTACCTGCAAAGTTTAAAATATTTGCTCTCTGGATCTTTATAGAACATGTCTGCCAACCCTTACTTTAAAGCTAGTACCGGGGAAGAGAACCACACGAGGCATTTCATAGCACTCGTCTCTACAGTAATTACATAACCCTCTGTGTTTGTCTGTCAACGCATCATTAACACAATGCCTGTTTGTCCTGCTGTGTGTAAGTTCTTTGAGAGGCAGGGACTATGTCTGTCTAGTTCAATATTTTCTCCCCAAGGGCTGAGCACAGAGACTGGCACACAGTATATGCATAATAAATATTTGTTGAATGAATGAGCTAAGTTGCTAGATAGATTTTTAGTTCTTGAGGGTTAAGAACATGACTCAGAGCAAGTTCACAATAACTGTATGTTCGTTAAATAATCAATCATACGGACTTCAAGTTTAGAGAATGGATATGTTTTGCAAGACATTTAATGATCGAGGCAAATCCTTGTCTGTATTATGATCAGTCTCTTCTACACCACGCCATTCGTGCCAACCTCTCTCTACACAAAATCCTCTGTCTCAGGCTCTGACATCTGATGCTTGGTTCTGATGTTGCTAGTCTCATTACTGATTTGCAAGGCTGGTCTTGCCTCCTGTACAATTCATCTGTGCTTCACAGTGTGATTCCCAGTGGCCTGCAGGGGCTCTGGGGGTGTGCTCAGCCCAGCGTACATCCCCAAGGTACGCGGGCAGTCAGCCCACTAACACTTACATACAAGAGAAACCAGGAGCAGGTGCCATTGGATTCTAGAAGGACACAGAGAGGACAGAGAGGAAGAGGCCTCTGGCCTACCACTCGCAAAATGTATTTGTCATTTGGATGTAGAAGACAGTTGGTTTTAATACGAAGATGAGAGAAATGTGACTCTCAAAAAGGCAATGAGATTTGGAAAAAGAACCAAGAAGTTGAGATTCAGGAAGACCTAAGCAGGGATCCAAGCTCCAATACTTACTAGCTGGGTAAACTTGAGCCAAATAATTTTCTCTGAGACAAAAATATCTTAAAGGCAAAATGGATGTAAAGTGATAGCATCGCAAGGGAATTGTCATAGATTTAAGGTGTCTAATAGTAACAGGTGCTATACAAGTTTTACTGCTCTTCCCCCTTCATAATTTAATGCCACAGAGAGAATGATCTTTGGAAATTTTACTTACCGAGCATTCCTTTTTTGGAACTGGACAGACACATGTCCTTCTCTGCACTGGGCAGGACAAAACTCACCACGAACACCTCCACTCCGTCGGCCATCAGAGCCAAACCCAAAACGAAAAAGAGGATCCACTGGAAACGCCCGTGGCCACACTCCTCGATGATGTTCTCGTACTGGTGGGCCAACTGCTCCTCGTCTTCCAACCTCTCAGCCATCAGGTCAGCTTGGCCCCGAAGGCCATCGGCTCTGGAGGGTGCCATCTTGGCCTGCTTGGCCTTGACATCATCTGGGTGAGGGATGCCTTGGTACTCCCCCTCATAGATCTCATCCTCTTCATCGTGGCCCTCTGTAACATCACTCTGTGCATCCTCCTCTGGGTTGGACTCGTTGCCACGGTAATAGCCATCACTGGGGGCATGGCCCTCATAGTTGTCCTGGTACTTGTAGTCATCCATTCCTTAGTCCTGGGACTGCCTGGTCACCTCTCAAGCTATATGTCTCACTCCTTGGTAGAGGTTTGGGCTGTTTCAATAACCATCACCCATTATATATGTAGAGGTCTAAATGTAGAATCTGTTCGTGTGACTCCTTGGGTGATTCTCCTTCTCGTCTCCCAAATAGAGCAGATGCAGGCAAAGACAAAGTAAGTATCCTTTTGCACTCAATGTCTATTGCAAGTCTTTGGAAAGTTTCAAATTCTAGTCTAGTCTCCTTCAGTGACCCAGCAGTGTTTTTGTGGGGGAGATGTTGATTAGAAATGGGGCCAGCTGTTTTCCTTGACAAGGAGCCCACAGGACTTGGCAGCGTGCTGGCTGGCCTGATTTGTTCTGCTACTGAAGGTTATGCCCTGGGAGTGCAGAGAAGGGAGAGAGCAGTGTTACAAAATGCAGAAATTCTCACAAAATACTCTCAGAATTAAACAAATATATTTACTAATGCCAGTGCTTCAGGGGTTAGGTGGAGGAAATCTTGATTAGACGTTCAGATTGGTATCGAATGAATAAGGACTGAATCAGTGAGACAAAGAGTAAGGGGAGAAAAAGCAGAGGGTCAGAGAGGCCTTTGAAGGGTTGATGAGCCTGTGAAGGGCGTCAACTCAACACAAGGACTAAACAGAAAGCAGGCAAGGGATTCTCAATACAAGGCGATTTTGTACTACAGATTTTCTGTTAGAATTTACCAAACCTTTGGCAACAGGGTAGGTTTCTTACATACCAGCTTCTGTTAGGAAAATGCCAGCTTTTCTAACTTTGCTATGAAGCGGCCATATGATTTTACATCTAGAAAGGTGAGGCAAATATCCAGGACCATTTCTCCAAAGACTCAGCACTGTGGTTTGAAGGCCACTCTGACCCTGGACTTGACTTAACTAGGCAGGAAAAGCTGCTGAAAACCCAGAGCCAGAGGGCTTGAGTCTGCCACATAAGGACTGTGTGACCATGCTCACATCTTTCTGAGCCTCAGGTTTCTCATCTGTAAATGGGGATAACAAGAGTACCTAACTCATAAGGTTGTTCATAAAATGCTTAGCACAGTATCAGACCTGCATGGTAAACACTATTGAGGCCCTGACATTATTGTTGCTCTTTTTTTTTTTTTTTTTTTTGGTAGCCCCAATTCTAGAAACCGGGACACTGTATTGTCAGAGCCGGGTCAAATCCCTGGGGCCACCTGTTGATTCTTATGCCCCATGACTACCACACCCTGCACCAATTAAATTCTTGAATCTCAGTTCTCACAAGGTTTGGAGTCACCACTTAATGAAGCCTACTGTGTGCCAGAAACTGTGCTTAAATGTGTCACATCCCTGGGGCACCTGGGTGGCTCAGTCGGTTAAACGGCCGACTTCAGCTCAAGTCATGATCTTGCAGTTGATGAGTTCGAGCCCCGTGTCAGGCTCTGTGCTGACAGCTCAGAGCCTGGAGCCTGCTACTGATTCTGTGTCTCCCTCTCTCTCTCTGCCTGTCCCCTGTTCATGCTGTGTCTCTCTCCATCTCAAAAATAAAGATAAACATTAAAAAAAATTTTTTTTTAATGTGTCACATCCCTTAGCCCTAACTCTCACAACAATCAAAACAAGAAGAAAGTATTTGTACTTTCGTTTTACAGATAAAGAAACTATGGCTCAGATGGAGTCAGGTCAAGGTCAAATAGCTAGGACCCAACGCCAGGCCCACTGATTCCCAAGGTCAGTTCTTTCCATGGCCCCTGTGCCTTCCAAATGCTATTCAGAGGGAGTGTCACATTAGATCACCCGGAGGGCTTTAGAATGCAGATTCCCAGAGCACACAGAGGGGCTGGTTCAAGTTCAGGAATCTTAATCTTCACACAGCTCCCTGGGGTGGGGGGCTCCCCAGCTTCTCATTGGGCAGCCCTCAGGGGGGGAGGCAAGGCCCCTCCCACACACAGGACCTCACTTCAACTCTCCCTGGCTGCCAGACTCCTTCATTGGGGCCGCCAGAAACCCACTCCCCAGCTCAACCCACCTGCTGTCATGTATATGTGCCTTCAACCTTTACAACCTTCCCTGTCCCATCTGAAATCCACATGGACCTTTCTCACCAAGCTCAGCAGATGCTACCCCACAAAGGACTGCACACACTTATCCTCACCGTGCTGACGGCACATCTCTGGGCGCCCCGCCCCACACCTGCTTGCCCAGCTCTTCTCACCTTCAGCCCTGAACAGACTCCAGTTCTGGAACTCATCTGACTCAAAAACAAAACATATGTCTTCTGGACGAAGCCGGAGACCAGGGGTTCTCAAACGAAGGGTGAGCCAGAATGACAGGGGCTTGAGGGACTTACTAGAAATGCAAATCCCAGGACCCCCCCTCCAAAGACTCTGAACCTGCAAAGTGGGGGTGGTACCTGAAAATCTGCATTTTCCACAAACACCGCAAGGACTCCACCAGTGGGCTGCCTTCTCAGAAAGGATCATGAGAGTTAGCAAGAAAGATTTACTAAGGACTGATTCTCACTTTATCTTTTCAGATTTTTCACCCACCCCAGTAAATAAATTTGTATTAGACCATGCTGGCCTGAACCATGTCAGAATAATATTCTAAATCTGTTTTTATTATATCCATTTAGGAACCACAGAAGGACTATAAATCGCATGTTTACAGCATGAGAGTTTTGCAAAGTGCTATAAAAAAAAAAAAAAAAACAGAGAAAGAATGCCAACTGCCTGAGATCTTGTGTGTTATTTCCATCCTGGGGGCTCTGCAAAAATGTCATGAACCAGAAACGATAGATTTGCAATTCTAAAAGTACACGTGGGAACTGTCTCGAGGGGCAGAGGTCCTGGACTCGTGTTTTGCAGAAAGACGCAGATCTTCCTCAAAGCTGATTCCACTCATCTGATCCAGGGAAATGAGCTGCTGTGAGTGACTAGTGCAGAAGAGTAGGGAGGAACCCCTGTCAGGTGTTGTGGGTTGTTTTCTCTTCCATTGAGAAATGCCAAGTTATTTTTACAGCAAAGCATTTTCTAGAGAATACAACCATCAATCACTTTCAGTGCGATGGGCGGAAACGTGATCCCCCAAGAAGATGCACCAAAGCCATAAACCCCAGTACTTCAGAATGTGACCTTATTTGGAAATATGGTCTTTATAGAAGTAATTGGGTCAAGAGGAGGTCATTGGGGTGGGCTCTAATCCAGTATGACTGGTGTGACCTTATAAAGAAGGGAAATGTGGACTCAGAGACCCATCTGAAGAGAGAGATGAGGTCAAGACACAGGGAGCGTGCCATCCATAAGCCAAGGAATGCCTGAGGATAACAGAGAAGACTGGAACAGTCTCCCTCACTGGCCTTGGAAGGAACCAACCCTGATTGTGGATTTCTAGCCTTCAGACCCATGAGACAGTGAATTTCTTTAAGCCACCCAAGTTGTTGAACTTGGTTATGGCAGCCCCAGTAAACTAACACATTCAACACCATTGACAAGCCAAGCGTTTATCAACTGAAGAACAATAATAAAATAACCACAAGAGCAACCATTCACTGAAAAGCAATACCTCATTTATTCTCACAGCCAACAGTGAAGCAAGATTATTCTCTCCATTTCATGTAGGATGAAAGCCAAGGCTTCAAGGAAATTAAAGAATGTGTCCAAAAAAACACAGAGAACCAGCATCAAGGATTGGATTTGAAGTTCACAAAGAGCCTTAAGGATGATGTACAAGGTGGAAGACACTGGACTCCAAAGATACAAGTTCAAGGTCACACGCTGAGTTGCCTGCAGAGCTAAGAGTGACATCAAGCTTCTGACTCACAGGTTGGGCTTTGGGTGGCTATCCCCCACAAACATCCCCCAGGATCTTTGGTGCTTGAGGCATTGTGATAGATACCGACCTGACCTGAGCCCCATTCTCAAGAGGTCTGCTCCTCATGAAAGAGTCAGATAAAACAACACAAAGCATCATACAGTAATAAAAATGACAATCTTAATTATTAACAATATTATCTTTTATTTATTGAATACTTGCCTCGTGGTTTTGTGCCCAGGTGCTATGCTAAGTGTATCATGTGCTTTAGGCCTTTTAACCAGGACAACAACCCAATGAGGCAAGGATTATTATTATACTTATTTCACAGTAAACAAGACTGATGCTAAAAACATCATGATTGTAGGCTCTCCCAAGGAGTTCAGAAGAGGGACGGGTCCTCGTGGGCTGGGATGTGCTGAAATAGCATCCTGGGGACTTCCAAGGGCAGGAAAGGGCTCAAAGAAGCCAGCAATTGAGAGGAAGGCACTTCAGGCTGGGAAATAAGGATCAGCAAAGTCATGGAGAACAACTTGGCTTAGCTTGTCTGGGCAGCAAAGAAGCACGTGCCCACAGCAGATGATGCATGAAGGAAAACTTACAGGAGACACAGTGGGGAAGAAAAGAGCAGTCGATCTGAATGCCCTGCTCAGGGACTGGGAATTTTCCATTGAGCGAAGGGAGCCATGACAGTTGCTGAAGTGACCACAGCAGCATATCACACAAAGCAGGGATCTAGAATGATCTCCCTGGTGGGGATATGCGGCCTAGTTTTTAAGATAAAACCTAGGGATGACAAAACTAAGTAGAAGTGTGTGTGTGTGTGTGTGTGTGTGTGTGTGTGTGTGTGTGTGTGTGGTTGGTAATAATCCAAAGGTGAGATTAAGCCCAGAAAAAGATGGTAGCCATGGGACTGGAAGAGAAGGAAGGACACAAGGAGACTCCCACAGGAGAACACGTGTACATTTCCTGTCAGCTGAGAAGGAGAAAGTGAGGTGACCAGGACAGTGGTGACTCCAGGGGGGCAAACTCTGGACTGGAAATCTTTCCAGAATCCTCCGGTTGCTGTATAATTAAAACAACAACGACAAAAATCTTTTGACTTCTTTCAAACTGCCTTTGCCGGGGGGAGGTGGGAGGGAGGTATATGCAACAGAGTGGTTCAAGAGCACAAACTCGGAGTCATAAGGCGCCAGGTTCAAGTCCTGACTCCGCCATTTCCTCTGACCTGAGCACAAGCTATTAATCATCTGTGTCTCAATTTTCTTATCTGTAAAATGGTTGTGATAAAAAATAACCACATGAGAAAATCCGTGAAGAAGGCTTAGCCTGCTGCCTGGCACAGATGTGACTGATACAAATCTGATCTGATTTTCATTGTCGTTGTTGTCATTATGACCATTATCTGACTGCGCCTTGACAATTAACATGGAGCCAGGATCTCAGCTTGAGCCCAGCCTAGCTCTGCTTGAGATGTGGGGTCCATCTGGGCCAGGCTGGGGAATCAAGTGCAGATAAAAACAAAGTGACATTTAGTTTCTCAAGAAAACCACTGCCTCTCAAAAACACGCCAACCCCAACCTTGTCAGCCTCTTCCCTCACCTCTCACATTCTACAAACCTCTGAGTCTGTGCTGTTTGATTCAGCATCACTGTGTGGTAAACACTTGGTCATAATTAAATATCACAGAGAACAAAGCTAAAAATAATATTATAATAAAGTGATGTAACGCTTCCCAAAATGTGTGCTGTAGAAAGTTAGGCATTTAATACGCTCATTTCAGAGGGGAAAAAAAAGAGAATTCTAAGAGCAAGTAAGTTTAGGAAACATGGCATTCTGTTCTGGAGATTCAAACTGCATATTTCTATATTAAGTGCTGTGAAAGACCTGAATAAAAACCTATCTAACACCGCAATGAGATTTACCACACACCCAACAGAACAGCTCCCATCAACAGATAGACAATAGCAAGGGTTGGCAGGGATGTGGTGAACTGGAACCCTCATATGTTGCTGCAAGGAATGAAAAATGGTTCAGCTCCTTTGGAAAACAGTTTAGCAGTTTCTTAAAATGTTAAGCATGCTCTTACGAAATAACCCAGTGATTCCACCCTAAGAATCTACCCAAGAGAAAAAAAAAAACAACAACATATGCCCACCCCTGGAAAGCTGGGAACACTTATTGGCCCCCTTGGCAGGAATCAGCAGCAGCTGTGTCTTCTGTTACAAATGGCCTTGATAGGAAATTCTCCCCAGTGAGTCAGGGCTGAAGAAAATGGCGGATAATCTAGACCAGAAGGACCAGTACCCCAATACATGAGCTAGACTAGGGTACTCCTGAAACTATTGGGCTTAAATGTAAGGGGAAATGAGGCACATAAATGTATAACTTGAGTAAATGTTATTTGAGAACCTTACTGTAATTCTATTTTACATGAACAAGACATAGGGAAGTCAACAGACTCAGATGGATACTAATGAGATGTCCAATGTGTTAGTTAGCTTTGCAAACACCTCTTCCTTAAATTCCTATCCTAACTGTGTAGGTCATGCCAATAATGAGTACTAAGAGAGGGCAGGGGGACTCAGCACAAAAGAGAAAGACCACTGGACCACTAGACATCAGACCTGAATTATAGTCCTATCTCTACCATCAAGTCATTGTGGGACTTTGGATGAGTCATTCACTCTCTGAGGTCCCTAAAATGAGCGGCTGTGCTAGGTGACTTCTTAAAGTCCTTTCCAGTCTCAGACTCAACATTTTCTTCTGTATCTGTGACAGTGCTTCGAACTATCTACATAATGTTTAAAACATAATTGTTATTATTTTAATATCTAGGATAGTGTCTCTTTTAAGAGCAACCATTTTTAGCAGCCAAAAGATAAACCATTTTTTGGCAATTGGAAGGCTCTTTATTCTTAAACATTTAGAATTATTCCAAGAGGTCCCATGGTATCATGCACACATCTCTCTTATCATATTTTATCATAATTGTTTATATGTCTCCCTGCCAAGGGATTGTAAGCAATTCTAGGATAGATAACACCCTGGGTTTTACTGATTTTTGCACCTACAACACCAAACACAGAGCCTCTAACCACAGAAGGTCTTTGAAAATATTTGCTCATGAAAGAAGGTTAATAGCTATTTAGTGCTGGGCTGGAAGCAAGTCTAAAATGGCCCATGGGCCAGAGTGCCCTTGCACTTGCTGTAACTAGACCAAATGGTTTACCTTTGTTAAAAAAAAAAAAAAAAAAAAAGTCAGGTCAACTGACATCCTGAAGATGCCCCCTTTCACAAGAAGTCATTCATTCACTCTTTCACCTCCCTCACGAGCTTTCTATTAATGCCATGTTCCCAGCTGAGATGGCTGGGGTGCTTGGGGTTCCAAGGACTGCCTGAGTTATTTATTATCAACTTCCTGACCATACAATAGGTTTGAGCCACCTGCAATGCTTTTTGAAATACACTGCTTGATGTTGCTGGGGTAGCTGACACCAACCAGTGGGCTGAAAAGACCAAAGCTTATCTGGCTGGTTTTGGGAGACGGTGTTCTCTGAGGCACCCCGCAATCACTGTCCTTGTCCCACTTACAACACCGTTGGCTCATTAGCGTGACACAAAAGCACGTCTCTCCTTTCTTAGCTGAATCACCCAGCTATTTCTATTGTGTTAAAACAGGAAGCTAGTCTCCAAGGAGTGAGAAACGATTGATTATTAAACAAGAACCAAATCACATGATTTTTCAGTGGCAGGAAAACAGCAAGTATTTCAAAGCAACACTAAATCCTTGAGAGTAATAGGAATGTTCAGAATGCTTCTTCATTATATACATTTTTAAATTTTATTTTATGGAGGGGGAGAGGGGGAGAGGGGGAGAGGGGGAGAGGGGGAGAGGGGGAGAGGGGGAGAGGGGGAGAGGGGGAGAGGGGGAGGGGCATAGGGAGAAAGAGAATCTCAAGCAGGCTCAGTGCGGAGCCCGATGCAGGTCTCAATCCCACAACCCTGGGATCATGACCTGAGCTGAAACCAGGAGTTGGACACTCAACCGACTGAGCCACCCGGGCACCCCAGAATGCTTCTTCATTTTAAAATACAGAAGCAAGATGGGGCGCCTGGGTGGCTCAGTCGGTTGAGTGTCCGACTTCGGCTCAGGTCATGATCTCACGGTTCATGGGTTTGAGCCCTGTGTCAGGCTCTGTGCTGAGAGCCTTGAGGCTGCTTCAGATTCTGTGTCTCCTTCTCTCTCTGCCCCTCCCCTGCTCGTGCTCTGTCTCACTCTGTCTCTCAAAAATAAATAAATGTAAAAGAAAAATTTTATATACAAAAACAAGAGCACAGGGGCGCCTGGGTGGCGCAGTCGGTTCAGCGTCCGACTTCAGCCAGGTCACGATCTCGCGGTCCGTGAGTTCGAGCCCCGCGTCGGGCTCTGGGCTGATGGCTCAGAGCCTGGAGCCTGTTTCCGATTCTGTGTCTCCCTCTCTCTCTGCCCCTCCCCCGTTCATGCTCTGTCTCTCTCTGTCCCCAAAATAAATAAACGTTGAAAAAAAAATTAAAAACAAAACAAAACAAAAAAAACAAAAACAAGAGCACAATTTATGGAGAAGTATGCTAATCAACATATTTTTTACAACATCAAACTTGGAAAACAAACGTATTACACAACAGGGAACAGGTAAATAAAGGTTAGTATATTTATACAGCTAAATATTATGGTGTTATAAAATTTTGTTTTTTGAAGGACTTATGAAGAAAGAAGAAAATGATCACACTATAAAGTAGGTGCAAATGTTAGATAAATAGTATATTTATATCATTATACCAATAGTTTCCATAATACTATATATTGCTAATATGTATTTACATTATGTAAATAGGCAGGATGACTTATTAAGATGTTAATGTTTGCCTAGCATTCCCTGAAGTGCTCATTGTCTCTCTCTGCTCCTCGGTGTGCTAAAGGTGGGTCAGTGTTTTCCATGGTGTGGTTCTCAAACCACCTGCAAGAGAGAGGAGAATCATTTCGTGCCAGTTAAAAACAGAATCCTGGACCCCATTCCTAATCTTATGAAACAGAAAGGGGACAGAAGTCTGTTTTATTAGCAAGGTCTCCAGGTAATTTTGTGCTTGCTCAAGGTCAAGAACCTCTGGCTTAGGTTTTTCTTTCTGCAGGAAGCAGGTTACATTTCTGTGTGTGTGTGTGTGTGCGCGCGCGCGCGTGCTGATTCAAGGGCGAAGCCAAAGAAAGCTTCAACCAAGTCTTCAGACAATTAGACCCTTCCAGGCACTAAGCTAGAAGGGAAGAGGAAGAGAAGCTGGTGTTTTGACGTGTAGATGAGGTGCCCAAGCTCTGAGAGAGGGGAACTCTTCGAAATAGGAAGTGAGTCTAGGGCCATACCACCCTGAACGTGCCCAATCTCGTCTGATCTCGGAAGTTAAGCAGGGTCGGGCCTGGTTAGTACTTGGATGGGAGACCGAAATAGGAAGTGAGTTCCCTGAAAGGAGATGGAACCCAGTCCCTCTTGAAGGTAGCACTCTGGATGAGGGATAGCTGGGGAGTATCTACGTAGGCTGTTAACCCTGCAGCTCTGGGATCAGCAACAAGGGTTGCACCCAGTCGTACAATCTGTAAACAGAATCAAGAACTGTTAAGTGGTGTCAATGTTTTCATCCAAACTGGAACTGCCTAGCGGATGGCAAAAAGCTTGCTCCTTTGGGCAGCCCTGAGTAGCAGCTAGAACAAGGCTACATGCCATGGACTAAGAGCCAGGTACCCCCAGTGTTTGGGGGACCACTTAAGTGGTGCAATGGAGTGGGGAAGGAAGCCCCAACCAAGACTGATAATGGCCATCTTATCAACACTACTGTAATTTGATTAAGAAAAACATTTTTAATGCTGTTTCTTGCCTTGGGTGATGTCACAAAGAAAATTCTTGCCTGCCATGAACATTTACAGTTACCAGCTCTGACGCTTACAAGCTCAGAGAATCAGGGAGAGCTATTTAGCTTTTAAGCTTCAGCTTCTTCATGTGTGAAATGAAGGGAATATGGGTTTTTATTCACTGGGATGTTATGAGATTTAAATGAGTTAATATGTTCAAAAACCTCAGCACAGTGCCTATCGCCAAGACAGAGCTCGCTAAAAACAGCTATTATTATATAAATGCCCAACACACAGACATGCATTTCTACACAGTCACTAACCCCTGCAGCAACGCATTGCAGAGCCAAAAGGACAATAAAAGCCTTAACCTCACCCCACAAGCAGAAAATCTGCAGCCTTGGAGGGGAGACCCTCTGGATTTTCAGCACTCTAGTCTGCTGCAGCCCTGCCCTGAATCCCCTCCCCATCCCAGGCCAGGGTCTTGACCACTGCTCCCCACCACCCCACGCCAGCTCCCTTCTCTGGAGATCCTGACCCTGACCCATGTGCCTGCAGTCATGGGCTAATATTTTGCTCCCAAATGATTGATGCCCTAGGCCAGTGTTCCCAAAGTGGAAGAGGCTATCCTTTGTGGGACCCGACCTAGTTGCAAAGGGTGTTCAAATGTAGCATTAAATAACACTGAATCACATACAGAAAGGGTGAATGTATTTTCATGGTCCTTTCAATCCCTTTGATTGTCAAGGAAATCAAAATCTTCCTGGGGGAACCAGCACAGCTCTAACACCTACCTGCCAACTAGTGACTTACCCTTCTTCAACAAAGTGAAAAGAAGCGTTACATTCACAGTCTTTAGCAGAGAACAGTGCCTAGCTGAACATCAGTAACATAATAACACTGTATTGTTTTCATTGTGTTTGTTTTTATAGTTACCCTATGGTTAGAGGAGTGATACAGTTTCCTTTCTTAATAAATGCTTTCTGGTAATAGGAATGAGTTCATTTTTTTAATTAAATGGAAGCACAGGTGATGCATGATATTTGCCAAGGATATGGTAAAAATCACAGGAATCTCTGGATGATTGGATGGAGAGCTGGCGAATTCCACCCAGATGGAAAACACTGCCTTCTAGGTAGAAGGAAAGCAACATTTTCTCACTGGAGTACCAAAAATGTATCATCTCATTTAACTTAACAACACTACAAGATAGATATCCTCATTTCCCTATTCCATAGAAAACAGAAACTCAGAGAGGTCAAGTCACTTGCCAAGGTCACACAGCTAGTAAGTTTGATACCCAATACCCATATTTCCTCTCCTGCTGCCAGATAGGTATCTCCTGGAAACCAGTGCTATCTCAAAGAAACCTTAAATGTGCATAGGAATCTGTTGGTTACCACTGGGAGGGCCTGCCTGCCAGACAACTCAGAGCCCCCAACCCAGGTCCTTGGGATCCTGGCTTCCTCTATTCTATACCAGAACATTCCTCTACAGTTCCACTTTACCTTACAATCAAATACATTCAACAAAGGGTATATACTGTATCCCAATAACTGAACACATCCCTGTATGTTCACTTAGGAACGTATGTGCCCTAAGTAAATGCTCAGAATGACAAAATTATACAGCAAATCTTATAAATTTGGGGAATACAATGGTTGGAAAAATTTTCCATTCCTGCCTTCTTGGTTCCTTGGCTGGCCTAATAATTGACATAAGACAGACTAACAGAAGAAAAATGAATTTAATTTTGTATGCACAGGAACGCCATAAAAATATGATACTCAATGAAGTGACCAAGACAGGCAGCTTTTATACCTTTTAGACAAAGAAACAATACATTTTTAAAGAACTGACACGGGACACCTGGGTGGCTCAGTCAATTAAGGCTCTTAATTTCGGCTCAGGCCATGATCTCATGGTTTGTGGGTTCAAGCCCCGCGTCGGGCTCCATGCTGACAACACAGAACCTGTTTGAGATTCCCTCTCTCTCTCTCTCTCTCTCTCTCTCTCAAAATAAATAAAGAAATATTTTTTAAAAACATAGATTTAAAAATTAATTTTTAATTTAAAATTAATTAAGATTAAAAAAAGATAATTGACAAGAGGAAGGAGTTTGGGCTTGGGGCAGTAAACTAGTTAAGTGACAAGGTTTCTTCAGGCAACCCTCTTGGCCCTAAATTCTCTATTTCTGGTGATAAGGATGCTTTCTACCCTCCTGGTATAAGGAACACACCTTTCACAAAGGGGATTTATTTCCTGCTTTCAGAGGAACAAAGGAGGATCAGAGGAGTCTTCGGGCACCAACTCTTTCTTAAGTAAGCTTAATTCAAAATAATCAATTTGCCAACGTGGCATCTTTTCAGGTGGCCTCTTCTGCTCTCCTTCAGATATGCCAAAGTCTAATGATGCACCTACAGCAGAGCTGATGAGTCAAGAGGGAGCGTGGGGGAAATTTGGGGGGATGGCTGGAGATAAATGTGGACGAGAGGGTGGAGCCAGACTGGGAAGGTCCTTGAGAGACAACAAAAAGGTGTTCAACTAATCGACACCTTGAAGCTCAAGAAGTCTGGCACAGACCCATTTTAGGCTAGGCTGGAGGAAGGGAAAGTTTTTTTTGTTTTTTTGTTTTTTAATGGTTGTTTTCTTTGGTTTTCTTTTTCCAGAACCAATAGTTCCTTTGGAAAGAAAAGAGCTGTTAAAACAGATCCCCTGTGCTACCAAGATCCACTGGAGGCTCAGAGAACACAACAGTGGGGGGTCTCTAAGGGGGCATTTATAGGTCGGTCATGTTGGTGGTGGACTTCAATTTCCCGGAGCAAGAAGAGCCATTAGAACCTGCTGGGCCTTTCATACACATTTTCTTCCTTCCCCAAATAGATCTGATTCAAAAACAATTCTCCTGGTTGAAAGCCCGGCTTAAAGAGAAGGAACAAATAGTTTAGACGAGGACTCCAATAAAAGCATTGGCTTTGAAGACACCCGTGGCTGTCATCAAAGGAAACCAAAGATCCCCTTCTTGTGTGGCCTGCAGATTTTTTCCAGCTGACCCTCTTTGCTTTTAGCTTTTGACATTATGCCAAACAAACGAGGTCTGGAGACGTGCCCCACGTCTCTGGCACTGTCTTAGTGTATCTCTCAACTGCATTCCCACAAGGCTGTTAGCCCCCCTGCGCATGGCCAGACTAAAATCTCTCAGTGGCTTCTCAAGCCCCTCAAAAGACTGTCCTTAGTTTGGCCTTGAAGGACCCTCAATAAATACCCACTCTACCTCCCCAGCTTTGTTTGCTCCCTTTCTGGTAACCCCTCCCTAGGGGATCAACCATACCAAACTACCATCATGACAGTCGTTCACCATTTCATAAAAACTTTTGGGGGCTTCTATTATGTGGTAGGTGGTAGGTCCCAGCTGCTAGGAACCCCCAAGGAGAACATAACAAGCCTCTGCCCTCATGGCCCGTGTATTCTAGTTGATAGCAATTTTACTGAATCTCAAAGCAACTGGCTTTCTGCAAGCAAACGGTCCTCTCTTCACACATAGGATAGTCTCCATCTTTTGGTTTGTTAGCACCTTTGGGAGTATATCCCAAAACGTAAAAATACAGAACTGGCATGAGACAAATGATGTGCTGCTCCCGGAGGGGACCCTCGTAGAAAATCGGGGTCTTCAAAAACTTTGTAGAAACACATCTGTGAGGAACACAAAGACTATCAGGTGCACAAACTGATGTCGATGGTATCAGGGAGGATCCAAGAACGTCCTGGCTTGCCCCAAAGGCAAGTCGGAGCACCATGGCAGGCTGGGTGAGCACTTCATCCTGTCCCGGCGTCCTGATTCACCTGTGCTCCCCCCTCAGGGGCCGTGCATGTTTTTTCTTGAAATTAACCAGTTTTTTGCTTCATTCTAGCCTTGTAATAATTACCCCACTCCGGAAATGCCCCCTCCTCGAGTACTGCCTGCAGCTCAGGTCCATGGACTTACCCCACGCTGCTTGGCTAGGGTCACCTGGTCCCCACCGTCCAGTTACGGCTTCACCCTGTACTCCATCAGCCTGCAGCTCTCCCAGCCCCAGAAACCTCCCCCACACTTCTTACTTTGGGGAAACCAGGAGAGGCTCATAGCTCACCTTGCTCTCATCGGTCCCATGTATTTCCCTGAAGTAATAATTTTTTTAATTACCTCGGTGTGTCCGAATTCCTGTCTGCATCTCCTAATTATTGCGGAATTACTCAGCCTCTGGGTGTGATGGGCCCTGTGGCTCTCCTCCTCTCCCCTCCCCCCACTGCAGCGTGTTAGTCTCTATAATTAGCCCGCCCCTTCTCTCCATCCTCACCCCTAATTCAGCTTTGGCAGAGTATAAACTTTGTAATTAGAAAGGGCTAAAATGTTGCCAGGATTGCAAACATATTTAGTGCGGGAGCCTAGCGTTTTGTACAGTTCTGGGCTCTGCTCCAAATCCTAGAGTAACAGGGAAAGGACAGGGGAGAGGAAGAAACCCTTTAATGAGCTTGTAGTATATGTTGGGAGCTTTCTCACTCAATCTCATATAATCCTCACAAAGACCTGGGAGGTGGGTTTGGGAAACAGAAGCTCAGAGAGGCCAAGAGCATTGCCCAAGGTCTCATGCCCAGAGGGAGGCAGAACAACGGTCTTTGGGGCTTGCCCACTTTATCACAGAATATCACATGTTATCTCAGTCTGGCATCTCTGGCCAATCAGGTGATGCAATTCCTTTCCGCCGTTTGGCTTTCCTGTTGAAATTACTCCTTTGTATTTGGCAAGGAAAATTTTCAAAGGGTGTCAACACTTTAAAACACTTTGCTTAAGCCCCGGAAAGCCGGACTGCCACCATGGCTCACTCTTGAGGCTGACAGCCTAGACTGTAAGCGCCTTGAGGGCAGGGTCCATCTCGTATTCATCTTTGTTTCCTAGGCAGCAGGTGGCGGGACTTTTGCATTGATAGGCTCTCAATGAATATGATATTGCAAAGGAGAAATAAAGCCGAGATTGGACCCCTGCCCAACTGAAGCCCAGGGCAGTGGAAACCTGCCTCAGTGGAAACCTGAGTAACACATCACAGCATCCTTTATACTGCCCTTGAGATGAAAATGAACTCTGAGAGAGCCAGGTCCTGGCCTCCTGAGCAGGACCGAAGGGAGGGGCAGGTAGGAGAGAATCTGGGTGACAGGAAGATCATCTTTTTTAAAAGATGTGTTTTCACTGTCCTCCTATTCCTAAATTGCCTTATAGAGGGCTGTCATACACAAGGAGGGAAAAAGATGAATTTGGAGAAAACCTAGCAGGGATGTTTTCATGGGCTCCTCAACAGCTCCTGGAATCATCCTAGAAACAGATGGCACATCAGTGTGATACGCCACATGAAGGACAGCTCCTCCCTAGGCCTCGTCCGGGGTCCACCCCCAGAGCAGCCTGCTGTTGTCATCAGGAGCCTTGGAACCAAATACACGATGTGGCTCTGTGTTCCCTGAATACGTGCGTGTCTTTCGCAAAATGATCTTTGGAAACCTTCACCTCTGAAACCAACGAATCCAGCATTGTTTTCCTTTCAAAGGGGAAAATGACACTTTCTTCTTCATCATAAACCACCCGGTAATGATTCCCCCTAGAGATCTAAGGAAAAAGAGGCAGTCTGCAAGCTGTTGTGCGTAGAAAGAGAAGTACAGACACACACCTTTTTGCAAAATGGGAGTGGTCTCTGGTGGAGAAGCTGAAGCCAGCAGCTCAGACACCGGTCGGGCTTCTACTGCATCAGAGTTTCTGCTACATCAGAAGAGCTACAGCTGCTTTCTCTGGGCTCAGAGCCCCTGGCTCGGCTGTTGATGTCAAGTTGACCAAACTGCCTTGATAGACACGCTCCTAAAAACTGGCCCTTTGTTTGCATGAACCAGACAAATCACCCCCCTGGTGGGCGTCACACAGGCCATTTTCAGATACAAAGATGACAAAGGTGCCCTACTGAGGCCACTGGACACAGGATGCTCTCCACAGAGGTGTTCTTCAACCCCACCTTTTAAATTTGCAGCAGGAGAATGATTTAAAAGTAACTGCTTAAGATTCCATTTCACATCTTTTACAGAGTGGTCTCAACCCAAGTGCCCCTTTGTCACTCTCCTGGGCCTCTCTGGTAGACACACGTCCCCATGGGTCACAATCTTCTTTCCTATTTGGGGTGATGTAGCAAAACAAGGGATCCTCACATCAGCACATCAGCCTTTCAAACTTCTAGATTGATCAGAGGACACATTTTCCTTTAAACTTGCTCTCTGTACAGTATAACCAAGTCAAGAGGAAAGATAACAGGCACTAATTAGGTCTAACACTTACAACTTCATGAGCACATCGGTTGACAAACCAGACGACAACTCCATTATCCTCTTAAGGAGTCATGGATCCCCTGAACCCCACTCCCTTTCACTCAAAGCGATTGTACAACTGTGAGCTTCCCAGCAGGCGTTGGGCACAGTGTCCCCGGATGGACAGCCCTTCTGAAGTCCCCCAGCAAAGGGAAAGTTTTCAATCCAATTATAATGCAAAGAAAATAAAGCCTTCTAGAAGAAGAGGATACAAAGGAGGGAGAAGAGAAGCAACAAGGTTGAACTCTTTTCTAAAGCACAGTGAGTTGGTAAGCTTTTACTAAATGCTTACTCACAAACACATACTGGGGCCCCTACTTCAGCATTAGATCAACGTGGGTCCAAGTTCTGACTGAGCCTCTCAACATCAATTTGCCTCTTTATTAAAAACAGGCTCATAAGGGGGGCTGCCTGGCTTGCTCAGTTGGTAGAGCAGGCAACCTTTGATTGTGGGGTCATGAGTTCAAGCCCCATGCGTGGAGTACAGTTTACTTAAAATTTAAAGAAATTTAAAATAAAAACAAGCTCAGAGGGTGGTGGTGAAGGTTAGAAGAAAGTGAGTGGATGGATATATAAGCACCAGTGTGTGTGTGTGTGTGTGTGTGTGTGTCTGTGTGTCTGTGTGTCTGTGTGTGTGTCTATGTGTGTAAATCCCAATAAGTATCATCCACCATCATCAACTCTCAACACATCACAAATGTTGGTTAGTTTTTCTTGTAAACAAATACCCCTACTCAAAACCAAAAAATGTTAGAAATTTACAAGAAATGAGGGAATTATCTTCATGCACTTGTCCAGTAGAACTTTCTGCCCTGTCCATTACAGCAGCCACTAGTCACAACCGGTCATCGAGAACTTGAAGGTGGTTCGTAGGACTGAGATACTGAAATAAATTTAAATTTAAGTGTAAATAGCCACAACAGAGCTAGTGTTGGACAACGTAGACCTAGATAGAGCCCCTTTCACCAAGGGGACAATGAACTTCAGAGACAGTAAGGAACTTGGTATTTGGTAGAAGCTCTCCACCTTCCAGAACACATCTCACCCTAGACTCCACCTCTCTGGCTCCAAGCCCTGGTTCTACTGTCCCCCAACTCCCCTCAAGGAAAATGCCCAGGGCCCCTGGGTGGCTCAGTCAGTTAAGGTCCGACTTTGGCACAAGTCATGATCTTGAATTCTATGGGTTCAAGCCCTGCCTTGGGCTCTGTGCTGACAGCACAAAGCCTGGAGCCTGTCTCGAATCCTCTGTCTCCCTCTCTCTTCCTGTCGCCTGTTGGCACTCTGTCTCTCTCTCTCTCTCTCTCAAATATATATACACGTGTATATATATATAACAAAAATATATTTTAAAAAAACAACTTACAAATAAAAAGAAAAAGAAAAAAAAGAAAATGTCCAAGTGAAGGAATCCGGATTGTTTTCACTAAAAGCAAATGAAATTCAAGCTAAACCAGAACAAGATCACTGCGTTTTGAATAATTTAAAATGGAATACACAATAACGTTTTTGAATAAAGATACAAAAGTACTTCATCACAAAGGCTTAAGCCTTTAACTTTTACGGTTATTTGCATTTGAACAGGACACTCTTGATGCGTTTTTAAATGCATAAATACATAATGGAACTCTAATGGTAGAATTCCAGGCAGGAGGGGGATGTCCTTTAAATGGCACCACGCACCAGCCTGCTGACCTAGACTACTGGAAAGGCTTGCCCTGTTTTGTTCTAAATCACCCCGATGACAGGAAATGAGGTAGAACCCACTGACATCTCAGCCATGTCCTAAGTAATTGGGCATCTGGGCAAGGCCCCCACTTGATGAAGTCTACAGGGAGAAAGGCTTATAAATCAAATCCAATCTTAAATCTTTGCAGAGAGGTTGAGACTCTCAAAGGATGGCATTTGCCCCGCGCTCCATGGGCCCAGGCATGACTGCAGGCTCTTAGCAGGAAAGTGATTACTAGGCTAGGGCAGTGCGGTGAGAAGGTGTGATCTCGGGCATTTACTGGAGTTGCCTGGAGTGGGTACCGGCATGCTGCACGCAGACCTTCACACACACCTGAGACCGTACCCTCATTCTCCAGCTGCTGGGAGTGTGGGGGTCTTCAATCCACCCTAGAGAAGGGCTTTGCCCAAGACCATGCCACCTCCCAGAGAAGCCTGAAGCCAATGACTTAGTGACGTGGGGATACAAAGGTCAGGCCCATTTGCCCCAGTACAAGCCAACTCTACTGGGTCTCTCCAGCTCCTACACTCCCCGGAGTAATGAGACTGTAGCCACCTCTTTCTTCCTCTGGCCACTCTGGCTTTGTTCACTGCCTCTGGTCTCACTCCCAAGCACACAGATCCTGCTTGCTAACCCCCCTCTGCTTCTCAGGGAACCCACCTGGGACAGGGACTGTGTGCCAAGCCCTGTTCTCAGGATTTACGTGTCCTCACTCTTAGAAGCAAGTGCTATTATTGTGCTCATTTCAGGGATAAAGAAACTGAGGCTAAACAGAGGTAGCTAGATGTTCCAGAGTCATCCAGGGGGCCTCAGAGAGCTTATGAAGATCAAAAGAGCTGATGTATATAAACACGCTTCTAATAGTGACTAGCACGCAAAGTAGTCACCTCATTCATTAATGGGTTTTGTTCACGCTATAAATATTGATTGAGCCTCTAGTGTATGCTAAGCCCTCTTAGCACTGCAGGCACAGCACTGAGCAAAAGAGTCAAAGCCTCTGCTCTCATAGAGCTAACATTCCAGCGAGAGGAGCAAGGCCCACTTGCCCCAGTGCAAGCCAACTTTGCAAAGTTGCAAAGTATGCAAGTATGCAAATCAACAAGTGAAGGTAAGTGTCCTATGAGCACTGTGCATAAGGATAAATCAGGGTAAGGGGGACAGGAAGGCAGCAGTGAGGATGGGGCTATGTTATGTAGGCAGGTGAGGGAAGACCTCATTGGCAAGTTGACTTTGGGTAGAAATCAGAAGTGAGAAGGGAGACAGCCAGGCAGATATTTAAAGAAAGAGTATTTCAAGTAAAGGGGGCAAGTACAAAGTCACGAACAAATACAAAAGACACTGGACAGAGGTATGACATGATCTGACTGATTTCAAAAGGGATCACTCTGGCTGCTGCTGTGCTGGGAATGGGTCCGGGGTGGGGGACAAGAAAGGAAGCAGGAAGCCTACAGGAAGCGTATCTTGCCATCATCCAGGACACCAACAGCAGCGGGTTAGCCCAGGACAGTCACAATGGAAGGGGTAGGAACTTCCAGATGGGGCTCCTTGCTGAAAGTAAAGCTCTCCGGATTTGCAGATGAATCCGATGTGGGTGTGACAACAAGAGAAGAGTCAAGGAGTCGAGGATTTGGGGGCTGAGCAGTTCTGAGGATGCAGTAGTCACAAATAGAGATGGAAAAACCCATGGGAGGGGGCACCTGGGTGGCTCAGTCAGTTAAGTGTCTGACTGTTGATTTCAGCTCAGGTCATGGGTTCCAGCCCCGGGTCAGGCTCTGCACTGTCAGTCATATTGCATAGACAGACTACCCAGAGCTGAATCTCGGCTCTACTACTATGAGCCGTGTGACCTCAGGCAGGATACTACACCTCTCTGGGCTACACTATTCTCATCTGTAAAATAGGTTGAATATTTGCACTCCCCTCATGTGGCCACTATGAGACTTAAATGAATAAATATACATAAAAGCGCTTAGAATAGGGGTTGTCAGGCAATAAGCACAATATAAGTATTTAAAAACTAAAAACTAGCCCTTCAAATAGTGTCAAACTTGAGGATTCATATGCAGTCTATAGGGGGAGAACTAGTTTTCCTCAACCCTCCTAGGGCCCTGGGCTGGGTCTGAAAATTAAACTGACATTAACAGGAAGATTTATTTAACGTCAGTTTTATGTGACATGGGATCTTTCGTAAAGAAATGAAGACCCAAAGAAACAGTTAGAGCTAAGTATAGTTATGCTAGCTTTGATGAAGGGTGGGCAGTTGGGTAGAAAAATGATAGGATAAAGAACCTGGGGTAAGTGTAGTAAACTGGACAAACTTAGCAAGACTTATTTGTTGGGATTCTTCTTGGGGTTCATTTGGATTCAAAGATAAGGATGTTCCTTTCTTCTGGATATAGGGAGGGCACCTCTCACATGCAGGTTTTATGATTCATTTCAAGGAAGAAGGGCAAAGGGGAGCAGGTAAGAGTGACCTTCCTGCTCCTGCCATTTTCTCAAACTCCTTCACCTTAAAATATTCAACGTGCCAAGGTGGCATTTTGGGGGTAGCATGCCCTGAACCCAATGAGGTACAAGATGGTGCCCAGGAAAGGAGATTCACTGTATCTGAAGACTTGCTTCCCAGAGATGAAACCTGACCTTGACTCTGAAAGATGAATAAAGGGTAGTCAGATGGACACAGGGTGTGGGGTATGGGGAGCATTCAAAATGGAGGGGTCAGGGGGCACCTGGGTGGCTCAGTCAGTTAAGCATCCGACTTCAGCTCAGGGCATGATCTCATGGTCCATGAGTTTGAGCCCCGCATCGGGCTCTGTGCTGACAGCTCAGAGCCTGGAGCCTGTTTCAGATTCTGTGTCTCCCTCTCTCTCTGCCCCTCCCCTGTTCATGCTCTGTTTCTCTCTGTCTCAAAAATAAATAAATGTTTTAAAAAAATGGAGGGGCCAGCATGTCCATTTCCCCAAAACTATAGCCAACATAAAATAGTTGTCTGATGACACTTGTATCAATCCTTCTCCCTGATACTGGAAATGGCAATACGTCTAAAGAGAATGAGAATGGCTTCCAGTTTATTTACGGAAAATAAATCACCTCTGGTACAGTTTATCTGACCTTCTCATGCATCTGTCTTTAAGAGTTGGGCCAGGACTGCCACCACTGACCATGTGAAAGCCTCTGTTGACACACTGGAGTTTCCAGCAGCTGCTAAAGGTCACTGCCAACACCTCTGAAGTTTCCTCCCTTAGCCCCCAGGGCAAGTGTGTTCAAAAAGTAATCAATAGTAGCTGGTATTTGCCTTTCTTCTAACTGTAGTTATCCCTCACTTTTTGGAAGTTCACCTTATACCACTTTGCTTTTAAGAAAGACCTAGCTATTTTCTTTTTTTTTTTTTTTTTATCTTTTTTAATACTTACTCATTTTTGAGAGACAGAGCACAAGCAGGGGAGGGGCACAGAGAGACAGGGAGACACAGAATCCAAGCAAGCTCCAGGCTCTGAGCTGTTAGCACAGAGCTCGGTGTGGGTCTGGAACCCACACACTGTGAGATCATGACCTGAACTGAAATTGGACGCATAACCAACTGAGCCACCCCAACACCTACCTTTTTTTGCTAACTGAAATAAATCCAGAGAGGATTTTTGCTGTCGTGAAAAATATGAAAATAGCATTCAGTGACTGTTTTGCAGTGAGCCGTTACAGAGGCAGCATGCACCCCAAGCAGCAAGAGTGGCCCCCCCAACATCCTTCCCCCAGAACCACACTCACCACCACCAAGCTCCATAGCTTTGAACTGTCTGTGAGCATCTATGCTTTACCTCCATTTATTTTGTGCATCTGTTAGCAAGATGTGTCCTCAGGCATCAGAAAAGCCTAAGAGAGGTTATTTTGGGGTCTAAAAATGCTCAAAAATTTTTCCATATAAATTAATGGTAATTGCTTTTTTGCTTTACATCATTTTGGCCTATGAAGGATTTCATGGGAATGCTCTACTTTCAAATAGTGGCGAGCACCTGTATATTTGAACAGGTTTCAAGGCCATGTGGCTCAATAAAAATCCCTAAACTCTCTGCATCTCACCATTGTTATCAGTTCTAGAAATAGCATTTCAAAGGTCAAAAGCTTGATTCTGACAGACCAATTCTGCCTGAATCTCAGTGAATTGGGCCACAAAGACCAGACACAAATATAAAGCATCTGATTCCCTCAGCAGAAACCTTACCTCTATGTAAGTTATCAAATATCAGAACATAAACAATAGGAGAGGGCTGAACTTGTGTAGGATCAAGGCAGTTGCTGGACTTTTGAACGCACCTTAGATACCTAAAGATGGAAAGTCCTAACCAGTGGTACGAGTTCAGAAGAAAGCGAGACTCAGCTGTCAGAGCTTGCCTCCCTCTCTAGCTGGGCCACACATCTGAAGCCCCTCGGCACTCAGGCCCTGTGGCATTTGGTCCCCAGTTAGAGAGAGGCACACCTAACCACCCAGGTGCCACAATATGTCCTAAAGGGTGGCAGGCTATGCCACCCCCAAGTATAACACAATGGCATATTCATTGTTTTGAGCTGAAGACAGTTGAGAAGAAACAGATACAAGGAAAGTTCTCTGCTTTCTCCCATTTGCCTAAAAGAAGGACTTAAATTTGTAAAGGTGTCTCTTCTTTCCTCTCTACCAGAAAGGACAGAATTTAATCACCAGAGATAATTCTAAGACCCTTATCAGCCTGAGGTGGTGCAGGAGGAGTTTACGTAACAAATCTTACTAACCAACTTTCACTTTCCATTCTTTTCCCCCATATTCACTTTCCCACAATTTGCCACCCTAGAAGCTTGAAGCCTTTCTCTTTTATCTTGTCACTTCTCTCAAAATGTAGTGTTCTCTTGCTAAGATGTTATATAGGCCCAAGTTCTGACCACCTCTTTGAGTTCCTCATCGCTACCCACGTCTGTGTGTCTGCACACTGCACTTGGCCCTAAGCTTCAGTTAGTTTCTCTGGTTAAACTGTCTTTGGTCAGTTTAATTGACAGGGCCCCAGCCAACAAACCTAAGATGGATAGAGAAAAAGAATAATTTTCCTCCTCAGTAATTTAAAGCTGCTTCCTCATCAGCAAGTTGATGGCCTGAAGTTAATAGCCCTCAGCCCAGAATAACCCACCAAGCCCTCATCCTTACTATGCAAGCCCAGAAACTTCCATTAGGCCTCTGCTCTACTATCTGGCTTACCCATCACCCTACCTGGGCCCTGAAACCTGCATCCCTCGATGGTTCCTCTCAGCCCATACAGCCCATGGTCCTAATTCAACAGGGACAGGTTTGGAAACAAACAAGGAACACCACTGCCTGTCACTGCAGTTCTCAAAGCATTTGCTCTGCCCTGAAACATCTGAGGGCCTAACATCCCCCAGAGGCATCTTGATTTATGACAGCAGCATTTGACAAACAGAACCACGACCCAATCACCCCAACTCCAGGTGGGGGGATCTCAGTGAGGAAGACTACACTTTGCTTGTCAACCCCTCTCCCCAGCTCCCTCACCATCACCACCAAGATTCTGGTTCCCTGAGCATGCTCCCTGCTCTTCTGACCAATCTCATGGCCATTCGTTCCCAAATCCTCATTCTCCCCCACTCACTCCCACAAGGAAGCAATGGCTTCAGTTAAGAGTCAGATTATTTCCTGAAAATTCTTCCCCCAAGATTTGTTGAGTTTAACTTTCTGTAGTTTACATGGAAAAAAATATTCACAATAGAAAATATATTTAATGATAGGCTGTTTCCAACTTTAAACACACACAGATATTGTGACAGTCCCAGAAGGCATCTCCACATAGTTAGAATCCCTGGCTTTTGTTTCTCCCCCCACCAGCTCAGGCCACATGCACACTAGCCTGGGTCCAGGCCCAAGTTGGCCACAAAGCTTTGAAAATTATAATTAAGATCTCCAGCCACTCCCCTGGGGCAAGATCACCCCAGCCAGGTTCTTGCTTTCCCACTCTAGAACATGCTTACCCCTTCAGTGCCCCTCATCTTTTGTGGCCTTGGCCCAGCTGCCCAGAACACAAGCCCTTTTCTCATTAAGATAACATATTCTGGGGGTGCCTGGGTGGCTCAGTCGGTTAAGCATCTGACTTCAGCTCAGGTCATGATCTCACTGTTTGTGAGTTTGAGCCCCCCCATCGGGCTCTGTGCTGACAGTTCAGTCTGGAGCCTGCTTCAGATTCTGTGTCTCCCTCTCACTGCCCCTCCCCTGTTCGTGCTCTGTCTCTCTCTGTCAAAAATAAGTAAACATACAAAAAAAAAAAAAAAAGATAGCATATTCTGCATTTCTTTTTTTTTTAATGTTTTTTTGTTCATTTTGAGAGAGCACAAGCACATGTGCACACAAGCAGGAGAGGGGCAGAGAGAGGGAGAGAGAGAATCCCAAGTAGGCTCTGTCAGGGCTCAGATCCCATGAACTGCAAGATTGTGACCTGGGCCAAAATCAAGAGGTGGATGCATAACTGACTAAGCCGCCCAGGTGCCCCTCTTCTGGATTTCTTTTAAAGAAAATATGCTTTGGGGCACCTGGGTGGCTCCGTCGGTTAAGCGTCCGACTTCGGCTCAGGTCATGATCTCATGGTCCGTGGGTTCGAGCCCCGCATCGGGCTCTGTGCTGACAGCTCAGAGCCTGGAGCCCGTTTCAGATTCTGTGTCTCCCTCTCTCTCTGCCCCTCCCCTGTTCATGCTCTGTCTCTCTCTGTCTCAAAAATAAATAAACGTTAAAAAAAATTAAAAAAAAAAAGAAAATATGCTTTTAGGTCTCTGATACGAACATAATAATCCACTTCGATAAATGTGCTAACTTCCACTAACAGACCCCCCAAATACACACCTATACACCCACATGCATAATGGATAAAAACCAAAAGCTGCCACTGGGAAGGAAAAGCAATTCAAATACTCATTCAGTCTCAAAAGCAGTGTCTTTGTTTGAGTAGGCCTTGGTACCCTGATGAAAACATTTCCTTTTAAAATTTTACCATATTACGAAATTTCTCTTTCTATTTCTTAATAATATAATGAACTCATTGCACAGCTTTATCTAATCTTAACATTTACTTTATTGGCTTTGTTTCCAAAATAAAGGAAGCACTACAGGTAAAATTGACACCCCCCCCCCCCCCCGCCACCTTGTAGACCTTTCTGTCTTGTCCCTCTCTCTTCCTGCCAGAGATTCAGCAGTTTTTACATCTTCCTACATATTAATACATATTAATGTATGTGTCCAATATGCTTTGTGTGTGTTTTAAGTAGTATCATATTTGTAAGTATGTTTGCTTTTCAGCCCAACATATTTCAGTGATTTATATTACATTTATTTAGCATATATGTAGTTCTAATCAATTTATTTTAACTCCTATATCATATTCCCCTGTACACCTCTCTTTAATGGTCCATTCTTTTCTCTATGGTGATGATTTTTGGCTATTAAAACTAGGATGAGAACATTCTTTTATGTCAACTGATATTGACTCTGGGAAGAAGTGAGATATCTTGATAAGGCCAGCCTCACTCCTGTATCTATCAGGAGCAGGGCATACAGACCTTCCTCATTTGCTTCCATCTAAGACCAGCATGTATGGACTATAGGCTGAACAGGAGAGGGGCAAGATCCCACAGCCCCGGGATTGGATCTCAACTGCCCCATGCAATGGGGCCAAGTGTCATAGCCGGGCATGATACTGGTGCTATGTGAAAAATAGTCATCATTCTTATTACCTATCCAACCCTGTGCTTAGCTAGAATCCCAGGGCTCCCTTCCTCCTTCTCTCCTTTAGACTCACCCCACGGTGACACTTTTACTCATTAATAGTTCCAAATGGCATAGCCCTTACTTTAGTGCAATGTCATCTTGACAAACCTAACTAGGCACACCTTGTTCAGCAGACAAAAAAGGAAGGAAGAAGGAAGGAAGGAAGGAAGGAAGGAAGGAAGGAAGGAAGGAAGGAAAGAAGAAAGAAAACAACAACACAAAACTTTGCTTGACATATAAATGGAAAATAATTCATCACTTTGCTGATTTTCCATCCTCTCTGTCTCTGGTGTTTCTCCAAGGCACAGGTGCCAAATGCATATGGCTCTACAACATCCCTCCTTCAGCAGCAAAATCAAATCCAAATTCCCTAACTTGGCATCAAGGACCTCACAACCAACCTCAGCTACTTGCTTCATCTGTATCCAGGCCTCTCTCCATCCCACAGGGTCCCACATATCCAGGGAGGATCCAGTTAGTATGTAAAACCTAATTCAAATGTCACTTCCTCACCAAGGCTTTGGCCAGGACCCACCTAGACATAACATGTCACTCCCAGCTTGTCTGTGTAATTCTGTGATGCAACAACACTTAGAGAATCTTATTTTAATTCTTTAATTCTTTATATAGAACTATATACATCCTCTAGATGGAGCACCTTAATACACAGGCTCTGCTTTCTGCATCATTTTATCCCCATACCTTGCCTGGGACATAGGAGAGTAAATACAGGTTTCACAAATATGTCAAAAGTGATTTTTCTTTCCATGACTAATTTCTAGCAAAAAGAAGAGAATTTTAGTATCTTGGCCTATGTGTGACCTATTGATTTATTTTTGAAAGAAGATACTTTTAGTAGCAGATCTCTAATAAATTACTATGAACATGAAGTCGAGAGCACTTAAACAGTTTCCTTTGTACGGATATTTTCCCTGCCTGCAGAATTTTTTAAAAAGAGATGGGCATATTTTGTTCCAGCTTCAATAGACTAGAACTAACTGCAGAACCCCAGCCCTCCCCGGGACCCTCCGATCCTGAGGCTGACAGAAAATGTACCTAGGTAACAATGTCAACATCCATAACTCAATGAAGGCAGCTATAGCAGGTAACCATCGAGTGTCAGCCACTCTGCTATGCCTTATCTGTACTTTTGCATTTAACCCGAACACCACCCTAGAAGGTAGTGAAAGTTCATTTTACATGTCAACTGGAATGGTCCATGGGGTGCCCAGGTTAAATATTATTTCTGGGTGCGTCCGTGAGGGTGTTTCCAGATGAGACTATTCTCAATCACCCCAAACTGGAAGTAACCTAGCTGCCCAAAGGCATTATCCCCACTTTACCGAGACAGGAACTGAAGTGCATGAGCAGGCTGGCCCAGGGACACCCTGGTACAAGGCAGAGCCGAAATGGGGAGGCCAAGCCTTCTGGTGCCATGCGCATTGCTCTGTTCATCATCCTTCTGACAAGTCACCAAGCCAGAGCTCCCTGCTTCTCCATCTTCCCATTTCTGCTTCACTGGAACATCGTCTTCTCTCTCCAGAACTTCTCTCTGTACTAGTTCCCTTGTGCAAGACACTAATCAAAGCTGCCCTCAACTGATCTCAGCTGACTCTGCTTAAAATTCCGTTCTCTCCTGCACTGGCCATCCATTCCAGCATCCCAGTGCCTTGGCCAGTTCCTATAAGAAAGCCAGCTCTCTGACTCATCTACACCCTGATGATTAGTTAGCTAACACAAACATGGGTCTGCAATTCCTGCATTTACACTATAAAAGGAGGGCGGAAACTTGGGGGTCCTCAAGGTTATAATCTAGGTTTGATATACCTAAACACGCCACAGTGTGGAGGAAAACAAAATGTTTTTCTGGCCTGCTGTCTGTGAGCTGATAAGCACATTCATACCACTTAAATCTACTCCAGTGATCTCTTTGGGGGTCATTTTACAAGCATTTCACTTGAGGATTAGTCCTCATGTTAATATAGACGGACAGCTATGAAAAGCTAAGTGCTTTCCAGAACTAGGACGTGACGCAACTTGAGAGGCTGAACGCTGCTTTCATTCTGTGTTGGCAAAGTGTCTGTGCTTTTCTCGTGTATTTGGATGTCTTCGAAGACCTTAAAATTTTTAAACGTGCACGGTGTGGGTCCACTCTTCGATCTGCCTCTTCTTGCTCAGATCTGGCCCACAGAGCTACCATCTGCTGTGCTCCAAGGGAGAGAAGGAAGCACAGGCAGTCTGGGTCTTCCTGAGGGGGTTCCCTGGCTCCGAGGCTGCTTTTGTTCTTGGTCTTTTCAATATCCAGTTTTGAAGACGTCAAGGCAAAGCAAAGCTGGCCCTACTTCATTGGAAACGAGAGGCTAACCATACATATCAGGTGAACAAGGAACACCAATTGTTGAGGTGCTACTGTGCGGTGGGGACATCAGGCTGGCATGGCAAAATCTCCCGGTATTGGTTCCCTTCCCACAAACTTGCAGGCCCTCCTTCCCAGCTGCTGCCTTCTCCCCGACTCACTCCCTTCCAAGAGCGGAACAGGGCACACTGTTGAGCAGACACAGATGCCTAAGAAACCAATGCCTCACTGAGCCAAAGTGACCACTATGTGCTAACAGACAGAAAACAAATCAGTGACCAGGTTAACATTTTTTCACCTCGAAAAGAAAAAAAAAAAAATGGGCCAAATAGTCACGTATGGTATGAAAGCAGCCACAAGCCTGAAAATGACAGGTTTGAACGGCTGCAGTGGGAACAGTGTCCATCCTGCCCTGCCTCAGGAGCCTGTACAGCAAGGTGTTTGACAAACAGCACGGCTTTGTCTGAAGCTAGGAATCACAGGCCAGTCCCCAAGGCCCACTTCATAAAAAGAAGCTGCTAAAAGTCATTCACCTGTCCACAGCGAGAAAAATTTTCTACAGTTTTTACTTTTTTTTTTACTTCATTTTTTTTAAGTAGGCTCCATGCCCAATGTAAGTCTTGAAGTCACAGCTCTGAGATCAAGAGTCACATGCTCCACCAACTGAACCAACCAGGTGCCACCGTGGTCTTTAAAAGTGGGAAAAATCACAGAGAATTCCCTGGCCTTGTGAAACAGAAGAAAATGTCACCTGCTCTCCCTTTTTCTTCCTATCCTTTTGTAAAAGGAAGAATTTTATCAAAAATTTTACAGACAGGGGCGCCTGGATGGCTCAGTCAGTTAAGCCTCTGACTTAGGCTCAGGTCATGATCTTGCACTCTGTGAGTTCGAGCCCCACTTCAGGCTCTATGCTGACCGCTCAGAAGCTGGAACCTGTTTCAGATTCTGTGTCTCCGTCTCTCTCTCTCTCTGCCCCTCCGCCTCTCATGCTCTGTCTCTTGTCTCTGTCTCTCTCTCTCTCTCAAAAATAAATAAACATTAAAAATTTTTTTAACTTTACAGACATAGTGGAGGTAATTCAGTGACTACTCTCTTATCTGTAAGCACATCATATGTCTCATCCACTATTTCATTAATTTCTTATCACATCCACTGTAAAATACGTACTGATACTCATCTCATTTTGCGGATGAGGAATTTGAAGTCCAGTGAGGCCAAAGGTCACTTCCAAGACTGCCCTCAGACCTTATAATAGAAACACTAAATTCAAGAAGTCATTTTACAAAGACTAGCAGGCCAAGGTCAAGGTGTAGTCAAGGAGAGGGTAAAAAGGAGTCTGACAGAAGTTTGGTCAAGGAGAGAGTCTTTGTCAGTTGAAAATAAAGGAATGAGACAATATGAATCAAAAGAAATTCACAATAACAACTCTAATATCAGACTAGGGAAAGTTTAAAGTAAAAATTATAAGGATAAAAACATTTGATATATACTGGTAGAAGAAGCACTAGATCAAGGAATTATAATAGGCATGACCATAATGCACTAAATAATTCAGTATCAAAGTATATGAAGCAGGGGCACCTGGATGTCTCAGTCGGTTGAGCATCCAACTCTTGATTCCGGCTCAGATCATGACCCCAGGATCATGGCGTCGAGCCCCATTTTGGGCTCCACGCTGGACACAGAGCCTCCCTAAGATCCTCCCTCTGCCTCTCCCTCTGCCTCTCTCCCCCGCTCGCACTCTCTCTCTCAAAAAGCCTCATAAATAAATAAATAAATAAATAAATAAATAAATGTAATTATATATATACACATATATGTGTATATATATATATATATATATATATATATATATATATGAAGCAACACTGATAAAACTATAGAGAGAAGTAGATAAATCAACCATTGTAGCTGGAGATTTCAATACTTCCTTCTCAGAAAAAGATAAGGCAAACACAAAGTCATTTCACAGAAGAACTAAAAAAGTTTCTGTGTATGAGTGTGTTGATACATATGAAATATTTGAAAACATTTGCAATGTACCCGGCCACAACAGAAACTTCACGCATATTAGCTTCTGACCTTGAAGCAATAAAATTAGAAATCAACATCATATGTCTGAAAAATAAGAAATGTTCTGTGTCTGGGAGGAAGCTAAAATGAAAATGGAAAACTGAAGATTCTTGGAGCTTAATGAAAAAGAAGGCACTCTAAGTAAGTATTTATTACTATAGATAAAACATATTAACAAGAAAATTTTATACGCATCCTCTTTAAAATCAAGAAAATAATACAGACGTTTATCACAACTGTACAACATAGAATTGGAGGTCGTCACCAAAGCAATTAGGGAAGAAAATGAAACAAGGAAAAAACAGAAAACATTGGAAGCAAAAGGCATAATAAGCATTACTGATGAAGGATGTGATCAATCACATAGATTATTCATATAGATGTAATAATCCAAGGTTGATAGATAAAAGATCAACATACTAAAATAAGATTTCTCTTTATCAGCAGTAACTAACAAGAAAACATAGTATGAAATAAGATAATATACAGAATAGCAATAAAATATAACAAGTATCGAGTTATTCTAAAAATAAGTGGACAAGACCTTTATGGAGATTATCTAAAACCCTGCCAAATAACACTTTTATTATATTATATATTATATGGAGAGATTTACCATATTCATGTATTAAATTACAACATTACAATAAAGGAGGATTTTCTTATAATTAGATTATATTGGTAAGCTAATTTGGAGAAAATTGACTTCTTCATAAAATCAGAAGCACTGAAATACATATAAACATGTATGTGTATACACATTAGCACATATATATTAGTGTGGGTAGATCTTTAAAAAAATAGCACCAAGCTGGGGTGCCTGGGTGTCTCAGTCAGTTGGACTTCCAACTTCAGCTCGGGTCATGGTCTCACAGTTCATGAGTTCAAACCCTGCATCAGAGTCTCAGGCTCTGTGTTGACAGCTCAGAGCCTGGAGCCTGCTTCAGATTCTGTGTCTCCCTTTCTCTCTGCCCTCCTCTGCTCATGCTCTGTCTCTCTCTCTCTCTCTCTCAAAAAGAAACATTAAAAAGTTAAAAAAAAGATAGCACTGAGTGAAAAAGGAAGAAACAGAACAAAACTATGGTGCGGTGCCATCTACGTATATAAAACACATAAAAATAAAATGATGAATGTATTTTAAGAATATATGTAGGTGTACTCATCAAACATGTTGGAGTGAATGCGTAGGAGAGGAGGTAAGTGGGATGGAGGTAAGGCAAGAAGACAATGGTTAACCTACAGAACACAGGACATCTTTCCAAGGACCAATTATGAGAGTGCATCATGAATTAAATGTGATCCACAAAAGGAATAGAGGTGGGGGAGGGGGGAATTTGGAGAAAAACACTAAGGTAAGAAGGAATATGCAGATAAACTAAGGCTTAGTATTAAAAGGTAGGTCATGAGAACAATCTTAATGAAACCTGTCTTGGCATCTGTAGAAGGCAGGTGGTAGAACTGTGCATATCTCACTTAATCTCTGTATAATTATTCTTTTTAAAAAAAATGAAGTATAATTGGCATAACAAGCTTATATTAGTTTCAGATGCACAACATTGTGATTTAGCAATTCCATACATTATGCTGTGCTCACCATGATTAAGTGCAGCTACCATCAGTCACCATAGAAAATTATTACAATATTGTTGACTATATTCCCTATGCTGTACTTTTTACCCCCATAACTTATTTAGTTTGTAACTATAAGTTTGTATCTCTTAATCCCCTTTACCTACTTCACCCATGTCCCCATCATCCTCCTCTCTGGCAACCACCAGTTTGCTCTCTGTAGTTATGATTCTATAATGATTCCTTTTAGACTAAGGTGAGTAAAGGAAAACTTATTGGTAAAATAAAATGACTAAATAAAAGCTAATATATAGTTTTAAACAACATGGTAAGCTTTCAGCCCCAAATTTCTCAGTAATTCATATTTGGATATTTTATGAATATAAGCTAACTTCATTATTATCATTTTATTTTGTGGTTTTAAATTAAATCCAAATATAGTGAATTAAATCCAGTTTAACTTCCAGTTATGTGGTTCATTTTTTCTTCAAAAGCTCTAGGCATCAAATATCAGCCTTAAAAGATATATAGTCTGAGTTTTGTGAAGAAGAAAGCCCACAAATCCCAAATGCTGCTTCCTAATAAATGAATATACAAAATCATTATATTAGTTATAATTAACACTCGATAAAAATTATACAAATCCCCTGACTTTGCAGCAGGTGAAAATTTTATTTATTGCCATAATAAAAAACATAAAGTCAACTAATTTCAGGGTTATCACAATTATTCTAGGTAACAAACCAGTATTTGACAGATGTTATCCTACAAGCCACAAAAATTACTTTAAATACTGAAGAGGGTTTTTAATTTTGGGATTTTATATTAGAAAGAGGTGTCTTCCAGAAAACAAAGCCAGGGGCACTTATTTCAAAAGCAGTAGCAGCTTTCAGCACATTGGACAGTGACCTTTACCTGCTGTTTTCTGATGCGGGTGAGCAAGCTGGTTGCGGTGCTCTCCTACTCTGCTGTCAAGTAGAAAATCATTGATTAAATCTGATCTGAGACTCGGAAATCCATCTCTTACTGAGAAACATTTAAGAGCATTACAGAATTCATTTTACCTATGCAATATATCTATTGAGAAATGAGAAAGAAGAATCCGCTTGCCAATATGGAGAAATACTTCCTCAAGCAGCCACACCAGATAAATTATTTACCTCCAACAACATGCCACAAAATGTAACGCCAGTAGATTTTTTTAATGCAATATTCACGCACCAGGGATAGATGTCTGTGAAATGTTAATGCCTGTCAGTTTTTCTTAAAAGTATGCCTTGTGTGTGACTCAGGACTTCTCCTGCACTCATTATAAGAATAGAGCATGATCAAACAATCCTCTCTTTCTGGTACAAAAATAATGTGTACTTTAAAAAAGGTAAAGTCGTCCAAACAAATTTCTTTTGTGTATTAGATTGATACATCATGCTTCCCAGTTAATTGCCTCAGAAAGACTAGTCTTATTTTTTTTTTTAAGTCCATTAAGCCCATAAATCTTTCCACATTTCTACAGCTTGTTCAATAACTCTGCTCTGCTGGTAGATGAGCTTACCTCCTCTAAAAGTTAGAAAACTAAGTCTCCGAGAGGTCAAGTGACTTACTAAAGGACACATAGCAAGTTAAGTTGCGGAGCTGAGCTTTGGAACCAGCTTTAGCCAACTCCATGCTTAATGATTTTTGTATTTATCGTGACGTTGCTCCTCTACAGTATGTTTTACCAATAGTTTTTGCTCAGTGGTTTATCTCATTCTAGACAAGCATAAAGAAATTTAAACTATATCATTAGTTCTACTTACATAAAGGAAAACATGTCTATGACAGTGAGCTGTCAAGTAGGTGTTCTGAAGACTTGTAGTTACCAGCTTTGGGTATAAAGGAAACCAGTCTCAGTCCTTCATTCCACGTCTTGCTAAGAAATATCCAGACTGGCCAGGGTATATTTTGTTAGGAGAAAGGAAGCAGGGAATTTCCTGCCAACACCCACACTTGTTCCGAGAAGAAAAATACCATAATGTAATAATCCCTTATTTATAAATTATATATTTATAAATGATTAAGATGGGAGAGAAAAAAAGCAGAGGTTCAGAGAGAGCCTCAGATATACAGGAGTCTATCTTCGGAAGGGTCTGGCCATACTGCATTAGGTTATCAAGATACATTAATGACAAAACACTGGCTGACCTCATCGAGTGGTAACGAGTGCAGGTTTTGGAGTCAGGCCACAGCAACATGACCTTGGGCAAGTTACTTTACCCCCCTGGGTTTTAAGTTCCTTTAGCTGAGAAAAGGAGGTAATGAGATCTACCTTACACAGTACTTGAGAGTTCAATGACTTACTGAGGGCAGGGTAAGTGTTGAACAAAAATGTTGGCCATTATTATCGCCCTAATCACCATTATATCACTTTTCCAGTTCAGCAATTTGACCTTTGAAAATGTACTCTTTTTCCCAGGAAACCTCAAAGGACACTGAACTTGGGTATGAAGGGCAGAATGATATCCATTCCATTTCATTCATTCGTGTATGCTTTGCTGGGGAAAAAACAAAATATCTTCTGACAGAGCTGTGACCTCTGGACTCACAAGACTAGGACATGTTCAGTGTTTGGGAGACAGCTGTGTATCTTACAGGCCAAGCAGTGCCCATCGACTATTTAAATGGAAGGAAGGAAAATGTCAACTGTATCATGTCAAAAGAACTACACACAAAAAGCCAAATAGATGCAAACAAATGTGCTGTAGATCTTTGTGAATTAAAATCAAAATAAATTTGAGGGTTTTTTTTTCCTTAAGTATCTTTTAGTTGATATTCAACTAGATGGATAGAATATCTGCTTCAGAAGTTTCTTCTAATATCATACCTCTTTTAAAAAGGAAAGAAAATTTTATAAATATTTATCTTAATTGAAATATATGTTTAATAATGTTATATTACTAGCATTAATATATGTTTTGTCTTCATTTATGCAAAATAGCCTGAGAAATCCTAAGACACAATGGTGATATTTTGACTCAGAGTTTCCGAGCAAACATTTGAGGAGATGAAGGGCAACTGATTCTGACTGCTTGAATCCTGAATAAAGTAGTGAAGGTCAGATAGATAAGTCGGATGCCAATGATAAAATAAAACATACAGCTTTGAAGTAGCAGATAAGTCATGAGTAAGCACTTTCCAAGCTCACAAAGCAAGAAGCAGCTGACCAGCCATGGAAAAAAACAAGCTAAAGAAGAAAGAAATGGGGGGATAGAGTTCTGGGGTGATGAATCAGAAGGAAGGATAGATTCTAATAGCAGAACCTTGGGGAAGATTCCAAGGGACATTTTAGAGAGCATTACCAAGGCCAAAATATCCCCCCAAGAAATACCTGGCAACTATTTGTCAAATCTCACAACACCTATCACCTGCTCATGATATCCAAGTAAGAGATGAATAATAGGTCACTTTACTGAAAGGTGACTATGTGCCATATATTTTTAAAGCATTCTTTTTTTTTTTTAAATTTTTTTTTTTTCAACGTTTATTTATTTTTGGGACAGAGAGAGACAGAGCGTGAACGGGGGAGGGGCAGAGAGAGAGGGAGACACAGAATCGGAAACAGGCTCCAGGCTCTGAGCCATCAGCCCAGAGCCCGACGCGGGGCTCGAACTCACGGACCGCGAGATCGTGACCTGGCTGAAGTCGGACGCTTAACCGACTGCGCCACCCAGGCGCCCCTAAAGCATTCTTTACAAGCATTGTCTCACCTTTCAGGTGGGAGCCACTATAATCTCCATTTTTCAGATGAAAAAACTAAGGCTCTGAGAAATTAAATAACTTGCCTAAGGATGTGTAGCAAATCCATTGTGGTGTCCAGGTATGAAGCAGGAAAATGTGATACAGAGCCTATGGTCCTAACTACATAACTGCACTTTTGTATACATCATGGGACAAATTGCTTGAAAGTTAAAAAAAATTAATAGAGCTCAACCTAATGAAATGAAGAAGAGAGCATTCCATGCAGCCCTTCTTCCTTCAACAGTAAAATCGCATTAGATACCTATTCATATTCTCACCACATCATACTTTTTTTTAGAACAGGCAGTATAGGAGAGTTCCAGACCCATGGGGATAAGACTTCCATACATCAGGGACTTTCTTAAGCTAGGTAGTGCTTTCTCCCTTTCCTTTTTATACACAAAAAGCCACTGCTTTTTACCACCCTAAAGCTTCTTTAAAAAATATTATTTCATCTCATTGTCTTTAAATAATGACTCGCCCAATTAACCAATTAGATAAACAAATGGAATAATCAGTTTGGCAGCCAAAACGAGGTTGTCACTTCTCTGAGTAAAGGGGTTTGTCACACGTCACTTCTCATATGTGGGAGTCGTGGTTGAAGCTGTATTAGTTTATTTGTAAAATAATGTAAGAAACTTCATGGCATCTGGTCTAGAATGAGAAAGACTTTAGTTCAAGCTGGATTGCATGTCTCTGTAATTAATATCTAGAGATAGATGATAGATATATAGATAGATATGTATATGTATATTTACATTACAGGCATTTTTTTAAGAGTTTAACTCTAAAAGACAAGGAGAATAGACCTTTGGGATTTTGCACTTTCTTCTTTCATTTTGAAATACACATCTCAAATAATATTGTCTAGAACCACATTATCACTAGCCTTCTGATTAAAAATGCATCCAAATAGAAAACATAGTGACACTTCAAAAGAAATTCAAGTAGGAGAAACATAGCTTGTACAAAACAGAAGAGGAATGTTTTTCCTATGATTAATTTAAAGCAAGGATCAGTTCAAGCAGGGAGTGCTTTCCTCTGTAGAAACCTCTCAAGGTATGATGTGGGACCATCCATCTAACCGTCATTGTGATTGAGCACCTGCTTTGCTTCAGCGCCTTGCACTGTGGCTGACAAACAGCAAGTGCTCAATTAATATTTGTTGAATGCATGCATACATATTAATAACCCAATAAACCTGTCTCAAAAAGCTCAAAGTCTGCAAGTTCTTATTTCAAGAGTCTGAAATATTGTGGACCTGAATACAGTCCAATGATGATGATAGTACCAACGACACTCTTCAGGCAATGTTCTTGAGCTTGATTCCATGAGAGGCCAGTGAGCTTTGGTGAGTCTGAGCCAGAGGCTCAATGGGCCATCTCTCAAATGCATGCCACTTACCACAAAGGCATCTCAGATGAATCAGCATTGAACCACAGCCAGATGAAACAATCCCAAGTGCCTGTTCCATGGCAGAGGTCAGGAACACCTCTTTGCGTCCTTCATCTTAAGGACTTTATCTTTATTTTCTTATCCCTATAACCTTTAAAAATGCCACTTGTGAATGGGAAAAGTCCACAGTTCCATCAGATATTAGTTCATCACAAGCCACATTCAAAAGCACGTAGGACTTTCAAGCTTGGAAATGGTTACAGAGAACTGTCATTTATCCATATATCCAAAGTCTGCATTAGCTGTTCATCTTGACTCATTCAACAGCCTCTTTTGAGCACTTACTATGTGCCAATCACCTCCTGTGACAAGGTAAGAGAGACCTGCCCTTATGGAGTACATCAAAAGAGATAGACATTGCAAGTATATAATTCTATAAAAGGAAAGGACTAACACAAGGACTTAGGTAGTCTAGGATCAAGAAAGAAGGTAGTCTGAGGATGAGGTCTGAAGGATGAAAATTTGCTTAAAATATAGCCACGGTCACCATGTGATCCTAATTACATACAAATTAGGATTAAACTAGATAAGTATGGGGAAAGTTGGACTTCACTTTAATTAAACAGATACTGCAATTTGATTTTCTGTTGTAAACTACCGAAGTGCCAAGTGGAGAATCAAAGCAATTGACCAGAAAATATGTTTGCTGTTATTATACAGACACTTGATGAAAAGAAGTTAGACAGGAACTATACAGACAGCTGCTTGGATTCTCCATATCACTTGTACACTTGTATCTGGTTCAAGATTGAGGACTTGAACCAGGTCAAAACTTTGAGGCACATGTCTCAAAAACTCTTCACATCTCTGATGGTAGATGACATCGTATATTATTTCCTTGATTGTACATTATTTCCTAGACTAAGCTCTACTGTGGAATCCATTTTCTTGGACTTCACAGTCATTTTGCTATGTGACTGCCCAGGCATTCATCAAGATGACAAAGGAAATGAAAACCCCAGTCCCAAAGCTGTGTGAATGCCAATGAGCAAACAGATAAAAGAAGTAAATAAGCCAGATCTATATTCACTTGTGATTAATAAGAAAACAGAGGGGGAGGAAACTGACTATTTGCCAAGGACAGGATGGAACACAAATTGAATTTTCCTCCTGGCCTTTGAAAATGTTGACATTTTCATCTGCTCATCATTTCTACATGTCTTATTTTCACAACTTGTCCAACACCCTAAATAATTGCCTGGGGCCAAAAATATATATATAACTTAATTTCTGGTCTTGTTAAGAAGAAACTGTAGCCACTTTCATCTTTTACAAAGTGTTTAGAACACAAAATTCACAACACTGTGAACTCATAAAGCATGAGGGAGACTTGAAGAATATATGTCTCACTTAATCTAGCACAGACCTGTCACGAAGTCCCATTAAATAGAACCCCCTAAACCCTTGAGCATAAAGGCAACTTACCCATCATCAGTAGGAAAGGTAATACGGTGAGTGGAAATTGGTGGTCTTAGGAATCAGAAATATGAGATTTTGAATCCTAACCTCTATTTCTTAATCACATGACCCAGGGTCAATGGCTTAAACATTCTACACCATAGATTCCTTATCTATCAAGAACAGGTATGTAGCACCTACATCACAGGGATAAGGTGAAAAGCAAACCAGATCATGCCTGTAAAATGTCAGCACTTACTAGGAAATAAGGAAATGCTTGTTCTCTTTCCTTTATTTAAAACACCCAGTAGATCAGCTTGGGACACATCAGTGGTATGGAATTTTTATTTTTCTTTTACCAGTGGAGGAAAGATGGGGGAGGAGGCCATGTTGCATTCAATATGACAAATACATCGTTGGAAAGTTACTCTTCAACAGACTTGCTTCATTCATGCCAGCACGGCGCACTATATAATCATGTGTCTGAAACGTGCTCTCCTGTGGTGGTGTAGCTACAGGGCTGATAGAGAAGACTTCCCACCATGTTCTTAGAGACATTAACTCCATCATCATGCTCACTGTCTCTGAAGCAATAAACACAAAGAACTTCAAGGCCATCTACTTCCTCTTTCATCTCTACTGTGAGCTACAGGATGGGCAATGACTCCCCCACCTCCAGATCGAGATGGCTGGGTACCAGCTTACCTTCACTCCACTCAGTGTCTACAACTCAAGCTGAATCCTTCACTGGGGGTGCCAGTAGGCTCAGAAGGTTCAATGCAAAAAGACTGGCCCATCCAGGAGTGGGCTACACAGAAATGAGCTACACAGAAATGTCACAAATTTGGAGAGCTATTTTAGAGAAAGCTTTCCTTCCATTATCACCACAGTAAGATTCCATTTGCCCCCTGAGTTAAAATTCCCTGCATGGGCTGCTCCCTGAAATATAAACTGTCTGAGCTAGCCAGCAGCTTTATACACACTGGTTCCCATTAACGAAGATGATTATTGGGGTGCCTGGCTGGCTCAGTCCATGTGTGGAACAGGGGACTCTTGATCTTGGGCTTGTACATTCAAGCCCCACGTTGGGTGTAGAGATTACCTAAAAACAAAATATTTTTTTAAAAAATATTGAATGGAGGGCAAAGGAGGGTAGAATGGGATAGTTCAGGGGGCTTAAACTAATGGGAGAATGTGACCTTCGGTTTTAAGTCAAAGGCCACTAAACTAAGTGATAACATGGCCTTCAACATTCAATTTCCAGCCAGGAACAGAACATATAGAGTACCTACTATGCACTTTCAGACAGTTTACAGAATTATTGCATGCAGAGGTACTACATTGGTAATGGCAAAGTTTAATGATTTACTCCAATGAAGCACAAAAAATTTAAGTAACTTGCTTGAAGCCACAAAAATACTCAGTGAAAACTGAGATTCAAAGCCAGGTTTCTCTGTCATTTAAGTCAAACTTCCTTAGCCACAGACCCTTCTATTTTTCAGGCTCTAGCATACTTCATTTGCTGTTTTTTCAAATCAGAATTGGAGTTGCTGAAGGCTATATCTCCACATTGATCCACTGGCTCTTTAGGAATCAGTTTAGCGTCAGCCTGTTGGACAAGTGATCGGAAGATTCATGCAGTCAGGACACTAAACTGCTCAATGATTATGGGAGATGATGACTGAGCATATTTTCTCACGTGAATACTGGCTGGCTTGATTTGAGGACCATTGCAGTGGCTCTCAACATACACCAAAGCCAAGATCCCAAGGACGGGATGGAAATCCTCAGATAGGTAAGATAAAGGCAAACCCACGTCACAATGCCAAGGTGTCCAGAGGAAGAGACTTCCACATCAGAGGCACGGTCAGATCTGAGAAAGCCACAGGGACTGGTCTTTTGACTCAACATTTGCATCAGCTGGTTTGCATGATGCTAATTCTGTGGCCGGGAATATTCACCCATGCACACCTGCCCTTCCTCGGTGGGCCTTCCCCTTAAAGAACTTTGGAAGAGACGGGGAACATTTCTCCCAGGCTGGAGCCGGATGGTCACTTAGGAAGGTCATGAGGGCGTGGACACAGGCTAGGTAAGTTTGAATGGGCTGGGGGACAAAGAGGCAGGATGAGAGAGCAGGGCAGGCCTGGGCGGGCCACTCTACCGCAGGAAACAGCATCATGACAACACCACGGGAGAACCCTTGTGGGGAACAACAACCCACAAGCCAGTGTTCCTGATTTGGCTTTAACTGGAGACTGAAGGTATTAAATGTTCTGACGGGAGCAGACCTGCTTAAGGCTCTCCAGTGGCTTCCAACATAGTTAAAATCAAATTCAGACTTCTGGTCACAGCTGGCACATGTTTGCGTGACCAAGCTCCCGCCGGCCCCATGACCCCGTCTCCCAGCCTCCCTGCGCTCCAGTTGAAACAGCTCCTTTCTGTTCTTCAAACACGCCACACTCATGCCTCCACAGGGCTTTTTCCCTTACTGTTCTCTCTTCCTGGACTACCCTTTGCATGCCTGGCTCCTTGTCAGCACTCAGGCTGAGTATACCCTCTTCGCAGAGGTCCCACCACACCAGCCAGAAAGTTCTCCTTTCCTCCAAAACTAAGTACTCCAGAGCACGTTACCCTCTCTGCTCCTTTCAGGGGAACTATCACGATGTGGTATCACCTTGGCTTGTTCATTTGACTGTCTGAACTTCACCAGGAAAAAAAAATGCTCCTTCAAGGTGGGGCAATATTTGGTGGGCAATCATAATATTAGCAATCCTTACATGACCTTTGTTATGAGCAAGATACTGTCTTTAGTACTGTACGAACAAGCGGGGGAGGGGCAGAGAGAGGGGGAAAGAGAGAATCCCAAGCAGGCTCCGCACTGTCAGCACAGAGCCCAATGCAGGGCTGGAACCCACGAACTGCAAGATCATGTCCTGAGCCAAAATCAAGAGTAGGATGCTTAACCGACTGAACCATCCAGGTGCCCCAGGACTTTATACATATGAATCCACTTAATCCTCTGGGCTGAGAAACTATTATTGTCCTCATGATCTTACAGATATAAAATCAAGGTACAGAGAGGGTAAGTAAGATGCCTCAAGTCACACAGCTGGACAAGAGGCTGGAAACCTCAACAGACTGGCTTCAGAGTCCAAACTCTTAACCACTCTGCTCTCCTGCTTCTTTTGTTGCTGTTGTTGTTGTTGTTCGTTTATTTATTATTTTTGAGAGAGAGAGACAGAGACAGAGAGCAGGCGGGGGAGGGGCAGAGAGAGAGGGAGAATGAGGATCCAAAGCAGGCTCCGTGCTGACAGCAGACAGCCGGACATGGGGCTTGCACTCACGAACCGTGAGACCTGAGCCAAATCAGACACTTAACTGACTGAGCCACCCAGGCACCCCTGCTCTCCTGCTTCTGTTTGTTGGAAGGAGGATGGGAGATTTCTTGGAAGAAGCAGCAATAGAGAAGCTTTGGGAATCTTATTTACATCAGCCTGTGTGTATCCTGGCCGTCCTATCTGCTCCTGCCTCCCTCCTTTCCCTCTTTTCTAAAGTTCCCATGTTCCAGAAGAAGAAAAAGAAAAGACTCAATGGGCACAGAAAGGCCCTATGAGGGGAGATAGTAGACTTGTTCAGTGTGATCCAGAGAGCCTGGCACACAGGAGATCTTGAAAGGCAGGGAGGGCAGGAAGGACAGAGAAGAGTTTTTCTGGAAGAAGAAACAGCATGTGCAAATGTTTGGGCTTGTGCATGGGTATGACAGATGCAAGGAAAGGTGCCCGGCTATAGTGTAGGGGTCAGGGAAGCAGCATGGCAGGAAAGGAGGCTATAAAGATGCTGTGGCCAGGCAGAAGAGCACTCTGGATGAGCACTGAGGCAGTTTGGGCTCTTCTCTGCTCCTGGTTACTTTTATTGTATTGAAGCGTAATTTACATATGGTACGCGGCACAAATGTTAATGATGCGATGGTAATGGAGTTTGATGAGTCTTGATCGATAATCACCACTACAGTCATGACTATCTATCAATATTTCGATCATCCCAAAAGCATCCCTCACCACTGAAGATTTTTTTTTTCTAATTTTTTTTTTCAACGTTTATTTATTTTTGGGACAGAGAGAGACAGAGCATGAACAGGGGAGGGGCAGAGAGAGAGGGAGACACAGAATCGGAAACAGGCTCCAGGCTCCGAGCCATCCGCCCGGAGCCCGACGCGGGGCTCGAACTCACGGACCACGAGATCGTGACCTGGCTGAAGTCGGACGCTTAACCGACTGTGCCACCCAGGCGCCCCTGAACATTTTTTTAAGCAGAACAATGACACAGTCAGGTTGGTGTTCCAGAAAGATGATTCTGCAGCTGGCATGGGGAGGGAGAGGACCAAGGAGGCAATAATAATCTTCAGTCGTCTCAGTGCTTGAGCCACGGAGAAAGATAGATTCATAAACAGCCAACCACTTCAAAACACTCCCTGGAACATTGTTAATTCGCAGACTTTGTCAAAATGCCAAAAGAAAAGAAAGCACAAAACAGCGGAACGGGTCTCTGTGGGGTAAGCACAGGGCTTTTCGTGAGAACAAGAGATTGCTGCCTGATCAATAAAGCTGCAGCAATCCATACGCATCACGAGGAAAGATGATGACCGTTCTAGCCGGGTCTGTGTGTTTTAGGACTATAGGCACATTCTCTGAGTCTCATTCCAGCCAACCGCTCTGGGAAAACGAGCTGCCAGTGTGATACACGACCCAAACCAGCACACCAGGCAAGTGTGAAGTGTCTGACACCAACTGCAGTCGACTGCACGGGGCTAGGCTGTTGCCAGAGTTACTGCAGCAGCAGAAAGGCAGCCTCGCCCAGATGATCAAGACCATATAAACCACCAGCCTGGCACTTTGCCCCAGCTCAAAAGAATACGCTAAAGCTATTACCCGCTAATACCCAAAGTCTCTGTGCTCAGAAATAATGCTAGAAAGTGACTCTTGTGAACTCACCATTCATTTTACATAAAAATGTATTTAATTATCTTAACAACCCTATTAGGTGAGCATGAGTTTATCTCCATTTTAGAGGGGATAAAACAGAGGCACAGAGAGGTCCAGCCTCTTGTCCAAAGTCACACAGCAGAGCTGTGATTCCAACCCCAACCAGCCCAGCTCCAGAGACTTTGAGACCTTGAGACCATGATCCCCATGCTTTCCTGCCTTTGTGCAACACAATAGCTGGGAGCACAGATTTCAGAGTCAGACTTACTGAGATACAAATTCAGGGTCTGACAACCAACCAGCCGCACGACCTTGAACTTGACCTCTTTCGGCCACAGTTTTCTCACCTGCAAAATGGGCAGAGTTGTGAGGATTTAAATGTGTAAAAGCGCCTGGCATAGAGTGAGTCTTCAATGAACAGTGGATGGGACAGTATTTATTTGGGAGCTCACGAACCACTAATTCCAAGGTGGATATGATTCAAACTTCACCATCAAATAGCCACTAAAAAAACCCAAATACTAATAAACTTTCGTTGGTTTTAATAAAAGCTTTATTATTCTGTTAGACGGGAAAGCATGCATTCAGTTGACACATATCAAGTACTTACTCAGTGCCAAGTACTATTCTGATTTCAGAAAATACAATGGTAAACCTAAGAGGAGAACCTTTGACCTCATGGCGGGGACAGTTAGATTTTTTTCTAATGTATTTTTAATCAAGTTGGTATAATGTTCCTCTTCATTTTAAAAAAGCTCTAACAAACCAACATCTTTACCTATAGTCAGGCAACACAAGTAATCTAAAAGAAAGAAAGAAAGAAAGAAAGAAAGAAAGAAAGAAAGAAAGAAAGAAAGAAAGAAAGAAAGAGAGAGGGAGGGAGGGAGGGAGGGAGGGAGGGAGGGAGGGAGAGAGAGAGAGAAAGAAAGAAAGAAAGAAAGAAAGAAAGAAAGAAAGAAAGAAAGAAAGAAAGAAAGAAAGAAAGAAAGAAAGAAAGAAAAAGAAAGAAAGTCAAGGGTCCATCTTTTGACTGGAACTGTGTGCCACTCTTGATCTCAGGGTCATGAGTTCAAGCCCCACGTTAGGTACAGAGATTCCTTAAAATAAATGTCGACTGGAACTGCAATCCTGTGAGAAACCTACTTAACTAATTGACGTTTTCTGGAAGGTTCTCTGGCTTTTTGTTGCTGTTGCCATTGTTTGTTTTCTTTTGTTTTTGGTGGTCAAACTCTGAAAACAGAGACTTGGGGAGACAAATTAAATAATAGTAATTTTTAAATTAACCTTTGATGATTAGATAAAAACCTCACCGAGCTAACACAAGTCATTGGATGGTCTCCAAGGCTCCTTCAACAATATGACAGTAACTTGATTCCCTGCGGTCAAATTTAACCGTTTCTCCTTCAGTCTTCCATATGGTATGAAATTTCCCAGTAAAAACAATAGCATTTTAAGCAAGAGGAAAATTCCAGGTTGGTGTGAGACCCTGCAGATGAATCCTTTCTCGCGACTCAGTTCACACGTGACCTCCTCAGAGAATCTCCCCAACCACCCTAACTCAAGTAGCCCCACATCCCTAGGGTCTGTCCATTACCCTATTTTATTTCTTCATATCACTTACCACCATCTGAAATTATCTCATTTGTGTATCATACTTGTTTCTTGCCTGTCTTTCACACACTGGAATGTAACTTCCATGGGGCTGGGGTCCCAACTGCCTTTCCCTACTGTATCTCCAGCAGCCAGAATGCTTGCTGCCTGATGCATATTTGTTGAGTTAACAGATGAACAGCAAAACCGAGGTACTCCTTTGAACGGGTCTTTCCCCTCATCTGCAGCAAGGAAAGAGAAGCATATACAAATCCCTAAATTCTCCTCAAAATGCCTACAAAGCAGTGTGTGGGTCAAGGGTGGTCCCGCATCCATCCATTCACTGGGCAGATTATTTACTGAGCAACCATTATGACCAGGTGCTGGACTACGTGCAAGAGAATAAAACAGATGTACTCCAGGTTCCTAAAGAAGCCATTATTGCACAAGCCCAAGCCTGGAACATCCAAGCCTGGAAGCATCCACAGAAGGGGCTACTTCAAAGATCTACAATAAGCCCTTAGCATGAGCCCTGGAGCACAGGAAGCACTCAGGAACCAATGAGAAGGAAGAAAATATTCAGGATGACAATAAGATGATGACTAATTTATATGCAGAAAGATAAAGTAACCTCCGATAGACATCAAATGAGCAATAAATATTTACTGGGGTTATTTTAAAAAGTATCAATATCTACCCTTGGAATAACTAGGAGAATTCAATATAAGTTCTTTGTGCAGATAAGATGAATCACCATGGCCAAGACTGGTGATGTATTTCACTTTCTTATCTAAAGCCACAGCCATGTCGTCATTTATATTATTAATAATCTGGTAGGGACTTCCAGTCCTTGGGAAGATGATATGAGTACACTTTGCTCTATCACTCCCACTGGTTACAGCTAAAATCTGTGGACAAGCTAGATAGAACAGCTATATGAGAATTCTAAAAGGAAAATAATAGCAAACATGCTGGGGAGGAAAATCAAAAGTCAAAGAACAACCAATATAGCAGTGAGTTTCCTGGTTTAATTTTTTTTAACTCAACTCTCCAGCTTAGACCCCAGAGCAACCCAAATCCCAGAACAACACAGCAAGCACAGGCAGGAAAAAAAAAATCCCCAAGAGAAACTTTCTTTTTGTTTTTTTTTTAATGTTCATTTATTTTTGAGAGAGAGAGAGCATGCACATGCAAATGGGAAGAGGCAGAGAGAGATGGAGAGAGGGAATCCCAAGCAGGCCCCATGCTTGTCAGCACAGAGCCCGATGCGGGGCTTGGACTCACGAACTGTGACATCATGACCTGAACCAAAACCAAGAGAGCCACTTGTTTAACCAACTGAGCCACCCAGGCTCCTCAAGAAACTTTCTTTTTTTGGAGGGGGTGGGGGCTAGAAAACTAGAAAAGGGGACCCCAATGAGACAGCGGATGTGGTGGTATCCCCATATTTTTTCTTCTTTTTACCTCTCCTGGTTCTGTCCCAAGCAAGCCTCAGTCATGAACCTGCACTTGTATAGTAGTTGCAACAGTGTCAGCCACAAAGGCACCAAAAACTCTAAGAAAGATCCTGCTCTTTGACCGGAAGAATGAGCTTCTCTGGTGCAAAGCGTGTGGGAGAAATCCCATTGTTTTTCTCTCTCTTTTGTCCCACTGTTTCACCCGAAGGTGGACCCATTAAGGTGGACCCATTCACATTAAGTGTGGAACTGGTCAGAGAGACTGAAACCCCAGACTTTTAGCCAGAGAATCAAGAGAGTAAGGAAGCAATCACAAATTGGAACAGGCTGGCAAAAGCTATCCTCTGTATATAAGTATGAAATCCTAGCCTCACTCTCAAACTGCCCATGTGTAGAATTTCCCAAAACAGCATAGCAAAACCTGGGAACTGAACTATAGCACGGACCATCCCACAGAGCCCAGGCTGGCCCCTGAGTGGGCAGACCCAAAAGCAATACAGACACTTCAAAAATAAAACTGGCGGGGCGCCTGGGTGGCGCAGTCGGTTAAGCGTCCGACTTCAGCCAGGTCACGATCTCGCGGTCCATGAGTTCGAGCCCCGCGTCGGGCTCTGTGCTGACAGCTCAGAGCCTGGAGCCTGTTTCAGATTCTGTGTCTCCCTCTCTCTCTGCCCCTCCCCTGTTCATGCTCTGTCTCTCTGTGTCTCAAAAATAAATAAACGTTAAAAAAATTTAAAAAATAAAAAAAAATAAAAAAAAAAATAATAAAACTGGCATTAGAACCAGAACCTACCAAATGCAAGACTTGCAACATAAACCTTACTGAATTGCTTTTTTTAAAAAAAAAAATAATAACATCAATAAAAATCCCACATTCTCCAGAAGATTTTACAGAACCCAGGGTCTCATAAACACAATATTTACTATGTACAGAATGCAATCTGTGGTTGGCTGAATAATGTCCCACCAAAAGAGCTCCATGCCCTAATCCTCAGAACCTATGAATATGTTAAAAGGGATTTCACAAATGTGAGGAAGTTAAGGATCTTGAAATGGAGACGATTATCCTGGATTGTCTGGTTGGGTTCAATGCAGTCACAAGAGTCCTTATATGAGAGGAGCAGGAAGATTGGGACCAGACAAATAAGAGATGTGAGGATAAAACCAGAAGTCTAAGTGATATATTTTGAAGATGGAGAAAGGAGCCACAAGCCAAGGAATACAGAAACCCCTACAAGGTGGGAGAGCTAAGGAATGTCTTCTCCTTTCAAGCCTCCAGAAGGAACGCAGCCATGGCAAGTCCTTAATGTTAGACTTCTAATCTCCAGGACTATAAGAGAATAAATTTATGTTGTTTTAAACCATGAAATGTGTGGTAATTTGTTATATCAGCAATAGGAAACTGACACACAATTTAAAATTACTTAACAAAGGAGAAGAAGAGGGGGGAAATGAGATAAAATCACTCCATAAAACACTCAGAAAGTCTTAGCCACTCTCAAGGAAAAGTCAACAGATGCCAACCCGAGGTGACCCAGGTGTTGACCTTATCAGACAAAGGCTTTAGAATAGCTACTATAGGGGCGCCTGGGTGGCTCAGTCGGTTGGGCGTCCGACTTCAGCTCAGGTCATGATCTCACAGTCCGTGAGCTCGAGCCCCGCGTGGGGCTCTGTGCTGACAGCTCAGAGCCTGGAGCCTGCTTCCCAGTCTGTGTCTCCCTCTATCTCTGCTCCTCCCCTGCTCGTGCTCTGTCTCTCTCTGTCTCAAAAAATAAATAAAAACATTAAAAAAAAAAAAAAGAATAGCTACTATAGGGGGCACCTGGCTGGCTCAGTGGGTTAAACGTGCAACTTTGGCTCAGCCCATGATCTCCCAGCTCATGGGTTCAAGCCCCGTATCAGGCTCTGTGCTGACAGTGCAGAGCCTGGAGCCGGCTTTGGGCTCTGTGTCTCCCTCTCTCTCTGCCCCTCCCCTGTTCACTCTCTATCTCTCTCTCAAAAAATGAATAAACAATAAAAAATTTTTAGCAAAAAATAAAAAAGCTATTGTAACCATGTTCCATGAAGTAAAGGCAAACTTTAGAGAAATGAAGAGAGATTTTCAGCAAAGATGTAGAAACTACAAAAAAATAGAAATTTTTGAACTGAAAAATATAACTCAAATTAAAAATTCCCTAGATGGGTTCAACAGAAGACAAATAACTCAAGAAAGAGCCCATGAACTTGAGATTGATCAACAAAAATGTCTAATGTGAACAAAAGCAGAACAAAAATTGGAAAAAAAATAACAGTTCAGGAACCTATGGAGCATATTAAAAGGTCTAAAATCTATGTCACTGTAGTCTCAAAAAGATAGGAGAAAGAGACTAATGCAGGAAAGAAATATTTGAACAAATGTCTTAATACTTCCCAAATATGCAGGACATAATTACAGATTCAAGACATTCAGTGAACCTCAATTAAGATAAGCTCAAAAAATAAAAACAAAAAACTATGACCAGATACATTGTAATCAAACTGCTGAAAACCAAAGTCAGAGAGATGGATGGTTGGAAGGATGGATGGATGGATGGATGGATGGATGGATAGAGAAATACAGAGATACAGAGATACAAGACAGATGGAGGAATGAGGGATGATGCATGGAAGGATAGACAGATATAGAGATGATAGATAGATGATAGATGATAGATAGATAGATAGATAGATAGATAGATAGATAGATAGATAGATACAGAAAAAAGAAAGAAAAAATTAAGGAAGGAGGGAAGGAAGGAAGGAAGGAAGGAAGGAAGGAAGGAAGGAAGAGAAAAAAAGTAAGAAGGAGGGAAGAAGAAAGGGAGGGAGGGAGGAAGTAATTTTTTTTTTAGATTATATATAGGGCATGACAGTGGTTCTCAACAAGGGTGGCTTTGCCTCCGAGGAGACATTTGGCAATGTCTGGAGATATTTTTGTTTGTGACTGTCATCCAGTAGGCCAAGGATGCTGCTAAACATCCTACAGTACACAGGACAGTCCCACAACAAAGAATCATTCAGCCCAAAATGTCGATAGTTTTGAAGTCCACAACCCTGAAATAAGGAAACAATTCAAATTACTGGAGAGTTCTCATCAGAAAGCATGGTGGCCAGTAGACAGTTAAACAACACTGTTAAAGTGCCAAAAGAGCTGTCTACGTAAAATTCTATATCCAGTGAAAATATCCTTCAGGGACGAAGGCACGATAAAGATATCTTCGGATGAATAAAAATAAAAAAGAATTTTTTGCCAGCAGAGTTGATGTAAAAGAAACACGGCAAGAAACTCATCAGGTGGAAAGGAAGTAATACCAGAAAGAAATTGGAAATGTTAAAAATCTAGATAAATGTAATCTACAATTTTTCTCCTGTTAAATTCTTTAAAATACGTATGATTGTTGAGAAAAAATTATAACCTTGTCTGATGAGACTTTCAATGTATGAAGATGTAAAATACAGGAAAAGTACAACCTATATAATTGTAATTAAAGACTCTAAATTTCTCTTCAAGTGGTAAAAAAAAAAATTTCAGAAGTTAAATACAGGCACACTTTGTTTTATTGTGCTTTGCTTTATTGCATTTTGCAGATACTGTGCTTTTTACAAATGGAAAAAAGTTGTTTGTGGCAACCCACATCGAGTAAGTCTATCAGAGCAATTTTTCCAACAGCATTTGTTCACTTCATATCTCTGGGTCACATATTGGTAATTCTCACGATATTTTGAGTTTTCCATCGTTTTTATATTTGTTATGGTGATCTGTGACCAGTTTACTACTCACCGAAAGCTCAAATGGATAATAGCAATTTTTAGCAATAAAGTATTATTTAATTAAGGTATATACATTGCTTTTTTAGATGTAATGCTATTGCATACTTAATAGACTACAGTATAATGTAAACATAACTTTTATATGCACTGGGAAACAAAAAATTTATTTGACTCACTTTACTGCAATATTCACCTTATTGTGGCCACCTGGAACCAAACCCACAATATCTCTGAAGTATGCCTTGTATGTACATTGTCATTTATAAAAATTTTTACGTTGTAATTCTTTGCAAGAAGAGAGAGAGAGAGAGAGGGAGGGAGAGAGACTCTTCAATGAAATATAATTTTTTAAAGCCAACAAATAATAAAACATTTAAAAAATTCAAATCCAAAAAGAGAGCAGGAGAGACAGAACAAAGACAAACAGAAAACAATAATAGTAAAATTAATTCCACCATATCAATAATTACATTAATGGTCTAAATCAATCTATGAAAAGACAGATTGTAAATTGGGTTTAAAAAAGACCCAACTAGGGGCGCCTGGGTGGCGCAGTCGGTTAAGCGTCCGACTTCAGCCAGGTCACGATCTTGCGGTCCGTGAGTTCGAGCCCCGCGTCGGGCTCTGGGCTGATGGCTCAGAGCCTGGAGCCTGTTTCTGATTCTGTGTCTCCCTCTCTCTCTGCCCCTCCCCCGTTCATGCTCTGTCTTTCTCTGTCCCAAAAAAAATAAATAAAATAAACGTTAAAAAAAAAATTAAAAAAAAAAAAAAAAAGACCCAACTATTGGGCCGCCTGGGTGGCTCAGTAGGTTAAGCATCTGACGTCAGGTCAGGTCATGATCTTGTGCTCCGTGAGGTCAAGCCCCATGTCAGGCTCTGTGCTGATGGCTTGGAGCCTGGAGCCTGCTTTGGATTCTCTCTCTCTCTCTCTCTCTCTCTCTCTCTCTCTCTCTCTCTCTCTCAAAAACAAAAATAAAATCAAATATATGCTGTCTTCAGTAACCCACCTGACCACATAGCCAAACTACATTGTTGGGTGAGAGATAGCAGTACTAGATGATAAAGAAACCCTGAATTGCCAGAACTTTACAGATAGTCTTGTACATTCATCCTGTCCTCAGAAGCTCTCAGTGGCTCTCCACTGTCAGCCCCAGCCTATACCAGTCTAAGTGTCTGATTTTTTCACAGTCGCTTATTTCTTTATCCAAATCTTACCTAGAACCATTGGTCAAGGCCTCGTATGTTCTAGCCCCTTTCTTATCATTTTCTTTGTCATAGAATCTTTGTTCACAGCAGAACCTATGCACTGGTGTTAACTTGTAAGCATCCTTCGTCCTGCATCCCTCAGTAACCATTAGCAGGAAACAGGGTCTCTCACTATCTTTCCACACACGGAAAAGCCTTGTCTTGTGGGTCCATTCTGAGTGTGGAGTCCTTCGCAACCTACTTGTTTGTATGAATCTTTCCTACTTCATCATCCCCTACATTTGCATTTAAGTACATCCCTTGCTAATTATGTGCTCCCTAAATGCATAAATTCTGTCCACAGCCATGGGACAGAATCCTTTCCCTTAGGAGCCTTCCCTTCCCCCCATCCCACCCCCCGCCAAATTTGTCTAATTTTACCTTTGGAGGGAGCGGCATCATGGCTTGGGCTATGAGCAGAAAAAACTGAGAGACAGTGTGACCCACAGATGGACCACTTTCCTCCCTCAGATGTGTCTACGAAGGTGACATCTGGGGCCTTATGTGTTCATATGAATCATTAGGGTGTGCATTCTTTTAAAAAAAAAACCCACTAAAAATCATAAGATAAACATCCATAATTTCATAATTTAAAACATTTAAAAACATAAAAAGTAAAAGTCCCCTCTGCCCCATCTAATCCCACTCCCAGAACAGTGTGCCCTTGAATGTTCTTGAGTGGCACTCCACTGCCCAGCTCCATAATAATCTCTGTGTGTACATGTGTAAACATATCCATCTATGTGTCTAGCCATATAGAAACAAACATTTTTAGTGGATTCATGCCCAACCTTTTGATCTAGGAATAGCTTTTTCATCGTGGTAGAATTCTAAGATGACCCCACTATTCCGGGACCCTAATGTACACGTGTACACATACCTTCTCCCACTATTCAATCAAACATGGATCGAAGCATTCCTGTGAAGAGATTTTGCAGATGTAATGAATGCCCCAAATCAGTTCACCTTAAGATAGGGAGATTATCTAGGTGAAACTGACATAATCACATGAACACTTTAAATCTGGGTCTAGAGGTCAGAGACAGAGGAAGTCAGAGGTTGAAATCTTGAAGATCTGATGTGCTACTCTGGTTTAAAGATGGAAGGGGACACATGAAAAGGACCACAAGTGGTCTCTAGGAGCTGAGAGCAGTCCCTAATTGACAACCAGCAAGGAAATGGGGACCTCAGTCCTACAGCCACAAGAACTGAATTTATCCAACAATAAGTATCAAGTTGGGAAGCTGACTTTCCCCCAGAGCTTCTGGATGAGAACTCATTCCAGCTGACTCTTCAATTTCAGCCTTGGGATACCCTGAGCCCAGAACCCAGCCATACCAAACTTCTGAGTAGGTGTTATTTTAAGTTCCTAAATTTGTGGCAATTTGTTACACAGCAAGAGAAAACTATTACAACAATATACAGCTTTCCAAGTCAATATAGATAAATGTTTCTACTTATTTTAAGAGTCGTATAATATATTGTTTTGATATTATTTTGATATAGCAAAACATATCCAAACACATCCCTACTTATAGACATGCACCTGTTCCTATTTCTTGTTATTTTCAAATAACCAACCAACAAACATCCTAATGCACCTGTCTTGAAATAGCTGTGATATTTTTTTCTGGAAGACAAATTACAAAAAGAGGAGTTATTTTACTAACAGCTTGCACATTTTTTAATAGCCATCATTCAGTTAATCCCCAAAATTGAATTGATTTACCCTCCCCCAAAAATAGACTGCCCAATTCCACACACCCTTATAGATAATACCAAGTATTATTCAATTTTATAAATTTTCTACAGTCAGTAAGTATTTAGTTTTCATGTTCGTGACTACCTAAGCAAATTTACTCATTTTATTGTCCATTCGTACTGTCATCTGTGAATATCTTTTGCTAATTTGAGATTAAATTGTTTGCCTCTTCTCATTTTTATGAGGTTTTATATAACAGAAGTGGTCATTCTTTGTTTTTTACAAATGAGGGCAAATATTTTCTCCAAATCTATCATTTGCACTTTCACAGTTTACATGTCTTTCACCATGATTTTTAATTTTTTTATGTTATCAAACGTACATTTTTCTCAATGGCTTTTGTTTTTCTAATTTTTAAAAAAAAATTTTTAATGTTTTTATTTATTTTTGAGACAGAGAGAGACAGAGCATGATCAGGGGAGGGGCAAAGAGAGAGGGAGACAGAATCCAAAGCAGGCTCCAGGCTCCGAGCTGTCAGCACAGAGTCCAACATGGGGCTCGAACTCACAAACCACAAGATCATGACCTGAGCTGTAATCAGATGCTCAACCGACCGAGCCACCCAGGTGTCCCAAATGGCTTTTGTTTTTTATGAATTATTTAAGAAAGCCTTCCTCATCATATGGTTATACACCCTATCTTGCAATATGCTCCTCCAATATTTTAGACTTTTTCTTTTCTACCCATAACATTTTTAATAGCTTTATTGAGGACAATTTACCCCCCCAAAAAATCACCCATTTCAATTCTGCAGCTTGATAACATGGAAAAACTCATGCAAGTTGTGCAACCATCTCTACAATCTAGTGTGAAAGCACATCAAACATCCTAGAAATGTCCCTGTGCTTGTTTTCAGGCAATCCTTGCTTCCATTCCAGCCCCTAGGAAACCACTGATTTCATGGAGTTTGCCTTTTCTAGAAACTGCATATAATAGAATCACACAAGATGTAGTCTTTTGTGTTTGGCTTCTTTTACTGAGCATGATGTCTTTGAACTTAATCCAGGTTGTATGTAGTTCAGTCCTTTTTGTGGCTGAGTAGTTAGTATTCCACTGTCCCAATAAGCCACCTTTTGTTTATCCAGTTACCACTGAATGCCACTTAGGTTGTTTCCTATTTAGAGCTATTCTTAGATGATTACTCCATATGAAATTTATTTTTTTTTTTAAATTTTTTTTCAACGTTTTTATTTATTTTTGGGACAGAGAGAGACAGAGCATGAACGGGGGAGGGGCAGAGAGAGAGGGAGACACAGAATCAGAAACAGGCTCCAGGCTCCGAGCCATCAGCCCAGAGCCTGACGCGGGGCTCGAACTCACGGACCGCGAGATCGTGACCTGGCTGAAGTCGGACGCTTAACCGACTGCGCCACCCAGGCGCCCCTGAAATTTATTTTTAATATAAGGTTTCATGTAGGGATCCATTCTTTTCTAAATTGGTAACAATCCTTCCCCCACTATTTAATGAATAATACTAACCCCACTGATTTGAATTACTACATTTATCACAAATTAACTTCCAATTTATCCTTGAGTCTATTTCTAGACTTCCTTTTTCTTTTTTTTTTTTTAAGATTTTTTTTTTCAGGAATCTCTACCCCCAATGTGGGGCTTGAACTCACAACCCTGAGATTAAGAGTTGCATGCTCCACAAACTGAGCCAGCCAGGTGTTCCTAGACTTCCTCTTTCTTTCCACTGTTTGTCCGTAGCTTTATGCTATTTTAATATCTAGTAGGGTAGTTACTTTTCTTTGTCAAAGATTTCTTAGCCATTCCCACACATTTAGTATTTTTTTAAGTTTATTTATTTATTTTGAGAGAGAGAGAGAGAGAGAGAGAGAGAGAGAGAGAGAATGTCAAGCAGGCTCTGTGCTTTCAGCATTAGCCCAACACAGGGCTCAAACTCATGAACCCTGAGATCATGACCTGAGCCTAAATCAAGAGTTGGATGCTTAACCAAGGTTAAGCTACCCAAATCCCCCCATTTAGTATTTGATATGAAACTTAGAATACATTTTTTCAGTTCCCCACCTCTCCAAAAAGATAAATTATCAGAACTGCATTGAATATTTATGTTGGTTTTAGAAGGATTTTTATCTTTAGGGTGTTAATCTTCTATCCAAGAACATAGCACATGCTTTCATTTATTCCTTTGGTAAAATTTATGCCCTTCCGTAAAAGCTTAGCATTTTCTTCACATTGCTATTATATTCCTTATTTAATTTATCATTAGGTTTTTGATAGCTTTTGCACTCGTTTTTATTCCATTTTATTTTCTAAATCGTTTTTGACTGTGGAAAATTGAAAATTAATTTTTGCTTATTCATCTTATTTCTAGCTAAATTCCCTTACTAGTTATAATAGTTTTTCATTTGGGCTCATAACTTTCGTACATATAAAGTGATATCAGAAGCATGTAGTAATAATTTTAATCATTCTCTTTCAATATTTAAGTCATGTATCTTTATTGTTGTGTTCCATCAATTAGACCTTAAAATTTTTGTTGACTGCTAGCAGTGTTAACAAGTATCCCTGCTTTATACAAAACTTGAATGGCAAGTCTTATACAGTTTTGCTATAATGCTTGCTGTTGATTTTTAATAAATTTCCTTATCCCTTCTATGAAGTTTTCTTCTACTCTTTTTGTAATTTTCTTTATTTATTTTGAGAGAGAGAGAACCCGTGCACCAGCAGGGTAGGGGCAGAGAAAGAGAGGGAGAATCCCAAGCAGGCTCCACTCTGTTACCACAGAGCCCAACACGGGACTTGATCCCACAAACCCTGAAATCACGACCTGAGCCAAAATCAAGAGTCACATGCTTCACCGATGGAGCCACACAGGTGCCCCAAGTTTTCTTCTATCCTTACTTCCCTATATTTTATCAGAAATAGTTGCTGAAATGGTGATCTACTGATTTGGCCATATTTTGTCCAATTTATTAATGCAATTATTTGGCTAGGTGATTTCCCAATGTTAAATCACTATGACATGCTTAAAAATAACCCCCTTTTCAGGAGGGCAGAACTTCGTTGTATAGGCTGATCTAAATATCTAGAAATTTTATTTTCTACCATACATCCAACTACCCAGTAAATCATTGGGATTTCCTTGGGCAGTTAGGACTTCCTAGCAAGGCCCCACTGCTGTTCCCTGAACCTCCTCCAACATGCCAGGCTCTCCTCAAATATGCTTTGTCTCAGATGGATAACCCTTATTTATTGCTTGGGCCTCAACTCTGGTGTCATTTCCCCAGGAAGCTTTCTCTGAAGCTCCCAGGTGGGGAGGTATCTCCCCCTTGCATGTTCCCAAAGGTCTTAGCACTTCCTGCTATCCCGTGTCATTCTGCCTTTTGGGGGAGCCCAGGGACTTGGAAAGTCCTGGCATTTCCATGAGGCAGGATTAGAGAATTAGATTTCAATGAAGAGAGCTAAGTAACTTGCCCAAGATCATACAGCAAGAAAAGGGAAGAACAGGTGCTCACAGCCACGTCTTTGACTGCAAGTCCATGCTTTTAACCACAAGGGAATCATTATCCACTCCAAAAGGTACATGGTTAAGTTCTTTTCATGTTTTTAAGCTGTATTGGACAGGATACAGGAAATGTCCATGAAACCATAAGGGACTTCTTAAGGGTAGTGGTCCAAGTTAAGGCTCCCAACACATGTGTTAGGAAAAGCCAACATGTTTCAATGACCACAACCATCTGGACCAGGGATCGACAGTGCCCATGCCATAGGCCAGCATGTCTCAGATGCACATGATAGGTCGACTGCCTCTGAGGAAGTTTGGTGTAAAGCTCTGTGCTTTGAGGTCTTCTATATGGGAGGAAGACAAACTAACCAAATCGGAGCCTCTCTTGGGAAACATTAAGCTGGTTGCATGCACAGAAACTGGAGCAGGATATAAGGCGCAAACTAGGCCCAGAATAAAGGACTCATCCATGCACATCCATCTAGACCATCTCACTGTGATGGGAGAGCATCATAGAATCCCAGTAGGTCCAAACTGGAGAGAGCAGGGAGACCATGCAGTCCAACTTCCACCTTCCAAGGGTGAGGAAACAGAATGATGGAAGGAAGCTGGCCCACCCAAGGGCTCACAGAGGTCAGTAGCAGAATGAGATTCAACCAAAACCTCTGAATCCTAGGCCAGTCCTTCCACGTGCACTCCCAGAACTGGACATGCCTAGAAGATCAGAGAGGACACTCCAGGTGGAGATAAGAAAGCACACAGAGTACTTGCAGGCATAGACAGGGTACACAACAGATGGGGTCCAGGTGGTGGAAGACGCTGACTGCCAGTCCAGTGAACTTGTTCTTAATTCTACAGGCAGAGCTGATAACAGTGTGGACCCTCGATCCAGATCCCAGGCTCAGATCCTGCCTCTGCCACTTATCAGCTGTGACTCGGTACAAGTAAATTAAGCCCTGTACATCTTAGTTCTCGCCTCTTGAAAATGAAGATGGTGATAGCATCGACATCACAGTGTTGTTGTGAGGAGTAAATGAGCTGCAATGTGCGAAGGGCTCAGAACACCCCCTCCCAGCATATTGTAAGCATCAAAAAGTGTCTGCTTTATTACTATTTTTGATCAAGAGAGTCATGAAGAAAGCCATGTTTTCAGATGGTTACTCTGGCCAAAATTATCCCAGAGCCAGGGAGAGATGAGAGAAGTGTTAACATCACCTCGTGTGTGGGATGGGAAGGGAGAGAAGGGAAAAAGAAGCAGGATGGCTGGGTCTCCCATGGTCGATCTAGAACACCTCTTCTGATTTCATGCCTCTTTCTTGTTGCTTTGTGGAGATGAACTAACTCAAAGACCATTTCTTCTCTGTACAGCCAATGATTTCACACCCAGTTCCTTCAGAATGAGGATGGAAATGGGGAAAAGGAGAAAGTCCTCCTGAATCTTGCTCAGCTGTCTCTAACCTCTCCAAACTTCCCCATCCCTAACTTGTCCTTGGGACTTCAGTGTTTAATATGCACAGGGCATTAACCACACCCTTACCGTGACCTGACTGACCCTGCAGCTGAGGCCAAGCACAGTGACAGAGGGCCCCAGGCAGCAAGCAATGGGCTTGTGCCTGTACCTGTTTATCTGAGGATTTAGTTTCCAAATAATGCATCTGTCCTGGTGCTTTATGTAAATGCAAAAATGGCAATTAGCAGCCCACATAAAGGAGCTAAGGAGTTCGCATCCATGTGGCTCATACACCAGGCGGGTTTTCATGCCCAAGAACAATGGACTGAAGGGATCATACACCTGGAGGTTTTCCAGGCAGTGTTATAAGCAGGTGACATTGACCTCCTTAGGGGATTTTGGTTTTCACTCTGGCTTAATGATGAGCCTCCATCTATCTGACTTTGCCTTCAATTAGGGATTCTCAAGAAGAAAAGAGTGCATGTCCCTGTATGTGGAAGCCAGGCCAATGGTCGTCAAGGATGAACAGTCCAGAGCCATTAGCACCAGTCTCCCCTGTACATTTTCATGTCAGTAACCTACTCCCATTCTGCTGTGATTTCTCACATCACCTTGCATTCAGCTTCAGCTTCTCATTCCCACTCTAATCCAGCCATTTTGTTTAGGGTTTGGCTTTGATATATCTGATGCTTACACACTTCTGCCCACCTCCAACTCCAGAGTTCATTTAGCTTTGGTGTCTTGTGTAGTGTCCTCTGCCATAATTGTATTCCAGGGAATTAAAAGCCCATAGGGCCCCACACTGACTCCTAAGAAGGATCATCAAGAAAAGGAAGGCTATGCCTGTGGCCCTGGTGGCCAACTGAGGTACACATCTCTTACACTGGAAGTCCTGAGTCTCACATCAGCCTTTCCAAAGTGCGCACATTCATCAAATGACCTCACACAAAAGAACCCACCTCCAAGAAATCCCAAATGGTCACATTTGGCCTCTCATTCCACTCCAGGGAAGAAAGGATAGCTATCTGTATGCTTGCCCTAAAATCTGGCAAAAAGAATACAAGCTTACTGGGACTTCTCCTTTCGTATGTCCCTTGGGCATTGCAGCTAAGTTCCCCTGCGACATTTTTCCCCAACCTCCAGCCTAAAGTGACCTGAAGGCTCTATTACATGAACATAAAGCATTACTCCATTCCTTGCTTTCTGCCTGATCTTCCTGCTCCTCTCTAACCAACTCCTGTGTTTGAAATTCATGTCTATATGATCTCAGCTGAATAACAGTATCTGGGTCTATCAGTTCTTGGAAAGAGGGAAGATAGCATTCAGAGTTGAGGTAATATGAATTTGGAGTGGTCACATGGGCTTAGGGAACTGCTTAAAATGCACAAGATTCCAATAAGTCTAGATGGCAGTTTTAACTGTCTATAACAATGACTACCACACAATATCAAAATGTCTAGAATGATGACCACCACACAATATCAAAATGTCTAGAACAATGACCACCACACAATATCAAAAAAACAAAATTGTGATCCAATCCTTCCAGTTTTCTCAAATAGCACAGATTATTTTAACTCTCTTCTTTACATTGAATGCAATTCAACAGATGAGTACTTCTTTCTTTTCATAAAGACCACCATGAGGGAGAAGAAGTCCATTATGAAGACCCTACTAAATGGGTCTCCGTCCCAGGTACTGGGGCTTAGGACATGAACATATCTTTTCAGGAGAAAGTTCAACCCACAACAGGACAGAAGAACTCCTGGAACAGGCAGTGGAGGGAGCAGTTTCCTAGAGCTGCCATAACAACCACAAACTGGGTGACTTAACACAATAGAAATTTATGCTCTCACAGTTCTGGAGGCCAGAAGTTCAAATTCAAGGTGTCTGCAGGGCTGTGTTCCCTCTGAAGACTGTAAGGGAGCCCTTCTTTGCCTCTTCCAGCTTCCAGTGGTTTCTGGCATTTCTTGGTGGTCTGTGGCCAGCAGCTACAGTGCTCCAGTCTCTGCCTGTGTCCTCACATGGCCATCTTCCTTCTGTGTGTGTCTGTGTTCAAACTCCCTCTACTTATAAGGACACCAGTCATTGGACTAGTGTCTACTCTGATCCAGTATGACTTCATCTTAACTTGATTATGAATACCCTACTTCCACATAAGGTCCCCTTCTCAGGTACTGGGGCTTAGGGCATGAACATTTCTTTTCAGGACAAAATTCAACACACAACAGGGGAGTAAGGACAGGCACTAACCTGACTCTACAAGCCAAGTGGGGCTGGGTCTGTCTTGCATCCTGCCTGCTCCTTCCAGAATAGGTTCCGTCTCTAGCACTCAGCCTCTGTCCTTTGATCCCAGTATCTCCAGGACCCCACACTCTGGGCCATCCTGACCAACCATGCTTCTGTCTTACCCTGCCTAGTGCCTAGCACTGTACCCAGCACATAGCAGGCATACAAAAGATGATGGATGCATGACATCCAACTGGTCTTGTTTTGGAGACAAGACCAAAGACCCTAGACATAATTATCTCAGAGGAACTGAGGATACCGAAGCTGTCTCCCTTAATCAGGACCACCCACCCACGGAGGGGAACTGAGAGCCAGCAAATCTTCAGGCACACCTCAGAACTGCCTGCCGGTGTTCTGGGAGTCCTCTTTCTTGTTCCTACCATGTTCTTGACAGATGTTCTATTGTTGTTCCCTTCCCTGGGGTTATCTATTTTGTTTTGACCCTTGTCTCCAGCCCTGCTTTTATGATCTTGATGCAACAGGAAGTGACCTCAGCACTCAGCTTGCCCTTCCCCTTCCCCTATCAGTTTGGATGGACATTCCCTGTTATCCAGATCTGACCTCTAGGACCCACCCAGCCACTAGCTGTTTGCAAGATGCAGAGCACAAGCTTGTCCCAGCATCCTAGCTCCTGTGTATGGAAACTGTAGTCTATGCCAGACATGGTGTTAATGGTTTCCCATGGATCAGTTCATTAGATCCTCAGAGAAACCCCAAGAGGTCAGACGAATTACTATACCCATTGTACAGATGAGGAAGCTGAGCCTTGGAGAGGTTGAATACCTGTCCCAAGGCCACACACCTAAGAAGTGGTGGCCTTGATTCCTTCCTGGGCCTCCAACTGTGCAGCCAATGGTCTCAGAGCACAATGCCAGTTTCCCTGAGTATGGGACACACTGTCCTGTTGGGACCACCATGATCTGGGGTGGTGCACAAACACAGTCAAATTGACTCCTTACATTAGGTTTAATCCTCTCCCATCTCTCTGGTTGTATAATGGAAAAGTCTTGCTCTGGAGCTGAATGCGATCTGATTTAGCACCTTTCTGACATTTGCTATTATCCTCTCCACCATCCCCACCCCCACCACCATCCCTGGTTTTTATTTTTTTAAAGGCAAGTCAGTCCTCCAGCTCAGGCAATTTGACAGGCAACCAACTAGGGAAGAAAATGCTACTGGTCATCATCTTATTTATTTTTCATGGTTACTTTGAATTCATGCAAGTGATACTGTTTTTCCTTTCATGGTAGCAATTAAAGGCTTCATTTTGTAATGTATTTGCTTAAGTACACGGGAATCCACTTCTTAAAAATTAATAGTGCATGTGATACACCCAATATGGAACACTCAAAAGGTGGAGCACAGGAGACTCCAGTGTGGAACAGTAAGGGCCCTGTGTGTTACTACCTCCCAGGACTGGGGGATCCCAGCTACCATACCAGCTGAGCTGGTGTCTCCCACCTAGATGCTCTTCAAATACCTTCGTGGTGTGTAGTCATTTAGAAAAGCTACAATTTTTCACAAGTTTCGGAAACATCAAAGAGCACTGACCCATTAACCACCACATTCTCCTCCAAAAAACCTCAAAGTTTGGAGAAAGTAATGATTAGCTCAGACTGAAGAAGTAAAAAATCTGCCCTGCCATTCATCAAGCTGAGATAACACACACAGATGAAGCCAGGAGCAATGGAATTGAAAACAACATTTCTCCCAAGGACACTGCACAATATAACCTTCTTTAACTATGGCTTTCTCACATCCTGAAAATCCTTGATCTCTAAAATCAGGGACCACGAGAAACTCGGCTTAGGAAATCATACGGGTAAAAATGAAACATTTCCCTCTTGCTTGGTGGAGGATCTAAGTCACTTTGACACAGAGATGCAGCCCCAATTTCCAGCCCAGGTGCAGAGCTTCAGAGAAGGGGGTTTCGAAGACATTTATCTTAACTCTGTTGTTTCCAAGGAAACAAGAGCCTGGCCCAATTTACAGTCCAGAACTGACACTAACACGCTGATATCCATCTCTGCTTTGTTTCGAAACTTTATTTCCATTTTCACCCTAAATGTTACCCTTCCCGAAAACCCTGTAACAATTCTACCTCCTCCTATGTTGGGTGAGATGCCCCGTGGTGAGCAGCCTCCCCCATCACAATGAGCCAACACCTCTTCATTAGGCCACAGATGGTGGTCTTAGGCTGATCTCGCATATTCCCACCTCTGTTTGTTTCTGTTTACCTTTTCAAATAACCAAACAAACAAATCACAATTTGTCCCCTAGGGCTATCAGAGCAAAATAATGAAAGCTGTAATTGAGCTCTTCTATAGAAACCACCTGATAATTTGACTCAACCTCTCTAGGCAACCATTAATGTTATGGTTCTTTTTTTTTTTTTTTTTTAGTTTTTTTTTAACATTTATTTATTATTCAGAGACAGAGAGACTCTGAGCATGAGCAGGGAAGGGGCAGAGAGAGGGGGAGACACAGAATCCGAAGCAGGCTCCAGGCTCTGAGCTGTCAGCACAGAGCCCGATGCGGGGCTTGAACTCACAAACTGCGAGGTCATGACCTGAGCTGAAGTTGGCCGCTTAACTGACTGAGCCACCCAGGCACGCCATCTCTTTTTTGATGATTGTGGTTTTGTTTTGTTTCAGTCAGGAGTTCTGGCCTTGATCAATGTTGCGAGTAAACACACAGGCTTGAATTTCCACAAGGCTGCTTAGCTGTCCGCGCTCCGCGTCTGCACGGGCAAAGTTCCATGCCCATCATGAGGCAGCATCTGTGGTCAAAGCCCACAGGCTCTTACACAAATTGTGTTGACTGGAGGTCATCTGGATGAAGAGAAGACCACGCCGCCCCCCAGCTACATGTGGGGTTCTTGAGTCATGTGGCTCTTTTAGACAAGTCTAGCCTGGGATGGGATGGGGTGCAGGGTCCAAACTCCTTCCACACTGAGCCATCTGTTCTCTCGCCTCTGCTTCCTGGCAAGCATCTGCCTGCTCCCTGCTCACTCAGAGCTCCTCAGCTCTCCCCTAGCTGAGGCTCACACTTGATTTTGCAGCACGGCTGGCCACAGCGTGACTATGTCAGTCACTCACAGCCACAGGACTAAATCCCCAGGGCAGAAAATGTGATCAGATCAGTATCGCCTCACGCACAGGGCTGCCCTGTGCTTCTGAAAACAGACACAAACACGGGTACCTGGTCCTCCCTTGGGTGACAGAAGGAGATCCAAAGAGGGAAAGGGCTTTATACATCCATTCTGTATTAACCTTAATAACAGAAGGATCAAAGACAGCCAAACTTCTTTTGCAACTTATGTTTGTCTAACTCAGGTATCACAATTATCTGCCTACTGATACCTCAGGAGAAAGTCTCAATAGGTCAAGGGTAGGGTGAGCCCAGCATTAGATGCCTTGATTGGCTCAGGAACATGACATACTACCAACATCTGTATGCACCTGATGAAAGAGAGACAAGGAGAGGAGAGAAGGGGATAGGAGGAGAGGGGGGTAGGAAGAGGGAGGAGAAAGAAGAGAGGAGAAGAGACAGGAGGTCAGAGGGTCAGTGCAACTTATTACTCCATCAGAAAAACAACTTCCTGCCACTCAGGAAGAAGTCAGTGAGTCAGTGCGAGAAGAAGTGTAGAAGTGTATAATTATAGCATTATTAATTCATGCTGTGCCTTTGAAAGGTCATTTTCCTGGGGGAACAGCCGAGTATCATGGAAAGGGCACCAGTTCTATCGTCAGGCGGCCCCAGACTCCACTGTGTGACTTTCCTAGATGTGTGACCTGGGCAAATTCCTCCCCTTCCCTGACCTCAGTTTTCTCTCTTGGGAACAATAGGGAGCACTACCTTGCCCAAGGATGAATCTGAAGGTTACATAAGATAATGTGATTCACCCTCCCCTTGGGCTCCAAACCAGATCGAAGATGGAGTGACTAAGGTCTCGGCTGCCATAGTTCAGGCTGCAATCAACATCATCAACAGCCCCATCCCTTAAGCTTCTGTGTACAGGATCCTTGTTTTGTCTTCAGTAGTTTGTTCCCAGAGAAAACATCACAAGAGCACAAGTTTCTCTTCTGAGATAAAGTCCCAGAGGTCAAAACATCCAAGCCTTCGAATGAATCTCCAGCTTTAAAATGTCTTAGTGATAAAAAAAAAAAAAAAAAAAAAAAAACACTTGATGAACTTCTACGGGCTTCACCACATCCTATGTATGGGACATAGGGGATGTAGGGGACACTGTCAGTGCCCACCCTGTGCACCAATGGGAAAGGGCAGGGAGAGAGGGGGAGAGAGAGAGAGAGAGAGAGAGAGAGAGAGAGAGAGAGAGAGAGAATCCCAAGCAGGCTCTGTGCTGTCAGCACAGAGCCTGACGTGGGGCTTGAACTCACAAACCATGAGATCATAACCTAAGCAGAAGTCAAGAGTCAGACACTTAACTGACTAAGCCACCCAAGCGCCTCCATCTCTCCTCATCTCACTACTTTAGATCACCCTCCAGACATCCAATGGCCGCACCTGCACCACTTTGCCTGAAGGCATTCTCTGGCCAAAGCCTGTTTGCCAGCTCACGGGCAGGACAGAAGTGTCAGGGACTAAAACTCCCCAGGCAGCCCTCAACCAGCGGCCAGTGCCAGGGTGATAACCCCCAAGGGTATATTTTACTCCAGCTCTCAAAGTTACACCAACAGAACTGGGCTCCAGCTGCCCTCAGCGGCAGCCGCCTTTCCTGGAGTGATGGTTAACTTTATGTGTCAACTTGGCTGGGCCACGGGATGCCCAGAAATTTGGTCAAACATTCTGGATGTGTCTGTGAGGGGGTTTCTGAATGAAATTAGCATTTGAATGGGTAGACTGAGTAAAGCAGACCGCCTCCTCCTGGTGGGCCTCATCCAATCCACCAAAGGCCCAAATAGAACAAAAGTCTGACTGGAAAGAACTCTTCCTCTCTGCTTGACTGTCTTTGAGTTAGGACACCATCTTTGGCCTTCAGACTCAGACTGGGAATTATGCCTTCAGCTCTCCTGCTTCTCCCACTAGCTGACTGCCAATCTTGGACAGATTCTCAGTCTCTATCATCTGAGACAATTCCTTATGGTAAGTGTGTGTGTGTGTGTGTGTGTGTGTGTGTGTGTGTGTGTGTGTGTAATCATATATATATATACACACACAATGTGCATGTATAAATATACATGTAAGTTATTGGTTCTGTTCCTCTGGAGAGCTCTTACTAACACAGGAGACTTCTTTGCCTCACTTCTCCACTTCTCTACTAGGGATTACTCTACCAACCAACCAACCAAGCTACTAACATTCAAATCCTTGTGTCAGAATCTGCTTCTGAGGGCACTCAGACTAATACAGACCAGCTGCATTCCTGACCCCCTCTGCCTTGCCGTCTCTGACACGGTGAGGCTGGAAACCCAGCCATTGCTTTCCTAGCTTCCTGTGTAGTTACAGGTGGCCATGGGACCCAGTCTCGGCCAATGAGATATAAGAGTTAATCTACTGGGGCTTCTGAAATGCTATTTTACTTCTTGTTAAAATGGCAACGTATGGAAAGAAAACTTGTCTCTTCTGTTCTTCTTCCTGCCTTTAAATGCAAACATGGTACCTAGAGTTTTATCACCATCTTACAACCCTAATGAATCCAGAGTCCCGAAAGGCCTGTAACATTTGCCATGTCTAATAAGACAAATCCCCAGAATCTAATTATTTTCTCCTGGGCACTGTGTATGTAGTATTTTAAGATATTGACTCTCCCTTCCCCCATTCAAGCAAGTAGGGAGTTCTGCACATTGGCACCCAGGAGAGGTTTATGGCAGAGCAGAAAATAAATCTCCTGAAAGTGTTTCCGGCTCATATGTTCCAAAGACCTAAGGCCTTTAGGAAAGAGGATTCTGGCCATGGGATTGAGTGTCTTAAAAAAGAGAGAGTTGATCTCACACAGGCAAAAAAGAAATTCCCCTGGGGTTGGAGAAGAAGGGCAGAAGCAGGGATTACAGAGAGGCCTCTGATGCAGAGGAGACGTAGGCCCCACTATGTGTCACACTCTGTTTGTCTGTAGCACTGTCACTGGCCAATGACAAGACTCAAGACAGGAAGAGTTTGCATGGTGCATCTGGGCTGTCTGGGCCAGACCACTGGCATCTCTGCGAAGTTCCAGGGAGCTACAGAAGACTCCCAGAAGGACTGTGTAGGAAGGACAGGTCAATTCTCAGTGCAGTCTTTGGGGACTGGCAAAGCCCAATACTCTGAGGTTGAGTGATGGGTCCAAACTCCTTTAGGGACAGAGACATATTACGAGTTTAGGGATCAAAAGTTGGCCCACACCAGCAATAACCACTGCACTGTTGTGAAGGTTACAAACCAAATGGGACCAATTCATCTTTCATTCTTTAAAAAATGAGTTCCTACCTTTAATGAGCATTGGAGACAAAAATGAAATAGGACACAGAGCGTGTTTCCAAGGAGTTTGTAGTGTGATAGGATAAATGCTTATGGCCAACTTGTAGGCTCATGGGTTGAGTTACACATCTCAGAAGCTTCCCAAATGTTGCCTGAACTAATTCTACCAAAAAGGCTTGTTCTGTGCCCCATTGATGGAATAAGCAAACATGACTCCAATTGGCTAAGCAGCTTACCAAAGATCACACAGTCACTGTGGGGTGGCACAGAGACTCAGACTCAGGGGGCACCTCAGTCGGTTAAGTGGACAGCTCTTGATTTCAGCTCAGGTCACGGTCTCATGTTCATGAGTTCAAGACCCACGTCGGGCTTCGAGCTGACAGTGCAGAGCCTGCTTGGGATTCTCTCTCACTCCTTCTTTCTCTCTCTCTCTCTCTCTGCCCTTCCCTGCTCTCTCTCAAAATAAATAAATAAACTTAAAAAAAAAGACTCAGATTCAGGTCTGACTGATTTCAATGGATGGGTTTCTTTCACTCTGCTCATCATTCTCCAATACCTACAGAGAGAACTGAGAGGAGTTTGAGGACCACTCTCCATACCCTAGACCCTGGACTGTATCAAGCAGAATTAGTTGTGTCTTGCTCTCCAGCGTGAATGTTTCCCAAAGCCAAATGCTACATCTGCTAAAGCTCTAGGTGACTTCCACGAAAACCAGCTCTATTCATCACACCTTACGGGAAAACAGCAACCTCCTGTATACACACATTAATTAACACAGCCGAAATAGGCTCAAGTTAATTATAGAGTCTTCCCAGTTTAAAAAAAAAACAATGAGGAACAGACTAGCTGCCAGAGAAGACTCCACACCACGGAATGAAGTGAGAAAAGTAGAGGAAGACATCCCCTCACTACACTGTGTCTTTGCCTGAGAGATGACCCTCTGTTGAGAAGGAAAAGGTTTAGTGGTCAAAGCCTCCAAGACTATGGAGCTGGCTACAGACTCAGAAGGTCTCTCGCAGCTTTGTCCACATTATACCTCCCTTTCAGGAAAGGCCCTGTGCCACTAGAAAAGATGTGTACATCAATTATTCAGAAGGGCTTATATCAAAGAGGAAGGAAAAATTTCACGTCATTTTCCTAGCATTCGATATTTTTTCATTATTTATTACTAGCATCCATCTACTTGGGGAAGCATGAGCCAATGATTTTTAAAAATCCATGAAAGATCCAACTCAAGAACCAGAGAGATATTGAGCAGTGTCTTCTCCGAGACCCAGAAAATAGACATTTACCACTGAATCTCCTGAATTCACGTTTTCTTTTGCTCCTCCAAGCATGCCAAGAAAAAGTGTAGTAAGCATGCTACGTTGCTCAAACCATCTCAGTCCTATGTTTACCTTTCTGGGGTTTTTTTTAAAGTTAATTTATTTATTTTGAGAGAGAGGGAGGGAGGAAGAGAGAGGGAGAGAGACAGAGCACGCCAGCAGGGGAGGGGCAGAGAGAGAGAGAGGGAGAGAAGGAGAAAGAGAGAATCCCAAGCAGTTTCTGTGCTGTCACTGCAGAGCCCGACATGGAGCTCGATCTCACAAACCATGAGATTATGACCTGAGCTGAAACCAAGAGTCAGATGCTTAACCAGCTGAGCCACCCAGGCCCCGTTTTTTAAAATAAATTTGATACCAACCAAGAATCTCATCTCATCTTGATCTCTCTAGCCAATGCCTGCAGGTGTATAAACATTATCCGGCTTCTTCAAAGTAAAGTGTGTGTGGTCTGCTGGCATCATCAAGTACCACCGGAGCAAATAACATTTTCCATTACAAACAGAATGAGCAACCAAGATATTTTAAAAGCAGCTCAGTATCATATCTTCCCCCAAGAAAGAAACAGAAATAATGTTTACCAGCTGTCACTGCCCACATGAACAGAAGATTGTGCTTTAAAGACTACAAGGGGCACCTGAGTGGCTCAGTCCATTAAGCGTCTGACTCTTGACCTCAGCTTAGGTCGTGATCTCGCAGTTTGTGAGTTCGAGCCCCGTGTCAAGATCTGCGCTGACAGTAAAGATCCTGCTTGGGATTCTGTCTCCCCTCTCTCTCTCTGTCCCTTCCCCATTCATGCTCTCTCTCTCTCTCTCAAAAATAAACATAACAACAACAACAACAATAACGATAAAGAATACAAGATAGGGAAGACCGTGATTCTCCCTCTCTTGACAGAAGACAAAATTCATAGAATCTTGACATACAGGGAAATTTAATGGCAATCAATTCCAACAGTCCTCAAAGCTGGGTGTGTAATCAGTCTAACTAGGGTTTTGGGGGGATTACATGAGCTAGATACTGGCTTTCAGTTAAATGTTGGTTCCTTCCTTCCCTTTCCTTTTGTTTTTCTTCTATGCTCGATTTGTTGTGGGACCTTATTTCCAAGTATCTCCTGGATCCAGTCTGTCTTTTCCATTACTAACACAGCCTCCACCACTCGCATGACCATGCCTATATTTGTTCAGCATCGTGTTGCTTAAATATTTAGGTTTGGATGGGGGATAAGAAATAAATTATCATTGTAAGAGCAAGCCTCAAGCTCCCTTTCAGGGAGTTATTCTCCGCTCGGGAAAATATCTTGCAGTGCATGTTGGGCAGCAGAAACCCTGGGAGCATGGGTGAGCAAGAGAAAACATAGCAAAAGAGGTAACGAAATTGTTCTGCATTTGAAATGAACAGGATGAGCTAAACAAGAAAGAGGGAGGAAAGTGACAGCACAGTGAGATTGGGGGCAGCAAGGAAGAAAGGTCTTATGACAGACAGGTTTAATATTTGAGTGTAAGTTGTCGCCCTGCTGTGCTATCAACTCATGCCCATTTCTCCAAACTTAGGTAAAATGTGCTACACATGAAAAAGAGTTTTTGAGGCAACAAGGAAAGGAGCTGCACAAGCCAGAGTAAAAGGACAGAAGTCGGAGGGAAGGAAGTCAAAGTCGACCTTGGCATGAAAGCCCCCAAGAACTGCAAGAAATTCTGGGCTTTGCCACGGGATCAGCCAACCTTACCTAACTCTGAAGAGTCAGAGCGCTTCCTGCTAACATCTAGGCTGCACTGGGATTCCTGCCAAGGCCACCTGCTCTCAGGGCACCTGGGCGGCTAAGGTGGGTAAGTATCTGGCTCTTGATTTCGGCTCAGGTCATGATCTCATGGTTCGTGGGATCGAGCTCCGCATCGGGCAGTGCAGAGCCTGCTTGGGATTCTCTCCCTCTCTCTGTCTACCCCTCCCCTGATGGTGCTCTCACTCTCCCTCTCTCTCAAAAGAAATAAATGAACTTAAAGAAGAAAAAAGCCACCTACTGTCCTATATCTCTACTCTTTTCGTGCCACTCGGCCAGCTGCTTGAGACCTTGCACCACCATTGGTAGGACCGGGTGTTCTTTACTGGCAATTTCCATCAGAAAGTCCAGTCTTTTAAACACATACTCTTCCAGTTACAGCATTCACTCTCAGAATGAAACTTTCTATAATCTCTCTTAGCAGAAAAGTGTTACCAAAATGTGGTCTCTGTTCAGAAAAAAAAAAAAATCAACTATGTGGCAACTCTTCAGGCTTGAACCTTCAAGAAAAAAAAAAAAAACCTATTTATTGAGTTTCCACTAGGTGCCAGGCTGTTGGCTAAGTATTTTACGTATATTTTCTCATTTAATCCTCATAAGAGCCCTCTCAGGTAGATATTATTCTCACCATCGTTCAGATAAGCAAAATGAGGCTCACAGGAGCTTGATAATCTGCCCAACGTGGTGAGGAGCAGAGCCAGGTTTACCTCGTCTATGCTGGTGCCTCTCTGTGCCCCTGGCCAGGCCACCCTGACGGACTTGCCCTTCACTGGACTGGGACGAGGTTAGAATAGCAAACTCCAAAGCTGCTCCCGAAAACACCAAGTCTTCCTGGAGAAGAGCGGGTCCCAGCTCTGCAACAGATCTTAGACACCAGCAAAGGACCTGGGAAAACTTCCAGCCTTTGCCCGAACAGCCCTGAGCCCACCCCAGCAGTTTCCAAACTCAAGCTGTATGTCAGAATCCCCTAAAACACCTTCCAACCTTGGGAGTTTCTCAGGTCTCAATGCAGACCTGCTAATCGAAATTCTTTGGAGATGGGGTACAAAAGAGACTATATCTTTCAACAGGTCCCCAAAGAATGTAGCCAGTTCCAGAAGTGGGGTTTAAGAAAGAGTGTGATTCTAGGACTCTGAGTATAATCCTTACCAGCCTGGTGAAAGTGGTGCCCCTAGCTTCCATCACAATAACTGCTCTATTTTTAAGAGAAGCTGGGGGAAGTGTTGGGAATCTTAGCATTAACATATGTTCATCTGATGCTCTATGGGTTTCTGTTTGGTGCCTGTGACCACAAGAAAGCAGGGAGACTTCTACCTCTCCATCTGTTTATTAACTTCTAGCAAGGCTGTAATTAATGAGGGGCCCATCTTATTATGCTTAATACAGAAGTGATAAACAGCCGCTGAGGCATGCCAAACACTCGTTCAGGACAAGCACAAGCATGCTCTTAGCAGAAGATGGTCGTTTAAGCCACAAAAATATCTGGTACATGCCCTCCAAACCCAGTCTGGTTATTTCAGGAAGTCCAGTGGGGACAGAGACTGAACATCAGCCATATTCTCCAATTTTTGTTGAAAATAGATCAAAGAAAAGAGACAGGAATGGGTGCTGCTCAGATCCCAGGTTAAGTGAGACCAGACCTAAATGAGCTAGTGCTAATTAAAGACAGTTCCAGACAGAAGTGTTTGAGATGCCAACTCCTTGGAGGAAGGTTCCATGGAGAGGCATACAGCTAATGAAAGCCCCCTTTGAGAAGGTAATATTTTTGTCCGTCTCTGGGACAGTCACCATACCTTTGGGATACTAAATATGTACACAAAATGCTAAAAAATACATTTTTATTATTTTTAAAAACTTCTTAATGGATAATTGTCAAATGACTTTTATTAGCCTTTATTTATAGAATTACCTAGGGCCATCAAAATGTTTATTATTGGGGGCGCCTGGGTAGCTAAGTCGGTAAAAATACATTTTTATTATTTTTAAAAACTTCTTAATGGATAATTGTCAAATGACTTTTATTAGCCTTTATTTATAGAATTACCTAGGGCCATCAAAATGTTTATTATTGGGGGCGCCTGGGTAGCTCAGTCGGTTAAGTCGCTTAACCGTGACTCTTGATTTTGGCTCAGGTCACGGTCTCACAGTTTGTGGGTTCAAGCCCTGCATAGGGCTCTGGGCTGACACCTCAGAGCCTGGAGCCTGCTTCAGATTCTGTGTCTCATTCTCTCTCTGACCCTCCCTCACTTGTGCTCAGTCTCTCTCTGTCTCTCAAAAATAAATAAATGTAAAAAAAAAAAAAATACTAAAAATGTTTACTATTGGGAAACTGTTAACTTTTTTTCCTATTTGCTGAAAAATATCACTGGCCTGGTGATGTTCATGAAATGTTTCCTAATAGCTGATGAACATCAGTTTTAAAACGTTTACCTAGACCAGAGGCTCTCACACTTGGTGCATCAGAATCACCTGGAGGGGTTGTTCCAAAGCAGGTGGCTGGACCCCGCCACCTGACTTATTAGGTCTAGGGTAGGGCCCAAGAATCTGCATTTCTAACAAGTTCCCAGGGGATGCTGTGCTACTGGTCCCAGGACCACACACCGAGAACCACTCTCCAGGACAATCCTACTTTATGTTTTTGTAGTAATTTATACCTTTTAGTTATTTGGGCACACTCTCTCACCCTCCAAAGTCCCCCACTTTAGATGATAGTTTCCACATGCACCCTACTCTTGGTTCATATCTGCTTGACCTTAATCCATGGCAATCCCACATACCAAAAATGGAGGATGTTTTCCTGCAAAGAGAATGTGCTTTTGCTTTCTCTGAGAGCCAGGGATGCTGTAGTTCTGGGCTCATGTGAGCTGGTGTTGCAGCTTGCTGGAGAAGTCTTAGTTCCAGTTCTTCAACGCTGCCCCTGGCCCTGGGCTTACTCTCCTTATCGCCGTCTTGATAGCGGTGTTTGCCCTCAGAGGACCCTGTCTTTCCCTTCGGGTACACTCCATACACCCTCACTGTCCCTGGCTCCCAGCTCTGAAATCAGCTCAAGGGTGAAGTTCTTGTTGCTGCTGTTACGGCTGTTGTTTGTTGGGGTTGGAGGGCTTCCTTGGAAGTTCCCCATACTTATTTCTGCTTTTCACATTTTATTGTGAAAATTTTCAAACACATTCAAACATAAAGAGAATGATATAATGAACTCCTATATACCCACCAATCCACTTTAATAATTACCAACCCATTCCAATCTTGTTACATCTACACCCCACCCGGTTTTCCCTTTCACACACCCCAGACATCACATGATTTCATCCATAAATATATCAGTAGTGTCTCTTTGAAAACAGGACTCCTTTAGGGGCGCCTGGGTGGCTCAGTCGGTTAAGCATCTGACTCTTGATTTTGCTCAGGTCATGATCTCACAGTTTGTAAGGTGGAGCCCTGAGTTGGGCTCTGTGCTGATAGCTCAAGGATTCTCTCTCTCTCTCTCTCTCTCTCTCTCTCTCTCTCTCTCTCTGCCCCTCCTCTGCTTGCACATGCATGCTCTCTCTCTCAAAATAAAAAAATAAACATTTATAAATAAATAAAAACAGGACTCCTTTAAAAATTAGAACTCCTTTTAAAAATAATCAGTATAGCATTATAACACCTAAAACAATAATATTTTTGTAATATCATTTCATAATCTTTATAGAAAATTTATTCAAATCATGATTTAGATAAGCCCCATACCTTATTATTGGTTGATATCACTTGTCCTTAATAATTTATATGTTCCCCCACACAATTTCTTTTTTATTCATTTTATGTTATTTGTTGATGAGACCAGATAGTTTGTCCTATAAAGTTTCCTATAGAGTGTGTTTTGCTGTTTGCATTCTTATGGTGTCATTTAACATGTTGTTCTGTCCCCTGTGTCTCCCTCAGTTCGTGGGTTAAGTCTAGAGCCAGGCTGCCGAATGGAGCAGCTTTTAGCCACACATAGCTATTTAAATTAAAATTAAAATTCAATAAATTTTAATAATTCAGTTCCTCAGCCACACTACTCTATTTCAAGGTCTCAATACCTACCTATGGCTAGTAGCTACTATGTTGGACTGTGCAGAGAGAATTTCTCTATCACAGAAAGTTCTACTGGATAGCTGTTCTTTTATATTCAGGTTAGCCTTGTGGGGAGGGGAGCAAGGCTACTTCATAGGCAGTGTTGTGGTACTTCTATCAAAGGCACATAAAATCTTGCTCTCCTTCTCCTCATGGTATTAACAGACACCAGGGATCATTGCCTGGACTCAGGATTACAAAATCCTAGTTATAAAGTCATTTCTTCAATTACTAGCTGGGATACTTCTATAAAGAGAAACTTTCTGGTATCCACTATTTGGTTGTCCTGAGATACAGTTTGTAAAGGAAAATCAAAGTAAACATCTAATTCTTTGCCCTCATCTATCTACCAGTTTTCAAAACAATAAGTTGGCTCCCTAGCATCATCCAAAATGACCAGTGAGATGTTCTGTTCTGAGTTCCATTATGAACCTATAAGTTTTTAACCTATTGGATGTGTTTAGATCAACTGTAGTCTTAGCCACAACTAACAGCATCGAGTGCATAGTTTTCATATTTCCATGGCTGTACTTTTGTAACTAAATCTTAGAAGTAAGATTTCTGAGTCTAAAGGTAAGTGTACATGTAATGTGTTCACTGTCTCATGCTTGGCGTATGGCTACTCATGCATTATTTGTGGACTCTTTACCCACAGTAAATCTAATAATAACTTAGAAGTAAGTAATAGCGCTAAGTAAATGCTGGGGTGCCACTCTCATCTTCAGCTGCTGGATTCTGATATGAACATGGCTTCATTAGTTGGGGTGAATAATAATTAGAGTCTGGAGGAGGGCCCCAAGAGCAGATTCAAGTTTTCAATAAAACCACTTATTTTAATTTGAGAAAGAGAGAGAGTGGGGGAGAGGGGCAGAGGGATAGAAAGAGAGAATTCCAAGCAGGCTCCACACTCAGCATGGAGCCCAATACAGGGCTTGATCCCACAACCTTGAGGTTATGACCTGAGCTGAAATCAAGAGTCAGATGCTCAACCGACTGAGCCACCCAGGCACCCTCCCCACAACAAAACCATTTTAAAGTAGTATAGAAAACAGTAAATGGTGTGTAGAAGTTATCTGACCCACCCCTCTCATCTTATACCTGGGGAAACTGAGGCTTGGCATTTTCCTGATGCCTGACTTCCCCCAAGTCATCCCAACAACTGACTTACAGTTGGGACTTCCGTTCCCTGCAAATCAGACACAGGCACTTTTGATTTGCCTATAGACTATCTTTTGCACAGGACCTGATTTTTCATTTAGGACCAGATATCTCTCCCTCAATCTGCCATAACCCTAGTCAGGTGAGCAGCCTGTGTCCAGGAGGGCAGGAATGAGCAACCACCTCAGAGGCATCTTGCTTCTCCGGCCAAAGCTGCAGCTCTGTGTTTCATCACTGCCAGCTCTAGATCCCCGGGAACCAGCCTCCAGATGCCTCTAAGCACAGCAGGAGAGCCAGCCAACCCTGGCTGTCACCACCCCCGCCTTCCCCGGGGAAGGAGGCAGCCATTCCCACTCCTGGAAAGACAGACATGATGACTAAAAAAGCAGTCCACCTACGGGACCCTAAACTCTTCCTCCAGGGTGTGGAAGCCAGGGTTGATCCTGCCTGGTTGTCAGGTCAGGGCTCAGTGAATCAGGCCAATGAGAAAATGAAAGACGTAAGGGGCTTGCTGACAGCTTCTCCCAAGATCCCTCATTCCACTGCCTGGTTCTCTGCCTGAGGCAAAGCACCAGAGGGGACTGGGTCCTCCCCCGCCCCCCCATGCTTCACTGGCTGGGATCAGCACATGTAGATGAAGACTGTCTCCCCAAAGACATACGAAAGGGCCCTAGAGAGGAACCCCCCAGAAACTGACTCCTTGTGTTCTGGAGTTGTCAGTTGCATTAACCCTGCATCGAACCTCCCAGCAACCTGCTCAAGTAAGGCCACTCTCTCTTCCTCCAGACCTGAGGTTCACCTCTAAACCACACCATCCGCCCATGACTGCCTGAATGCCATCCTGCTATATTATCTCCAAAGAGCACAGGTCACTCTTTGCCATATCAGGGACCAGTGATTTCAGCTGGGATTCCCAGATCCTCATAGTTTGTGACAGTAGTGATATTTACAAAGTTTTCAAAACAGTATAATTTATATTTCTCGTTGTATCTAACTGTGCCCCCAAAAAACCGAGTGTGTGTGTTGGGGAAGGGGAGTTGAAGCACATAAAATACTGGCCGTGGGAGAAAGCTACAACTTTGGGGGGGTGGTTTCTCTCACCCTCCTGCAAGGTAGGGGCTCAGAGCACTTCCTCTAGGGAGTCTCTTTCCTCATGGTCAGAGAGAGGGGTTTTAGGAGCAAGCAGACCTGGGTTATAATCCAGCCTTCATGAATGCTGGCCGTGTGTGAGCTGTAACAAAATAATCAGTGCGAACCCATTTTTCATCTCCAAAACTGGGGAACACCTGCCTCACAGAGCAGAGCTGACAATTACATGAGATAAAGTGGATAAAGCCCCTAAGAGAGCCCCAGGCACATAGTAGGAGCTCAGGTAATGCTGATTTCCTTCTACCATCACCTTCTCCCTGGCCAGGGTGTCAGAGAGGTTTCAACTTTCCTATCTGACAGACACAGTTTTAAATTCTCTTTCTGTCACTCAACAGTCATTTCAGCCATGGGTGACATTCCCTCTCTGAGCCTAAGCTTTCTCATCCATGAAAAAAAAATTTTTTTCTTTTGCAGGATTGCTGTGAGAGTTAGCGAAAAAGTGCCTTGAGGCGTTTGCTCAACCAAAGGTAGCTCTTACTGGTTTTCATGGCTTTTCCCCTCCCCACCACATGGGCTCCAGCTGAGAAGCACCACATTCTGGGCATGGGCAAATCTATCATGGGTAGATAGTGGGTAGATCAAAGACGACCATGCTGTATGCCAGGAATTCTCAAAGGGGGACCTTGCCCCCCTCCCAGGGTGTGAAAACCACTTCTTACAGGGGGCACCTGGGTGGCTCAGTGTGTTAAACGTCTGAGTCTTGATTTCAGCTCAAGTCACGATCTCACAGTTTATGAGATCGAGCCCTGCATCGGGCTGCACAATGACAGTGCAGAGCCTGCTTGGGATTCTCTTTCACTCTCTCTCTGCCCCACCCCTGCTCGTGCTCTCTCTCTCTCTCTCTCTCTCTCAAAATAAATAAACTTTAAAAAAGAAAAAGAAAATCACTTCTAGGAGGGAGCAAAAATTGGTTCTACGGGGTGAGAAGAAGGCATCACAATGGTCTGGGCTCCTCAAAGGGCCACCATACATGAACAGATACATGGTGTACCTGTGGTATTAAAATTTCATGGTGGGGAGGAAAGGGTTAGCAATTAGGAGGAAAAAATATCTAAAAAGCCTCCTGAGGGCTAATAATGAAAAAAGAAAAAAAGTTGAGAAACACCACTATATATAGAGACCAGAAACATCTGAGAAAAAAGGAAATGGCTGACTGAAAACTCAACACCCCAGTCTGGGTTAGCAAGAGCGCTGGGGGGGGGGGGGGGGGATGGGGATGGGGTGGGGTTGGTAGGAGAAAACAGGTGTTCAATCCCACGTGCTGGGAGCCTACAGATGATTCTGGTGCCACTGCTTTATTTTTTTTTTTTTAACTGAGTTTTTTTAAACTAAAAAGAAGAAAGAGCTAATATATATTGAACGCTTACATGCTAGGCATAGTGCCTGGCCTATTAGCTATATTACTGCCACGTGATCATGAAAAGTAGGCTTCAGTTTAACAGATGAGAAAACTGAGGTCCCTTGAAGTTAAGCATACAGTTCGTTCTGGAGCCTGTGTTCCTTCGAGAACATCGTGCTAAATTATGCCTGGTGTTCTGGAACCACTATGAAAGAGAGCCCCCTTTTCACTCTGGTAGGTGTCCTGGTTTGGGTAATAAATAACCTTCCCATGTCACCGCTACATGGTTGTGCCGTCCAGCCCTCCAGGGGCTTGGACATAAACAGTGCTGGAATGAGAGCTATTCAATCCTGAAGAGCCTCTTGCACCAACATCCTCATCAGAGGAGGCACAAAGGTTCCTAGAGGAGATGAGGCTGAGTAGAACCAAGAAAAGTGGAGAGTTATAAGAGGACTCCCACGTTCAGAAATCACAGCCCACCTCACTTTTGGAAAGATCCTGCACAAAGCCCCAGTGGACGCGTGTGGACCTTTGGGAGCCCAGAGAAAAGCAAACACCACGTGTGTGGTGACCTCACATCGGCTGGCTGGAAGCATCGGTTCCAGCATCTGGTGGATTGCGTAACTTACTAGCACACCTACACACAAGCAAAGAAGCTCCAGCCAGGGTCTGGTTGCCAGGGCGCCAGTCCTGCCCAGGGACCCCACAGCCTGGGACTGGAAACGGCAAGGGTTCAGAGTTGCGGATGCAAGCCCTGCCACCTGCCCACCCAAGGTATCGTCTGCAGACCCTCACTGGGCTCTGCAAACTGACATCTGCAAGTTCAAGCAGGAAGTCAAGGCTGCTGGAGACATTCTATTTGAGCCTGCATCTGAATAATTTAACACTCCCTCCAAAATAGACTATCATTAGAATTTGTCAATTCCTGTGCATTTGAGCAGTCTCCAAAAAAGAAAAGAGAGAGAGAGAGAGAAAAGGGAAGGAAAAGTTCCCATACATACTGCCTGAGAGCAGTGCTATGGGAAGGTGGCAGTTCAATGTTGGTTTCTTTTCTAGAGTCAAAGCCCTGACTTACAGGTGCCTCTGACCCAACAGACAAACGCAGCTCCTTCCACGTCTATTTCACTCTAAAACCAAGTCTGCACTGTGCACACAGGAAGTCAGAGAAAATGCCTGTTTCTCACATGGTCACAGATGTCCACTGCCACCTTCACCACTTATTCTGTGTGTGACCGTATTCAACTCCCTTAACTTCTCTGGTCCTCAGTTTCTCCATCTGCAAGATATGAGTAATAGCATAGCCTTCCTCCTGGGGTTTTTATAGCATTAACTGAGCCATCAGGGGTGATGGGAGACGTCTCCCATGCTCTGGCATGTAACAGATCCCAATAGTCTTTAGTCTCCCAGTCCTTATTATGCACCAACTGTATGTAAAATGCTGCTGGTTCCATGCTGCCTTTCCAGCAGAAACTCATTTTCTTTTTTTCCCGTTGCTTATGCTGCTGAACACTCATTCTAAAAGCAAACCACCAACAGTGGAACAAAAAACAAACAAAATACATGGATACATATACACACACTACACATATATGTAGACACACACACACACACACACACACACACACTCAACTTCCAAGGCAGGTGCTCACATCAGCTGAGCCCCCATCCTGCCTGTCAGTGACTGGAGTAAGTACCTAGTTTTATTCCCTTGGGGGTTGTTCCAAACCTTTCTCATGAATCCCGTCCCACTTCCTAAACCTTCCCTCCTGCTTCCTGATCACATTCCCAACTCAGTGAGCCCTGTCGCCTTGGCTCACAGTGACTCCCACCTCTGTCCACCCCAAACTCTCCCCCATCCCCTGTGCTCTGCCTCCCCAGCACCACCATTGACTTCTAAGGCTCACCTCCTCCCTGGGCTCAGCCCCGCCTACCCCCATTTGTTCCTGAACTTGGTTCCATCCACCGCCTCCTCCCTCTGAATCTCTAAGCTTGGTCTCCTCACACTATTCCTTTTTTACCCTATAAAGATGCTCAAATATCACACCATCCGGAAACATTTCTCTCAGCAACCTTTCCCGCCGCCTTGAGCTGAAGGGGCTCCATTTTAGAAAGTCTCGTCTCTGCAGTTTTTCTACTAAGGCTCTATTTCCAAAGCAGCCGAAGAAGCCTGAAGTTCCTGCTTCAAGGGGAAAGCAAGAAAATTAAGCATCCTCGGCCCGAAACACCTGATCACAACCTAAGAAGAGCCAGATCCCATGGGGCACCTGGGTGGCTCAGTCGGTTGAGCGTCCGACTTTGGCTCAGGTCATGGTCTCGTGGTCTGTGAGTTCGAGCCCCGCGTGAGGCTCTGTGCTGACAGCTCAGAGCCTGGACCTGCTTCGGATTCTGTGTCTCCCTCTCCCTCTGACCCTCCCCAGCTCACACTCAAAAATAAATAAACATTAAAAAAATTAAGAAAAAAAAAAGAGGCAGATCCCAAACCTGTTCCAGGACATCAGCTTCAAACAAACCTCGGCCAATGTCAGCACTTTGGGTAATTTATGGAATAACACCTATTGGTCACCTGGCACTCGCCTTTGATTAGACCCTTCCCTGGATTCCTGGAGCAACATGTCCCCTAGACCCTTTTCTGATATAAGTGCCTACCCTGGGCCACAACGAGACTCCTTCTCCCCTTTCCAAATCTCCCAGACACTCTGTCTTCTCTTCTCTGTCACTCATGCTATTCAACAAATTCTGTTTTTTCTCCGGCACACTGTGGGACCCTCCTCTGGGTTCCTGGACCCAGCCAGCCTGTATCATTTTCACCAGCAAATACCTTAAGGAATGTGTGGATTCACTGGACCCCCATCCTCCTGGACCCCCTTCTTGGTCAGCCCTCTTCTCTTTGGGATCCATGCATCCTGCTCTCTCCTGGATCTCCTCCTTCCTCCCTGAATGCCTCTTCTCTCTCCCATTCCCTGCTCCTCATCCTCCAACTCCAGTTTAAATAGAAATGTTTTCTATGACTCTGTGCATAGCACACCTCTCTTCTGCCTCCACCCTGTCTCCCTGGAAGATCGCAGTCACTCCTCCCACATCACCACAACACTTGACTCTGGTCTTGCCCCCGAATTTGCAATTAGCTCATGAACCTGCCCACTCGGATGTCCACCAGCCCCTGCTGAGCCATGCCAAATGCCAGCCACTGAACAAAGCGCTCTCCCAGGCTGGCACACTGAACTCTCTCGAGCGTGTCATTCCTGCCTCCATTTTACAGGAAACGAAGCAGAGGCCGAGGAAAATCGTGCTCATGGGCACATACATAGTAAGGGGCAGGGCTCGGATTCTAACCAGGGGACACACCAAAACCCACAAAGTCATACTGCCTCCAACCACAGACCAGAGCAGATTGAAAAACATCCCCTCCAAAGAAGCCATGGCTCCCTACTGCCTAACAACTTCCCCCACATAGGCCCTCCCGGGGGTTCTCGCCCACGCCAGGCTCAGCGTGCTGGACGCCTATGTGGTAGCTCCACCTGGGTTCCGTCCACCTTTGCAGCCACATCTGTGCCCCCGGACCACATTCCCATCCTGGGCTGTTCCCAAACATACTACACCTTTGCTGGCTTTGTCTCCTTGCCTGGCTCAGCCACAGGGCCGCATTGCCTCTACTCATTCAACCCCGGGCGACTGACCTCTCCTTCAGCACACCCATCACTGTGATTCTTTTACCCCTGTCTAGAAAGCTGCAGGACAAGGGACTTGCACATGGAGACACAGGCACCTCATATTCAACCAGGTGGCGGGGAGGTGGGGGGCGTGGGGGGGATTCTGGACCCTGGGTCGCTATCTGCTTCACTCACTTGTTCTGACGCGTGCAGAAAAATCATTGCTTCCAAGCTGCAAAGTTCATTGTCGAGGAAAAGGACAGAACAGCTTTTGCGTGCTGACACCTCCCCCAGTTCTCCCGTCCCACTTCCTCAGAGAGCGGGCTCACAGTGGGAGGGGGTGAGCACAGCTCCCCGGAGGGGCTGACAACCTCTGTGAGACACTGCATGGGGCTGGTGACGCGATGTGACCCCGGAGGGGGGAAGTGCAGTTTCTGTACAGTCTCGGGTTTGGTTTGAGCCCTTGGGATGGATGAACATGAGAAGGACAACAGGGCTCGCAGGTGTGCTGCCTTCTTTTTCTCTATGGAATCCGCTCAGATACCTGGGGGATGATTTTCTGTGCAGGGCCCCAAATATTATTTGCTACCTCCGCCCGAGTCTCCTTAGAGTCCATAAAATACATGTCACGTCAAGGCTTATAATGAGAAAAAGAAAAGAAAAGCTCAGAGAACTACTGAATCTGCTTAGCTGGGCAGAGCTAATGCAGAAAATCCTGATGAACCCCTGGGACTATTTATTTCTACACCCCCAGTATGCAGGGGTTAAAACTTGAACTCCATCTGTAAAGGCATCGGGCTAGACTCAGCAGAACACTTAGGTCCTCCTTCCCACCTCCCCCCTCTCCACCTCCTCACTGCCATCTCAGCTCCTTATGCACCCAAACCCCCTCTGGGCTGTTCCTGGGCCCATTCTGGGTCTGTTATGCCTCTGGAGTATTTCTTTCCTTTTTCATCCCAGAAGCTATTTATTCCATAGAAAGAGCTTTTCTTTCCCAAAATCAGGACAGGTGGACAACCTGCTTTCTAAGCCCCTACTGAGTCTCTCCGCCAGAGGATGCAAGAAAAGCTGGCTGGACAGGGCTTTCAGTGTGAGGTTAGAGACTACAGAATGCCTTCCCAGCAACCTCAAACAGGGGGCATGGCATAACAAGCTTGTTCTAGAACAGCCACACAAAGGGCGCAGCTGATCTGTTTCCAGGCTGGCCTTTGCCCGTTAATTAGTTTATTATATCCCAGAATGTTGAAATTCATCGCCCACGCTCCCTACCACACTCATCCATCCTTTTTCTCTTTTCTCTAAAGGTAAATCTAAGCCCCAAGGGGCAGGACAGTGAGAGAACATCTCATAAGCATTCTGCCACGAGCCCAACTTAGAGCTGAAAGCTTGACATTCATTCAGTCCTCACGAGGACCCTCCAAAGGTAGCTACAGTTATTACCCCATAGTATAGAAAGAAAAAACGAGGCAAGCTCAGAGAAGTTAGGCAACCAGCCCGGGATCACACACTAGGGATGGATGGAGCTAGCATTTGAGTCCATGGTTTCCGATTCCAAAACCTCTGCTGTGTGGCCGGCAAGACAGATGACCAGACTGAACTGCTCAGCTGTAGACTCCTTTAAATTTTTTTTCAACATTTATTTACTTTTGAGAGACAGAGAGAGAGAGAGCATGAGTGGGGGAAGGGCAGGCAGAGAGAGAGAGAGAGAGAGAGAGGCACAGAATCCCAAGCAGGCTCCAGGCTCTTCTCCAGGCACAGAACCCGATGTAGGGCTTGAACCCACGAAATGTTCATCATGACCTGAGCCAAAGTCTGACGCTTAACCAGATGAGCTACCCAGGTGCCCCAGATGTAGACTCCTTTAGAACAAAAGCCATACCTTAAACGCCTCTGTATTCCCCAAAGCACTCACCAAAGGAAAAGACCTCTATGGGTGATAAAAGAATGAATGAATGAATGAATGAACAATTAAATGAAATAAGAAATAAAATAAAAGATTTTCCTGCTTCCTTCTGAAGATGGTTTGTAACCTGATTTGCTGGTTTAGTTTTACAATAAAGCTAAACACAGAATGACACCAGCAACTGAGAAATGTTAGCGCTTGAGGCAGACAGGGCAATTCCCGGCACACCTCATGAAGGTCTACACCCGTAGATTCCTACATTCCCACCACCTGGTTGGGAAACTGTATTCCTTCTCCTGGTTCTCCACTTACCTATCTAACAGAAATAAGTCTCCGCATCCCTATCTGTTAAATGGATCAGAAAGGAAGCATGGTGTAATGAAAAGGACAGAGCTGCTGGCCAGAATAGGTTCCAACCCCAGGGAACTACTCAGCTTCTGTGAAACTCAGTTTCCTTGATGTCCACATGGAGTACTAACACCCTCCCCCTTGCCTCCTCGGGAAGGGAGGACGACCTCAAAAATTAGAGAATTTGGGGTAACTAAGGTGACCAGCTGACCATCATTCAAGAGTCTTCCCAAATCTGAGTTATCTCAGGATAACTGTGGATAATTGTGGAAGGCAGAGGAATGACCACCACCACCACCACCACCACCACCATCCCCCCCCCCCCCCACCGCCCAAAGCCATCCATGTCCTAATCCCTGGAGCCTGTGCAGGTGTTATTTTACATGGCAAAAGGGACTTGCAGATAAGATTCAGTTAAGGATCATAAGAGCGAGAGACTATCCTGGGTTATCTGAGTGAACCCACTGTAGGATCGCAAGGGTCCTCATAACTAACGGAGGAAGGCAGGGGGGTGTCAGAGTCAGAGAGAAGTTTGAAAATGCTAAGCTGCTGGTTTTGAACATAAAGAAAAGAGCCGTAAGTCTAACAACGCACTGGGCCTCCAGACACTGAAAAAAGTAAAGGAACAGAAGGAAATGTTAGCCCAGTGACACCCATTTCAACCTCCGATCTCCAGAACTGTGAGACGACAAACGTGTGTTGTTTTAAGCCACTAAGTTCACGGTCATTGGCTCCAGCAGCCATGGAAAACAGACTATCCTTGCCTTATCTGGCTCCCACCCTAAATCAGGTTGCACCAACCCTACACCGGCCCCTCTAAATTGATCACGCATTCTGGGCAGAGATATCAACCAGAATGCCACATGGCTTATTGCCAAGGAGAGATCTACCTGTCAGACAGGATGCTCAGCTTGGTGTGACTGGCATCCCCTCCTCCCCTTAGGCAGACCAGCGCGGGAAGGATATCTGGAAGGAGGCTGAAGAACACAGAATTGCAGCAAGCAGAGGCAGATGAGTCACCCGGCTCCAACTCAGAGACCCCATACCCATGCCCACAGCAGCAGCAGCCTCGCCAAGGGACCCCTCCTACCTGAGTCTCTCGGGGACAGCGCCCTCTCTCTTACACGGACTCGGAAGTCACTTGCTGACACCACCTTCTGAGGAGCCCCCCTTTCCCCGCATGCTTGGCTGACCAACACCTCTGAAAAGTGTTAGATGTGCTTTCTTTAGAATTCTGACAATTAAATAGCTAATACATTTAAAGCACTTAGAACACAGGAAGCACTCAGCAAATATCAGGTATTATCATTATTAGTATATTCGATCCAGTGATGTTCAAGTACAGCGGCGCTGGGGGCCCTTTGCTCTCTTCAAAGTGAGTTCATTTTCCGACTCTGCTCCTCATGCCCTGATGTTAACTTTCCAGGTTCTCGAGGGAAGCCTCATCCCTTGTACCAACTGCACAGGGGTGATGATGAAGAGGTCACCTGGGATCACTGTCAGGTGAACTGGGGGATCCTCTTTAATAAACGAGAAAAGGTAGGGGCACCTGGGTGGCTCAGTCAGTTAAGCATCCGACTTCAGCTCAGGTCATGACCTCACAGTTTGTGAGTTCGAGCCCGTGTAGGGCTCTGTGCTGACAGCTCAGAGCCTGGAGCCTGCTTTGGATTCTCTGTCCCCCTCTCTCTCTGCCCCTCCCTAACTCAGGTTCTGTCTCTGTCTCTCAAAAATAAACATTAAAAAAATTTTTTTTAAATAAATGCAAAAAGGTAGGTGAAGCTGTGAGTACAGCACCTGGCACAGAATAGAAACTCGGGTGTTTACCTCATCACTCATTCACTCTCTGTCAGGGGCTGAATTGTGCCCCTCAGAATTCATATGCTGAAGTCCTAGCCCCCAGCACCTCGGAATGTGACTGTGTCAAGATAGGACCTTTAATTTAATTTTTTTTAATGTTTATTTATTTTTGAGACAGAGAGAGACAGAGCATGAACGGGGGAGGGTCAGAGAGAGAGGGAGACACAGAATCGGAAACAGGCTCCAGGCTCTGAGCAGTCAGCACAGAGCCCAATGCGGGACTCAAACTCACAAACCACGAGATCATGACCTGAGCCGAAGTTGGATGCATAACTGACTGAGCCACCCAGGCACCCCAAAGTAGGACCTTTAAAGAGGTGTAAACATGAGGCCCTTAGGGTGGTCCTTGACCCCATCTGACTGGTGTTCTTATAAGAAGAGATTGGAGGGGGGATGGGTATCTTGGTGGCTCAGTCGGTTGAGCATCTGACTTTCTCTCTGCCCCTCCCCTGCTTGTACTCTCTCTCTCTCAAAAATAAACATTAAAAAAAGAAGAAGAAGAAGAGACTGGGACACACAAGGAGACACCAGGGATGTGCGCACGCAGAAGGACGCCCGTGTGGAGAGTGGGTGGATCATCAGGGTGGCATCCTCAAGCCACGGAGAGAAGCTTCAGAGGAAACCAACCTGCTGGTACCTCGAAGTCAAATTTCTAGCCTCTAGAACCACGTGAGAAAAGAAATGTCTGCTGTTTAAGTCGCCCAGTCATGGTGTTTTGTTACGGCAGCCCAAGCCAACTAATGCACTCCCCTTTCGAGAACAAATACTTTTTAAAAAAATGTTTCTTCACTTTTGAGAGACAGTGTGTGAGCAGGCAAGGGGCAGAGGCAGGGAGGGGGACAGAGGATCCAGAGCGGGTTCTGCATTGACAGCAGGGAGCCCGATGTGGGGCTTGAACCCACGAAATGGGAGGTCATGACCTGAGCTGAAACCAAGAGTCAGACGCTCAACAGACTGAGCCGCCCAGCAGCCCCAAGAACAAATACTCTTGCATTTCTGGACAGCAGAACGTTGTTGTATGACTTTGCAGCAGCCTCCCATCTCTCTGTGGGCTGAAAACGTCTGCTTTGTACACGAAGGGTGTACGTGCTCCCACAAGCGCAGGGCTGCTGGGCACACGTGACAGCGTTTCTCGCTCCCTGAGGAAGAGGGTGCCACTAGCTTCCCGATCCCCCCAAGAGTCCTGCTTGGAGAGTCACGCATCGTCGCCTGCAGAGGAAACGCCACGGGCACTGCGGATACGCAAAGCTGTAGAATCGCAAATGACAGATTCGTGAGGTCCCTGAGAGAATAAATAGCGAGAACAGATGGAGAGATGAGGCTGGGAGGTTTCATTTAAATCTTAATAACATTTTGATAATTGAATGAATGTAGTGAGAAAAGCATAGCAGACCAGTACTGGCGAGCCAAAACCGTTGCCTACCCAAGCTGCCTTTCCCATAATGAGGGGCCAAGGTTATGCGGACAAATGGCGTCCTAAGGGAGATTAAGCATCCTCTCTGAACTGGCAAAGCCAGGTGTCTTGTGATGGGGTGACATTCAGGGCAACACAGTGCACCCCACTTTCCCTATACACCTCTCCAGGGCACGTCTCTGGACCACAGTCCTCCACACGGTCCCACGTGATTTCCAGGTAAAGGGGTGACTTACAGACATGCAGACAACACAGACAAGTATGTTCACCGCTCAGGTCTGTCTCCCCTGGAGATGGCTTAACCACAAATCCAGCCTGTTCCCAAGTAGTCTCTGGAGACCTTCAGTAAAGACAGGCCCAGTATAGAGAAAAAAAGCACTAGGCAAGGAGTCCACAGGCCTGGATCACCACTCTATTGTGCACCCCTTATAAGACTTGGAATGTGTGATTTAGCTCCCCTGTAAAATGGAAACAACACTTCCTACCTCACAGGAATTTGTTGCAAAGCATAAGCGAGGTCTGCTCTTCAGAAAATGGTAGGCAATTAATTACCTGACATTCAACAAACTCAAATTCCCCCACCACCCTCATTTCTGTCCCACAAATGGCACCACGTACACAGGGACCCATGAGCGTTTGCCCCATGGATCTTGACTTTTGAGGTTATTCCTGGATAAGCACATGCCGACACTATGGTTTTATGGCCCACCCACACCCACTTTCCTCAAGCTCTAAATAGACATCTTGGGTCTATTTGCACCTGGGTGGCTCAGTCGGTTGAGCCTCTGACTTCGGCTCAGGTCATGATCTTGCTGTTGACGAGTTAGAGCCCCACGTCAGGCTCTGTGCTGACAGCTAAAAGCCTGGAGCCTACTTTGGATTCTGTGTCTCCCTCTCTCTCTCTGTACTCCCCTGCTCATGCTCTGTCTCTCTCTGTCTCAAAAATAAATATAAAACATTAAAAAAAAATTTTTTTTAAACAGACATCTTGGAACATGTAGGCCTGAAGACAGGCAAAAGGTTGGGGCAGATGAGCCCCAGATGCAAAATATCTTAACTGGGACATCCAGGTTTGTTAAATTGCTCAGAGAGCTGAAACAAGCAACTAGAAGCAGCAGAGGGGATGGAGAAGGAGCCAGAACTGGGGAGTACCAGCTCTACAGCAAGTGTGCTGGCAGAGAACAAGCAGGGGACTGGTGTCCAAATGGCTCACAGCACAAAAGGCTGGGGCAGAGTCAACCCAGCAGGAGAAAGCTTAGTGATTAAAGATGATTCACACAGCGAAACCAACCTCAGGCACTCCTGCTTTCCTAACTGAATCCTCAGGGAGGATGTCTGGGGACCCCATTTGCGAGCAGTGTTGATGGAGCAGAGGGAGGGCGCCTATGATAAACACCCACTCTAAATCAGGCTCTGTGCACACCTGACCTGCATCCACAGCATCCCTGGCCTAATGAGATATATATCCATAAGGTAATATGTTCATAGTGCTTGGCATATTGGGAGTTTTACCAAACAGGGACCAGTTAGCACATATTGGAAATGCAGTCTTTGTAGTAAGACTCCTGGAGTCAATGGGTAAGATCACACTACAAATATTGATACAGGGGCACCTGGGTGGCTCAGTCGGTGAAGCGTCCGACTTTGGCTTAGGTCATGATTCTGCGGTTTGTGAATTTGAGCCCCACGTCGGGCTCTGTGCTGACAGCTCAGAGCCTGGAGCCTGCTTCAGATTCTGTGTCTCCCTCTCTTTCTGCCCCTCCCCCATTTGCGCTTGCTCACACTCTCTCTCTCTCTCTCCCAAAAATAAATAAACCTTAAAAAAATATTACTGATACAAAGCAATGCTTTCTTAAGGTGGGTGTGGAAGGGAAGGAAATGGAAAAAAGGAAATAATTCCCTGCTTAGGAGGAGGACCCACCACAGTTCAAGAGAAAGAATGTTCTGATCTCATTTGCTACTATTTCTAACGCCAACTCCTCCCTCTTCCGTTCTAGCTAGGGAGTGCCCTGTCTGGTTTGTCTGGCTATGGAGTCCATCTTCAGAAGAAAAAGAAAAAGCATAAAAAGGTACAAATGATGAGAGAATATAATAGGCATGAAAGACAAAGAAACAAAATTCTACCCAAGAATTATAGGTGACTCCAGCAAGAAAATAAAAACAGTAGTAACCAAAATAATAATTGAAGATATACTCTATCACTGGGTCCTTTGGCTGCATATTGGGGTCATTGGGCAGTTTATTTTAAAAAGTCGATTTCCCAGCCCCATCCCTACAGTTTTGGGCTTTCCTAACTGTCTCAGGACAGTTAGGAAGTGAATTTTTTTAAAATAAATTCCTCAGCTGATTCTGATGTACAGTCAGGTTTGAAAACCATAGCACTAGATGAAAACCTGCCTAAGGAGGTCTTTGGGGGGTTCAGTCAGTTAAGTGTCTAACTTCAGCTCAGGTCATGATCTCACAGCTCGTGAGTTCAGGCCCTGCATCAGGCTCTGTGTTCCTGGAAACTGCTTCAGATTCTGTGTCTCCTTCTCTCTCTGCCCCTTCCCTGCTTGCACTCTCTTTCTCTCTCTCAAAAAAAAAAAAAAAAAAAAAAAAAAAAAAAAAGATAAACATTTTTTAAAAAATAAAAAAAAACCTGCCTAAGGTGACAGAACAAAAATTTGTAGGTTCATAGACATTAGTCCCCACCACTCAAATTGCATGATTTTTAAGTATTTATTTATTTATTTTGAGACAGAGAGAGAGAAAGATAGTGTGATCACAGGGCGGGGGGCAGAGATAGGGAGAGAGAATCCCAGACAGCCCCCATGATCAGCGAGGAGCCCTATTCAGGGCTCAGTCCCACAACCAACCATGAGATCATGACCTGAGCCAAAATCAAGAGCCAGACACATAAACTGAGACACCCAGGTGCTGCTCGATTTGCTGGAATCTTAAAGAAAGGAATATATTGTAGAAGTTAACAGCTCAAGCTTCAGAATCAAAAAGCTCTGAGTGGGTGCCATGGCACTGCCATTCGCTATCTGTATCATCTGGGGTAAGTTGGGAGGATTAAGTGAGATACTAAATTTAAAGAACCCAAAGCCTCACACATATTAAGTTCTCAATAAGTATAAGTTTCTATTATTTTATTATGATTTTTAAATGCAAAGTTTTATAGGGAGACTGAAAACAAACATTGAGTAAATAAAGAAATTTACCATGTTATGGAATGCCAATTCTCACCAAATGGTTTGCAAGGTTACTACATAAGTACAAATGTACTTTGTAATAAAATTGAACTGTAATTTCTATCCAAGTTCCTCCACCAGGATTTTTTTTTTTAACTTGGCAACATGATTCAGCAATTTATCTGGAAGAATAAATGGGTGAAAAGAGCCAAGGAACATTTTAAAAGAATGAAGAGGGACTTGTACTGCTAGATATTAAAACATAACATAAAACTAAAACAATTACATTAGTTTGGGCACAAAGAGGCAGAAAGATCAAATGGAACAAAATATAAGGTGGATTTTCAATTCACTGGGGAAAGGAGGAGTATTCATTAAGTACATATGAAAGAACTGATTAACAGATAAGTGGACTAAAATAGAGACAGATCCCTACCTCACACTATATGCCATAATAAAGTCCAAACGATTAACATTACATCACATATAAAATAAAAATAATAAAAATAGTTAAGACATCCAGATGAGTACTTTTCTGATTTTAGGGTAAAAAAGGACTTCCTAAGCATGAAATGAAAGAGATTTTAACTGAAAATACTGGTAATATGAGTATATAAAACTAGATTTCTACATGGCTAGAAGACCACATAAATACAAAATTAAAGGCAAATAGACTGGAGAAATGTTGACAATAATTATAAGTCACTGATTTAATATCCTCAATATACACAGAGCTCTTACTAACAATATACACAGAGCTTTAATGACAAATACAGAAAACACCAACACTCAATTTGAAATGGCATAGAGCATGAAAAGACAGTGCTTATAAGAGGAAACACAATTAGTAAGTAAAAGTGCTGAATCATGTTAGCAATCAAATAAATGAAAAGTAAAAGAAGATATTTTCTCATTTAACAAATTGACCATGTTTGATTTTTCTCTTAAAGATAATACTTCAAGCAAGGATACATTGAGGGGGCACTCAGACATTGCTGCTTGTAGGGTAAATTAGAACAAACTGTGGCTAGCAAACTGGAAGCAGAAATAAAGAGCTTTATAGTGCGTCTTACTATTTTCCAAATCTTATTTAATAGCAAGCACCACTTTTCTAATCAGAAAAAAATTAATAAGCATCAGAAAACAAACTATTTGCATGGCAAACTTGAACGCTCACTGATTTCACCAACAGATTTAGGTAATTTCAAACTTCCTTGCAAACACAAGGTTTGGAACAAGTCGCCCGTTTGTGTGACATTAGTTTACAACACCCAGAGCCCGAAGTGGGATTTGTCACTTGCTAAATTCAAGCGGGTCACCCAGCAGCCCAAACCCAAGCACGAGAACAAAAGAACTGCTAACCATAGCTTTGTATTTGTATCTCAAATGACAGAGAACCTTCAGCACAGCTTACCTTTCCTCATCCACTTTAGCCACTAATCTCTCCCTGAATGCTAAAAGATTAACAAATTAGGAGATTTATCTTTAAAAAGACAGTTCTTATCTTTGGAAAAAGCTTGTTCCCCCAGAAATCCCAACCCTTTGCTCCTTGCAAAGATAGGTTTTCTACCAGGATTTTGTTTATGTATTTTGGACCCTGCCTTATTCTCAAAAGTGAAGCAACTTGGTCGAGCCTCCTGCAGAGAATTCCATCTGCTGCCGGCCAGACAGAAGCTGGAGATTAGGAGTAAAAGCCAGGAACCCCAAGCGGATCAGCCAGCATGCCCACACCCCCAGACCCTACCTCCGTGCAGAGAGAGCTCATTAGCCCATGCATAAAATATGTAAGGCTCCAAACCGAGCTGAAGGAGCTATAAAGAGAGGCCAGAAGTGGAGAAAGGAAGTAAACCAATTTTGTTCATTCAACCCAGAATGGGAGTGAAGCATAAAAGCAGTAACAATGGTGGTGGTGGTGGTGATGATGATGATGATGATGATGATGATAGGGAGATGTCTTTCCCTGGCATTACTCTGGTTTGCACTGGCCTCTCTCATGCCGATGGCTGCTCCATATGCAGATTTCTTGAGGCAAAGTGTTCAGTCTCACTTTGGTCCCCATCGCACTGAGGAGCCGCTCAGAGAGGGGCAGCCAAGTCCCACCTCAAAGCCACCAGCTGTCCTCACATCCGGCCATTCTTTAGGTAGATTTCCCACTGGTGCAGGATTCAGCATCATGATTCAGCTACTATTTGGACAGCCCCAGGGCTTCTGCTCCTCCCCTGAGTTTTATGCCCCTCCCATGGAGACTTTTGCACCTTCCTGAGCCCTTAATGAATGCACTGGAAAAATGATCTTTTTTCCCTTGGCACTATACTACCATCCATCCTTCCCTGCTAGCATGGGCTATTCCATGAAGCCACCCATTTGCCAAAATTTCCAGACTACAAGTAGGCATCAGGCTTTATGCGTTCATTGCCCCAGCCAGAATCAGCAGGTGCATCAAGTCCTCAAAGGAACTCTGTTGTACAGCCACTTGAGTCCATTAGTACCCCCAAGGGGTTGGAGGGTGGCTGACTCACAGGTCAACAAACACTCAGCCAGGGTGTATGGTGCCCCGTCTCTGCCCCCCCTCCCCCCGTCAAGATCCCATCTCCACAAGGGAGTCTCTCAAAGCCCCTTCACTTGACTTTGTGGAGAATGAAAAGCCTTTCACTTTCAAGCAAGTACTTCCTATAGGCCAAGGTTCCAAAGAGTCTACGTTCCTTTTCCATCTCTATCCTTACATAGACCCTGGGCTTAGACTTGAGGGCTCTGAGGCCAGTTTTGATACCTCCTGGGAAGTCACAAGGGACCCCAGTTATCTGTGGCTCAAGTTAAAAAGCGGAGTGCCTGCTTAAGTGTCCAACTCTTGATATAGGCTCAGGTCATGAGATCAAGCCCCATGTCAGGCTCCATGCTGATAGCACAGAGCTTGCTTGGGATTCTCTCTCTCCCTGTCCCCTGCCCCTCCCCTTCTCTCTGTCTCTCTTAAAATAAATAAGTAAACTTTTTAAAAAAGCAGAATGCCCAAGACTTTTTATTTTATAGGTTTGCACTCTGAGTGCCATTCTGGGACAATAGAAAAGTCCCATCAACATCCTGTTACAGAGCTAACTTGCGTTGGTACACAAATCATCATTCCTGATGCTTCTCCTCCATGTAATCATGATCCACGTTCTTAGCCATGTAACAATACAGTATTTTCCACTGTAAGAGGAGAAGTGTACTCTCCCAGTTCATTGATGTTGGGCTTGGCCATGTGATATACTTTGGCCAATGAAATGTTAGCAAACATGACGTGCACAGAGGCTTTAAATGTGCATCTAATGTCCTTTTACCATTTGCCATGAGAACAACATGTCCCTAGTAGCTAACAGTAGCATCCTGACAGCTGGATTGAACCTGACCTGCAGTGTGGAGACCCACCCCAGCTGACAAGCCAGCTCATAAGTGAGATAGATAATGTTTGTTGTGTGAACCACTGAGATATCTGGAGATGTCTGTTATGCAGCATTATCATTATGCAGTAATCATTATGCAGTAATAGCTGACTAATATACTTGCTCTACACCCAACATCATGCTGAGCACTGTACTATCTCATTTAATTCTCTTAACAACTGTATGAGATAGAGCACTATTAATATTGCCCTTGTCTTACAAATAAGGAAAGTGAGGTACAGAGCAGTTAAGCACACTTTATAAGTAAAGGAGATGAGCTTCAAACCTAGTAATCTGAGTCCAGAGCCTACACTCTAACTGCTATGGAACAGAAAACAGAAAGAGAAACGTAGCTCTGTGCACTTTCAAGTCTGTACTCTGGTGCTGACCTTGGGCTCTAAGCCACAATGGCTCCTTGTGAGCTCCCTATCAGCACAGGTCTGACCAGATCCCCAGGGCCAAGGCACTTTTTCTAGTTCTGTCAGTGCGTGCAAAGAGAATGAGACTGGCTTCCCTGCCAGAATGCATGACCCTTTCCTGAACTTTGAGGAGGGGAAGTCCCACAGGGAATTCTAACCAAGGAACAATCCTGCCTTTGTGAAATGCAGCCATCCCACGTTCTGCACGGGATTGAGCGACACGCCTCCTCATTCTCTGCCTGTTTTCATTCTCTCTCTAGGCAAACATCTTGGGGCTTTTTTCCTTTGAAAATTATTACACAACTACCAGCTGCCGGGATTATACAAATAGCCTGATAATAGCCAGGCGATAGGCTGTCCGGTGTTCAAACGCCAGCACCCAACAACAAAGAAGTCCAGGGTGCCAGCTCTCATTCACAGCCTGCAGACAGCAGCAGCAGAAAGCAGGCCACCCACTCTCTCCCAGCTTCGGAGCGGCAGGCAGTTTGGTTGGGTCCCAAGACAGATTGTTTTTTACTCATCATCTTCCAAGATTTTCTATGCACAAAAGAATGCAAAGTCACAATCTTTGACAGAACAACTCGTCATCAGAGTGACTCAACAATGCACTTTCTTTAAGCAAACTCAGTACCCCCAATGGGCAGCAATGGTCCTTATGGGTCTTCAAGTAATAGATGAGCTAGCAGCTCAGAGGGCAAGGCTCATGTCTTGCTTGCCCATCACTAACCCCAGTGCCTAGCTCAGTGGGCAGTCAGTAAATGTTTGCTGGAGAAATCAATGTAAGTGGGATTTAAGGGGGAGAGGGAATCCATCTTTGAGTTTTGCTTATTTTAATTCTTATAATGCAAGGTTGGGGCAAGCAAGGACATGGTTATGGAAACTGGAAACCATTTGAAAAGGAAGGAAAGACGGAAATACAGCCAAAGTCTTTGACACTCGCCAACAAAGCTAATACTTAGGATTCCTTATTTCAGCAAGAGAAGCCAGCCCAGGGTGTGTGGTGGCCAACTGTGGGGTCTGCCTGTCCAGCAGCCATGTCCCCTTTAGTGATAGTCCTCAGTTTTCCTCTGAGAACCACCCTCCCACCCGATATGCAACTTATAGTGACGGTACCCTTGGGTGTGGACCAGGCAGATATCTTTCAGAATGGGAATCTTGGGCAGAGCACCCAAAGCCAGACAATGGTTGGGGAACCCAGCCCCACGGAGGTGTTTCTAAATAGTCCACCTATCAATAAGGAAGCAGGCTGGACTTTCCACAGACAGACTGGAGACTTCCCCAGAACAATATGGAATTTACATCAGCACCAGACAGAGCTCTCCCACTGATCCACAGTTTGACTCTTTCAGCTAAGCTCCTTTTCCTGAACCCTTCACTGGAGACAAGCACAGAACTGAGGCGAGATCTCCAAGCTGGAAATTGGGGTTGTGATCACACATTTACTACAGGAAATAATAAGTTACTTCCCCTGTCAGGGCCTCAGTCTCTCCCTCCATAGCATTAAGGGGCTGGGATCAAATAACCACAAAGGACCCTTGTGTGCTGGGTCAACAGAAATTGACCCCTCGAAGCCCTAGCTCTTGGCAACATAAAGCTCCCATTGTCTGGGCCAGTGAGGCTTGGAGTTTAAAGCAGTTAATCCCCCAGCTGGATGACTCGGACAAAGAGGATTAACCCTCAAACGAGAGAGTCATCATCCAAATATAGAGCAATCCCAAGTGTATATGCCAGAAATGGGAAGAACAAATTCTCGTTCTCGAACCTTTTGCGGAAGCTGATAGATTAACCCCCCTGCACCCCACGGTCAAGGTGTTATACCTTCTCCACCTTCCTCTCATACCTTTCTTAATTCTGCAATCCAGGGTCACAGCAAGTCCCCTTCAACATATGCAGTTTTCTTTAAGGTGCTCTGAGCTTGGTAAGTAAGTTTGAGCACCTGCTGTGTGCCAGGGGCAGTGTTAAACACCAGAGCTATGGTGATAGAGAAGATGACACGGTCCCAGCTCTCAAGAAGTCTCCTGTCAAGTGGGGAAGCACCTACTGAGTACCATGTATTCTGCTAAGCACCATCATCTCCTTGATAAATGCCTCTCCATAACACCAGAAAGTAGATCTTATTGTCACCATTTCACAGATGATGACACTGAGGCTCTGAAAAGTTAAACAACCTACCCCAAATTATACAACCTTTAAGTATCAGAGCAAGCCTCTTGGCTTAAAAATTATATGCGACAGGGGCACCCGGGTGGCTCAGTCAGTTAAGCGTCTGACTCCTGATTTCGGCTCAGGACGCGAACTTGCAGTTTGTGGGATTGAGCCCCAGTCAGGTTCTGCACTGACAGCCTGGAGCCTGCTTGGGATTCTCTCTCTTCCCCTCCCTGCTCGTGCATGCACGTGCTCGCTCTCTCTCTCAAAAATAAAAATAAATTAATAAACATGTATTAAATTATACAGGACATAAAATGTACCACACCAAGAATGAATCTTTAGGTAAACTACGGGTTTCAGGGGATTATGATGTGTGAATGCAGGCTCATCAGTTAGCTATAACACGTGCACCACTGGGGGAGGGGCGGGGTTGGGGGAGGCTGATAACCATGGATGCTCTGCATGGGTAGAGGCAGAAGACCGTGGAAATTCCCTGTCACTTCCACTCAACTTTGCTGTGAACCTAAAACTCCTCTATAAAAATAAACTCTTTTTAAAAAATTGATTTTGGGCACCTGGGTGGCTCAGTCAGTTAAGTGTCCTACTTCAGCTCAGGTCATGATCTCATGGCTCATGGTTTCGAGCCCTGTGTCAGCTCTGTGCTGACAGCTCAGAAGCTGGAGCCTGCTTTGGAGTCTGTGTCTCCCTCTCTCTCTGCCCCTCCCTCCCTCCCTCTCTCTCAAAAATAAACATTTTTTTAAAAAATGGATTCTAGGGGAGCCTGGGTGGCTCAGTCAGTTAAGCATCCAACTTCAGCTCAGGTCATGATTTCACTGTTCATGAGTTCGAGCCCCACATCAGGCTTTGTGCTGACAGTGCAAAGCCTGCTTAGGATTCTCTCTCCCCCTCTCTCAAAGTGAATAAATAAGCTTAAAAAAAAATGTCTTTTAATGGATTCTACAAGATAGCCCCATCAGTATTGTACAAGTCAGAAACAATGAGAGAAGGAAGGGGAAAATATTGAACTTTAGACTTTTCAGAGTGTATACGCTCCTGGAATAGTCACCAGAGGGAAGGCTGATGTTTAACCCCACACCCTCCTCTGCACTGAAGGAGCTCCTTAAAAACAGGCAACCCAACGGTCAACCCAGGGCCAACTTGTTAATTTTCATGTTGCCAAGAAACACTCTTCTTGACTGTTGACAATGTGTTCCCATAAGCTTCTGAAAAAAAGGCTAATTACAATTTCAGGCTCTGTATTGGTGAAGGTAGGGTGTCAGTCGGTATTTTAATATAGACAAGGTTTATTTCTTGCACATGAGACAGCCCCAAGCAGGACCAGCCAGCGGATGGGAAAAGGACCTGGAGGAGCACATGGAGGTTCAGCCGCCAGGGACTGGTCACATGGCCACACCCACTCGCAAAGGAGGCTGGGAGATGTAGTCCACATGCACCGGAAGAGGAGGAAACGGGTTTTTTGGTGGGGTTTTTTTTGTTTTTGTTTTTGTTTTTGTTTTTGTTTTGATGAAGAGCTTGCCAGTCTCTGCCACAGGCTCCAAAAACTGTATACAACTCAACATACTCACTTAGATGATGGGATTATAGGTGGCTTTCCCTTTTCCCAGTTTTCCAGTTGTGTGGTTCTAATACATCCAAAATGGTGGCCGGAAGGGGAAAGGAGGGGAAACCCCCTAATTAGTAACTCTTGGAGCAGTTATGGATTGGAATCATGTAATCCAGGCAACGGCCTGAGAAATAGTGGCTCAGGCTCTGTCAAATACAGGACACAGAACTTTCTGCTCCATTTGTTCTGGGCAACTACGGTCTAAGGACTTTTTTGTACTTCTTAAATGTTATCCGTGGTCTCTTAGGTCTTTCTGCACCTGAAAGCATCTCACAGACATCAATTTCCAAAGCTGTCGTTTCTCTAATTGGATGGATGTGTATGATGGAGGCCATATCGGACTTCTGATCCGCTCAATTCACACACAGCCAGGCCTTGTGGCTGCAGCACAGAACAGCAAGCAGTTATCTCCTTATTTACAGGACCATTTCAAGGAGCCAAGACAATCAGCTCCTCTATGCATCTCAGTGGTTCCTGAGCTTTTTTCTCCTTGGCACATCTGATGATAACCTTTAGCCACCCCCCCCCCCAAGAGATTCCACTAAGTGTTCGCACCACTTTCCAACAAATTTCTCTTCCCCATCCCCCTCTCCTCGACTTTCACCCCTGACCAAAACCACCTCACACCCCACACCCCGGCCACACCTACCTATTGCCCAAATCAGCCGAACATTTGCAGATCTATATGCTACTCTCCAAGCTACGTTTGCTATCAGGAATCCCCTTCTCCTCCCCACCACCCACCTGGAAAACTCCTACCCATCCTTCAGGGCCCAATGAAGCAATACCCCATCACCCAATCCAATAGCTTTTCCTGGCCCCCAGTCTTCTTTCCTCAGACAGTAACAGCAACTTCTTAGAGTTTGTGATACTACAAGCATTCACTCAGGATATATCTCTGTGATATCACCTTCTTACGTTGTGCTCTAGTTATCAATTAATGAGCTCCCCGATGGTAGAGCCCAGGCACTGCAGCCCTTGTAGGACCAGGACAAGAGAGGCAGCTCGGCCCCGGCCAAGTCATGGCCCTGCTTCCCTGAGGAGCCAGAAGCAGGGGGCCAAGTGTATGTGACCACGTGAGCTCTGAAGTAGGGGGAAGAAACGGTATGGAGATGTTTTGACCCGTGCAGAAAAATCACCTGGGGATCTTGTCAAAATGCAGGTTCTCATTCAGCAGGTCTGGGGTGGGGCCTGAAATTCTACATTTCTAACAAGCTCCAAGAGATACTGATGCTAACGGTTCAGGGCCCATACTTTGAGTGGCAAGGCCCTGGGGTTTATTTGCATAGGCACCCGGTGCACCTCAGGCAAAAATCAAAGACCCCTGCTTCCAGAGGGGAAAGATTCTAGAGAGAAAAGACACGAACTCTTCCAATAAGAGAAAAGTGTAAGAGACAAAGCCTGGAACATAGCAGTGGCTGAATAGAGATCTGCGGAAGACCGTGGTTTGGGTGTGGGTCCAAACCCAACCCTACGGTCCAGAATAAATGAAGTCAGATTATGCAGAGGAACATAAGCAGAGTTCTCTCAAAGCATCTTTGGGGAAAACAGGAAGTTGGTCTTAAAGTTATAGAAGAAACTCAGTTATGAGCTACGGAGCACTGAGTTAGGGACCATTATCCCTCAAGGACCCTTGAAGTCTGACCCTTTTAGAAGTTAAACATCTCCAGCCACAGGTGAGTACTGACCCTGAGAACAAGCCTACAGGTAGGGCAGATGGACATCAGTATAGGAAACCAGCTCCAGAGGCAGGGAAGACGATTGGATCCAATGCCTGGTTTAAGCCCACGTGGCACTAGCCAGATGTTTGCAAATCCCCTTTAGAAGATGGGGGGGGGGGTGTAGCAGGAAAAGCAGGGGAGGCTAAGTCAAGGTGGTGGGTAGAGGCCCAGAGCCACACCTAACAAGCCTTCCTGGACCACAGCACAGTGCAGAGAACATTATTCTAGAGCAGGAAGCAGCTTTGCATTAGAATCCACTCTGCCCTTTAGCAGATGCTACACTTTGGCCAAATTATTTAACTTGTCTGAACCTCAGTTTGAACAGGTGTCTGAACCTCCACCATGAAATGGAGACAATAAGCCCCCACTTCATAGAGATCGTGAAAATCCAATGAGATCAAGGCTGCGTGATAATAATCATTAGTGTTACATGATCGGACTGCTCGAGGAAGCTCCCAGAGAAAGAGCATCTAATGCATACGTGTTCCCGGCACCTCATATGAAATTGTTTGCTACACTTCTCTGTTGTTTGCATTTCTTTATCTATAAAATGAGAATACAACAGATTTATAAGCAAGCCCTAAGCACTCCCTTGTCTCTCCAAGGTGAGAGCAGAGGGGACAGAACCCTGAGCATGCTCCCTCGAATGTGGGATGACAGACTCAGACTGGAATGGCAGCTGCCATAAAGGGACTTCAGCCAGTCCTTGGATTCAGGATGTGGCATTTATACTATCTGCCCCCAGTGAATGTTCCCCTAGGAGGCAGGCGCTATTCTGAGCTCCTGGTGCAAGTCAACTCATGTCTTCTTCCCCATAACTCTACAGAGCAGGAAACACTATCATCATTCCCATTTTACTGATTTGGAGACTGAGGCACAGAGCTGTTAAATGACCTGCCCAAGTTCCCACATTCATAAGAAGCAGAGCCAGGCTGGGGACCCAGGCACACTGGCTCTGGGGTTCTTTGCCTTCTATAGTCTCAAAGGAGCTCAAGAATTGAGGAACCGATGAGAAGATCAAGTCGACCAGAAGAGGCTGTCCTTGTCTCCAGGAGATGGGCTGAAACCATGCTGCGTGGTGCCCCCAGGTCCCACACCCTGAACCTCTGTGGAAACAGGAGGCCACCAATCTAGTGATGTGAGGGCTGGAGCCCATCACAGCTTCTGTGCCAGAGACTGGCCAGCACAACCCAAGGAAGGAAAAATAAGTCCTCCGTTGTGGGCAGCAAGAAGACTTGGCTCAGCCTCACCCCCTGCTTCCATATTGCTTCTGACAATTCCACCGGAGCTCATCTTTCATCTTTAACATTCCTCTCCTATGGCTTTCCTTTCCTTAATGATTAATTGTTATGTTTTGCTTCAAAAAAAAATTCAAGTGACTGTATTTAACCCATGGGCATTTAAGCAAGCATGGGTGGGAGATGTTCATTATTCATCGTGACGGTAGGAGTGGAACTGAGTCCCTGGAGCCCTCCTGGGCCAAGGTCAGGAGCTCCAGTCTTTGCCGTGAGCTCTCCAGCCCAGTCCCGGGGCCCAGCACTCTCTGCCCCACAAGGCTGTTTCCTCTCTCTCAGAGCCACCCACATGCCAGCTGAGCTCCATTCCTCTCTCTGTGCCATCTGCTGCACCCCAGATCGGATCAGAAGCCATGGTCACATTCTGCATATGGCAAGAGAGCAGGGGCCACAGGCAAGGCGAGAGCAAGGTCTGGGCTTTGGAGCCTGGCAGGAGAAATCCCCAAGGACTTCTCAGAGGAAAGCACTGAGGGGTCTAACCAGGCTCTTTCCTGGCCAGGAAAACTAGTCATGCTGATTCAGAGGATTTCTAAGCATAACAATGAAGGGAACCCAGGCCCCATTTTTCCAGTCCCTCTCAGTCCCTATCCTCAAGTTAACTTTTGTTGCTACAAGCCTGATTGGCCTCTGATCCTCTTGCCATTGGTGACTTACTACAGGACCTTAGATACGTCATTTCCTTCTCCAGACTCAGCTCCCCCTTTCCTAGAAGGAAGACTTCCTCTCCTACCCCTACAACGAGCAATGAGTGCATCCCAAGGAGTTGAGATTCCTGCATTCTGAGGTCCCTTCAGCTCTGCAACGCTAGGACCCGGTAGTTCAAGTGAATCCTTCCACTGGCTTGGAATTGCTCCGGACCTAAAAGGAAAATGCCCATCAAATATTCATTGCAACAAAGCCTGTGCACTTGAGAGTAATGATGGCCCATTTATCCACAGACAGGTATTCATTTGCATGTTTCTGTCTTGAAAACTGACACCTATTGCCTGCTTAGGTGAGTTTTAGGAGCCCGGAGCTCCTGAAAATAGATGTGTCATCTGGGGCTGGCATGGAAGCAGATAATGGCACCGCGCCCCCAGCTTAAGCAGCCACCTTCCAGACTCTGACGTCTGTGGTTCAAAAAGGCTCTGCAGGTCTGGCAAAATGACCTTCTGTCGCATCTACGCAGAGCTGGATGAGAAGGAAAGGAGGTTGGTCCTCCACGTCTCCAAGGGTACTTTTCTCTGTGATTTCTTTTCGCTGGGCCTCAGGTGTCCCATCTATAAAATGGAACAGGGAGAAAGGCTGTGGCCTACATGATCGAAATCCTAAAAGTAGTGCAGCTCAATTCTATTTCTGAAGGGTTCTGCAGTCACCAGCTAGGGAAGAATTTTTAGCTGCCTTTTGGGAGAAAAAAAGTTAAAGCTACTCTCTCCCCTGCCACCCAAGACAGAAGCAAGCTCTAAAGACTGAAGGGAACAGGAAATGAATGGAGCAGGAATTTTTACAGAAAACAGGAAGATCTGATAGGACTTCTTTCTGTGTGGAGGGAATCATGATGTGGATCTTCCCTCCTGGAGCAGGGGACACTGTTGGGTGAGTGGTAATCAATAGTCAGGACAGCAGAGGAGCTTTGACCTTTGCTGCTGATGTATCCGACAGTTCCAAGGGAAAGTTGAGTGTATGATCTTTGATCTAGAAGAGGCCAGAATAGCAGCAAAGGCACAGAGGTTGGGGAAGGAGACACCATTAGCTGCTGAGTACCTACTAGGTGCCGAAAACTTAGCTCATTACTGTCACATATGCTCTCATTTCTTGCCTAGGCCAGTGAAGAATCACCAGGAAGAAATTCAACTAATAGAACAACCACAACAGTATTTACTCACTCATGTATCAAATAAATATCTAGTACAAGCCTATTATGGGCCTGGAGCAGAGATAACAGCAGATTTTTCCAGCAGAAGACACCACAGGGTAGATTTTGTGAGAGCAATGCCCGGAGGCATATGATAGGAAAGTTTCTGCATCTACATAATCCAAGGGACTCAGAAATTTGCATCATAGAATTCCAACAAACTCTGGGATATTGCCAAGCTGAGCTAGTGGGATTGGTTTACTGCAGAGAATAGAAGGTTGGTTTCCTTCTGAGGCACTTGGAAATCTCCAGCCCATAAGGCTGATTATTATCCACTTGTCTTATTTTTAACATCATGAACGCCATGCAAATCATTTTCTCAATAGCACTGGCAACAGTAAATGACAGATTCTCAATTCTCTCTTCACACAGAATCCTTAAGTCCTTCAGAAACTTAAAGGTATGGTGATCACATAATCAACACTTTAACCAACATCATTCCAAGTCCAGGAGCATGAAAGGAACTGCACAGCACTTCGATGTTATTACCATCACTGTCACCATCATTATCATCACCACCACCACCACCATCATCACCACCATCATGACCACCATCACCAACAACTTCATCACCACCATCAACATCAACACCATCACCACCATCACCACCATCACCATCATCATCATCAAAATCATCACCACCATCAACACCATCACCATCATCAACATCATCAACATCATCACCACCATCATCATCATCATCTTACAGTTGAGAAAGTCAAGGCTCAGAGAAATTAAATAACTTGCTCAAGTTTACACAGAAAGTAAGGAAACTTGAGTTCAAACCAACTTCTGTCTGATTCCAAACCCCACTGCTCTATCCTATGCCCCACGTGGTCAGGCTTATTGCCCACACATCAAAATGGAGGCCAACTTACTACCTTTCTCTTATGTCCTGCTGGGTTTCAATTCCTTTTCTCACACTAGTATTGCCTCTCTCTCTCTCTCTCTCTCTCTCTCCCTATCTCTCCCTATCTCTCATACACACACAAACACAAGCAGAAGAAACCACTTTCAATTATAGTACCTCCTTTTTTTTTCATTCCCTCCCTCTCAATATCATGGTGAACAAAACCCACTCTCACACATATCCAGCCACACCATGGAGAGGAACTGGATAGCACTTAGAATTTGAGAATTTTAGCACCCTCCCCCCTTTCCAATAAAACCATTGCCTATTTCTCTCCTTTTATAAACAGGAACACATTATGCAAGATGCTGTAGATGTGGGATTTTTCAAGTGAGCTGGTGACACTCTTTCACTTGGCATAAAGTTGATTTAAATAAATCGCTCCCTTTTTCAAGATTCTTCCCTGCTCCTGCTTAATCTTAAATTAAGAGCAGTACAATAATAACCAAAGAACATCACACCCCTGAATTTCAGCCACCTCTCTCTGGAAGATCTTGTCTCCTTTTTTGAAAGTATGAGCTATTTTTTGGCTTCCATTTGTTTCTTTTTCTTACTTGTCACCACACACTGCTTTCTGTAAGATATAAGCAATTGGAGCCTTTGTATTTAAAGTCTGTTTTTAGTCCACGAGATCCACAATAACGCTCCCACGAGACTTTGGAAAGAAAGGGAATAACTTCAGAGAGTTACACTTCAAGATCCACTGAAGCAAGGATGTGCAGTCACCTCCAGTGATTAAATGGTTCCATTCATTCATTCAGTAAATATTCATTGAGCACATAATATGTGCCAGGCAATATTCTGGGCACTGGTGATACAGCAATGAATTGGCTTGCTGAGGGGACAAATAAATAACATGCTAACAACACTCAAATCTGCATCTCCTTCTCAAACCCCTTCCTTCAACTCTAAACTCACATATACAAATGTCTACTTAAAATCTCCCATTGGACAACCAGTTGACCACATAACTGTTCCTTCTCCATTTCAGTAAAGGGCCTCTTACAGTTGCTGAAGTCAAAATATGTGGTCGGGTGGCTGGGTGGCTCAGTCGGTTAAGCATCTGACTCTTGATCTCCACTCAGGTCATGATCTCACAGTTCATGAGTTTGAGCCCCATATCAGGCTCTGCACTGACGGCAAGGAGCCTATTTGGAATGCCCCCTCCCTCCCTCCCTCCCTCCCTCCCTCTCTCTCTCTCTCTCTCTCTCTCTCTCTCTGCCCCTCCCCTGCTCTTTCTCTCTCTCTCAAAATAAATAAACTTCAAAAAATATGTGGAGTCATCCTTGACTCCTTTCTTTCCCTCATACCCTAAATCTACCAATCAGCAAGCCCTGTCTTCTCCATCATCAAATATATCCAAAATTTGACCGCTTCTCACAGTCACCACTCTCCACCTTGGTCCAAACCACCACCTTCTCTCGCCTGAAGAACTACAGTAGCCTCCTGGATGCTCTCTCTGTTTTCATTCTTGAACCCCTAGAGTCACTTATAAGGTTAAATCTCAAGGGATCATTGTAAAACATAAATCAGATCATGGAAACCAGTGCTCAAAATTCTCCAGTGATTCCCCATTTGCTCAGAGAAAAAGCCAAAGTCCACACAAGGCCCTACAAGACTTTGTATTACTAGCTCCCTGCTACTTCTCTGACCTCAGCTTTTACCATGGTCACCCTCTCAGTTCCTTCTACATGAGTCTCCTTGCTCTTCCCAGAACATGCCAGCACCTTGTTGCCTCAGGGCCTTTGCACTTATTGCTTCCTCTGCCTAAAAGAGTCTTTCCCCAGATACCCATCTGGCTCACTCTTTCACTTCCTTCATGTCACCTTGACCACTTTGTATAAAATGCCCACCACCTACTCAACCCTGTCCCCAACTCCCACTCAACCTGACGCTTCCCATCCTCCCTTCCCCGCTTGATGTCCCGCATTACACATTTACTTATTTACTTCCACATTATTTGTCTCCCCCAGCTAGAGTAAATGCTTCACGAGGATGGACGTTGTATTTTTATTGCTGTATACCCTGCCTGTAACACGCCTGACACATAGAGAACACTCAACAAACGGCTGGCCAATGAATGACTATCTAAAGGTATATATGTCTAAAGTTGGTCAGCCACAGAAACACAGAGAAAAAGAAAAAGAGGAAGTTGCAGGCATTGCCCTTTCAAGCAGAGTTCAGGAGAAAAGGAGCCTTAGCCAGGGGACTCTAAATATTAAGGTCCCTGTAGCAGTAGGTCGATGGCAAAAATATCCCTAATTCTTCCCTTCCCTGTATCCAGTGTGACTATGTTGCTCCTCTCACCAAGAAGTGGAGTCTATTCCCTGCTCCCTCACTCTGCACTGGCCTTATGACATCCTGCCAATAGAAAAGGATGAAATGATAGTGTGCTAGCTATAAGATTAGGCCTCCAGAGATCATGCCAGTTTCCACTCTCTCTTGGATTCCTGTCACCACTGTGTGAACATGCCAAGTCACCCCGGCTGAGGCCATCCCAAAGCAGCTAGCCCTCGGCCACTCCATCAGCAGACCAAAATCGCATGAGCAAACCCACCAAACCAGGCATAAGCCCGATCTGCAAACTTCCCAGCCAACCAATAGACGTGGGAGAAGAATACTATCTGGTTGTTTTGGGGCAGGTTTCTTCTGGAGTCCCATTAGCAGCATCAGCCCTAAAACGTGTGATCTTACTAGGGTAGGCATCTAAGCTGCTCTGCTCTGCGTGCATGCTCATTGGGATACTTCCTCCTTATGGTTTAGACATCAGGAGGGGGCTGGCCATGCCACACAGCGTCTCAGCCGTTTCAAATCAGTAGACTGGCATGCCATTGGGCAAGGTCACTGTGATGTGGCCCAGAGAGACAGATGAGGTTTGCAAGGCAGCAAAACTAAAAGCCGGACCTCAGAGGGGAGAAATTCACCCAGGTAAATGTCACCTTCTGAGGTATCGTGGGAGACACCCTGCCAGTCACTCTTACGGGGACCCAGCCACATCATATCCTATTTCACAGAGACTTTGACAAGATTCTCAGACATCTCTCCACGGGACACCTTGCAGTAGCCCCACTGTACCAAGACCAGTGGTTGGAGCTCTCAAATCTGCAGAGGAACTAAGTCTCAAGGGGACAGAGCAGCAAACTGTGGTCTTCATACTAACCATACAAGATAAAAGCTTCGAATAAATGCATCGAATGATACTAGGCAAGTGCATTCCATGATCCTGTGCAGGTGAGTCTACTTCCAATCAATTCTAACACCTTCCATAACCACAGAAACTATATCGTCCTCAAAGAAAACAAATAATAACTAGCAAGAGCAACATAAGCAGGGCTGTTTAGTAAAGGTGACACTTTCTTTTACAGTGGGGGGGGGGGGGGGGCAGAGAGGAAGAAACAAACATAACATTAAGGTTCCAAAAGAAACTCAAATACTCGATCTGGAGGAAAGATATCTGAACACTGTTTTGCCCTCCTCCCTCATTCCTGTGCCCCTGGTTGCCTTGCAAAGATTTGTACCTCTGCTTGCTGCATCGGCTTATGTTCTGAGTGACCACAGGCACCTATACCTTCTAAACATAGAGTGTAGGATCTCAGCCGATTCCTTAAACAAGAGCTGGGGACATGAAGCTTAGTGACAAATATAAATCATGAGAGGCAATATCCCAGTGACCTTGCTGCGTCCACCCCCTCAAGTCCCACTGCTGATCCCCGCACTCACTCAACCACAGCCTCCTTGGCCTCCTTTCTGATTTTCCTATGAAAACATCTCTCTCCTATTTCAGGGTTTTTGCAGGTGCTGTTGCTCTGCCCGGAATGCTTAGTCTCTGCATCTGGCTGGCTCGCTCCCTCACTTCCCCAGGGGTCTGATCAAATGTCATTTATCAGCAAAGCCTTCCCTGACCCAGCTGCATTAAAAAAAAAAAAAAAAACATCCTTACCCCACCCTGTGGCAGAACTCCTCATTCCTCTTACCCTGCTTTATTCCTCTCCATTAGAACGCATCACTGGCTGATTCACTTTCTAGTTACTTAGTTATTTGTTGTCTCACAGACACACACACACACACACACACACACACACACACACACACACTAAGCTCTTTCAGGATAGGGGCTTCATCTAGTTCAGTTCTGCATTCCCCACACATAAAGCAGTCTCTGGACACCTAGTAGGTACTCAATAAATGAACTGCAATTTCTTGACCATTTACTTAGTGCCAAGCAATTTATGTCTGAAAATTATTCAACAAGGAACAAATATTCTTTAAGCATCCACTATGCAGCTATTGTAACAACTCTTGTTATCCCCACGTTACAGATCAGAAGATCAAAGCTCAAAGAGAGGCTATGTAACTTGCCCAAGACTGTTTGCCCATCAAAGCCCAGGCGCCTTGCAGAGGCCAGCCTGCTTTTCAGACACCTTAATGACGGTTCGGATTTCCAAACGCATGTGATACGCATCTCTGCCAAGCACGCATCACACAAAAGCTCTCATTTCTCATCACCCACCGCAGCTTCTGTGCAGGAAGAAACATCCATTAAATTGGATTTTCCTCTCCCAGAGAGCAGGCTGGTAATAACAGCTTCCTTTTTCCTTTCCTTTCCACCCATTGAGACATAATCAAGGTCAGACTTTTCCTTTTGAACTGGGCTGGCACAAGTACAGACAGGTCAGGGACACAAGGGGGGAGAAGACAGAAGTTCATGTGCTCTGAGAATCCCCCAGAAATTTCCAGAATCCTTGCCTTTGAGAAGTACTGCTTCAAACCCTTGTTGGTCCTGGAGTTTAGGAAAACAATCAATTTAAAAAAAAAAGAAGAACCTGACGGGCATTGTGCACACTTCTGTGTTTTGTGTCTGCTGGGTCTGGGCATACAGCACAAGCGCCCGCCCTGAAGTGACTTGCAGAACTCTTGCCCATCCAGTTGCCCACCCAGTAGGTAGGATGTTGATGGGGTGGGAGAGCGATGTGGGTCGCTCACAGCCCAAGGGACCAAACAGAGGGACACAATCCCTGCGGAAATCCTTCCGTGGCATGCCTCATCTGTGAGCGCTTCGTTTTCAAAACAATCGACTGGCACAATTAATTCCTCCCTCCTCCCTGCGCCCGACACTCTTTTCTCCCACCTGCATGACTGAACTCACCACACTTCATTATTACAGGTGTTTCTCCCTGACCAGGTGTGATGAGCTTCTGGGGAACGTGGACTTTGTTTTCCTCACCGCTGCATCCCCAAGGACTAATCCAGCCTCTGACACATCCTAGGTGCTGGATGAGTATTTGCTGACTCAAGAAAGATGCAGAATGAGCCTGTACCGGACCTGCTGCATTGAGTGGAGCCCGCAGGACAAGCCACCACCTCTTCTGGAAAGGGCAGGAGGCAGAAACATAGAAGAGGTCCAGTACAGCAGAACGACCCCGGAGCTGGCCGCAATGCCCAGTTCTCCCCGCGACACACACCTCTCGCGCCCCTCAATCGCCACTCCTCGGACCTCAAAGCCACCCACGTTAACCTCCCAAACCGGCTTTAAGAAAACAAGCAGGGACCCCCTTGCACCCCACCCCACCCCACCCGGCTGCTCTTAGCAGAGCCCAAGACAACGACGTTAAGTTACCTTGAAACGGAGCCAGACTGCATCTGCAATTGGTTCAAGGGTCGGGTCTCAGCAGTCCTGCTGGACCCTGGACAGCAGACACAGCTAACACCCGTCTGCGGAAGAAACGGCTGTGCCTCGCTCCTCCCTGGCTAAACGCGTTTGCTCACCCGTCCCTGCAGAACAAATGATGTTCTTTTCCTTGCGCTAAAATCCATCTCTAAACAAATCCTCTCTGCCTCCCTAAGAAACGGCTCCCACGCCCGCGGGGGGCGCCCTCCACATACAGAGACACACACTCACCGACTGACCCCAACCCAAGCCACCAGGTGTAAGCAGGTTTTTCCTCCGTTCTTTAGGAACAGACCGCCCCCCCACCCCCAGGCAAAACCCATCTGCTTGGAAGAGAACTCAAACGAAACGCCCTGGCTGGGAAGCCTATGCAAACGGAGTTAGCAAATGTCAGTAGCCTAAGTTGCAGAACTGCGTGGCGCTAACAGTTCAAACCGCGTTTAAAAAACAGCCCTTGGGGATGCCACCTTCAATGAAGCGCGCAGCCGCAGGCAGCCGGCAGTCCTCGCCGCTCTGCGCCTGCTTTCCAAGACTCTCCCCTGGCTTTGGTGCCATTTACTATCAACAACATTCGCAGGGAGCAAGCGGGTACGTTGCGGCCCCGCAGGCGAGCGGGGGAGGCCCCTGCAGCGCGGGGTCGGCGCCCGGCCGGGTCTGCAAGCACCCGAGCGAGAAACGGCGTCGCCTACCTGGGTGGGAAATCCGCGGGCCGGAGCGATGCGGGAGCGGGTGCGGGTGCGCGCGGAGCGGCGTCCGCGCTGGCGGCTCGGCCCCGCAGCTCCGGCCACCGCGGCGCTGGGGCGATCCCGGCGGAGGCAGGAGTCCGCGGCTGTCACACCTGCATCACGGCGCCCACGCCGCCGCCGCCGCCGCTGCCGCCTGCCCAGGCGCGGCACGCAGCGCGCCCCCGCCACTCCGAGAACCGAGGGCGGGCGGCTCCGGGCTCCTCGGTGCAGCGGGATCAGATCCTAACCCGCTTTCTCGGTCTGGGCATTAGCGGCATCCGCTGCAGGCAGCTCCCTGCTTCTAAATCCCTCCTGATTCCAGGCGGAGTGAATGGGAAAGCTGGCTGGGAAGGGGGCCGCCGGGGCCCCAGGCTGTCTGGATTTGCAGACCGATAGATGTCAAACTTCTTATTCCTCGAGTTCCGAGTTTGGTAGCCAACCGATTCCGGGAGTCACCTCGCTTCGCTCTCTCCACCCCGCCTGGAGCGAGGGGGCGCTGTGTACTCTGGATGCCCTCTCACCAACTCCGAACTAGGACGCATCAGAGGACCGGACTCAAATTCCTGGCAAGGGGAATCCTCTGCTAATTTCATCGCCCAACTATCTTAGATAATGGATGCAATTAAACCGCTCTGTCTTGTTACCTCATCGGGGAACCGAGAAGAACCTATTTGGCGAGTGGGAAGAAGGAGCAAGACGCGGGGGGGCTTGCTGCATCGAACAGGCCCCCTCCACCTGTCTCCCTCCTTCCAACCCCCCTCCCCCCCGCCCCCCCCATCCATGCACAGAAGACTTCACCCTGCAGTGAAAGGCTCTTTTCAGGAGCAAAGCTCCTTCTAGAAGGAAGGGAGAGGCAACCAAATGACACTGGAAATTCGGAGGTGAAATCAAACAACGTATCGCCCAGAGGGGGCCTGTGGCCCCCTGGGTCTGGAACTGCTTTCCTTTCCTACTAGTGCTGAAATGCTGGCGGGTCCGGAACTACTTCCTCTTCCCCACCCAGCACAAGACACCATCACGAGGTCCTCGGTCCCCCCACCCCCCGCCCCCGCCGTTGTCACTAGCTCTACAGTCAGTGCGCAGCTGGCCAGCTCCTATGTCCCCGCCCCGCTCCAGCCCCCCCCCCCCCCCGCCCGCCCCAGCATCCCTCACTGGGATCACCCCGGGAGCTCCCACTGCTCAGCCTCCTAAACTCACTTCTTAAAATGTAAATGTGATCTTGGCTCTTTCTTACCTACAACCAGGCACTGGTTTCCTAGTGGCCTTAGAAAAGCTGAAACTCTTCTAACGCATCTCATTCAGTCACCAAAGGGCAAGGCCACTCGCAGCCCAGCCACCCCGCCCCCACCCCACCCCCATCCTTTCCCCCTACTCCCGTGATACCAAATTTTCGTGCCTCGCGTTTGGTGTCACCCCCAGGCCTTTGCACATGCTGTTCTGGCTTGCCTGGAATGTTCTGTCTCCCACTCTCCTGTCCCTAATGCCTAATGGTTCTCAACTGAACAATCTGTCCTTTGGGGAATTCTTCCCTCATCCCTGCAATAACCCAGCCACCAACTACTTCCTCCTCCACAGCACCCAACACATTACTAAAGTCAGCTGCCTAATGTCTGTCCTCCTAACTAGAACATAAGCTATAGGAAAGCATGATCTCTTGTTTGCTGCTGTTGCAAAGACCACCGGGCATGTAGTGTCTGCTCAGCCCCCATCCAGATTAAGATATCGAACAGTTCTGGCATCCAGAGCTTTCTTTGTGCTCCTTCCCAAGCAATAACCACTCATCACCCAGATGTAACTCGCTATTCTCACCTCTTTCCACACCAAGTAGTATTGCCTGTTCTTGAACTACATGGGAATGGAATCATTCAGGGGGTATTTTTTGTGTATGGCTTCTTTTACTCCAACATAATGTCCGAGATTCATCCATATTGTTATATATATTCATAGGACATTCTTTTTTATTGCCGTCTCATGCTCCACTGCCTGAGTATAACACAAGTTATGTATCCCTTCTGTGGAGGGTGGACATTTGTGTTGCTTCCAGTTTTTAGCTGTTATGAATAAAGCCACCACCAATAAAGTGTGTGACAGGTGTGTGCACTTTTCTGTTGGGTGTGTAACCAGGAGTAGAATTGCTAGGTCACAGGATAAGTCCATGCTTTGCTTTAGTAGACACTACCATACAGCTTTGCAAAGACGTTGTGCCAATACAGTCCCACCTGCAGTATGAGAATGCCAGATATTCCACTTCTTTGTCATAACGTGGCATTGTGTTTTTAACCATTCTCCCTGGTGTGTAGTGATACTTCAGTGTAGTTTTAATTTGCCTTTCCTTGTTGACTAATGATGTTGACCTTTTTAATGGCTTATTGCGGAGCACCTGGGTGGCTCAGTCGGTTAAGCCTCTGACTTCAGGTCAGGTCATGATCCCACTGTACATGGGTTCAAGCCCTGTGTTGGGCTCTGTGCTGACAACTCAGAGCCTGGAGCCTGCGTTGGATCCTGTGTCTCCCTCTCTCTCTGTCCTGCCCCTCCTTGTGCTCTGTCTCTCTCTCCCTCTCTCAGAAATGAATAAAAATTTTTAAAATGGCTCATTGGCCATTTGAATATCTTTTTGTGAAGTGCCATTTCAAGCCCTTTGACCAATATATTGGTTTGTCTTTTCTTATTGATCTGTAGTCATTCTATTTACTTAATATGAGTCTTTGATTAGATATATGTAGTTTTAACATCTCCCAATTTGGGGCTTATGTTTTTATTTTATTTTGATGAAATACAATGTATCAGTTGTTTCTTTTATGATTAAAATATTAATCACATAATTTTGGAGGTCCTGTTTAAGAAATCCAATCTACCTCAGGGTCAGGCAACTATTATTTTTATGTTTCCTTGTCAAGTGACTTTTTGTTTTACCCTTCCTATTTTGGTCTCTGTTCTATTCATGTATGGAATGAAGTAGGTCAAAGTTTATTTTGTCTCCATAGAGACCCAGATGTTCCAGAAACATTATGGGAAAGACCACTTTTACCCTTTGGCTTATAAGTTTGGGGAAAGTCAAATAGTTGAAAATCCATGTATCACTTTTGACTTTCCCAAAACTTAACCACCAATAATGTACTGGTTACAAGAAGCCTTACCAATAACATAAATAGTTGATTGATACACATTTTGTATGTCCTATGCATTATATACCGTATTCTTACAATAAAGTAAGCTGGAGGGTGACTAAAAAATCGTGAGGGTAAAATACATTTACAATACTGTTTTGTATTTATCAAAAGAACTGCATATAAGTAGACCCATGCAGTTCAAACCTGTGCCCTTCAAAACCAACTGGATACGAAAACCCACAAGATATTGTTCTCATTACTCTTTTTTTTTTTTAATTTTTTTTTCAACGTTTTTTTTTTTATTTATTTTTGGGACAGAGAGAGACAGAGCATGAACGGGGGAGGGGCAGAGAGAGAGGGAGACACAGAATCAGAAACAGGCTCCAGGCTCCGAGCCATCAGCCCAGAGCCTGACGCAGGGCTCGAACTCACGGACCGCGAGATCGTGACCTGGCTGAAGTCAGACGCTTAACTGACTGCGCCACCCAGGCGCCCCTCATTACTCTTTTAAAAAGTCGATATTTTTATATGTATATGACCACATAGTTTCCAGTGCTACTGGTTTTCATTCCTTCCTGGAGTTCTGTGCATCTATTGGAGATCTTTTTACTTCAGTCTGAACAACTCTTTTTAGTATTTCTTGTAGTGACGTTCTGCTAGAGACCAACTGTCTCAGTTTTTCTTGGCATAAAATATCTTTATTTTACCTTTATTTTTGAACATTATTTTTCACTATGTATTGACTTTGTAGATGAAAGTCTCTTTTTGTTTCATCATTTTAAAGATATCATTGTCTTCCTGCTGCCACACTTTCAATTGAAAAGTCTGCTGTTAGTCTTGTTATCACTTCTTTGAAAGTAATCTCTTTTCACTGTCTTTAATATTTTCTTTTAGAAGTTTATGGGGCGTCTGGGTGGCACAGTCGGTTAAGCGTCCGACTTCAGCCAGGTCACGATCTCACAGTCTGTGAGTTCGAGCCCCGCGTCAGGCTCTGGGCTGATGGCTCAGAGCCTGGAGCCTGTTTCCGATTCTGTGTCTCCCTCCCACTCTGCCCCTCCTCCGTTCATGCTCTGTCTCTCTCTGTCCCAAAAATAAATAAACGTTGAAAAAAAAATTTAAAAAAAAAAAGAAGTTTAATTATGATGTTCCTATAGATTTTTTCTTTATATTTATCCTGATTGTAGTTCTCTGAACATCTCCGAACAAATTCTCAGCCTCTATCTTTTCAAATGTTGTTTCTGCCCTATTAACTCCCCTATGCTCTTACATCAAGACAGAGCACATACATATGTTCCACATAATTAAACCATTTCGATATCTTCCTACATTTCTATTACATTCTATTTTTTCTATTCCCTTTTTACCCTCTCTGTTCTTTAGCTTGAATATTTTCTATTGGCTTTTCTTTGAGTTCACTAAACTTGTTTTCTGCTGTGACCAATTTGCTGTTAAACACATCCAATGAGTTCTAACTCAAGTCTAAATATTACATTTTTCAATGTCCACTTGATTACTTTGCATAGGCTTTTTTGAAGTTTTATTTTTGTCCATTTTGTTCATCCTTTCCTCTATTTTCTTTGATGTATTTGTAATAACCTCTACTAACTTCAACATGTGGATAATTAGTCTCCTTAATTATCTTTTCCTTTACATAAATTATTACTAACAATTTTCTTGCCTCTTTGCATGTATCCTGATTTTTTCATTGTATGTGAAGAAACCATTGAAAACTGAACTTGTTATTTTCCTCCAGAAATGGCTCACCATGACTCTCTTAGGTAGACAAGATGAGGTGTCGATCACCTTGATCTATTCAGGAATTAAGTTTCCAAAGAGCTGGATAGTAGCTTTACTTAGACTAATTTCACCCATTTTTATATGTCTCAAAGATGAAATCTGTCTTGTGTTTGTTGTAGGACATCACTTCCAACGGAAGTTTTTCTCAGAAGCACTGTGAGCCTGCAAAATATTTCATCTGCCTCTCCAGTCCAGGACCTGGCTTCATATACCCCCAACTCAGTGCTCAGCAAATATCTGACATTTGAGCATTCTCTAGATTTCAAACCAGCATGTCAAGCCATATAGTAGTCTAAATCTCTGCTGGTATAGTCTCTCTGCCTATTTCTCAGCCCATGATCAGACTCAGCAAATCTGCCTAAGGAAGAAAAAAGTAAACTCAGCTCACCTAGAAAGAGCACCTCTGTCTCTGGAAGTTCGTTTAGTCCTTTTTGCTTCCACCCTCCTCAGATATCTTTTAAAATATGATTTCTAATTTCTTTTCTAGTTGATCAAAAGATTAATGGCTTACCATTACTTATTAAATCTCACTGGAAGTAGGAACTGATTTGCTAACTCTTTAATCCTCCTGACATTTTTATGAGATAGTTACCATGTTCATTTTCAGCTGTGTAACTTGCCAAGGATCACATAATAGCAAATAAGGAAACCAGGAGATGGGCCTAAGCTCTCTCATTCCCAAACTAGGGCTGATGCTAGCCATGATGGTATATTGCCTCCAATGGATGGGAATATCCTTTTCTAATAGGTGAAGAAATGCACATTCTGATTTCTGACTGAAAATCTGAAGAGAAGACCATTTTTTAAGCCTTCCTTTGGGATTTGTTTTGAGTCAGATATGTAAATTAATTACTTTAAATGCAAGGCACATCTCTTACCAAAAATTTTCTATAGAAACGAAATTACCTTTTTCTATCGCTCAAGACCCAAGAGATAAATTTCACTTAATTAAAAGCCTCTTTTGTCCCTGTTTTCTTTAGGAAACATAAGGGACAACTCTCAAATTTTCCATGTCCTCCTCCCACAGAATACTACTGTTAATTGTGACAATTCCCTTCAATAATACAAATACATCATAGAGAACACCTTCATTTTATGTTTTTCATGTTTGGAATGTAAGTGACCTCCTAAACAGCTGGATTGGAACAACAAAGGTTAAGATTAATTAGAGCAAAAACTGGAAATCCACAATCAATTTGTATTTTGAAAAGAACCAAAGAATACCAGATGAAAGCCTAGAGGCCATCAGGCAGCTATTGGTTCATGGCTACAAAGGATAAGTCACAACATACGTTACGATGTGGAAACAAGCACATTCTCAAACAGTGTTCATTCACGCTTTGTGGGCCTTTGCCTAAGAATAATGTGATAATGATAAACTCCTTCTAGCTACAGTTTTAACCGGAGAAAGGTTTAAGATGCAAAGAATCAGAATCTCTTCCACTCCCTGTCCTGGCAGGAAGGAACTTCAGATTTGACCATAATAAAATCCAGTTCATCAACTTACTAAACAGACTTAGGGTTGTTGGTTTTTAGGAAGGAGAGTCACGTGAGAGTGCAGAAAAATAATAATAATAATAATATAATCATTATTATTATTATTATTATTATATAAAGAAAGCAATGGTCTGCTTGAAAGCAGAATCATAAACCCAAATCTCGAAGAGGAAAAAAGAAACCCACAAAATCCCATGACAGGAGTTTAAATATTCCTATTACCTTTTGCTGCTTGCCAATCAACCAAAGAAGGCCATGATTTCCTTGCACTGGGATGTCTGCTAGACTCGTCGGTTCATTTCCTGGATTATCACTCTATAAATTTTGATGCTTCAATTATGCTACCATCAAATGATGTTAAAATTCCACTCTATGTGTATTCACAAAAGGCCTTTAACTCTACCTGCCAGTGTAACAATCAATTTAACAGCTGTCTTTACATGTGTTTACCACTTAAAAGGTATTGAATGAAAATTTTTGCTAATCTTCATAAACAGACTGCAAGTTATGCACATTATTTTTATTTTATAGATAAAAAACAAGCTTAGAGTGGTGAGGTGGTTTGCCTAAAGCCACACAAACAGGAAATGGTGGGGCTAAGAGTTAAATCATGAGATAGTTCAAAGCCTGGGCTGGTTCCATAAAATTGCCCTTATTCCCTTGGAAGTCTTGGCTCCTCTTCACTTTGGTTCCATTCCAGCTGTCCTGTCTTATCCCTTGTCACTTCCAACCCCCCACCCCCATTCTACGCAAATTGGTCCATCCCTTCAAATATTTGGTACTTACTTTCTCTTCTGCATCCTTGCACACATAAATTCCTCATAACAATTTTCAGTCCTCAGCCCTATAAAAAGCCAATTTCTCTTTCAAGTTCCTGCTGAGATTCTATCTCCTCCAATAAATCTGACGAAACCACCCTATTACCTCTGCCAGCTCTCCACAGCAATCTCTCCTTCCCAGATATGTCTATGACATGTATTCTGTACTATTTGTTCATTCATTCATTCAAGAGAAGTATATTAACTTCAAACAATGGAGACACAGAGACAACTAGAAGTGAAATCCCGTAACAGATATACAAAGGTAAGGTATGTTTCAAAATGCATGAACAGGGGTAGCTGGGTGGCTCAGTGGGTTGGTGTCTGAACCTTGATATCCACTCAGGTTGTGATCTGGTCGTGGGAATGAGCCCTGAGCCAGGGTCTGCACTGGGCATGAAACCTGCTTGGGATTGTCTCTCTCTTTCTCTGCCCCTCCCCCACTCACACTTTCTCTCTCTCCCTCTCTCTCTCTCTCTCTCTCAAAAATAAACATTAAAAAATGTATTAACATATACACCTATATGTACAACCATATTAATAATAGCTGACATTATTGAGTACTTACTATTTACCAGGCACTATGCTAGGCCACGTACATGTTCTAACTCAATCTTCAGAGCAACTCTCTGAAGTACTTTTTTATTTGTGAGATTACCGATTCACAGTTCAAATGAGTTTTCCAAGGTCATAGAGCTAGGAGATTGAACGAATTAGCTTCAGAACCTGTGCTTTCAAAACCACTACCATATTTATGTTCAGATACATCACAGAGGAAACAAGCCTGCCTCATGGAAGACTTCACAAAAGAGGTGATGTTTTAACAGTCTTGAAGAAGGATGAGTTGATCAAGGGGACCAGAAGATTGACACTGTAGTTGGTTCCCTAGCACCCAATCCAGTCTTCTTAAGCAACTGTGAAGTTTGGAAAAGTATGGAGAAGATGGAACCCCATGAGTGGCCCATGACTGGTTAGTGAGGTCAGTAATTCCAGTATTTCCAGTGCTCTGGTCCATGACTCGCTCAGAAACTCAAGCCTAATAGCATTTCTTTGCAACAGAAATTGGTTCAAGAAAGTCCACGAGATCACACTGAGGAGAAAATTACTCTTTCTCTTCTCCTGGACATGAAAAACGAAATAAGTAGCCCTGCTTGCTACTGGCAGTCATTTCACAACCATGAAGAGGACCAGCATTAACCTGATGGTCACGGTTTTCATCTGAGTTGCCCACTCCTCAGCCAGGATTTCACCTTCCACCTGCTTTTCACCTAACTCTCCACCATAGGAAGTCATCAGTTGTAATGGTGGTTCAGGCCGGGGCTTTGAACCACCCTCCTTTCCACCAACAACGGGGTCCTCGCCACCATCTGACTAGTGAGTGATCCAGTCACAGAATCCATCCTGAGTGAGCCTGAGGCAGGGGTTCGTAAGCACCTAGTCTACCCAAAGTGACCCCCGGGAACAAGACTGGGGAGACTCTGAGGAGCAAAACAAGGGGAAAAGGAAACTAAGTACAAGGGCACATTACCAAACTAGTCACTACTGTTGATAGATGGACGCTTCTGCTACTGGGAAACTCTGAGGAATTCTATAGACTATAACTCAGAAATGTCACCACTGGATATCTGGAAGAGTGAACCATTTTTCTGCCAGTTTTCATCTCCCATTGGTCAAATGTTGCCCATGAAGTGTTAACTTCTTCATGCTTGCAGATTTGCATGTGCACCAGCGTCCAGCTGGCCCTTTCGTTCGTTCCCACGAGAGCCGGGAAACGGGTATCGGAAAAGGCCTGGGGCAGAAAGTGAAAAACATGGCGTACACAGCTGAAGCAAGGTGCTGATACAGCTGTGCAGAGCTTACCCCTGCACGAATGGCTAGATTGGAGGTGGAATGAAGTATCTACACAATAGTACCAGATGTCACAGAGAGAAATCAAAAGCACTTGCAAGCCCAAGGTCATTATCCAGCTGCTAGAATTTGGCTACCTCTATAGCTCCAGTTATGTGAGGATGATAACTTCCTTATTGTCGAAGCCACTTCATTCCTTTTAACCCTCTCCCCTTTCTTAAAAGGAGACTACTAGGGGAAACGTATACATATATCATGTGTGAACTGTGACACGGGACGTAGCAGGAGGAAGGCAGCCAGAAATATAGAATTTGTTTTCCTTGAGACAGAAGATTTGTTTTCCTCGTTGGTTGCAAAGCCTTAATGGTACTGTGTTGTCCATGTTCAAAATTGGTATTTTTTATAAAAACTAAAGCATGTTGTCTTTTCTGTAATCTGAAGCTAAAATCCTGCCAACTTTTACAGAGGGCATTACATACAGAAGAAATAATACGGACAAAAGAAGCAAAAAAAGTCATTAATCAGCTCAGTTTTTCATTCAATAAATTTAGGGTGCCTCTCATGTTCCAGTTGTTGTCACTGACGATACAACAGGGAAACACACAGACAAAATTCCCCACTATCAAGGTGCTTACAGTCTGGTAAGGGAAACAGACAGTAAATGAATAAATACTCAGGAAGGGGGGAAGGTAAGACGGACAGTTTTTTAAAAATTTTTTTTAATGTTTTATTTTATTTCTGAGAGAGAGAGACAGAGCATGAGTGGTGGAGGGACAGAGAGAGAGACAAGAGACATAGAATCCGAAGCAGGCTCCAGGCTCTGAGCTGTCAGCACAGAGCCCGACGCGGGGCTCGAACTCACAAAATGCAAGATCATGACCTGAACTGAAGTCAGATGCTTAACCAACTGAACCACCCAGGCACCCCAAGACTACATAGTTTTAAAGGCTCATTTGGCTTCTGTATTAAGGACAGACTGTAAGGGACAGGAGTGGAAGCAAGGAAACCAGTTTAGATGTCAAGGCAGTAATTTGGGCTAGAAATGATGGTGGCCGGACAAGAGTGGTGAGAGGTATCCATTCCCATCCCCTTTATTGGGTATGTCAGTAAAATCTTTGAGGAAGCAGATGGCTGAGAAGGAAAAATGAACTCCAGAAGGACAGAGAAAGAAATAACATAGAAAAGGGCACTGGGTGAGTGTTAGAGAGGACATTTGATTGGGGGTGGGGATGGGGGGCAAGTATATGAAAGAGGCAGAGATTTAAAGAAATGTGGGTTATGAACTGAATCCACTTTAATGTTAAACAATAGGCATATGATTGATAATACTGGAATTACTTTTTTTTTTTTTTTTTTTTTTTTTTTTTTTTTTATTTATTTTTGGGACAGAGAGAGAGACAGAGCATGAACGGGGGAGGGGCAGAGAGAGAGGGAGACACAGAATCAGAAACAGGCTCCAGGCTCCGAGCCATCAGCCCAGAGCCCGACGCGGGGCTCGAACTCACGGACCGCGAGATCGTGACCTGGCTGAAGTCGGGCGCTTAACCGACTGCGCCACCCAGGCGCCCCTGGAATTACTTTTAACTACTTTAAGTCACTGGGTTGTGTTTCTTTAAATATAACACCTTGCAAAGGCTGGACCCTGTGGGACCCAAAATATATCGGGTTGCACTGAATGAAATTTGTCCTGTTTAACACATTTTGAAAGTGATTTTAAAATATGTCTACTCCTTAGTTTATTAAACCTTTCCCTCTGGAATACATTAAATACCGACTCCTGCAAAGAAAATTAGAAAGAAGGCATTTAGATATGAATCAAACTAGAACCAGGATCAAAGGGAGTCTTGTTAGATAGAATGTAGTTCAGAAATGAAGTTAACTAGGGCGCCTGGCTGGCTCAGTCGGTTAGGCATCCAACTTCAGCTCAGGTCATGATCTCACGGTTCGTGGGTTCAAGCCTCACGTCAGGCTCTGTGCTGACAGCTCAGAGCCTGGAGCCTGCTTTGGATTCTGTGTCTCCCTCTCTCTGCCCCTCTCAGGTTATTCTCTCTCTCTCTCTCTCTCAAAAATAAATAAACATTAAAAAAAAAATTTAGTGAAGTTTACTAAGTCCAGACTCCTCACATTAATCATTTCATCATTCATATTTCCAAATATTTGCACTTTCTTAAACAAGCCCCTTTTCTTTCCCTGAGAGAGATGCTTGGTTCTTAAGGAGCCCCAGGGTTTAGTAAAGGACAAGTGTATGAAGTAAAGTATGAATCATTTTTGACTGTGAGGCCAAATCTTTGTGATTTGGTTGGTCTCCTTTCCACACTCAGTGGAACAGTAAAGTAGAGGAGCAGCTGGATGACCAGTTGAGCAGAGAGCACTGTATGGCCTCCTGGTTTAAAACACTGGAGGGGCACCTGGGTGGCTCAGTCAATTGAGCCTCCAACTCACAGCTGAGCCTCACAGTCGTGAGACTGAGCCAGGCATCGGACTCCATGCTGGGCGTGGAGTCTGCCTGAGATTCTCTCTTTCCCTCTGCCTCTTGCTCTCTCGCTCTTCGAAAAGAAAAAAAAAATGGGACAACAAATATTTTTTTTAGTTTACTCATTTATTTTGAGAGACAGAGAGTGAGCAGGGGAGGGGCAGAGAGAGAGGGAAAGAGAAAGAATCCCAAGCAGGCTCCATACTGGCAGTGCAGAGCCCAATGTGGGGCTCAAACTCACAAACCGTGAGATCATGACCCGAACTAAAACCAAGAGTTGGATGCTTAGCCAAATGAGCCACCCAGGTGCCCCAACAATTTCTTCCTTTAAAATGCAAGTATAGGGGCAGCTGGGTGGCTCAGTCAGTTGAGCACCTGACTCCTAGTTTTATCTCAGGTCATGATCTCACAGTTCATGGGTTCGAGCCCCACTTCAGGTTCTACAGTGGTAACTTGGAGCCTGCTTGGGATTCTCTGTCTCCCTCTCTCTCTCCCCCTCCCCTGATCACACACTTTGTTTCTCTATCAAAATAAATAAATAAACTTAATAAAATGAAATGAAAAGTATACAATGGAATATTACTCAGCAATCAAAAAGAATGAAATCTTGCAATTTGCAACAACGTGGATGGAACTAGAGTATATTATGCTAACAGAAATAAATCAGTCAGAGAAAGACAAATATATGATTTCATTCAAATGTGAAATTAAAGAAATACAATGGGTAAACATAGGGGAAAGGAAGGAAAAACAAGATAAAAACATAGAGGGAGGCAAACCATGAGAGACTCTTAAATTTTTTTTTCAATGGTTATTTATTTTTGAGAGAGAGACAGATAGAGTGTAAGTGGGGGAAGGAGAGAGAGGGAGGGAGACACAGAATCGGAAGCAGGCTCCAGGCTCTGAGCTGTCAGCACAGAGCCCGACTCAGGGTGCAGACACAACCACGAATGAGATCATGATCTGGGCTGTAGTCAGACGCTTAACCTACTGAGCCACCCAGGCACCATGAAGAGACTCTTAAATACAGAGAAGAAACTGAGGGTTGCTGAAGGGGAGGTGGGTGGGGGGATGAACTAAATGGAGATAGGTATTAAGGAGGGCACTCAGTGGGATGAGCACTGGGTGTTATACGTAAGTGATGAATCACTGGGTTCTACTCCTGAAACCAATACTATACTGTATGTTAACTAACTTCAATTTAAGTAAGTAAATAAATAAATAAAATTCAAGTATACTCTGAGAGTATCTATAACACCTCTAGGCACTTATAACAATGCCCCAATTATCAAGGATGGTAGGCAATGGAGCACTGACAAAGACTATGAGGAAGAATCCTAAAAACTAAGGAAATCAGGGAACCGAAGCTCTGGTCCATCTCTGCCTAGTATCTAGATTTATAGCTTTATGAAAGGCACGTCGCTTCAACAAATGGCATTGGGAAAACTGGACAGCCACATGAAAAAGAATGAAGTGCAACTTTATACCATATTCAAAAATTAATTCAAAATAGAACAACGACCTAAATATTAGAGCTGAAATATAAAACTCTTAGAAGAACACGTAAGAGGAAATCTGCATGACATTGGATTTGGCATTGCTTTTTTATACGACACCAAAAGGACAGGAAACAAAAACAAAAATAGATAAATTGGACTCCATCAAAATTACAAGCTTTCATGCATCAAAGAACATAATCAATGGAGTGAAAAGCAACCCACAGAATGGGAGAAAATATTTGCAAGTCCTATATTACAGAAGGGGTAATATCAAAAATATATATATAGAACTCCTACAACTCAGCAACTAAAACCAACAACCTAATTTTAAAAATGGACAAAGAACTTGAATAGATCCTTCCCCAAAGAAAATATACAAATGCCGGGGCGCCTGGGTGGCGCAGTCGGTTAAGCGTCCGACTTCAGCCAGGTCACGATCTCACGGTCCATGAGTTCGAGCCCCGCGTCGGGCTCTGGGCTGATGGCTCAGAGCCTGGAGCCTGTTTCCGATTCTGTGTCTCCCTCTCTCTCTCTGCCCCTCGCCCGTTCATGCTCTGTCTCTCTCTGTCCCAAAAATAAATAAACGTTGAAAAAAAAATTAAAAAAAAAAAAAGAAAATATACAAATGCCAATAAGCACATAAAAGATGCTCAACATCACTCATCACTAAAGAAATGCAAATAAATACCACAATGAGATGCCACCTCACATTCATTATGATGGGAAAGAAAGAAAGAAAGAAAGAAAGAAAGAAAGAAAGAAAGAAAGAAAGAAAGAAAGAAAAAGGGGGAGGGAGGTGAGGGAAGAAAAGAAAAGAAAAGAAAAGAAAAGAAAAGAAAAGAAAAGAAAAGGACAGAAAGGAAAGGACAGAAAGGAAAGGAAAGGAAAACAAGAGACAAGAAGTGTTGACAAAGATGTAGAAAAATTAGAACCCTTATACCCTGTTGGTAGAAATGTAAAATGGTGCTGCTTCTGTCGAAAACTGTTGTTCTTCAAAAAATAAAAAATAAGGGTGCTTGGGTGGCTCAGTCATTTGAGCATCAGACTCTTGATTTCGGCTCAGGTCATCACCCCAGGGTTGTGGGATACAGGGTTGTCGGGCTCTGCACTGAGCATGGACCCTGCTTGAGATTCTATCTCTCTCTCTCCCTCTGCCCCTCTCCTCCACTCTCATGCTCTCTCTCTGAAATGAAATGAAATGAAATAAATTAAAATAAAAAAAGAAACAGCATTAACATTTGATCCAGCAATTTGACCTATGGGCATATGCCCAAAAAGAAATGGAAGGAGGGACTTGAAGATATATTTTTAGACCCAAGTTATACCGGCATTATTTACAATAGCCAAGCAGTGAAAGCAGCCCAGTGTCCATCAATGGATGAGTGGATAAACAGAAGGTGGTTTACACATACAATGGACTATCAGTCAGCCTTTAAAAAGAAGGAAATGCTCTGTAGAGGCCAAGATGGCAGAAGAGCCTGGAAGTTGTTTTTGCATCTCTCATCCCTGAAATGCAGCCAGATCAACACTAAACCATCCTGCACACCTAGAAACCTGATCTGAGGATTAACACAACAATCTGCACAACCTGAACCACAGAACTTGGCGGGTATGTGTTGCAGAGAGGTGAACTGGGGGAGAGAGAAGCTGCAGAGGGCAGGGAGCTGTTTTTCCTTGTGGAGAGAGGATGGAGACGGCAGGTGGGGGTGGAAATACGGGAAAGCATCCCTCCCCTCAAGGCGGCTGGAGAGAAAAGAAAGAGTATGCAAGAGACTGAACAAAAAAATGGAGAAAGGAGAAAGGAGAGCATTTAAATTCCATTAAGACTCTATGAACAGGGGGAGCGCAGAGTCTGAAACTCCACAGCTCATTAACTGGCAGAGCTCTGGTGGGAAGGGTGAATCCCCAGCAACGGAGAGCTAGGTCCTCAGGGTCCTTAGGCCACACAGGGAGAGGAGGTCCCCCTGCTGGGAGGACCTTGGTAGAGGCTGTGTGACCATCCCACAGGCAATGGTCCCAGCAGACCCGTTGTGTTGTGGAGAACAACCACATTCACTGGTGCTGGAACAAGGACATAAAATGGGAAACCTGGCACCACATGTGTGTTGTGATTTTCCATAATCCCTGAAAACGCTGCTGCTACACGATCGCATGAACTTTTTCTGGGGCAGGCTAGCACCCAGCCAGTCTCTGGGCATGGGCAGCAGCACGGTCCCGTGAATGTTCCTGAGTCCCACCAGCACCCGGCCAGTGCTCGGTGAGACCCTCCCGCAGAGGGGCTGAGCGGGTCAAAGCCACGGTCCCTCAGAAGTGAGGGGTGGGGAAACACAGCGGCATCCGAGAGAAACTGAGGAGGGAGGCGCCACCAGGCAACCTGATGGCTTGGTCACAGGCGGTGTCAAAGCAGGCAGTGGCAGAAGCTGGAGACAGGACAGGTGTGCGACTGCTGGTCGGGAGAACGGAGTTGAAATACTAGAGTCTGGTAGCTGGGTGAGACCTTTTTCACCACTCCCGAGCATGCTCATTAGCACCTACAAGCGCCACAACAATTCACCCCAGTAAGCTAAGCAGCGCCATCTAGTGGAGAGTGGAGCTGTTACACTAGGCCCCGCCCAACTGAGCCAACCTCTTCAGGAACACAAGTCTCTCTGCCTGCTTAGTTTCTGGACTATAAAGGGCTTCATAGTTTGGCTTCTAGGGGAAATTGATGTAATTTGAATCGTATTTCAGTCTGTTCACTGGTCCATCTATTCCATTTTTTTCTTTTCCTTTTCTTTTCTTATTCTTGAATACAGAAAGAGAAAAAATTATTTTTATTTTCCATTTTTATTAAAAATACTTTAATTTTTTTCTCTACAATATTTTTTATTTTTGTAAATTTTTCAAATTTTACTTCCATCATTCCAATTTATTCTATCTCACTGTATTCATTTTTTCAAATTTTCAAACGTTTTCCTTTTTTTTTTTCTTTTCTTTATCTTTACCTTTTTTCTCTAATCTATCAAGCTCCTTTCCACAACCAGACCAAAACACACCTAGGATCTAGCATCATTTACTTAATTTTTTCTGTTGTTTTTACTTTTTAATTTTAATTTTTTTACCTTATTAATTGCTTTTCTTCCTTCAAAATGATGGAACAAAGGAATTCACCCCAAAAGAAAGAACTGGAAGAAATGACAGTCAGGGACTTAATCAACACAAGATACAAGCAAGATGTCTGAACCAGAATTTAGAATCAAAATAATAAGAATACTAGCTGGGATAGAAAATAGATTAGAATCTCTTTCTCTGGAGATAAAAGAAGAAAAAGTTAGGATGAAATAAAAAATGCCATAATAAGCTGCAATCTTGAATGGATGCCACGGTGGCAAGGATGGATGAGGCAGAAAAATGAATCAGCAATATAGAAGACAAACTTATGGAGAATAATGGAGGAAAAAAAGAGGGAGACTAAGGCAAAAGAGCACGATTAAAGAATTAGAAATCAGTGACTCATTAAAAAGCAACAACATCAGAATCATAGGGGTCCCAGAAGAGGAAGAGAGAGAAAAAGGGGTAGAAGGGTTATGTGAGCATATCATAGCAGAATCCTAACCTGGGGAAAGACACACACATCAAATCCAGGAAGCACAGAGGACTCTCATTAGATTAAAAAAAAAACCACCATCAATAAGGCATATCACAGTCAAATTCACAAAATACTCAGGCAAGGAAAGAATCATGAAAGCAGCAAGGGAAAAAAAGTGCCTAACCTACAAGGGAAGACTGACCAGGTGCGCAGCAGACTTATCCACAGAAACTTGCAGGCCAGAAAGGAGTGGCAGGATATATTCAATGTGCTGAATCAGAAAAATATGTAGCCAAGAATTCTTTATCCAGCAAGGTTGTCATTCAAAATAGAAGGAGAGATAAAATGTTTTCCAGACAAACAAAAGTTAAAGGAGTGTGTGACCACTAAACCAGCCCTGCAAGAAATTTTAAGGGGGGCTCTCTGAGGGGAGAAAACAACAACAACAACAACAACAACAACAAAACTAAAGCAAGAAAGACTAGAAAGGACCAGAGAACACCAGAAACTCCAACTCTACAAGCAACATGATGGCAATAAATTCCTATCTTTCAGTACTCACTCTAAACTTCAATGAACTAAATGCTCCAATCAAAAGTCATAGGATAACAGAATGGATAAGAAAACAAGATCCATCTATGTACTATTTACAAGAGACCCACTTGAGACCTAAAGACACCTTCAGATTGAAAGTAAGGGGATGGAGAACCATCTATCATGCTAATGGTCTCCAAAAAAAAAGCCAGAATAACCATATTTATATCAGACAATCTAGACTTCAAAATAAAGAGTGTAACGAGATGAAGAAGGGCATTATATCATAATTAAGGGGTCTTTCCACCAAGAAGACCTAACAATTGTAAACATTTATGTTCCAAATGTGAACCCAAATATATAAATGAATTAATTACAAACATAAAGAAATTCATTGATAATAATACCATATTAGTAGGGGACTTCAAAACCCCACTTACAACAATGGACAGATCCTCTAAACAGAAAATCAACAAGGAAACAATGGCTTTAAATGACACACTGGACCAGATGGACTTAAAAGATATATTCAGAACATTTCATCTGAAAGCAGCAAATACACATTCTTCTCCAGTGCACATGGAACATTCTCCAGAATAGATCACGTACTGGGACACAAATCAGCCTTCAACAGGTACAAAAAGATTGAGATAATACCGTGCATATTTTCAGACCACAATACTATGAAACTCGAAATCAACCACAAGAAAAAATGTGGAAAGATAAGAAATACTTGGAGACTAAAGACCATCCTACTAAAGAATGAATGGGCTAATCAAGAAATTAAAGAGGAAATTAAAAAGTACATGGAATCCAATGGAAATGATAACACCACAGCCCAAAACGTCTGGGATGCAGCAAAGGTGGTCACAAGGGGAAAGTATATAGCAATCCAGGCCTTCCTAAAGAAGGAAGAAAGGTCTCAGATGCATAACCTAACCTTACACCTTAAAGAGCTGGAAAAAAGAACAGCAAATAACACCCAAAACCAGCAGAAGACAGGAAATAATAAAGATTAGAGCAGAAATCAATGCTATCGACAACAAAAAAACAAAACAAAACAAAAAACAGTAGAACAGATCAATGAAACCAGGAGCTGGTTCTTTGAAAGAATTAACAAAATTGATAAACCACTAGCCAGTTTGATCAAAAAGAAAAAGAAAAGGACCCAAATAAATAATATCAAGAATGAAAGAGGAGAGATCACAACCAACACAACAGAAATACAAACAATATAAGAGACTATTATCAGCAATTATATGCCAATAAAATGGGCAATCTGGAAGAAATGGACAAATTCCTAGAAACATATACACTACCAAAACTGAAACAGGAAGAAATAGAAAATTTGAACACACCCATAACCAGTAAAGAAACCGAATTAGTGGGGCGCCTGGGTGGCGCAGTCGGTTAAGCGTCCGACTTCAGCCAGGTCACGATCTCGCGGTCCGTGAGTTCGAGCCCCACGTCGGGCTCTGGGCTGATGGCTCAGAGCCTGGAGCCTGTTTCCGATTCTGTGTCTCCCTCTCTCTCTGCTCCTCCCCCGTTCATGCTCTGTCTCTCTCTGTCCCAAAGATGAATAAACGTTGAAAAAAAAATAAAAAAATAAAAAAAAAAAAAAAAAAAAAAAAAAGAAACCGAATTAGTAATAAAAAATCTGCCACACACAAAAAAAAAAAAAAAATACAAGAGTTCAGGGCCAGATGGCTTTCCAGGGGAATTCTATCAAATACTTAACGAAGAGTTAACACATATTCTCTTGAATCTTGAAGCTGTTCCAGAAAACAGAAGTAGAAGGAAAACTTCCAAACTCTTTCTATGAAGCCAGCATTACCTTGATTCCAAAACCAGACAAACACCCCAGTAAAAAGGAGAACTATAGACCAATTTCCCTGATGAACATGGATGCAAAAATCCTCAACAAGATATTAGCCAACCAGATCCAATAATACATTAAAAAAATTATTCACCACGACCAAGTTGGATTTATACCTGGGATGCGGGGCTGGTTTAATATCCACAAAACAATCAATGTGATACATCACATAAATAAAAGAAAGGATAAGAACCACATGATCCTTTCAATAGATGCAGAGAAAGCATTTGACAAAATACAGCATCCTTTCTTGATAAAAACCCTCAAGAAAGTAGGGATAGAAGGAGCATACCTTGAGATCATAAAAGCCATACATGAAACACCCAATGCTAATATCATCCTCAGTGAAGAAAACCTGAGAGCTTTCCCCTAAGGTCAGGAACAAGACAGGGATGTCCACTCTCACCACTGTTATTCAGCATAGTATTGGAAGTCTTAGCCTCAGAAATTAGATAACACAAAGAAGAAAAGGCATCCAAATCGGCCATGAGGAGGTCAAACTTTCACTCTTCGTGGATGACATGATAATCTATACGGAAAACCCAAAATATTCCACCAAGAAACTGCTAGAACTGATTCATGAATTCAGCAAAGTTGCAGGATATAAAATCAATGCACAGAAATTGGTTGCATTCCTATATACCAACAATGAAGCAACAGAAAGAGAAACCAAGGAATCGATCCCATTTACAATTGCACCAAAAACCATAAAATACCTAGGAATAAATCTCACCAAAGAGGTGAAAAATCTGCACACTGAAAACTATGGAAAGCTTATGAAAGAAATTGAAGACACAAAAAAATGGAACAATATTCCATGGTCCTGGATAGGAAGAACAAATATTGTTAAAATGTCGATACTATCCAAAGCAATCTACATATCAAAATAACACCATCATTCTTCACAGAGCTAGAACAAATGATCCTAAAATTTGTATGGAAACAGTAAAAACCCTGAATAGCCAAAGCAATCTTCAAAAAGAAAACCAAAGCTGGAGGTATCACAATCCCAGACTTCAAGCTGTATTACAAAGCTGTAATCATCAAGACAGTATGGTACTGGCACAAGAACAGACACTCAGATCAATGGAACAGAATAGAGAACCCAGAAATGGACCCACAAACATATGGCCAACTAATCTTTGACAAAGCAGGAAAGAATATCCAATCGAATAAAGACAGTCTCTTCAGCAAGTGGTGCTGGGAAAACTGGACAGCAACATGCAGAAGAATGAACCTGGACCACTTTCTTATACCATACACAAAAATAAACTCAAAATGGATGAAAGACATAAATGTAAGATGGGAAGCCATCAAAATCCTCAAGGAGAAAGCAGGCAAAAACCTCTTTGATCTTGGCTGCAGCAACTTCTTACTCACCATGTCTCTGGAGGCAAGGGAAACAAAAGCAAAAATGAACTATTGGTACCTCATGAAGATAAAAAACTTCTGCACAGCGAAGGAAACAATTAGCAAAACTAAAAGGCAACTGACGGAACGGGAGAAGATATTTGCAAACAACATATCAGATAAAGCGTTAGTATCCAAAATCTATAAAGAACTTATCAAACTCAACACCCAAGAAACAAATAACCTAGTGAAGAAATGGGCAAAAGACATGAATAGACACTTCTCCAAAGAAGACATCCAGGTGGCCAACCGACACATGAAAAGATGCTCCACATGACTCATCATCAGGGAAATACAAATCAAAACCACAGTAAGATACCACCTCATACCTGTCAGAATGGCTAACATGAACAACTCAGGCAACAACAGATGTTGGCGAGGATGAGGAGAAAGAGGATCTTTTTTGCACTGCTGGTGGGAATGCAAACTGGTGCAGCCACTCTGGAAAACAGTATGGAGGTTCCTCAGAAAATTAAAAATAGAACTACCCTACGACCCAGCAATTGCACTACTAGGTATTTATCCAAGGGATACAGGTGTAGTGTTTCAAAGGGACACATGCACCCCAATGTTTATAGCAGCACTATCAATAATAACTAACGTATGGAAAGAGCCCAAATGTCCATCAATGGATAAATGGATAAAGAAGATGTGGTATATATATACAATGGAATATTACTCAGCAATCAAAAAGAATGAAATCTTGCCATTTGCAACTACATGATGGAACTAGAGGGTATTATGTTAAGTGAAATTAGTCAGAGAAAGACAAAAATTATATGACTTCACTTATATGAGGACTTTAAGAGACAAAACGGATGAACATAAGGGAAGAAAAAATAATATAAAAACAGGGAGGGAGATAAAACATAAGAGACTCTTAAATATGGAGAACAAACAGAGGGTTGCTGGAGGGGTTGTGGGAAGGGGGATGGGCTACATGGGTAAGAGGCACTAAGGAATCTACTCCTGAAATCATTGTGGCCCTATATGCTAACTAACTTGGATGTAAACTAAAAACATATATATAAATTATTTTTAAAAAAAGAAGGAAATGCTGACTCATGCTACAACATGGATGAACCTGAGGACATTACATTAAGTGAAATAAGCCAGTCCCAAGGGACAAAGAGTATATGATTCTACTTATAGGAGGTACCTAGAGCAGTCAAATTTGTAGGACAGAAAGTAGGATGGTGGCTGCCAAGGGCTGGGGGAGGAGGATGGGAGTTGTCTAGTGAGTAGAATTTTGGTTTTGCAAAATATAGGGAGTTCTGGGGATGGATGGTAGAGATGGTCGCCCAACAACAGGAATGTACCAAATGGCACTGAAATACACTTAAAAATGGTTTAGATGGTAAGGGTGCCAGGTGGCTCAGCCGGTTGAGCATCTGACTCTGGATTTCGACTCGGGTCATGACCTCACGGCTTGTGGGATGGAGCCCCACATCAGGCTCTGCACTGACAGCAAGGAGCCTGCTTGGGATTCTCTCTCTCTCTCTCTCTCTCTCTCTCTCTCTCTCTCACCCCCTGTCTGCTCCTTCCCCCCCCCCCCACACACACACAAATAAATAAAAAGCATTCTTTAAATCTTTTTTAAAAAGTGGTCAGGGGCGCCTGGGTGGCGCAGTCGGTTAAGCGTCCGACTTCAACCAGGTCACGATCTCGCGGTCCGTGAGTTCGAGCCCCGCGTCAGGCTCTGGGCTGATGGCTCAGAGCCTGGAGCCTGTTTCTGATTCTGTGTCTCCCTCTCTCTCTGCCCCTCCCCCGTTCATGCTCTGTCTCTCTCTGTCCCAAAAATAAATAAACGTTGAAAAAAAAAAAAATTAAAAAAAAAAAAAAGTGGTCAAAATGGTAAATTTTATATACATAAAATATAGTTTACGACAATTTAAAAAATGTTTAAGATAATGAATAGAAAATGCTTTCACAGGGGCGCCTGGGTTGCTCAATCAGTTTAGCGTCTGCCTTCGACTCAGGTCATGATCTCCTGGCTCATGAGTTCAAGCCCCGTGTGGGGCTCTGTGCTGACAGCTCAGAGCCTGGAGCCCGCTTCAGATTCCGTGTCTCCCTCTCTGTCTGCCCCTCCCCCATTCTCTCTCTCTCTCTCTCTCAAATATAAATAAACATTAAAAAAAAAAAAGAAAATGCTTTCACAGTGTGGCATGTACAGAATGTACTCCAACCATAATAAACTGCATACCTGTCATCATATCGCTACGTTTTCTTGAGTGGAAGCCCAAGACAGTGCCAACATGTCACAAGTTCCTTTCTGGGAAAAAGCACTGTAGTGGGATGATATCATCAGAAATTTTAGAAATGCCTGAGAAATCATTTAGTCCCATTCCCCGAAAGAAGACAAGTTACAATGCGTTGACAATTCTTAGAGTTCTTATTTCTAAAATGAGAGGTTTAGACAATTTAATTAAACCGTCTGCAAGTCCTTTCCTCTGTCACAGTTCTCTGTTCCGAGTCAATAGTGTGTCAATGTATTCGGGTCCTCCAGGAGGAAGGCAGGCTAAGGGGTTTTGCTCTGGATGTTTCAGTACATATATACACACACACACCTTGCTTCAAGCAGAGACGCTCACTTTTCATACGCTGCAGTTATGTTCAATATTTACTTTCTTGAAAACATTTTTCTAATTTAAAAAAAAATCAAAAGCTACATTTTTCAGGAAGCCAGCTAAGCGTCCTAAGTAGAGGTCAGCCTATGAGAAGCTGGGGTGTGGAACCAGGCACGGCATTGGATGGCTAATAAAAATTCAAGGTGCACTGACGTAGGAAAAAATAAGAACTGGATTGCTAGGAGGTACCAAGCTCCTCCTTAGTTATTATGCTCATTTTGGTCTCAAAGTCTTGTGTTTTTCTTGAAAAGAGAACAGAAAATTCACAGGTATAATTTCTACGTAGAGCAGAACCCACCATATGTCAATCACTGGGGAAGCCACATCTTACCGATCTGACTATGGTCAAAGAATCCTATCTTAGAAGGAATGGGACAAAGGTTAGCTTGTATAGGAGGCTCAGTTGGTTAAGCATCCAACTTTGCTCAGGCCACGATCCCATGGTTCATGGGTTCTAGTCCCGCATCGGGCTTGTGCTGTCAGCTGGGAGCCTGGAGCCTGCTTGATTCTGTGTCTCCCTTGCTCTCTGTCCCTCCCCGACTCACAATCTCTGTCTCTCTCAAAAATAAATAAACATTACAAAAAAATTAAAAAAAAAAAAGTTTTGTGACTTAAAAGAGGTAAGTAAATTTCACTTATTTAAAAAATTCACTTACCTGGCTTCCTCAGCCTACTATTAACCGGGGTGAATTCTTGTCATTGTTAAAAACTCAGCTCATTTGTGGAGCGCCTGGGTGACTCAGTCGGTTGAGTGGCTGACTTCAGTTCAGGTCACGATCTTGCAGTCGGTGGGTTCAAGCCCCAAGTCTGGCTCTGTGCTGACAGCTCAGAGTCTGAAGGCTGCTTCAGATTCTGTGTCTCCCTCTCTCTCTGCCCCACCCCTGCTCATGCTCTGTCTCTCTGAAAAATAAACAAAACATTAAAAATTAAAAAAAAAAAAAAAAAAAAACTTAGCTCATTTGCAACGCTTAAGGAAGCCACCCAGAGTGGGTAAAGTACCTTCTCCTCTCATCCCTAAACATTCTGTCATATATTTACACCACATATGCACACGTACCCCATGGCACTCGCCATTTTTTACTATCATTAACTATCATGTACTGTCACCTTCTCCTTAGCTAGATATGCACTCCTCAAGCCAAAGTCTATGTTCTATTTATCTGTATCCTCAATCTAGACAGGAGGGCCAGAGTACTGAATATGCATTTTTTAACTGCACTAAAATAATTTTACATCAAGAGCCACAGACAATTGACCCTTTTTTCTCTAGCCAACTTTCCTTGATTCACGGGTGGGTCTTCTACCACGCTTCATCTTTTAGTTACACGCAGATGATTAAATGTTAACTCCTGTTAACAAGATTATTTAGTGATAGAGAAAAATACAAATGGAAATTAAGTTAAAAGTCTGATGGGTGATGGGCATTAAGGAGGGCACCTTTGGGGATGAGCACTGGGTGTCATAGGTAAGAGATGAGTCAATGGTTCTCCTGCTGAAACCAAGACTACACTTTATGTCAACTAACTTGAATTTAAATAAATGAAATGAAATGAAATGAAATGAAATGAAATGAAATGAAATGAAATGAAATGAAATACCAGTTTTTAAAACAAGCTATAATGCCTAGGTGTTTAGAACTGGTCTTTATGAGTGTATATATTTAAGTTGGATTTTAATAAAAGTAACTTAGGTCAAAAAAAAAAAAGTCTACATACAAAGCTGTGCAGACTTCAATCAACATTTGTGAAAACAGTTACACATATTATATATGAGTGTATGAATTATATGTATACAGACTGAATGTATATATGCACTTATATATGAAAATGCATCAAGATGGTTAGCAGTGTTCCTATTTCATAGGGATGTCTACAGACATTTTATAAAATATACTTCTGAGACTTCCAGTTTCCAGCCTGGCATCTAAGGAGCTCGGAAATCACCACTCTGTCGTAACATCAAATGAAAAACGAAGCATACTGAGAAATCCTTCTTGGATCCATCCAGGAAGTGAGGTCACGGGGCAAACCGCTACTCCCAAAGCTGGAGAGACCATCAGACAGATACAGAGACTCACAACTTACAGGAGCAGAAACCCGCAAGGGAAAACCTCTGCAGAAACCAGCGTCCAGGCAAGAAACCCTGAACTGGGATTGATGAATTTGCTGGAGGTTTAGCATGGAAAAGTCTACAAGATAAAAACTCCAGGGGACCCAGTCATGGGGTGGGGGAGATCCCCTCCCTGTTGTGAGTTTTCCCTCCTGAGGCTGGACCACGTTCCCGCAGTGAAGATGGAGAAGTCCCCTCATGGCTTCTGGCAACGGGAGGGAGAAATGGGGCCATTCTTTTTATTAAAATTTTTTTTTCAACGTTTATTTATTTTTGGGACAGAGAGAGACAGAGCATGAACGGGGGAGGAGCAGAGAGAGAGGGAGACACAGAATCGAAAACAGGCTCCAGGCTCTGAGCCATCAGCCCAGAGCCCGACGCGGGGCTCGAACTCCCGGACCGCGAGATCGTGACCTGGCTGAAGTCGGACGCTTAACCGACTGCGCCACCCAGGCGCCGAAATGGGGCCATTCTGAAATATGCCAGACCATTCTGTTCTTCACTAGACCTGTCCTCAAGAGAAACTATTTCGCCAGAGCCAGAGCCTCAGTGACCCTGAGGAAGGGAAATACCTAACTTCAGTCATCCTGCCCCACCTAAGCAAGGAAGAGGGAGACGGAGGGTCCCCTGTGAAGTTCACAGCCAATGGGTGCAGGCTTGCTAACAGACTGAGACTACACGTAACCTGTACCTGACCACCACATTACGAAAAACCTCTTTACTGCTGTTCTTTTACCCAGCACAGCACGTCCAGCTTTCGACAAATAATTATCAGGCATACTGAAAGGCAAAGAGACATAGCAAACCTCAAAAACACACTCATACATTGCAGGGAGGCTGGTACAAACAACGATGATTCATATGCAAAGGGCGCTACAGGAAAAAGCAGGCAACACGCAAGAACAGGTGGATAATGTGAGCAGAGAGATGGAAATCCTGAGAAAGAATCGAAAAATGCTAGAAGTCAAAGAAAACCGCCCTAGAAATGAAGAATGTCTTTGATGGGCTCGTTTCTATACTGGACATGGCTGAGCAAATAATCTCCAAGCTTGGGGACATGCCAATAGAAACTGAAAACTGAAAAACAAAGGGAACAAAACTTTGAAAAAGCATAACAAAATATCCAAGAACTGGGGCACAACCACAAAAGGTGTAATATGCAACCTGAAACTAATGTAACAATTGTGTATCAACTATGCTTCAATTTAAAAAAATTTATCAGGCAGTTGAGGCAAGAATTCCAAATATATATATATATATATATATATATATATATATATATATATATAATGTACAAGCAACGTGGATACCAAGGGAAGAAGAGAGATAAGGACACAAAAAATATTTGAAGCAATAAAGACTGAGAATTTCCCTAAATTAATATCAGACACCACACTGCAGATCTGGAGAACAGTCAGCGTAAATGGGGGAAAAATTATACTTAGGCATATCATATTCAAACTGCAGAAAATCAAAGAAAAAAATCTTGAAAGAAGCCAGAGATGGAAAATAAAAAAAAAAAAAAAAAGAAAAAGACTTCATCTACTGGGCACCAAGGTAACCATTGCATCAACCTTCTCCTCCAGAACCGTGCAAGCAAGAGGTGAAATATTTGGAAGGTCGAGAGGGGAAAAAAAAAAAAAAAAAAAAAAAGCAAGCACCAACCTGGAATTCTGTATTCTGAGACATTATCGTTCAAAAGTGAAGAAAAATGCTTTCTCAGACACACAAAAATTGAGGGAATTTGTCACCAGTAGACTTGCCTTACAAGATATAGATGAGGAGACGTTTTTCAGGCAGAAGGTGCTGGATGGAGACCTCAGGAGCGTCCCAGGTGAAATGGAAGGCTCCCCCATACACTCGGCGGAAGGACAGACCCGAGAACGAAGCCGCCACTTCAGGCTGCAAGGTGGCAGGTTTAACGCACAAGGGGACTTACCTACGAGGCTTGTCTTGGGTGGCCACAGGACCAGTGCATCTCTGCGCCCGTCCCGAGCGTCACCAAATCTCTGCCATCTGCATTCAGCGCGCCGTCCAGACGGTCTCAACAACACCTTTCTCGAGACTCTGTCCTTGAACGGCTCCCACAGCGGAACGGCAAGTGGGCCGGATGTTCCACGAACAGGGAGGAGCCTCGGATACCCCGGGTCAGGTCAAGGGGCAACCAGGGGTCACGTCCGTGACGACTTCCTCCTGCAGAAGGAAATTGATATAGGTCAGAAACTCAGATCTACATAAAGAAAGGCCATTAGAAAAGGTGCAAATGAAGGTAAGTAACTTTTATTTTTCTTACTCTTAATTGACCAGATAACAGTTCGCTAAAAATAACAAGTGGCAACAATATTTGATTTTGGATGCTCATTATTATTAACGTAAATACATAAGTATATGCAATTGCGTAGAAAAGCCTGAGTTTGTGTAAGTGAGGTGAATGACAGCAACGATACATGGCACAAGCAAGGCACAGGAGGATGGAATTAGGAATATTTTGTTAGTATAAGGTATTTGCACTACTCATGAAGCAATATAGAGTTATTTGAAAGTGGGCTTGGGTTTGTTGTAAATGTATATATTACAAACTCTATCTAGGGCATCCACTTAAAGAAGTAAAAAAAAAAGTAAGTCTAATTGAGATGCTAAGAAAGGAGAGAAATCAGAGTCATATAAAATGCTCAGTTAAAACCACAAATGACAGGAAAAAAGTGGAAGACACAAATACGGGAAGACAAAAAAAAAAAAGAATAAGGACAATGGATAGAAAATGGAAACAAATATAGTAGATATTAATGCAACTGTATCAATAATCGCTTTAAAAGTCGATGGTTAAATACACCAATTAAAAGATAAAAATTGACAGAGTGGATCAAAAAGCAAGATTCAACTGTATGTCATTAATAAGAAAGAAATTTACTTTAGATATAAAGACACATATAAGTTAAAAATAAAAGGAAGAGGGGCACCTGGGTGGCTCAGTCGGTTAATCATCCGACTTCGGCTCAGGTCATGATCTCGCAGTTTGTGAGTTCGAGCCCCACCTCAGGCTCTGTGCTGACAGCTCCGAGCCTGGAGCCCTCCCTCATTCACGCTGTCTGTCTGTCTCTCTCTCTCTCTCTCTCAAAAATAAGTAAACATTAAAATTTTTAAAAAATAAATAACTAAAAATGAAGTCTATTTTGGGGTGCCTGGTGGTTTAGTCGGTTAAGCAGTTAAGTGCCTGACCTCGGCTCAGGTCAAAATCTCACAGTTCATGGGTTCAAGCCCTGCATCCACAGCACAGAGCCTACTTGGGATTCTCTCTTTCTCCTTCTCCGTGCTTTCTCCTTCTCCCCTGCTTGCTCACTGTCTGTCTCTCTCTCAAAATAAATAAATAAAAATTTAAAAAATAAACAAATAAAAATAAATTCTATTTATATCTTTCTGTATTCTCCAGATTCCCTATAATGAGTATGTGTTCCTTACACACAAACAGATAAAACATGTTAAAATTCTCTCATTCTCCTTTTCTTACTATCAAAGAGGAGAAAAATCAAACTCATGCATTGGGCTTCTTCAAACCTCCTGCTTGAGTTGTTTGATGAGTAACACGCTCCTGTTCTCTGATTGAAATTGTTCTGCACTAAAAACACTGAGAAGAGAATTTCGACCCTCCCAATCTGTCATCTTCCTGGGCTTCTGCTCCTAGTCCTCCTGCCCCACAAACCCAAAGGATGATGAGAAGTGTGACTTTGTCGCACCGTGATGCATAACGCAAAGCTCACTGATTTGGAAGGACCTGATTCTCTGAGTGCAGCCATCAGTTAACAGAGTATTACTATTTTCACGGCTTTTCTGTTCATGTGGACTTCTGAGTCATAGAGTAGAAGGCAAAGGCTGCTGAAAGCTACAGTCTTGTCTGAAACTGTTGAGTGACGAGTGGGACCTCATTTCACATACACAGGTCATCACAGACTCTGAGAGACCACGATGTATATTTAGCCAGGAAGTGTGTTTCCATGGCAATCTTACATTCCTGTGTCTGCCTTTCTTCCCCCACCGGTGGCTTAAGTCCATATTGAGCCTCTGCGAACACTGCCCATCTGCAATGCAGCTGGGGCCTCTGCTGCTTTCTTTATGGGCCACTCATAATCCCGAAAGTTAGGCCAAAAACCCAGACAATAATGTTCACAGTATTTATCTCGTGATTGCTCGCCATTTGTGAAGAGACGCTCACACGAAGATTTCATGAGGAAATACATTATTGCATTATTTGTAGCAGCAAAACACTGGAAATCACCATAACATCCAACAAGAGGGGATTTTGAAAGCAAATCATGGTGAGGGCACATGCTCTGAAACCATTAAAATCACTCCCTGGGAGAATATTCAATTGTAGGAGGAAAGCATATGATCAGATTATAAAGTGGAAAGGCAGGGTCTCCAGATAGGCCCTACAGTATGATCCTGATTTGGGGTATTTAAGAGATGGGGCAGGTACTCCCAGAGAGTTGATGGAACACAATTCCACCAAAGAACCACGGCTGGGTCTTTCCATATGATCTCACCACCAGCCCTCCAGTTGTCCAGCTGGGCTCCCAAGTGTTGTTGACCAATGAAGCAGACACTGGCCACACAAGGTAATTCACACGGAGACTAGCAGTGTCTCCGGGAACAGATGGATAGCACTCATGCCAGCTGATCAATATGCCAAAAACCCACTGGCTGATCTCTGTGGGCGTTTCGAGCACAATGGCAGGGAGGGAACACCTACTTAGCTCCTTGGCACTGGTAATACAAATACTTACTCACATGGGACACAATGGTCACTGGGCCCTGACACAGCTCCCCAAGGCTCCCCACGGCTGGCAACAGATGGTGTTCACTAAGGCAGAGGCTCCGTGTGGGGTCCTCTGAGGGCCAGCCCTGCCCACGTCTCTCTTGGCAAGGACTCTTTGTCCCCACAAAGCCTTCCCCCAGGCTGGGGATTCCTCATCTCCTGTGAGAGAGGGAAACCTGGCACCTATTCCCTTCTATCTGTTTACCCCCAGTCAGTGTGATGCGCTGAACTCATCAGGACATGAACTTTCAAAACATTCACATCCCAGAGCTGGACATTCAAGGCTTTTAATTCTGACATGAGTTTCACAAAGCAACTGTCAAACTTCTAAGAAGTGATGGAGTGGAGGGAGGAGTGAAGGATGGCCCCAGGGTAGAGTACAAGGGAACGCAGTGGGGGAAGGTACCTACACTAGTAACTCCAATTTATATCCCATCACATAAATCCATGCATCGAATAAATACTGGGAGAGTAATATACCCTTAACAATCATTACAATTGTTATCTCTGTGTAGAAGTGTGAGAGATGCCTTTCAGCTTCTTCTACTATTATATTTTTTTTAAGTTTCTGCAATGAATGTATATCATAAAAGAAATGTATTTTACGTTAGGATTAGCTTCCAATGGCAGCTTGCTATGTGAAAAAAAATCACAGTCAAAATTGGTTCCTTTAATTGTCTGCTAAACACAGTACTCAGCCATACACTGAGCCATCCAACCAATAACTCTTGTTGGCATTGGGACAAAGTTATGTTTTCAGCTAAGCACAGACAAGGAAGTCAGCTTGCATGTACGCTCCATACTGTATAAACAATAAGCTCTAGAAACACACACATATAGCTGAATTTGCTTAAGTCGATGCACTTATAATGCAATCACACCACCCTCAGAAAATCACAAAAGGCTATATTAGAAACTTATTACTCAAAAGGGGGCACCCGGTGGCTCAGTCAGTTGAGCGTCTGACTCTTGATTTCGCCTCAGGTCATGATTTCGTGGTTCCTGAGATCAAGCCCCACGTTGGGCTCTGCACTGACAGCGTGCAGCCTGCTTGGGATTCTCTCTCGTGCTCTGTCCCTTCCTCTCTCTCTCTCAAAATAAATAAATAAACTTAAAAAAAAAACATATTACTGAAAAAAAAGTTGTTGAAGAAAATAGAATAACTTCAATACCCAAAAGATAAAAACCTGTGATTCAAGGGGGTTATATAATCCCTTTTTAATAACTTTCTAAAAAGAAAGGAATTGCATCTGCTAACTATGATACTTATTAAATACAAATTAAATAAATCACTATCCTGGTCTGAAGAATAGACATAACCTGACAGAGTAAATGCCCTTTCTTTTTTTTAATGTTTTTATTGATCTTTGAGACACAGTGAGAGACAGAGCATGAGTGGGGGAGGGGCAGAGAGAGAGAGAGAGACACAGAAACAGAAGCAGGCTCCAGGCTCTGAGCTGTCAGCACACAGCCCAACACAGGGCTCGAACTCACAAACCGCAAGATCATGACCTGAGCCAAAGTCGGAGGCTGAACCGACTGAGCCCCCCAGGCACCCCAGATGCTCTTTCATACTATATACCAGCCAGGCTGGATGGACAGGAACTTACCAGAACAGGTCCAGCCTGGCTGGAATGGGACTGGCCAGATGACACATGCAGAGTGTGTTGTAAATATTTTCAGATCACGTAATTCCGGACAAGGACACTACAATACAGAGAGGGTCTGCTCCAAGCCCCCACCTAATGGGTGCAGACCAGAGGGTCAGAGAAGCCAGCCACCGACCCAAGTTCACGAACTAGCCTGGGGTTCATGGGGATAAGACTCCAGGTCTCCTAATTATCCACCCTGAGGGCATTCTGAAGCTTTCTCTTTTTTTCACAGAGGAGGAAACTGAGAAACAGAGCAGGTGGATGATTTGAAAATATGGGGTAGGAAAAGCATACAAGCAAACCTAGCACACAGAACTCAAAAATCATTTGTTCAATGAAGTTCAGCATATGCTAAAGGCCTATTTTGCTCAGATGTGGATTTTTGCAAGCAAACACATGCTCATTGTAAAAACTAAATACTGAAATATACAAAGAACAAAATTAAAGTTCTACCCCCTCTATCCCACCACTAGAGTAAGCCATTATTGGCCATAATGAACAGTTTGAAGAATTTTCTTCCAAATATTTCATTTATATATGTAATATATATTATTTTATATGTAAAAATTATATCTACAATATACGTATATTATGTATTAAATAAATACACACTATTTTATGTTTATGTTACACATAAATATGTGTATGCTTTGTTTATGTTACACATAAATATATATTATTCTACATATACTTATATATAAATCAGTAATTTTAAACAAAAGTTGACTCATAATGCCTATTGTTCTATTTTTTTTTTTACTTTAATATATGAGAGACATTTATCTATGTCAGTACATATGGATTGCCTTATTTGTTATAATGTCTGAATAATATTGGTTCATCTCTCTCACACTAATGTTCTCCCTTAAAGAACAGGATAAATAAAGAAATTAAAAAGGTCATTGTGGGGATGAACATTTTATAAATGGCACTAGGAAATTTGGAAACTCATTTGGGAAAATAGAAAATTAGATCAATTCTTCATGCCATACACTAGGATAAATTTCAAACAGATCAGAGGTTTAAATGTAAAATACGAAATCAGACAGAAGAAAACAAGGGTGAATATATCTAACCAGGGAGTGGGGATGTCTTCCCTAATCATAACAGAGGATCCAGGAACAGTAATATAAAAATGGATCAATTTGACCGCATAATTTTTTTCCTAATGGTCAGGCCAGAAAGGGAAAAAAAAAAAAAAAAAGGAAAGGGAACCTATACATTAAAAAGACACTAAAGAGATAAATCAATAAAATATAATAAATGGACCTTGTTTGCATCCTGATTCCAATAAACCAAGTATAAACACATATACCACACATACACATGCACATACATATACACATGCACACACATAAACATGCACACACATACACACGAGCATACATATACACATACACATACACATGCACACATACACATGCACATACATATACACATGCGCACACACATACATATACACATGCGCACATGCATATACATATGCATACAAATGTGTATAAATATACACAAGCACACACATATACACGCACAAGCACATTCACATACAGACACGCACTTGTGCATATGCACATTGTTACAAGACCATCAGGAAAACTTGGGACACTATTGAATATTCAAGATTGGAAAGTAGTAAATTTATGTTATTTAATGATATTACAGGACTTCTGTCAAATCACATATTTTTTAAAGACAGTGATTAATATTTGCGAATAAAATAGCATGTCTAAGATTTGCTTCAAAAATAATCCAAGGAGTAGGGTGGGAAGAAGCACTTGGCAATATAGATGAAATTAGAATGGTCGTGGATTTTTATCATTATTGAATTTGTGAAATGGGTACATGATGGCTCACCATATAATATTTTTCTTTTTTGTATACATATGTTTTTTCATGTTTATTTATCTTGAGAGAGAGAGGAAGCAGGGAATGGGCAGAGAGAGGGAGAGAGAATCCCAGTCAGGCTCCATGCTGTCAGCACAGAACCCAATGTGGGACTCAATCCCACAAACGGTGAGATCATAATCTGAGCCAAAATCAAGAGTTGGACACTTAACTGACTGAGCCAGCCAGGCACCTCCTTTTTTGTATCTGTTTAAGTTTTTCCATGCTAAATTTACATACTTTTAAAAACTACTGATACAGTGATACAGTTGAAAAACCCTCTCCTGGCTTCAGTTCTGCTACTTAACTGAGTGATACTAGCCAATTACACTACACTAGCCAATTGTATAATTACAATCACACACTGCCTTGTTGTTCCAGTATTCCGTGTCCAGTTAGATTTCAAATCCTTGATAAATTGTTTTGTTCATCTTTTTTTCCCCAGTGCCTCCCTTGGAGTAGGATTAGATGGGGGAATATTTCTCAAATGTTTCCATGTGCAGAGAACTTAGAGCTTGCTCAGCACAAATGCGGACCACTGGTTTTAGTAAATGTTTGATGTTTAACAAATGTTTGATGCCTCTTTTATACAAATTTTGGAAATCCAATAAAAATTGAAGTGGTTTCCTCTTTGGGAGGTGATGGACATGTTTATGGCTTTAATGATAGTGATGGTTTCACAAGTGTGTTCTTCTCCCCAAACTCACCGAGTTGCGTCCATTAAACACATACAGCTTTTTACATGTTAGTCATACCTCAATACAATTGGGCTTTTTAAATTACAAATTAAATTATGTTTTTAAAACAACACCAAGTGGTGGGGCACCCAGGTGGCTCAGTCTGTTAAGCGTCCAACTTTGGCTCAGGTCATGATCCCACAGTTTGTGAGTTCAAGTGCCGTGTCGGGCTCTGTGCTGACAACTCAGTCTGGAGCCTGCTTCAGATTCTGTGTGTGTGTGTGTCTCTCTCTGCCTCTCCCCTGCTCACGCTTTGTCTCTCTCTCAAAAATAAATAAACATTAAAAAAACAATTAAAAAAAAAAAAGAACGTGAAGCAGTTTCTCCCTGGATGCTACTTTCCCTGCCTTGTTGGATGCTACAGTGACCAGAAATCACATCTGAAAGTCAGAGGGTAAATGTTTCTGGGGGAGATGACTTTGAAAACAGACCATTTTCACTCTTTCATGGACTATGGATCTAGAAAGTATTGTTTCATGTTGCACCACAGTGTGTGAATGTGGATGTAGATTTTTTTTTCATATCAAACAACCTATCTTGTTTTTCTTCATTCTTTATCAAACAAGAGAAGAAAATCATTAACTATTGGCCGACAGTCTAACTGTCCACAAGCAAACCCTGAACCACAGTTCAGCCTACTGAAAGAAATCCTGCTATCTTGTCCTGGGTGTTTATCCTAGAGGTATTTTGCCTCTCGTGTGATCATTTAGACCTCTAATCTACACTATGCAAGATACTGAGATTCAATCAGTATCTCTTGTTTCAAAGACAGAAGTGTACTATCTCGCCACCCAAAACAGTGTGCTCACTGGGGAAAAGCAGTGTTGCCCTAACTGTGTGCATCCCCCGTCAGCATGAGAAGATGATTTGTTCTTATTCACAGTTTTCAGCATTTCCTTCAATGCTTAGTGAAGATTAGGAGTCATACGGTTAAGTTACTCTTAATCAATTACTCTTTGTGAGAAAGCATTTTGTGGTTTGACACTCGAGAGCCACCTCCTTGATTCGGTTGACAAAGCTCTTTCTCGCTGTAAGCCAGCTGGTGCTCCATCAGTATTTTTCCCAAAAACTCTCCTTAACTTGACATCATGGCCCACAGAGTATGATTGATTACATTTTTAAAAAAAATTTTTTTTAACGTTTTTTTTTATTTTTAGGACAGAGAGAGACAGAGCATGAACGGGGAGGGGCAGAGAGAGAGGGAGACACAGAATCGGAAACAGGCTCCAGGCTCTGAGCCGTCAGCCCAGAGCCTGACACGGGGCTCGAACTCACGGACCGCGAGATCGTGACCTGGCTGAAGTCGGACACTTAACCGACTGCGCCACCTAGGCGCCCCTGATTGATTACATTTTTAAAAATCTTTCCTCTTGGGGAGCCTGGTTGGCTCAGTCGGTTAAGTAACCGACTCTTGATCTCAGCTCAGGTCACAATTTCATGGTTCATGAGATTGAGCCCCACCTTGGGCTCTGCGATGGCAGCACAGAGCCTGCTTAGGATTCTCTCTCTCTCTCTCTCTCTCTCTCTCTGCCCCTTGCCTGCTCGCTCTTTCTCTCTCTCAAAATAAATAAACATTTTTAAGAATTCCTGTTGAAACATGCAATTTCAGTAATAAACAAAATAAAAAGTCATCGCACACTTCTTCATATACATACCACAGTGACCCCTAGTCTGCCCATATAGTGGGCCAAAAGGCAGCCCCCAAAGATATTAGGCCCTAATCCCTAGAAACTATGAATGTTACCTTACCCAGGAAGGTTTTTGAAGATGTGATCCAACTGAGGATCCAGAGATGAGGAGATTATGCTGGATAATCCAGATGTACAATGTGAGGATATAGGCAGGGATCGGAGCAATGCTGTCACAAGCCAAGGAAAGCATGAGGTGCTTACCAATGATGCAAAAGCATCGGTGGTTATATGTCACAGGCAGCCACCAGGAGCTGGAAGAGACAAGGAGTGAGTCTCCCCTAGAGCCTCCAGAGGGAGTGTGGCCTGCCAACACATTGGTTTTCAGCCCAGTGTAACTGGTTTTAGACTTCTGGCCTCCGGAACAGCTTGTGGTCGCGTTTTGCAGTGGCCCAGGAAACGAGTACCTCCCCTCCGTGGCTATATGCAAATGTAAAGTCAGATGCCTCCCTGAATTCTCGGGCAGTGCACCTGCTCTTCCACATTGTACTGTATCAGTTTTATTCTGCATGCAACGCTGTCATAACACCGCCATTCCGTCAATAGCTCTCTCCGGGTCCTGCAGCACACAATGTTTGTCATGAACTCTTTAAGATGTTTTTTCAAGCACTCTAGCAGTAGGGTAATTGTGCTTCTTTTTATTTGAAGAGTGCTTCTCTAAATGATTCCTTTGTAGTATTGGTCTCTCTGTGATGAAATTAATCAATTTCATAAGAAAAACCTCTCTCTCTCTCTTTTTTTTTTTTTTTTTTTTTTTTTTTGCAATTTTCTGGGAGAAGAAAACTTGACTGGCTTGTGCTTTGCAAGAAAATGATACACAAGCTTCAGTGGTTTTATGTCACTATGGGAAGATCTCTCACCCGATGCATGGGGTCTGGGGGCAAATGAATCAACAATTCATTGACATTCAACTTTCAGATAGTTGTCACTCCATCCCCTTTTTTGAAATCATATTTTTAACTTCAACAAAGTCAATCAACTACATATTTGATTGTTTTTGCCTGCAAATCTGTCCACTATTCAAGTTTACAGCTTTATTATGAATTGTAGCATCGTTCGATTTATTTTTTTGCCTCAAAACCCACCAGGATTGGTGTAAACACTTGACAAGTGGCCTCGCAAAGTTAAATATTTGCATCCACTCTGATACAGTGGTTTCACACCTAGGTTGATAAAGAAACTTTTTCATCAGGGCGCCTGGGTGGCTCAGTCAGTTAAGCATCTGACTCTTGATTTCAGCTCAGTGGTCAGGATCCCAGCATCATAGGATCCGGTTTGGAGCCTGCTTGGGATTTTCTCTCTCCATCTCTCTCCAAACAAATAAATAAACATTTTTAAAAAGAAAGAAACTTTTGCACCCACATGTATACCAGGAGACATGAACAAGAATGTCCAAGCAGCATGATTCATAGGAACAAATGAGTTGAACAAACCAATGCAGTGTCCGCTAAGAGGAGAGTTCGGTAAATGGATCGTAGTATACGCATAAGTTCATTCTAATGTATAAATATGTACAGCAGAGAAAATAAACGTATCAGAGCTAAATACATCAGCATGGATGCACCTCAAAAAGTCCTGTGAGAATTGAATCATCATTGGGAATATTTTCCAACCTAAGACTAGTACTTGTTCTTTTTTTCTTTATTCAAAATGAGCCCCGTCACTTGTCTGGAAACGTGATTATGTTGTTTCTTGCAAAAAGAATTCATACCTACCGACCAGGCACCAGGAGAACTCAAAAGGTGACATTATTTTGATAACCTCATCAAGTTCCAGACTCCATTCCTCAGGCAAGGAATTTAGAGATCAAGAATCAGAAAGAATGTCATCGTTTCTCAGGAGCGATCTCACCTTAACACAATTTTCGGAGACAAGTGAATAACTCAGAATGTCAGTTTATTAATTTATAATGAGTAACATAACGACCACACTGGCCAAAAGACTCAAACTTATGGGATGAATGAATTAGAACACAAGTTATCAGGGGCGCCTGGGTGGCTCCATCAGTTAAGCGTCTGAGTCTTGATTTCAGCTCAGGTCATAATCCCAGGGTCATGGGATCAAGCCCCACATCTGGATCTGCACTGAGTGTGGAGCCTACTTGGGATCCCCAATCTCTCTCTCTCTCTCTCTCTCTCTCAAACTTAGAAAAAAAAACACAACTCATCAGGTAGTTTCTTGGTATGCATAAAATAAGAACAGGGATACTTAAATGTAGGATTGAGAAGTGGAATGGCATCTCAGTGGGAGTCCACCTTCCACAGGAACCAGGAGAGTCAACTATTCCCTAAGCCCACCCTTCCCCTTCTCTGTATCAGTCTTTCTTCATACGGGGAGCCTGGAGTGGGTTGGGCATGTGCCTTGGAAGAAGGCAGACACAGTCCGTGGCTCGGCAGGCGTGCAAACTGTAGAGCCCTCTGAGCTGGCAATCGTCTCCGCCACTGTCCAGCTGCGTGATTTTGTTTCTGTGCCTGTGTCTCTGTGCGTTGTTGAGTTAATACACATAGAACAGCATTTCATCCAGTCAGCAGCATGTCGTAAATGTTCTATAAATGCTGACAATTCTTTTCCAAAATTGTGGTCACATCTGGTAGCCCCACCTCCTCGAAACGGTGCCCTAGAAACCTTGATGAGGAGAGGTGACGTTGAGAATAGCCTTTTACTTAACACCTGTGATGTACAAACACTGTCCGGGTGCTTTGGATATGATACCTCATTTAGCTGCGACAATAAATTCTCTACTGTTTCCATCACAATCTCAAAACAAGGAAACTAAGATTTAGAGAAATAAAGAACGTGCCCAAGATTATACACGTGGTAAATAGTGGAGCATAGATTTGAAATAGACTCTTTATGACTGCCAATCCCTTGTTCTTCCATTTCCTTTGAGCTTGGGGTATCCTCCAAATCTCTGCTTAAATGTTTAAGACGAACAATCTTACAGTTCATTCCATGGGTAGATAATCCCTTGTAGCATGAATTTTTCTATTCAATTTTCTTTTTTTATTTCTTTTCAAAATGTTTACTTATTTTTGAGAGAGAGACAGAGAGACAGAGTGCAAGAAGGGGAGGGGCAGAGACAGAGGGAGACTCGATCTGAAGCAGGCTCTAGGCTCTGAGCTGTCAGCACAGAGCCCGACATGGGGTTCGAACCCATGAAATGTGAGATCATGACCCGAGCCGAAGTCAGATGCTGAACTGGCTGAGCCACCCAGGCGCCCTTGTATTTAATTTTCTGAATGCAACCTCATTTCCCTTACTCCCAGATTTGCAGGAGGGCAGGGGGCTACCTCACTGCCGCTTTCTCGTATCTGCTCGGAGATCACAGAAAGCAAGAGAGAGAGAGAGTACATCAAAATGAGACTTCAGAACTTATTATGAAATGTATCTCATCTAAAGAGTTACATTTCCCTCAAAGACCTGCCGGTGCCTGGAGCTCCTGGGTTGTAAGTGAACTAAAGATTTCAAAGACTTAAAAAAGGAAAGTTTGGGCCACAACCTCTTCACTCCAGCAGCGAGGCCTCACCAGTAAATTCAGTGATGCTGATAATCAGATTGAAAATTGTTCATTGCATTCGTCAGTGTCCGTTTCCCAGATTTAACATTCTGACTCACAACTTCCCCGTGCAAATGACTAGAAAAGAAAAGTAACGCAGAGACCCCAGCATGTGTTTCCTGTTTGCTTGTCATAGATGCTAATTCATCCTCTGGGTCTCCACGAAGCCGTCAACCCAGGGGGGGGCTTGGTCTCCGTAGAATGTGCATGACTCGGAGCCCTAACAGGTGCAGACACTTGGGAAAATGCTACAGAGCGAGAGAACCGTGGAGGGGCGTGCATACAACGGCTGTGTTCCTCCATGAGTCTGAAATGGTGGGTCTGGGCTCAGCTTTGAAAAATTATTAGGGAAGCCAATAAAATGAAATTGATATATCATATCATATCATATATCATATCATATCATATCATATCATATCATATCATATCATATCATATCAATGTAATGAACCTTGCCTTTAAACCTATTTCCCAGTACAAGTTTGGCCATCCCCAAAACGCTTGAAAGCAGATACTCTTTTCCCTATTTGACAGATGAAGGGGCAGAGGTTCTGTCCAGGGGGACGGAGCAGTTAAGGTGACATCTGGGGTCCGAGCCCAGCTGAATGTCCCTGTTACTGCCCGTTACTGCCGTTTGCTCCTGCACATCCATGGCACATTCCAAGCTCTGGGCGTGTGCCAGGCACTGTGCAGGGGACTCGCAGAGAATGGACGCAGGACACAGTCCTTGAAAGACAGACGGCTGAGGGATCCAGCAAAGAAGCAAGCACATTGAACCCCCTGCAGTGATTGCCACAACAAAGCATCTCTGCCCTGGGGCCAGGGGGTGGCCCTGGAGCTGGGGCCTGAGTGATGACCAGGAACTGGTCAGACTGAGCGCGTGTCCCATGAACGCTTTGAGTCTGGAGTCCCAACTAGAAGAATCTCCAATTTGATAGCCCAAACCACAATGTTCCAGGGCTATTTAGGGCTCATGGGACTCACATCCTGCACATTTTCATGCTGTCAGGCAGATATTCTTTTTTTTTTATTTTGTTTAACATTTATTTATTTTTGAGAGAGACAGAGCATGAGCAGGGGAGGGACAGAGAGACAGAGGGAGACACAGAATCTGAAGCAGGCTCCAGGCTCTGAGCTGTCTGCACAGAACCCAATGCAGGGGTTGAACTCATGAACTCTGAGTTCATGACCTGAGCCAAAGTCAGATGCTTAACTGACTGAACCACCCAGGTGTCCCTGTCAGGCATATATTCTTAAAAGAACTATCCTTTCTAGAAAAAAAACTATATTATAACATACATATGTTATGTATAAGTATGTATATGTATTTATATACATATTCATGTGTACATATATGTGTGTATAGAGATATAGGAATAGAGATATAGATATCAATATGTTACATAAAGGACAAAAACTATTAATTCACTGGGTACTGTTTTTCTTTTTTTTATTGTTTTTTTAATGTTTATTTACTTTTTGAGAGAGAGAGACAGAGACAGAGACAGAGCACGAGCAGGGGAGGGGCAGACAGAAATGGAGACACAGAATCCGAAGCAGGCTCCAGGCTCTGAGCTGTCAGCACAGAGCCCAACATGGGGCTCAAACCCACGAACTGTGAGATCATGACCTGAGCCGAAGTCAGACGCTGAACCGACTGAGCCACCCAGGTGCCCCATCACTGAGTACTATTTTTCCATATAGAACATTACCTAATCAATTTTTTCGGTTATGCATCAACCAATCACTTGTTTAAGAAACACTTTAAAAGTATTTAGTGAGCATCTGTATGCCAAGCATTGGGCTAGGCGCTGAGGATATAGCAATAAACGAGATTCCTGTCTTCTTGATGGTGTGTTCTAATGGGAGAGGCAGATACAGAACCTAAATAAACAAGATACTTAATGGATTAAGATAAATATTACCAAGTAAACAGAGTATGAGAAAGAGGAAAACAGAGGGAGCCACTTTAAGTAGTCTCCTTGGATGAGGTGATGTTTGAACTGACACCTGGCAATTTCAAGAGCTGGGAACAGCACTCCGGGAGGAGGAAACAGCAAAGACAAAGGCCCAGAGGCAGCAAAGAGCTCCTTGTATTAATTCTCTGGTTATCAACCTTAGCTGCCCCTTAGAAGAACCTGGAGGGCTTCTTAAAAAAAACTGATGCCCAGGCTTCACTCTAGTGCCAGATATTTTTTCTAAGTGCTCTGGTGATTTTGAAGTGGAATTAGATTGGGTATCACTGTGTTAATGGATCAGAAAGGATGCCCATGGGGACGATGCACAGTGATGGAGGGTGGGGGTCGAGGTTGGATAAACACACAGGTACAAGTCCTCACAGGACCTTGTGTGTCTTGGGAAGGAATTTGAATTTTATTATAGGTGTGAGGGGAAAGTGTGGGAGCCTTTTTCAGGGGCACATCCTTAACTGATTTGCATTTCTAAAAGGTCTCCCTGATTAAAGTGGAAGAGAGTGGAGAGTGGACTGCAGGGGGCAACTTTGGAAGGAGTAGAACCAATGAGGAGGCCGTGGCAATATATGGGTTAGAAGCGATGGCTTGGATGGGAAGGTGGTGGCCGAGACGGCAAGCAGCAGAAACAACAGAACTTCTGGTAGATTGGATGCGGACGGTGAGGGGAAGATGGAAATGATGTGCGACTCCTCACTCTGAAGCCTTAACAAGGGGGGTGGTGCAACGCATTCTAACACCAAGCACCTGGAGTGAGGTCAGACCGCGTGGGTTTACAGCACGACCCTCTGGAAGAGTCCCTGCGCTGCAGACCCCACTCCCCACTTCTTGACAAACTGGCTGCTGTCTACTTGGAAGTTCTCAGTATCCTTCAGGTTCAGTCATTTGCTAGAAAAACGCACAGAACTCAGGAAAACACTATACTTCGTTTTATCATACAAGATGCACATCAACACCAGCCTGATGAAGAGACACCTAGGGCAATGTCTGGGAGGGTCCCTAACTTGAAGCTTCTGTGTCCTTAGGACCGGTCACCCTCCTGGCACATCAGTGCATGTCACTAATCAGGAAGCCCACTCAACCCTGGTGTCCAGAGTTTTTACTGGGGGTTCCTTACATAAGCACAATTGATTGAATCCTTGGCCACAGAATTACAGTCAGTCTCTAACTCCCCTCCTCTTTCGAGGGTCAGACTGATACCAGCTGGCTCAAAACCCCAAATCTCCAATCACATGGTTGATATTTTTTTTCATGTTCATTTGTTCTTGTTGTTAGGTTTTTTTGAGTGAGAGAGAGAGCGTGTGAGTTGGGGGAAGAGTCAGAGAGAGAGGAGAAAGAGAGACAGAGAGAGACAGAATCCCAAGCAGGCTCTGTGCTGATTGCACAGGGCTCAATCCCACAAACCATGAGATCATGACCTGAGCCGAAACTAAGAATCATCATATGCTCAACTGACTGAGCCACCCAGGCACCCCCACATGGTTGATATTTCTGGCAGGGCCAGCCCCTGTCCTGAGTCACCTCATTAGCTCAGGTACACTCTGAGGAGCCCACCATGATCAAGGATGACACAGCTATCACTTGGGAAAGTCGAAGGATTTAGAGACCCCCCACTCAGGGATGGAAACAAAGATCAGCCAATTCATTACTGGTGTGGGGCCAATTACAGCCTTAGAAGAAATGGGCTTTGTGAGGGTCGGATCTGCATTGTCAACTTGGATTACCCACTAGACTGCCAAGGGGAGATGTCAAGTAGGCATCTGGATGGACAAGACTGGCCTCAGGGGTGAGGTCTGGGCTGCTGCTATATGCTGAGCATCTCAGCATATGCTTGTGGTATTCAAAACCAGCAAACAGGGCAAAATCACTTGGCAAGTTGGCATTAAAAGAGAAGACGATCCAGGTCTAAGCCCCAAAGCAAACCAGTATTTAAAGTGATTCCCCACCTACAGATCTGCTCTTCACCTTCATCCGCTCAGACAGTAAGAAATGGAAGTTCGTCCCAAGTAAGACAAGTCCCATCCTTTATATACATGGACGTCTTCAAAAACGAAATGTTACAGGAGCAGAGCCAGGAAGTTCCCACAGTGGACACCAGGCTCAAGCTGGTGACAACCCATGTGGTTCATTAGCTCCTAAAACAGACAATAATACAGGGAGAAAAAATGGTAATCCAGAATATTTGAAATAACGCTCAGGATATGGCAAAACATATTCCTTGCACACACGTGAAAGGGTAAAAGGATAAAAAATGAGGAGATTGTAATTTCAACAGCAGTTTCCTCTTACTAATTATATTACTTTCCATGTAGTAACCATGACAAAAAATGATCGTATTATTTTAGCTTTTCCAAAAAAAAAAAAACCCACAAAACTTGTTTATTCCGTATCCAAAACAAAATTTATTTATTCAATCTTTTTTTTCATTTTTTTAATGTTTTTATTTATTTTTAAGACAGAGAGAGAGAATGAGCAGGGGAGGGGCCAAGAGAGGGGGAGACACAGAATCTGAAGCAGGCTCCAGGCTCTGAGCTGTCAGCACAAAGCCCAACGCGGGGCTCGAACTCACAGACCACGAGATCATGACCTGAGCTGAAGTCGGACGCTTAACTGACTGAACCACCCAGGCGCCCCTATTTATTCAATCTTTAAAAGTTAACATAAGGGGTGTCTGGGTGGCTCAGTCAGTTAAGCATCCGACTCTTGATCTCAGCTCAGGTCTTGATCTCAGGGTCATGAGTTCAAGTCCCGCGTTGGGCTCCACGCTGGGCATGAAGCCTACTTTTAACAACAACAACAAAAAAGTTAAATAAAACTACTGTAAATCCAATAGATGAACTACCCTTAAAAGCAGTGGCACTTTAGGACCAAGATTATCAGGGCCATCCAAATCCATCCCGAGGGTGATAATAATTAATAATAAAAAGAGCAGTTACCATTTGGAGTTCTTATGCCAACTCTCAGTTAAGTGCTTCCTGGCATTGTTTTATGTAATAACATACTTAATATTTATTGAATACATGCATTTAATTTTTATTTAATAATATGTTTGAGATGTATTAAACAATAGGAGTTCTTATGCTCCCATTCTACACGTGAAGAAACTGAGGCTTAGGGAGATAAAGTAACTTGCTTCTGTAGAAGCCACAAGTTATTTAACCAAGGTAAGTTAGTAAGCGACAAAAACGTCAGGATGCTGGCCTGAGGGTTAACGGAGGGATGGTCACTGATGTCCTTAAATATGTCCTGGATGCATGACTGCTTCATTGATGTGGGGTTTTCCTGATAGAAATGATTTAGTACAGGGGCGCCTGGGTGGCTCAGTCGGTTAAGAGTCCTGCTCTTGATTTCGGCTCAGGTCACGATCTCATGGTTCATGGGATCAAGTCCTGTATCAGGCTTTGCACTGAGCATGGAGACTCCTTAAGATTCTCTCTCCCTCTGTCCTTCTGCCCCCTCCCTCTCTCATGCTGTCTCTCTCTCTAAAAAAAAAGAAAGAAAGAAAGAATTTAATACAATGTACAAATCCTGAGGAGCTCCTGGGCTTCCCAGCATGAATGAGTGACAACAGCCAAGACTAATGGTCACTCCAGCACTGAGCTGGCTGTTGGCTTGCAGACATTCAGCAATAGTGTAATGCTATCAGTGGTTCAACGTCAGATGAAGTTTCTGTTAGGCTCTCCTTCTTTCTCCTCTTCCAATCCTGGAGACCTTCCTGGACTGGAGGTACTCTGCTCCAGGAACTCATCGCTCCTGTCTATGAATGGGTGAGTGAGCTTGGCCGCCAGAGAGTAGGTCGGTGACATTGTGTCAACTGCCTTTTATCTGCCAAGTGCCAAGATACCCGAATGTCTAGACCTCAGGACATCAGATTATGCATAAAAAGTCTTTTATTTATCATTTATTATAAAAGTCTATCATCTAAATAAATAGAAATAGCATTTGTTATAAATTAATAATTTCTTAATCATGTCTTTTGTAATCAGAACTATCATTTATTAAATGCCTTCTATGCATCAGGTACTTTACAAATATTTTTATTTAGGGGCACCTGGGTGGCTCAGTAGGTTAAGCACCTGACTTTGGCTCAGGTTATGATCTTGATCAGGTTATGATCGTGTGTGAGTTCGAGCCCCATGTCGGGCTCTGTGCTGACAGCTCACAGCCTGGAGCCTGCTTCAGATTCTGTGTCTCCCTCTCTCTTTGCCCCTTCCCCGCTCGCACTCTGTCTCTCTCAAAAATAAACATTAAAAAAATGTATTAAAAAATATTTTTATTTAATCTCCACATCACTCAGCATGGTAGATGTTTTATTCCCCTATGGAGACTCAGGAGACTTAAAATTTGTCCACGATCACAGTGACAGGGCTGGCTCACCTAAATGCATGTACTTTTCCCACACAAATTCTGCCTCCAGCACACTGGGTAGGAATCCCTAAGCTCCAGGCCGAGTTCAGAGGTGGGTCTTCATGACTGGTGTCGATCTCTGCCATCTGCATTTCCACCCAGCTGCGGGTAATAAAGATCTCCCACTTATTTTATTAAACTGAATATATTAACATTATTTGAACAGCCATCATCACTCAGTGCTCTGATACAGAGATAGCCTCAGGAGTTATTGACATGCACAGAGTCCTTTGCCTCCATGCTAAACCACGCCACACTGACATGCTTTTGTAAATTTAATTTTTTAAAACTTATTTGCCTGTTTTCATCATTTCCCTGCCTCCTTCCTCACTGTTAGGTTGTAAGTTGCCACACACATTTTGCTGATGCCCTTAATGCCAGCTTCAAGGGCAGGGCTATTGACACTTAGGACAGATAATTCTTGTTCATGTTGGAGGAGGGGGCTGTATCTTAAGATATTTATCATCTTATAGATGCCAATAACAGCTGTCCCTTCCTCCCCAGTCATGACGATCAAAAATGTCTCCAGACATCGCCAAATGTCCCCTAGTGAGGGGGAGAGGCAAAATTATCGCCAGTTACAAACCACTGTTCTAGGTGAATACACACACACACACACACACACACACACACACATGCTATGCATTTCTAACTTGTTACTTCTCACAGTACTGCTTAAGAAACAGCAAGCCAAGCTTACTAGACAGAAACACAAAATTAAATTAAATAAGGTCTAAGTGATACAGCAAGGAAGCCATGGTAAGAGGTGTGAGCTTTAGCCCATGAAGTTGGTCATGTCTTTTGCCCAGAGGCCTGTTTCATTTTATCTACATTTTATATTTCCATCACCTTCTGAAGAGAATAGGTCCTCAGCTAAGTCACCACATAAAAGAAAATTTTCTATATGCGCCACTCCTGTGATCCTGCCTTGCCCCCATCATGTCGCTTGAGTAGTCAGTCTGCTAAGCACATTATTATCTTTAAATCCCTACTTTTCGGGGCGCCTGGGTGGCACAGTCGGTTGAGCGTCCGACTTCAGCCAGGTCACGATCTCGCGGTCCGTGAGTTCGAGCCCCGCGTCGGGCTCTGGGCTGATGGCTCAGAGCCTGGAGCCTGTTTCCGATGCTGTGTCTCCCTCTCTCTCTGCCCCTCCCCCATTCATGCTCTGTCTCTCTCTGTCCCAAAAATAAATAAACGTTGAAAAAAAAATTAAAAAAAAATAAATCCCTACTTTTCCTACAACAGATAAATTCTATAATGTCTCCATTCTCCCTGAATCAATACTTGTATTAATTTTTTAAAAACTACGGGGCGCCTGGCTGGCTCAGTCAGTAGAGCGTGCGACTCACGATCTAGGGGTTGTGAGTTTGAGCCCCATGTTGGATGTAGAGATGACTTAAAAACAAAAGTCTTTAAAATTTTTCTTTAACCAGTTAAAACATTACTGCAAAGTTTAGATACCTTCTCACGTACCTGCCCATGCACGTGTAAAAAATAATACTTCATTGATTCTTCTCGGCACAGATATCGTTCCCTGTTCAAATTCAGAATCTCAAATAGGCAGAGACCATTTAGAAACTTGCTGCCAATAGCATTTTTAGCTACTGACAGTGGCACTCCAAAAGAATTGATTTTTGTCTCATAAGAACGGTCAATTTTTTCCTGCTCTTCAGATGTCATCTTGTAGAAAAATGAAACCATTGGGGGTCATTTATATATGCAGCTGTTGGCACTATTTAGTGGTCCGGGGTTGCTGACGGAAATAAATCCTTACCAACAGTAGTGATGGAATTGCTGGGTCACAGAATGCCCTCATCTTCAACTTTAAGATACAATACCAATTTGTCCTCCAAATGGCTGAACCAATTTAAAATTTCAACATCGGGGCGCCTGGGTGGCGCAGTCGGTTAAGCGTCCGACTTCAGCCAGGTCACGATCTCGCGGTCCGTGAGTTCGAGCCCCGCGTCAGGCTCTGGGCTGATGGCTCGGAGCCTGGAGCCTGTTTCCGATGCTGTGTCTCCCTCTCTCTCTGCCCCTCCCCCGTTCATGCTCTGTTTCTCTCTGTCCCAAAAATAAATAAAAAACGTTGAAAAAAAAAAATTAAAATAAATAAATAAATAAAATTTCAACATCAAAGTTTAACAAAATTCCAATGCCAGTGTTTTCGAGGGGTAGCTACTTCTTACACAAAAGCACGTTCAGTTATCCGAATAATATTTGGAAATACATATGACGTTTGACAATGGTCACAATCTGTGGAGGATTTTTACCCCTCCAAAGGACGTGTTGATAGATAGGTATGCCTCTATGTGGTATTGGACTGCTCTGCTGAGGAGATATGTCTGTCAATCAATGGTTTGTGCAAGTTCAAGCAGAAAGCTGCAGTATGCCTGATTTGAATCTTGACCTTCTGAGTTCACTCCCAATGAATTCTCTTCCTTACCACTGATTGCTAGTTGAAAAGTGACTTTGATGAGATTTTTCCAGAATTCAAAAACCATTTCCTTGAGTCATGGCTATACCTGTGGTAGAAATGATTGAGTGGGGCGCCTGACTGGCTTGGTCAGTTAAGGATCCGACTTCGGTTCAGGTTGTGATCTCGAAGCTCATGAGTTCAAGACCCGCATCAGGGCCTGTGCTGACAGATCAGAACCTGGATCCTGCTTCTGACTCTGTGTATCCCTCTCTCTCTGCTCCTGCCCCCCGCTCATTCTCTCTCTCTCTCTCTCTCTCTCTCTTTCTCTCTCTCTCTCTCTCAAAAATAAATAAACATTAAAAAATTTGTTTAATTAAAAAAAAGAAAGAAATGATTGAGTGACCATCAAAGATGCATGACCCCCTCCATGGAGTAGAACTGTTGAGGAGAAGTGACTCCCAGTAAGCACTATATTCCCCAGGCCCAGTTTCTGGGCAGGACTAGTGCTCACCAAGGAGATGTGAACAGAAGTGATGTTGTCTCATGCAGGCCAAAGCAATTAAGAAATACACGTGTCTTGGGGCACCTGGGTGGCCCAGTCAGTTAAGCCTCCAACTTTAGCTCAGGTCACAATCTCACGGTTCATGTGTTCGAGCCCCGCGTCAGGCTCTGTGCTGACAGCTCAGAGCCTGGAGCCTGCTTCAGATTCTGTGTCTCCCTCTCTCTGCCCCTTCCCTGCTTGCACTCTGTCTCTCTCTCCCTCAAAAATAAACACACATTAAAACAAAGAAAGAAATACATGTGTCTTCCGCAAAATGCCACTCCCCATACCATTGACTGAATGAAAAGAACCCTGTACATGTAGTGGAGGGCAGAGTCACAAGATAGAAGGAGCCTGGTTCCTGAATTGCCACATGGAAAGCCTCCCAGCCAGTTTGGATTGGGAACTGAGAAATATATATTTTATTGTGTTTATCCACTGAAAATTGGTGTCAATCTGATCCAGAAGCTAATACCACCCTAATTAATATAGAAAACATATGCAGCTAAAAGAGACTTTATATTTGAGGGAATTTGAATTCCCCCTGTGTCATAAAGAAGTATATATATATTTGTCGTCCTCAGGTTCACGGACGCAGGAGCCGAAGGCCAAGTGTCTTCATAAAGCTAGCATCTACTCCTTGGTATTTATCAAAAGGAGCTGAAAACACATTCACACAAAAACCCTCACACAGATGTTTATAGCAGCTTTATTCATAATTGCCAACTCTTGGAAGCAACCAAGGCGTCCTTTCGCTGGCGACCCAGTAAATAAACTGTGGTGCATCCAGACAATGGAAAATTGTTCAGCAATAAAAAAGATATGAGCTATCAGGCCATGAAAAAACATGGAGGAAACTTCAGTGCATATCAGTAAGTGAAAGGAGCCAGTCTGAAAAGGTCTATTTATTGCATGATTCCAACAATACGACATCCTGGAAAAGGCAAAGCTATGGAGACAGTAAAAGTATCAGTGGTTTCCAGGGCTTAAGGGGGAGGATGGGATAAAAGGCAGAGGACAAAGGATTCTTAGGGCTGTGAAACTACTCTGTATATACTATCGTGGTAGATACATCTCATTGTACACACATCCAAACCCACAAAATGTCCAACACCCAGAGTGAACCCTAATGTAAACTATGGACTTTGGGTGATAGTAATGTGTCCAATGTAAGTTCATCAATTGTACCTCTGGTGGGAGATGTTGATAATAGGGGAGCTATGCAAATATGGGGGTAAAAGTACATGGGAACTTTCTGGACCTTCCTCTGTTTTCCTATGAATCTAAAACTGCTCACAAAAAATAAAGCCTATTTTTAAAAATGAACTGGGGGGATAAAAAGACCAGCATCTTTGGATTTTCTTTTAACCCTTCGTGGAGCCAAGGCCATTAGGCCACAAGGGCAGTAACATCACAGTACTTTTGAGTCACTGCTCAATACATTGTAGTAGCCGCTAAATATCATTTTCTCTCATTTCCTTGGTTTCTAATCCCTAGGTGAATAATGGATGCTACTTAGACGCTACACATCACGGAGGCATAATCAAATGGAGAGGATATAGTCGCCAGCCACTTGATCAAAAGGAAGAACAGAAAAAGGAACCCTACCTGCAAAGGAGGCAAAGGAATTTCTCTTGGCTCAACATAAGCAGAAACGCTATGTGCTCTCACCTGATTCTGCTGTTGTCCATAAGGTATGGTGGACCTAACAACTCGATATTGTTTTGATCTTTCTAGAACCCTTTTAAGGAAGAAAGGGCCAGCTCACGACATACTTTTACATTTCCTTATGGATTTTGTTCTGTGTTCACCACTTCGAATTTCTCCAAAAGCAATCCCCACAGTATCCCCATACTTGTTCCTTCAGTCGAAGGCTCTGTTCCTGACCAGTATGCCAGCAGAATAGGGTATGTTTTTTAATCATCATTTTTACTACATACAAAAGTGATGCATACATGTTATTAAAATAAATTCAGGCAATAGAAAAGTATAAAAGAAAAAATAGCGAAAATGGACTCATATTGTACATCTAAGCTGGCAACTTGCTCTCTGGATTAGACGGTTTATGTTGGGTATCTCTTGTGAGCATCCTTCCCACGGCAGGCACCCTCTTTACTTTTAAAGACCTGAGGTCTGGCTGTAGTGACAGGAGTCAGCTGCTGATATGAATCCACCATTTCTTCAGCGCTGTCTGTCTCCTGGTTGCAGCCTATTTGCATGAGTGTGGGCAGAGGCAGCTGGGCCCAAGGAACTCATCTGTGCAGAGATGTGCCCCCAGAAGGATGGGTTTTCCAACTTTTTGTCACAGCGGCTCCCCTACAAGGGCATCTTTGTAGCAGGAACCTGCTAGTCAATACTGCCAGGGGGAAGATGCTAATTACTTGAGCATGGTGGTAACCATCCACATGCAAAGAAGCTATCTATCACAGAGCTTCCGGATGTATCTCTGAAAGATCTGAGAAGTAAGCGAGGCAGCAGAACTGAGCCCCAGCCACCGGCAGCATGTGTGGGGGTCAAGTTGCCTCTTGCACACGTGATAGTCCTACAGCTTTGCTTCCAACACAGGTACCTAAATAGAGGTGATCTCTCAAGGATGCTGAAATAGGGTACAGCAGCTGTTCTCAGATCACTGCGTTCCATAGTTCCACACAGGTGCCTGCCTCTTTCCCCTAAGGTCGCTGGGCTTGGGCCAGGAGGATGGCAAGCGGGGCAAGGTTGTCTGTCTCAACAGCGACACCGTGTGGCAGGACCAGCAACGACAGTCAAAAATCCTGAACACCATGGTTTTCTGGGTTTTCTCTGCTGAAGACGATAGATAGTATCCAGGAATCTTGGAGTACCTCTGGTGGGAGTTATCACAGGAAAGAGGATAGCAGGAAAAGAAAAGATACATTCTCACTGTAAGCAGTCCAGGATAATAGAATGACTTCAGTTAAATATTAAAAGAAATCTGTGTCTCAAGCTGATGAATAAGAATGATAACAAAGGCAGCTACCTTTTGTTATGTATCCTCTTTGATTCAGGAGTGTGAAGCGCTTTGTATACCTTAGCTTATTTACTCTTCACAGCACGACTTAGAAGGTATGCATTTCTTTTCATCAGTTGAGGAAACTGTAAATTAAGAGAAGTTAAGGCACTTGCCCACGTTTACACGTGCCAACATGTGGTAACACGGCTGTTCTGACCTAAAACTGCCTAACCCCCAACCGGTGCTCTCTTCATGATTCCAGAGAATATGAGGAAAATAAAAGGAGCCAATGTCCTGGGACAGAAGTCAACGCATTCCATTCCCTGTCCCTTGTAGGTGTGGAGGGGTCGAAAAGCATTCCTACAGATTGAGAATTCCAGGTTCTAACATCACCACCTCCAAGCCCAAATCTTATCAAATATCTACACATTTTCACCTCCAATTTTTCATTGTAACTGGTAAAAATCAGTGGTCAAAGGTATCAATAGATAGTATTCTTCTTACAATTACATGTCATACAGATTTCCTGGGCACAATGCCCAAGTTGGTTTAATTTATTTTTATTAACTAAAATAGAACTTTGGGGGTGCCTGGGTGGCTCAGTCAGTTAACCATCTGACTTCCATTCATGATCTCACAGTTTGTGGGTTCGAGCCCTGTTGTCAGGCTCTGTGCTGACAGCTCAGAGCTGGAGCCTGCCTTGGATTCTATGTCTCCCTCTCTCTCTGCCCCTCCCCTACTCACACTCTGTCTCTGTGTCTCTCAAAAATAAATGAACGTTAAAATAAAAATTTTTTAAAGACCTTTGTAAAGTCCAGGTGTTTTATTAAACTGCCATCACCTAGTCATCTGCTAGTAGCACAAATGTGTGTGACAACTGAAATGTATTGTCAACACAGGAAACACTCTATTTCCTAGTATCTTCACTAATAGCCCAACCTAACTCAATGCACAGTAATATTCTGACAGTCAACCCTCCCTTCCCTTCTCCTTACATAACAGTCTTCAGGAGCTTTGACAGGACTGAAGGTATATTAATCCGGGATCCTTTGATTTTAAAGAAGGAAAACACATTACACCAGTTCATAAGAAGTTGTGAATCGGCTCTCTAAAATAATCTTTTCTCCATTTTCCTCCACAGGAACATAATGGACTTAGAAAGCAGCAAGTGTCCAAAATTTTTGCTATGGACAAAATGTTAATGAATGGAAACCTCCCAGTGTGAAAGCTAAGGTATAGTTGATGGAAACCAGGAGTCGGAAAGTGGTGAGGGGGTGGAAGAGGAGTGAGAATAAAGTTATCATACAAAATGGGGAGAGAAGGGATCCCACCAACAACTAATGGAATGAAGAGGGTTAAAATGGTAACAGCAGAGGAACAAAAATGAGGATATAACTGGAGGAGGAGGAGGAGGAGGAAGAGGAGGAGGAGGAGAGGAGGAGGAGGACGGGGCAGGGAAGTTGGGTGTGTATATTGGTTAGCTATCACTGAGTAACAAATTACCCCAAAACTCAGCAGCTTAATACAACAATCATTTATTACCACTTGCCCACCTGCAAATGAGCTGGAGTTCAGCTGATCTAGGCGCAGTCTGGCTAGATAGCTTTGCTTCCTTCTGTGGGTCTAGGAGTCCACTGGAAGAGCTTTGCCCCACATCTTTTATCCTTCTCTGGAGACCAGCAGGCTCATCAGGTGACGGCAGAGGTACAAGAGAGCAGATTCCACCTCACAAGCAATCCTCTAATCCCTGACTGCATCGTGTCTACGAACATCCCATTAGCCAAAGGATATCACATGGCTGGGCCCACAGTCAAAGGGTGAGTCACAGAGGAGGGAGGGTCTGCAAAGCCAATGGGCATAGAGATAGGGAGGGGTGAGGATGGCAACCAACGGAGGCAGAAAGGTGGGTGATGGGAGAGGAGAACTAAATTCTACCAAAGCAAAAACTAATAGAAAATATTCTATGGGGCGCCTGGGTGGCGCAGTCGGTTAAGCGTCCGACTTCAGCCAGGTCACGATCTCACGGTCCGTGAGTTCGAGCCCCGCGTCAGGCTCTGGGCTGATGGCTCGGAGCCTGGAGCCTGTTTCCGATTCTGTGTCTCCCTCTCTCTCTGCCCCTCCCCCGTTCATGCTCTGTCTCTGTCTGTCCCATAAATAAATAAAAACGTTGAAAAAAAAATTTTTTAAAAGAAAATATTCTATAAGATTGATTGGGTAGTGGTGGGTGTTTATTATCTAGAGAAGCAGATTAATACTCAGAGACCTGAAAACTGAAACAGAGTTGTTTCCTTCCAGAGATTAGTACCAAGATGGGGAGAGGTGGGTTAAGGTTTATCAACTTTTCATTTGTTGTTTGAATTTCTAAACTCTGTACAAATATCGGGGCACCTGAGTGGCTCAGTCGGTTAAGTGTCTGACTTCGGCTCAGGTCATGATCTCACAGTTTGTGAGTGTGAGCCCTGCATCAGACTCGCTGCTGTCAGCACAGAGCCAGCTTCAGATCCTCTGCCCCCCTCTCTCTCTGCCCCTCCCCTGCTGGTAGGTGTGTACGCTCTCTTTCTCTCTCTCAAAAATAAATATTAAAAAGAAATTTAACTGTGTGTAAATAGTAAAGATATCTGTAATTAATTTTTTTATTCTAAGTAGGGGCACCTGAGTGGCTCAGTCCATCCTTGAGTATATGACTCGATTTTGGCTCAGGCCATGATCCCAGGGTCGTGGGATCAAGCTCTGCATCAGGCTCCTGCTGAGTGTGGAACCTGTTTAAGATTATCTCTTTCTTGGGGCGCCTGGGTGGCTCAGTTGGTTAAGTGTCCAACTTTGGCTCAGGTCATGATCTGGCAGTTCATGAGTTCAAGCCCCACATCGGGCTCTGTGCTGACAGCTCAGAGCCCGGAGCCTGCTTCGGATTCTGTGTCTCCCTCTCTCTGCCCCTCCCCCTCCCTAAGATAAACATTTAAAAAAAAAATTTTTTTAAGATTCTCTTTCTTTCTCCTTCTGCCCCTCTCCCCTACTCTCTATCTAAAATAAATAAAATGAAAAAAAATTTTTTTTCATTTTTAAATAGACACTGACCATTCTATACAATGTAGCAGACTAAAGATTAAAAACAGGCAATCTTCCCCCTCAAGAAGTTCACGGTACTGTCAGATGGAGCTCTAGTGAGTTCAAGCCCCACGTCAGGCTCTGTGTTGACAGCTCAGAGCCTGGAGCCTGCTTCAGATCCTCTGTCCATCCCCCGCCCCTACCCCGTTCACACTGTCTCTCTCAAAAATAAATAAAAATTAAAGAAAACAAAATGAGTTAGAGGCTTAACCGACTGAGCCACCCAGGTGCCCTGGCAGGGGGATCTCCTGAATGAGTCTTGAAGTACAGGACTTTGAGAACAGCCTCTCTCTCTCCTGCCCCAAAATCTTTAGAACTGGAAATACATAGGTTTCAACCCATCGCTGTCCTAGAAAGCAAGGAGGACTGTCTCTGGTAGGTGGGTAACTTCGGTAAATAGCTAAAAAACGGGGCATTCATCTGAAGAAGGAAAGTACAGCTTAGGGTGTGCTCAGAAAGCTATTACCTCACTTTGGGGCAATTACCCACCAGAATTGAAAGCAGGGAATCGAACACGTCTTCACACACTCGTGTCCATAGCAGAGTTACTCACAATAGCCAAGAGGAGGAAACAGCCCAGATGTCCATCAGTGGATGAATGGATGGACAAAATGTAGTGTATACGTAAAATGGAATATTATTTTTAAAATTTTTTTTTCAACGTTTATTTTTATTTTTGGGACAGAGAGAGACAGAGCATGAATGGGGGAGGGGCAGAGAGAGAGGGAGACACAGAATCGGAAACAGGCTCCAGGCTCTGAGCCATCAGCCCAGAGCCCGACGCGGGGCTCGAACTCACGGACTGCGAGATCGTGACCTGGCTGAAGTCGGACGCTTAGCCGACTGCGCCACCCAGGCGCCCCTAGAATTCCTTTCCATTTAGAGGCTGAATAATATTCCATTTGGGGCGCCTGGGTGGCGCAGTCGGTTAAGCGTCCGACTTCAGCCAGGTCACGATCTCGCGCTCCGTGAGTTCGAGCCCCGCGTCGGGCTCTGGGCTGATGGCTCAGAGCCTGGAGCCTGTTTCCGATTCTGTGTCTCCCTCTCTCTCTGCCCCTCCCCCATTCATGCTCTGTCTCTCTCTGTCCCAAAAATAAAAATAAACGTTGAAAAAAAAATTAAAAAAAAAAAAAAGGAATTCTAACACATGCTACAACATGGATGAACCTTGAGGACGCCACACTAAGCTAAATAAGCCAGTCACACAGACCAATACCGTATCACTCCCCTTCATAGAGACAGAAAGTGGAGTGATAGTTGCCAGGGGTTAAGGGAAGGGGAGTGGGGAGCTAGTGTTTAATGGGTGCAGAGTTTGGGAAACGTTCTGGAGACGGATGGTGTTAATAGTTACACACAATGTAAATGTACTTAATGCCACTGAACTGCACGCTTAAAAGTGGTTAAAATAGTAAGATTTTATGTTACGCATGCTCTACCGCAATACAAGAAAGAAAGAAAGCTTTGTGAAGCTGGGTATGAGCTGCAGAGACCTCCCAGCCTGCCTGGTCTGAGGGGACCAGGATGACTGTCATTAGGCAATTAGATGGAGATTCTAGGAGGGGCCTCATGCAAATCAAACTACAAGTCCCAGTGAGTCAGAAGAGCGAGCGTGAGCCCCTCTTTTGGAGAGGCAGGGCAGGGAAGTCCAGCAAGATAGCGTTCACACAGGGGATAAAACACTAAACCACACTCCATGCTCCCATTGGAAAACACGTGTGTGTAAACACATAGAAAAAGATCTAGAAGCCTACCACTGACTGCTATACCTCTGGGGAAAGTAAAGGAGAATTAGAGCTTTCCCCGAATGTTTGGGTTGTTTGGGTTTTTCTTTTTTAGGGTTTTATTTTTATTTTTATTTTTATTTTTATTTATTTTAAACACTTTATTTTTTTTTTTATATAATTTTTTTTTTTCAACGTTTATTTATTTTTGGGACAGAGAGAGACAGAGCATGAACGGGGGAGGGGCAGAGAGAGAGGGAGACACAGAATCGGAAACAGGCTCCAGGCTCTGAGCCATCAGCCCAGAGCCTGACGCGGGGCTCGAACTCCCGGACCGCGAGATCGTGACCTGGCTGAAGTCGGACGCTTAACCGACTGCGCCACCCAGGCGCCCCTATTTTTATTTATTTTAAAGAAAGAGAGAGAGCAGGGGAGGGGGGCCAAGGGAAAGGGAGAGAATCCCAAGCAGGCTCCATACTCAGCACAGAGACCAACGAGGGGCTCGATCCCATGACCATGAGATCATGACCTGAGCTGGGTGTTTTGACACCAAGAATATATTTGTATGTTTATACAAGCATATATTTAGCATATATTTATATAGGAATAACTTAAGTTTCAACGAGAAGAGGATGGTGTGCTAGTTTCTTTGTTTTAACTACACATGTCAACCACCACAGCAATATCTATTGTTTGACAACGTCCCCCAAAGGTTTTCGGTACCGCCTAGGCGCAAGCTCTAGCAATCTTCATAGAATTACAAAATTCTGTTCCCTTGGGGACACGCCCTTGACCTGTTATTGGGGAACACACGTTGCAGGAGAATTGTTCCCGCTGCTCCCCCGGCCCCTCTAACCCCTGCACCAACAACGGCATTGTAAGTGCACTGAGGACTTTTCAGCTCCATGCCTGACCCGCCCTGCCCATGCTGAAACCAAGCAGCTTACCTTTGCCCCCTCTTGACCTCTGTCTTACTTTGTCTGGGATGTTTTGTGAGTCCAGTGTGCACCTGGGAGTAAAACAGTCTTCAGTTCTGACTCGGCTCCTTGTTTAAAGTTATTCTGACCGGCCACCCGGCCAGCTCAGAGCTGGCATTTTATTTCAAGCTCCATGCTTCTCTTTCCTCATTTCAAAGCCTGTAATAATACTAACGTCTCGTACGGTAAAGTTGTCGCAAACGCTGAAGAAGAATGCAGAAAGTTAAGATCGTCTGCACGCAAACCGGGAGAAAGGGAAATTTGTCTGGGGAAAACACCCCAGGACATCTTGGGAAGGTTCACTGCACAGGGATTGCTGCGCGGGCACAAGACTTGTTTCTCCGGCTAAATTGTAAGGCTGTCCAGGGTTTTGTCTGCTACTTCTCCCACGGAGCTTTCCGGCTTGTCTTCATTGGCCATCTCACTTTGGTGTGCTGTGAAATGCTATCCCAGCAGATGGCACAAGAGAACTGAGTCAGGGAAAAACAGCCTGCACGTTTCAGTATGCACAGAGAACTGAGTTAAAGCACTCACACCTTCATGTGCCTCTGAAACAGCCCTAGACATTGACTTCACAATCATTATAGAACTCTCCTAACAGTGTTGGGTCTGGAAGTCATGAGGGTAACCATTGTATCAAAAAATACGATGTTGCCGAGATCCACTTATTCAAGAACATTCATTCCCTGAGCACCGCTGAGGTCCTAGAGACACAGAGATGGACACAAAATATTCCCTGCCTGCAGGGCGTTCACAGTCTGGTTAAAGGCCAACAAGGAGAGGACAGTTTGCATTTTGCAGGGCTGTCCTATAATGACAGCAGTTGCCTAACTGTGACAGGATGGGTTCAGGTGGCCCGCGTGAGCCATCCTTTCTGCTGCAGCCACTCTGTCCAGCCTCACTGTCTCAAACCCAGCTCATCATCTCTGGCCTGGGTTACTCCAGAGAACCTACTAAGATATCTCGCTTATTTATCTCAAGTTCATCCTCAGGGTAAATCTTTCTTAAATGCAAATATCATTTTGCTATACACCACCCACTTTACAAGATTTAACAGCTTTTCACTGACCTCATAATAACACTCATATCCTTAAACTTACTTATAAGACCTTTTGTGATCTGACCTCTGCATTCCTCTCCTGCCCCAACTCTCCTCCTCTCCTGCAGTCCATACATTAACCCAAGAGGTATGCTTTTAATTTCCCAAATGCTTTTTATCCCCTGCTGGTCTTTGCCCAAGTTGTTTTTCTCTCTGCCCAGAATACCTTAAAACTAAAACTCATTCCCTCCCACCGGCTGTTGTCCATAATCTGGCTCACTAGTACATAAATTTCAGGTTTCAGATTAGATGTTACTTCCTTTGGGAAACCATATCTTACAGTACAGGATTTGGGTGGATAACCCTCCTGGGTACCGCATAGCACTCTCTGCTTCCGTTAGAATTTACCCCATCTCAGGTTTGCGCTCTCTACTGAAGCTTGTAATGTATCCCCATTACCTGGCACAATTCTTGGGGCAGAGCACCACTCAATCAAAATTAATTAAGTAGATGAACAAGGAAATCATAAAACACAATTGATACCATTCAAGGAATCGTAAGATCTTTGGCGCACGAGCAATTCTCCCCGTGTATGTCAGTCGTGATCTCTTTTCATCAAGAAGTTGTCCACCACACGTGCTCAGATAGTGCAAATAGGCTGGAACATGGAGAAGGTCACTTTATCAATCTTTTCACCCACAGCAAAGAAGTTCCATAAACTAAACAAAAACAAAAACGAATTGTTTTTGATTTTTCACAATGTCTTCTTGTGTCTTCCCAGGTGGTTAAAATGCAAGCATTTTAACAAAGGTACTGTTCTCCGAGTTTCCAGCAGGGTCAAGGGAACAAACAAGGTATGGTAAGACATCCAGAGTCCAGCAAAGGTGAGAAGCGGTCACCGCCCCCAGGGCCTGTTGAGACAAGAGCAGGAAATACTGTTAGCAGAGGGAGGAAGACTGGTTGGTGGAGTTCTGTTTACAGAAGGAGGACTCGGCAGGAGGGAGCACGAATCTGGGAGGGGAGGGAAACAGAGTAACCTGCATCCTTACCTAAACGAGCTCCAGGAGAGCAGCACTGTTTCTTCCTTATGTCCTCAGAAAAATGGAGTTAAATATAAAATATAGAGGGTTTGTGTTTTTGAGTGATTACTTTAAATATATAGAGAAGTCCAGAAATTAATAAAACAGACACCCACATTCCACAACCCACATGTCCCATGTGAGCTTTTTATCGTGACTGCTTTGGACTTGTTCTTTTAAGGAAAAATAAATTGCAGATCAAGTTAGGGACACTCTCTCACCTTCCCCCATCCCTCGAGGCACTCTCATCTTCTCCTGAGATCGTCACTAAATTGGCGGGTATTACTCCATGCCCTGTGCTGCTACGTGTGTTTATATCCACAAACAATAAATAACATTGTTTTGTGTCACTTTGTATTTTACAAAGTGGTTCCAAATTGTGTGTATCCTAACACATTGTGCATCGAGTACAATGTTTCTGAGGCTGCTGTTGGTACCCAGGCAGATCTGATTCGTTTGTTTTGACTTCTATGTGCTTTTCCATCCCATGAATATTTACATTGCCTGTGATTACCAATATATTTGAATTCATTTCCACCATTCTTATTTTGTGTTTTTTTCTATTTATGCCTTTCCTTTCCTGCCCTTTGGGCGGTGTATGGGGGGTGGGGGGATGGTGAGTATCATGTTTTCTTTATCATCTTAGTTTCCTCTAACCATCTAAGAAATTACAGATTCTGTTTCTTTTCTTTTATCTTAAATCATTAACACTGCATGGTTACCATCAAGAAAATATTAGGATATTAAAATGTTTTCACTCTGAATCATCCTCTCCCATCTTTCATGTTATTGCTGTCTAAAATATTAGTTCCTGGAGCCCCTGGGTGGCTTAGTCAGTTAAGTGCCCAACTCTTGATTTCGGCTCAGGTCATGATCTCACAGTTCGCGGGTTTAGGCCCTATATCAGGCTCCACACTGACAGTGCAGAGCCTGCTTGGGATTCTCTCTCTCTCTTCCTCTCTCTTTGCCCTTCCTGTGTGCTCTCTCTCTCTCTCTCTCAAAAATAAATAAGAGTAAACCTTAAAAAATTATTAAAAAAATAAAACCAAATAAAGTATTAATTCCACATCTTGAACCACAAAAATAAAATCATTAAAAAAAAATTTTAATCACAGTTTATTTAGATTTGCTCACACTTACTAATTGCTTTGCTGAACTTTGCATCCTTACTTCTCCCTTCTTTCTTCTGAACTGTATCTTTCTCCTTGAAGCCCACCCTTTAGTGACTCAGCAAGAACCAGTGAGTGATTGTTTTAATCATCATGTAAGTATTCTGGGGCCGCCTGACTGGCCCCGTCAGTGGATTATACGACTCTTGATCTCAGGGTGGTGAGTTCAACCCCCACATTGGGTATAGAGATTAATTACAAATAAAAGAAATTAATTGTTATGTAAGTATTTTTATTTTTCAATGTTTTATTTGCCCCATGCCCCCTGAATGATAGTTTAGCTAGGATAAAAATCACCAAACACTGAAGGCTACATCCCTTCACCTCTGGCCTCTACTGTTGTTCACGAGAACTCTGCTGTCCACAACATAATCTCCTCCGTGGACAATCTGTTTTGTCTCTCTGGTTCCTTATTCATTTGTTTGTGTTTGTTTTTCGAATGTTGGAAAACAGTTTCAAATTTAAAGAAAATGTGCAAAATAAAGATAGTACAAGAATACTCATATACTGTTATGTAAATTCACCAACTGTCAACATTTTACTCCATTTATTATTTGTTCTCTTTACACACACACACACACACACACACACACACACACACACACAATTTTTCCCAAATCATTTGAAGAAGATAAGTCATATATATCATGCTCTTCACCCCTTAATACTCTACTATATATTTCCTTGGACATTCTCTTATATAGCCCTCAGTATACTTATCAACTGTAGTAAATTTAAGAATGATACATTGTACTGCGGTGCCTGAGAGGTTCAGTCGGTTAAGTGTCCAACTCTTGATATCAGCTCACGTCAGTATCTCATACTTCTTGAGATTGAGCCTTGCATGGGGCTCTGTGCTGAGCATGGAACTTGTTTGGGATTCTCTCTCTCTCTCTCTCTCTCTCTCTCTCCCACACACACACACACCTTTGCTCATGCTCACTCTTTCCCTCTCTCTCTCTCAAATAAATCAACTTTTAAAAATGATACATTATATTTAATCTTTCAATTCTTACTCTGTTTTTTTTTTGAATGACCCAGTAATGCCCTGTACAGCATCATCTCCCCTACCCCCAAAGTACACAATCCAATCTAGTCTTAGATATTGATTAGTCGCCATGAATCTTTAGCCTTCATGACTCCAGACTCTTTACGCGGCCTTTCTCTGTCTTTTATCACACGGACCATTTTATTACATGCCCCTCCTGAATTTTTAAATAGAATGTTCCTCATTTGGGGTTTCTCTAATGTTTCTTCATTAGATTCAGGTTATACATCCTTGCCTGGAAAGTTAAGTTTATATTATCTGTGACCTTTGTAATTCCACAATTTAAAGATTCATATTAAACTAGTGTTTTCACGGGGCACCTGGGTGGCTCAGTTGGTTAAGCGTCTGACTTTGGCTCAGGTCATGATCTCATGGGTCATGGGTTAGAGCCCCGTGTCGGGCTCTGTGCTGACAGCTCAGAGCCTGGAGCCTGCTTTGGATTCTGTGTCTCCCTCTCTCTCTCTGTCCCTACCTGGCTCACACTCTGTTTCTCTCTCAAAAAATAAATCAACATTAAAAAAACACAAACAAACAGTGTTTTCATGAAGCTAGACCCAGAAAGGTATAAGAAAAAGTTAATTTCATTCTTTTCTTCAGTCCATTCAAACTTTCTCTGCAGTTCCTTCCCCATTCCTACATGAAATCTCAAATAATAACCTAACAGTGACATAACTGGGGGCTAGTCCAGTATAATTTTTTAATGTTTATTTATTTGAGAGAGAGAGAGAGAGAGAGAGAGCACAGGGGAGGGGCAGAGAGAGAGAGGACAGAGCATTCCGAAGCAGGCTCTGAACTGATAGCACAGAGCCTGTTGAGGGGCTCAAACTCACGAATCCTGATATGATCTGAGCCAAAGTTGGCTCAACCGACGGAGCCACCCAGGCTCCCCAGGTCCAGTATAATTTTCAAACTATAAATGTATTCACATTCACATCTTCCCTTCCACTGCTTGGAAAGCAGACATCTTTGCCCACCGTCAACGAAGTGCAGATCGGTCCACACAGGGCAGCCACCGCTTGTCTCTCCACTACCAGGCAGGAGTGGCCCTACCACGGCCTCTTGGTTTTATATTCTTCAGGAATGAGTCCTACATCCTCCGTAGGATCCTCCAACCTCAGGAAACACACGTCAGGCCTGCCAAGCAGCACCACTGAGGTCACTTTCTCTCAGCTTGAAACAGGGGGCCGTGTCCAACTGCTCGGTTTGAGATAGGGGGACACGACGACCTGCTCCTCCTCCGTGAATGGTCATGAAAATACAGCCTATTGGTAACTGCTAACAATTCCCTCTCCCAGCCTCTTCATCTTTCATGTTGTATGTAGGTCCAAAGTCAGGAACTGACTCATATTGTCAGAACCAGTTTTGCAATCTGTTAGTGTGGCCTGCATTCGTGACCAAGAAGCTAACTTTGAAACTGGGTCATCCTTGTCACCTATTGACTTGTTCTCCATCTTTCGATCCGGCTGAAACTACAAAAGAATCTCATTTTCACCTCCAGTTAGACCTGTCTATTCTTCTGGAAAGTTCTCTGTTGTCATCATTTTAAATATTGCTTTTCCCAGTTTCTTTCTCTTCTGTCCTTCTGAAACTTCAGCTGGACACGTGTCGGTGTGCCTCATTCCGTGATCATTCTCTTCCCACCTCACAGCTTCCTTTCATCTTTCCCATTTCGTAACCTCTCTGTGGCATTCTGGGCAATTTCCTCAGAGCAAACTTCCAGTTCACTAATTATTTCATCAGACGTGTGTAACCTGCTATTTATCCCATCCACAGAGGGCTTTTCTAATTTCAACGAGAAAATTATTTTTTTTTGAGAAATTCTATTTTTAATTGTTAAAAGTTTCATTTGGGGGTGACTTCATGGCTCAGTCAGTTAAGCATCTGACTCCTTTTAAAAAAAACTTTTTAATGTTTATTAATTTTTGAGAGAGACAGAGTGTGAGTTGGGGAGGGGCAGAGAGAGGGAGACACAGAACCTAAAGCAGGCTCCAGACTCCGAACATGATGTGGGGTTCAAACCCACAAACCGTGAGACCATGCCTTGAACTGAAATCGGACGCTTAACCAACTGAGCCACCCTAAGCCTCTGACTCTTGACCTCAGCTCAGGTGTTCACTTCAGGGTCATGAGTTCAAGACCCACACTGGGCTCCATGCTGGGCATGAAAGTTACCTAAAAAAAAAAAAAAAAAAAAAAAAAAAAAAAGATATATTTTCCAAATGTATCTTTTCTTATAGTATCCCCTTCTTCCGCTATAATCTATTTGATTGTTCTAAGGATTCTTAAGTTACCTTCTCTTTCACATTAGTATACAATTTTAAGTCCTTAAGGTACTAACCCTTCCCCACGTTGTGCCTAGCAATTATTCCTCATGGTGGATGGTTTCCTTACATGGACTGTTATTTTTTTTTTGCCATGACTTAAGACTTACTGGAAACCTCATGCCCCTTAGGTTATGAAAGTATCCCTTTAGGGTAGCTTTATATTTGCTTCTGTTGAATACGGTAGAGAGTTCGTCTGTCTGAAGCCAGGCTATCTATAATGTAATTAACATGGGGTGCCTGGGGGGCTCAGTCAGTTGAGCGTCTGACTTTGCTTCGGGTCATGATCTCGCAGTTGACGAGTTCGAGCCCCGCGTCCAGCTCTGTGCTGACAGCTCGGAGCCTGGATCCTGCTTCTGATTCTGTGTCTCCCTCTCTCTCTGCCTCTCCCCCCGCTCATGCTCTGTCTCTCTCTGTCTCAAAAATGAAGATAGATAAATAAACATTTATAATGTAGTTAACAGAACATTTGGATTCAACATTCACATGTGGCACAGGAATGCTGTTTTAGTTCTTCAGGAGAGATTTTTTCTCTACCCAGAACGTCAGACAGAGACCTGCTTTCTGGCTGCTTTCTTAGAATACTGGGAAGATTCTTCCAGTCCCCTTTTTTGGAGAAAACCGCCATTCCTTGCAATCTGGTTTTATCTGGAAGTTTGGATGAAGTAGTTCTTTGTGTCACATGCTTCCTGTCACTCCAGGGGAGTTCAGTCCCCAGCCCCAAGTTCCCAGGGCTCATATCAAAATCTGGTCTTCCCTAAGTCGCTGTAGCATTAGCTGGTACACTTTCTGCTCTTCTCCTGAGTTCTCTTCTTCATGTGCGTCATCTGGGAATCTTATTTTTTTTCTTTGAGTGTGGCTTTGTTTTTATTTTTCCCAATGTTTTATTTTAAATTTTCCAGTATGTTAAAAGAAAAGTATGCTCAGCATCTGTATACCCCTCACCTACATTCATCTAGAGTTAGAGGGAGAGACAGAGAATGACCTTGGCTGGCTTCCTCTTTTTACCAAAGTCCCTGTTCAATTCTTTGGTTGACTTTTTCTACTGACTCCAACTAATTTGTCAATTAGGTGTGGGGCAAATATCTTTTCCCATTCTGTAGCATGTATCTTCACTCTTTTTTTTTTTTTAATGTTTATTTATTTTTGAGAGAGAGAGAGATCGCATGAGCAGGGGAGGGGCAGAGAGAGAGGGAGACACAGAATCTGAAGCAGGCTCCAGGCTCTGAGCCTTCGGCACAACTCAATGCGGTGCTCAAACCCACAAACTGTGAGATCATGACCTGAGCCGAAGTCGGAGGCTTAACCAACTCAGCCACCCAGGCGCCCCCGTATCTTCACTCTCTTAATGGTTGTCTTTTGATAAATAGAAAAGTCTTTAATATGCTTACATTTACCAACGTACTCCTTTCTGGTTAACTGATTTTTTGGCTCTTCGTAAGAAATCATTCTTTACCTTTATTTTTTTTCTTTACCTTTATTTTTATGTAAATATATAAGAAGGTGTGTGAATTGTATGTATGCGTTTTTATGAATTATACATGTAGTTTATATGCGTGTATGTATGTATATATGTGTATACACATGTTGGATAAACTACATATATAGATAGTATATCCAACATTTCTATACATTTGTAATAGAAGGTAGGGGTATATATTAGCTCAGTCCAGCATTTTGCCAGACCCTACGATATAAACTGTCAAGGAAAGCAACATAGAAAGAGCAATAAACAGTCAAGGGACTTGAAGTTCAGCCTCATGACAGCACCTGCAGTATCTGTATGAGGAACTGTAGGTGACTAGACCCCCTAGAGTATAGTTTCGCTCTGTCTTCAACCATGTAGTTACCCCATTTTGTGTCTTCAAACCAATTAAATATTAATTGTGCTTTCCCAGGTGTATTTTTAGTCCAGACCTCAAATTCACATCATACTTACTAAGAAAAATTTTTAGATATACTTGCAGTTGAATATATTTCCCAGGGGAAGCATTAAGGAAATCTGTTGTTAACAGTATCCATTTGTGACTAATAAAAACATTTTTTTAACATAATCCTTTAACTGACAGGAATCTGTTTTCTCAGCAATAGGATGATCGTATAATTTATTATCCAAACCAAGACGTTTTGATACTGAAAGAAGGTACTGTTGATTATTATTCTGGAACAACTGCTATAAATATAAACTTTCCCAGGCATCTTTTCATGGGTTTCTCTACCCATTTAGAAATATACCAGACGTGGGCGCCTGGGTGGCGCAGTCGGTTAAGCGTCTGACTTCAGCCAGGTCACGATCTCGCGGTCCGTGAGTTCGAGCCCCACGTCAGGCTCTGGGCTGATGGCTCAGAGCCTGGAGCCTGTTTCCGATTCTGTGTCTCCCTCTCTCTCTGCCCCTCTCCCGTTCATGCTCTGTCTCTCTCTGTCCCAAAAATAAATAAACGTTGAAAAAAAAATAAATAAATAAATAAATAAATAAAAAGAAAAGGAATTATTAAAAAAAAAAAAAAAGAAAGAAATATACCAGACGATCTCAAGGATTTCTTCTAGTCTCCCATTCTATTACCCTATGAGAAAAAAAATAAAAATAAAGGAAACTGTTCTATTTCCTTAAACCCATTTCCTACTCTGATAAGTAGGTATGTTGCCTCTTCTATCACATGGCTTACTTTTTAATAACCTAGGCTATGGTGAAAATTTCAGCAATTCAGAGAAAGGTAGAGGGAAACAGGTAGCGGGACATAGGACCAGGACAGGCTAACGTTCCGTTTACCTTTTTCCCAAAAGCATGGAATCGTACGCACGTCTCCAGCACGCGACTTGCACCTTGTACTTAGTGACAGGGGCAATCTGTAGTGTTTTGGAAGTGGTCCAAGTATGTTGCGTCTATGCCCAGTATGTTCGCTGGGAATCGAAGTTCCTCAAAACCTCATTTCTCACAGCTGTGTCTTCAGCGGGCCCAGACACCTCCGGCAGAACAAGAACACTGGAAACAGACCCACCCACATATCAGGGGTAACTTGGAACTCAACAGCAGTGGTATTTGAAACCACTGGGGAAAGAAAACACAATTTAAAATATACTACTGGGATAATTGACATCATGTGGAAAGTGATAAATTAGACCCTACCTCACATAAAACAAATCGCAAATGTGAAAAACAGTATTTCTAGCACTTTTGGAAGAAAATATAAGAAAATGTAACTTAATGATACTACAGTAGGAAAGCAATTCATAAGACACACAAAAAAAACACAAACCATAAAGTGTACATTTTACAAATTACAATTATAACCTCTGGATAAAAAAAAGAGGTCCATAACAAAAATAAAAGGACAGCCATAGATAAGCATATAATCAACAAAGATTAATTGACTAAGATAAAGAAATAGTACAAAAAATTTTTAAAGACAGTCATATTAAAATGGACAAAGGATATGATCAGGCAGTTTACATAAACAGAAACAGAAACATCCAATGAACATATAAAAAAGATGTTCAGTGGAGGGGCACCTGGGTGGCTCAGTCAGTTAAGCATCCAACTCTTAATTTGGGCTCAGGTCATGATTTCACACTTTGTGAGATTGAAGCCCACGTTGGGCTCTGTGCTGACAGCACACATCCTGCTTGGGATTTTCTCTCTCCCTCTCTCTCTGTCCCTCCCCACTCACATGCGCTATCTCTCTCTCTCTTTCTCTCTCAAGTAAATAAACATTAAAAAAAATTGTTTTTGAAAATATTCAGGGGAAATGAAAATTAAAACAACATTAAAATATAATTTTACACCCATAACTTGGCAACAAGTAAGAGTCCAATAATACTAAGTGTGAACATGTCGAGAATAAAACAGTGCTGTTCATTGCTAGCAGAAGTGTAAATCAAGTCAGTTGCTTTAATGAACAATTTAATGGCATTATGTAATATTCAAAACTGCTTGTTTTCAACTCAGAATTACATGCTGAGGAAGAAATTATGGAAGTCACATGTTCACAAGAATTCATATGCAAAAATATTAATTGCAGCATTGTTTATAATATTATAAATTAAACCTATTTTTCCATCATTGGGGGAATGGATAAATAAACCAGTGGGATATTATATAGTAGTTAAACCAATATTAATTTTATAATTAAAAAAACTAAATTGCAAAGAAAGATACCACAATGTCATTTCTATATATTTTGAAAACACAAATGATACCATATATTGTTTCAGACACATCCAGGTATATATACTAAGAAGTATGAAAACATGATAGGAAGGATACACACTAACTTCAGGACACATGATTACTGGTGAGAACAGAAACAAAATGGGATGGGGTGCTTGGCTGGCTCAGTCAGTGAAGCATGTGATTCTTGATCTCAGGGTCATGAGTTCAAGTCATAGAGACTACTAAAAATAAAATCTGAAAGAAAGAGAGAGAGAGAGAGAAAAGGAAGGAAGGAAAAAAGGAAGAAAATGGGATGAAGAGTGGTAAATTTTGTCCATATCTTCTACCTCATTCTTTCTCTCTTCTTCAAAGATTCCGTTTTACGTATGTTAGATCATTTGGTATTGTCCTATAACTCTTGGATGCTCGGGCCTTTTTAATTTTTTTCGTTTTTATTTTCTCTTTCACTCCTCTTTCAACAGCTTACAGATTTAGTTCCACAGGAGGAAAGGCTACTGTTTTCATTTGGGTAATTTCTATTGACCTGTCTTCAGGTTCATTCATTCTTTCCTCGGGAGTATAAAGTCCCCTGAACTGCTCATTGACAGAATTCTTCATCTCTGTTACCTTGCTTTTATTTCTAGGCGTTCTATTTGACTCTTTCTTATATTTTCCATCTCTCTGCTGAAATCCCCCATCTTTTCATGCATGCTGTCCACATTTTCCACTAGAGCCTTAACAGTGGGTTATTTTCCTATATGTATATCTTATAATTTTTTTTATTGAATGGACGGTGTGTTTAGAACAGTAACAACTGAGGTAGATAGTATTTATGCTGGGAAATGGACACATGTCTTCTTTTAGTAGGTCATTAGTGTGGTGGTCATGTTGACCTAGTCAGGTATTGAGTAGGATTTGAGTTTTGTTTGCTCCTATGGTTACCTTCAGGCTTCAGATTCCTCTAGTGTTACCTTGTGCTTAGTATGGGGGTCGGATGTCAGAGGATTTTTCTCAATATTTTTGTTCCAGTCTTAGCTTTCAACCTTCCCTGTGTGCCTGCACCATGCAGGAGTTCTCCTTTGATACTTTTGTTCCCACCCCAGTGGTAAGTTGCTATTGCTTGTTACTCAGTGCTTGCTAGCCTGAATAGGGTGAGAGAGCGGGGTCAAGAGGAAATTCTCTGTTATCCTGGAAGGTCATGTATGCCTGGGTCTCAGAAGTATCACATCCTTAGTGATTCTGTCCTTCTTCCCCATGGCAAACAACTCTGCTTTATACCTTTAGAAGGTCTTGTTCAGGAGATAGCTTCCTGCACCTTCCCTACCAGTAAGAGACCACTAATGATATTGGCCTAGGACTCTTGCTTAGAATTATTTTCTACCCTTTTCCCTGAGATAAAAATGATTTTTTTCTTTTACCTTTCCCCCAGCTACAGTGGGGCTTCACCTGTGTTTCTGGGGGTGAACACTCCTCTTTCAATAGCTTACAGATTTAGTTCCACAGGAGGAAAGGCTCCTGCAGTGGTGACCAATCTCCTCAAGGTCTAAACAACCCAGGCAAGCTTCTTTTGGTCTCCCTTATTTGCCTCAATCTTTCTTGTGAGCACTCTACAGAGGTCCATGGTGAAGAACCTACTAAAGAGTACAAGCTTCCCTTGTGTCTGGGTATGCCAAGATTTCTATACTATCATTGTAACCCACATTAAGCCTTCCAAAACTCATTGAAAATTTTAGTTGACTTCTTACTGACTAGCTTGGTACCAATGTTTCTTCCTCCCAGGCTCTGCCAAGGGAAGCCTAGTGCTTGTATTCTGACTCTCCCTGTCTCTCCTTGGAAGTCTACTTTATCACACTCCAATCTCAGTTCTCAAATGGATTCAAAAAAAGTTATGATTTTGTAGTTTGTCTGGCCTTTTCTTGTTGGGCAGGAGTGGCACTGCTAGCTCTCTACATCCTCAATGAAAGTAGAATCTATCTATATCTTTAATTCTTCATTTCTTAATTTCAAATGTTAAAAAATTTAAAAACAGATCCAAATTAGCCAAGTGTTATCATATGTTAAATCTGTTTGGTGGTTCCATGGTGTGGCAAAGATTTTTTACCTGGATACATCATAACCTTGAATAAGACTTAATTTTCTGCCCACCATGCAATTCGATGTAGCCACATGACTAAATGTGAGCCAGTAAGATGTGAAAATGTTGTAGGAAACTTTTCAGGAGTCTCTTAAAAGAGGAAGAGGCATTCCTGTGGTGTGGGATGTGATTGCCGGAGCTCCAACAGCCATATTGTAAGCATGAGGGCATCTCAGGAATGGCACAACAGATAACTAGAAGTTGAGTTACTAAAGATGATGTTGTAGGAGTGTCAAAGCAGCATTGGACCAGCTACCTACAGGTGTCTTTAATGTGAAGGAAAAAATAAATGCCTATGTTGTCTAAGCCAATGTTATTATAGTGGGTGAAGGGGCATTCTATTGTCACCAATCTAAACCACTACACTTGATGTCGGTATTTTCTGTGTTTGAATTATTTTACAATTTGAAGTTTTACTTAAAGCAAAATTGCATATATAGTAAAAATACAAACAACATAAAAATAGGCACTGGCAAAGGGAAATGTATAAAAATATTAACACTGATTACCTGTGGGTAGTGGGAATGTCTGTGATTTATTTCTACTCTTATCTTTCAATCTTCAAATTTTCCACATTGAGCATTATTCATTCGAATTTTTGTTTGTCTTATTGAAGCATGGTTTTCCTCCACTGTTGTCACTAATATGTCATTTCTACTGGGCTGTATAAAGAAATCCTTCAGCATTTGCTGCTCCCATATCACCTCTCTGCAATTTCATCTTTCTTTGTGATTCTTGTCTTCCTAACCATATGGTAATCCTTTTTTTTTTAATTTAATTTTTTTTTTAATTTACATACAAATTTGTTAGCATGTAGTGCAACAATGATTTCAGGAGTAGATTCCTTAGTGCCCCTTACCCATTTAGCCCATCCCGACTCCCACAACCCCTCCAGTAACCCTCTGTTTGTTCTCCATATTTAAGAGTCTCTTCTGTTTTATCCCCATCCCTGCTTTTATATTATCTTTGCTTCCTTTCCCTTATGTTCATCTGTTCTGTGTCTTAAAGTCCTCATATGAGTGAAGTCATATGATGTTTGTCTTTCTCTAACTAATTTCGTTTAGCATAATACCCTCTAGTTCCATCCACGTAGTTGCAAATGGCAAGATTTCATTCTTTTTGATTGCCAAGTAATACTCCAGTGTGTGTGTGTGTGTGTGTGTGTGTGTGTGTGTGTGTGTGTACCATATCTTCTTTATCCATTCATCCCTCGATGGACATTTGGGCTCTTTCCATACTTTTGCTATTGTTGATAGTGCTGCTATAAATATTGGGGTGCATGTGTCCCTTTGAAACAGCATACCTGTATCCCTTGGAAAATATGTAGTAATGCAATTGCTGAGTCATAGGGTAGTTCTATTTTTAATTTTTTGAGGAACCTCCATACTGCTTTCCAGAGTGGCTGCACCAGTTTGCATTCCCACCAGCAGTGCAAAAAAGATCCTCTTTCTCCTCATCCTCGCCAACATCTGTTGTTGCTGGAGTTGTTCATGTTAGCCATTCTGACAGGTGTGAGTTGGTATCTTACTGTGGTTTTGATTTGTATTTCCCTGATGATGAGTCATGTGGAGCATCTTTTCATGTGTCGGTTGGCCACCTGGATGTCTTCTTTGGAGAAGTGTCTATTCATGTCTTTTGCCCATTTCTTCACTAGGTTATTTGTTTCTTGGGTGTTGAGTTTGATAAGTTCTTTATAGATTTTGGATACTAACGCTTTATCTGATATGTTGTTTGCAAATATCTTCTCCCATTCCGTCAGTTGCCTTTTAGTTTTGCTAATTGTTTCCTCCGCTGTGCAGAAGTTTTTTATCTTCATGAGGTACCAATAGTTCATTTTTGCTTTTGTTTCCCTTGCCTCCAGAGACATGGTGAGTAAGAAGTTGCTGCAGCCAAGATCAAAGAGGTTTTTGCCTGCTTTCTCCTTGAGGATTTTGATGGCTTCCCATCTTACATTTATGTCTTTCATCCATTTTGAGTTTATTTTTGTGTATGGTATAAGAAAGTGGTCCAGGTTCATTCTTCTGCATGTCGCTGTCCAGTTTTCCCAGCACCACTTGCTGAAGAAACTGTCTTTATTCCATTGGATATTCTTTCCCGCTTTGTCAAAGAGTAGTTGGCTATACGTTTGTGGGTCCATTTCTGGGTTCTCTATTCTGTTCCATTGATCTGAGTGTCTGTTTTTATGCCAGTACCATACTGCCTTGATGATTACAGCTTTGTACTACAGCTTGAAGTCTGGGATTGTGATGCCTCCTGCTTTGGTTTTCTTTTTCAAGATTGCTTTGGCTATTCAGGGTCTTTTCTGGTTCCATACAAATTTTAGGATCATTTGTTCTAGCTCTGTGAAGAATGCTGGTGTTATTGATAGGAATTGCATTGAATATGTAGATTGCTTTGGATAGTATCGACATTTTAACAATATTTGTTCTTCCTATCCAGGAGCATGGAATATTTTTCCAATTTTTTGTGTCTTCTTCAATTTCTTTCATAAGCTTTCTATAGTTTTCAGTGTATAGATTTTTCACCTCTTGGGTTAGATTTATTCCTAGGTATTTTATGGTTTTGGTGCAATTGTAAATGGGATTGATTCCTTGATTTCTCTTTCTTTTGCTTCATTCTTGGTGTATGGGAATGCAACCTATTTCTGTGCATTGATTTTATATCCTGAAACTTTGCTGAATTCATGAATCAATTCTAGCAGTTTCTTGGTGGAATCTTTTGGGTTTTCCATATAGAGTATCATGTCATCTGCAAAGAGTGAAAGTTTGACCTCCTCATGGCCGATTTGGATGCCTTTTATTTCTTGGTGTTGTCTGATTGCTGAGACTAAGACTTCCAATACTATGTTGAGTAACATTGGTGAGAGTGGACATCCCTGTCTTGTTCCTGTCCTTAGGGGGAAAGCTCTCAGTTTTTCCCCATTGAGGATGATAATAGCGTTGGGTCTTTCATATATGGCTTTTATGATCTTGAGGTATGATCCTTCTATCCTTACTTTCTTGAGGGTTTTGATCAAGAAAGGATGCTGTAGTTTGTCAAATGCTTTCTCTGCATCTATTGAGAGGATCATATGGTTTTGTCCTTTCTTTTATTGATGTGATGGATCACACTGATTGTTTTGCAGATATTGAACCAGCCCTGCATTCCAGGTATAAATCCCACTTGGTCGTGGTGAATAATTTTTTTGATGTATTGTTGGATCCGGTTGGCTAATATCTTGTTGAGGATTTTCGCATCCACGTTCATCAGGGAAATTGGTCTATAGTTCTCCTTTTTAGTGGGGGAGTCTTTGTCTGGTTTTGGAATCAAGGTAACGCTGGCTTCATAGAAAGAGTTTGGAAGTTTTCCTTCTATTTCTATTTTTTGGAACAGCTTCAAGATTCAAGAGAATAGGTGTTAACTCTTCCTTAAGTGTTTGATAGAATTCCTCTGGAAAGCCATCTGGCCCTGAACTCTTGTATTTTTTTTTTTTTTGGCAGATTTTTTATTACTAATTCGGTTTCTTTTTGGTTATGGGTGTGTTCAAATTTTCTATTTCTTCCTGTTTCAGTTTTGGTAGTGTATATGTTTCTAGGAATTTGTCCATTTCTTCCAGATTGCCCATTTTATTGGCATACAATTGCTCATAATATTCTCTTATATTGTTTGTATTTCTGCTGTGTTGGTTGTGATCTCTCCTCTTTCATTGTTGATTTTATTTATTTGGGTCCTTTTCTTTTTCTTTTTGATCAAACTGGCTAGTGGTTTATCAATTTTGTTAATTCTTTCAAAGAACCAGCTCCTGGTTTCATTGATCTGTTCTACTGTTTGTTTGGTTTCTATAGCATTGATTTCTGCTCTAATCTTCATGATTTCTTGTCTTCTGCTGGTTTTCAGTTTTATTTGCTGTTCCTTTTCCAGCTCTTTAAGGTGTAAGGTTAGGTCATGCATCTGAGACCTTTCTTCCTTCTTTAGGAAGGCCTGGATTGCTATATACTTCCCCCTTGTGACCACCTTTGCTGCATCCCAGAGGTTTTGGGCTGTGGTGTTATCATTTTCATTGGCTTCCATGTACTTTTTAATTTCCTCTTTAACTGCTTGGTTGGCCCATTCCTTCTTTAGTAGGATGTTCTTCAGTCTCCAAGTATTTGTTATCTTTCCAAATTTTTTCTTGTGGTTGATTTTGAGTTTCATAGCGTTGTGGTCTGAAAATATGCACAGTATGATCTCGATCTTTTTGCACTTGTTGAGGGCTGATTTGTGTCCCAGTATATGGTCTATTCTGGAGAATATTCAATGTGCACTGGAGAATAATGTATATTCAGCTGCTTTAGGATGAAATGTTCTGAATATATCTGTTAAGTCCATTTGGTCCAGTGTGTCATTCAAAGGCATTGTTTCCGTGTTGATTTTTTTATTAGATTATCTGTTCATTGCTGTGAGTGGGGTGTTGAAGTCTATTATGGTATTACTATCGAGTTTCTTTATATTTGTGATTAATTGATTTATATATTTGGGTGCCTGCACATTTGGCACATAAATGTTTACAATTGTTAGGTCTTCTTGGTGGATATACCCCTTGATTATGATATAATGCCCTTCTGCATCTCTTGATAGTCTTTATTTTAAAGTCTCGATTGTCTGATATAAGTATGGCTACTCTGGCTTTCTTTTGTTGACTATTAGCATGATAGATGGTTCTCCATCGCCTTACTTTCAATCTGAAGGTGTCTTTAGGTCTAAAGTGGGTCTCTTGAAAACACCATATAGATGGATCTTGTTTTCTTATCCATTCTGTTACCCTATGTCTTTTGGTTGGAGCATTGAGTCCATTGACGTTTAGAGTGAGTATGGAAAGATAGGAATTTATTGCCATTATCTTGCTTGTAGAGTTGGAGTTTCTGGTGGTGTTCTCTGGTCCTTTCTAGTCTCTGTTGCTTTTGGTCTTTGTTTGTTTGGTGTTTTTTTTCATCTTTTCCCCCCTCAGAGAGTCCCCCTTAAAATTTCTTGCAGGGCTGGTTTAGTGGTCACAAACTCCTTTCATTTTTGTTTGCCTGGGAAACTTTCTATCTCTCCTTCTATTTTGAATGACAGCCTTGATGGATAAAGAATTCTTGGCTGTTTTAACGAATGGTGCTGGGAGAAATGGACAGCAACATGCAGAAGAATGAAACTAGAACACTTTCTTACACCATTCACAAAAATAAATTCAAAATGGATGAAGAGCCTGAATGTGAGACAGGAAACCATCAAAACCCTAGAGAAGAAAGCAGGAGAAAAACCTCTCTGACCTCAGCCGCAGCAATTTCTTACTTGATACTTCTCCAAAGGCAAGGGAATTAAAAGCAAAAATGAACTATTGGGACCTCATGAAGATAAAAAGCTTCTGCACTGCAAAGGAAACAATCAACAAAACTAAAAGGCAACTGATGGAATGGGAAAATATATTTGCAAATGACATATCAGACAAAAGGCTAGTGTCCAAAATCTATGAAGAACTGACCAAACTCCACACCCAAAAAACAAATAATCCAGTGAAAAATGGGCAGAAGACATGAATAGACAGTTCTCTAAAGAAGACATCCAGATGACCAGCAGACACATGAAAATATGCTCACCGTTACTCCTCATCAGGGAAATACAAATCAAAACCACACTGAGATATCACCTCACACCAGTTAGAGCAGCTAAAATGAACAAATCAGGAGACTATAGATGCTGGCGAGGATGTGGAGAAATGGGAACCCTCTTGCACTGTTGGTGGGAATGCAAACTGGTGCAGCTGCTCTGGAAAACAGTGTGGAGATTCCTCAAAAAATTAAAAATAGATCTACCGTATGACCCAGCAATAGCACTGCTAGGAATTTACCCAACAGATACAGGAGTGCTGATGCATAAGGGCACTTGTACCCCAATGTTTATAGCAGCACTTTCAACAATAGCCAAATTATGGAAAGAGCCTAAATGTCCATCAACTGACGAATGGATAAAGAAGTTGTGGTTTATATACACAATGGAATACTATGTGGCAATGAGAAAGAGTGAAATATGGCCTTTTGTAGCAACGTGGATGGAACTGGAAAGTGTTATGCTAAGTGAAATAAGTCATACAGAGAAAGACAGGCACCATGTTTTTTCTCTTATGTGGATCCTGGAAAACTTAGCAGAAGACCATGGGGTAGGGGAAGGGGGGAAAAAAGTTAGAGAGGGAGGGAGCAAACCTGCTTCATTATTCTCTTTAAGTTTGACCTCTGTATTGCTGATTCTCTGTTCTGCCTCATCCATCTTTGCTGCTGTGGCCTCCATTCAAGTTTGCAGCTCAGTTATAGCATTTTTATTTCATCCTGACTAGCTTTTACTTCTTTTATCTCCAGAGAAAGGGATTATAATCTGTTTTCAATCCCAGCTAGTATTCTTATTATTGTGATTCTAAATTTTGGTTTAGACATCTTGCTTGTATCTGTGTTGGTTAAGTCCCTGGCTGTCGTTTCTTCCTGCTCTTTCTTTTGGGGTGAATTCCTTTGCTTCGTCATTTTGAAGGGAGAAAAAGAATTAATTAGGTAAAATAATTAAATTTAAAAAAATTAAAATTAAAAAATATTAAAATTAAAAAATTAAAAACAAACACACACACACACACAAATCAAATAAATGATGCTAGATCCTAGGTGTGTTTTTGTCTGGGTGTTGAAAAGGGCTTGATAGATTACAAAAAAAGGGGGAAAGAAAAATAGAAAAAAAAGGAAATAGTTTGAAAATTTGAAAAAATGAATACACTGAATAGACTAAAATGAAATAATGGAAGTAAAATAGAATTTGAAAAAATTTACACAAAAGTAAAAATATAGTAAAAAAATGAAAGAAAACTATTTTTAATAAAAATTGAAAATAAAAATGATTTTTTTCTCTTTCTGTATTCAAGAAAAAGAAAAACGAAAAAGAGAAAAAAGAAAAAAGGGAAAAAAAAGAAAGAAAATTGAATAGATGGACCGGCAAATAGACTGAAATACTACTGAAATTACTTTGTTTTCCCCGATAAGTCAAACTATGAAGCACATTGTAGTCCATAAACTAAGCAGGGGGAGAGACTTGTGTTCCTGAAGAGTGAGGTTGGCCCAGTTGGGCAGGGCTTAATGTAACGGCTCTGTTCTCCACTAGATGGCGCTGCTTAGCCTACTGGGGAGGATTGGTGCTTGTAGGTGGCGCATGCGTGGGATCAGTGGCCCTGACACCCAGCAACTCAGTCGCGAGTATGGAACTCTGTTCTCCCCGATGCGCAATTGTGCACCCATCCTTTGTCTTCGGCCTCTGACCACTCCCCGCTTTTACGCTGTCGGTGACCAAGCCCCAGGCAGCCCTTCCCTCCTGAGTTTTATCTCAGATGCGGCTATGTTTCCTGACCCCTTACTTCTGAGGGACCACAGCTCTGACCCGCTCGGCTCCTCTGCGGGACGTTCTCACCGAGCACTGGCCAGGTGCCGGCCACACCCAGGAACATTCGCGGAACCCTGCTGCTGCCGAAGCCAAGAGACTGCGGCCGGGTGCCAGCCCACCCCAGAAAAGGTTTGCGAGATAGTGCAGCAGCAGCATTTCAGGGACTATGGAAACTCACAACACACACCTGGCACCAGGCTTCACCCTTAACGACCTTGTTCCAGCACCAGCGAATGTGGCTGTTCTCCCGGGTCCACTGGGACCTTGCCTTTGGGGACCCACACAGCCTCTACCAGGTGTCCTCCCAGCAGGGGAACCGCCTCTCCCCATGTGGCCTGAAGAATCCCGGGCCCCACTCTGCTCCTGAGGATCTGCCCTTCCCATCAGAGCACCACCAGGTATCGAACTGCAGAGTTTCAGACTCTGTGCCCCCCCCCCCCCCCGTTTATAGTCTTAATGGAATTTAAACCCTCTCCTTTCTCCTTTCTCCCTTTTTAGTTCAGTCCCTGTGGCTGTTTCCACTTTTCCACTTTCTCTCCAGCTGCTTGTGGGTTGGGGGGGATGCTTTTCCCGTATTCTGTCCCCACCCCACCCCCCCCTCTCCGCCCCAGTCTCCATCCTCTCTCCACCGCAAAAGTGGCTCCCTGCCCTCCACAGCTTCTCTCTCCCCCAGTTCACCTCTCTGCGCCGCGTACCTGCTGATTCCGTGGTTCAGGTTGTGCAGATTGTTGTGTTATTCCTCAGATCAGTTTTCTAGGTGTGCAGGATGGTTTATTGTTGGTCTGGCGGTATCTCATGGACACCAGACACAGAAAAAACTTCCATGCTGTTCTGCTGTCTTGGCTCCTCCCCCTTCCTTTTTTTTTTTTTTTTTTTTTTTTTTTTTGAAGCAGGCTCCACACTGAGCTTGAAGCCTAATGCAAGGCTTCATTTCATGACCCTGAGATCAATCAACAGCCCGAGATCAAGACCTCAGCTGAGATCAAGAGTTGAATACTTAACCAACTGAGCCGCCCAGGTGCCCCCCATATGGTAATTCTATTCTGAAACCAGAGTTATCAGTGAATGAAGACCTGAATGTGCTTCTCCTTCTCACACTTATCACTTCCTACTCTTTGTCACCAAAGGGGGTAGATTTCCTCCCAACCAGTGACTTCAACTTCAGTCAGGATCCCAGAGAAATCATGGCTTTTCTGGTTCTGGCATTCTTTCCCAAGGTCTTGAGATAAACCCTAGGTTCTACATTAAAGACATGCCTAACCCTAGACCGTGTTCTTCAGAAACTCTGTCTCGGTGAATTCAGGATAATCTGCTACCTCATAGTGAGTTCCCAACCCACTTTGAGAACTCAAAACCCCAGAGTTTGAGGGCAGACTTTGTTTCCCTCTTTGCTTGAGATGGTAAATGTTATTGACCTGCTATATTAGTTACCTTCTGAGGCATTAAAAATTATGCCCAAATTTAGCAAATTAAAACAATACACAAATCACAGTTTCAGAGGGCCAGGAAGCCAGGCAATGCCTGACTGGGTCCTCTGGTTCAGGGCCTCTCACAAGACAGAAGTCAAGGTGACAGCTGGACTGCAGTCAACTCAAGGTTCAACTGGGGCAGGACATACTTCCAAACTCCCCTAGTGTGCCAGGACTCAGTTCCTCACAGGTATTGGACTGAGGGTATCAGTTCTTTGCAGGGTATAGACCAAAAGCCACCTTCAGTTCCCTGACACATGGGCCTTTCCAACATGGCATCAGGCTTCCTCAAAGCATGAAAGAGAAGACAAGGAAGAGTATGAGAAAGGGGCAACAAGAAAGAGTGTCCTTGCAAGGTAGAAATCACAGTCCTTTGTAACCTAATAATGCAAGTGACATCCCACTACCTTTGTCCTATTCTGTTCATGGGAAGCAGGTCACTAGGTCCAGCAAGAACACATGAGGAGGAGGTTACACGAAGGAGTAAAGTGCCAGGAGGTGGGGAGCACCGGGAGCTATCTTAGAAGTCTGCCTACCACACGAGGCCTTACCATCAGCCCAAAAATCCACTTCCCAGTGCTTCCCAGGAGACCCAACAGAACCTCGGGCAAGCCGGACTCCAGATGACCCCTTCTGCTATCCCTAATTGCATAGCAGGCCACCCAGGCACACTGATTTCTACTTCCCAAAGTTGTTCCACTGTCCCCCTGCTTGTCACACAATCAAATTTAGCCTATGCTTTCATACGATGAAAAGGGCAGACAGACAAAAGGGAAGCTTATCTGAAGTTAAAGAAGCATTAAGGATGCTGCCAGTTTCCAAAAGAAACTCTATCTCCTGGTAAAAATAAAATCCTTATTCGGCTTGTCCAGTACACTTGACCCACAGCCCAACAAGGGGGTATTCCTGTTCACGCTCACTGAAGCCACACTGTCTTCCCGAAAGAGTTATGTCGGGCCTTAGGCTGTAGCTCAGCTCCTACAGAGGGACTTAAAAGGAAACAACAGTTCTTGGTCCAAAGCAATAAAGAGACAAGTGAGTCATAACAGTCTGGATTCTCCATGAGTATAAGCAGTTCTATGAATCGCCTCTATAAAAATTCTGCCTTTCTATCCCAAGCTGTTCCAAGTGCCAAAATCTTCCATTCAAGAGTTTTACAACTCAGCCCTGTGCTCAGAAATGTCACCGCACATAAGAGGGCCTTTGATCTCTGGCCATACCCAAGTCCAGAGTCTGCAACGAAGCGTGGTTTGATAGCAGTCTGAAGAGAAAGCGCTTGGTTTCCTCCTGTCTATTTCTGTTCTACTTTTAATAGGGCTTCCCAGCTTCGGGCGCCTGCCCTCTGCCCTCCACGCTCCCATCTCAACCAGAAGTCAAACAGGCCCCTTGGCTGTGTGCTCTGAGAGCCCCTGAAATAATAAGAGTGGTAGAAGTCACTCATGAAGTGCTCACTATGTGCCCAGCAAGGTCCTAAGGAGTTTCTGCAGGCAATCCTATGTAGGAGGTTTTCCCAGATGAGGGAATGGAAGACGCAGAGAGGCGAAGTGACTGACGGAGTCGACGTCACAGAGTTAGTGAGGCATTTGCAAGCAAGCAGTGTATCCCCAAAGTCCATCTTACCCACTGTGCAATGAAAGAGAATAATGTAGGTCCCCACAGAGAAGGCACAATACCAAGTGAGAAATAGTAAATAATAAAGGAGGAGTTTTGGAACAAACTTCTTAGATCTAAAACCCCTTTTTTCCCCAGGTACTGTGAAAGAAATCCCTTCAGTGAGAACACTGCATGCACAAGTCTTTGAACTAGGCCGAAACCATGAACTGCTTAATCAAATCGAATTGAAGGCCCCAAGTCAGAGTAAATTATTCTGAGACCCATCAGAGGCAGCAGATTGACTTCTCCTGTTAACTTTTCCCCCATTCAGTATACAGACATAAGGGCTCTATTCCTGTCAAACTGCTTTAGTAAAAACGACTTTCTTTACTCATCTGAATTGGAAACCTCAACGTTTTTTAAGTTTTTTTAAAAGATTTTAATTTTTTTATTTTTTAACAGTTATTTATTTTTGAGAGAGAGCGAGTGTCAGCAGAGGAAGGGTAGAGAAGGGGGATGGACAGCAGAGAGCCCATGGTGGGGCTCGAACTCACCCACCATGAGATCAGGACCTGAGCCGAAGTCAGACACTCAACCGACTGAGCCACCCAGGTGCCCCTCAAGGTTTTTAAGCATGGTTTTTTTTAAGTGTGAAGACTTATAAACTATGTCCAGGTCAGAAGATAATGGTAGTTCATAAATCAGACCTAAAATTTATCATGACATCATATAAATTCAAACATTAGTTATTGAAAATTGACTCCAGGGGTAGTTTCTATGTGTGCATAGCTGCTGTAGTGAAAACTACCTTTTCTTCTCTCAGTCCACGTCAGATGGTGGTTCCAAGCCCCTCCCCAGGACAGGGGTGGGTATATAAATTTTTTTTTATGTTTATTTACTTTGGAGACAGAGGAGACAGAGCATGAGCGGGGGAGGGGCAGAGAGAGAAGGAGACACAGAATCTGAAGCAGGCTCCAGGCTCTGAGCTGTCAGTACAGAGCCCCATGCAGGGCTCGAACTCAGAGTGTGAGATCATGACCTGACCTGAAGTCGGACGCTCAACCGACTGAGCCACCCAGGAGCCCCGACAGGGATGGGTATGTATATATGCTGTCAATGAGACCAGTCTACCACTCCAGTCCATGTGATTGCATCAGGGATGGTCACCTGGCCCTAGGCAAGACAATAAGAGCCTGAAAAAGAAGCCAGGACTGGAGAAAGCAGATAGAAACATGCTAACGATTTTGTTGGAACGCTTGGGTCCAGTTGGGCCAGAATCTCCTTCTACGCTGCAAAGTTAAGTGAGCCTATAAATCTCTTCGTGGTTTAATCTGTGGGTTGGTTTTCTGCCCCTTGCAACCTGGAGTCCTGACTAGTCCAGAGGAACAGGTCAGCTTCCATATTCTGTTCCATTACTACTGACCACACAGCAGGTAATGTGAAATGACAGCCGTGAGACTGGACACTTACAAGCCACACCCATCGCCTGGGCGTGTCGGCTAGAGCTGCCCAGCCCTCCGCTGAAGCTGGCGAAGCCTTCCCAGCAAGGCCCACCCTGTGCTGAAGGTCATGTAAAGACATTCCGGAGCAATGATACACACACACACACACACACACACACACACACACACACACACACACACACACGTCAGGCAGAAACACCACATATATTCTTCTCAGAGGAAATAACCACGAGCAAAGTATGGTTATGAGTCAGTAACTGACTGTAATTAGGGGCTCCCCCCCCCCAGTAATATCTGAATTAAGGCAGAGAACAAGCAGGGTCCAGCAGTTGGTAAAGAAGTAACCACATCTTTCCTAATGTTTCCAGTGACTCAATTCCTAAAGAACAGGCCTCTGCAAGTCAGGAAAAAAAAAAAAAAAAAAAAAGGCTTCCTAGGAGAATTTAATACCTAAGTAATTGGGAGTTTCCTCCTCTCTATCAAAGTCAAAATAACTCTGCCTTAGATCTGCCTCACTGGGTCCCAGGATCACTCAAGCATCCACTCGAGAAACAGGACTTTCAGTTCATTTTTATTTCAACAATTTTATCACAACATATATGATACAGAGAGAAGACTGTATAAACATATATGTACACTTTAAAAATAGTTAAGCAGCAATGTCCCACAACCTAGGCTTAGAAATACATTACAAGTGATTTTTTTATTTTGATTTTTATTTATTAAGAAATCTCTACACCCAAGGTGGGGCTTGAACCCATGACCTCGAGATCAAACGTCATGTGCTCTAACAACTGTGCTAGCTAGGTGTCCCTATTACAAGTGTTAATTTTAAGGTCCACTGTGTGCCCCTCTCTAACTCCATCCTGCCCCACTTACTCCCCAGAGAATTAACCACAATCCTCATTTTAATGTCAAGCCATCTTTTATATTAAAAAAATAAGAATTGTACCATGAGTATATGTGTCCCTAAACAATGCATTATTTCATTTTGAAAAACTCAGTAGTCAGCCCACCCTACCCATGGAAGAAATAGGCAATAATGAATGCCTGTTTTAGCCGAAGGCTCCTGGAAAAAGCAAAAGTGAGCAGAGTCCCTTGAGTCTGAGTCTGGCTTCACCTTCCACCCCTTCTGGAAGGGCCACATGTAGGGCCACAGCTTGTCAGTGAGTCCTCGGAAACAGAGAGCTTGCCACAGTTGGGGCAACCGGGCAGGACCAAAGTATGAGCCAGGTATAGGACATGCAGCATTATTAGTGGACCACTGAGTATTTTCTGATTCTAAACTTATGACTTATGGGGTGCTTGGGTAGCTCATCCGACTTTGGCTCAGGCCATGATCTCACAGTTTGTGAGTTCAAACCCTGGATCGGGCTTTGTGCTGACAGCCCAGAGCCTGGAGACTGCTTTGGATTTTGTGTCTCCCTCTCGACCTCTCTCTGGCTCATGCTCTGTCTCTCTCTGTGTCTCTCAAAAACAAATAACCGTTAAAAAAAAAATTAAATAAATAAACAAACACACAAACCTATGACTTTATTGCTGGCTCTCAGGAGTCAGTATGTGGTCAAGACAAGCCAGTATGATTATCAAACACACTGTTCTCGAATGGAAAGGAAAGTCCGTGGGAGTTGGGGATTTTTTTTTTAATGTTTTATTTATTTTTGAGAGAGAGGGCTGAAGCAGGGGAGGGGCAGAGACAGAGGGGGACAGAGGATCCAAAGGGGCTCTGCACTGACAGCAGCGAGCCCAATGCAGGGCTTGCACTCACACGAACTATGAGATCATGGCCAGAGCCAAAGTCAGACCTCAACCAACTGAGCCACCCAGGCACCCTGGCAGTTGGGGATCTTGCTAATGGCAGCACTCAACCTGTCTGTCAAGTTCACTCCTCCAATCTGGGCCAGCTGGCCACAGTGTAAGCACAGCTCTCCTTCTGGGATCTTCAGAAGATGGGAGGCCTCCTCTTTTCTCACTGGATGTCCTAATTCCTGTGCGCCGTGTCTCTCTTGATTTGTTCTCTCGTTTTCGGTGGACTATGTCATACTCGAGATGAGATTCTTGAGAAATAGTGCATGAGACATAAAGGTTTTGAGACTGTGTGTGCCCAAAAATGTATTTTTTCAACTCTCAAACTTAAGTGATAGTTTGGGTAGAGAATTCTAAGATGGAGTTTTTGTTAAGAATTTTAAAAGCATGTCCAAACCCATTTTTCTTCCTAATCCTTTTTATTTATCCTTTCTTTTTCTCATTGGAAGCTTGCAGAAAGTTGTTTGTTAACAGCATTCCAAAATTTCACAAGCTATGCCTTGTTGTAAGTCTATTTTTATCCATTTCGCTGTACATTCAATAAACCTTTTGAATCTGGAAACTTCTGTTTTTTAACTCAGGGACATTTTTTTCAAGTTTTTCTTTGATGATTTCATCCCCTTTTTTTCTCTGTTCTCTCATTCTGGGAATTCAAGTTATTTAGATATTGGATCTCCTGTACTGATCTAATTTTCTCACATTGTTATTCTAGCTTCCATTTCTATATTTCTTACTCTACTTTCTGGGTAATTTTCATCTATTGAGTTTGTATTTCTAGAAGCACATTTTGTCCTGAGTGTTTCTTTTTTATAGCCTCCTGGGTTTTTTTTTTTTTTTTTCTCCCCCCATGGACACAGTATGTTCTCCTTTCCTTCTGGGAATTTTTTTTTAAGTTTATTTATTTATTTTTAAGAGAGAGAGAAAGAGAGAGAGAGAGAGCCAGAGGAGGGGCAGAGAGAGAAGGAGAGTGTGTGTGTGTGTGTGTGTGTGTGTGTGTGTGTGTGTGTGAGAGAGAGAGAGAGAGAGAGAGAGAGAGAGAATCCCAAGCAGGCTAAACTGTGTCAGCACAGAACCCATTGCAGGGCTTGAAACCACGAACTGTGAGATCATGACCTGAGCCAAAACCAAGAGTCAGACACTTAACTGGCTGAGCCACCCAGGCGCCCTCCTTCTGAGAATTTAAGAGCTTCTTTTTTATTATGTGTTATTCTCCCTGTCTTGTCTCTGTATGCTTTGCATTGCTGCTGTCTGTTTGCCTTTTTCATCTCAACCTATCATGATAGGGACTTTCCTCAGATACCTAGGACTTTTTGGTCATCCACACATAATAACCAGTAGAGAAGAAAAGCTGGTTGGAAGCTCTAGGCATATGATGAGTTTGGGTGACTTTGAACTTCACTGTAGGTTTGGACGGGTGGTGCCTTTTAAGGTGAAACTCTGATGTCAGTATAAATAGCTCTTCATTCTTTGATCTATTTCTCCAAGAATAGCCTTCCAATGTCCTGCCCAGAGGTAAAAGCCCTGGTCTGGCAGCCAACTGGAAAAGCAGGGCTAGAGGTCCATTTGTTCTGAATTTAGAGTACATATGGTCACTTAATCTCTCTGTGTTGTTACAGTATGGTGCCCATTCCCACAAGTATGTCTGAAGTACCCCATCCAGAGGTTCTCTGTTCTATCCCTTCAGGTACTAAACCTCCTTCTCTCTGCCAGGATGGGCAAAAGACAATCATAAATGACAGGGCAGGATGTCTGGGTGGCTGAGTCGCTTAAGCATTCAACTCTTGATTTCGGCTCAGGTCATGATCTCACAGTTCATGAATTCATGAGTTCAAGCCCCACACCGGGCCCTGTGGCGCCTGCTTGGAATTCTCTCTCTCCCTCTCTGTCTTTGCCCCTTCCCCACTTACAATCTCTCTCTCTCTCTCTCTCTCTGAAAATAGATTAAAAAATAAACTTTTAAAAAGAAGTAAATAAATGACAGGGCAACATGGCTTTACTCTTTATAGTTTTTTGAGTTCAGATTCTTCAACTCCATTTCTGTCGCTGTAGTTCATGTGTTCCCACTGATGCTAAACATTCACACAAGTGCTGAAAGGTGGTTGGTATGTTTAAATGAAGACGTTCTGCAAACACCAGCTGCAGGCCACCCCTGCAGTCACCTGTCAGAAACCTTTGGGAACACCTTCTCCAGCTGGGGCGGAAGGGGTAGAGAGTCCTTGGCTGTAAGTAGGAAAAGATGGGGTGCCTGGGTGGCTCAGTCAGTTAAGCGTCCGACTTTGGCTCAGGTTGTGATCTCACGGTTCATGAGTTCGAGCCCCACATCGGGCTCTGTGCTGACAGCTCAGAGCCTGGAGCCTGCTTGGGATTCTGTGTCTCCCTCTCTCTGCCCCTCCCCCCCCAACTCTCTCTCTCAAAATAAATAAACATTTAAAAAAAATAAAAAAAAAAAAAGGAAAAGAGGAACTCCCAAGTCGAATGCTGTCCTGAAAAATCTTTCGTGTTACTCAAGGCCATTCCATCTGTAGTTGCTTCCTTTGCTTTCTGCCATCAAAAGGTCTCCCTGTAGTTAAAAAAGCTCCATCCGATACCTTTCTAGGGGGGCGCCTGGGTGGCGCAGTCGGTTAAGCGTCCGACTTCAGCCAGGTCACGATCTCACGGTCCGTGAGTTCGAGCCCCGCGTCGGGCTCTGGGCTGATGGCTCAGAGCCTGGAGCCTGTTTCCGATTCTGTGTCTCCCTCTCTCGCTGCCCCTCCCCCGTTCATGCTCTGTCTCTCTCTGTCCCAAAAATAAATAAACGTTGAAAAAAAAAATTTCGATACCTTTCTAGGGATTTTTCTGGCTAAATATTCCATGCTCCTAAAGGCAGGGTTAGGATATTCATATATGCCATTTCATTTGTTCCTTGTAACAATAGCCCTGTGAATTAGGAAGGTTGGGTATTATTACTATTATTATTATTACCACCACCCTTTTACATGAGTGAAAACTCAGGCTCAAAAGGGTTGCATGACATCAAAGATCACCTTGCTTGCAACAAGGAAGGCCAAGGTTATAACCCAGATATTCTGCCCCATATGCACTGCTGTTCACCATACCACACTGCTTCAAATAAATTAGCAGTCCCTGTGGGACACATCCACTTACATTTTGACAGACCAAGTTTAAGGAAGGGAAAATTTATCATTGACCTCAAACAAAAGTTGAGATGTCACCTCGCCATGTGTGCCTTTCCCGTTAGGCAGAAAATATGAGTGGTTCATTTCAGGCACCTGGAGCTCTTGCCCTTGAACTCTAGCGTTGAAGGCACCTGATGATGTGGTAACTGAGTTAACGAGATGCACAGTGAGAAATTTATCCTGCAGACAATGAGTTTTACTTCATGGCCAACAGGTGCCCAAAATGGGTGTTTCCACTTTCCTCTGTGCCTCAAGTCAGCTCCACTTTGCCTTAGTGTCTGACTTCATCATTTCAACTTAGCATAGTCACCACCAAAAACAAGTCACAACTATGCTGTCCTTTGAGCTTTGCTTAATTACAAAGCATATTATTAGCATTGAGGAAAGACACTCATTTTATGGAGCTTCCCAATCCCTGGCTCCTTGAGTTTGACTATCTGGATTACATTAAAGATACCCTATATGCCTAGAAACTCTAATGAACAGAGCATGTCCCAAAAGTCATTTGTAAATTACGTTTTGGAAGTTGGAATATAATTCCCTATAGGGAAATGGTATTGTGCTTTTTAAAGGCACGAGTAAATGAAGAAATAACTGGATCATTAAGTTCCCAGGTCAATACACAAAAGCCTGTTGGGCTTGTTTTTAACCCATAACATGTCTAAAGTATAATGCTAATCTTCGTATTTCAGGTACATTTGATTCTGAGTACCATATGTTGTTTTTATAGGAAAACATTCTCCAAGTGGAAATGTCTGATGCCTAAACAAAATAAGAAAGGACAAGAGTCCTAACATTTAGCCTTTTTTGTGTGTGAAGCTTTGTACAAAGTGCTATAATACACATTAGCTCTTTCTGTCTTTGGGACAGCCCTTTGAGGAAAGCATTATATAAACCAAGTCTCAAAATGGCTAATAACATTTAGTGTGTTAAGAATGTGCTCAGAGGGGTGCCTGCGTGGCTCAGTCAGTTGAGCGTCCGACTTCGGCTCAGGTCATAATCTCGCAGTTTGTGAGTTTGAGCCCCGTGTCAGATTCTGTGCTGACAGCACGGAGCCTGGAGCCTGCTTCGGATTCTGTGTCTCCCTCTCTCTCTGCGCCTCCCCTGCTCATGCTCTGTGTCTCTCTCTCTCTCTCAATAACAAACATTAAAAAAAATTAAAAAAAAAAAAAAAAGAATGTGCTAAAAGACTTGTAGCTAGTAAGTAGCAGAGCTAAAATTTAAAACCAGATTTATCTCGGGGCGCCTGGGTGGCTCAGTTGGTTAAGCGTCAGACTTCAGTTCAGGTCATGATCTCATGGTTTGTGAGTTTGAGCCCCGTGCCAGGCTCTGTGCTGACATTTCGGTGCCTGGAACCTGCTTCAGATTCTGTGTCTCCCTCTCTCTGCCCATCCCCTGCTCATGTTCTCTCTCTGTCTCAAAAATAAATAAACATTAAAAAAAATTTTTTTAAGCCAGGTTTATCTCAGCCAGATCTTTTTACGAAGCTTGCATACCTCTCTAAATTTATAGTCCAAATATTCTGAATTGAGAACAGCTTGTCCCCATGAGGGTGCAAAAGCGGAGAGGTGGAGGAAGACTGGGACTCTTATCTCGAGCACTGAATCTCAAACTTGACCATGCATCAGAATCACCTGGAGGGCTTGTTCTGGGTCCCACCCACTGTGTTTCTAATTCAGTAAGTCTGAGAGGGGCCAGAAAATTTGCATTTCTGACAAGGTCCCAGGTGATGCTGCAGCTGGTGGTCCAAGGACCACACTTTGAGAATTTAAGGCCTTCCTAATAAGTCATCTCAACAAATGGCCGATCCCTGAAACAATGGTCTTCCTAGCTGGTAATAAAGGATGAAAACCACTCAGCTCGTAAAGATCGATGACTATGATTAGTACCCAAAGGGAGTTAGCCGGTGAGTTCACTGCCATGGAAAGACAACATGGAAAGGAAACAAATGTTCCCAGCAAGGTTGCTCTCCTTGCATAAATTTCACTATCTCCAAAGGAAAAAAAGCAATCGATACAGAGAATGTTGGACTTTAAAGAAAGAAGCAACAATAGGACAAAGTGGGAACAGCATGATGGCTACAAAAACAATTGAGTTTCTGTAATTTTTATCTCAATGCCGACAAAGAAGCCTAATCAGCCAACATGTGTTTGAGTTCTTACAGTGTGCTCAGGTAGCTATAGAAAAAGTATGGGGCATGGCTCTTGACCTCTAACAAGTTACAGCGGTGCCTCATGATTACTTTCTTGGGAAGGAAGCATACCATCGAGTGACATTCCCAAATAAAGCTAACTCCTGAAAGTACTCAAATTTTATTTATTTGAAGTATATTATTTCTAAAAATCTTTCTGAAACTTACATCATCCTATGGATTTTAAACCATAGAACAAAGAACATGGTTTAAACTTTTCTCAATTCGGGGCACCTGGGTGACTCAATCGGTTAAGCTTCCGACTTCTAATGTCAGCTGATCTGACAGTTCATGGGTTCAAGCCCCACGTCCCCACTTGGGATTCTCTCTCTCCCTCTCTCTGTCCCTCCCCTGCTCAGACTCACTCTCTCTCTCTCAAAAATAAATAAACTTTTAAAAAATAAGTTTTTCTCAATTCTAGGCCATTTGACAAATATCTACTTTTAGGATATTAAGTAATGACCACAGGATTTATTGAAGGATATGTGGCTGTTTGCCCTATGTTGAAGGACCCAAGTCCAGTCTTAACATTTGGGAGTTTTTCATTCTTTATCAATTGTCGTCTTATTTTTGCCTTCATTTTCCCTACTTCTAATAGGTCTACATCACATCTACTAATTTGCCGTTTCTTCTCTGCTATGGATTAGAAAATGCATACTTTGTAGAAAGCAAACCTAAGAAAAAACTCTGACTCCACTCATATATGGCCAATTCATTTATGACAGAGAAGCCAAGAGTATCCAATGGGGAAAGGACAGCCTCTTCAATAAATGGCATTGAGAAAACCGGGCAGCCACATGCAAAAGAATGAAACTGGACCATGTGCAAAAAGTAACTCAAAATATATTAAAGACTCAAATGTAAGGCCTGAAACCATAAAACTCCTGGAAGAAAACATAAGCAGTAAGCTTCTTGACATAGGTCTTGGTGATGACTTCTTGTATACAACACCAAAAGCAAAAGCAATAAAAGCAGAAATAAACAAGTGGGACTCCATCCAACTAAAAAGCTTCTGCTCAGCAAAGGAAACCATCAACAAAATGAAAAGGCAACCTGCTGAATGGGGGAAAATATCTGCAAATCAAATATCTGATAAGGGGCTAATATTCAAAATATACATAGAACACATATAACCCAATAGCAAAAGACAAATAAACATTCTGATGGGGCAGAGAATCTGAACATGTATCCAAAGAAGACATACAGATGGCCAACAGACAGATGAAAAAGATACTCAACATCACTAATCATCAGGAAAATGCAAATCAAAACCACATTGAGTTACTACCTCACACCTGTTAGTGTGGCCACTATCAAAAAGACAAGAAATAACAAGTGTTGGTGAGGGTTTAGAGACAACAGAACCCTGTGCACTGATGGCAGGAATGTAAATTGGTGAAGCCACCACAGAAAATTGTATGGGGTTTCCTCAAACAATTAAAAATAGAATTATCATATGATCCAGACAATCCACTTCTGAATATTTATCAAAGAAAATGAGAACACTAACTCAAAAAGATATATGCACCCCCATGTTCACTGCAGCATTATTTACAATAGCCAAAATATGGAAACAACCTAAGCGTCCATCAATAGATGAATGGATAAAGAACATTTTATATATAAAAATATACCGCAGAATATTATTAAGCCATAAATAAGGATGAACTCTTGTCATTTGTGACAACATGAATGAAACTTGAGGGCATTATGCTAAGTGAAATTAGACAAACACCATATAATCTCACTTGCATGTGGAATCTAAGAGTACAAAACTAGGAGGGCCTGGCTGGCTCAGTTGGTTAAGCATCTGACTTTGACTGAGGGCATGATCTCACAGTTCGTGTGTTTGAGCCCTGCACTGGGCTAAGAGCTCAGAGCCTGCTTTGGATCCTCTGTCTGTCTCTCTGTCTCTCTCTCTCTCTGCCCCTCCCTCACTAGTGTTCTCTCTCTCTCTCTCAAAAATAAACATTTAAAAAATAAAAATTAAAAAATTAAAACAAAAACAGCAACGAAGCTCATCCATGCAGACAACAGATTGGTGGTTGGCAGAAGTGGAGGGCAGAGAGTGGGCAAAATGGGTGAAGGAAGTCAAAAGGTACAAATTCCCAGTTGTAAAATAAGTCACAGGGATGTAATGTGCCGAATGGCAACTATAGTTAGTAATACTGTATTGCATATTTGAAAGTTGCTAAGACAGTAAATCTTCAAAGTTCCCATCACAAGAAAAAAAATGCTGTAACTACATATGGTGATAGGTGTTAACTAGACTTACCATAGTGATCATTTCACAACATATACAAATTTTGAATCATTGTGTTATACACCTGAAATTAATATAATGTCATAGGTCAATTACACATCATTTCTTAAGAAAAAAAGAAAAGAAAAAAGAAAGGGACACCTGGGTGACTCAGTCGGTTAAGCATCCGACTTCAGCTCAGGTCATGATATCACGGTCTGTGAGTTCAAGGCCCTGCATCGGGCTCTGTGCTGATATCTCAGAGCCTGGAGCCTGCTTCAGATTCTGTGTCCCCTCTCTCTCTCCCCCGCCTCTGCTTGTGCTCTGTTTCTCTCTCTCTCAAAAATAAACATAAAAAAAAAAAAAAAAAGACCAGAAAACAGCTCTGAGTGAGGGCCTGAGATTCTTGCCCATGAATCAAATGAGAATTAGGGTCTCGCCCTTGTGGTTTCACTTCTGACAAGCTCCCAGGTGCTGCTGCTGCTGCTGCTGGTGTTGGGACAACACTTTGAGAACTCATCAGGGAAGCCCATCTCTCCTAATACAGATATTTCTTCCTTCTTGCAACCAATCTCTCGGGGGGGCCAATTTAGAGGCTTCCAGATAGATGTTCATGTTGAGGAGATGACTGACCCAATCCTCCTGGCTCTTCCTTTCCTCTTCTGGATCATTTTCATTCTTCTGAAATGTTCCAAGCACTTAGTACAGGATCGTATTCCCTGACCCAAAATCTGTGTCCCTTATTTACTGGATGCATAAATAAATAAATGACATATAAACACGCATACCTTATTGAGCACTCTCAAAAGGCAGGTACTATATTCTCCATACCCTCATTAATCTCCTTTAATCTTCACAGCAACCTATGAGCTAGGAATAAATAACCCATATTCCAAGCTGAAGAGACAGAGATTTGTGGATATTAAATGACCCATTCATTCGAGGTCATAGTTAGTAAGTTGCATCGCTGGGATTCCAACTCGAATCCTCAGCCCCCAAGGCCAAAATGCTGTCCATTAGACCGCAGTTACTGCCTCTTTGAGAACAAACTGAATAGGGGGATGCAAAGAAAGACAGCAATTTATAGTTTTAGGGTGTTTTTTTAAGTTTATGTATTTACTTTGAGAGAGAAAGAGTGTGTGTGTGAGTTGGGGAGGGGCGGAGAGAGGGAGAGAGAAAGAGAGAGAGACACAGAGACAGAGAGAATCCCAAGCAGGCTTCACACTGCCAGCGAGGAGCCCAATGTGGGGTTTGAAACCACTAACCATGAGATCGTGACCTGAGCTGAAGTTGGATGCTTAACCTACTGAGTGGAGGTGGGATGGGGCTACTGGAGTCAAATGGGTGGAGTCCAGGGATGCTGTTGAACACCCTCCAATGCACGGGGCACACCGCCTTCCCTGCGGCAAACAACGATCCAGCCCCAAATATCACCAGCACCGCGGCTGAGGAACCCTGCCTAGATCACAGCATCTATAAAGAAGAGACAGAAGACCGGAGTCTTGGGCAACCACCTGCTGCTTCTCTTATGTCAGGAACATAAGGGCAAGGGAATTCAAACCACTGGTTTAGGGTGTGTTCCCGGTGGCTCACACACAGATTGCTGTGGTCACTCTGGTTTCAGTTACAGCTGCCTACAGGAGCCTTTTGTGTTCTTCCAGATGACCTGAAGAAGCATAAGATGCTACCCACGAATCATGTATCAACATAGCTTTTGACTTTGCTGTCACGGTTTCTCTCCAGTCAGGACTACAGTACAGGATATTAAAAAAAAAAAAAAAAAAAACAAGAAGAGAAAGGATGAGAAAAAGAACAGACCGGAATCACCAAGGACATCTCCTCCTCCTTACTACTCAGGGGTGGTGTCCAGATCAACAGGACTGGCGTCTCCTTAGAACCGGGGAATCTCAGCCCTCCCCAGACCTCCTGACTCAGAACCTGCATCTTAACAAGATCCCCAAGTGATTCATATGCACATTCGTGCTTGAGAAGCCGTGCTCTAGGGTTTCCAAAAGACAAAATCAAAGTACAAAATGAACAGCTGCAAAACAGATGCAAAGCTCATCACGTGATGTGACATATGACTCTCCCCTCCGGGGATTTATGACCCTGGGTGGACAGTAGCTTGTAATACAGAAAACAGAAATTTGAAGGCATGTGTGCAAAAAGTCAGTGTCATGTTATGCCCTTTTAATTGCCCTAACGGGACCAACCTTGGGTTAGAGGAAATGTAGTGCCTACTGCTGAAAACAGTTTCATGTACACAAGGGTTCAAGTGCTTGGATTTGTTTTGTGTTTTTATTTTTTTCAAAAGGAAACAAAAATAGAATTTATATTGATCTTCCATGAAAGCAGAGGGTTTCATCAGTATTTCCAACACAACATTCCATAATACCAACATTTTTATAACAAGAAAAAGAGTGGATGTTGTGTGCTTTCCAATAACTAGAAAATAAGTAGGTTCAGGTGAATGATTCAGGTTCTCCTTCAAGTCTGCCCCAAACTGGCTTGGCTTCATTCATTCAAGACCTAGGAGCCCCACCACCACCTGCACCCCAGATTCCGTGCAGCAACCAGCGCCGCAAATCACTACCTGAAGATTAAGTTCAGTGGGACCCCAGATAACCTGATAACGGAGGTGGGAAAGGGACAGAGCTGGGGGAGGAGAGCAGGTGGACAGAAGCACAGGAAGGAAGAAGGGGAGGGATTCTGGATGCACTCGCGCATGAGAAGCAGGGCTCCAGAGGGAATGTGACTCAAGCCGCATGCGGGCAGGCCCGGCCTGACTCGCTCGCTCCCCTGCAGGACGGGCCACGACTCTGCCTGGCCAAGGTTTCCAGGGGACAACGAACGTCCGGCGGTCCTGCGCCTCTTTCCCACGGCTCCTCAGGGGCTGTGGCCTAGCGGGAAGAGGACAGTCCCACCAGCAAGCATGAAGGCCCCAGAGAGCAGATCTAGGAGCGGCCGCTAGAGGCCGCGCTTGCTCCCCATACCGAGGAGGACGCGCAGGATCTGCTCAGGTTCACCGCAGGCTTTGTCCAACCCCCAGCAAACACTGAGTGTTCTTTCGTGACTTCTGCGCTCTCCATGCGGCTCTCTGCTCTGGCCGGCGCCAGATCAAACACTAGCCTCGAGGCCAGAGCACCCCGTGGCCCTTAAATCACAAAGGGGGGGTGGCGCTGGCTGCCCCTTTAGCGCCCCCAATCTGACTCCGCGGTGTCTTCCCTGGCCTCTCTAGGACACAAGGTTTTGGTTCCATGCGTCTGTCCCCTCACTTCACCAGGCTACTGAAGCCCGGAGGAGTGATTTGGCGAGAAAGCAATTGAGCAAAGTGGTCAGAGGGTGAACCTGAATCCTCCCAAATGCTCAGAGCGCCCTCAGGCAGCTCTGAGGCCTGCGACCGCTCTCCAGGAGACTGGGCAGGATTTGACCCAACAGAGGAGCCCATTTGGAAGAAATCAACCAAGAGGAAAACAAAGCAGAGGTTTCTAGAGGCTGCCCCACTTCAAAGAAGAGTGTTCAAAAGCTACTGAACTCATAAGGGCCTTGGCCATTTTTTACTGTGGACTCAAGACTCAGATAAGGTCATGAGAAGGCAAACAGCAGGAAAGCTGCTCCCAAGATGTTTCTTGAGAAATTTTGAGCCAGGGGATCACAATCCCGCCCAGGTCAGAGAGACACTGGCACTTTCACAGGGAAGGAAAATCAGCCAACGTTTGTGAGCACCCCTCCAGGCTGTGCACTTAGTGCTTTCTGTTGCTCAGTGACCCACCAGGCTGGCCAGGCAATATAAATAACCCCATTATTCTGATGACAAAATTGAGACTGGGAGTTGGTAAGTCAATTCCCAGGGGCAGCTGAGCCATGATGCTTGTTTGTTTGACTTTTTGTTTGTTTTATTTGATTTATAAATAGATAATATAACCTCATGTCTCAAAATAATCCCAAGGTATACAATAAAAAAGTCTCCTGGACCCCCGACCCCCAAATATCCAGCTCCCCTCCCCTTTTGTCTTCTTTGCCACACACACAGGTAACTGCCATCTTCTCCTTGTTTTATACTTTTATCATTTCTTTATGCCTATAACACTTAGTAAGAATATATATTCTGGGGCAATTGGGTGGTTCAGTCAGTTGGGCGCCTGACTCTTGACTTTAGCTCAGGTTGTGATCTCACGGTTGGTGGGTTCAAGCTCCGTGTGGAACTCTGTGCTGACTCTGTCGAGCCTGTTTGGGATTCTCTCTCTTCCTCTCTCTCTGCCCCTCCCAGGCTCAGTCTCTCTCTCTCTCTCTCTCTCTCTCTCTCTCTCTCTCTCTCTCTTTCAAATAAATAAATTTAAATATATATATGTTCTTATTTTTCTTCCTTTTTTACACAAAACATGGCATTCTGTGCCCACTGCCCTGTGTCTTGCTTTTTTCCCCAGAACAATATATCTTGTATATCTTTTCATCCTGCCACATTAAGAGCTTCCTCATTCCTTCCCTTTTACAGAGCACAGCATTCCATTGTATGGGCATACCATCAGTGACTTAACCAGTCCTCCATTGTTGGATATTGGGCTGTTTCCAATCTCTTGCTATATTAGCAATGTTGCCATGAATAACTTCATACCTACATCATTCCGCACACGCCAGCACCAGGAGCCCACATCTTTCTAGCTCTAGACAGTTCGTGTTCCCTCCACTCCAAAGCCGACACAGGACTGGTTACTGTATATATGCCAGCTCTGATAGATAAATCCTCATATCTCTGTTCCCCTCCCCCTCCCCACCACCCCCAATCTTTCCTGTTTCCTTTTCTAGTTACAAAGCCTATTCATATTTGAAACAGCTACAGAGACTCTGGACAGAGAGTACTTGCCATTTTATCTCTTTCTGCGGTTGTTTCACGTCATTCTTTAAATACCAAGTGTGACTGTATCTGGGCTGTACTGAAGATAAAATCTGCAGATGTTGTCCTGCACAAACATGGAATTTCTGCTACCAGTTGGATCACACTGTTTCACGCATGTGCCAGGAAAAATTCAAATCCTGCATACCATAGCCTGCCTCAGGCTTGGCTCCCAGCTTCGACTGGAAGGAGGATCCGCGAGAAGAGCCTAGTGCTGCCGGAGCCAGTATCTATCTCCATTTCCGGCTGTTGCCCTAAAGGGACATCAAACGAATGGAGATGACGTCAGGCGGGCCCAGGGAAGTCTACCTTCTGGGGAAAATGAAGCGCATCACCCAAGCTTTCATCCTTGTCTTCTGTGGTCCTTTTGTCATCTCTATACCTAGATTTTTAGATTCGCCTTTCAAGGTATCTTTTTGTCTCTCAAAATGAGATTTAGCCGAGAGAGTACTCACAAAATAAGTGAAGGTAGCTTGTTTTTTAAACAGGGGATCCCAGCTACCATCTGCACGGCTGACAGTGAGGGGCCCACTATTTCGGAGGAGGTTCAGGCCACGTTGTCATTCCTGAGGGATTACTGCACACACCCGTCACCATGTTGATGAAGGACAGAAGGCCCAGGTGCTCCTGCCCACGTGGAGATTCGGACACTTACCAGATACTTTCAGTGCAGAAAGAGAAATCAATTCAAAGTGATACGAGCTATGATATAGGTAGAGAAGTACGCTTGGGGTCTCAACCAGCTCAGAGAAGGGCTACTTCACCCAGAGTGGAGACAGCGAGAGGCGGGGCAGGCAGTTAGCAAGGCTTCTTTGGGGAAATGATGCTGAAGGAAGCCCTGAGAAGCGGCAGGCAGAGCTCAGGCTGAGAAGGCAGAGAACCAGCAGGAACAAAGGCCCAGAGAAGGAAGTAGCTGGGGCACTCTGCCCAAAATGTAACTTTTTTTTTTTTTTTAACACCTGAGAAATTGATCAGCAAGCTAGCAGTAGCTCAAGTAGAGCAAATTTTAAAGGCAAAAACTGAGGGATAATTTCAATTCAATTCCACAGTCCTTAAATATCTGCCGTTCCTTATGTCTTATCGGAATTAGATTTGTCTTCGGTATGAAGTTCACACCGATCCTCTCCATCAACCTTGGAAACATTTCAGGGAGACAGAGTTCCAAGCAAGCCTTTCTCAACCACCTTGGCCCTTGCGTCTCTTATCTCTGAGCCATCACTGTTTTCTGTTCATGGCAAGAATGGCCTGAGTTTGCCTTGTTGAAACCACCACCAACAGTCTGATGTCTAACAATCCCTGTGTCGGGGAGCCTGGGGGGTTCAGTCGGTTGAGCATCTGTCTTCAGCTCAGGTCACGATCTCATGATCCGTGAGTTGGAGCCCTGCGTCGGGCTCTGTGCTGACAGCTCAGAGCCTGGAGCCTGCTTCGGATTCTGTGTCTCCCTCTCTCTCTCCCCTCCCCTGCTCATGCTCTGTCTCTCTCTCACTCACAAATAAACAAATAAATAAACATTAAAAAAAAATCCCTGTATCTTTCCTTCCAGGTGTGGACTATGAAAGCTTTCTAGAAACCCATATGAGAGCCCTTTCTCCCTAAGAATGGAAAAGTGGAAGGCTTACAAAGCCTGAATCACTCTGTAAATGTCACGTGCCAGTGGTACCATCAGAATAATGGTCACCGTCGTATCTCTAGGTACGAAGTGATCTGCTGGATGTGGTTGAGAAGTAACTGTATCAGAGATTCTCTTCGAAACGAGGTCTTACGGTTGGTCTTCTGATAATAACAATACCCATAACAGGAGTGAACATTGATAGAAGGCTTACCATGTTCCTGACACCGTTCTAAGTTCCTTAGAACTTACTCATTAAAGGTTTACCTCCTTAAGTCCTCTGACTTCCTTCTTAAAGTTTGACATGACACCTAGCTAAGATTCAAGGGTCTTTGGGTTCAAATCCTGATGCTTCCACCTCCTATTCTTGTAACATTTCTGAACCTCAACTTCCTCATCTATAAAGTGAGCATACTTTCTTCCCAGAAGTAAATGAAATAATATAGATTAGAAGGCACCCGATACATAACAAGCCTACAATGAATGTTCATTACCTTGATATTTTTTTTTAATGTTTCTATTTTCTAATAATTTAAGACATAAGACTAAATAAAGTGTTTTAAAGATATAAAGTAATTGTATTACCTCATTCCTTCAAATAACAGTAGGGAAATCTATGGATGTATTTTCTCTTTGGAGATCTTAATTTCTTTTCTCTTTTTTTAAAATTTTACTTTATTTTTGAGAAAGAGAGCGTGAGAGAAAGCATGAGCGGGGGATGGGCAGAGAGAGGGAGGGACCTAGGATTGAAGCGGGCTCTGCACTGACAGCAGAGAGCCCAATGTGGGGCTCAAACCCATGAACTGAGAGATCATGACCTGAGCCGAAGTCAGACGCTCAACTAACTGAGCCACCCAGGCACCCTCTGGGGTCTTCATTTCTTAATCAAGGCTATGACTATAAGGAAAGAATATATGAGATCAAGCCCAAGGGCCAGTTAAGGACATGTTACCAAATCCGGACTCTATCCACTCAGGGCTCCCTGCCCCACCCCCACCCCCATGAAATCATCAAAAGGAAAGAAACGTCTGGGCTCTGAGATCCTGCCCAATTTTAGCTCTAGGTGTTAGGGTCATGTGGAAGTGGCAGGTTTTGAAATGCTGACACGCTGACACTTAAGCTCATAGCTGGATCCTGTTATAGCTCAGAGAAAGTATATAAAGAACTTGGCCCTAGGTGAGATTTCCAAATATGCAACAATGCCCAGCATGATGTAAGTGGTAAGGCTGGGGGACGGAAAGGCTGGGGTTTGAATCTCAGCTTCGCACTTCTCAATCATGTGACCTTGGGTGTGAATGAATAATGTACTGTCACTTTATACTCCATGCCTTGGCTCACCTGTTAAAATGGAGAGAATAACACCCTTTCCACAGCATTGCTGTGCTGCTTGACAAATGTCCATTCCCCTCTTTGCGGTCAAAGGCTTACTTCCTGTGAATCTGCAGGGACCCCAGCTCAACCCAGCTGCAATCCCGAACACCTAGTAAATCGTTGGAAATCCACTTCCACATGCCATTTTGTCTTTTTTAAGGGATCTGTGTTGGAATCACTTCCGGGCTCTGCAGCACGCATCTGTCCAGGTGGAAGGAACAGTTTCCCTTCTTAGCTCCTACGCAGTTGCAGCTTGGCTGGCGTCTCTCACACGGACCACGGCAGAGCTGTTGCCCCATCGTGCTCTCTGCTTCCAACTTCCTTTTTGTTTCCAGCAGGGAGAGGTTTCATTTTTCCAGAAAATGTCTCCATCTCCAATTGGGACTATCCCAGTCCCTATAGGGCCAATGCCTGGGGCTCTCAGTCTCAATCTATTTCCTACTGCTCGCCTTTGCTTTCTCTGGCATTTCCTGAGCCATTTCCGGCTCCTTTCAACGACTTTCTGGATTTCTCATTCGTTTTGTGTTGTTTTTCCGTTGCTGTCTCTTGGGGACCCAGGGTGAAACCCCACTCCCTCTTTTTCCCATTGTTCATCCTGCTATTTTTATTCCCTCATCCTTTCTCTCAAAGTAACACAGGAAAGAAGTGTCTTGAATACACCTCATGACCATTCAACCAGGGGCATTGAGATTAACAGCAGCTAGGTCCGCAACAGCATTTATGGTTTATACAAGGTGATACCTAAACATAAAGCAAGTGGTGAAATTGTTAGTGTTTAAAACTTCAATGCAATTGCATCTTGGTAAAATTTTTAAATAATAAATATACCAGGGGTGTCTGGGTGGCTCAGTTGGTTAAGCATCTGACTCTTGATTTCAGCTCAGGTCATGATCTCATGGTTGTGGGTGGGTTTGGGCCCCATGTCAGGCTCCACGCTGACAGCACAGAACCTGCTTGGGATTCTCTCTCTCCCTCTCTCTGCCCCTACCCTGCTCATACTCTCTCTCTCTCAAAATAAATAAAGTTTAAAAAAAAAAAAAAGAGGGGCACCTGGGTGGCTCAGTTGGTTGAGCGCCTGACTTTGGCTCAAGTCATGATCTCGCAGTCTGTGAGTTCGAGCCCCCACATCCGGCCCTGTGCTGACAGCTCCGAGCCTGGAGCCTGCTTTGGATTCTGTGACTCCCTCTCTCTCTGCCCCTCCCCCGCTCATGCTCTGTCTCTCTCTCTCTCTCTCTCTCTCTCTCTCTCTCTTTCTCTCTCTCTCTCTCTCTCTTTCTCTGTCAAAAATAAATAAACATTTAAAAAATTTAAAAATAATAAAATAAAACAATAAATATATCAACACTGTTTTATGCTCACAAATGGTTTAACCCAGTCAACACTTTGAAGAGGCCATGCCCGTTTCTGCAACACAAACCAGGCACCCTATGGAATGAACCTTTTTCTTGGTCTTAGTTCTTAAACACTTTCTCCACCCCCGTCCTTATGGTTCATTTCATGCAGGTTCAAAGGTCAGGAGCAAGATCACGTGTAAGGGAGTGAGGATCCGAAGGAAATAGTACAAGAACAGAAACAAGTTGTACGGAACCCAGAATTCAGGGTCCAGAACAAAAGAGGTTAGGTTCAATTTCTTTTGAATGACTAGGATCTGACCCGTCTGGTTTCATGATCTACTAGGTCTCTGAATGAGGAGGTCTTTCATGTTCCTATTCTCAAGGACAAGGTGATTACTACAATCTCTAGGTGATTATCACAAAAAGTACTCACGAATCCAGAAATAGCTTAATCAAAAAATAGGTGGTGTATGAGCAAGTCTACTGGCTTTAAAAATTTTTTTTTTCAACGTTTATTTATTTTTGGGACAGAGAGAGACAGAACATGAACGGGGGAGGGTCAGAGAGAGAGGGAGACACAGAATCGGAAACAGGCTCCAGGCTCTGAGCCATCAGCCCAGAGCCCGACTCGGGGCTCGAACTCACGGACCACGAGATCGTGACCTGGCTGAAGTCGGACGCTTAACCGACTGCGCCACCCAGACGCCCCCAAGTCTACTGGCTTTAAATGAACCAAATCAGTGTAGACACACTGTTTGATTTCATATGTGTTGCCTTAAGCCACATTTCTAATTAAATACCTTTGTATGACCTTGGCTCCTCTAATATAATTTTTGTACTTTAACTGAATATATTACTTCCATTGTTCCCCATTTTCCTGGACCTTTGGACCCACCATTGCCCTGTTCTTCATCCCATAGGAAGAACATCCCATAGGAAGAACTCAACTTGCTTCCCAAGTGAGATCCTAATACCAGTCTGAAACACACACACACACACACACACACTCACACACACACACACACACACACACACACACACACACACACTTCTCCCTTTCCTTCCCCTCTGAATTCCTTGCACCCAGACCAGGTAGCTATTCAGTTCAACTTGAACCCAAATATTGCTTTATGACAATCATCTACTGTTTAATGAAACGATTATTTATGATCTTTGTGCCCTTCACCTCGTCTCAGGACTATGTTGTAGTCTCCTTCCTACCCTCCACAATGCCAACACAGAGTGCCTTCCTCATAGCAAGTACTCTATAGATATCTGTGGTTAGTCAACTATCCACTCTATGGATATCTGTGGTTAGTGAACTATCCACCTCAGGGATGATTCTTTGGCTCACCTGAGTTTTGCTTCTCTTCTTTCAGAGAGGGCCTGGCAGTGTCTGAAGGTGTGGCTAAAGCTTTTTTAAAAAGACAATGAATTTATATGCTGTAGGACTCTTATAATCTGGGAGACAAGAAGGTCAGTGGATGAACCTTCAGGATTGTAACTGCCTGTTTTAGTACATATCCACTGTGTCCCTAGAGGCTGAAAGAAAGGACTCCAGATATAGGAGAAGAAAATAGGGAAGCAGATGAACAGATGCTGTCATTACAGAACATTTACTCAGACAGGCTTTTCTTTGCTTAACCTAGAGACCAGTAGGGAAGGAGCCCCTCCCTTTGGAAAATAGGATTCCACTATAGGGAGACACCCATGGCCTTGGCCCAAAGCTCTAGAAGGCCTACATGTATGCTCTATGGGAGACCTTAGACACTAGAAAGCCCATAAGTGGTGAATGAATGAATGAGAGAGAGAGAGAGAGAGAGAAAATGGTTGGTAAATATTCTACTTTGAGCAAATCATAAACTTCCAACTTCTAGACAGGCCCGATTTCCCTACAGAATTACAATAACTGCAAACATTTATTAACTTATTTCTACGCACGAGACATAGCTGTAGATCTTCACACATGTTAACTCATTTCGTCTGCATGGCTCTTGGAGGTCGATTTGTTTATCATCTTTATTAATGAATGAAGAAATGTAATGGGTGAAGTGATTTCCCCCAAACCAAACATCTAGCATGTGGTGAACCTGAGAACACTGAGGGACCAGTAGGAACGGAAACCTGGATGGGAATCTTGGCCCCGACGTCTATTAGCAGTGTGACTTTTGCAAGTTACTTAAACTCCCTGAATCTCATTGGAAAAATCAGATTCATGACATCATAGAGTCACTGCGAACATGGGATGGGCCGTGGAACTTGAAGACTCCTGATACTGAGGGACTTATCATTTGCACCAACCCTCTGGCAGAAAACAACTAAGCATGCTGGATAACTTTTCATCTTCATAAAAGCATCAAAGAATTGACAAAACGGTAAAAAAAAAAAAAAAAATAGAACGAAAGAAAGATCCGTGTCTAATTCTATAAAAAATCAAAGACCCAGAAAAAGAGACAGAGCATCAAAATTACTTTTCTTCTGAAGGCATTTGTTCATCCGGGATATCTGAATTATGAACATGAGCTATAGTTTTTATGGTTTCTCAGAACAAGAAGGACAGAAGTCAGAATCAGAAACAAACCGCAGAGGGGGAGGTCTGGACGCTAAGCAGAGTCAGAAGGAAAGAATGAAAACTGGTCTGTGATAGGCTAGTATTTTTGTAGATTTGCAGCTTAAATCTGCATCCCTATTGGTTTAAACACTCACTCCGTGAATTTAAAGTGGTGCTGAACGAAGGGGCATCCGGGGTGGTTCAGTCGGTTAACTGCCCGACTCTTGATTTCGGCTCAGGTCATGATCTCACGGTTCGTAGGTTCCAGCCCACGTCGGGCTCTGCAGCTGGTGGTGCAGAGCCTGCTTGGGATTCTCTGTCTCTCCCTCCCTCCCTGCTCCTCGCGCACTTGCGTTGTCTCAGTCTCTCTAAAAGTAAATAAATAAACTTAAAAAAAAATCGTACTGCATGGAGAGAATGATGAGAAACTGGAGGAAGGGGTGCAGGAAACGAGGGTGGAGGGCAACAAAGGTAGACACGATCGTGGGCTCCTGGCATGCTGAAATGCATCCACTTCTGCACACAAATACCCGCGCACACCTTCTCATCTTTTTTGCCAAATGTTCTTTCCATCGTTGGCCTCACCAGGGTCAACCACACACTCTCCGGAGTCAAGTGGGCCCAGGTTCAAACCCTGATTCTGCCACTTCCTAGCTGGGAGACTTTCGCCAAGTCACTTAATCTCTGTCCATTTTCCTCACCTGAAAAATAGGCGTAATTACAGAACCTCCTTGTGGTTGATTGGGAGGATCAGATGAGTTAATGTCTACAGAATGTTTTTTTTATACATTTTTTTAATGTTATTCATTTTTGAGGGAGAGAGACAGAGACAGAGTGCGAGCGAGGGAGGGGCAGAGAGAGAGGGAGACACAGAATCTGAAGCTCCAGACTCTGAGCTGTCAGCACACAACCCAACCCGGGGATGGAACTCAGCAACCATAAGATCATGACCTGAGCCGAAGTCAGATGCTTAACTGACTGAGCCACCCAGGCACCCCATGCCACCCAGGAGCCCCGTCTACAGAATGTTTACAACAGCGTCTGGCACATAGGAAGTAATTATATGGGTGATGGGATGGTGCTTAGGATGGTGATGATTTTCTGAAATGATTGCTCCCCCCTTATTTATTTGGCCTGATTTTATTAGTCCTTAGTAATGCGGGTAAAATGTCACCTCCTCTGTCAGACCTTCCCTGTCTCAGTGCACTACAAAACTTCAGGGCTCTCCTGGAGCCCTTTTCACACCCTAGTGCCTCTTGACATTTCTAGATTCCCCATGGAACTATCAGTTACTTGATGGTGAGGACTAAGTCTTATGATTGCATCCTCAGTGGCTAGAACAGAGCTTGACACATAATAGATGCTTAGTTAACGTGTGATGAACGGAAGAACATATTGGTGACTGGAACTTGCCTTAGTGGAACAATTTTCCTCTAAGATTATTTATTTTTTTATTTTTTTAAGGCTCCTGCCCCTTATTCTGTGCTCACTTTAAACAAAAAATATAAAATGTTCTCTCACTCAAATTGCTTCTCTGGAATGTAAACTTCTTATGAGTAGCCTCAGAATCTTATCTACTTAATTTTGTTCTGTATGAGACATACAGTGTCAGGAAAATGACTAAACCGCCATAAAAATGATATTGGCAAATTGGACCTATGAGTCATGAGATCAGTGACCAAGAAATGTTCACAGAATTCTTCCTGCTGATGTGGGAATGTGGATTTGAATTGACTTCCTGCTTCTGCTGTGTTCATGGTTAGAACACTGAACTCAGGATCAAGAGACGTGTATTTAGGTCCACAGATTCACTCCTTATTTTGCTATGTGACTTTGGGCAAAACTTAGTCTCCCCAACTTCACTTTCCTCATCTGTTAAATGGGTTTAATAACACCTACCACATAGCAATGTTGTAAAACTCAGAGAGTGATGCAAGGCTTAAAAAATGTGCCAAAGGGGCGGCTGGCTGGCTCAGTCTGGTGGAGCATGCGACTCTTGATCTCGGGGTCGTAAGTTCAAGCTCCACATTGGGTGTGGAACATACTTTAAAAAAAAAAATGTGCTAGAAAATGTTATATTCTGGGTGGTCAGTTCTCACCACTCAATGGGTAGCTTTTCTCAGATGCAGTCTTCTATCAATTTTATAAATGCACCCAAACTCAGTATTTCAGCTGGGAGCAAACCGTCCTGAGAATTTGAGAGACGTGTCAGTTTTGAGAGTCTGGCAAGTGACTGAGCTTGGTTACAGAGAAAACAGACCTGTCTGGGGAGCATGTAGGAGAGCTCATGCTTTCCCCGTGACTCGACTTGCTCTGACACATTCATCCACAGTCACAAGTGGAAGGAGGTCGTGGGCTGCCCCACCTGGGTGTCTGAGAACAGAGGGAAGCCTCTCTGAAATGACATGGGTTTGAAAGCTGCCTCTGAATACAGGAGAGCAAGCTCAGCTAGAGGGTGAAAAAAATTATTCCTCCCATCCTGGAGGAAGCAGACCATGGGGGCGGGGGTGATGGAGGCCGTGGAGGGCAGAACTTCCAAGGCAATTAAGTCCAAGAACTCTGCATCCTGGGTCTAGTGATGTACTTGCTCATCCTCATTATTAATCTGACTGAGGCTCTTCCTCTGCCCCTTCTAGAAAGCCAGAGAAAGTTCATAACAGAATGAGGCAATTTCATTTCACCGTTGCCTTAGCCCATTAAGACCACATGCTTCAGCTAGGAACCAAGTTACACATTTGTTGAATTATGAAACACCAGAACTTGGGGGCATCTAGCTGACTCAGGCAATGGAACATGCAACTCTTGATCTTGGGGTTGTGAGTTCGAGCCCCACATTGGGTATAGAGATTACTTAAAAAATAAAAATTTTTTTAAAAGATACCAGAACTTGGACGGAATTCAGAACACATCAGTTGGAACCCACCAAAGCTGAGACCCGGAGATGACGTGATATGCCCATGGGCAAGCAGTTGAGTGGGACCAGAACTCATGAATCTTCACTCCCAGCCCTGGGCTACAGAACTCCACCCTCTCAGCCTTTCAGACCAGAGCCTTGAGAATCCAGATGCTTCCATTTGTCACCTGTGGTCCAGAGAGGGGGTGTTCCAGAGGAGAAATGCAATCTGCTATCCAAATAATTAGCACTGCTTCCTAGGCAATTTGTTTTGAAACCTCCTACCAAGAAAGGCTGCATGACATCATTTTCTGTCTAAAGAAAGTTCCAGTTGTCATTACATTCATTGCGTTCACCCACCCAGCTCTCTTTCTCAACAAATCTTCAGGCAAGCAGGCTTTCTCTTAATCTATCATTTCTTCCAAACTGGCCTAGAGCATAAACAAACTGGGTAAGACACTAAGAGTTTGATGACAGTGCTCTATATCCCTTTTAACTTCATTTTAACATCTGAAGAAAAGAAAACAAGTTACTTAGGAACTGCACTTTGAATACTAAAAAAAAAAAAAAAAAAAAAAAAAAAAAAAGCGTACACGTAGGCCTCTGTTCCACTGAGTCTTTCCATGAAACTTGTACTGAAGAGTGTATCAAACCACTCAAATCACCAGAAGGTTCAAGTTAGAAGAGTCTCCATCCCACCATGCTAGAACCACATCTGGATTGAACCTAAGCTCCAGTACATTCTGGGCCATATAAATCTGCCCTTTGTGCTCTAGAGAAAAGTAGTAACCCAACTTCACCAAATCTCAAACTAGTTTAAGATAACAAAAGTTACTGGTTAGTAAGTGATTACCGTGTGCCAGATACTGTGCTAAGCCTTTTAAGTGAATTACCTCCCAGCAATCCGAAGAGAGAATTACCACTATTAGCATCATCCTTTTCTTTAACTGGCTGAATTCCACCCAGCAAATAGGAGACAGAGCCACACCATGCTGTCACGCAGCTGTGGAGAAGAGCACAGAAGAAGGTTCTGTTCAGAAGCTAAGGTGGGCTTGGGAGATTGAAACTGCAGACCGGCGTCCGGAAGCAGAAGCCTCACCTTCAGTGTCCTCTGTCCTTAGCTGTGCAAGTGGAAGATTGTGACCTAAGTCCCTGTAAGAGGTAGAACTGTGACTTGATCTATGCTGAGATGTGGCACCTGATGCGCCTCCAGTTTTTGTTCAATGCAACCCTACACTGAGGCAGGTAACCTTGCCACTGTATAAGAATTGCCAGAAAGTTCAGATTTACGATAATAGGGATAATCCCTGGCTTGTGTGGATGACGGTTCCAGCCCTCCTTCCAACCTGTCAGCCTGGGGAGACTGGATTTGTTGTTGCTACCAGAGCCAGTAACAGGTAATAACACGGACTTATGATTGCCTTCATTTAATTGCCCAAGAGTCTCTTGACTTGTTATCTCATTACCCCCCATGCAATGCTCTCCCGGTGCGCAGACAAGTCAGGGAGGCCACCGTGTGCGTGCAGGTTTTTCATTCCACCTCTGGGCTTCTGCTGGGGCCTCTTCGTGCTGCTAATCTCTGCCCTTAGAAACCTCCCTGACTTTTCACACCCTGCCCAGGTCATACCTTCATGCTCAACCTTGGCACTTGGCAGGCAGGCTGTGATTTTGCTCACGAGTGTTTCAAATAGCCTCTTCTGTATGTTCATTTCTCTTCATTAGGTCAGAAGTTTCTCAAGGGCAAGGATCATATCTTTTACTTATTTGGTTTCCCTCCCATAACACGTAGCATTCTCTTTGTGTGCAGCAGATTGTCAGTACACCTTTGTTGACTAACTTGTATTTCCTTTGCCCAGCCCCTAACAAGAGAAAACATTGCACAAGCCAAAAGGGAGGAGAATCAGGCAGAGTTCTGGACATTCCAGCCTCCAGAAAAATAAATAATTCTCTCTGGGCATTCTCATGTGAGTTTTCTGATCGCCCATCAAACCTCATTCGGGCACTAGTTACTTGGAAAAACGAACGGGGCTAAGATTCACTGAACACTCCTATGCATCAGCTTCCTTAACATACATTATTTCAACTAATCCTCGCAGTAATCATAAATAGCAATAAGTGCTTTTCTCATTGTGGAGAGGGGAAAAACAACTCCAGGATACTAAATAATTTCCCCAGGGCCTTCTGGATTCAAACTCCAGTCTCATTCCAAAGCCTATGGTTTTCCACTCAAAGGCACAGCCCCTAGTTCTGCCCCCAGGGGCTCACTTGCCCATCCCTTTATTTTCTTCTCTTTTTATTTGGCAGGTTTATCTGCCAGTTGCATAACATGGACTCCGAGGGAGCCTGATAATGGCCTCATGGAAAAAGAGGGCGAGGAAGTAGAAAAAAAGAACAAAATTTTCTGAGCCTCCGCCGCCCCCTCCCCCCCTGCACTGTGTGCTGCTTCTTTATACGGAGCTCATTTATTTACTCTTCCTAATGACCTCATTATGCAAATGAGCAAACCGAGGCTCAGGAAGTCACATGACATGCCCAGGTTCCCAGAGCAATAAGTGTTGGGGTCTACATCCAGCCCCCTGACCATCTAGCACCAAAGCTCAAACATGAAACTTCCTAGGAAAATAGTGAGGTTCCACTAACATAGTGGGAGTCCCTTTTCAGAATTTAAGACTGTGTCCTTAGCATGTGGTCAGCCCCACTGGCTAAGGTGTCAGAATGAATGCAGTGAGACTCTAAAAGCCACGAACTCCTTGCAGGGAACACAGTCAATAGTATCGTGACAGCATTGGATAGGCTCCACTATGGTGGGCACCACATAACACAGACTTGCAGAATCACTATGTTGTACACCTGAAACTCAAGCAACACTGTGTGTCAACTATGTTTCAATCAATCAGTCAACACCTTGAACTTCTGGCATGTGATGTCAGGCACTGTGATGTGGCTCACTGAAGCTCACAGAGGAAACACAGAGGTCACAGGCCAAAACCACCCAGCTAGCCATTCCCTAGGGGCTGATTGCCCATGACTATGTTGCCACAAGTTCTATGTGGTGACAGGAGACTCCAGAAACCATCAGTTCCACTGAACAGTCTTCTGCAAACCATCTGTTAGGGAGAAATCTGTGCTTCACTGAATCAACATTGCATACAATGGGATAAAAGGAACGGGTTTTAGATCAGAAATACAGTGAATACTAGTTGCTTTCTCCACTCTATTCATTTCCTTCCGGCAACACCCTAAATTTCCTCTGGGTCCCACCCTCCCCTGCTGCTGATAGGGTGACTCTCCCTCTCACTTCAGGCGAGGCAGGTGACCAGACCCAGCCAATCAGAGCTGCCTGTTTCCCTTCCGACCACAGTAATGTGTCCAGATAAGCATGCAACCCAATGCGATGCAATGAGACTTTTGCTTGGACCGTAGGTGGAGGGACACTCTCTTTCCTTCCACACTCACTCTGAACTGGGCAGGATGCTGCTCTAGAGTTGCTGACAGCCATATTATCTTTGTGAGAAGCTGGAGAATAAGGTCACCACAGAGGAAAGCAGAGATACTGAATAAACTGAATATTTGTGTCCCCACCCAAACTCACATGTTGAAATCCTAAACCCCCAATGTGATGGTTTTAGGAGGCAGAGATTTTGGGAGCTGATATGGCCAACATGAGGGAACCCTCATGGACAAAATTAATGCCCTTTTAAGAGGGACCCCAGAGAACTTTCTCTCTCTCCTTCTACCATGTGAGGACACAGCAGGGAGATAGTCATCTATGAACCAGGAAATGGGCCCACATCAGACACAGCTGACACCATGAGCTCAGACCTCCCAGCCTGCAGAACTGTGAGAAAGAAGGGTTTTCTCTTTAAGCTATCCACTCTGTAGTGTTTTTTGTTATAGCAGCCTAAATGAAGTAAAATAAACACAAAATAAGGAAGGTTGTCCTAACGATACTGTTTGATGCCTGACTCCAGGCTGGCCTGGACTTTTCAATTGCCTGAGCTAATAAATTCCCACTTTTTGCTTATGTCCATTTGAGTGTATTTTCATATCACTTGCAAGAAGACAAAGTCCATAATGACTTTTCAAAGAAAATCCCTCTGCCTCGAGTCTTTGAGGCCTCAGGGCTGATGACAACTGATAGAACTTAACCATTTTCATGTGTTTGCTTAACTGCCTCCTCAATAAGGACTTTTCTGAATGATGTTTTCTTTTTTATTAATTGAGGTATAATTGACACACACATTATTAGTTTCAGGTATACAACAGGATTCAATATTTGTGTATATTGTGAAGTGATCACTACAGTAAGTCTAGTTAATATTACGACTGTATAAAATTACAGAATGTTTTTTGTTGTATGGGAACTTCTAAGATCTACTCTCTTAGCAACTTTCAGACATGCAATACAGTATTATTCAGTATGACTGTCATGCTGTACTTTCTACCCCCGTGATTTGTTTATCTTACAACTGGAGGTTTGCACCTTTTGACTTCCTTCACCCATTTTGCCAGCCCCTGTCCCCTACCTTTGGCAACCACCAATCTGTCGTCTAGATTTAGGAGCTTCGTTGTTTTGTTTTGATTTTTTCTGTTTTGTTTAGATTCCACATATAAGTGAGATTATATGGGGCTTGTCTTTGACTTATTTCACTTAGCAAAATGCCTTCAAGTTCTGTCCATGTTGTCACAAATGGCAAGATTTCATTCTTCTTTATGGTTGAATCATATTCACATATACTAGAAACATATATCATGTCTTTATCCATTCATTCATTGATGAACATCTAGGTTATTTTCCTATCTTGGCTGTTGTACACAATGCTGCAATGAACATGGGAATGCACGTAACTCTGTGAGGTAGTGTTTTCACTTCCTTTGTATAAAGAAGTAAACCACTAGGGGCACCCGGGGGACTCAGTGGGTTGAGCATCTGACTTCGGTTCAGGTCGTGATCTCATGACTCGTGAGTTCGAGCCCCACGACAGGCTCTGAGTTGGGTTCTGTACTGACAGCTCAGAGCCTGAAGTCTGCTTCAGATTCTGTGTCTCAATTTCTTTCTGCCCCTCCACCCCCTCAAAAATAAAGAAACATTAAAAAACTTTTTTTTTTTTAATTTAAGAAGTGAACTGCTAGATCCTATGGCAGTTCTATTTTACATTTTTTTGAGGAAACTCCATACTCTTTTCCATTATGCCAACACCAGTTTACATTCCCTCCAACAGTGCACAAGGGTTCCTGTTTCTCTACATCCTCGCCATCACTTGTTTTTTCTTGTCTTTTTGCTAATAGCCATTCTAACAAATGTGAGATGATATCTCACTGTGGTTTTGGTTTGCATTTCCCTTATAATTAGTGATGTTGAGCATCTTTTCATTTACCTGCTGGCTATCTGTATGTCTTCTTTGGAAAAATGTATATTCAAATCCTCTGCCCATTTTTTTCTTTTTTTTAAGTTTATTTATTTATTTTTGAGAGAGAGAGAGAGCACGGGAGGGCAGAGAGAGAGGGAGAGAGAGAATCCTAAGCAGGCTCTGCACTGCCAGTACAGAGCCTGATGGGGGGCTTGAACTCATGAACCCTGAGATCATGACCCTAGCCAAAGTTGAACATTTAACCGACTGAGTCACCTTGGCACCCCTCTGCCCATTTTTAATTTACTTTACTTTAATTTTATTATTTTTCAAAACTTACTATTTTTGAGAAAGAGAGAGAGAGAGAAAGCACATGAGCGGGGAAGGGGCAGAGAGAGAGGAGGGGGCAGATAGGGGATCAAAAGCAGGCCCCATGCTGACAGCAGAGAGCCCCCTTCAGGGCTCAAACCCACAAACCGTGAGATCATGACCTGCGTTGAAGCCAAATGCTTAACTGACTGAGCCACGCTGGTGCCCCAAGGCCCATTTTTTAAATTTAATGTTTGGGGCTTTTTGCTATTAAATTGCCCAAGTTCTTTATATATTACAGATATGAATCCCTTATTGGAAACGCAAGTTACAAATATTTTCTCCCATTCAGTGGGTTGTGTTGCCTTTTCATTTTGTTGATGGCTTCCATTGCTAAACTTTGATGTAGTGTTGTGGCCCTACTTGCTTATTTTTGCTTTTATTCTCTTTGTTCTTGGTGTCAAATCCAAAAAAGTCACTACCAAGAATAATGTCAAGAAGCTTACTGCCTATGTTTTCTTCTGGGAGTTTTATGGTTTCAGGTCTTACATTTAAGTCTATAATCCACTCTGAGTTAATTTTTGCAAATGTTGTAAGATAGTGGTCCACTTTCATTCTTTTGCTTGTGGCTGTCCAGTTTTCTCAACACCATTTATTGAAGAGGCTCTTCTTTCTCCCATTGTATATACTCTTGGCTCCTTTGTCGTAAATGAATGGACCATATACGTGTGGGTTTATTTCTGGGCCCTGTAATCTGTTTCACTGATCTAGGTGCACATTTGTAAGCCAATACAATGCTGTTGATTACCATTGCTTTGTGATAGAGTTTGAAATGATGCCTCCCGCTTTGTTTTCTCAAGCTTGCTTTCACTATTTGGGGTCTTTTGTGGTGCCACACAAACTTTAGGATTATTTGTTCTATTTCGGTGAAAAATGCTATCGGAATTTTGATAAGGATTGCATTGAATTTGTATATCCTCTTAGGTAGTATGGGGATTTTAACAATATCAATTCTTCCAATCTATAAGCACAGAATATCTTTCCATTTATTTGTGACTTCTTTCATTTTTTCATCAATGTCTTATAGTTTTCAGTGTACACGTCTTTTTGCCTCCTTAGTTAAATGTATTCCTATTTTATTCTTTTAGATGCAACTATAAATGGTATTTTTTAAATTTAGCTTTCTTTTTTCTTTCTTTTTTTTTTTAATTTTTAACATTTATTTTATTTTTGAGACAGAGAGAGACAGAGCATGAACGGGGGAGGGTCAGAGAGAGGGAGACACAGAATCTGAAATAGGCTCCAGGCTCCGAGCTGTCAGCACAGAGCCCGACGCGGGGCTCGAACCCACGGACTGCGAGATCATGACCTGAGCCGAAGTCGGCCGCTTAACCGACTGAGCCACCCAGGCGCCCCTTTCTTTTTTTTTTTTTTTTTGACAGAGAGAATGCAGGGAAGGGGCAAAGAAAGGGGGAGACAGATGATCTGAAGTGGGCTCTGTGATGACATCAGCAAGCCTGATGTGGGGCTTGAACTCATGAATCGTGAGGTCATGACCTGAGCCTAAGTTGACACTTAATCCACTGAGCCACCCAGATGCCCCTAAAATTCTCTAATAGTTCATTATTAGTGTAGAGACACATGACAGATTTCTGTATATTGATTGCATACCCTACAACTTTACCGAATTCATTTATTCTAACAATTTTCGGTCTAACCTTCAAGGTTTTCTATAGATAATATTATGTATTCTATAAATAGTGACAGTTTTGGGGCGCCTGGGTGGCTCAGTCGGTTGTGTCCAACTTCAGCTCGGGTTATGATTTTGCAGTCTGCAGATTCGAGCCCTACGTCGGGCTCTGTGCTGACAGCTCAGAGCCTGGAGTCTGCTTCAGATTCTATGTCTCCTTCTCTCTCTGCCCCTCCCCTGCTCATGCTCTGTCTCTCTCACTTTCAAAAATAAACAAAAAAATTAAATAGCGACAGTTTTACTTCTTCCTTTTCAATTTGGATGATTTTCTTTCTCTTGCCTAATTGCTCTAGCTGAGATTTCCAATAATATGTTGAATGAAGGTGTTGAGAGCGTGCATCCTTATCTTGATCCTGATCTTAGAGGAAAAGCTTTTATTTATTTTTTTAAAATTTTTTTAACGTTTATTCGTCTTTGAGAGAAGACGGCACAGAGCCCGATGCAGGGCTTGAACTCACGAATTGAGAGATCATGACCTGAGCCAAAGTCAGATGCTCAACCGACTGAGCCACCCAGGTGCCCTGAGGAAAAGCTTTTAGATCTTCATTGCTGAGCATGATGTTAGCTGTGGGCTTGTCATGTATGGCCTTTGTTATGTTGAGATCTATTCCCTCCATACCCTCTTTGTTGAGGGTGTTCATCATGAATGGATGTTAAATGCTGTCAAATGCTTTTTCTGCATCTATGGAGATGGTCATATGACTTTTATCCTCCATGTTGTTGATGTGGTGTATCACACTGATGGATCTGTGGTTGTTGAACCATTCTTGCATCCGTGGAATAAATCCACTTGATCATGGTGTATAACCCATTTAGTGTATTGCTGAATTGCATTTGCTAATATTTTGTTGGGGATCTGACCAGCGTATTTTCAGTTGTGACTTTCTCCAACCCAGTAATGTTTGTCCCTCTCCCCTGAGCTAGTTTTCACTTATCAGTTTATGATACGCTACTTAATTTCACATATTTATTTTGTTCATTGTCTCCTATAACTGGAAAGCAAGTCAGAGGACAGGGAATTTTTTTTTTTTGGACTGTTTTATTCGTTACTATATTCCAGTGCCCACGCAGAACCTGGAATACAGTAGGAACTCAATGAACATTGTTTCAGTGGATGAATATTTGGACAAGCAATACAAGAGGGAGTTCCAGACACATCAAAATTCTCCCTGAGCCTTTGAATTCAGACAGACTTGTGTTCAAATCTGGACTCCCCTAGTTATTGGTTATTTGATGCTGTGAAAATTATTTAGTCTTATTCATAAGCTTATTCAGTTTCTCACCTAAAAGCAGGGTGTAATAATAATCTATTCTCAGATTGTTATGAGATTAGATGAGATTACAACACCCTGCTCTTGCCTGCCACATTGTAGGGCCTTCATTATAGGCTCTTTGCAGATAGGGTAACCAGCTAAAATGAGGAAGAGAACTCACTGAATTTGTGCATTAGGAGATCTTGCTCATCTTTTATGAACCTATGATGGCTGAAGAAAAACCAGGGATAGATACTTGACTCTGTCTGAGGACCAATATTCTTGTCCCATTTCTGGCATGACTACCTGGTTTTAGAATGGCTGATCTAAAAAAGAAGAACTTCTGGATGATGTGGGGATTCTGGTGGGGCACAGCTGATAAATTGCAAGCTCCTGGCAAAAGATGACATGATTTCATTATCTACTTACTTACTTAGTGTTAGGGACTAAATGTTTAAGTCCCCCAACCAAATGTATATGTTGAAGCTCGAATCCCCCAATGTGTAGTCTGGACATCGGGTCTTTGGGAAGTATTTTGGGTTAGATGAGGTCATGAGAATGGGGCCCTCATCATGGGATAAGTGCCTTATTGGAAGAGACACGAGAGAGCTCATACTCTCTTTCCCTCCCCCTCCATGGGAGGGCATAATGAGAAGACAGCCATCTCCAACTCAAGAAAAGAGATCTCAACAGAACCTGACCATGCTGGCACCTTGATCTCAGACGTCCAGCCTTCAAAACTGTGAGAAAATAAATGTCTGTTGTTTAAGCTACCCAGTTAATGATATCTTACATGGCAGCACAAGCCAGCCAAAACACTTCCTTTCTCATTGGAAAGGAGAATCTGTATAATAAAAGTGAGGACAAAAATCTGAGGACCAAGGAAAGTGTGTATTAGCATAGAAGGTGAAAGTGAACGGGAAGAGCAAGTTGTTCATAAGGTGATACAGAACTCTAGAATTGAGCTGTGAATTTGGCTATGAGCTGCCAGTTGGCCAAAGGAAAAGAGTCAGAGGAGAATATTGCAAGGATCGGCAAAGGACAGACTCTCATTGGCTTAGTCTAACGGTTTAAAAACTGGAGTTCAAGGACAGCCTCAGTTATTTAACATTATATAAGGTGTGACTACTGGCCTCCTTTGTTATGTGATGGGGGCCTTAACAAACATGTAAAAGAGAATAAGTTCAAATGAATACTTGAGCCTTCAAAGCAGCCACTGGGAAGCTTCCCACTGGGTTGCCAATCTTTACTAATCCCATTTAATGAAATGTCTCTTTTGTCTCCCCTTTTGAGCCGGTGGCAACTTCTTTAAAAGAGACTCCTATCTTTGTCCTATGAGAGTGGATGTGATCTTTTTTTTTTAAACAGATTTTATTTTTAAGTAATCTCTGTACCCAACATAGGGCTTGAACTCACAACCCCAAGATCAAGTCACATGCTCCATTGACTGAGCCAGCCAGGTGCCCCAAGAGTGGATGTGATTTAAAAATAAAAATAAAAAGGTCTGATTCTGGAGCCTTTTAGGTCCCATGCTAGACACCCCCGTGCACCTATATCTACCCAACTCTCTCTCTTCGTTGTAGAATGAGCAAGCCTGACTCACAGAGGTTACATGCCTTGTCCATAGGCTCCCAGCTAATAAGTAAAATAATTGGGACCCAACAGGCTCTGCCCCTTTCATGAGTGTTTCTCATATTTTACTCATTTATGTGCTGCCTTCACACTTTTGTCTTTCCCTCATAACATGGATTATTGTTTACCATTTTCCAGCAAATGAACTCACAATATTCTAAGTTTTCCTTAGAAAAGGAATATTCATGAGATTATGGGTTTAATGTGTGTCTTATATATATATATATATATATATATATATATATATATATATATAAAATATTAACTATACATATAGTTAATACACGTTAAGATAAGTAAGTAGGGGGGCCTGGGTGGCTGGGTTGGTTAATCCGACTCTTTTTTTTTTTTTTTTTTATGTTTATTTTTGAGAGCGCGCGAGAGAAAGCATGAGTTGGAGAGGGGTGGAGAGAGAGGGAGACACAGAATCTGAAGCAAGCAAGCTCCAGTCTCTGAGCTGTCAGACACAGAGCTTAATGTGGGGTTCGAACCCACGAACAATGAGATCATGATCTGAGCCAAAGTCGGATGCTTAGCCGACTGAGTCACCCAGGTGCCCCTCGACTCTTTTTTTTTTAAGTTTATTTATTTATTTGGGGTGGGAGGGCCAGAAAGAGAGGGAGAAACAGAATCTCAAGCAGGCTCCACACTGTTAGTGCAGAGCATGATGCAGGGCTCGAACTCACTAACCATGAGATCATGACCCGAGCTAAAACCAAGAGTCACACACTTAACCGACTGAGCCACCCAAGTACCCTGAGAACCCCACTCTTGATTTCAGCTCAGGTCATGATCCCAGAGTCATGGGATCAAGCCCCAGGTCAGGCTTCAGGCTGAGCGTGTAGTCTGTTTGAGTCTGTCTTTTTCTCTCCCTCTGTCCATCTCCCCAACTCACTCTCTCTCTCTCTAAAAATAAAAAAATAAAATAAAATAATTAGGTAACTATTAATTTTTCAATTTAAAAATGTGTCAGTACCACTTAACATACCTGATTTCCTATTAGATGTGCGTAATCAACCTTTGGAAAACCCTACACTGTTTCCAGAAAGTAAATAAGGTGGGGAGTTCATTGGATAATATGGTTGTCATTTGGGGTTCTAAGGTAACAAGACCACTCTTCAAGCAAGCATCATCACTGTCTCTGAAGGCAAAAGAAAAAGAAAAAGAAAAAGCAGTGACAAAAAAATATTCTGAGTAACCACAGTGTTATCACAGGAAAGGTGGCTAGCTTTGCAAAGGGGCTGCAGTGAGGGTGAATCTATTTATTTGGATAAATAACGTTTTTGTATTTCTACTCCAAATAGACATTTCTTGGTAGTTACTGTTCAAAAAATACCGTGGAGAGAAAGCATATAAAAACCCTTGGATTTGTTAATAATCACAAACAGACTAACACCAAATCATATTTGAATAAGGCCTCTGTAGTGCACTGTGACACACAGAAGCTATAAGGTTAATTAAGTCTTTATGTCCTATTATATACCTAGGGAACCCAACCCTCGTAGATTAAACAGCATTAAAGATAGAAAGGCATATGGTGAGTGGAATTTATCCTCAGAATACCAATGAAACGCTTTTCTTGGGTTTTCCTCTCGTTGAGTTTAAAGTAGGTTTGGGCAGCAATCCTAAGAGGCATCTTTGATCTAACCAAATGAAAGAACAATCTCATTAGTGTGAAAGCAAGGAAGACAGCATTTATTCATGCGGCCGACATCCTTTGGAGGGATGCCTCATCATGCTGGAAATGGTGTTGGGTTCCAAGCTAAGCTGATAAGATGTGGCCCCTGCCCTGAGGGAGCTCAAATCTAGTGGGGGAAACACACAAATCAAACATAGAACCATGTGCTGTGTTCTGTGAGCCCAGAGAAAAGGAGTGAAATCCAGCCTGAGGAAGCTGAAGAAGGCTTCTCAGAGAAGAGGAAGGGACAGAGCTAAGTGCTTAAGGGTGACACGGAGTTAGCGATGGAGGTTACTTCTGACAGAAGGACCCAGTCCCACGTGGGAGAGCACCTTCGTGAAGGGCAATATGACGGAATCAGGGGTCAGGTCGCTCACGAAAACAAGTCACTGGGCACGGCTTGAGTAAAGAAAGGGGAAAGGAAGTTGAAGACGGAGATGGACCAGAGGATGACAAGCCTAACTAAAGAGGTCATCCCTCCCAAGAGCAGTGGGAGCCATTTGAAGGTTGTAAGGAGCAGATTTAGGTCTTGAGGGTGGCTGCAAGGAATACCCCATGAGGGCCGCTTGTCTCCATTCTTGCATCGTTCCCGGGATGCATCTGGCACCAGGGCTGCTGCGGCTGTGTTACTGACTCTGCCAGAAAACAGAGTCTCTCCGGGATGGAATTTGGGTGAGTGTAATTGCAGATAATGGGCCTCAATTTGCCTGTCAGGAATTTGCACAGTTGGCTCTACCCGTGGAATTTGAGTATTTTACGTTCCTGCCTATGCACCAAAGTCAGACAGCAGAAGAAGCAGAAGTGGCCACGGTTTCCCATCGACCCAGTAAGTTGACCTGCGAGGCAGCCCCGTGCCTTTCTGTAGCGGCGGCCCTTCCTTGAGGAGTGGGCTTTCCCAGAGCAAGCCCAGCCTCCCAGAAGAGGTTCAAAGCCACCCTTCTCAGGCACCAGGTCTGGGAAGCTAAGAAACAGGACTTCACAGGGCACCTGGGTGGCACAGTTGGTTCAGCGTCTGACTCTTGGTCTTGGCTCAGGTCATGATCTCACCGTTCGTGAGTTCCAGCCCCACATCGGGCTCTGCGCTGATGGCACAGAGCCCGTTTGGGATTCTGTCTCTCCTTCTCTCTGCCCCTCCCCTGCTTGTGGGTGCTCTCTCTTTCTCTCTCAAAATTTTAAAAAAATTTTTAAAAAAAGAAAAAAGAAACAGGACTTGCTGTTAACGACGACACCATGGCATTCTCCTGGAGTCTATGGCCGGGAAGAACTGTGTCCACCAAGACCCTGGGCTTTAACTGGGGCTGACACACCTTCACACTTCACTGCCTGCAGCCAATTAAAAAAAAAAAAAAAAAAAAAGCGCTTCAAACATAAATATTTCAGCTTCGCTTAGGGCAACTGTCCTGGAAGCTCTTGCTTTTGTTCTTTCTGCCCTGTTCAGGTCCAGGGTCAACTCATTTTGTTTCCTACCATTCTGGTTTAGTCTTCTGTTCTTGTCCCAGCCCTGACCCCTCTATTTACCTATTTTGCAAATATTTATATAGTGTTTGGACATCTACCAAGTAATGCACTAAACGCCTCAGATTGATTAACTCATTTATTTATTCCTCGTAACAAAAGTATGTGATAAGTACAGACAGGCAAGCTACTGTTATGCCCATTTTACAGATGAGAAAATGAGGCAGACAGCAGTGGAACTCAGATTTGAACCAGGCGGTAGCACTCCAAAGCCCATGCCATACGTCACTTGATCTTAACACACTAAAAATAGTCTCTCCTTAACACTGGAGACAATGTTTTCTTGAACACTTTCTTTGTACTAGGCACTTTGGCACGTGTGATCTCCTCTAATCTTCAGAGATAGATACAGATAGGAGAACCAAGTCACAATGATTTAGACAAGATGATTCCCATAGCAAATGGAAGAACTGCCAGCCACTGAGCCAAACAGATCCCTTCACCCCCATTTTCTACTGCTTTCCCCTGGGACTTGACTTCCATGGATTATCTAATTCTCTCCTGTATGGAGAGACCTGTACGAGACCCGTACAGAGACCCAGGTCTCTCTCCAAGACCCGATTGATGGGCTTAAGTCCGTCCCTGGGACCCAACCACCATGACGCTTGACACACCCCACGCCCCACTCAAGAGGAGCATAAACCTACCACACTCTCAGAGGGATGGCATTTTGTAGTCTGCTCTGTGAAGCCACCTTCTCACTGTTTCAAAGGGTCTCTTAATAAAATTAGCTGTAACAATTATAATTGCTATTCACGATCTGCTTTCTAATGTGCCAGGCACGCTATCTGCCATATTCCCAACCATCATGACAACACTACAAGGTAAATATTATCATGGTTCTTCCACAGCCGAAGAAACAGAGGTTTGAAGAGGTTAATCAACTTGCTCACCATCACACAATTATTCAGATGTGCCAACTCCAAAACCCATATATATTTTTTACTATGCTTGGCTTCCTCTCTCTTGAACTAGATCCAGGACAAACCTTTCCTAGGGTTGGGAAGAAATATACAGGGTGGAAGAGAACAGGCTCCAGCTTGGGTTAGGGGGGCCTTTCTTTCTTTTCTTTTTTCTCTTTCTTCTTCCCCCCATCTCCCCTTCCTTCCTTCCTCCTTTCCTCCTTTTAATGAAGCAAAACGATACAGTGAATAACAAAGCTAGCAGAAGCCCTAGACTTGGTCTCCTGTCGTCTTTAAAACCCACCCATGCACAATTATGACTGCTGACAATAAAATCCCAACCCAGTGTGAATCAGCACGGAGAAAAAGCAAAGAAGGCAGGGCTGGGGCTTGGTGCTCAGAGTTAGCCCCAAAGTTATGAGTCAGAGAAGCCTCAGAATAATCTCCTGCCAAGTTAATCCCAGGCCAGGGCTTGCCAAGGTGCAGCTGGTTTCACAAACTCCAGAGGCCTGGAGTGGACTGCCCTGGGGAGAAAGGGCGGTTCTACCCGCGCCTGAGAGAGACAAACCCAGCAGGTCACTGGGACGGCGGTCATTGAGTAACCTCTCTGGGGGCGACTGCGGCCGAAGACAGACTTACAATCATGTCGGTGGTGTCTGCTCTTCATTGTACGCAGGCACTGAGAAAAGGTGCATATAATGCATCTGAAACGGGGGCACAGATGAGTCTGTATTATTAAATAATATCTGCAACCTGAACTAGCATGTCAATACAATGACTGCATGCTACGCTAAAAGCAATGAATTGCGTTTGCAGAGACGTAACCAAAGTGAAAAAAACCTTGCTCCAGTTCGTCCGTCCTTCGTCGTTCTCCCCATCATGTCCTGTTCCAGGCTTTTTTTTTTAACTTAAGTATAGTTGACACACAATGTCACGTTAGTTTCAGGTGTACAACGTAGTGATTGGACAAGTCCACACATTAACTGTGCTCACCACAGTTGTAGCTACCAGCTGTCATCCACAACCGATTACAATACCATCAACTATATTCCTTGTTCTGTGCCTTTTATCCCAATGTCTCCAGATCCACTTCTTTCTTTGAATCTGAAGTTTGCGAGTAAACTCAGAGATCGTAGGGTTTCAGGATCACCTTCTGCTCCAACCCCAGAAAGACCTAGGCTCCGGTAGGTCTCAATGATCTGTATTTCTTTCTTTCAAAACATAGAAACCACGAAATTTTTTCTTCACCCAGACCCTCTTAGAGACAGAAGAAGGAGTTATGTATCCGTGCTATGTGGAAGGGGAAGAGAATTTTTCGCATCATAAAAATCTGGGAATGAATCCCAGTTCTGCTACTTCCTGGGTACATGGGCTTTGAGCAGCTTACTCATCTGTAACAGTGGAGAAAATAAAGCCGACCCTGGAAAGTTGTTGAGAAAATTACAGGAGAAAGTACACGTTAAAGTGCCCAGGACATACATACATACCTACATATAAAGTGCCCAGGACAGTGTCTGGGTCATTGTTCTATCTTGTCACCCAATCTCTTAGGCTGACTTGTTCCTCTTTGTGGATCGTTAAGACCTTTTGAGAGCCCGGATGTCGTCTGTTGTTTCTAACATAAGGCTTATAGATTAGAAATGCACTGGGCATTCTGGGATACTCTGTGCTCCAGAAGCAGAATGGGCAATTCAACTATTCTTGCATTCAATAAAAATTATTCAGCACATTTTCTGTGGTAGGGACAGAACCAGGAAGGAGATGAGGATATATAAATGAGTTGTGAATCTTTGACTGGAGGGAAGAAACAGACAAATAAGGTTATTGTGGTGAGATCTGCAAGGGCAAAAATGGAGTGGTGAGCATGTCCCGGGAAGAGTGCCTAAATGGGATTCTCGGGATCTGCTTGGGGTGTGTGGAGTGAGTTGGGGAGGAATAAGGCATGGTGGGAACTGGGGGCAGGTGAAAGCCTGAAAAAGCAAGCAGCTGTACACCAGGTGCAGGAGGAAGGTAAGGATTGGCTTTGTCTGCAGAGGGAACAGCAGATACCCAGGGCATGGGGTGTGCAATCACCATTCGTTCTGAGCCTCAGGACCACAGAGATGGTGGGTGGGGGGGCAGGAAGGGGCTGGCAAGGTGGGGAGATGTCAGATCCCAGAGGGCCTGGGGAGCTAAGCTATAAAATTTGGACTTTAATGTGAAAAGTATGGGGAGACTTTGAAGCATTCCAAGCAGGAGGGTAACATGGTCAGAGTTGCTTTTTTAAATCTTTTTTTATTACAATTCGTTTATTTTAGAGAGAGTGTGAGAGCACCAGCGGGGAGAGGAGCAGAGGAAGAGAGAGAAGCTTCATGCCTAGCATAGAGCCCAACATGGAGCTTGATCCCATGACCCTGGGATCATGACCTAAGCCAAAATCAAGAGTTGCACGTTCCACTGACTGAGCCACCCAAGTGCCCCCAGAGTTGCTTTTTACGATTTGTTTTCACAAATTCATGACGCTGCCCCATGTCCACCCCCCGACCCTGACAGAAAAGAGGAAGTTACATCTGCAGAAATTAAAATTGTCAAAGAACCTCATGCTAGATAGGATTTGAGGTTCATTTGGTGGTGGGGGTGTTGGAGGTGATAGCGTTGGACTTAATTGGGAGTATTAACTCCAAGACCCGATTGATGGGCTCTCTTTTTACCTGCAGGGCCAGAGCCATGGTTTTTAGCAAATCTTCCTCCAAAAAAATGGGTTCTCAGAGGCTGTCAGGCATGAGACAGCGTGAGGACTGTAACCCAGCCCTGAAAATTTATTAGCAGAAGTAGTTTATAGCTATAAAGTCTCACCGTGAAGACACCGCGGTGCCTGCTTTCTATTTCTGGCCCTAACCGAAGCTGTCAGCATCTCACTTTCAAGAGCATTAAGTTCAAGTAATCAAAAAAATATTATGATTGTGAGAAATCCATAGAAGTGCCCTGAAAATCTGATGACCTCATGCTTGGTAGCTCCACAACGTTTATGAACATTTGTTTTTAATCACGGTCGCTTCTTTTGATCAAATTTACTGTCAGGGTTTTGGAGTTTCAAGGGCAGTTTGTCCTACGAATCAGGACCCGTTTATCCTGGTTACAGAGAGGCTCTGTCTCTGTAACCTAAATACAACAGGCCCGCATAAAATAAAAATCCCACCAACGCCAGCAACAGGCAAGATCTGGAAAGCAAACTTGGAAAGTGGATTCGGAGAAAAAACAGCCCAGACTTTCTGTGTTGCGGTCCTGTACTGCCCTCATTCACTGGGAGGCTTTTCTAATTGACATTTGTCTTGGCAGATAAAGTGTCACATACTAAGCAGGTGATAAGTGGCATAACTCAGTAGAAGCATTTGGGAAAGCAAGTCAGAGACAAATGACAAGCTGGAATGTGTAACTGTCAGCACACACAGGCCAGGGTCCCAACACAAAAGTTATTTTGAAGGCTCCTCTCTCACTTGGCAACAATGCTGAAGTTAGACTGGTTCGGCTGACTTTTAAAATCCGTCTCCGTGTGTGTGTGAGTGTGTGTGTGCTCTATACAGCTGCTGTCTTTCTGTCACCGAATACTTAAAGTAGAAAATCAGGAGGTAGTGTTGTACTAAAAATGAAAGAAGAGAGACGAAGATCTTCAAGAGAAAAACAAAGAGAATAAAGCAGATTTCCAAATAGATTTGATATCTACCTCAAGAGACTGGCTAAAATTACCCCAGCTTAACAGTGTCCTGTGTCACAAGCTTTGTCCCTAATGCACGCGGAGGCCAAAGCCTCCAGTCACCGCTCAGCTGGGAATCATACACCCACTGGGGTCTATAGGTCAACATTTAAGTGCATTAACAGAGGGCCTCCTCAAGCTAATGTGACGGAGACCCATCAAATCCAAATTGAAGCCAGAAAAGGGAAAGAAAACAAAATCAAATAGTCCTTTCATAAACTTCAGTGAAGTTTCACAAACTGAGGCACAGGTGAAATTTTACAAACGTTCTCCGATGCCTTAGTTCTCGATGAATAGGCTTCCACATTTAGGCAATTTTGGCATTTGCCAGGAGCTTGCTTTGTGTGAAGAGCAGTGGATGCGTGGTGAGAAGGCAGAGAGGGGCAGGAGGTGAAGGCCAGCGTTTAGCCCGCATGTGTCTCCAAGGCTTCCTAGCTCCAAAGGTCTTGGTCTAGAGAGATGTTGATACATTTGTGAAAGCAGCTCCCAGAAAGAAAGTGAGACCCCGAGCTATCTTTCTGTAAGGAGGTGACTATTCTGACTCTTCCTGGACTGGGAGCTTCATGGAGCTGGTGGGCTTGAGCTGGCTTTTCAGCTTTGTGGAATTAGCCAGGCAGGGATGCCGTGGGAGGGAGTTGTGTGTAGAGGCAACCACATCAACAGGGCAAGAGGACATGTTCTGGGCGTGTGCATTTAGAGAGTCAGAAGGATTTGGCATCTGTCTGGATGTTTGGAGCTGGGCAGAGGGAGGTATCCGAGGTGAGTTGCAGGTTTCAGGCCAAGTGGTGGCCTTTGGTGAAGTTTGGTGAAGGATGGAACATAGGAGAAAGAATGAATTTGGGAGGGAAGGTGATTGAGATAGGCATCTGTTGATTTCGCCTTCCCAGCATCCATACCTGTTTCACTTTTCCTCTAAATACACATCCCTTCCCACATTCTCAATTCACGTGGCTCAGGTGTAACTGACACCATCTTTGACTCAATGGGAGGCCACGTGACCCAGGTCTGACTAAAGAGAATGTTTTATCTCCCAGGCCGGCAGGGCTGACTCCACAAATATCATACAGTATTGCTTAAGAGTGCTAATATAATGGTGGGGTGGTAGAATTTTAAGCTTTCTTTGCACATCAATTTGTCAGATTAATAGATCATTGAAACTGGGGGATGATAAAGATTATGGGGAGCTAAGCCTTCTTCGATGATCTCCCTGCAATGCCATGTCTTCCAGGAAAGACATGCAATCGACGTTGGGCCAAAGAAAGACAGTCCTGAGACTTTTTTTTTTTTAATTTAAAAACAAGTTTTTAATGTTAATTTATTCGTGAGAGAGAGAGAGAGAGGGCATGAGCGTGAGTGAGGGGTGGGTAGCAGAGAGAGAGGGAGATACAGAATCCGAAGCAGGCTTCAGGCTCTGAGCTATCATCACAGAGCCCGGCACGGGGCTTGAACTCATGAACCAGGAGATCATGACCTGAGCCGAAGTCCGATGCTTAACTGACTGAGCCATCCAGGTGCCCCAGCCTGAGACTTTCGATGAAAGTATTGGGGTACAGAAACCCTCATTTCATTAGGGGCTACAGAGCTGATAGAACAGGGGCCTAGAGGTTCTCATGGGCATATTGTCACTATCAGAGAAGAGCATTCCGAGAGAGAAACTGAGACAGAGGGCAGCAGAGGGAGATGGGGAGAGACAAAGAAGGTGGTGGGGAGAGACAGATTCCTAATGGTACCCTTGGCCATTTGCTCGAAATCTCTCTCTGGACTTAACCTTTCCTCTTTCTTTTTTTCTTGAGCCGGTGAACCAAAAGAGTCTCAATGAGTACAAAGATGCTGTTTCTGGACATCTATTTTTAAGGTACTGGGAGTCACCGGGCAGTCAATAAAGGACAACTAGTGCCTTGAATACTAGACAAGGTGCCTTGAGCTCTAGATAAAGATCTGGAGGTCATTCACATAGTTAAGGCAATAATAAGAGCCCACATTTGTCACATTCTTGCTCGGTGCCAGATATTGTTCTTGAGGGCTTCATCTATATTCTCTTATTTCACCTCATAGCGACTCTATGAGTTAAGTAGCAGTTTTATTTATTTATTTATTTATTTATTTATTTATTTATTTATTTATTTATTTATTTCTAGGATAGGAGAAACTTGAGGAAGCTTGAAGGCAGAGGGTAAGACTAAAGATGTAAAACAGAAAGCGTGAATTACAAAATAAAATTCCAGAGAGGATCGAGATAAATGACATTAAACAGGAGGGTTAGACGGTGGAAGCCTTCCTCGAAAGCACAGCTAACCAAGAGCAGGCACTCCGTTCTGATGCTCTCAGGAAAGCAGAAGACCTGTTTACGTGCAGAAAGTGGGAGGCTTTGAGCAGGGATTTGGGTGCCAGTAGAGAAGATGTTTAATGAAGCTTTTGTGCAAACAGACACTGGAAGCCAATTACTTTCGGATGCTCTGTGAAAGTGTGTAGTATTCTCCTGTAAGCAGCTGGGAGCCATTGAAGTTTTTTGAGCAGGGAAGGGACGAGTAGGGCTGTACTCGAGGAAAATCACTCTGTGCCAGAGAGAAATATAGACTAGTGGAGACGGTTTAGAGGCAGGGAAACCAGCTGGGGATGATCGCAATCATTCCATCAAAAATTGGTTAAATGAACGTGAGAAAAGCAGGAAAGGAAACCTTGGCCCTCGTTTGCAAAAGTGATTGTGATGGCAGAATGTGGGAAATGAGTGGGTGGAACTGAGGAGGTGAGAAAGCAGGAACTGGAGCAAACGAGACAGAAGATCTCCCTTTTGGAACTGAGTTTGTGGTTCAGCAGACTATCCAGGTGAAGAGGTGCTTGCGGTGGGTGGGAATGCAGGTTGAAATCTCACAGGAGTGATCAGATTAGGCTGGAGATGAGATTTAGGAAGCCTCCGTTTTCCGTTCTTATTAATTTTTTTTTTCAACGTTTTTATTTATTTTTGGGACAGAGAGAGACAGAGCATGAACGGGGGAGGGGCAGAGAGAGAGGGAGACACAGAATCGGAAACAGGCTCCAGGCTCCGAGCCACCAGCCCAGAGCCCGACGCGGGGCTCGAACTCACGGACCGCGAGATCGTGACCTGGCTGAAGTCGGACGCTTAACCGACTGCGCCACCCAGGCGCCCCCTCCGTTTTCCCTTCTTGACTAAGGAAACGACTCAAATGATGGCAGTGTGGGCGTATCGGTCAGCTCAGGCTGCTGTAACAAAATGCCACTGACTGGGTGGCTTGCACCACAGACATTCATTCTTCTCAGTTCTGGAGGTTTGAAAGTCCAAGATCAATGTGCTACAAGACTTGGTTCTTTGTGAGGGCCCTCTTCCTGGCTAGCAGATGACCACTTTTCACTGTATCCTCACATAGAGAAAGGAGGCTCTGGTGTCTCTTCTTCTTTTTTTTTAAAAATTTTTAAATGTTTATTTATTTATTTATTTTTGAGAGAGAGACAGAGCGTGAGCAGGGGAGGGGCAGAGAGAGAGAAGGAGACACAGGATCCAAAGCAGGCTCCAGGCTCAGAGCTGTCAGCACAGAGCTTGACGCAAGGCTTGAACTGACGAACTGCGAGACCATGACCTGAACCAAAGTTGGATACTTAACCTACTGAGCCACCCAGGCGCCCCTCTTCTGCTTATCAGGGAACTACTCCCATTGTGGGGGTTCCATCCTCATGATCTAAGCACCTCCCCAAGGCTCCCATCTCCTAATATCATCACACTGGGGGTTGGCGCTTCAAAATATGGGTATTAGGGGGCACAAACATTCAGTCCATAACAGTGGATAAATAGTAAACGATGCTTCATAAGACAAAACTCAGATTGTGCAATGAACTAAAAGCCAATTGACCTAAATAAGGTCAAAGAAGTCAATGTTACCTAAGACAAAAAGCAAAAGCAAAAAAAAAAAAAAAAAAAGATGGGAATCCTTTCTAAATTAAAGGAGTCTGAATAGTCATTATTAATAAATGCAAAGCATGAGTCTTGATCAGATCCTCCAAGAAAATAATAAGCACAGCTATAAAGACAACTT